>NC_141693.1:1940942901-1942142901 GCF_964263255.1 Lissotriton vulgaris
CCACCTTCATTCCACTCCGAACAGAAGAAAGGGACACAGCGGGGCTTCACAGGACGTTTATTAAAGAATTCGGCATGACCGGTTTTGGCAATCAGCCTTTCTCAAATGCCTCAATCCATCTCAGAGTGTCCTGGTAATGTTTATAGATCTCCTCCCACCGCAATAGTGAAGGGCCCAGCTGCAGCTTGTTATCGTGCCGACGCTTCAGTAGTTCTATCCACGAACCACTGGTACCATCATGCACTTCGCTGGAAAATCACGAGCTGCAGTAGGAGAATCTGGTGGATTTGCTGTTCCCTACTTCCATCCTCCTCACACAAAGGCACCAAGTCTGGAGACACAATTACAATGAAAGCGCCTCTCTACACAGTGTTGGACCGCACCATGGCAGCAGGTACTCAGTCACGTCCGGTAAGTAGGCGGGTCACGGAATTCTGATCCCTCAGAGCCATACAATTTCCAGATGCCAGTTTATTTCCGCGACCACTTGATGGAAGGGTCCCTTTTAGCGCACCACAGGCTGTATGTAAAATATGACACCACCTTCGTTCCACTCCGAACAGAAGAAAGGGACACAACGGGGCTTCACAGGAAGTTTATTAAAGAATTTGGCGTGGCCGGTTTCTGCAATCAGCCTTTCTGAAATGCCTCAGTCTGTCTCGGAGTGTCCTGGTAATGTTTATAGAGCTCCTCCCACCACAATAGTGAAGGCCCCATTTGCAGCTCGCTATCGTGCCGACGCGTCAGTGGTACAATCCACGAACCACTGGTACCATCATGCACTTCACTGGAATACCACGAGCTGCAGTAGGAGAATCCTGCGGATTTGCTGCGAATAAGCGTCCTTTGTGTCCCCTACTTCCAACCTCCTCACACAAAGGCACCAAATCTGGAGATACAATTACAATGAAAGTGCCTCTCCACACAGTGTTGGACCTCACCATGGCAGCAGGTACTCAGTCACCTCCGGTAATTAAGCGGATCGCGGAATTCCGATCCCTCGGAGACATACAATTTCCAAATGCCAGTGTATTTCTGCAGCCACTGGATGGAAGAGTCCCTTTTAGCGCACCACAGGCTGTACGCAAAACATGACACCACCTTCTTTCCACTCCAAAGAGAAGAAAGCGACACAGCGGGGCTTCACAGGACATATGTGTGTATATATACATATATATTTATATATATTCCTCGTGTTACTCGAGCATTCCTTGCCTCCAAATGAGAGTTGCGTTGCCTGAAAGGACTCCTCGAGTCGAGTCTTGAAGAAATACCAAAGATGATGACGCTGTGTGCAATTCATTAATAGTTATTTTCTGCTGCTACCAAACGCGTTTCAACTGCCTCGCAGTCTTGTTCACTGGTAATGGAGATATATATATATTCACTGAAAAAAACAGGTTTCATACACATCATAGTTAGAAATTAGCATTTATGGGGCGCTAGAGGGCGCACGGCAAGATGGCCGCACCTGTGTGAGGCTCAGCCCGGCTAAGCCACTACCCGTGCAATATCCGCCTGTAATCCGTGCCAACTGCGGTCCTAGAGGGGGATATATGCTGAGAAAAGTGCCCTGCTCAACTTGTGGTGCTCGTGAGGCTGATTCCTTCGTGCGGCTGATCGAAAGAAGCCAGAAACCTGAGTGCCGCGAAATGGCGGTGCCGGTGGGGCTGTGAGAATGGCGGCCTGCTGACCCTGCACTGAGACGGCGGAGGCGCATTCGGTGCCTGGGACGCTCTGAAACCCCATCGCTGGACGCTGCTGACAACTGACCCGGGAAGCGGCGGCGGTTGATGTGAGCTCCCCTGCCCTTGACATGACGGAGTACTGTATTGCTAACTCCTGGTGATTGCGGTGGAGCGGACGATCCTTCCCGGACGGCGACGCCTGGGGCCCTGGTGCCAGTGGCGGTGAGTGGGACGCGGCGGGTGCTGGGGCTGCGTCCGTGGAGGCGGGGGCAGCGCTGGTGTGCTTTGCGTCTGGGCTCTGCTGGCGTGTGCTGGGGTTCGCGGGCTGCTGTGGAGCCGAGGCTGCGCAAGGCAGGGAACTGAGGAGGCTGGCTGGGCCGTGCGGCCTGAATGTGAGGCCGGAGTTTCTGCTCTAAACTTTGATGTTGCCGGGCTGGCTTGGAGCTCCTGAACCCTGAGGGGAGTGTGCACAAGGCTGCACACTGGGCCAGGTACCACCGAGATTATGGCCTCCTGGGCCCTTGGACCCCGGGGGCGGCAGGCGCTGTTAGGTTATAACGCCTCATTTACCCTGGAACGCTGCCGGCACTGGTGTAGCCCCCTGTATCTATAGCTTGGACAGTGTTGTCATCACGCTTTGGGGTGAGGTGCACATTTCCATTTGTACTGTACTGTGATCTTGGGCCTCAGGCGATTAGGACTGTGTACTTTATAACTCTGGGACTGGTGGTGTGCCGCTGCAGAGGGCGCTTTAGGGGCTGCATACTAAGAGGGAGCACCCAGCTATTTAATTGATTCGCTGTGCTGTTGATTGCCCCCTTCCATCTGCCCTGGAATACAATTAACACAGGAGGGTGTCATTTGGCTGCCCGCGTCTCGGTGGGGACGGTGTGAGTCCCTGGCTACTGGGCGGGGTGCACAGACCTTGATATTGTGCCCAGAACTGTCTGACCTTGCTGGCCCCCTCTGCTGTATACAGTGAATACAGTGTATTGCCAGTGTGAAGACAGTCTTGTGGGCGACGTCATGGGCAGGATGGAAAAAACGCAAACGCATCTCCCGTTTGAGGCGCGTAAAACACCAAAACCCTCCCAAAAAGCGGCCTCAAACTCGGAGGCTGATGCACCTGTGACAGAACAGTCCACCCTGGAGACCACGCACCTTGCAATGCTGTCGAAGCCTCCAGTCCATAGAAGGCGCGATGACTGCGGTGAACCATCGTCTAGACCATATGTCCTCCCAGCTTGAAAAACAAAATGCTCTTATGGGAGATGTAGAACTACGGGTGCCCGCCGCTGAAGATGGTCTAGGTGACGTTGTGAGGAAGGCTTTAAATATGGAGAAGGTCCTCTCCCTCATTCAAGCGAAGAATGAGGATTTGGAGGCCCGCTCCCGGCGGAACAATATACGCATTATTGGTCTGCCGGAGTCCATGGGGAACATGGAGACCTTCATTGAACGACTGATCACTGAGATCTTTGGGACCACTTATTTGTCGCCCATGTTTGTTATTGAGCGCGTACACCGCTCCCAAGCGCCAAAGCCGATCCCGGGTGCGCCCCCGTGCCCAGTAATTGCTAGGGTGCTTAATTATAGAGACCGCGACTCCATCCTGAGAATGGCCAGGGAGAAGGGGACTATTGAACATCAAGGGAACACACTCACTTTTTTCCTGGACGTCACTGTGGCTGTGCAGGCAGCTCATAGAGAGTTTGGGGCCGTCAAGAAATTTCTGCAAGCGGAAGGGGTCCCCTATGCAAAACTCTACCCAGCCCGCCTGCGGATAGGGTCTGACAATGCATCTAAAATTTTCACCAGCACAAAAGCAGCTATGGAACATGCAAAGAAGTTGAAAAAACGGCAGCACGAATCTCAAGCAACCTCTGAGACTGAGGATTGACGTAATTATCATTGCCATCAGCTTGGTTTAGTTAGAATTGCTTGGCCTGGACTGTACGACGTCGCTGTGGAGAAGCTAGCTATTTTATTGAACGCTGATGATTGTGCATAATACTGTTCGTTTCCTCACCTGGAACGTGCGACGGCTGAACTCCCCAAAAAAGATCAGATCTGTCTTTGCCTACTTAGATTGTATGGGAGTGCAAGTGGCACTGCTGCAGGAGACCCATCTTACTGTGGAATCAGCTAGAGGTATGGGTTCGTGTTGGGCTGGCACTCGGGTGGCGTCTTCATATTCCTCTTATTCTAGAGGGGTATTGGTGCTAGTTAAAAAGGGCATCCCATTCACTGCGCTTCGGGAGGAGACGGATGACCAAGGGAGAGTGGTGCTCCTTCATGGCCGTTTAAGTTGCGTGAGTGTGTTGCTTGTGAATGTTTACGGCCCGAATACGGACGACCCATCATTCTACTCGGATGTGTGGCATAGGATCTCTGAGATTACTCCTGCAGAGATAATTTGGGGCGGCGACTTCAATGTGTGTCTGGATTCACGTTTAGATAAAACAGGTAGTGGTGAGACTTGTCCAAAGCAGGCTTCTGAGACGTTGCGGGGAATCTGTGATGCAGGAAATCTCTACGATGTATGGGGGTGTCGCCATCCTGACAGTAGGGAAAGCACGTTCATATCCACATTGCATGGGTCCTGGTCCCGATTGAACTTTTGGCTGCTTTTTGCGACTGCCTGCTCGTGGGTGACGGGGGTGCGGCACGAAGTGTGCACATTGTCGGACCACTCACCGGTAACGTTAGATCTGCAGGTTCCCACTTACGAAGGTCCGCCTTATTTGTGGCATTTGCAGCCCACGGAGCAGGCTGATCCGGTTTTTAAACAGACTGTTACGGAGGCGATCTGCAACTATTTTCGTGAGAATGAGGGCACTGTTGACAGTGCGGGGGTATTCTGGGAGGCCTTTAAAGTGACCATTAGAGGGGTGTGCATTGGAGCACAGGCGGGAGTGTTGTGGGATATCCGGCGCCAAATTAAAAAGCTGGCATCCGATATCTCCACACTTGAGCAGGAATAGGAGACCAATCCATCCCCGACAATCATGGCAGATATACGGTCCCTTGTCACTGAGCATGATGAAACAGTAAATCAAGAGCTGCTTCACTGTGCCCGTCGTAAGATAGCTCGCTATTATGGGGAGGGAGGGCACCCAAGTAGATCTTTGGCGCAGAAATTGGCTGCGCTTAAGACCCAGGAACACATTACGGAAATGCTAGACCGCGACGGGGTACCCCATTACTCCACTTCCGAGATTAGAGAAACAATTGTTCAATTCTATACCTAGTCATATGCCGCCAAACATGATATCTTCCAAGAGGAGATTGGCACATACCTGGATGACGTAGCATTGGGCTGGCTCTTCAATACTCACAGGGACTATTTAGTGCTGCCATTTGATGAAGAGGACGTTAAAATAGCTATCATGTCGCTTCCAACATGCAAGGCAGCCAGAATGGACGGACTGCCTAGCAAATTCTATAAAGCTTGCACGTCTGAATTGGCCCCACGCTTACTGGCAGTCTTTGCGGAGGCGTATGAAACCGGGAAGTTGCCACCGACTCTTCAGGATGCCTTAATAGTGACACTGTTGAAACCTGACAAACCCCCAAATACATGCGACTCGTACTGGCCTCTTTCAATAATAAATATTGATGCAAAAATCCTTGCTAAAATGATCGCAACTCGGTTGCAGCCACTGGTGCCCCTGCTGGTCCTACCCGACCAGTCTGGAATTATCATGGCACGCTCCACAACACATAATCTCCGCACTATTTTCTCAACTTTACATTATTTTTACCCGGACTTCCAAGCCATCACTGTACTTTTAGATGCGGCGAAAGCCTTTGATTCCTTACAATGGCCTTACATGTTTACTATTCTACTCCGGATGAGGTTCCCCCTCGTTTTTCCTAAAATGGATCAGAGTGCTCTATGATGACCCTGTTGCTAGGGTGCGTGTGAATGGGTGGGTATCGTCACAGATCCCAATCAGGGGTGGCACCCGTCAGGGATGCCCCCTGTCACCCATAATCTTTTTGTTCGCTCATGAGACTCTTGCCTGTAAGCTTAGGCAATTGCATGGTGCGGCTGCGTTGCATTTCCGACAGCGCCCACTGGTGGTGTCCCTCTACGCGGATGAGATGTTGCTCTATGTGCGTGACCCCGAGGTACATCTGCCATAGTTGTTTAGGAAATACATCAAATTTGAACGCTTCTACGACTTGGGGATTAATTGGACAAAATCGATGGTCTTCCCTTTTACGGCGCACACGAAAGAGATTGCGCTAGAATTCCCACTGACTTAGACCTCAGATCCTGTGAAGTATCTGAGAGTCTGGATCCATAGGGACCCAGAAGTGGTGATTTTGGAGAACTATGGGTGGGCGATCAATAGTATCACAGAGAGGGCCGAGAGGTGGGCACATCTGCCCCTTTCACTGGCAGACAGGCTGGCAGTCTTCAAGCCCTTTCTTCCCAAATGATTATATTTCTTCATTAACCCCTTCCATGCTGATGACAGAACGGTTCCGTCATCAGCATCGGCTGAGCTGTGCTGATGACAGAACCGTTCCGTCATGACTCCGCCCGCGCAAGGCGGAGACAGCAGAGGCGGGGAATACGCCCCGCACGCAAGGGGTTAATATTCATATCAAATTGAATGTGGCATTCTTCAAAACTCTCCAGTCTGTACTATCGACTTTCGTCTGGGACGGGAAGAAGTCAAGATGTAAGTGGGACCTTCTGGTGCAGCCGTTTGAATGGGGGGATTCAAAGCTCCGGATTTCAGACTGTATTATCTGTGTGCTCAGGCTCAGTTTGCTCATTACTGGCACTATCCGCAGCGTTATCAGTCCCACGTGGCCATAGAGGCAGATGCGGTTCTTCCAATGGCAGTCCAGGCGGCGACTCTGTCGGGCGGCATGGGTGGCCCCCGGACTGAGATAAATCCTGTGCAGTGTACTGCTTGTGCTTGGCGACAGCTGGCGGATAGAGCTCAACTATCATATCTATATGCCCCGCTATTGCCACTGGCCTCTCATACGGATATCTCACTGCGCGTGCACAGCGCGCCCTTTGTGAATTGGCCAAGGTAGGATTCAAGCGGATCGGGGATCTCTATGAGAATGGTCACTTCAAAACTCTGAAGGAGGTGCAAAAAGGGAAAGACAAGAGTTTCATTTTGGGATTCATGTTGTGCGGGTGAGGCAGGCCATTAGGAATGCGTACCCGGACTTCCCAGCAGAGCCCACCACTCTTCGTGCCTTGCAGGCGATGCTGGCGAGTCCAGATCGTCAGGGACTAATTACAAAATTGTATAATGCATCACTGCGGGAGCAGCATGAGGACCCCTCATTTGTAAATTGGCAGTCCGTTTTAGGAGACGCTTTCACCCACGATATGTGGATAGCGTGCTGTACACTCATTGGCTATCTGACGGCTAACTGCAACTTGAGAATTATACATTTTGGGCCAGATGTAGGTAAATCTAATTTACTGACTCATAAATACCGAATCATACCAAATCGGTATTTATGAATCTGTAAATTAGAAGGAGGGAGATGTAGGTAATTTTTTATTTTGAATTACCGAATATGTAAGATTCGGTATTTACCGATTCGGTAAATACCGAATCGGTATTTCCCATTGATTCCTATGGGCTTTGGAGCCCATAGGAATCATTTGGAAATACCGATTCGGTATTTACCGAATCAGTAAATACCGAATCCAGCAAGGGTGCAGGGGGTGTCACTTTGACACCCTCTAGCACCCCAAGTGCAGGCTTGTGTGCCATGTGGCACACATACATGCCCTAAGGGCATGTCTGTGTGTCACATGGCACAGGTGTGCATGCACAGATGTGCATGCACACCTGAATTCGGTATTTTACAGAATCAGTAAATTTACCGATTCGGTAAATTTACCGATTCTGTAAAATAATGGCCCCTACATCTCAATCGCCAATTACCGGTCGGTAACGGCCGAATTCGGCCGTTACCGACCGGTAATTGGCGACCTACATCTGGCCCTTTAAGTTTCTGCACAAAATATATTATACCCCGATGCAGCTTTTTAAGTATGGTTTACGGGAGAATGCTAATTGTGTGCAGTGTGGAGGAGCGGACGCAGACTTTGTGCATTATGCATGGCAATACAGACGTGTGCTTGCGTTCTGGGAGGAAGTGACAAAGATGCTAACGGATATCACACAGGAGCCGGTACATTGCACCCCTGAACTCTGCTTACTAGGGTATGTCAAATGTTTCAAGTCCTGTAATAGGTGAATAATTGCTATTTCTACCCTATTCGCAAAGAGAGCTGTTGCAAAATGCTGGGGGGCGAAAGCGACGCCAACTAAGAAAAAATGGCTCCATGAGTTGCTGTATTGTAAGGCTCAATTACAAGCATATGAGAAAGAACTGCCTGAGGCTTCAGGTCTGAAAGATTTCTGGGCCCCACTGACAGCATATCTACTCACTTGTCCTAATTTAGAGTGATCGATTGTATATGGGCCTGGGGTGGCTACATACTCGGGCTCCTTTTTTAACCTTAAAACTGTCCATGGTGGGAATGTAAAAGTGCTATATTGCATTTGATGATGGTTCTGTTCTAATTTTGCGACATGTCTGCTTCCAGGTCATTAGAATCTTTGATGCTAAACTTTTGTTGATACTCAGCCAAATGTATGTATGGACCACTTTGGACGTATATCGGTACAAGTCTGGGGTCAGGTGGGAGGGGATGGGGTGTGGGGCTTGTTTACCTTTACTCTTTTGTTGGCATATATCAAAATGTGATGTCAGACATGTTTGACTGATGTTTCTTTACTTGATAAAAATCAATAAACATATTTTTTTTTAATTAAAAAAAGAAATTAGCATTTATAAAAACCTTAGAAATTTACTGCAAAAAACGTAGATTTTAGGGAAAGTTATAGTTAGTTGGACATTTCACTCGTACAAAACCAGAGAAATTCCCCTGTTATAGTTAGTTCAGCTAACTATAACTCACACCCCACAATGCACTGCTGATGACGTCACCTATTACATCACTCATGATATGGTCAGTGACATCACTGATGACATCACTGATGACATCTCAAATGACATCACTGATGACATTGTCCAGTGACTGAATGTTTCAGTAAAGTTTAAATATGTTTAATATATATAGCGAAAGGCGTAGTGAAGAATGAGTGGGTGTATAAGTGTCTGAATGGATGATTTAGTAGGTCTGTGACTAACTGTAAGTGACTGATTAAACGTATCTTACTGAATGCATGAGTTAGTGACTAAACTGTGTGAATGTCTTATCCGTCTGTCTGTTGGTGTGTAAGCTGCTGCATGGGTTTGTGAATAGCTACATGTGTGTCTATATGGCTTATTGATTGGTTGTCTGAGTATTTGGATGGGTGCCTGAGTGTTTGTGTGGGTGGGGTGTGTGACTCTGTGCATAGATGTGTGTGTTGGTGATTAACTGGGTGCATGGTTTCAAGAGTACATCTGTGATGGACTGTATGGGTGGGTGAGTGTGTGTATGGGTGTGTTAGTGAGTGAATGTATATCTCAGTGGTACATGTGTGAGTAACTACATATGTGAAAGGTAGTATATATGTGTGTTGGAGTATATAAATGGCTATAAGTGAGAGTGTGTGATTGTGAGAGTGGTTGTATGGATGAGTGTGTGCTTGTATCAGTGATTGTATAAGAGCGTAAGAATGTGCTAGTATTTGTACGAGTAAGTGAGCTGGTGTGTGCATATAACTGTATGGGTGAGTAAATGGCAGTGTGCTTAATTATTTGCATGACTGACTAGGTGTGTGAGTACCACTGTGGATGAGTGGCGGTGTGTGAGTGTCTATAAAGGTGTATGAGTGCATATGATAGTCCTGTACTGAGTGACCATAAGTATGAGTGACTGTACGGGTGAGTGAGTGGATGTGTGTGAAAACCTAAGAGTCAGTGAGTGGGTATGTAGTTATTGGTGTTGGAGAGTCTATGGTTTTGAGAATGTGTAGGACTTACTGGAGGTAACAAGAGGGGTAGTTGGCCTCCAAGGACATCCTTGGGGGCCTACTTCCCAAACTATTACCTCCAGTTAGTCCCACACAGCAGTACAGGTAAGTACTCGTACCAGGCCATGCCCACTTTGCCCACCACTCTACAAACGCTCCCTGGCATGCTCTTGGATGGGGGTCTTTTAGGGGCCAACTAGCCTACCTTTTACCTTCAGTAAGCCCCACACAGTGGGATTGGTGAGAGGTAGACAAAGGCCATGTCCCCTTTCTCCACTACTCTGCAAACGTGCCCCCTGGCACGTTGTAAGCTGGGGGATTAAGTCCCCTTCAATCCTGAGGGTCCCTTGAGTCCAACTTGCCCACCAGGTACCTCCAGTAAGCACCACAGAGCTGCATTGCAGAGAGGTGTAAAAAGGGGCATGGCCTGGACCATCTCTCAGCAATGCAGCGCAGTGGTGCTTACTGGAGGTACATCTTGGGCTAGTTGGCCCCCAGGGGCCCTCAGGATTGAAGGGGAATTAATTCCCCAACTTAAAACACGCCACAGGGCGTGTTTGCACACATGTCACTGTTGCGTGTTTATCTAGGTTCCTGATCGATACTGTGACCTTATGCCCCTATTCGGCTATAAATCCATTTATTCCCTATATTGGCATAACCGTTCAAGTGCGATATTCAGAAAGTCATCTCTGGCCTCACACGAACAGAGCCACATTCCAGCATAGTTCTCTTAGTTAGCCACTTCCTTTGCAACCAATTAGTGCAATGACAGAGCAGAAGTCACTATCTGATATTCCTAGATTAACACTCCGAGTTCTTCAACAAGATAAAAACTCAGCAAACCTGGAAATCCCCGCTTGCTGTGTTTTGATTAGTAATGGAACTCTAATGAGCAACTGATAGCTATCACTTCCTAGTGACATCTTTAATTGACGTCTTATGTCCAGCAAACTTGCGTCAAACCAGGCACCTGTCAGGTATAAATACTACCAACGTTGCCTTAAGCAATTGCTGTTGTGCACCCTGCTGGCATCCCATTGCTGTTGTATGCTGTATGCAGTACGCTGATGCTGCTGCTGTCCCTTGGTGGTGAAGCTACTGATACCATTATCGCTGCTAAAGCGCGAACAATGGTGTGGTGAGCTTAGGAGCTGAACAGCCGTCCCTCTGCGAAGAGCCCAGCAGATTCCAAGCTGCCCGCGGACGCTGTCCCCCTCCTCCTCCCGACGCGCTGAAGAGAGACGCTGCCTTTCTTCTGCTGAGAAATCCAGCTCCAGCGTTTCCGGTGTACCCTCGTGGGTGACTGGGATATCGAGTTCCCCCTGAAGGAAATACCAGACTTCCATCATTCTATTCAGAGGTATGGAGTTGACTAAACCCTTAGATGAGAATTCTTGAAGCAAACCTTGGCAAAACCAACTTAACTTAAAGCTACTTACTTACTCCCCTTCCACGTGTTAGGCTTAGGTCAGGCACACTGGGGTAGGCTTAGTTAGAAGCACCAGTTGAGTATTTTAGCCTAATGTATATATGAATGTATATATGTTTTATTACTTTTAAACCATTGTATGGCTAAGAAACCATATCAATGCTTTTACAGTATTATTTCGCAATTCTTATCTTACTGTACGTACTTTTTATAATAACAAGTCTTGCAATTGTGGCAATACATTTCTCTTGTACGAGAAGAAAGACTGTTCAATAAATGTTAACCCTTTATTGACAAACGCCCGTCTCTCTATTCTCTACATCTCGTGAAAGTAAACTGCACTAATCTGACTGAGTGAAATACCTGTCTATTGTTTCACACGACCCTAGAGATTGACTCTTGATCTGAGGAGCAAAGTTGTCATGTTGCACGGTTGTTGGAAAGCTGAATCCCTTCTTGTCTGTGCCAGGGAAGCTGATCACTTCCTATGCAGAGAAGAAAGTTTCCACTGACCTCTGAGCTAGTTGGTAACAAACCCAATTAAGTTTAGCATAGTCAGTGGAGGCCTGGAATATCCGCAGTTCCACGTCGATAATACTGTTTATGTTATTCCAATGCGCAGGGCCTAGTGGGAAACTAGGAACTACACTACATGGCGCCCAACGTTTGGTAAGGCGATAAACTAACGCAAGACGTTAGAGTAACTCAGTCGTGCATATTTCACACAGACCCCTTTCTCCCGTAAATACTCCAATAGACGTCTGGAGTGGGTGAAAGGTTAAAATCCGCCCGAACTCAGTAGGAAGAGATTCCTATGTAAAGCTCTGGTTTATTCAACGTTGAAGGATACAGTGTTCCAAAATATTGTGCACCTAATCTTTGTCTCCTTGGAGACCTACTCTGTAAACCTTGCATTTCTACAATGCCAGGAGAAAACGGAACCACTGGGGCCGCAGTAGATGCGACTCAGCAAGGTCCCGAATACACAGACCCGGGTGCAATTATCATCCCGGTCCACTTAAGAAAATCTATAACATTAAAACTTATAGAAAACGGACTGACACCACAAGGTGGTACAGTAATTTTCGTGATAGAGGCTCACGAGTATCGGCAGACAGAGGTATTCTATTCATGGATAAACTTTCCAGCGGCAAACGCTAGAACAAAAGAGTTTCACTATTACAAAATAGAGAAACCTCCGGAAGAGTATGCTCCTTTCGAGGAGATTGAAATTCCACTTAAATTTCAAGAGCACCTGCTCTGGTTTAATGGCGCCCTAAAACATAATGATCACATTACCAGGCTCGGTCCACTAGGTAGACCAGGAGCAACGTGGCCGGTTCTAGCCAGCTACACACCACATCCGGACATTGCAAAAATGTCTAAAGAAGAGCTGTTAGTACAGCTAAAAACACTAATAAAAATACATAGGCAATTAGTCCAATATGTAATGCGGACTGCAACACTCCAGCCAGCTGTTAATATCCCACAGCTGACCCCTCATCAGGGGAACACTAATAAAATTACACCACAGAACATACAGTCATGTCTTGGTAAAACACCCGTAAAAAGGGAACAAATTCCTTTCTGGTTAGCACAGAAAAACACTCAAATAAGAGGCAGTATTTCCTGATACTACCCCTATTGAAAAACACAGAATCTTGACAATCTGCCTTCCTATGGGAATCGCACCACACGTGGAGGACTGCGACACTTGGGGTACAGTCTTTGCTTCCATTTACACAAAAACACACAGTGTTCCGTCTATGGCGGTAATACCAGAAGTGCTAAAACAGATTCAAAATGAATACGGTCCAGAGCCCGCTTTAACTCTAGGTATGAAATTACTGAAAGACTTCAAGCAGGTCTTAGCTATATTATTAGCCAACATAAAAGGAGAAGCAGCATCTGTGGCGATCTGCCAGAAGTTGAAGGAAACAGATATAACAGAGCAGCCATTTGAGCTTGCAAAAATCATAGAAAAATGCTATGAAGAATTAGGTAGAGACAGCTTGGGTGGGAAACCAGTTAAGCCCCAACTGCTCGAAAATCCTGAAAAATTATTTATTAAAAATAATTTAAACACTCCTAAAAAGAGCTGGGATGGAAATAAACAATCCACTCCCAAAGAAAAAGTTTTCCAGACCAGAGGAAGGTCTCCTCGACGGAGGGAAAGAACTCCGACTCGAGAACACCAGTCTCCCCAGAGGGAGCCCTCTGAGAAAAGATATAACCTTAGAAATAGGGATAATCTGAAAAAGCCTGATAGATATCAAAGCATTGATACACGTCCCTCTCGATCTTTTCCACAGAATTCGGAAAGAAGAGGACGGTCAGACCCAGGAGAGCACACCAAGTCCAAAGACAAGGAATCTGCTCAGAGTAAAAAATCTCAATTTCAGAAAAAGAAGGTAGCCAGTATTAGAGTAATCAACCATGCCGAGAATACTGAGGACACAGTTGAAAAACGGGGAGTGGGCATTGACAATGGACACGAATGAATTCATTCAGGTTGAAACTGCCGACACCAGACTTAGCGAGCCCCATAAAATATACGAAATAACATTGCGTATAGAGGGTGATAAGACTAGGAAAATAAGAGGTCTATTTTGGGATAAACTCTCAAAAGGCTATGATATTCTGTTAGCTGAAAAAGATTGCCCCCCAGAGTTTGTCAGGGAGTGCCCTCGTGGCGAAGAAGTGATTATGCCTGCCTTCTCGAATCACATTCCGATTCACAAAAAATATACATATGCAAGGAAATGGGCAGTAGCCCAGGCACCTGCATTATATAAAAATCATGTAGGATGGGATGAGGACTCAACTCCTCACAAAATCCAATTAAAAAGTGAACCAACTGCCCAACGGCAGTATCCCATTAAGCAAGAAGCTAAAAAACAAGTCAGGGAGATCTTAGATCAACTTGAGTACCAGGGGGTGATTGAAACATGCACCTCTCAAATGAACAATCCTTTGTTTCCTGTCTCCAAGCCAGACAATTCATATCGTCTAGTTTTGGACTACAGACATCTTAATACATGTTGCAAAACTTTTGCAGTACAAAACTCGCATAGTGCAGCCCTAATGAATAACATAGTTAGGAAAAAATATAAAACGACATTAGACATATCTAATGGTTTCTTTTGTCAAAACATTGCACTTGAAAGCAGATATTTGACCGCTTTCTCAGCATTTGGGTCGCAGAAAAAATTCTGTCGACTCCCACAGGGGTTCAAGAACAGCCCAGGACTATTCTCAGCTAGGGTAACAGAGTTACTACAAATCTATGATGATGAGGCATTATCTTACGTAGATGATATCTATCTCACAGACGACGACTTGGATACTCACTTGAAAAGAGTGAACACCATTATACTTGGGTTCGCAGCAGAGGGTTACAAATTCAACTTTAAAAAGTTTCGAATTGCCCATCTGACAGTACTATTTTTAGGGTACGAATTATCAAGTGAAGGGAAAAGCCTAGCGGACAACTTCTTAGAGAAGTGCGCTGTACTCCAAGCTCCAAAAACGCTGAAGAATTTACAATCCATACTAGGTTTTCTGAATTTCGGAAGAACATACATTCTAAATTACGCAGAGAGGGTTAAACCTCTCTACGAACTAATTAAACCTGATTTTAAACAAATCAATTGGACTCAAAAACACACAGAAATTTTGAGATCATTGCAAACAGACATGTTAGCTAAAACAAAATTAGATACACGTGACAATACACGTGATCTTGTAATCCGAGTCATCCCAGGAAGATGCGGATTCACATACCTAACCTCTAATGAGGGAGAAAAGGTACCAATTTCAATTAAATCTCACTTGTACACACAAGCAGAAAAAGCATTCAGTCACACAGAAAGAACTGTGAAAGCAGTGCAAATCGCATTAGCAAATGAACGAGAACTAGCACACGGCAAACGAATTAATATCCTTACAGCGGAATCCGCCTTCGAATCGCTATTCAGCCCAGTAAACCTGCCTACAGTGTCACTGGATCCGAAATGGATACAGTATATAGATTCTCTAGGAGCGGAAGACGTGAAATATTATTTCGCCCCGCAATTCGAAGAAATGAATGTTTTAGAATATGAAGAAGAATATCCTCTGCCAATCGAAATTCTGCCTCTCCCACAATACTCTTGTATAATCTATACAGATGGATTTGTACAGCATTTCAACGTAGAGAGAAAATCCTACGATGCAGCATGTGCGATCATTAGCGGTCGTTGGCTGTGCGGTAAATTCAGACCGAAAGTAACAAAAACTGAATCTGTAAGAAACTGTTCGGTTCAGAGAACTGAAATCAGATGTTTAAAGATGGCGCTCGAAAATGCAGAACGTGAATTCCCGACACTTATCGTGTGCGATTCTCATTTTTGCGTCAACTCTTACAACAATAAATTGCAGAGTTGGATTGAAAACGACTACAAAGATGACACAGGTGCCACAATAAAGCATAAATTGCTCTGGAAACAGGTAGCTCTTTCACACAAAGAACTACAAAAGACTCACGTGATTCACGCACAGAGTCTTCAACGTGATGGCGTTCACGTTGCAGGGAATTTATTGGCTAATACAGCCACAGCGGAAGCAACTAAACCGGCTTCCGTAGCGACAAAAAAGCGTACAGAAAAATACATAGACGGGGAAATCATGCTGGCAGTAAAAACGACCGTAAAAGGCGACTGTGCAGCACTACCCGTGAACTATCCGCTCAATTATGCATACGTAATCGATGCAAACTCCGTTCCTTTTGCTCGAATCCCTGGAGTGGGGGACAGAGTAATTCCAAACAGGAGCAGGAGGGGCTTCCTCTTACTGGAAGCACACATGGGGTTGGGTCTGAGACATCGAACCATTAAGGTTTCTCTGACAGAGTTACAATCAGAGTACTGGTGGCCAGGAATGAGTATAGATATTCAATGTTTTGCTCAAAATTGTGAAGACTGCAACAGAGATCGCAGTAATGAACAGGCCAGTGTAGTTTCAGGATCCCTGCTAGACAGCATAAGGCGGTCTATCTGCGCAATCAAAGAAGAGAAGCGCGTCCCATTGTACACAGTTAAGGCTAAACACACTTAAATAATGTAGCCTCCAGCGCTCGGCTGACGCTAGAACGGTTATAAAAGATTTGCGAGTCTTTATCGGCACATACGCAATTACCACGTTCCATTCTGACCAGGGTCCTGCTTTCAGCTCTCGAGCCTATAAGGAGGCCATGGCCAGCATGGGAATTGGGTTGCGGTATTCTTGTCCGTCGCACCCCGAAGGGAATAGTGTGGTAGAAAGAAAAAACCGTGACATAAAGCAATCTATAACAGCGAAGGTATTAGGTTCAGGCACTGGGTGGGTCAAACATTTAATAAGTGTCCAGACTAGTCTTAATAACTTGCCAAGAAATTCTCTAAAAGGTTTCAGCCCATACAAACTATTGTTCGGAATTAGAATGAACATTCAGGACCTCGATAGTCAAATGTCAGTGGTACAAGAAAGAAAAAAAACAACAGACTTTGACATCAAAGATCGTTTGGCTGTTTTACAGGAACTGAATGAAACAAGAAAATCCTTAAGCAACATAAAGTTAAAGCAACAGCCAGGTACCACTGACGAGGCACCACCAGCAACAGCCCCAGCAAGGCCTGTCTGGATTCCAAAGATTGGGGATCTAGTCAGAGAAAAGATCGCGGTGAAGAAGGAATTTGGGCCTTCTTACAGAAAAGCAGTACCTGTCTTGGCAGTCACCGGAACAAGATCAGTAGTACTACCGCCCCTTGCTGGTAAAAAGGAGAACAGAGTCGTGTCCATCGACCTGGTAAAACCACAAGCATGTGGCCTATAATCAGCAGTAGGCCCAGTGGACTCCCAAGAAACAACAGAATACCCAAACTTGCAACAATCCAAGAGGTTCAAACTGAAAGACTAATAACATTCGATCAGCCTGCAGTGCACAGAGAAGGACTATGAAATAATGCCATGGAACTCGTGCCTCTTGAGACACAGATTGAAACAGTTCGTCAAGAAACAACACTAGTCTACACTAATGTGGCATCAGAAAGTGCTACCGAGAGACAGATTGAAAGAACAATCCCATCAATTGACAGAACTGCCTCTGGTTATTTCATCAACTTCGACAACTTCTCTGAAGATCAAAACGACCCCGAAGTGATGCCAGAAACAAAAAAGTATTCTAAAGAAAATACAACAGGACTCCTTCAACAAATCAAAGAATTATATCTTGATTCACCGTTGATTGAGCATTGGATTATTTCAGGGGTATTCATACTCCTACTATGCCTAAATTTAGTTTTAATTTTAGGAACGTTTATTACAATTGAATGGACACAGCAAGTCAGAACATCAACCTAGTCCTGAAACCACACAGATCATCACATGTGAAGAAAAGAGAACTGTCAACAGTAAATGTCACAGCAATTCTAATACCTGGTGGGGTAGTATGGGAGAAAACAGACTATGAGATATATGGTCCGGTCGAAATCCTGAAGTATCCTCATCAACTGAAGGTTTCCTTAAGTGACTTTGTAAAACCTAGTACATTCTCTGATGATTGGGACTTTAACAGTATAAATGACATGATGTCTGATTTAGTAATGTCAGCTAGATTCAAAGATCATGATTATTTACAAGGTTCATCTAGTTATGAGCAGCTATTCTGCTACACACACTATGGTGATCATTACTTGCATAAATCTGCACAGCCTAGAAATGTTTTTATGTATAATCAATGGGAACATTGTGCTACACCACCTAAAAGCAGTTCTAAAGCATTTTTTGAGAAATTCAAATACTTCTCAGGGTTTAACACCAGTGATGCAGAAACGTTTTATTATAAAATGTTAGATAAAACAGGAATGAAAACAATGCTGACAAATTCTAAATTGATATATTCAGAAGCATTTTATGACAAAATGATGACATTTGGTTTTGATTATTGGAAAAATAACATTGAAACGAAAACAATTTGGGGTACAAAAGATTGGCAGGTACAAGGCATTGAAGCACTATTTAGAACGTGCATGATACCAGAACAAATGTTGTTTTTAAATGACACAATACACCATCATCCTGTCTTGGCCTTAAAAAACCGTCTACACCAAAGCCAATACCTGAAAATGCAACTGCAGATATTGAGTTAGACGTGTCACAAATTTTACATTTTAACAGAACACATCCTGATTGGAAAAAGTGGTTAATCTGGCCTACAGACACAAACAGCTGTCAAGATAGATTCCTGAATAAAACACAGGGGTTAAAAATGACCAGATTAGACCCGAGATACTCCCAGAGACAACATCCAGGGATAATAACAACATACAGTGTAGGGAAACTCTGCCTTGAATGGCTAACATCATCCACACTGGCTGAAATTAAGCAACACTTGTCTTTACTAAAAGATGGTGCTGATTTGCGCGATTTCATTCTTGGACCACGCAAACAGCGTCAAAAGCGTTTCATAGCGACCAGTATCTATGCTGCGTACAACGAGGCTTGGAAAGTCAAACAAATTGAAACAGCAGAAAAAATACGAGAAATTGATCGTATTAATTTGGAAAAATCACTTTCTGTAGTGGACAATGGGTTAATGACTCTGTCTTCCAGAATATATTCATTGGACAATATTGTATCCTCTGCCTTTGATGTGATAGACAGAGACTTGCTAATGTTACAACATGGCCAATCTCAATTACGTTCTATTATAGAATTAGGCTGGACGCTGCAAAATCTTCGTTCAGGCTATGTGCCTTGGCGTTTAATCAACACAATGTCATTATTTTCCATTTTTAACCTTACTGATAAACAGATCCGTTTGGCACAGAAAGGAGCAGACTATACAATCCTGAGCATCGAAAAACTTGAGAGATTACCATTGACAATGTCAGAGAGTCCTGTCATTGAATGGATAATACACGGAATTATCACAATTCCGATAACAACTTTCCGATTTAAAAAGTGCCTTGAGTACATACCTGCTGGCCAGTATGAACAATTGGGTAAAGGATATGTAAAATCTGAATGGAAATTACCATACACACATTCTTGCTATAGTGACAGCGACAAAAATGTATTTCTTAGTGGTGACAACTGTAAACATTCACTAAGCGGTATACTTTTGTGTCAGGGTATTAATTTACACGGAGCATGTGATGGAAATTCTAACAACCTTTCATGCCACCAGCTAGTCACACCTGCAACTCAGATAGAGCCCTTCTTTATGCAACTTGCAAACGGGAGTTACATTCTTAGAACGGATCACAGATGTTGTGGCCTTGTGCCAGGGAAAAGTTATCTAGTAAGCGTAACATCCATGGTCAAATGCTGTATGCAGGCATTGTTCCCGAGTGGGCCTGTAGACACAGTGACTCCCATCTGGCCTCGTCTGAATCTCTATTCTATACGAATTGATACTTTAAGCAAAAAGAAGTCTGTGCTTTTGCAGACAACAGTGCCTATAACGTCATCAAAAGAGACGTATGATCTCCTAGTTGCAAGGACAGCTACTGAAGTTCATGAACTTTTATCAACAAATTGCCCCGTGCATTTCGTAGAAATGCTCAGCCAACTCCTTAACATGACTAGTGCCACAAGCATCCCAGGCATATTTAAGTCGATTTTTACGGCCCTGCTAACACCCTTCCAGGCAATTTTGGGAATCGTTCCGAATTTTGTTCACTCTGTTTTTGGCGGCATACCACTATTTTTGGGACTTGTAGCAGGGATTTTATTTTTGACCCTCCTGCTTCGTTATGGCAAGCCGAAACTCAGACATAGCTCCCATGGGAATGGAAGAGACAATCCTAGCAATGCGCTACCGGGACAGGATAACTAACGTCCTTGGATTGGCCAGGCTGAGAGATCTAAACATGACCTGGTTCCTTTCATTCAGACCTATATGGCAGAACTGTATCTTACCGGTACTTCGATGTATGCTATGCGGAGATGAGTGCGTGTTGGACATCTGTCTTTCACTTCCATCAGCAGTACCAATGGACGTCGATACTTTGCTCAGTCCGATAAAGGCTCACGCATTGTGTTGTCCCCAGCGGCTACCAATCCTGATGACGGCATTCGTTGAGACTCCTGTGCTACGACTAGGTGGTTACAGTGGAGCGAGTGACAAAAGCAGCATCACCCAGGTACGACCTTCTGTGAGCATTGCTGATCCAGCATATGATGACAGCAATCATTCTCACACCTGCCAAGTTACAGCACTATCGAATTTGGTTGAACTGTCACCTGATTTTGTAGACCAATTCTTTGAGAGCCTGTCTGATACGATGTTCTCACCCGTACAGAAACAATAACTTTTGAGAAGCTTTCCGACACACAGCGTTCCCATGAACTCTGAATTCGGCCTTCAGTTTTGATCAACAAAAACTGCAAAAAGCGTTGGAACTCTATTTCCCTGTTCAAGCAATAATTCTTTTGAATTGGACATTTTTAATATTGACCCTTTTTTTGGCACGAACAATTTTTTGCTTAACGTAAAAACTATTCTTAGAGAACAGAAGCTTCACACTTCTATTTCAAAAACACATCTAGAGACATAATAACTTACATCAGCCTCTAGCACATGTTATTGCAATGCATTTATATGTGATGATTTATCTCGCCCTTCTTCTGTTCAGAGATACTTCATGTGTAATTCTTTTTGCATAATCGTTCATTGATTTCATATACAATAATTTTTGAATGATTTCTATGCTTCAAAAACGTACAGTACCTAAATTTCATGTATTACAAATACGCCTATTTCGAATGCATTTATGTATTTTGGGGTGGGCAATGTTACACATGCATCTAATTGCTCTAGTTTTAGTAATTTGATGGACATGAAAACGTGGAGTGGTTGTTGCGTGTTTATCTAGGTTCCTGATCGATACTGTGACCTTATGCCCCTATTCGGCTATAAATCCATTTATTCCCTATATTGGCATAACCGTTCAAGTGCGATATTCAGAAAGTCATCTCTGGCCTCACACGAACAGAGCCACATTCCAGCATAGTTCTCTGCCACTTCCTTTGCAACCAATTAGTGCAATGACAGAGCAGAAGTCACTATCTGATATTCCTAGATTAACACTCCGAGTTCTTCAACAAGATAAAAACTCAGCAAACCTGGAAATCCCCGCTTGCTGTGTTTTGATTAGTAATGGAACTCTAATGAGCAACTGATAGCTATCACTTCCTAGTGACATCTTTAATTGACGTCTTATGTCCAGCAAACTTGCGTCAAACCAGGCACCTGTCAGGTATAAATACTACCAACGTTGCCTTAAGCAATTGGTGTTGTGCACCCTGCTGGCATCCCATTGCTGTTGTATGCTGTATGCAGTACGCTGATGCTGCTGCTGTCCCTTGGTGGTGAAGCTACTGATACCATTATCGCTGCTAAAGCGCGAACAATGGTGTGGTGAGCTTAGGAGCTGAACAGCCGTCCCTCTGCGAAGAGCCCAGCAGATTCCAAGCTGCCCGCGGACGCTGTCCCCCTCCTCCTCCTGACGCGCTGAAGAGAGACGCTGCCTTTCTTCTGCTGAGAAATCCAGCTCCAGCGTTTCCGGTGTACCCTCGCGGGTGACTGGGATATCGAGTTCCCCCTGAAGGAAATACCAGACTTCCATCATTCTATTCAGAGGTATGGAGTTGACTAAACCCTTAGATGAGAATTCTTGAAGCAAACCTTGGCAAAACCAACTTAACTTAAAGCTACTTACTAACTCCCCTTCCACGTGTTAGGCTTAGGTCAGGCACACTGGGGTAGGCTTAGTTAGAAGCACCAGTTGAGTATTTTAGCCTAATGTATATATGAATGTATATATGTTTTATTACTTTTAAACCATTGTATGGCTAAGAAACCATATCAATGCTTTTACAGTATTATTTCGCAATTCTTATCTTACTGTACGTACTTTTTATAATAACAAGTCTTGCAATTGTGGCAATACATTTCTCTTGTACGAGAAGAAAGACTGTTCAATAAATGTTAACCCTTTATTGACAAACGCCCGTCTCTCTATTCTCTACATCTCGTGAAAGTAAACTGCACTAATCTGACTGAGTGAGATACCTGTCTATTGTTTCACACGACCCTAGAGATTGACTCTTGATCTGAGGAGCAAAGTTGTCATGTTGCACGGTTGTTGGAAAGCTGAATCCCTTCTGGTCTGTGCCAGGGAAGCTGATCACTTCCTATGCAGAGAAGAAAGTTTCCAGTGACCTCTGAGCTAGTTGGTAACAAACCCAATTAAGTTTAGCATAGTCAGTGGAGGCCTGGAATATCCGCAGTTCCACGTCGATACTACTGTTTATGGTATTCCAATGCGCAGGGCGTAGTGGGAAACTAGGAACTACACTACATCACCTCAGGCCCCGCCCCCTCCCTTCACCACTGTGCAAACGCACCCCGTGGTGCATTTTAAGTTGGGGGATAAAGTCCCCTTGAATCCTGAGGGTCCCTGGGTCCAACTAGCCCACCAGGTAGGGCCAGTAAGCGCCACAGAGCTGCGTTGCAAGGAGGTGTAAAAAAGGGCTTGGCCTGGACCACTTCCTTGCAACGCAGCCCTGTGGCGCTTACTGGAGGTACCTGGTGGGCTAGTTGGCCCCCAGGGACCCCCAGTATTGAAGGGGAATTAATTCTCCAACTTAAAATGCACCTCAGGGCGTGTTTGCAGAGTGTTGCTGGGAGGGGGTGGGGCCTTGGCGATGCCGGTCTTTGTTTTTAGGTCTCGACCTACGCAACCCGCATGCGTTGCATAGGACCGAGACCTGTAGCCATCGTCACAGCTTTGGGGGAAAAAAAGTGCAAGTTTTGCATTGCTTGCAATGCAACGCGTGCACATCTTGGTGATTACCTTTCGGGAGCGTGCGGCGCCATATGTTGGCGCCATATGGTCGCACCCTCCTGAAATGGAATCGCCCATGCCCCCTCCCCCTGCTGCCACTTTCACTGCTGCGCGGCTGTACTGCCACGTGACCAATGCTTGTGTTTTTTTGCGATCGCGCTAAGCTGGCCTAGCTCCTCTCTTTCTCTCTTTATGCTTCTATATCACTCCACTGCCTGTCTCCTCCTCGCTCACCAACCACTACCTGGCTTGCCTCTCTGTCTGTGACTGCCTCTCTTTGACTGCCTGTCTCAGGTTCTCTATCTCTTTGACTGTCTCTCTCTCTCCTCTACCCCTCCAGTGCGCGCTCTCTCCTCTGAGTCTGCTGCCGGTCTCTCTCTCTCTCTCTTTTTAACTGTATGCCCGCCCCCCCACCTTATCCCCCCCCCCCGCACCGCTCTCTCCCCTCTACACCCGGCCTCTGCCTTGCGCTCCATGCCGCAGTCTCTCCCCTTACCTTTCATTTATGGGGGTTGAAAGACGGACCTACGATTGAAAGTGAAACTATGCTCTCAAACGTTGTCATAATTAGAAAACAAATAGTTATGTGCTGAAATATTCTTGCTAAATGAGGTATAGTTGCCAATTAGTCGGCACAGGCATGCTGTTTGTTGACCTTGTATGACTAAACTCTGCCCAATTAAAAAGCACATGTGAACATATGTTCCATGACCTTATGTAATTAAACACCAAACAAATTATAAAGTGCCAGAGACTTGCCAGCGAATCAGATGGCGGGACGTTGAACTTTGCAGCCTCTTTTAATGTTGTGCGTATTTCGCTTCTGTAGAGTAGGTGCGGGTGTGCGGTCTTCTAACGCCAAGAGCTGGAGAGCTTTGTTTGTGTGTGTATGTTTTTAGACTTCGTAATATTTGCCTTCAATGATCATGCTTGTATTCAGCCTACGCACTGAAACCATGAACTATCGATCGTGCTATATAAAACAATATCCAAAAATAACTCATGTGTAACTCCGAATTCAAATAATAAATAGTATGCACCTAAGTGTCATTAAATATATTAACTACTATAAAGAGCAGTGGTATTGAGGCTTAGAAGATATTTATTGTAGGGCGTCTTCAATCCCTTTTATATTAGATGCCATATGTTGCCTATATCGAAGTTCAGAGTAGAATCGAGGCACACGAGTACTGCCAAGAAGTGACCCTGATGCCGAAATTGATGGGGTTATATACAGGAAGGTTAATGAAGGTTGAGCCAGAGAAAAAGACAGAGCGATGGAGTAATTTTGAGAAATAATATGAAATAATAGTCCCATAACATATAGGTATTAAATTGATCCTCATGCAGCTTAGGAGACCAGCACATAAGGATTTGTGTTCTGTATGACGTCTCAAAATTAACAAGTTACAGCTTAAAGGCTTATTTTATATGCCGGGGGTATTACTCAAGCCCAAGTAAAGCGTATGTGCCACCAAAACAGGCATCTGCACCTGCACGTTAGAAGGGGGCACGGGGGCATAGCTTAGTCAAAAACTTTAGAAGGGTGTGAGTCTGGGATTTCCCAACTAGCAGCATCCAGAACCTAACTGGAAAAAGTATTGGGGGCTGAGGTCCATGACCGGCAATAATGGTCAAGGGCATTCGTTTTAAGTTATTTAGTTAAGCAAGGACATTCTTGGTAGCAATAGTATTGTCTTTAGCCACAACACCAGTTAGCATAGAACTCAAAGTGTCTTCTATGTATTTGCAACCTGCAGTAAAGTATAAATAAAGTTTTTTAGAATGTGCTGAAAAGGCGCAATAGAACACATAACTGAAACCAAACAGCTTTTACCCGAAAAATGAATTATATTTATTCTTTTCCACAGGTCTCGAATTATCAAAACACTGTTTATTAGCATTTAACTAGTCTGTTATAATTTTATATTAGTTTGTGTGTCCTTTGGAAGCATTCTATAGATCAGTTTCTCTTTGCCGTGATAAATCCTTTAGGCTAGATAAACACCAATTCACAAAAAAGCAGAGGACCAAAATCATAAAACTTAGAACCTGTATTGAAAATAAAGCATTGTTTGGGGCTACGAGCAAAAGAAATTAGGACCCTAAACTGCAACGTGCCGATCCTTTAAAATGCACCACTTTGAAGCTATACTGTCCAAGTTCAGTTCATCCGTGATATCTGCTTCACAAGTGATGAGCATCAAATTATTTAAGCACTCATCTGTCATAGAGGATCTAAAGTCATTCTTTACCAGTTTAGGTAAAGAATTGGAATCCAAGGCCTTCTTTCCAGTCGTCTTGATAATGGGCCTTATTTACCCCAATCAAGGAGTTACTGACTCCGGGATAACTGGCAACCCTAGTAGTGGAGAAATTCGGCCTATTATGAGTTGGACCCAGAGGGTCCACTAAAAATTGAGGAATTACTGGGTGAATCAGTGATTCTGCATCTGATTTTTCCATGTGTTCCTCATTTTTCCTCAGCGCTTCACGAAGAGATTGTGGCTATTTTAGCAGCTGCAATCTCTGTATGATAGTGAAAAACCTGTTATGAGCGCCTAGGAATATTGACACTGGAGCTAATAAATTCTGTGGCTAGATTACTGGAGCCCTAGATTTCACATCCATGCTGAAAAAGCATTGCCATAGCCAATAGGTCTCGCCTTTGGGACCCTATAAGTGTTTAGCCATGCAACAGTTGATGTTGTTGCTCCACGGATATTGTGCTTGATAACTAAATACTTATAAGGTCCCAAAGGCGAGACCTATTGGCTATGCCAATGCTTGTTTATTCGTATTTTTTAAGAAGGGGAGCTGTGTGCCTCCGTGTTTTTTATAAAAAAAATATTATTATGGGGGTTGGGGACTGCGTGGCCCCCTCCCGGGCCACTCCTTGCCCCGGGGACCCCATCCCCCGGTGCCTAACCTCTTGTTGGGGACTGTGGGGGAAGCCCCAATGCCCCCACGGTCCCAGCCTGCTCCCCGTCTCCTGCAGGAGCCAGCATTATTTTTCCACACGGGGAGCTGCTGATAAGCAGCACCCCGTGTGGAAAAGCAATCTGGTTTGGATTTTGGAAGAGAGAGCAGGTTTCCTGTTCTTTCTTCCAAAATCAAAACAGGGTTGGGCACCCCGGGACACTGCAGGAGCTGGCCCTAGGGGGTGGCGGTCATGAGAGCCATCATGGGCTCCAGGAGGGGGGCCCGCGGCCCCCTTCCAATCCATTGCACATCCCCGGGGAGGTGGTGGTCCCCGGGGCACGGGGTCCGTAACGGACCCCAAATTTGCATTTTAGTGCCCTGGGGAGGTGGCGGTCCCTGGGGCGTGTGAGGGGGCTTGAGCTCCCCACACAGTTTATTTTATTTTTTAAAACAAGCCCCGGGGGTGGCGGTCCCCTGGGCTTGGGTGGGCCTTGGAGGCCCCCACACATAGAAAATAAGAAGCCCCGGGGGTGGCGTTCCCCGGGGCTGTGGGGGCCTCCCTGTGCCCCTGTAATTACATTTTTGCATGCCCCCTGAACTTGGCCCACCCGGGTGCTAAATAATAACATGCGGGAGCCCGCGCTTCGTTTTAAAAACAAATTCAGCCGAAATGCGCGCTGGGTGTGTGAATCTCAACAATTTCTTTTTTTTATTGCTTTTTTTGTTCCTGCGGGTCCTTGTGGGACCCCCTGAGCAGGCCTAGGGGGTCAGGGTGTTTCTACCCTGCCCCCTTTTCTTTTTTTTTCACCTTTGTTTCCCTGTAGCCGAGGCACAAGATGACTGCCAACACTTCCTGGTGTTGACAGCCAATTAGAATAAAGCTTGTGGTGGTGAGGGTCCTCGGATCCACTGCGCCTCTCTATATCGAAACTTTTATTTTTTTGATTTTCTCAAAATCTACTGGACGGATACACCATTTAACAAAAAGAGTCCTTTCTGAACCAAGAGCTATCTCTCTGCCAAATGTGGTGTAAATCCGTTCAGCAGGTCGAGCTGTAGCTGTGTCTAAAGTTTCCTATGGGAAAATGATTTTCTGACCTCTTTTTTTTAAATTTCTCAGGAACTACTGAATGGATTTACACCATTTAACAAAAAGACTTCTTTCTGAAACAAAGGCTACCTTTTTGCCAAATTTGTTGTAATTCCGTTTAGCAGTTCGGGCTGTAGCAGTGTCTAATGTTTTCTATGGAAAGAAACATGGGGAAAAGAGGTGGGACCCCCCCCTTTTTTCTTGGCCCCTGGCTTGCCGAAACACCCCAAAACTTTCAAGATAGGAGCTAACCAAAGCGCCTCACGGGTTTTGAAAACTTCACGAAGATTCGTCAACCGGCTCCAAAGTTATTTGGAGAAGAAAGAACGCTTTTCCTATGAAAACTAGGTCAAGCCGTGTGAGATATAGCCAATGTTTATTTCGTCAAACCGCTTTCATTGGATGCGTTTCGGCTGATCCCAGTCTTGCTCATTTGCAAAGTGTAAGACTACATGTGTATAGACAGAAACAACAGACTAGTAGTTTTCTACCACAATGCGCACAGAACTACATTACAATAGACAAAAAAATAGATCTGTAGTTTTTCTTGTCTATTGGTTTGATTTTGACCAGAAATCTATACGTCTAAAATTTCACTTGGGCTGTATACCACGACTAGAATGAAATCTTTTAATCAAATTTACGAATCGTCTGAT
Source organism: Lissotriton vulgaris (assembly GCF_964263255.1). NCBI lineage: Eukaryota > Metazoa > Chordata > Amphibia > Caudata > Salamandridae > Lissotriton > Lissotriton vulgaris. Next base: position 1,940,970,539 of record NC_141693.1, read on the forward strand.
TCTGTATGATTTTACAGAGTAAGTTTGCCCATTGGGGCGGTACTGAAAATTGTCATCAAAAATAGTCGTCAATGTGTAATTATGATGCCTAATGTATAATCATTACAATGGTCGTACATATGGAATGCATTGAAGGGAATGTTGCACTGCTCTACTGTATCTGTTATGCATTGAAGGGGATCTTTCACTGCGCTGCTGTATTTGGTATGCAGAGGAGGGAATCTTGCACAGCCGTGCTGTATCTGTCATGCATCAGAGGGAATCTTACCGTGCTCTGCTGTATCTGCATGAAAGGGAAATGTCTATATTTCTCACAGGGGATCAGAGATTGAATTTTGCATTAGGTGAAATTTACACATTTTCTTGAAATTTTGCTGAATTTGTTGTTGTGTAATTTTTGCTCACATTAGACTGGCTTTCACAGAAAATGTCCCCCCAAGACACATTTTCTGCTTGAGCTAGTCTCTTTCTGGTATCTCATGTGGCTTTTTGTGCAGCGTTGCATGAAAAACACGCAAGAATTCTAGTAAAGTGTCTGATGTTACATTCCATTTTCTCGAGAAAGACCCACCAATTGTTTTAGTGAGTCCCCCCACATTTATCATGAGAGTCCGAAGATCCACAATTTATTAGGTGAGTACCTCCCCTTTTTTTAAAAGAAACAAGAGAACCAGCATAGTGTTTGGCGAGGCCCATAAAATGTCGCAGGATAATCCAGCAATGTATTTGTTGAGTCCCTCTAAATTTCTCATTGAGTCTAGAGATCCAGCAATGTATTTGGTGAGACCCTCTGGAATTCTCAGGGGACCCGAGATCCAATAAAGCGCTAGAATCTCCGCATTTCAGAATTTTAGTAAAGTGTCTGGTGGGGCCTCCAATATTTCTCAGAGGAGTCTAGAGATCCAGCATTAAACCTAGTGATGCCCTCCACATTCCGCATGGTGGCCTACTGATGCGTCTTGTGAGATCTTCCATTTTTTCTAACGTAGGTCTGTAGATTAGTCAGATATTCTTCAAAGATGTATTTGACAATCTCCTCCACAACTTGTGATTGTCTGAAGACAATCTCCTCCACAACTTGTGATTGTCTGAAGAGATCCAAGGACCCTTCCCCCCATGTAGCAGGGCATCCAGAGGTCTGTCTGGTATTCCATCTCACCCCACATCATTTTGTGTCAGCACAGTGATGCATCAGGTGAGTCCACCCATATTTCAGTTGTGGCTCAGAGATGTGTCATATAATTTCTCTCCCCTATTTAGGGTCAGAACTCCAGGCATAGCTTGCGAAAGATGTGCTCCTCTGCCAAGCTAATGTTTTATGTCTGGTCTTATCTTCCTATGTGTGTGGACTCTTAAGCGTGTGTGAGTCCACTGGAGGTACGCCATATTTTCCTTGATATTCAGCAGTACAGCCTATCATCTACTGGTTGTGGTTGCACCAGTTGTGTATCCCCAGAAATAGTTGTTGGCGTCCAATTCTCACTAATAGTGACAGGATAGGATCTCATGTCTTTTTACATACCTTCGTGGTCCTAATTAGCTAATCTCTTTCTTTTCCTAAGGGTGTACACAGGGCAGTGTGCTGTGCTAATTGTTTTGGGTGTGGTGGGGCCAGGAGACTGTGTACAAGTTGGCCTAACAGCTAGGGTGCTCGACCTTGGACCTGGAGGAACTGGGTTCAAGTGTCTGTAATGACGCCTAAAACATCCTGTGATTCTGGGCATATCACTTAGGGCCTGATTCTGATGCAGTTAGGAAAGCATTCCCATTAGGAAGGCCTCCTAATGGCATTTGCTCCTTCCAAATCGGATCGGGAACGACCCAGGGCCCTATTATGATGCGGTTAGGAACATATGCTCCCATTGAAGTCAATGGGAGTCCAACCAAATCATATCGGGAAGCATCCGGATGCATTGTACTCCGTCGGTCAGACTGTCCTGATCCGAGTGGATTGGAAGCCATTTCCAACCCGATTCAGTCGGGAAGCGTTTCCAACCCGCATCAGAACCAGCCCCTAAATCTCCCTAAATTAAAAAATGAATGTGTGTCTCATGTAAAGTAACTGGTGCTATGTAAAGCGCTCTGATACCAGATTCGGGTCAAGTTTGCACTATATAAAACTCTGAAAAAATAAAAGAAGGGTGTCCATATAAGACAGCATGTGAGCCAGTATATTATGCTGGGATTGTGACAACGTCCTTTGTCCCTAGGTCCCTTCTCTGAAATTGTAATTGGAACTGATATTTTGCACTCAGTGGCACATCACAGGTGCCAATGACACAAATGTAAGTAAGTAACATGAATGCCACAACCTTGTTTCATAGTAAAAACACAAGCACCTAAGCTGGGCTTGCAGTGGGTTACTCAGATACCTGACTCGCGGTGACACTACAGCTGCTTCTCTGTTGATATCTACACCCATGTTTGCGCTGCGATTGTGTCATACAACTGTTGCAGTGCAAAATTAATTAAGCTGGGGAGGTCACACTTGTGTAGATGCCTAACCCACAATTGCACCATGATGCCTTTCTGACAGTGGGAGCAAGTTGGGTCCCTTGCTAGCCCTTACTTCCTGTGATAATGTGCATCATTACTCCAGCTATAGGATCACAATTTTCCCAGATAACTGGACACTAAAAGTTCTGTAGGAAAGTGTTCTAATCAGCCTGAATAGCAGAAACCTGTCTGGGATCATGCTCAAGACATGGGGTTTGGGTCTTAATATTTTGGGGTATTTGTGAGATACTCGGGCATTGTGGACTAGAGAGCATTAGATCTCTGTGAGAAGGTGGTTCTGACCATCTGAGCCGTCCAGATGTTTTGCTTTGTGAAACCACGATTTTTCAGCTTTTACTGTGGTAGAGCCTCATAAGCTGGGACTCACCCACAGTGAACTCATGCTGAAATAGGCTGCATGTGGATTTCACCGGAGTCCGCCTTGTGAGATAAGGCCGCTGCACTGCAGCCAGGGTTAAGAGCACGGGACTGGTTACACATGTGTTCACTTGTGTAATGTGTAAGGGCTGCGTGGGGAGATTCCTGTTGTGCGCAGCCCAGGAGCGGTACAGCTAGAATGGTGTTGCAGGGATTATGCAGAGTTGGGTGGTGACATGGTTTTAGGCTTTATAATGTGGAGAGACACGTGTCTCCTATGGAGACAGAGACCACATAGGGTCGTTTCAGTTCTCTAGGTCATACAAATTCCAGACATGCACCAAATTACACTGTAAATTGCGTGAAAAGAAGTATTCTACTGAATCCAAAGTCATATCTGTACTGCTTATGGGTCATCCAGAAATGTCATATTCCTCTGACTCAGCTCATACCCGGAGCCTGGCCACGAATGACCTTGCCAGGCTGGATTAATTAGCTTATTCCCCAACCAGTAGCATCAGAGGCCTAGCCCTTCAACGCAAGCTTTCCCAAGGGCAAAGGTCTTCTCTCCAGGAGGGATAGATGGAATGAATCTGCAGTTTATCCATCCACCTAGCCTTGAAGTCAGCAAGGGCACTTTTCAGAGACCATGTGGCATGAGACCCCTGTACAACGCCATCTTGAAGTATCGCAGCCGCATGTGCAGGAAGAAGGGAGCATGGGCAGAGAGGTGATGTGTCGCTACAGGATGGGCGCAGAAGTGCCTTCCTGCCAGGCCTCTCCAATTTCTTTTGTAATGTAATGTAATGTACACTTGTATAGCTCAGCTGTCACCCAAAGGGTATCCTGGCACTTAAAGATAACCAACCAGCAGGGACAGAGCAGAATTGTCCAAGATCACATATCTGGGGAATAGTCTAGTTTTCAGTTCCTTCCTGAACCGAGACAGGGCATTCAGTTGCCTAAGTTCCAGGGGTAGTGCATTCCACAGCCTGGCTGCTGTAAAGCTGAAAGATCTTCCACCCATTCGAACCTTTTTTGCCCGGGGGACATAGGCCAGGTTCGCAGAGGAAGAGCGCAGGGATCTGGCGGGGGCCTACCATACAAATTTCCTTTGTAGGATTTTAGGTCCAGTTTTGTGTACAGCCCTGTGGACAATACAGAGTGCCTTAAAGTGTACTCTCTGTACAACAGGCAGCCAGTGGAGATCTTTTAAGGCCAAAGAGACCGAGGCTCCACGTGGCCAGGTCAATGCCAATTTAGCTGCCATAGTGTGTATTCTTTGTAATTTCTTTAACAAGGAGTCTGGAGCACCCAGAAGGAGTGCATTACAATAATCTATTCTGCTCAGGACAATACTCCGCACTACTAAAGGTCTAGTAGAAGTGGGTAGAAACGGAAGGATCTTCCGGAGGGCTCTGAGCAGGTAGAGACAAGTGCTCACTGTTTTATTCACCTGCGAGTCTAGTTGTAGATTGCTGTCGAACATTTCTCCTAGTTTACGTACTGTATTGGCAGGTACACAGGGGTTGTTGGACAGGTCTGGCCAGAAGTCTGCTGGAAGGGGGTGTTGAATTTTGCCTGACATACAGCACATTACTTCAGTTTTTTCCCCTTTAAATTGTAGGGAGTTTTCCTTCAGCCAAGCTGTTGTTCTATGCAGGCAGTTATAATATTTTTCTAAAGAGACTGCATTATCGCCATCCACCGCAAAGACAAGCTGTGTGTCATCTGCGTAATTGATGACATCAATGCCGAAAGATTTTACTAAGCCAATGAGCAGGTGAAGATAGACGTTAAACAAGATTGGGCTAATGGTCGAGCCCTGGGGAACTCCTTGTTTAACATCCCTAAACTGAGAGGTAAACGGCGCTAGCGTCACTACCTGCTGTCTGTTGGTGAGATAAGATTGCAGCCAATCTCTCCCCCCCCCCCCCAACACCCAATTTCTCCAGCCTCTCGATCAGGATCTGGTGGTTGACTGTATCGAACGCGGCTGACATGTCAAGCAGCCCCAGATAGGCTACTTGACCACTGTCAGCCCGCATTCTTAGGTCATCCAAAACTGCGACTAAGGCAGTTTCGGTTCCATGTGCAGGACGAAACCCAAGTTGGGCCTCGTCCAGCAGTTCGTTATCCTCGATGTATCTTGAGAGAGATTTTGTCACTATCCTCTCCAGAAGCTTAATTGGATATGGCAGCAAGGAAATTGGTCTATAGTTAGCGGGGCATTGGGGATCCAGAGACGCCTTTTTTAACAGTGGAGAAACAACTGCTCTTTTCCAACAGTCCGGAAATACAGCATTGCTTAAGGATTGGCAGCCAATATGATAAAGGTGCGGAAAAAGTTTGCTGCCAAAAAATTTCAAAAATTTATGGGGGAGTGGGTCCAGAGGAGAACCTGAGGAGATACCAACAGCAATTTCATTAAATTCCTCAAATGAGGGAACCTGGAAATGGTCCAGGACTGTCGCATGTTCTCTCTCATTTATATCCAAGTTTATTAGCACGTCATCTCCAGTGTCCTGGTGCCTAACGTCATTGCCCGAAGATTTGAGACCATTTAAAATTTTACTGATTTTCTCCTCAAAGGAAAGTGCCAAATCCTCACATAATTCCTGTGATCTGTGATGCTGGAATATTAGGTTTAACACAATCTGGATTAGCCAGACCTTTCACTAGGCCAAAGAGGGTTTGAGTCTTGTTAGATGACTGTAAAATAGTCTCCTCAATGTATTTGGCCTTGGCCTTCCCTATCAGCTCCTTATAGGTATAGAGCAATTTTTTTTTTAACTGCTTTGCCTGATTCCAGATAGTTCCTCCTCTACTTCCTTTCCATTTGTTTACAACTAGTCTCAATCAACCTAAGTTCTTCGTTGTACCAGGAGGCGGAGGTTTTTTTACGGCTTTTGACTTTCCTTAAAGGAGCTAACTGGTCCAGAGAGCTAGTGATCTGATGGCATAATTTCAGATAATTCACTTCCACCGCATCGTGCAAGATATAACTGTCATCCACCAGCCGGGGGAGGTCCGTTGATGTAGTTATTTTGGACCAAGCACTCCTAATATGAGTAGATGACCTGCCACCATCAAATTGTTGAAGATTATCAACTTTTAAGGTGAAAGAGATTAAAAAATTATCTGTCCAGCATTGAGGAAGTATTTCCTTTACAACTAGATTATTTACCTCAGCGAAAATAAGGTCAAGCACATGGCCCTTCTGGTGAGTGGGTTGTAATACCAGCTGTTGTAAGTTTACATTCTGACCTGCCTGGCAGAGTTCCTTAACAGCTGTATCTAAGCTACCATTCTCCCGTAGGTTAAAATCTCCAAGAACCAATAACTTAGAGTGAGAGTTTGATAAGTTATATATAACATCAATTAATTATTGGTAGACATGGGCAGCACTCCCTGGTGGTCTGTAACACAGTAGACTAGTATACAGGACACCACTAGTGCCTATGAGTGCAAACCCTAGCGACTCAATTCCAGGAACTTCCACTGTGCTAAGGGGGGTAATATTCCATATATCTTTATGAATATAACCCACTCCTCCGCCTCTTCCATCCCGCCTACGCTTATGATGAATTTTGTAGCCTTGGGGACAGGCTAATCCTAACTCCACATTTCTGTCTATTCGTGTCCAAGTTTCAGTGAGAAACATGACATCAAGATCATACTCGTTCAGTAAGGTGTAGATCTCCACATGATGTTTATTCAATGATCTGACGTTAATCAGTCCACTGTTAAGACTTCCAAGCGGTGCTTTCGTAAAAGAATGCTTGCCCGACCCAGTGCCATTTGCATTACTCGGGGTCCCAACTCTCCGGATATCGAGCCGAACAAGCTCTTCACTAGAATAGACCAAACTGGGATCAACTAAGGCAGCATTTCCTGCACTAGGCGCGACCGACGTGCGGACGGGGGCAGACGGGTTTGCCTTTGGCTGCGCGCTTGCATCGCCTCTTTTTTATAGGGCGAGTGCAGATTTAAAAACTAGAACGCCACCCAAGATGGCGTCGCCCCGGTGACTCGCTCTGACAGACGAGTACACCAGCACATCAAGGGAGTGTGAGATGCGAGTGACTGTGTAGCAGCAATACAGGTAAAAAGTGCAAAGATAGCAGAATTCGTTTTTTTTTAAAAAAAGGAGCGTATTTAAAATGAGTACAATAAACACACACAATATCCCCTGAAAGTTATGCAGCCTAAGATGCCCAACACACTGAAAATTATCAAACTAGATGCGCTGCGGTAATTAGGTATCAACTGCGCGCTTGCATCACCTCCGTTATATAGGGAGAGTGCAGATTTAACAACTAGAACGCTACCCAAGATGGCGTCGCCCCGGTGACTCGCTCTGACAGACACAACTTTTAAAAGGTCTTTCCCAGGAAGAGGAGCTCTCTCTGGGATGTGGTCTTGCTGAAGAAGACTGTTGCTGGAGCCTGGCACCATGGGCAGTTGGAAGGAGGAACCCCCTTGACTGTCCTATGACTCTGGACTGCGCCTTTGAGGGAGTCCAGGCCAGTGAGGAGACGCTGGGCCTTTGCGCAAGGAGAAGAGAGGCCCACAAGGAGAGTTAGGTGAAAGGCTGGCGCAGGGAGCCAGTGAAGATAGCTTCTTACTGAGTTCACCCTTTTGGAGGCCAGCAGGACGGTGAAAACGTGCTCCAGGTGACTAGGGCTGGCCACCAGGAGCAAGAAGGGGCCAGGATTGTGAGCATTGGTCCCACAGGGGCTGAGATATGCCCCCCAGAAGGTAGGTGACCTTTGACCAATGACGAAGCACGTGGGGCTCCGCTGCCAGTCTTAGATGTGCCCCTAGGGTGGGCCAGGTCAGGGGACGATGAAATGGCCCCTGGGGGTGCCAGGAGCCTACCTTGGCCCCAGCCAAATACTGTAGTTGGGGAGTGTCTCTGGGTCCCTGTGAAGATGGAAGAGGGGGAGCGCGTTTCCCAGATGAAGCCCAATGAGGCCATAACCAGTCTTTATTGCTTCAGTCCCATTCTAGAGAGACGTGGTCTTGCAGTTTAGGAATACAGCTGGTAGTACCACAGTGAACCACACACAATAGTTTTGCACCCATCCTGGAGTAATTAACAGTGGATAAATGAATTCAACAATTTCACCTAAAACGTGTGATTTTCTCAGTGAAACACCTTTTAGTGTTAGATTCTGGATTTTTTTTTAAAATAAGCCCTCATGTCCTTAGTGAAACTTGCTTTCATGGGCCAGTGGAGTTTTGATATATTGAAGAGTAAATTTCTTCATACTCCAGAGGTCTTTTTTTGGGACAAGACTAATGTTCTTACACAAAACGAAGTCAGATATTGGAAAATGTGGATAGAACGTGAAATTCATATCTTCCAGCCAATCAGGCTCAAAGACAATATACTTTTATCCTTAACAGAATTAAAAAGGAAAGACATATGATAGTATCTCACACTGCCCAATAACTTTAAAGTATGGGAGGAAGAGAAATATGGTGCACTGTGAACCCTAATGGGTTCCTCCAAGCTCTAACCTTGGATTCTGCCACAAAATTTGAACTCGACTACAAGTCCCAAAATGCATAGATGTTTGCTAAAAAACAAACTTTGCCTGATTCAAAAAAATGTAAATGATTTGAAGTGGGAACTCAACTAATGAATTACAGATATTGATCAAGATATTTAAGAAACATACCAAGAATGAGCATTATTCTACAAATAGTCTTTCTGAAACAAAAAGTTTTATAAGCAAATTATTGGACACATGACAAGTTGAGAAAGGGAGGTTTGTAAGAAAGAGGAAGATGTTGGAGGAGCCAAAAGACACACGAGGACCATAACACATGTTCATTCAATGTCCAATAGCAGCAGAATCGTGTTTAGATGTCAATGTCAGGATAATTATGATTCTAAGTAAAAATATAGCCCTGGTACCCAAGTTTATCCTTTCTAACGCGAAGAATGGAAAGGGAAATCGATTATGAATTCAATTGGGCATTTACTGGTAAAGAAGATTATTTCTGGGTACTGAAATTCATCCTGCAAGTTACAAATTGATACTTTGTGCCTGTTTTAGATCTTGATGGTGGTACAGTGGTTCTGCTGTGGCGGCAGTCCTGAATACTCCGTCAAACTGACTGTGGACCGTCAGCGAGATTTAGATTTATGTGGGGTGACGCGCAGCCGCCGTCGATGGAGTGGTTCCCGTTCCAGCTGCAGCCCACTGCAGACGATGCAGCGCACTCCAAAGTTTGGGAATAGTACTCAGTCAGAGCAGTGGGTATGTCACCAAGACTATTTAGATAATACAGGGGGCATATTATCAAGACAGGCGATAAAATTATCGCTGCTTTAGCAGCAGAAAACTGCCGCTAAAACTGCGATAATGGGCTTGATAATATGCTCTATGGAATTCCAGTTGAAGCCCATGCTAGATGTCCTTCACATTTAACATGGGCTTCAATTGGAATTCCATGGACTATATTATCAAGCCCATTATCGCCGTTTTAGCAGCAGTTTTCTGCCGCTAAAATGTCGATCATTTTTTCGCCTGTCTTGATAATATGCCCCACAGTTGGGCTGGGAGTCTCATAGCGGTGGTCTGCCAAGGGTTTTAGATGCTAGAGTAAGATATGGTATACAAATGAAAATTGTGAGAGGGAAGGCTAAATCAGATAGAGAAGGGGAGCTAAGACGGTGAGTAGGGTGCCAGTGTGGGAATGTGCATTTAAGAAAAGGAAAGATGATGAATGATAGCAAAGAGTTTAAAAGATATCGCATAGTCAAACGAAGTTAATGAGTGACCAACTGGAAATGGAGCGGTAATTTCTGGGGGTGGCAAAACTAGGTTGATGTCTAGGCTGCCACAAGCAGGGGGGCTGGTGTTACAGTACAGGGAAACAGTGATGGTTGGAATGCTTAAATTAATGTCAGTCACTGGTAATTACTCTGACTGCATCCCACCCCACCCATCGTTCAGTTTGGATGGACTGTTCCTACTGGAGTAGGGACAAGGCTGACTTACACATGGCTGGGTCCCAACTGAGGTAGCATGGTGTGCAAAATAATGATGGACTGAGATGCGGCCCCATTAATTACCAGTGACTGACATTAATTCGGACATTCCTCCAAGCCCCTTTTTGTGTTCTCTTTACAATAAGAAAATGTGAGCCCACTTCTACAGTGGGCACTATAGAAAAATGTGCTTTTATCTAGGGTAGGGTAGAATAAATCCTTGCCCTGGCCCTGGTTGGAGCAGAGGGAGAACCAGACAGAAGGGAGGGAGCACCAGACAGAAGGAAGGAATAAATGGAAGGTGAGAGGGAGTGAAGGAGTGGGGAATATGAGGCAGAGTATTTGAGAGTACAGTGAGACCGAGTGGAAGAGAAGAGGTTTGAAAGAGGCGTGCGAGAGAAGCGAGTACGAGGGTGAATAGAGAAATAAAGTGAAATAAGATGAATATTTTAATAAGTTTTTACTTGGTATTTTATTAAAGCAGGGCTAGCAACACATTTATTGCATCAGAGCACTTTGGACAAGTGAAGCAGCCTGCTGGGCTTTCCCTTTGTTTATTGACTAGAGATGAAAAATCCTTGGAGAGTCACAAACCTGAGGGCTGGAGGTGGGTGAGTGGGAAAGTTGGTCTTTGGTGCCTGACCTCAAGAGATTGAGATGAGAGGAACATGAAAGCCAGAAAGTGAACAGGACCCCAAGGAGGGGAGGGATGGAGTGAGAACGAATATAAGAAAAAGGGAAGGGCGCTAGGGATTGGATAGCAACAGAGATTGGAAAACAAGAGGAAGAGATGGTGACAGAGAGGGAAATATCTATTTAGAGAGAGGGGAAATACTGAGACCAGAAGGGTTAAAGAAGAGGGACAGAATAATGAAAAATTCTTCTGTTTTTACATTTTGAAACATTTTGGGCCAGATGTAGAAAGGTATTTTGTGATCGTTAGGCCTGCAATTTAACAAAATCATAAGGGTTGAGACTCCAAAATCGCTATTTACAAGGTGCAAAACTCCTTTTGTGAACTGGAAAAGTCTCTCAGACTGGTAAAAGGGTTTTTACGGCCATTTCCAAATAGCAAATATGGGAGGATGAAAAAGGAGCCCCTCTCTTTGTGAGTCACCAATATATGTATCAGTGGTTTGTGACCACAGTGTGTGATTGCAACCGTTGATCAGTTACCGACTCCCAGTAGGGGTAGTGACTGAATGGCAGTATTGAAGCAGTCACCATGGGCAGCTTTCCTTTTGGACCTTGTGTCTATCAGCTTTGAGGGGAACGGGCTGTCGACCATGGCCTGCGCCCGCCTTTGTCTTCCCAAACAAGAAAAGTGTATTTTAAGGCAGCACCTATCTCTCTGATAGAAATGCGCTGCTCTAAAAACTGTTTCCTGTTTGGAATACAGATGCAAGGATTGAGCTCTACTAGTCGTGATTGACAGCAGAGTCATGAAACAGAGTGATAGCACCAAGCAAAGGTAATGGTAGCACTAGCATATTCACTCACTCATCCATTTTTATATCCATCTCAGTGGATTAATCATCGAATCCAGAGGTCTATGTAGAGCCCACATACCACTTGCCTTTGTGTGAGAGAAAAGGGATTGCTTTACATCCACTGTGCTGTTTCTGTTTTACACAGCTGCATTGTAGCTCTTATGCATGGGAGGGAATCTTATCCTGCTGTGCTGTATCTGTTATTCATGGGAAGGAATACTCTTACCCTGCTGTGCTGTATATGTTATGCATGGGAGGGAATCTTACTCTGCCGTGCTGTATCTGTTATGCATGGGAGGAAATCTTACTCCTCCGTGCTGTATCTGATATGTATGGGAGGGAATCTTACCCTGGTGCATTGTGTCTGGTATGCATGAGAGGGAATCTTACTCTGCCATGCTGTATCTGTTATGCATGGGAGGGAATAATCTTACCCTATTGTGCTGTATCTGTTATTCATAGGAGGGAATCTTACACTGCCCTGCTGTATCTGTTATGCATGGGAAGGAATACTCTTACCCTGCAGTGCTGTATTTGTTATGCATGGGAGGGAATCTTTCCCTGCCGTGCTGTATCTGCTATGCATGGGAGGGAATCTTACTCGGCACTGCTGTATCTATTATGCATTGGAGAGACTCTTACCATGCTGTGCTGTATTTGTTATTCATGGGAGCGAATAATCTTACCCTGTTGAGCTGTATCTGTTATGCTAGGGAGGGACTCTTAGCCTGTCGTGCTGTATCCGTTATGCATGGGAGGGAATCTTACACTGCCCTGCTGTATCTGTCTTACATGGGAAGGAATACACTTACCCTGATGTGCCGCATCTGTTATGCATGGGAGGGAATATTGCACTGCTGTGCTGTATCTGTTATGTATTGAAGGGAATCTTGCACTGCTGTGTTGTATCTGTTATGCATTGAAGAGAATCTTGCACTGCTGTGCTGTATCTGTTATGGATGCATTGAAGGGAATCTTGCACTGCTGTGTTGTATCTGGTATGCATTGAAGAGAATGTTGCACTGCTGTGTTGTATCTGTTATGCATTGAAGAGAATCTTGCACTGCTGTGCTGTATCTGTTATGCATTGAAGGGAGTCTTGCACTGCTGTGTTGCATTTGTTATGTCTGGGAAAGAATCTTTCACTGCTGTTCTGTATCTATTATGCATGGGAGGGAATCTTACCCTGCCGTGCTGTATCTGTTATGCATGGAAGGGAAACTTACACTGCTGTTCTGTATCTCTTATGCATGGGAGGGAATCTTACCCTGCTGTGCTGTATCTGTTATGCATTGGAGGGTATCTTACTCTGCAGTGATGTATCTGTTATGCATTGGAGGGTATCTTACCCTGCCGAGCTGTATCTGTTATGCATAGGAGGGAATCTTACACTGCTATGCTGTATCTATTATATAGGGGAAGGAATCTTACCCTGCTGTGCTGCATTTGTTATGTATGAGAAAGAATCTTGCACTGCTGTGCTGTATCTGTTATGCATGGGAGGGAATCATACACTGTGGTGCTGTATCTGTTATGCATGGGAGGGAATCTTACACTGCCGTGCTGTATCTATTATGCATGGGAGGGAATCTTACACTGCCGTTCTGTATCTATTATGCATGGGAGGGAATCCTACCCTGCAGTACAGTATCATTTATGCAAGGATGTGAAGAGGGAGCCCCGCTGTACCCTTTTACTCTGCCAGTTCTTTTCTTTTCACCACCAGGGATGGGCGGCAAGGGCAGTGCAGGGGTACCAGTCAGTGAGCATCCATGAAATGCCGTAGCCCACTCTCTCATCTTTTGAAGACAATAAATGTGATGTAAGCACTACTTGCCAAATGAACAACATAGAACATGGGTAAATGCGATATTGTGCCAAGACATAAGTATTTGTCATGAATTGAGTGGACATGGGCCCTGTTAACGATTTGATACAACCAGCGTTACGTAGACCCCACATTCTTGGCCATCGTACCCCGACAGGCACTTTAAGGCATGGGCAAGGTGGGCCCCAGTACAGGGCCCCACCCAGCCTTTCAGCCCCCCCCCCCCCCCCCCCCCTGGTAGAACCAGCTCTGTTCTGCAGAGTCTTGCTCTGTTGACCTTGAATGATTCTTAAACAGATTGTTCCAAATACAGTTTACCTTTAATTTCTTTTTAATGTGTGTGATGCGTGAGAATCTATTAGAGACATTTACAGAGGAAGGTTATGTCTATGTTTCATGCAACAGCCATACAAACCTTTCTATTAGATCAAAATAGGACCTGACATATGATAGTGTCACAGAGATTATTTGCAGGTATATAAATGAGCCGCTGCTGTGTTACAATATTGAATACGTCTCTATCACTGAATATTATGTGTAAACAATGTTAGAATTTGGGCAAGTGTGCCTGTGCACCTTCAGTGACCTGGCCATAGCATGAAAGAGTTGAAACTGGACCATAAATCCAAAGCTGTTAGGAACAGCCCCCCCCCAAAAAATGTTTGGCCTAGGGCCCCCAAAATCCTTAAGATGTCCCTGCGTACCCCCCAGTTCTGTGGGGAAGCGCAGGTGGGGCTCAGACACTTACCTCACTTAGCTTGGCAGGGAGCAGGTGAGTTTTCCCATCCGGACAGTGTGGGTGCGAGTGGACAAAGGGGGCGAAGGCAGCGAGGAAGAGAGTCACGCAGGACAGGAGCATCATCTTGGAGCTTGTATGTTCCCCTCACTGATGGCAGAATATGTTAAAATGTACCCAACACCCCTCTTAAATATGCTGAGAAACCACACTCTTTGAACCCAAAATGGCAGTTATCTGAGGACACAGATGGGGGTCAGTGTTAAATATTAAATTGGATCTAACCAGTGGCAGAAAATATTTTGGATGAGAGCACAGGAGGACTGATAGTGAATATTGGAACAAAGTTATGCAATGTTTGGAGTTGCAAAAGGTGTTAGGAAACATCCCATGAAATGTGGATACCTTCTATAGAATAATCTACAGACACACATGACTTCTTGTGCCTCTATTTTCTATTTCTGAATCTGGATTCCTACTTCCTAGAGACCCCAGCACAGACTGACAGACACTCTGCCAGACACTAATGCTGGACTGTAATATACCCAATGCATTGTGACCTGTTGTAGCTAGAGGTGGACTTGTGGAGAGGGGGTAGACATGTTATGCACTGAAACTGGCCAAAACGTTAACTACACTGGTGGGCATTAGAGACCACTTCTAGAAATAAATTTAAATGAGGCCATAATCACATATATGGGGTTGCACAAGGCCTCATTACAAGTGGCCAATAAATCCTGATGGGGCAGCTAACAATATTTGCAGCAATGAGATCCAGCAATGTGTCTGACATAGGCCATCTCAGGCGGTCCAGAGTGAGACCCTACTACACGGTCCAAATATCTAGCAATGTGAGACTGTCTATATTTCTCACGGGGGACCAGAGATTGAATTTTGCATTAGGTGACATTTAAAAATGTTTCCCTAATTGTTTTTGTTTAATTTTTGCTCACATTAGTCTGGCTTGCACAGAAAATGTCTCCCAAAGATACATTTTCTGCTTGAGCTAGTCTCTTTCTGGTATCTCATGCATCTTTTTGTGCAGCGTTGTGGGAAAAAAGTCACACTAGATCCTTGCAAACCACAGAGTTCTAGTAAAGTGTCTGATGATACATTCCAATTTCTCAGGAGAGTCCAGAGACCCATCAATTGTTTTAGTGAGTCCCCCAATATTTGTCATGAGAGTCCAAAGATCCAGTAATGTATTGGGTGAGTCCCTCAACATTTTTTAAAAGAAACAAGAGAACCAGCATGGTTTTTGGCGAGGCCTGTTAAATTTCTCAGGATAATCCAGAGATACAGCAATGCATTTGGCGGGACCCTCCAGAATTCTTAGGGGGACCCAGAATCCAGTAAAACGTTAGAATCTCTACATTTCTCATGGAACCCAGAATTCTAGCAAGGTGTCTGGTGGGGCCCTCAATATTTCTCAGAGGAGTCTAGAGATCCAGTATTAAACCTAGTGATGCCCTCCACATTCCGCATGGTGGCCCACTGATGTGTCTGGTGAGATCCTCCATTTTTTCTAACGTGTGTCTGAAGATTAGTCATATGTTCTTTAGAGATGTATTTGACAATCTCATCCTCAACTTATGATTGTCTGATGAGATCTAAGGACCCGCTCCCTTATGTACCAGCGGGATCTATAGGTGTGTCTGGTATTCAACCTCACCCCATATATTTGTCACAGTACAGTGATGCATCAGTGAGTCCACCCATATTTCAGTTGTGGTCCAGAGATGTATGTTATTATTCCTCTCTCCTGTTTAGGGTCAGAACTCCTGGCTTGCGAAAGCTGTGTCCCTCCTGCAGAGCTAATGTTTTATGTCTGGTCGTATCTTCTCTAGTGTGTGGCCTCTTAAGTGTGTGCCAGTCCGTTTGAGGTACCCCATATTTTGCCTTGATATTCAGCAGTATAGCCTATCATCTACTAGTTGTGGTTGTTGCACCAGTTGTGTAACCCCAGAGATTGTTGTAGGCATCCAATGCTCACTAATATTACACTATGTGGACAGGAACTTGTGTCTTTTTACACCCTTTCGTGGTCCTAATTAGCCAATCTCTTTGGGCCTCATTTATCAAAAGTGACGCATCGCTGCTTGAAAACAGCGATGCGTCACTTTTCATTGCGCCCTCCGTGCGACACCAATGATGCGTCATATTTACAGTATGACGCATCATTGCGCAAGGAGTTACAGATACGTCAGTATTTCTGACGTATCTGTATAGCGCAAATGTGACGTATTGCTGGAGTGTGTCCCAAAAGTGACGTAACTCCAGTAATGCGTCCTTTCACATGGGGCAAGCCCAATGTGAAAGGGCCTGCATCAGTCTTACGCTTGCTATGAGGCAGGCGTAAGAAATTGACGCATTTGCGTCCTAGAAGTGGCGCAGTGAAATCTTATAGATTTCACTGCGTCTCTTCTATAACCATTTCTTGCGTCAGAACGCCCCCCTGCATACATTATACCTGGCGCAGGTATAATGTAGCGCAGGAGTTTACAAAGTGATGCATATACCTAGATGCATCACTTTGTAAATATAGTGCAACAAGGCACATTTTTTACGCTGCTGGTGCGTCACAAAAAGTGACGCACCAGCGGCATAAAAGTGATGCACGGCCTCATAAATGAGGCCCTTTGTTTTCTTCAGGGTGTACACAGGGCAGTGTGCTCTAATTGGTTTGGGTGTGGTGGGGCCAGGAGACTCTGTCCAAGGTGAAGGGTGTGCATATAAGACACAGCATGTGGGCCAGTAAATTATGCTGGGATTGTGACAAAGTCCTTTGTCCCTGGACCCCTTCTCTGAAACTATAATCGGAACTGATAGTTTGTACTCAGTGGCACAGGTTCCAAGGACCCAAATGTAAGTAAGGAACATGACCGACCCAACCTTGTTTGATTTTAAAACCACAAGTACCTTGAGCTGGGATTGCAGTTAGTCTCTCAGATACCTGGGCCGTGGTGACACTACAGCTGCTGCTCTGTTGATATCTATACCACCGTTTGTGCTTCGATTGTGCCATACAACTGTTGCATTGCAAAATTAATTAAGCGGGGGGGGCAGGGGGGGAGAGGACACACCTGTGTAGGTGCCAAACCCACAGTTTCACCCTGACACCTTTCTGACAGTGGGAGCAAGTTGGGTCTCTTGCCAGCCTTTACTTGCTGTGTTTATGCGCACTATTACTCCAGCTATATGATCGTAGTTTGCCCAGTTAACTGGACAGTAAAGGTTCTGTAGGAAAGTGTTCTAGTCAGCCTGAATAGCATAAACCTGTCCTGGATCCTGCTCGAGACGTGGAGTTTGGGGCTTATTATTTTGGGATATTTGGGAGATACTTAGGCATTGTCGAGTAGGGAGCGTTAGATCTCTGTGAGAAGGTGGTTCTGACCATATGAGCCGCCCAGATTTTTTACTTTTTTACTGTGGGAGATCCTCATAAGCTGGTACCCACAGTGTACTCATGATGAAATAGGCTGCATGCAAATTGCACCGGTGTCCGCCTTGTGAGATAAGGTCGCTGCGCTGCAGCCAAGGTAAGGGGCACTGGGCTGGTTACATGTGGACACGTGCATGTGTGCACTGCTGTAAGGGTTGTGCGGGGGAAGTTATTATTATTATTATTTATTAATTTTATATAGCGCGACAGCTACCCGTAAGGGTTTCCCGGCGCTGAAAGACAGTGGTAGCAAAATACAATCCAGAGGGAAATTTATTGGACAAAAAGCTAGGTCTTTACGGCTTCACGGAAGAGAATATGACAGTTCTCCATCCGCAAGTCTAAGGGAAGAGAATTCCAGAGTTTGGGTCCTAAGGTGGCAAAAGAGCGACCACCCATTCTCGAGAGCCTGAACTTAGGAATACACAAAAGGTGTTGGGAAGAAGAACGAAGAGAACGGGCAGGTACATAAGGTTTAACGAGGGAGTGAAGATAGGAGGGGGCATCTCCAATTTTGATCTTGTGCATAAAGCACAGTGCCTTGAATTTTACCCGGTTGAGCCAGTGCAGCTCCTTTAGACGCTCGGTGATATGATCGCGTTTTCGACAACCGCAGAGAAGCCGTGCAGCAGCATTTTGAACCAATTGGAGACGGTGTATGACCGCCCTGGTAGACCCCAGGTAGAGCACGTTCCCGTAGTCTAGTCTAGAGGTCACCAAGGCCATCACAACAGATCTCTGGGTATCAGAAGGCAAAATCCAAAAGATTTTTCTCAGCCACCTTAAGATGGTTCAACAGGTGGCTGCAACTTTGTTGGCCTGGTCTTTCATAGATAGATCCTTATCAATGATGACCCCGAGATTGCGCACTCGTTCTGATGGGGTGGGTAAGGAACCCATGGTCGAAGGCCAGTGTCTCGGGCTCCAAAGATCAGGTTTGTTTCCAAAAACTTGCACCTCCGTCTTATCGCTATTTAATTTAAGAAAATTGCGATTCATCCAACGGGAAATTTCGCTAAGACCCGTTTGCAAAGATGAAGGAGAGGTGGGATCAGCTTGGTATAGGGAGAACACAATCTGAGAATCATCAGCGTAGGTGAATAGATTCAGACCAAAACAGTGAGCAATATGGGCCAAAGGAACAACATAAAGATTAAAAAGAAGAGGACTGAGAATAGAACCCTGGGGCACACCGTGTGGGAAGACATAAGTGTTGGACGTAGACGTATTAGAAAAAATGTGGAAAGTCGGGTCAGTGAGGAAGGACGAAAACCAGTGCAAGGCTTTGTGGCCAATACCGAAGGAGGCAAGATTGTTCAGGAGGATACTGTGAGACACGGTATCGAAGGCTGCACTGAGATCAAGCAATATCAGTGCAGCCGATTCGCCTCGATCTAATAGTAGGCGAAGATTCTCAGTCACTCCTAAAAGAGTGGTTTCTGTTGAGAAACCCTGACGAAAACCAGACGGGGAAGGGTGAATAAGATTGTTGGTTGCTACAAAATGCGATAGATGCAAATGAATGTGCCTTTCAAGAATTTTGGAAAATTCAGGCAGTAATGAAATGGGGCGAAAATTAGAAGCAACATTGGGATCCGCTGTAGTTTTTTTAAATTCCTTTCATGCCGAGCCCATGAGCAGATACTTATAGAATGGTGTGGTAGGGATCATGCAGGGTTGGGGGGGTGACATGGAATAAGCTTTTTAATGTGGGGAGACATATGTGAGGGAAAGTCAGTGTGTTTTACTGTTTCACTGTAGGAACACTCCATCAATCTCCTATGGAGACAGAGACCACATGGGGTTGTTTCAGTTCCCTAGGGCCTACAAATTCCAGACATGCACCAAATTAAACTGTAAATTGTGTAAAAAGAAGTAGTCTGCTGAGTCCAAAGTCATATCTTTACTGCTTATGGGTTATCCAGAAATATCATATTCCTCTGACTCAGCTCATAGCCAGAGCCTGGTCGGGCATGACACTGCCAGGCTGGATTTCTTTTTTTTTAAAGGTTTTATATAGCGCGAACAAGACCTGTGTAGGTATCAGAGTGCTTTACAAGGCAGATATAGGAAATAAAACAGTTCAGTGAAACCAAACAATCATGTTACACGTTATATATATTATTTACCTTCCTCTCCAATCTGTAGCAATAGAGGCCTAGGCCTTCACTTCAAACTTTCCCAGGGGCGAAGGTCTTGTCTCCAGGAGGGAGAGATGGGGTGAAGCTGCAGGTTATCCATCAGCAGCTGTCATCCGGTGCCATGCACCAGGCCTGGGCCTTGAAGTCAGCAAGGCGGCTTTTCAGAGACCCCTTAACGACGCCATCTTGAAGTATCCAAGAGGCCTGTGCAGGAAGGAGGGAGCAGGGGCAGAGAGGTGATGTTTTGCTACAGGATAGGGCAGAAGCACCTTCCTGCCAGCTCTCTCCAATTTCATTTAAAAGTTCCCTCACAGGAAGAGGAGCTCTCTTTGGGGTATCGTCTTGCTGAGAAAGACTGGTGTTGGAGCCTAGCGCCATAGGCAGTTGGAAGGAGGAACCCACTCTGACTGTCCTAGAACCCTAGCCTGTGCCTTTGATGGAGTCCAGGGCCAGTGAGGAGAAGCCTGGGCCTCTGCGCAAGGTGAAGAGAGGTCCAGAAGGCAAGCCATGTGAAAGGGTGGCACAGGGAGCCAGTCAATATAGCTCCTTACTGAGTTCACCCTCTTGGAGGCCACGAGGGCAGCAAAAAAGTGCTCCAGGTGGCTAGGGCTGGCCACCAGGAGCAAGAAGAGGTCACAAATGTGACAATTGGTCCAACAGGGCTGAGGTAAGCCCTCAGAAGGTAGGCAACCTTACTCGTTTACCTATCATCTGCTTTGCATCTCGTGTGAGGCGCCATTTATCCCGAGGATTGATGACATCGGAACGCGTCGAAGGCATTAGGCTGTTCAAAGCTGCGGAAGAGGTAAAGACTGCTGCAGAGGGTGGGGTTTATGGGCACAGGTTTCGGGAATTTTTCAGGGAGAATAATTTTTTCACGTGCTTCTCGCAGGCAAGAGACATTCAGTGGGACATTGAAAGTTTAGTATTCACGGCAGAATCTATCCAGTTCAGTCTGTTGTCTTGGGTGAATGAGGAGGTTGTTTAAATTGGATTTTTGAAGGGACACAGATACTTAGTATTTATGTCTTTTTACCGGAGCAGTGTTGTGTTGTTGCCCATGAAGAACACAGCCTTCGTGAGTGATGTCATGTTTAGTATTGGTGTTGATAATTCATTCGGGGTGATATTATGGAGTTCTTGTTGTGTGCACTTTTTTGTTTCTTTTGAGCACTGTTATTTATTTATTTTTTTTCACTTATGTTTGTAGGGATATGTTTTATACATTGTAATGAATTGGTGAATGCATGTGTACCAGTATCAACATTTTGAAAGCATGTGTACCAGTATTAACATTTTGATATCACAGTAAAGGAACTGAGGTACTAATGTAAGTATAAAATCTTAAATTGCTTCCTTGTACATTTTCTTGTAAATATTTTGTCTGTATTTTTCCATAGAATCAAGCCCCTGAGGAAGGGCCACGCAGGCCCGAAATGCATTGGGCGTAGAAAAAGATTTCTTCATTGGCCCCAACAAAATTGTTCTTTTTCAATGAGAATGAATGTTTTCTGTGATTCACAACAGAATAAATGTTTGATTCATTTGAACCAGAACATTGGTGTATAGTTACACACATTATTGGTGTATTAAGTTGTTAATGTGTTAGAAAATATTAAGAGATTTTTTTGAGCAACTGTACATTAGCTACAGTGCGCAGAGGTCAAGCGTTTAGTTTTGAAATAAGAAGGTGTAGAAACTGGCATGATCAGACAGCATGTCAGCCCCTGCAGCACGCTGGGTTTAAAATATTGAGAAAAGATCCAATAAGAAGTTTAGAATGAGGAGTGCTCCTCCTCTTCTCATTTATTTCTCCAAGCTCTAACCTTGGAGTCTGCCAGAAATGTGAACTCTCCTTCAAGACCCAAAATGTATAGACGTTTCCTAAAACTTACCTGTTTCCAAAAAATATAAATGATTTGTAGTCTGAACTTAACTAATGAATTACTGATTCTGAATGGCCAAGATATGTAAGAAACATACAAGAATGAGCTTTCATCTACAAATAGTCCTTATGAAACAAAATGTTTTATAGACACATTATTGGAAACATTACAAGTTGAGACAGGAAGGTTTGGAAGAAAGGGAAAGGTGTTGGAGGAAGCAAAAGACACAAGCAGACTATTTATACATGTTCATTCCATATGTAAGATCAACAGAATCGTATTTAGATGTCAATGTCAGGATAATTATGATTTGAAGTAAAAATATAGCCCTGGTACCCAAGTTAATCCGTTCTAAAGCAAAAAATGGAAAGGGAAATTTGGTATGGATTCTTTTGAGCATATAGTGGCAAAGAACATTATTTCAGGGCACCTCCTTTTTAAATATAATTTGTTCTCTTGTGTTCATTTAATTTCATTTAATGTATAATTTCCTTCATAACTCCTGACCCTAAAAATCCCTGTTTCACAGAGGGAGAATTGTCCCTCATGGTCGATGAAAGAAGAGTAGAGCTGCCATTGTTTGGGCCCAAGTCCAAAATACACCCGTCTCAGAAAAGGATAACGTGGACCAGAATCGTTGACAGAGTAAATGCTGTAGCTAACAATCTGTGCAGTTAGGATGAAATTAGGAATTGGTGGAGCAACCTGCTGGGGATAATGCGTTCCTTGACCTCCAAGCAGCCCATGCTGCCCCAGAGGACTGGTGGTGCTTGGCCCAGCTCATCATTACATCTCATGCCCAGGGAGGAGAAGGTCTCGTCCAGCCTACAACCTGAAGGCTTTGCATGAATCAATGGTGGATTGGAATCTGGTAAGTTCTACCTAAACACAAATCTCCTAGTTGGGGAAACAACCTTTACATGCAGTCATTACATCGCACTACATTTACAATGCAGTCATTACATTGCAACTTCCTTTCCAACGCATTTCACTACAACACAGCCATTACAGTGCATGTCACTACAACGCATGACACTACAACGCATGTCACTACAACGCAGGCATTACATTGCGTGTCATTACAACGCATACCATTACAACGCATAGTACCCCTACACTATCCAACACTTACCCTGCTGTTGCCCCCTCTGGAGCTAGAATAGTAAGTTTTGCCCCTACACTATCCAACACTCACCTTAAATGCAAAGTAATGGTATGCGTTGTAAAGGTATAATGCGATGTAATGGAATGCGTTGTAAATGTAGTTTTAAAAATGTTGTTGTAATGGTACCCAATGTAAATGTATGCGTTGTAAAGGATGTTGCGATGTAAAAACTGCTTTGTAAAGGCATGCGTTGTAAATGTATGCATTGAAACGTCATACATTCCCTAGTTGCTTTGATGTTAGCTGTTGTTAATGTGTCATGCACAATTGTTTGGACCTAGAAACTTAAATATATCAGTAACATCTTCTTTGTCTTGTTTGATTGAATGTATTTAGTTGTATTTAGCAGCTTTCAATAGCCATCACATTACACATGATGTTATGGTGCTTACATGTGTTTATACTCCAAATAACATATATGTGTTTACCATACTAAATGTCTGTTCTCTTACTACTGAAGATTTACACAAGGTATGTTCAAGTTATAATTTTGTAAGTGTTGTGAATGTTGATTTTAAATAACTACAACTACCATGATGCCTTGTTTCTGTTTAGGGAAAATAATATTGCCTGTTAATTTTGCTCATTCTTCCCTTTTTCATCAAATGTTCCCATATGCTAAAGTGACATTCCTTCTTCAATCTCTATTAAATGCTCTCTTTGTTTATGATGAATTTTGGATCACGTAATTTTCTTGTCATGTAACTGAATTGAGGTCATTAGTACCACAAAACAATGTTTGTTGACCTTAACAATCTATGCCATCAAAATGTTATGTGGAATACAAGTAGCATATCTTAAATCTGAACTACTTACTACTCATAGGAGGGCTGTACATCTGTCGAAGTTGTGTAAATGTTGGTCTTTTAGCCCGCTACGCCTCGGAATGCTGAATTTCGCATGTTTCCTCTCTCCTGTGTTGTGTTCAATGGTTGCTACATTTCAGGTTCAATTACTAATGCTTTCTTTTCATTTCAGGACATCTTATTACCTGTATGTTACAAGTACTTTTGTATGGAACATAAACTGATTGTGTACTTAAATTTTTTTACACTGAAACGTTCAATAATGATATGCAATGCATTTTCCTTTTCAGGTGTCTACATTATAGTTGCTCAAAACTAATTGGAAGTGTAATCCACACTTTTACCGAAACATTTTCTCTTACATTCCGAATAGATCCAACTGCCACAGCATGTGGCCAAACATCTGCCACTCCGTATCACTCCACTCCAGCCTACAATCAAGCCTCTAGGAATGTCTCCAATACGAAACGTTTGGATGAATACAAAACGCCTAGGCAGACTGCTCCAGTGAGTCTCACTTAACAACTATAGTTCCTACCCCAGCTGTACAACACCACAGCCAACAAATTCCTTCAGTACCTTTGGACGAAGCGGAAGAAGCACGATCTTGTGCCCCCAGTCCTGGCTGGTGGTGAGACACCTCCACCTTATTATCATAATTACATTTGTTAAGCGCGCAGCTACCCGGAGGTTTCCCGGCGCTAAAGCAACTGAAAGGTGAAAGAGTGAGAGGAATGTCAGACCAGGAGACTAGGTGTTAAAAAGCCAAGTTTTGATTCCTTTATGGAATGTCAGTAAACACAATTCAGAGCGCAAAGATTGAGGTAGGGAGTTCCATAAGGAGGGTGCCAGCAGGGAAAACGACCGTCCTCCCATTTTGGCTCTGTTGACGCGCGGAGTCCTGAACTTATTCTGAGTGGAAGACGTAAGTGTGCGGGGGGGAATGTATTGCTGAACCAAAGTAGAGAGATAATGAGGGGCTCTTCCAGTCATAATCTTGTGCATGTAGCAAAGTGCTTTGAATTTAATTCTGCTCTCGATGCACAACCAATGCAATTTACGCATGTGCTGCGTAACCGAGGATCTGGCAGGCAGGCGACAGATAAGGCGAACTGCCATATTCTGTACCACCTGGTATTTCCTGGTTACCTCCTTGCAGGCACCCAGGAGAAGAATGTTCGCATAGTCCAGGCGTGAGGTGACAAGAGCCTGGACTACAGTCCTCAGGGTGTCAGCAGGTAGCATCCACGTGATTTTCCACAGCCACCTGATGATGGTGGTACAGGTGGCAGAGACTTTCACCACGTGTTGTTTGAAGGATAGTTGGTTATCGAGGAGAACCCCAAGATTACGAGCAGACACGGTGGGAGTAGGTACAGGGCCCATCTCCGGTGGCCAATGTTGTGGGCCCCAGAGCGAGGTGTCTGAGCCAAACAGGAGCAGTTCTGTTTTGTCCCCGTTTAATTTTAGTTTATGCTTCAGCATCCAATCGGATATTTGTTTTAGCCCAGATTGAAGAGAGGAGGAGGGAAGGTTTTTATTGGTGGAAAGTGAGTAGATGACTTGAGTGTCATCAGCATAGGAATACATTGTGAGACCAGCCTGTTCCACTAAAAAAGCAAGAGGTCTCACATACAGGTTAAAGAAAAGGGGGCTGAGAATAGACCCTTGGGGAACACCGTGAGTGGAGGGGAGTACAGATGAAACAGAAGTGGACGAAAAAACTTGGAACGTGCGATCGGAAAGAAAATTAGCAATCCAGGCCAGGGCGGAACCACCAACACCAATATCCTTCAAGGTGGCCAACAAGATGGAATGGGAGACGGTGTCAAATGCGGCACTCAAGTCAAGCAAGATGAGTGCCACAGTCTCCCCATTGTCCACCTGGCGTCTGATGGTCTCTGACACACCAAGGAGAGTGGTTTCCGTAGAGAAGCCAGCCCTGAACCCGGATTGAGAACCATGAAGAAGACTAGAGGTTTCAACATAAGAATTGAGCAAGGAATTAACATGTTTCTCCAAGATCTTGGAAAAACATGAAAGCAAAGAAATAGGGCGAAAATTAGATGGGTTGTTGGGATCTGCGTTAGCCTTTTTTAATAGTGGGACCACCATTGCGTGCTTCCATTCATTTGGAACAATCGCTTCTGCTAGCGAGGCGTTCAAGACATCCAAAATAATGTGGAGTAGGGTTGGATCCAGTGAACTCAAAACTTGAGGGGGCATTGGGTCAAGGGGGGAACCAGATTTGATGTCTTGGAGATACTTCTTTAGGAGCACGGGGAAATAGGATCCCAAACGTGGAGTGGAGGAGTAGTAGGCATAGAGCAGGAGATGGTAACAGGGGGGGAGTCGCATAGCACTTGGCTAGAGTGAGTAGAGGCAGCGGAAGTAGAATTAAAGATATCATAAATCCCAGCAATTTTCTCAAGAAAGAAGTTGGCTAAAGCATTACATTGGGCAGTATCCAGACAGGGATCCTTGGGTACAGAGGACGCACCAGACAGCTCTTTGACTATTTTAAACAGGGCCTTGGGTCTATTTTGAGCTGTGAGTATGGTACTATTAGCGAAGTTGGCTCTGGCGATATCACAAGCAGAGTGATAGGCTTTAAGGGCAGACTTGTATTTAGCTTTATGATCAGGGTTGTAGTTGGAACGCCATATGCGTTCCAACTTTTTACAGTAGGATTTTTCTAGGCGAAGGGAGTCGTTAAACCAGGGTGCCGGTGGATGATGAATTTGAGATTTATTTTTTTGAGTAGGAAGGCAAGAGTCCAAAGCAGTTGTCAACCACGATCTAACAGCAGGTAGTTCTTTAATGGTCATGCTGGAAACCGTGGGCTTTGAATTGGCGAGAAGAGAGTTTAATTTGTCCACATCTAGACTTTTCCAGTTCCTACTGGCTTTGTGAGGGAGATCAGGACTAGAGGAATTGGCCACAGTCATTTTGATTGAAAATTTAACAATAAAATGGTCAGACCAGAGGACTGGAGTTGAGGATTGATAGGAGATGCTAGTAAGGTTGGAAATGATGGGATCTAGAAGATTACCGGCCTTGTGAGTAGGGTCGGAATTGTGAAGGTGGAGGTCAAGCGCTTCAAGATCCTGTAGGAAGCGTTTAGAAATGGCACATGAAGGAGAGTTGAAATGAATATTCAAGTCACCAACGATCATGAAATTAGTTGATTGTACTAAAAGTGGGGCAATAAGGTCAGGAAGTGAGGCAGCCCAGCTGCTCGCAGAGCCCGGCGGGCGGTAAATCAGAGTACCAGTTAAAGTAAAATGAGGAGAGAGAGTTAGTTTGAATAAGCCAGCTTCACAGTTTGGAAAATCAAGGTCTTCCCATTTGCAAGAGAATTCTCTCTTGAAAATAATGGCAATCCCCCCGCCATCTTTAAGAACTCGATTTCGCCCCACGTAGGTGTATTCATTGGGGAGAGCCATGGCGATGTCGGGGCCAGAGCTGTTATTTAACCAAGTTTCTGTGACAAACATGGCAGCTGGACTAGCTGTCTCTAGGAGATCGAAAATAGCTCTCTTATGTTTCGAGAGAGAGCGACAGTTAATACTGATGAAGCTCAGGAGGGGGCAGGGATTGTGCAAAGTAGATGGAGGGGGATTCTTAGAGGAGGAAAAGTTCCAGAACGTAGAGAGAGTACAGTCTATACTTGAATTGAAGGAGTCCAAGGCGAGGGAGCAGTGAGGGCAAGTGATGGGCGCATTTTGGCAATTCAGGATAATGTCCGAGGGACAGGATAGCCCCCGTAACTGAAGTAAGGCTGTGCGAGAGTATGAAATAGGAGTGCGGGCAGAGGAACTGGTCCCTGGGCCCGTGCTGGCGCGGACGGGCGCAGACGGGCAGGACTTTGGCACGACTTCGGCGCGAAGTCGGCGCTCCCGCTGCGCTCGTCCGCTGCGCTTCCGCCATTGTGTCATTAAGTACACCGGGGGAGATATCCACTAGACCGCTAACCTGCCAATTGGCCAGCAGGGCGGAAGTGGGGCTGTAGGGCGGAAATGAGTGCGCTCGTGTGGCCACCGCCGCTGCAAACGGCACAAGCCGTGGCAGATCGGTGCCGGAAGCGTAGAGCAAAGATAATCAACAGTACCAGTGAAGAGCGTTGCGCCAAAGGTGGCGATTAAAACACAGACGTTGCGCCAAGAGTGGCGATCAAATAAAGACGTTGCGCCGAGAGCGGCGATCAGACACTGTAAGTATACTTTTAAAAATCACCAAGATACAAGGAAAGCAAAGCGCTGAAAAGCGCTCACTACAATTGTAGAATTACGTTTTTAAAAATTGTTTTAAAATCTCCAGTAACACACGAGACCTTTACAGCCTCTCTTACCAGCAGTTAGCCCTAGACTAACGATAATGCTGGATTTAAATAGTCCCTCCTATTCCATCCACTAGACCGCTAACCTACCAATTGGCCAGCAGGGCGGAAGTGGGGCTGTAGGGCGGAAATGAGTGCGCTCGTGTGGCCACCGCCGCTGCAAACGGCACAAGCCGTGGCGGATCGGTGCCGGAAGCGTAGAGCAAAGATAATCAACAGTACCAGTGAAGAGCGTTGCGCCAAAGGTGGCGATTAAAACACAGACGTTGCGCCAAGAGTGGCGATCAAATAAAGACGTTGCGCCGAGAGCGGCGATCAGACACTGTAAGTATACTTTTAAAAATCACCAAGATACAAGGAAGGCAAAGCGCTGAAAAGCGCTCACTACAATTGTAGAATTACGTTTTTAAAAATTGTTTTAAAATCTCCAGTAGCACACGAGACCTTTACAGCCTCTCTTACCAGCAGTTAGCCTTCAGTCACCTTCAGTCTAGCCAGGAACCATTAGGATGGGGCAGACTGTACCAAGGCCACGGGATAGTGGACTGAGGGGTAGTGGGAGTGGCTCTTAGGGCCATCATAGTGAGGCCACTTGGGTCAGTATCACCAGGGGCAGCATCACCTAGTTCTTGGGATCATTACAGAAGTCCCAAGAAATGATGTGCCACATACTTTCTGTGGTGCAGGAGAAGATGCAGTTGCAGAGGGAGCACAATCTGTGCAGGGTTTTTCCCAGCACCGTTGTCCTATTTCTGTGGGTTAACTCCATCCATCAGCCTCAGCCACAGAAATGGAGGACCTGTCACCAGTGGTACCACCTGCAGCCACCCCAGTCACTGCAACTGTTGACCCACTAACCATCTGCAGGTGCGCACGTTCACCCGGACCACCAGTACTGGATGTCAAGAACTCCACCATCAGCAAGAAACCCCAATTCTAATTTCATTCAGTGTGAGACTACTATTCACTCTGTGGACTATTTGAGGCCACATTTACCTTTCTAAGGACATGCATATTTTGGAGATTGGACTACAAATAATTTTAGCTTTACAGTTATGGTTTCATTCAACATGACTGAATTTTTATTGTTTTGTTTGCTTCATCCCCATTTTGCTTAGTTTTCCTTTGTTCAATAAAAGAAAAAGTAACACAGGAAAAAACCGGTGTTGAAGTTATATTTTGTATTCATGCTGTTGTTATACATTCCATCATACTTTTCAAAATGTTTACAACAAAAGGTTTTTGTATTTTTAAGTGAATTGCAAGTAGGTAAGGTTTCCCACATTTTTCTACCATTACAACATAATATATATAGCAACAAATCTTAACCTACTGTTTAATCACATTTGCCACAGATTGATTTGTAAATTTGTATGAAACATACAAAATGTAAATAACACAAATATTCTGTGCCATTGTGACTTTTCCAGTTCCACACCTGTCTACCATGGAAGAAGGGGATATAATCAAATATTTCAGATATAACAGGCAACATATTATTTGATACAGTACTCAAAGTTGTGGACACAAGATCAGCCCAGTACACTCTTGCAGTATCTGGTGGGATGCCACAACATACTTTATGTGGTGTGTGTTAGAAATGGGGGTCTCTAGTTGGCAATGGCTTGCACCAATGTCCAAATAGGGACCCTTCTTTCTAAGTCAGGGCAAGTGGGCTACCCCCTTTGACAACTCCTGCTCAACCCTGTGGTAACATAGCACGAGCAGTTAGGCTTATCTCAGAGGCAATGTGTGACGCATATATTACCATGCACGATAAGTAAGTAATGACACCACAAAAGGACACAACTCAAGTAGGTATAGAAAAATAGTATCTTTATCTAAAGCTTAACTCAAGACTCTCAAAGCTTTTTAACAAACTACAATGCACGTAAATCAGTAGGTACTTAAAAAGTCAATAACGTATTCACCAAAACGTGGCATTGACTGAGTTCAAGGCCGGGCCTAGGCGACCCGTTGCGCACCAGATACCTGCTATTGGAAGCGGACTCAGCACGCAGCTTCTCGAAGAATCAGAGACGGGGACAGGCGGACTCACAGCGACCATAAGTCTTGGCCGCAGTGGTCCGCAGCGTGCACCCACAATGATACGGGCACCTGGGGAAAGGCGGGCTCTCAGCGGCATTAGCACGTGGCTGCGGCGACCTGGGCTGGTGATGACGATGACTTTCGCTGTGCAGCTCCGTGGTGGGCTCACCAGCGGCAGCAGCTTTCTCTTAGCTGCGGCGGACCGCAAGAGGATAGTGACAATCTGTGAAAATGGTGAACAAGATGCGGGCACCCAATGGTGGCAGCTCTCCCTTAGCTGCGACTGCCCACAGGACAAATGACAATGAGGCAAAGTTGGCAAAGGTGCGGGCACTCAGCGGCAGCAGCTCTCTCTAAGTTGCGGCAGCCCACAGGACACATCACGATGATGCACAGTTGGCAAAGGTGCGGGCACTCAGCAGCATCAGCTCTCTCTTAGCTTCTGCGGCCCACAGGGCAAATCACGATGATGCAAAGTTGGCAAAGGTGCGGGCACCCCCCAGCGGCAGCAACTCTCTCTTAGCTGCGGCAGCCCACAGGACAAATCACGATGAGGCACAGTTGGCAAAGGTGCAGGCACTCAGTGGCAGCAGCTCTCATTTAGCTGCAGCTGCCCACAGGACAAATCACGATGAAGCACAGTTGGCAAAGGTGCGGGCACTCAGAGGCAGCAGCTCTCTCTTAGCTGCAGTGGCCCACAGGACAGATCACGATGAGGCACAGTTGGCAAAGGTGCGGGCACTCAGTGGCAGCAGACCTCTCTTAGCTGCGGCGGCCCACAGGACAGATCACGATGCGGCACAGTTGGCAAAAGGTCCGGGCAATCAGCGGCAGCACATCTCTCTTAGCTTCGGTGGCCCACAGGACAAGGGATGATCTCAACCAGGCTGGCACAACAGTGGGCTCTCAGTGGCTGCAGCTCTCTTTTAGCGGCAGAAGCCCACACAGATTCAGCGAAGGTTCAAATAAAGGCAGGCTTCAACTCTCTCTTAGCTGCAGCGGTCCACGCACAGTTAGCAAGGGTTACCAGTCCGCACTCCTCACAGTAGAACTAGAGGCTCTGGATTACGTGACAGAGGCCTTACCTGCAAGTAGAACTCCTCACACGGGGATTCCAAAGGCTGACTGGGTGAAGTCTAATGTCCCTGAGACTTCAGCGGGAGGTCACTCAATTCAGGCCCTCGGGTAGTTTCTTCAGCAAGCTTGGTGAAAGTTTCAAAGTCCTTTCCTCCATTCACTCGGACAGAGTTTTGTCTTGACATCCAGAAGGAACACACTTGAACAAGGTTCCAGCGCAGCGATTTATACTTAAAAAGTCTTTGTTCTCTAAAGTCACTAATCACTCAATCCAGCCAGAACAGTTTGGTGGGCTCGGGGAGCACTTGGTTTACAAGATGACATCCTGCACTTTCAGAATGAGGAGGTCTGCTATCAGACGCCCAGTGGAAGGTGGAGCCATTATTCACCTTGCCAGGCACAGCCCTCCTCAGATCAAAGAGTCACCCCTCCCCATGTGCTGAATGCCGATCTCTCTCCAGCCAGGTCTGACGCAGCTGGCCCTGCTGCTCCAAAACCAGACGGCCAATACACATATTCTTAGGGAAGAAAATGCTGCTTTTCCAGAAGAGTCATTTTCGAACATGGGATATATAAAGGGTCCTTACTAAAATCAATGTCCTGAGCTTAAGCATATCAAATTCGAATTTCCTATCAGGTTCCTGGGGTAAGATAGGATTATGAAAGGTAATCCTCATCCTGCCCATTACGGCCTATGAGAATGGATAACTCCACAATAGTAAACAGTGAAAAGGAGGGTAACTCGCTATTAGAACATGCTACATAGACCTAGGCATTATAGTTATCCCAATTCATACAGTCATCTTTAGGCAGGGAGCATTCCTGCTGTGGCACTGATTAGCAGTGGCACAGCACCCAGAGCATGTAAATTTAGCCAACATAAGAGATAGGAAGCGGACAGAGGACGGGAGACCCACGCAAATGATCCCAGGTTTAACAGTGTGCAACCATAAGTTTGTTCTACAATAGCGAGACACATCAAATAATTCATGCCCTTAACACAAAATGAGCATTTTGCTAATGTGAAGGGGAATTACTTATTTTGGTTGACTACCACATTTGGTTACAGCAAATCAAGCAGCACCTATTGGTTTGGGGCCACCATTCTACAGAGAACAAGTCCAATGCAATTCTCAAGACTTCCATGCACATCACTGTGCAAGTTCCCTCAGTACAAGGTATGTACTCACAAAATATGTGTGTGTCTTCCACAGGATTAGCCCATGTTCCTATTGTACTTTGTAAAAGCAGCATGTAACTGCAAATGTCCCCACGCTGAAATTACCAAATGAAAATGACATGATGAGGATCCTACAACAAATCATGTTAATTAGATGACACATTAGACAAATTACAAATCTGTACTTGGTAAATAAAACAAAAATGAAAAGTTTGTAATGAACCCATTAGTCAATGTGTTAATGCTTTCAGCAACAAACATCTTGGGCCTTGATTTTATAAATGTGCCCTATCTGAAAAATGGCCATCACAGACTGTTCTCTTCATGAGGTTAAAAGTTGGTTGAAGCTTGATGTTATGAAATGTTGTGTGGTTCCAGAAATCCACAAACTCCTTCTCAGGGGTCTTACCAATAAGTAATCCATTCAAAAGTGGCAAAGAAATCAACAGAGAATCTGAAATATGAAAAGACATCTTTATTACAATTAATTGTGAGGTTACGTCACCCAGTCACACCTAAAGCAACTGGAGGAGGCAGCCTGCTGTACGGTCTCCGCACAGACCTTTTATACTAGTTATTATGCCCTAGGCACACATGTTCTTTTGAAGTACATTATTATTATTGGTCACTCCCAGGACGTGCACAAAGCACTATACAAACCCACTTTCAAGATAAGTCCAGGCCATAACAAGAACAGATGGAAGTAAGATAGGCACGTTTGTGTGTAGTAAATCTTTACAATGTCCTGTGCTCTGATCTATAATCTTGATCAACTAAAGGGCAGGAACTGGTTTGGCAAGGAAAGGCCATCTTCTAAAATTAACTCCAGCGCACAAAGAAATCCCTGGTTAATGTGTATATATGATTCACAACAGGTCAGACTGCTTTGCTCACAAACTAACTTCTGAAAACCTACATAAAAGTAACACTAGATGGCAGTCACGACACATAACAAAAACCCAAGTTTCAGAAAAGAAAGTCTTTAAGGAAAGAAACCATTTAGATATTGTTTAAGATAACATATGCGCAAGAAAACTAATGGCTAACAAGGTCCTGAATAGTAATTGAAAACTCAGACAACAATCAGCTAACGAAACTGGTTTTGCAAAAGGTCAGTTCCAGGTGAAAAAAGGTTACTCTCTCTACAGTTCATTCAGAGTCAGAGAAACCCATGCTAAGGTTATGTCCTTGAATACTTGTTCTGCCACAGTGAAGGCCTACTGTAAGGGCAATCCACAAAATGGCTGCTATTCACAAAATGGAACCCAAGGGTTCAAGACGGAAACTCTGATTTCAGGGTGCTTTCTTCACCCGAATGCGACGAAAATGATTGTGCATAGTATACTCGTCATTTCCAGTCTGCTGATACCAAATTCGTCATGATACGACGATGTTTCATGACACTGGTCCAGAATTTTCAGTACCACAGACGCTCCTTTTGCCCTTACATAGGCAATAACCTAAACCCATGTCAGTCTGAATCTAGGTCTATACTCATCAGATCATCAAGGTGTTGCTGTAGTATCATCTTATTACTTAGTAACTCTCTCGGGACAGGTCTCCTTACACACGTAGTGGCACAAAGGCCATATATGGCAGGACCAAATAGGGAATACCTCTATCTGTAGTATGCGGTATAAGATCACACACCCAACAATTAGTGATGTTCACTACTAACTGGTGTTGATGTAGAAACTGTACAAAAGGAATTGTCAGTAAACCAGTTCATGTTCAGGTAAAATAGGAAACTCATGTGAAGAAACAGTAGAAAAAGAAAGAGTAGGTTGGGAAGTTGGTGCAGACGTCAATTGTGTAGGAGAAACAAACCAGAATATAGTAGCTAATAGAATATATAAAAGTATTAAAATAGATAAAGCTATACCACACTTAGAGAACAACATTCTATAATATCGGTTTTTCATCTCTTGCTTTTTATCGTCATTCCTCAATACAATCTCCATTTTCTAATGTCGCTCACGCAATCTTGATAGAGTACCTCAGCTGTGATTATTAGCAGGTCGTAGGGACACTGCAAGTCCTGCAGACCTACTGCCACTACTCAGGTCACAAACTGAACCGTTGGTACTCCTACGTGACCCTGCAACTGGCAAATGGTAACCAATCAAAAATTTAACAGAAAACCATTTCAGAAAAAGCAAGAGAAAAAGAAAAACAAAAGTCAAATGCAAAATACTTGAAGAAATTGTCTCTTTTTGGTCTCAGTGTGAATGCAAAGGAGTAATAGTAGGAAGAGACATAGGTTGGGAGGTGAGTACAGATGTAAATTGGGTAGCAACAAAAACAATCCCACCCATAAAAGACAATGTCATTTTTAAAAAACCACTAGAAAACACGATGTTGAGAACATATAGACAACAGGAGAAGGTAGTGACCACTATTACAAACGAAATCATAATTTTCCACAATCCTAAGCAGAAAGCAAATCCTAGAATTATCTAATAACATTTTATATAGCTTCCTATGCATTTCAGTAATTTATTATATGTTCAAGTGAAACAGTGGTGTTCCTGATCAATGCTCTCATATGAAAAGGGATACTCTTCCACAGAGAGTGGACTTTATTCTGCATTTACTAAACAGAATAGTACTTTAAAACAATGCCAGCAAAGCAGCAAAAATTAGTTTCCAAACTCCAATTCTATACAAGCTCACAGAAAATATCCAGAGTCCGTCAAAGCCTCTCCTGGCAGGCTTCTATTGTCCATCAAATCCGCTTCCAGTGTCTTCTTCGCGTTGGGCCTCTTCATTCAGGCTTTTCATGAAAATGATGTTACTCAGTATCCGTTGGAGTGCCCTCCTGGCAAAAACTCATAGCTCAATCAAAAGTCTCAATGTCTCAATGCAGTGCACCAATATTTCCTGTGCTGCAGGCACTACAGGTAGTGTGCTCTTCATTGATCAAGAGCACAGATCATCTCATGCAGACCCAAGTACTATTAATCGGGGAAGAGCAACAGACTGTTACTCTCAGCAACACTTTCAGGCTCCAACACTCTCTATTCAGTGTCAGAGGATACTCGGGCTGCTCTTTCAGGGGCACCATAATGTAGTGCCTTTTGCCAATCTCAAATCCTCCGGTGTACTGCACTTCCATTGGAGCAAAGGAAAAGGGGGTGTGAGGCCAAAAACACAGGCCAAGGGGCTCAAGGGACTCATTCTGTGGCAAACAAGGAACCAGCTCCTCTTTTTCTCTGCAACGCCTTCCTTGGGAGGTACCATTGACGGCACGCTGGTGATCGTTGTCCAGCCTCGCGACTTTCTTGTTGCAGAAATTGTAGAGCCAAGAAATCTGTCATTCATCTGTAGCGGTCACTGATGGGGAGTGGGTTTAAACTTGATCACAGGTCTGCAGGGTATCACTCTTCCTTTGACTCTGGAAGATCCTGCAGAACCTAGAGGTATAGGAAATGTAACACAATTGTTAGTTTCTCTCAAATCAAGCACAAAACAGTTCATGTGTTTTAACAAGGGGATTGCAAGCAGGTGGCCTGCGATCTGCAAGGGAGTGGCAATACGCCATAGGAATCTAAATGGATGTCCTCACACAGTGGCATTGTCTAATGGTGTAAATACATATTTTCCTCAGTGATTAAGCCTAGGTGTTCCTAAATTCCTTATCTAGAACATCTCAAATAGAGAAATAATATAATACAAATTATCAAGGACATGAAGAAAAGTCCCTTTAAAAAATTGTGCATCAGGTGCACTATGCAATACAAAGGCTAATGATCAAATGTGCAGACAAAGGACAAACACTAGAAAGTCCTGATATTTGCATGATTAGAACACATCTGATCCCACCAAAAATTAAAGCAGCATGAACAAAAGGGAACTGAAAAATTAAAATAGGCATTGAAAATTCGTCATGTTCAAAAGGTAAACCTAAGATATCTCCTAATGAGATGGAAAACTTGTCTTACTATAATATTGGGTCAGTTAACCAGCCTATCACTACCCTGACAGTCAGTCTGAAAAAACATTGAAGTAGGCTTAAGGAAAATTCTTAAAAACCAGTCTGGTCATACAAAAGGGAATTATATATAACATGGGGGGTCCCTGATACATCACTGTAGTCTAGAAGTGTGCACAAAAATAATACCCCCATAATAATAAATGGGCTGACTGGACACACCTAAAATCCCCAATAACTAAGCATGATGCGACATTGATCAGGGGCGGAGCAACAAAAGAAAAAAATCTATAGGAAGAACAAGAGTTTGCTTGGGTGCCTCAGGCATGTGACACAGCACCAAGAGTACGGGGGATACACAAGAGACCAAAGTTACACAGATTAACTCTACCGCTGGCAACTACACCATATACGGTAATCTTAGCTAATATTCCTGTTCTCTCTTCAGGGAGAAAAAATGAAACCTGGTTTCCTTTCAAGGGACAAAGCCATTTGCTATTTGGGAAACAGAACATAATCAAGTAATGCAATATAGAAATTAGGCCACCTTGAGTCACAGATCTATATTTCCATCCTTAGGTCCAATCAAGGATACATGAATGTAGGGCTGCCTATTCCTTTAAGGGAATGTGCAGTAAGTGACTAACAGCAGATGATACACTTTGATTCTGTATATCTTTTTAGTTTTCTTCAATATCAATATAGCCAAATTTAGGTATGCACTGTTAAAAATGCCGCCTGTCTTCCTCACAGTATGAAAACCATATCTGTGAAATTTATCATTATACCAAATCCATCCAACTGTTGTGCAACAATACGTATCATACAGATCCCTTCACAACACTGGGGAACTTGTAATAGTAACAACATAAAACAAAACATACACAAAATAAAACAACAGCAACATGGCACATGTACTTTATGCACTGTAAACCTGCAGCCCAAAACCCAATATTTGGGCCTGTCTAAATTTGTCAGGTTCTAAAATACCCCTTCACTCCTTTTGACAGTAGATCACCATGCAGTGTGAGTCTGCTGTCAGATATAACTTTACTGTCTCTCTTCTAACATACAGGACCAACTAAAATATGTAATGACAGGGCCAAATACACAAATGAAAACATAAACATTTTTTTTTTTTTTTACATAGGCCTGTAGCCTGTAGCCTTCAAAATTTTGGAAAAGGGCTGCATCTTATTTTTTTATCTAAGACTGAATGCAACACTTCCTTTTTTTGTGAAATAAACGCAACTAGCAAACATTATTTTACTTAGCGTGGAGACACAAATGTATCAGTTCTGGAGAGCATTTAACACAACATTTGGGACTTCCAAAGTAACCCCTTTTAATTTTCCCTTGTAAATTAAGTTCTTTCATTTTATTGATGTTCTCACAGAGAAACCAGAAACTTCTGCATTCCTCGGAGGCAAAGTCCTAATTAAAGGGTCACAGATGTCAGCCTTCTCCATTATTTACAGGGAGACTAAAAGATAACATCTCGGCAGCGCGGCTCGAGCCAGCCTCTGCAAATTCTCAGCCCTCAGCCTCTGCCACACTGACGCTGTCCAAAGCCAGAAGGCCTAACTAATTCCTAATTTACTCTATTTTGAAAAATGATTTCTCTTTTTTTTAGGCGCTAAAATTATCTCTAGTCCCAGATTATTAACTGTCAATGTTTCTCAAAACCTAATGACACCCAGACCAGTTTTTTTAGAGTAAATGCTTGTTGCAATCCTATGGTACACGCTTCATCAGCCTTAAATGAACAAACTTTTCCGTAGGCCTAGCTGAAGCTAGAACCTTCAACCCTAATATTTAAAACAAGCCTTTGTACTGGCACATTAACCCACTGACTCATAAGAAGGCACATCCTGCATATATATATGTATCAAAAACCTAAATGTATGTATTTGCTTAAGCCTGAAACACTTTAAAAAGTACCCTGAATGAAAGCAAAATGCAGTTTAAACAGTGCTTTTACTCAAAATCGACTTTCATATTTTGAGCATTAAAAATGAATATCCTACAATTTTCTTGCATAATATGCATTACTAGAATGTCTATTACATAACCCATGAGTCAGGCATTTGGAAATAATAACTTATACTTTATAAAAGTGATCTTGCTTGCGCCTGTGCCAAGGGAAAATTATACACACGAATGCTTGTCATTTTAGTGATGTAACATAGCTTAAATCAAATTTTAATGCTAGGAGGTCATAATATGGGTGTTAAGCTTTATAAATATTAAAAAACGATTTTTGTAGCACTTATTTTTAATAATTATTTTTCATAATTAATAATTTTTATTACCTTCTAATAAAACCAATTATTCCTCTCTGTGATTGTTCTACATATAAGAGCCCACTGCATCCCTTCTCTATCATTTAGATGCATTAACTCACAAACCTGAGCGCATATGCCTAACTTAAAACGCGTCACATTCCTGCGTCACATTTATTTAAAAGGACGGTTATGCAAAATTCCACCCGTGTTTAACTGGAAAAAGTGCTGGCTGAATGAACATTCCTATCAAATATACTGCAGCTGAAATGTTTGCCTATGCACATCTAATACAGTGCATCTAAGGAAAAATGCAGTAAATTTATTTATTTTTTCAGAAATAGATAATTTCGTTTTTTTCTTTTTGGGGCCTTATTTATATCTATTGTACATGATCCACACACACACACACATTGAGCTCATTGCAGACATAAACAGAAAGTGTTAAAACATTCAGGACACACAATACAGCGCTGTCAGGCATCTGTTTCATGAATTGCGCAAACGCCACTCACATACCGAAGTTACACTAATGAGAAAAAGCCACATAAACATTTAAACATACATCAAACCCACAAATCAACACTCAGGACGAAAACAGGACAGCCCAGACTGTACTCAAAACCAAACCATTTGTAAATAGTAGCTGTAACCATATTTACAAGAAACACTTCTCAATAGTGTTCCAAAAGACTGCAGAACAGCCCAACAGAAACCAAAAATACACTCAA
Source organism: Lissotriton vulgaris (assembly GCF_964263255.1). Lineage (NCBI taxonomy): Eukaryota > Metazoa > Chordata > Amphibia > Caudata > Salamandridae > Lissotriton > Lissotriton vulgaris. The sequence continues at coordinate 1,941,009,502 of NC_141693.1, forward strand.
TACACTAGCTTTTAGCTGGCAGAAAACCAAAAAATCGTTCTGCATATATAATTGCACAGAGCAAAGGATCCTTGTTTTGCATTATGTCATATTTTAATTCCCTGGGGATACAAAGTCACCAAGGAAAAATATGTTTGTATATCTAACCTATTTAGATATCCCCTTTAGGGGAAGCCGGAAAATCCAAACGTATACAAAGTTGGCCAACACAAATCTCCAAATTTGCTAAGATCAGGCATCTTATAGCTCACTAATCTAGCTTCCAACTTCAAGGGGCTATCTCTATTGATACACTTGTAAATTTACAAGACCCTCGGTTATTGAAAATTGCAATCTTCAAATAAACTAAGGACCAAACAAACCAAGCAAAGAACCACAGAACCAAAGACAAAGGACTGGGAGCGACCCACTTATACCTCAACTAAAGCAGATGGAGAAAAAATACCTACATTACCTGCCTACACAAATTGCAATTCGCTATACCAAACAAATAGTTGTCCAAATTCTAACTGCCAAGTTCTAACTGCACTAACAGTCTCTTTTCTTAAAAAAAAAACACTTAGGCCAAAAAGGTTCCTCGGTCAGGAGTGACATCTTTTGGAGAGTTTAAGTCAGAAAAATCAAAAATATACTGGGCGCAGAAACAAAAAAATCCCCCAGAACCTCTGTGCACAGAGTACCTCTTTTAGTAGATTTCTGTCTTGCCTTCCCCAGTAGATTTCTGTCCTCTGACAAGATTACTCCTCCAGATAGTCACTTCTCTGATGAAGGCCCGCGTTGGTTGCGACATTTGTGGTTCCAGAAATCCACAAACTCCTTCTCAGGGGTCTTACCAATAAGTAATCCATTCAAAAGTGGCAAAGAAATCAACAGAGAATCTGAAATATGAAAAGACATCTTTATTACAATTAATTGTGAGGCTACGTCACCCAGTCACACCTAAAGCAACTGGAGGAGGCAGCCTGCTGTACGGTCTCCGCACAGACCTTTTATACTAGTTATTATGCCCTAGGCACACATGTTCTTTTGAAGTACATTATTATTGGTCACTCCCAGGACGTGCACAAAGCATTGTACAAACCCACTTTCAAGATAAGTCCAGGCCATAACAAGAACAGATGGAAGTAAGATAGGCACGTTTGTGTGTAGTAAATCTTTACAATGTCCTGTGCTCTGATCTATAATCTTGATCAACTAAAGGGCAGGAACTGGTTTGGCAAGGAAAGGCCAGCTTCTAAAATTAACTCCAGCGCATGAAGAAATCCCTGGTTAATGTGTATATATGATTCACAACAGGTCAGACTGCTTTGCTCACAAACTAACTTCTGAAAACATACATAAAAGTAACACTAGATGGCAGTCACGACACATAACAAAAACCCAAGTTTCAGAAAAGAAAGTCTTTAAGGAAAGAAACCATTTAGATATTGTTTAAGATAACATATGCGCAAGAAAACTAATGGCTAACAAGGTCCTGAATAGTAATTGAAAACTCAGACAACAATCAGCTAAACAAACTGGTTTTGCAAAAGGTCAGTTCCAGGTGAAAAAGGGTTACTCTCTCTGCAGTTCCTTCAGAGTCAGAGAAACCCATGCTAAGGCTATGTCCTTGAATACTTGTTCTGCCACAGTGAAGGACTACTGTAAGGGCAATCCACAAAATGGCTGCTATTCACAAAATGGAACCCAAGGGTTCAAGACGGAAACTCTGATTTCAGGGTGCTTTCTTCACCCGAATGCGACGAAAAGGATTGTGCATAGTATACTCGTCATATCCAGTCTGCTGATACCAAATTCGTCATGATACGACGATGTTTCATGACACTGGTCCAGAATTTTCAGTACCACAGTTGATGTATACTTATGCTCAGATAAAGAAGTTGGCAATAACATACTGACGTACATCCAATTTTTCCACTTTACCACTTAAATCTTCATTTTCCTTTTCAACATCCTCACCTGGTAACTCTTCATGCTCTCCATCCTCTATGATGTATGGGATGTTCTGTCACAGGGCTATGTTGTGCAAAATGCAGCAGGCCATTGTGATTTGGCAAACATTATCAGGTGATTAAAGGAGGGCTTCACCGGTCTTGTCCAGGCAGTGAAATCTGGCCTTCTGGTGCCCAAAAGCCTACTCAACTGGCCTCTGTTTTCTTCCATGGGCCTTATTGAAGCGAACTTCCCCTGGTGTTGTTGGATTCCTCAGCGGTGCTAACAACCATGGCCAGTTAGGATAAACTTAGTCACCAAAATGGAAATGTAAAAAAGTAGGCTAAATCAGTAACACAATTACAGATGATTCACCATGTTGTTACGCAAACAATATCATGTCTGATTGTACTTACCAACAAGCAAAGTCCTCTCAGGTCCAAGTTAGGACATTTTCTGAGGTATGATGTTGTTCCATAGTACAAAGAAATCTTGGGCAGATCCGGGGAAATGGGCAAAGGCACTTGAGATGTAAAAATCAGGTAAGCAGACAACTTGCATATTGAGTTAATGGAAGTGCTTCTGATTGTGGTATACTTGCCCACTGTTGTTTGGTGTCACTAAGTCAATATGTGTGCCTTTAGTTGCTTCATCCACATGAGGCAGATGACCCAAGGTGTAGAAGTCCCCCTTCACATTAGCCAAATTCTCAGGTTGTGGAAATTGGATGAAGCTGTTCATGTGTCTCATCATTGACGCAAGAACTTCATGTAGCACATCACTGAAAGTTGGTTGTGACATTCCACCAGACACTGCCACAGCGTATTGGAATGATCCTGTGGCCACATAATGAAGTACTGCCATGACGTTTAACAATGTGTGTAATAGATGGGGGATTTCTGTTTCATGGCAGAAGATCAGAATCTAACTGATGACATAAATCCTGTTTAGTTTGCTTATTCCATCTAAACTTTTTTATAATATCCCTTTCCTCCATAGTGACAGGGTCTGGAAATGGGCTGTGCACTTGAGGCTGTGGTCTCCTGACTCTCCCAGGGTTCAAATGTCTGCAAAAGAAAAGAGATACATTTTCAAAAGCTTTCCCATGTATACATTTATGTTAATTCACACAAATGTCATGATGTGCACAACATATATAGGCTTCCACTATATTTGTTTAAAGTAAACATTGTATTTGTCACTTGTTATCATCTGAATTCCCTTTTTTGGCTGTCATAATTAAATAAATAAAAAATACATTAGTAATATATTATTTAGGCATCCTTTTTTAAAATATTTTCCCCCTAAAATAGTGCCAAGAGAAGTGTTAACACTGCTCTACTATTGCATGTCACAACATTAACGCATTACAAATAAATGCAGTTTATAAACAAACAAGAGTGTCCTCCGATTTTTAAATGTGCAGAGAAAGTAGCCACCTTTTTAGGTTTAAAGCATTTTTATTAAGACAAAAAAACATGGGGTAGGGGAGAGGAGGTTAAGGTTACATACAGTATAGCAAGAAGAAGCGTATCTCAGGAGCGTTGGTCAAAAGTAGTCCGGTGGTCCAGAAGGAAAATACAACAACAAATATAAGGCAATTAGGCAGTTCGTGTAACATTCTCATGCACTCCAGCACCCCACCCAAGGTCGAGCGCGAGTAGCTATCAGCGATCCAATAAGGCCTAACCCCACCCCTCCATGCCCCCCACCCCCGATAAGGAAAAGGAAAGGAAACAACACCCCAACTCCCCCGTCCAATGGCCCTGTTTCAAGATAACCCGCCCCGAACAGCCCACACCCCGTCCCCCATGCCCCTATCTCCTGTACACTCTAATCCCCCGGGGTCACCGGTGGCGTAAGCCTGAGAAGGCGAAGGTATCTCGGGCAGGTGAGTTCCCGGAATTCCGTGGACAGTAGTGCTAGGAATGGTTGCCACAGCTCCTCAAATTGATCCACATCCCCAGCCACTGTAAGCGACATCTTCTCCATACCCAACACCTGCCAGAGTCTATGCAACCAACCAGTAATGGAGGGGGCAGTGGCGGTGCGCCAGTGAATAAGAATATTCTGGACCGCTGAGCCTAGCGCGATAGCAATCTGTCTACCCCTACAGGACTTCAACGGGTACATGAGATCATTGGGAAGGCCTAACAGAACATACGCTGGGAAGCGTGGCAGCTCAATCTCAAAATGCTTATCTACCTCATCCAAGACCTCCTTCCAATAAGCAGTCAGCACCGGGCAAGCCCAAAGAACGTGCGAGAGAGTACCCTCCTGTCCGCAGCCCCGCCAACACCCCTTGTCAGTGTGTTTATGCATTTCGTATAGCCTCTCCGGGTGTAATACCAATAAGTAGACACTTTAGTAAATGTGTCTGTAAGTCCAGTGTGGTATGCAGAGTGCCTCGCCCGATATGCAATTTTGTCCCATTCTTTATGACTAAGTGTTCTACCCAATTCTCTGTGCCAGCGCTCCCTCCCTGGGTTATGATAGTGAAACGTCGGGGGTTGAAGGAATTTATACAAATCAGTAATTAGCTTGGCGTCCGAGGTCCGGGTCACCAACCACCGCTCATATGGTGTGATTTGGCGAGCTGCGGTGTCGCGCACTTGGGGTTGGAGAGCCCAGTGTCGGACCTGCATATAGCACAGTCTGTCCGTCTCCGTCAGACCGAAGTCCTGTCGAAGTTGCTGGAAAGGAATCACGCCATCCAGCCCATAGATTTGGAAAAGTGCCCTGCAACCCGCACTCACCCAGTGGGAAAAGGCTCCCGGCTCCAGGCCTGGTGCAAAGTCCGGGTTACCCACTATGGGCGTGAACGGCGAGGGGAAGGTGGTCAAGTCACGGGCTTCGCAAACCGCGTCCCACACCCGCAGGGGGGTCCGCGTGACAAAAGAGGCGTAGAGATTAGCAGGGCGATTTTGTAACAGTTGAAAACCATGGTGCGGAACTTCTCACCGATACCCAGTTTCCCGAGAACCAGCTCAAGGTACGGCCAATGAACCCTGTCAAAGGCCTTCTCCGCATCAACTGATAGCAACATCCGCTCCCCCGGGATACGCGAGGCCTTTTCTAATACATGCGTCACTCTCTTGGTGTTGTCCACCGTCTGTCTACCGGGTACAAAGCCCGCCTGGTCCGCCTCCACCAGTCCCGGTAGGTGTAGACCAAGCCTGGATGCTAGAATCCCCGTGTAGAGTTTGAGGTCAACATTCAAGAGTGAGATGGGCCTATACGAACCACACAAGGTCCGGTCCTTCCCGGGTTTCGGGATGACTGACACCGTGGCATTGAGGAGGTCCGGTGGGATAGCGCCAGGCTCGGAGAAGGAGTTAAACAGTCGAGCCAGGATTGGGGCCACAGCGGTGCAGAAGGTCTTATAAAACAAAGCTGTGTAGCCATCCGGGCCCGGGGCCTTACCGTGCTTTAGTCGCGCTATAGCGGAGATGACTTCCTCAACATGGATGTCCCTCTCTAGATGGTCCGCCTGGGCGGAGTCCAGCACCGGGAGGGCCACTGACTCCAGATAGTCCTCGGCGTCCCGCGGCGAGGAGGGCTCCCCAGCGTACAGTGTCTCGTAGAAGCTGCGAAAGGCTTCCGCCACCTCCACGTCACCAGAAACAGTAACCCCGTCCGCTCCCACCAGTTCCCTCACGACATTACGCTGCTGCGCCACCCGGAGTCGTTGGGCCAGGAGCTTACCATACTTGTCTCCCCCTGAGTAAAAGGCATGCTTCAAGCGCAAAGCGGCATATTCCGCTCTATCAAGATCTAGTGCTGATAAGAGCTTCCTCGCTGCTTTCAATTGCCGCCAAACTCTCGGAGCCCCTGTGCGGCGGTGAACCTGCTCAAGCTCCCTGACCTGCGCAGTCAGTTCGTCCCTCTTACGCTGCCGTTCCCTATTTTCGGCTGAGGAGATGGAAATAAATTCCCCTCGGAGGACCGCTTTCAAAGCTGCCCACTGCGTTGCTTGAGACGTGTCGGAGTTGCCATTGTGGACCAAATAGTCCTGAATGACCTCCCCTATGCGCTTCACAACCGACCTCTTATGTAGAAGAGTATCGCGAAGACGCCACGTCCCTCGAGAGGGAGAGGCCCCCGGCCACTTGAAAACGCCGGAAACTGGCGCATGGTCAGACAGGGACAGGACCCCGATATCCGACGCCACGGCGGCAGTGCGCAGCGGTCCGCTCACCAGGAGGTAATCCAGCCGCGAATAAGTGCGGTGCGCGTGGGAGAAGTAGGAGTAATCCCTATCAGTGGGGTGCAAAGAGCGCCAGAGGTCATGCAGATCCATCTCCTCAATCCAATCTTTCACCGCGCGGGGAAGTTCCCCGGTCTGCGGGGAGCGTTGCGCCGACCTGTCCATAGCCGAGTCGAAAAGGATGTTCAGGTCTCCCCCCAGGATAACATGGCGATCGGGCGAGGCAGTGACGTCCACCAACACTGAATCTAGGAAACTATCCTGATGATCATTCGGGCTATAAATGGAACCAACCGTAAAAGCTGTACCCCCCAGGCGCATGCGGTATGCAAGGAGCCTCCCCTTCTGTTCGGCATATTTATACAGAACCTCGCCTCTAAAGGAGCTAGCTAAAAGAATGGCCACCCCCGCTGTCTTGGTCGCTGCTGAGGAGAAGAACTGAGTGGGGAACTTGGCAGAGCGCAGCCTATGGCAGTCCCTAGGCAACAAATGGGTCTCCTGCAGGAGGCATATATCCGCCTGCGTCCCCTCCAGCAATGACAGGATCGCCCTATGCTTCACAGGGTTATTCAGACCCTTAACGTTCAGGGTCACTACCTTTAGGGACGGCATTCTACCCGGGGAACAGAAGCGCTATGCAGCAGGCAAGGGGTCGGTAGGCGGGGCGCACGGGGCAGGCGCGCGGAAGAGGCCAGGACAGGCCAAGCGTAGGCATGTGTAACATCGGACGGGACCCTCCCAACAACAAAACAACCCTTACTCCCCCCCAAAACATACTCATGGCAACTAGCCAAAAACAAAAACAAATGTAAACACCCCATTGTCTCAGTCAAGCCCAAAAAACGGGAGAGTCCGTAGGAAACAGAAAAATGGACGTCCAGCCACTCACCTCCAACCGCCTCCCCCCCCCCCCCGGCCACAAACCCAGCGTCGTAGAGGCTAAGAATCTCTCCCCCGGAGTGAATTCAGGCCGTCAAGGCCACGCCATTGGAGTCGGCCAAGTCCCTGGCCGCTGCCCTCAAAGCATCTGCCATGTCCGCCCTGATAGTAGGGGAATCAGGGCGACTTGCACTCGCTGGTGACTGTTCCTCGTCGACCTCCGTCGGCTGCGTCTCTCCGGACGCCTCCAGGACGGTGTAGCTCCGTCTTCCTCCGTGGCCGTGAGGCCCAGTACTCTGCAGATGTCTTGTAAGGAGCGCAGTTGGTGTAGCACCCCGTTCCACGGAAAGATCAGACGGAAAGGGTGTCCCCAGGAGTAGGGCGTCTCGTGTTCACGCAAAAAGTCAGTGGCAATCCTGAAGGACCTGCGCTTCTGAAGCGTGATGGCGGACAGATCTTGGTATAGCGCCACAGGACGCTCCCTGAAGGTTAAAGACTGCTTCTTTCGGGCCTCCGCCATCATGCGTTCTTTCAGCGGAAAGTCGGGCAAGAATGCCAAAATGTCCGGGGGGGGCGCCGATGACTGGCGCTGTCGACCCACCCTATGCGCTCTGTCAATGCGGACAGGGAAGTCTGCTCCTTCTCCCAAGATCTCACGGAACAGGTCCTGTAGATAGGCCACCAAGTCGGTCCCCTCGTCCGCGGATGGGACACCCCGCACCCGGATGTTGTTCCGCCTGGACCTGTTCTCTAGGTCTTCTGAGTGGGAGTAGCCACCTTTTTGAGTGGTGGTGACACACTTCACAGTCACCAAAGGATTAATTGAACACCTACAATGGCTGCTGCCTGACTTTGCCATCAGGACATTTGTACGCTTGCGTCCGTGGCGGAACTTGAGCACCTATTGAGTGTTGTACTCCACGACAGACACAGCCATAGGCAAACGTATGTGAAAGCAACCAATGGCTGTGTTGGTTTCCGCTGATGATCACGTCAGTCACGTACATGCACGCTGCGGTGTGCACAAAATTCACTTGCCTCCTAATACTGCAACCATTAAGACCTTCCCTACTTTTACTGCTGTGCTTACCTCTGGAGCTATGATGGCATGAATTTCTGGGGAAGGGCCTCAAACCTGAGGCGCTGGAGAAGCTGGCAGGGGAGGTCCTTTCCCTGTATGACCAACTCTAAGGCTCACCAGAGGAACAGGTACCTGTTTGAAATGTTAACTCCGTCCTGTTGGGTGATGATATGCCGGTTGTACTGGTACTCACTGGTTAACAGGTGTATCTTAATGGTGGTGCTCTGAAGGAAGGGGGAATCACCCAACCCTCTGAAGTGGGACCACAAGGATCCCTCCGTAATCAAAAACCTGAGCACACACTTCACTCAATAAAAGTCAAAATATTTTAACACAGTTTTTATATCTTTCTTTGTCTTTCATTTTCTATCTTTTTGGTTGCACAGCCAGCCAACACGTGTTTCGTCATTCAGGGTGCTCCCCACAGCTTCATCAGGGCTGTGTTCCTGGGAGTTCTTTGTAAGACTCTCCAAGCCAGTTCTACTTCCGTCCCAACATGACCGGAAGGAAATATCCCTCTGCACCCCGATTCAGCGTAACCCTCAGAATTTCTAATCCAACCACTTCACTCGGATCACCATGTAATTGGTAATCCAAGTATATATGGCCCCAGAATATTCCACCTTTAGAAAGGACGCAAATATTCATCCAGCTCAACCCTCGTTCGGAAGCTGTACTCAGCGGAAGATATGGGTTGGACTGGATGAATATTTGCATCCTTTCTACAGGTGGGAGATACTGGGGGGGTTGTAAGCGCTTTCCCATAAAAATCAAAAGTCCCTATTAATTAGTATGAGTTGTGTGTTCAAAGCTTAAGGTCATTTTTGCTATATATATAGAGACATACCCATGTATAGTTTTTAAATACATGTGAAATGCATTAATGACTCATCATGTACATTTGGAAGTACATTCTAATGTAATTACAACCGTGCATGTACATTTTTTCTGTAGCTACCAAATTAAATGGATGTTTACTATTTGTATATTGCCACAAGACCCTCAGCCTAGATCTAGGGTCTCTAAACAGCAGTTTGGGAGCTACCAATAGCTCTCGGACTCCTCAACAGTGGTGCACAGCCTTGACCTAAGTCATTAGATGGGCACTATGGGCCAGATTTACGACCATAGCATTTTGCGACTCACAAATTGTGAGTCCCAATTTGCGAGTTGCAAAATGCTATGTACAACAGTGTCTGAGACACTGTTTGCAATTCCCAATGGAGTTGCAAATTGCATGCCGCATGAATAATAATGAGGCTGTTGCAATTTGCGACCCCATTGGGAATGGCTAGCACTCCCAGAGATGGTGGCCTGCTGGGGTCAGCAGACCACCATGTCTGGGACTGCTTTGACAATAAATCATTTTTTTTTTTTAAATGCACCCCGTTTTCCTTGAAGGAAAACAGGCTGCATTTAAAAAATAAAAATTAAACTTTTCAGTTTAATTTTTTAGGGGAAGGCAGTAGTTAAAAAATATTTACGCATATAAACCCCTTCCCGTTTGCGAGTGCTTTACCATCCTTCTGAGAAGGGTGGTACACTGCTAGTGCAAAACATTCATATATGGGTTCTGGACTCGCTATAAGGAAGGGACGCCCTTAGCATGCCCCATCTTAATAGCGAGTTACTAACCCTATTTTGCTAGTCGCTAATTGATTACAATTTCATCATGGAACATTTTTCTGCCCTTTCAAACCTGTCACATCCAAAAAAGGGATGTGTCTTACATTAGTACTGATGGCACAGTGAACACTGGCCACTGGGAGGCAGTGGGATGCTGTCAAACAGTGCAGACAGTGAGTCTGGGTGGTGTGACATAAACAAACAATTGTATGTCCATTTCAATTGGGAAAATGTTATGGTGCAGAGGAACATTCTATCTGGCACATCTTATCATGGAACCATTTTCTGCACCTTCACATTCCCCAAAACAAACAGACATACAAATGTATGTTTGTGTCATCCATGTACCACATATAGGAAAAAGTGTGTTCTGTGTCAAAATATCTTACCACACAGACTGCCATCTGTACAATGTTAGCCCATCCATGGGTACACATGTTCATACATCCCCAAGGAGCACACTCTCACTGACACTCATGGTAGACTTTTCATAGTGCCCTTAGTCATAGTAGGCTCTTGAAGGGGTCTGTTAACAATGCACAAGTTGCTGCTCAAAAGCTTACAATGTTTTGCAGTGATCTGAAGTAGCTCACATCACTGAAAACATGGGCTGCTCTCCTACATGATATGACAGTGCTGGATTTGTGAGTGTAGGAAGTGACAAGGGATGAAGGTAGTCAACAGGCCCCTACAAAAGTGTGCATTTAGATATTTGTTTTGGTCAGCATGTGAAGATGCACATGTGGTATGTTAACCTATTAGTCATGCTTGGGACAGTGTAAAGAAATTGTGTGACATCACAAATCTCACAAAGTCGCAAATCTTTTCTTGTATCCATACAGGTCAATGCCCATCAGAAGCAGGACATTTGGAAGGCCATCACCAGGAAGCTGTGTTCCGTGAGGGTCTACAAACGACACAGTATACACTGCAGGTAGAGGTGGGAGCACTTACGATGCTAGACCCGAATGTCAGCTGATGTCCAGCTTAGCAAGTCCTCCCAACGTGTGAAGGGCATGCTTTGCACACTGACCCCCACTCCCACTTCCCCTCTCCAAAGGCACTGGTAAGTTGTAGTGTGAGTTGAACATTTTAAGTAGTAATTTTTAGTAACAGTAACTATTTTTGACATCTACATAAAGGTTGACACATATCCAAATCCAACGCAGAAGAGTTTTTGAAGGTGCAAGTTTGGCTCAGGGTGTATGATGAAGTGTTTAGTGCATGAATTTGTGGATAAGGATTCCACCTACTTTGTGTTCACTACCAAGGAACTGGTTTCATTAGACACATGCCTGCATAAACAACAGTTACTCATGAGTGTTTGTTTGGATGTAAAAGAGACAATTGCACGTAACAGGCCACTGGTTCTTAATGTGTCCGGTTTGATAATCCTTTCCCACTGTGAATGATCTAGGCTTGGCCCTAATACAGGTGACATTGCATAAAATGCAATCATGACACTTTGGATGGTCCGGACGTCACCCTGGTAAGTTAGTTTCATACACACAAGTGTGCAAGTGAGCTACATTTTCTAATGTCAATAGATTCAATGACTAAATTTAGGGTCAATAATATTCAAAAAGTGCTGAGAATCATAAATAGATGGTAATTCCTGTTGCAAGTGACAGTTTTGCATGATGTCTTACTCCATCACAAGTGTGGAAGTAAGCCAGTCTGGTTTCTCATGAAAATCTGAGGGAGGCATAAACATTTAGGAGCAATACAGACAGAAATGTGTACACATTGGTGACATAGTAACAGGTCAAAATAGCCATTGATAATTGTCCTTTCTTGTGTCCAGAAGGTAAATCTATGATGGAGTCAAAGGGAATACTTACAACGCCTTTTGGTGATGGAATGTACCCTTACATGTACAAAGTGGTTTCCCATCTTGAAAACTAAGAATCAGGCCTAATTTATGACTCCTGAGTCAAAAGTAGAAATCTAACAAGGTGTAATATGCTGCATATTGTGAGTTACCTTTGATCTTAGAAGTGATCAATGATACATGTTACAGTGTATGTACTATTACTGAGATGTTGTACCAATTTCCACTTAGAGTGCAAGCCACCATATTTTGTGACAACAGTTTTTACACTAGTAAATGTTTTACCACTTGTGACTAGAGAGATGCCTGAGACAAATGTGAAATGTTCATGTTATGTACTGGAGTGTATTACCAGTGTATCAAAGCCTATTTGTTCCCTTATGCTATGGAAGTAAAATCGATCCAGCCTACAGAGTGTTACAAATGAATCTTCTCCAGCATAGGTATCAACATGTTGCATGAGACATTGATGAACGATTTCAGTCAAGATGCATATAGTCATTTGGACATTTGAGTCTGACAAACACTTGAGTAACTTGGAGTAAGTGCTAGCATTGTAAAAGACCAACACAAAGCAAACAGACTTTCAGTGCATACACATTTTGGATCAACATTGCAGTATATGTTGACACACACTGATACATGTATTCCCTTTTTGTGAATGCAAAAGATGCTGAGCTTTTGGGCTTGTAAATATACTGTTCAAATGTATTTTATATTGATATATTAATGCTGAACTAAGTTCATTATTCTAGGCAACAAAGGCCAAACACTAAGACAGTTCCTGTAGAAATATAATGGACAATATCATCCATGATATAGGAGTTATCATGTGTAAATACTTTCAAGAAATATTGTCTACATGCATCTGATTATTATAATTGCAAAAAACACAGTTGATGGACCGGTCCTCGGATGCTTGAATCCGGTCTGGGAAAGACATGACTTGGTAGTTCGGACTGGACTGTTCCCATGTGGCACAGGGTCAGAGCTGATTTGCATATAGCCAGTGTCTAACCCAGGGTGGTGTGGAGTGCAAAGAAACGATGGATTTAGGCCCAGATCCTTGTACTGGGGTGAATGTATGACATTGTTCTACATTCTGTCCATCAATTGTGTTTTTTTCTGATTATTATAATGTCTTAACAAAGTGGGAGAGCCTGAAGCAGGTGTATCTGAAATCTCTTTAAATGTATTGTGATCTAAATTTGTGATCAGTTCCAGGGGCCTAACAAACTCTCCCCCCGCAGGCACCCCCGCGGTGGGGGGGGGCAGTTTATGAAGTTTATGAAGGGGGCCCCAGCGCCCCTCAGCTCTTCTGAGAGTTAAGAGAGAGGCTTGCGCTGAAGCCAGCTTCTCTCCCTCTGAAGCAGGTGCAGGCTGTCTGCAGCCTGCTCAGAGCCCCTCGCCCCTTCTCTCTGACTGAAGAGAAACAAAGTATCAACATACATGTTTCTTTTCAGTCAGAGGTGCCAGGCCGGACGAGGATGGGGGTGGGGGCCCAGCTAAAGCAGGTGAACTGTACTCTATGCGGGTACAGTAGTGGATCAGGGGGGGCTCTGCCTCAGTTAAGCTGCACATGAGGCAAATGGACATTGAGTATATTTCAGTCAAACTTTCAGGATGGCTATCAAATATGCAAATAGTCGCATTTAAAATTAATTATATGTGAATTCATTTTATAGGTAGTAATTGTGGATATCCCGAAGACCTGACTGGACTTTACTCTTCAGCGAATCCACAAATCAAGCCTTAGTCTGGATTGACCCTGGCGAATCCAAGGGCTTCTCAGGCTCAGAAGCGCGGGGCCTTGGAATCATCACCCTCATAACTGCCCCAGTTGTGTCTATTACAGACTGACAACACACTGAGCTCATAGGGGCCCCTCCACAAAAGCCTTTCTGAGTTCTACAGGAGTACCACAGGATTTTACAGGCGTACTACAGGAGTACCCCAGGAGTCCTACAGGAGTAAAACAGGAGTACTACAGCAGTACTGCAGGAGTACTACATGAGAATTACCGGAGTTCCACAGGCGTACTACAGGAGTACTACAGGTGTACTACCGGATTACTACCGGAGTTTTACAAAAGTACTACAGCAATACTACAGGAGTACTACATGAGAATTACCGGAGTTCCACAGGCGTACTACAGGTGTGCTACCGGAGTACCACCGGAGTTCTACAAAAGTACTACAGCAAAACTACAGGAGTACTACATGAGAATTACCGGAGTTCTACAGGCGTACTACAGGTGTGCTACCGGAGTACCACCAGAGTTCTACAGGAGTAATACAGGAGTACTACAGGAGTACCCCAGGAGTCCTACAGGAGTACTTCAGGAGAATTACAGGAGTTCTACAGGTGTACTACAGGAGTACCATAGGAGTACTACAGGTGTACTACCGGAGTATCACTGGAGTTCTACAGGAGTACTACAGGAGAAATACAGCAATACTACAGGACTTCTACAGGAGTAGCGCAGGAGTTCTATGGGAGTGCTACAGGTGTACTAACTGAGTTCTACAGGAGTAATACAGGAGTACTACAGGAGTACCGTAGAAGTTGTACAGGAGTACTACATGTGTACTACAGGAGTACCACCAGAGTTCTACAGGAGTACCACAGGAGCACTACTAGAGTTCTACAGGAGTACCCCAGGAGCCCTACATGAGTAATACTGGAGTACTACAGGAGTACTACAACAATACTACAGGAGTACTATATGAGAATTACAGGTGTTCTACAGGCGTACTACAGGAGTACTGCAGGTGTACTACCGGAGTACCACCGGAGTTCTACAGGAGTACTATAGGAGTAGTAATACAGGAGTACTACAGCAATACTATGGGAGTTCTACAGGCGTACTACAGGAGTAGCGCAGGAGTTCTATAGGAGTACCACAGGTGTACTACCGGAGTACCAGTGGAGTTCTACAGGAGTATCACAGGAGTAATACAGGAGTACTACAGGAATACTACAGGAGTACCATAGGAGCAGGGGCGTAACAAACACCCCTGCAGCCCCCGTGGTGCGGGCGTCCCCACTCTCTTCAATAAATGAAGGGGGCCCTGCCCCCCTAAGCTCTTCGGTGAGAGCTGTGAGAGAGGCTTGCTTTGCTCTAAAGCAAGCCTCTCGCCCTCTAAAGCAGGTGCAGGCTGCAGCCTGCTCAGAGACCCTCCCACTGACTGAAGAGAGCAGGAGGCAGCACAGAGCACTGCTCGGGACCCTGACAAGGGTGGGAGTGGGGTCCCCGGAAGCTTGTGTCCTTTCTGGTGAAGAATAGGCTTGGTAGTTTGGTCTGCCCTGTTCCCATGATGTACTGGGCCAGGGACAGACTAATTTGCATATAGCCAGGTTCTGAGCTGGGATGGTGCAGTGAGCTAAATAACGGTCTTTGGACTGGGTAAGAGTGGTCTGCTTAATTCAGACACTCTGTTCATCACCACCCCCTTTTCTGAATCGTTTTTGGCCACTATAGGTGTGGCAGGGAATACTCAGACATGAGTCCCTTGCTCACTGCACCATCAGGATTCAAGCAAGCCGGGCCGACGGCAACTGAAATGCCAGAAACTGGTCCCCAGAAGCTTGCCTCCTTTCTGGTGAAGAATTGGCTTTGTAGTTTGGTCTGCCCTGTTCCCATGATGCACTGGGCCAGGGACAGACTAATTTGCATATAGCCAGGTTCTGAGCTGGGATGGTGCAGTGAGCTAAATAACGGTGATGGATCAAGGCCTGATCTTTGGACTGGGTAAGAGTGGTCTGCTTAATTCAGACACTCTGTTCATCACCACCCCCTTTTCTGAATCGTCCCCCAGAGAGAGCATTTTCCAGGGCAAAGCTCATATTAGAAGGGATGAGGCAGCAAAATGGTGTCCTCAGGTAAGCACTCTTGTTAGAACACACCATTTGAGCGTCTGCAGGGGAGGTGGGGGGGGGTCAAGGGGGCCGAGAAGGGTGCAAGGCTGAGGGGAGAAGGGTGCAAGGTAGAAAGCAAATGGGTGCAATGGGTGCAAGGCAGAAAGTAGATGGGTGCAAGGCAGAGGGGAGAAGGATGCAAGGCGGAGGGAAGAAGGGTGCATGGTAGAGGAGAGAAGAGTGCAAGGCAGAAAGGAGATGGGTGCAAGGCGGAGGGGAGAAGGATGCAAGGCAGAGAGAAGAAGGGTGCAAGGCAGAGAGAAGAAGGGTGCAAGGCAGAGAGAAGAAGGGTGCAAGGCAGAGAGAAGGGTGCATGGTAGAGGAGAGAAGAGTGCCAGGCAGAAAGGAGATGGGTGCAAGGCGGAGGGGAGAAGGATGCAAGGCGGAGGGGAGAAGGGTGCATGTTAGAGGAGAAGGGCGCAAGGCAGCGGGGAGAAGGGTGCAAGGCAGAGGGGAGAATGGTGCAAGGCAGAGGGGAGAATGGTGTAAGGTAGAAAAGGGTGCAAGGGGGAGGGCGAGAAGGGTGCAAGGCAGAGGGGAGAAGGGTGCACGGGGGATGGTAATGAAGTTAAAAATATGCCCCCCCCCCCGGAAATATTTCTGCGGACACCCATGGCAATGCACACTACTTTGTGAGAGAGAGTGGGTGAGAGTGGAGTGAGAGAGAGAGTGGAGAGAGGGAGAGTGGAGAGAGAGTGAAAAGAGACAGTGGAGAGAGTGGAGAGAGAGAGTAGAGAGAGGTAGAGAGAGAGGGTGGAGAGAGACAGTGGAGAGAGACAGTGGAGAGCGAGAGTGGAGGGAGACAGTGGAGAGGGAGAGTGGAAAGAGAGAGAGTAGAGAGAGAGTGGAGATAGAGAGAGAGAGAGTGGAGAGAGACAGTGGAGAGAGAGAGTGGAGAGAGAGTGGAGAGAGACAGTGGAGAGAGACAGTGGAGAGAGAGTAGAGAGAGAGAGAGTGGACATAGACAGTGGAGAGAGAAAGAGTGGAGAGAGCGTGGAGAGACAGTGGAGAGAGTGAGCGAGAGAGAGAGGAGAGAGAGAGAGAGTGGCGAGAAGGTGGAGATACAGTGGAGAGAGTGAGCGAGAGAGAGTGGAGAGAGAGAGTGGAGAGAGAGAGAATGTGGAGAGAGACTGTGGAGAGAGAGTGGAGAGAGAGTGGAGAGAGAGATTGTGGAGAGAGAGAGAGTGGAGAGAGTGAAGAGATTGGAGAGAGAGTGGAGAGAGAGTAGAGAGAGAGAGAAGAGAGAGAGTGGAGAGAGAGAGTGGAGGGCGTGGAGAGAGAGTAGAGAGAGAGAGTAGAGAGAGGGTGGAGAGAGAGAGTGGAGAGAGACAGTGGAGAGTGGAGAGAGAGAGTGGAGGGAGACAGTGGAGAGAGAGAGTGGAGAGAGAGAGTTGAGAGAGAGAGAGTGGAGAGAGACAGTGGAGAGAGAGAGTGGAGAGAGAGTAGAGAGAGTGGAGAGAGACAGTGGAGAGGGTCAGTGGAGAGGGTCAGTGGAGAGAGACAGTGGAGAGAGAAAGAGAGTGGAGAGAGATTAGAGAGAGAGAGAGTGGAGAGAGAGTGGAGATATACAGTGGAGAGACAGAGAGTGGAGAGAGCATGGAGAGACAGTGGAGAGAGTGAGCGAGAGACAGTGGAGAGAGAGAGAGAGAGTAGAGAGAGAGAGTGGAGAGAGAGTGGAGATATGCAGTGGAGAGACAGAGAGTGGAGAGAGCATGGAGAGACAGTGGAGAGAGTGAGCGAGAGACAATGGGGAGAGAGTAGAGAGAGAGAGTGGAGAGAGAGTCGAGATAGACAGTGGAGAGAGAGAGAGTGGAGAAAGCGTAGAGAAAGTGAGCGAGAGAGAGTGGAGAGAAAGAAAGTGGAGAGAGACAGTGGAGAGAGAGTGGAGAGAGAGTGGAGAGAGTGAAGAGATTGGAGAGAGAGAGAGTGGAGAGAGAGAGAGAGGAGAGAGAGAGTGGAGAGGGAGTGGAGAGAGAGAGTGGAGAGAGAGTGGAGAGAAAGTGGAGAGAGAGTGGAGAAGAGAGAGAGAGGAGAGAGAGTGGAGAGAGAGAGGAGAGAGAGTGGAGAGAGAGAGTGGAGAGAGAGGGAGTTGAGAGAGAGTAGAGAGAGAGAGTGGAGAGAGAGTGGAGGGAGACAGTGGAGAAAGAATGGAGAGAGAGAGAGAGTGGAGAGAGAATAGAGAAGGAGAGAGTGGAGAGAGAAAAGAGAAAGTGGAGAGAGAGACAGTGAAGAGAAAGACAGTGGATAGAGGGCGGAGAGAGAGACAGTGGAGATAGAGTGGACAGAGTGGAGAGAGAGAGATAGAGTGGCGAGAGAGTAGAGACTGACTGACTCAGAGACTGAATACTGACTGACTGAGAGACTGACTGGCTGAGAAACTAACTGAAAGAGAGAGATAGAGAGACTGACAGAGAGAGAGAGAGACCGACTGACTGACAGGGAGAGAGAGAGACTGACAGACTGACTGACTGACAGACTGACTGAGAGAGACTGACTGACTGAGGGAGTCTGAATGACAGAGAGAGAGAGAGACTGACTGACTGAGAGAAATGAAATGAAAGCAATGAAAGCAGGATTTATAAAGCGCATGGCTGCCCTTGAGCGTCCCAGCGTTAGAGACAAGGTAGAAGGAAAGGAGGAGAGTTAGGGGAAGAGCCAGGTCTTCAGAAGCTTGCGGAACGTGAGAAGGTTGGGTTCTGCGCGCAGAGTGGGGGGAAGGGAGTTCCATAGCTTGGGAGCGATATAAGAGAAACGGCGACCCCCTGATCGAGCCCTTTTAATCCTAGGTACATGTGCCAAGTGAAGATGGGAAGAGCGCAGGTTTCTTGGGGTTTCATGTTGTCTAATCAGATGTTTTAGAATGGGGGGCCCTCATCATGGAGGATTTTATGAGTCGTACAGAGCGTTTTAAAGTAGACCCGTTCCTGCACAGGGAGCCAATGTAGTGATCTCAGGGAAGGTTTTGCAGAGCTCCTACGGGTAGTGCCTGTTAAGAACCTGGCTGCAGAATTTTGTATGCCCTGTAGTTTGGCAATGACTTTTTTAGGGGCGCCGAGATAGAGAGCATTGCCGTAGTCGAGTCTAGATAATAGTAGGCTCTGAATGATGAGCTTCCTAGTGTCTTGAGGAAAGAGTGGGAGGATTTTGCGAGTGGTCCTGAGAATGCCGTAACATGCACCTGCTAATTTCCTAGCTTGAGTCGTAAAGGTAAGGTCATGGGACCTTACCTTTACCTAGAATCTCCCAATAGGTCAATTTTTGAGAATCCGTCGTAATTGTTCATCTAAATCTTTCTTTGACAAACACGCCCGTATCCTGTCCAATCACCTAGAAGATCGGCAGTACCCACGCCATCTGGTACGAAAAGCGTGGAAAAGGGCCTCCAATAACAACAGGGAGGCTCTTTTGGAGAAAAAACCTGAGAAGGAACCGATCGACAGGCTTACTTTTGTCAGTACTTTCAGTGTCCTCTCGAACAGAATCCAAAAGACAGTGCGGAAACATTGGAACATTCTCAATACAGCCCACACCAACATCTCTTTACCTCTGTTCTCCTTCAAAAGGGCACGCAGTCTTAAAGACAGTCTGGTCCATACAAGACCCAGACTCGAAACGACAACAACATCCAACACACTGTGGAACACACAACCTGTACGTGGACATTTTCCATGCGGAACCTGTAGTGCATGTCCCCAGACATGCAAAACAGACCAAGTTGACATAGGCACAGGAAATCCTTGGTTACTTGGTAAACACACCAATTGCAATACTGACGGGGTTATATATATGATTACCTGTCCTTGTTTGCTGAGGTACATTGGCCACACTACACGTAAGATGAAGGTTCGCATCAGCAAACATAAAAGCACCATCCGTTGCCAAAAACAGTCTACTCGTCTTACCAATCATTTTTTAACAAGGAAGCACAAAGCAGAGGACCTCAAATGGGTGATCTTAGAACATCCTTATATTCCGTCCCACATCAGTGACAAGTCTAAATTTCTTTTTGTCAAGGAGCAAAAATGGATATTCAAGCTCCGTAGCGACAGTAGAGGATTGAATGATTCAATCCCCTGAATCTCGATATGATTAAATCAGACCATACATCCACGTATCTCCACATAGATATTGAGTGTAAAAGTAGTGTGATTAAGGGTGGGCGTAAAATCCGTTTCGCAGGCGAATTTGTGGATTTTCCGCGATTCGCGAATCTCGCGAAATCGCGGTAAAATCCGCGAATCAGCGGGGACGAATTTTCAGCCAAGCAAGGGTTACAGCAGCTGGTGCAAAAGTTGAACCTAATTTCTTTGTAACCTTTTACAAAAGGGTTACAAACAAATTAACTTCAACTTGGACACCTGCTGCTAATTGCTTCCTGGCGCCTCGTTGCCTACTTGCAACTATTCTCTGACCCTGCTCTGACCCTTGAAGCAGGGTCAGAGAATAGTTACAAGTAGGCAACGAGGCACCTGTCCAAGGAATTAAACCTCATCAGGAAGCACTTACAGATATAAAAAACAGGAAGAAGGGAGAGGATGGCAAATACACCCATTTTGAGTTGTCAGGAGGGGTTAAACTAAAAGAGACCTTTACAGCACAATTTTCATATGCATTTTGCTAAAAATAAAAAGCTGTATTTTCTGTAGGGGCAACTCAGGAATCTGGCCCTTCAGAGATCCGGCCTTTCTTTCTTTCTCTCGTTCTCTCTCTCCCTCTATCTTTCCCTCTCTTTCTCTCTCTTTCTATCTATCTATCTATCTATCTATCTATCTATCTATCTATCTATCTATCTCTCTCTCCCTCTCCCATAAACAACTGCATGGGTAACTTCGCTATGCAAGCGGCTTACGAAGACGCAAAAAGCCCCGCAAACACGCAAAAAACCCCGGGAACACGCAGAAAGCCCCGCGAACACGCAAAAAACAAAAATTCGCACACATTCGCGAATTTTGCGGATCGCAAATTTGCTAATCCGCAAATTCGCGGATCGCGAATTTGCAAAATTCACCAATGCTTAAGTGTGATCACTTTAGATTAGAGACCTTTTCTCTACAGAATCCCTCGTAAATCACATATGATGACTTCCATCTATATCATCAGTTGTGGTCATTTACCTATGTACCTATAAGATCAGTACAAATATGTAGAAAATGAGTAGTCATTCCATGCAGAAACATGAGAGAACTCTAGCGATTTGAAGTCCAGTCTCAATAATACTGTCTTTTTGACAGGGTCTTCTCCTCTTTTTTCCATCTGATACAAGTGCACAATAAGTTCAGGCTTAAGTAAATCACTGTGGTGTATTACATGTGCGCACATCTGCACTCTGGCGAAACACCTGATTGTGCCCATTGAAATTTTCAACAGCTCAGTTGCTTGTAACCCCTTACCCATCACCCCCCTCCAGTTCCTTTTGTCAACCACAGATAGATAAAGGTATTTTGCTTCATATATCATAATTGAGAAACTATCGGTCTCAATACAGAGCGGACGCGTCAATTTTTGATGCGCATGCGCGAGTGACTAGCGTGTGCGTTCTTCTGTGGCGTGACGCTTCATTAGCGTTTCTTATACACAGTAGACGAGAGAATCTCTTATGCGCATGCGCGACTGATTAGTATGCGCTTTCCTCAGTAGTGCGAGGCATTTGAAGACGCATGCGCGTAGCGCTATAACTGCGGTTTCATCTACTATCGCGCATGTCCGTCCTTTCGATAGTGTGGCTCAACGGCAATTATACATGCGCCTCAGGACCGGCGCTCTAACAAACTTGAGTTTTGGCGGGCAATTAGGAGTTGATTTTACCAATTAACCAATCACCGTCAACATAAAAGGGAGGAGTTCGGTCCGTTTCGGTACCTCCACTCCCTCTCGGACGACAGAGAGAGGTACCGACGGACAGGTAAGGACTCCCCCTCTAGGCTTTGGGTAACTTTTGAAACAAATTCCCAATCTTTAACTACCTACCCCTGTTAATATGGGGCAACCAGTATGTTTTTCCCATGTAGTTCTGCTGCTGGTCAGATTGATTTTGTCCACAGTAGGATAGAGAGTAAAAGGATGCTAGAGCCAAAAGCTAGGGCATATAACTTGGAGATTTATGCCTTCTTTCCTTTGCACCTTAGAGCGGGGCCTCATATTTCCCGAGCGGTTGCCGGGTAAGGTGAGGTCATCTCCCACGCAGAGCGCGGTGAGTACACACAGACAGTTTATTGGATATAAGTAGTTGTGTGTTAGAGTAAATATACTCAGTAGTAAGCTAAGTACAATTTTCTTATGCTTTGTGTGTTGTCTGTACAGTCTCTTGTGAATAATTGGACATAGATGTGAATATTGTTTGTTATTGTTTTTCAATAGGATTGAGAAATAATGTACATCTCCCTTGTGAACATTGGGGCTCCAGGTTCCTGGTAGATATATGTACTTTCATTATTATTATTTTTGTTACTTTTTTGCACTCACGTTTATATAGTGGCAGTAGCTTACCAATTAGGTCCTGATGAAAGCTGGACAGTATCTATTTTGGCTAAAACATGTTGACCTCCTGCACAGCGCCATAGCGTAGTTATAAATTCACTACCAGGCGTGTTTTTATGTGTAACACTTAGACATCTTTCATTAAACATATTTCTGTCTAAGTCGTTAATTTTAATTTTTCACCACAGCACTGCACCACACACCCTGAAGACTATTCTTGAGTAACAGCTTGGCTAGAGATTTCGATCTCACATCCATATCCACACCATCTTTTGATGGGTTGGGCGGCTGGTTGGATATACTAACAAACATCCCATATGATGAAACTCTGCTAGAAGGGTGGTCTGATGGGAATATCTCAGTCAGCTGCAATACTCTTCACTATTCACACACTCTAGCTAATACAGAAACAAACACTTGACCGACCATTTCCTTGTGTGTTTATTAGTCTATGATGTTGGGAAATGAAATGGTAGGTCGTTAAATATATTCCCTTGACCCTCCTTAAATTCTGTTTTTTAAGGTCATGGTCTAGCCATATGCCCAGACTTTTGATGGAGGATTTGGGGGTCGGGGCTGGGCCCATACAGGGAGGCCACAGGATGTTTGACTCAAAGTGGGAAGGGTTGCCTAGCACCATAATCTCCGTTTTCCCACCGTTAAGCCTGAGATGGGAACGATCCATCTAGAGTGAGATGTCACGGAGGCAAGAATGAAGATTGTCAGGAGGGCGATTATGGTGGCTGAGAGACACTACAAGCTGCGTGCCGTCTGCGTACGTCACTAGCTTGACTCCATGAGGGGACACTATTTTCTCAAGGGGGGACATGTAAGCATTGAAAAGGGTAGGGCTCAGGGAAGAGCCCTGGGGAACACCACAAAATACAGGGTTGGAGTGAGATTTAGAGGTTCCCTCCCAAATTTGGAAGGAGCGATTGTGAAGGAATGATTCCAACCAAGATAGTGCAGACCCCGAGAATCCTAGTTCCCCAAGTCTGTGAATTAAGAAAGAATGGTTGACGGTGTTGAAAGCTGCGCTTAGATCCAGGAGGATCACTGCCACTGATCCTCCTGAATCTAAGATATTTCTCTCCTCTTCCACGACCGCAATTATGGCGGTTTCCGTGCCCTGACGTGGGTGAAAGCCTGTTTGGGATGGGTGAAGTAAACCGTTAAGTTCCAGATAAGTTGATAGCTGCTTATTAACAAATTTTTCGGCCGTTTTACTTACTATGGGTAGAAGGGAAATGGGCTGATAATTGCTCATATCTGTGGGGTCGAGGTGGGTTTTTTTTAAAAGGGGTTTTACAATGGTCTTTTTCCAGCCAGAAGGCACGGTGCCTTGGGTTAGAGAGGTATTAATAAGTTCGACCAGAGGAGGAAGAATGGTGGATGTAACTGATTTTAGGATGTTAGATGGGGCTTGGTCCAGTGGAGAGCTGCTTTTGATGGAGGAGAAGATGGGGAAGAGATTCTCCTCAGTGGCAGGAGAAAAAACTTTAAGCCTGATCCATGTTGCGGCTGAGTACAGAGGAGAGGTTCTGAGGAAACTTCTCCTGTAAGGGGAGGGAGGGATTTTAATATATTTTGAATTTTCACGTTAAAGAATTCAGCAAATTCATTGCATCGGTCCTTAAGGAGATTGGTAGGGGGAGGAGGGTCTGCAGTTTTTAAAAGTTTGTTTATTATACAAAAGCTTTCTTTAGATGGATTGGGGAGGTTCTGATTTTTTCCTCAAAGAAAGCTGCTTGGGTAAATTTGGGGGTCTTTTTTATAAGTGAGGATTGATCGGCTATACTATTTCTTTTTTTGTGGGGCAAATTCTTTCCCCAGGCCCTTTCATGTTTTTTGCAGAGTTTTTTTTAATAAGCATAGCTCATGGTTGAACCATGGGGATTTAGGCTTCCCTCTGGAAGTATGGGCGGGGGTCTTGGGAAGGGCTATGTCGAGAGAATCTTCAATCCACGCGTAGAACTTGGTGTCTGCTACGTGGATAAGGGGGTCGTGAGGTGGAATGGAACATTCCAAGAGTTGCCTCCACTCTTCTGTGTCCAGTTTCGACCAACGGCGTTCAAGGGTGGTGGATGGTAATTTGAGCCATTGAAGAGCTGGTAGATGCCAGCGGAAACAGATTAAAAAATGATCGGTCCATGGGAGGGGGATTGGTTTTTGCGTTTTAAGGTTGGAAATATAGGAGAATAGGAGATCGAGAAGTTGGCCTTTAGTGTGGGTAGATTGATCGCTTAAAAGATGGAGTTGATACGCTGCTAGATCAAGTAACAATTCTGAGGCTATTTTATCATTGGGATTGTCGAAATGCAGGTTTAAATCACCTAAAATCATGAAATTAGAGGAGGTACTAGCAAGTGCAAAGGCGGCCTCCAGAAGGGAACTGGGAAAGCGACCTGAGGGGCCTGGTGGGCGATATACAAGAAGGCCTGAAAAGGATTTTGAAGGAGAAATTTGGATGAGAAACAGGACATTTTCACAGTCCAGGATTGGGCTATCGGTAAGGCGGCAGGAAAGATGATCCTGGTAAATTATGGCGATTCCACCTCCCTTCCCTGATGGTCTATCAAGTCGCTGAATCAGGAAACCAGGAGGCAGAGCTTGCACAACATCTGGGTTTGAGTCAACTGATAGCCATGTTTCCGTTAGAAACAGGACTTCCAGGTGATGGTCTTGTAGCAGCATGTTTATTTCCAGGGCATGTTTGTGCAGTGAGCGGCAGTTAAGCAGGGCCATATTGACTGGGGCCCATGTAGAAGGATGAAAATCAGGTCCCACGAATTGAAAGGGGCACTTCGGGCAGTATGTAGAGGAGTCCATCATAGAGATGTCTTGAAAGCAGCCCAACTGGGGAAAGTGTCTAAGTTGGATAAGTGACTCTCGTGAGTACACAGCTGGATGCTCAGCACTAATGGAGAGGGTGCTGGGCCCTAGGCCTGGTCTGTCACGGACGGGCGCAGACGGGCTTGCCTCTGGTGCGCCATTGGCGCGCCCGCTGCGCTCGTCTGCTGCACGTACGATATTGGTGTTGCATTATGTAGGGTGAGTCGAGTGAGAGGCGCAAGACTAGCACGCCGACCTCACTCACCCAAGATAGTGCCCGCGAGGGAAATCACGCGTCCTGGTAAGCCCCAAATCGGCAGCCTGGAGGTGCTTTGCCCCTCTTGGAGAATAGAGCGATGAGTAGGGCTTGGAAATGTTTTCGTTTTTAAAATATGGTATAAAAAGTCGACGATCGCTAAAAGTAAGTAATTCTCCCAAAGCGAATTGTGCAGTCCAAAATAGTATTATCTAGCAAGAATTCCTGGCCTAAAGTCCCCGGCTTTCCGCCTCAGGGACAGCTACCTGAGTCACAGAGAGAGAGACTGACTCATTGAGAGAGAGAGAGAGAGAGAGAGAGAGAGAGAATGTGATGGAATTTGGGTCAACGTGTGTATGAAGCTATGCAATGCCTCTTAAGATTGCTATTGTTATTATTATTTAATTACTTGTTAAGCGCGGCTGCCACCCAAAGGGTATCCTGGCGCTGAGACTGCGTCTGTCCTGCGGGCATGCTACCAATTACATTGCTCTAGGGAACAAAAAGGTCTTAAGATCCTTTTTAAAAGGGATAACATCTTGTCTACCCCTCAGTGTCAACGGGAGGGTGTTCCAGAGAGTGGCGGCCGTAAAGCTAAAAGCACGCCCATCCATCCTCACTCTATTGATCCTGGGGACCGTCACCAGAAACGCGGAGGAGGATCTTAGGGGTCTGGCAGCGCGATACCAGGAGAAAAGGTTTTTGAGCGGTATCGGCCCCTGTCCATGCAAGGCCTTAAAGACGAGACAGAGCGTCTTGAAGGAGATTCTCTCTTGGATGGGTAACCAATGAAGGTCTGCTAAAGCGCCGGAGGCAGATCGAGGACGGGATAGAGCCAATTTCGCCGCTATATTTTGGATCCTCTGAAGCTTTAGAATCAAGGTTTTTGGTGCTCCCAGAAGTAGTGCGTTGCAGTAATCTAATCGACTAAGAATAGAACTGCGCACTACCTCTGCCCCTGCCTCCTTGGGGAGAAGCGGTAGGATCTTGCGTAGGGCACGAAGTACGCCCATACAGCCCGCTACGGTTCTGTTCACAGAGGCCTCAAGCTGAAGATTGGATTCAAACAAAACTCCCAAATTGCGGGCCGACTCAGCAGCCTCTACCGTACCTGGAATAGATGTAGGCCAAAAATCGTCCGGAAGCGGACGAGGGGTACGGTCTAAGGAGCAATGGAGAACCTCTGTTTTGGATCCATTAAATTGAAGCGAATTGGTTCGCAGCCACTCTGCTGTGGCTGCCATGCAGCGGTGGAAGGTGTCTCTCGATATTGCCCTTGTACCCTCAAATGAAAAAATCAATTGAGTGTCATCGGCATAATTGATGACAGATATGCCGAATTACTTTATCAGGGCAACCAGAGGTCGCAAGTACAGATTAAACAGGATCGGGCTGATCGCCGACCCCTGGGGGACACCCTGACCCACTTGCTGCATGGCAGAGCAAAAAGGTGGTAATGCTACTGCCTGCTGTCTGTCACTGAGATAAGATGTTATCCATCTCAAGGCCAGGCCAGTTACTCCTGTGCTCCGGAGACGGTCCAGTAGTACTGCATGGTCCACCGTGTCGAACGCGGCCGACATGTCAAGCAGCACTAAAAATGCTGACTTGCCCATGTCGACCCGCGCTCGTAGATCGTCCAACACGGTGACCAAAGCAGCCTCCGTGCTGTGAGCTGGCCTAAAGTCAAACTGTGAAGTATCCAGGCAGGAGTTTTTTTCCAAAAAGCTGGTTAATGTTTTCGTGACCCACTTCTCCACAACCTTTATTATAAAAGGCAGAAGCGAAATAGGCCTGTAATTGGCCGGGCTTGAAGGGTCCAAGGAGGCCTTCTTCAGCAATGGAGTCACAATTGCCCTCTTCCAGCTGTCTGGAACTACTGCTGTGCTCAGTGACTGGCAGCAAATGGCGTGGAGCGGCGGAAATAGCTCGGTTTGAAATGCCTTCCAGATCTTGTGGGGCATAGGATCAAGTGGTGATCCTGAAGACACACTGTTCGCCAGAAGGCAGAATTCCTCCAGGGAAGGACTAGGAAAACAGGACAGCTGGATCTCCGCGGGAGGATGTTCTGCGAGGAGGGGCAGAAAAGATGTAGGCTGACCAGAGATCTGAAGTCCACTCAGGATTTTCTTAATCTTCTCCTCAAACGCAGAGGCCACAGCGTCACACAATTTCTGGGAGACGGGGATAGCCGGAGCAGTACAAGAT
Organism: Lissotriton vulgaris; assembly: GCF_964263255.1. NCBI lineage: Eukaryota > Metazoa > Chordata > Amphibia > Caudata > Salamandridae > Lissotriton > Lissotriton vulgaris. Next base: position 1,941,036,749 of record NC_141693.1, read on the forward strand.
GGATTGGCTAGGTTGTTGACCACTTTAAACAATGCCTGCGATTTGTTAGGGGCCTTGGCCAACATGTCTGCCAAAAATTGAGCCTTAGCCTTCTTCAGCTGAATCTTATATTCCTTCAAGGTCGCTTTATATGCTACCTTATCTGCCTCCCTATAGTCTCTCCTCCAAAGTCGTTCCGCCTGTTTACAGCGAAGTTTGTGCTGTCCAAGATCCTCAGTGAACCAGGCATTAGTTCTTCTGGGTCTGTCCCTCACTTTCCTTAAAGGAGCCGATTGGTCCAGCGATGTCACAATCTGCTGGCAAAGGACCTGATATCTTTCATCCACCCCGTCCTTCACCGTAAATGGGCTGGGCAGCAGGATGGGTCTAGTTGGAAGTTTCAGAAGACGAGACCATTGCCTACTAATCTTAGTGGCACTTGGGTCGCCTATCCTTAGTGAGCCAGGCAGAGAGATAGACAGTGGAACTAGTGCATGATCAGTCCAGCATTGCTCCGTGACCTCTCCCACTACGACTAGATCTTTGTCGGCAAATACAAGGTCTAGAGTATGCCCTTTAACGTGGGTAGGTGCTGAGACCAACTGTGCAAGTTGTATGTTGCTACATGCTTGGCAAAGTTCTCTATATGCCAGATCTTGAGGGCCAGAAGGCCAGAGGTTAAAATCACCTAACACTAGTAATCTAGTATGGGAGTTTGAGAGGTCGTAGATAAGATCAATCAATGGCTGAATGGCCGTGGTGGTTGATACGGGAGGCCTATAGCATAATAGTCCTGATACCAGTGTGCCACTCAGAGCCGTGATGGAAAAGCCCAAGGTCTCAAATCTCGGTACATCCTTCACCTCCAACTGAGTGAAGGAGATTGAATCTCTAAATATGTAGCCTATACCGCCCCCCCTGCCAGTTGTTCGAGGGGAGTGTTTTATAAGGTAACCCGGAGGGCAGGCCCACCCAAGTTCCACAGCACAGTCAGACTTAGTCCAAGTTTCGGTAACGAAAAGGACATCTAGATGTAAAGAGTCTATCAGAAGAGCAATTTCCGCATGGTGTTTTACCAGAGATCACACATTCAGAAGACCACAAGAAAGGGCTAAGGAAGGAGGGAGGATCATAGAACAGTCCTTACCCCCATTGGTGTCCGACTGGTGATCTTGAGAATCTGCGGGAGGGTCCGACATCTGGTAGGTGGTCGAGGCAAACGCACCGGGAGCGCCCGGGACGCGAACGGGCGCAAACGGGCTTACCTCTGGCGCACCTTCGGCGCGCACCCGCTGCGCGTCATCGCTGCGCTCCGACCGTCTACCCATAATTTGTAGCCCTACACGTGGGAGGAGTGTGAGGGGAGGAACTAGTCCCCAACAAAGATGGCGCCCGTAAATCGGCTGCCACGAAGCCCTCTCAAAGATGGCGGCCGCAAAAGCCCCCCCGGTCTCGGTCCCTATCTGCCCTGATTCCTGCAAGTGCAGGGTGAAGAATCACATTTAATGTGCAGGTAAGATCTCGCTAGCGCTCAAAGCTAAAAGTACAGGGTACACGGCGCAAGAATAAAGTGCGGCGCAAATAATATATTTAAATGGCAATTAAAGATTTTAAAATGTAGCAACAGCCAGCGCGCTGCAAACAACAAGTCTACCTGCGCGCGGTCGTTCTGGCGTTTGAATGCGCTCCTGCGCGCTCTTCCAGACGTGGGAGGAGTGTGAGGGGAGGAACTAGTCCCCAACAAAGATGGCGCCCGTAAATCGGCTGCCACGAAGCCCTCTCAAAGATGGCGGCCGCAAAAGTCCCCCGGTCTCGGTCCCTAGCTGCCCTGATTCCTGCAAGTGCAGGGAGAAGAATCACATTTAATGTGCAGGTAAGATCTCGCTAGCGCTCAAAGCTAAAAGTACAGGGTACACGGCGCAAGAATAAAGTGCGGCGCAAATAATATATTTAAATGGCAATTAAAGATTTTAAAATGTAGCAACAGCCAGCGCGCTGCAAACAACAAGTCTACCTGCGCGCGGTCGTTCTGGCGTTTAAATGCGCTCCTGCGCGCTCTTCCAGACGTGGGAGGAGTGTGAGGGGAGGAACTAGTCCCCAACAAAGATGGCACCCGTAAATCGGCTGCCACGAAGCCCTCTCAAAGATGGCGGCCGCAAAAGCCCCCCGGTCTCGGGCCCTTGCTGCCCTGATTCCTGCAAGTGCAGGGTGAAGAATCACATTTAATGTGCAGGTAAGATCTCGCTAGCGCTCAAAGCTAAAAGTACAGGGTACACAGCGCAAGAATAAAGTGCGGCGCAAATAATATATTTAAATGGCAATTAAAGATTTTAAAATGTAGCAACAGCCAGCGCGCTGCAAACAACAAGTCTACTAATATTGTCTACTAATAAAAATGTATTATCAAAATTTGCTCTTTGAAGTTACAACTGCTTTTGAAATACTGCATTGTGGCATTGTCTATTGTTTTAAAACGGAAACGAGAAGGAGCAGTGGATGCACTTTTATGAAAACTGAACGATGAGTGGGCCCGATGTTTGAGTGGGCCCGATGTTGTATATCATGACAGGAGTCTGTATCAGGAAACCCACCTAAAATTGGGCAAACTTCCACGGCCTACTGATGGCAGGGACCCTGTAATGAATAGACCTGATATGATAACCTGCTGGCAGACTAAGCCCAACCTTTAACTTCACCATCCAGTGTTATAAAGGCTGGATTGGTGACAGTGGCGTAACAATCGCCTGGCATCCCCTGCAGTATGGCGGGTCACTGGCCTGAGAGCGCTAGACTGGCACGGAGGATGGGAGGGGGCCCCCCTCCATGTAGTTTGCAGGGGGCCCCCTTAAGTTTCGTTACGCCACTGATCAGTTCCATTTACACAGATACAAAGATCTCTTGTATATGTCCTCACAGCATCTTAGATAGAAGGAGAAAGAGAGCGTGGCCAAGAAGGCAGGGGAGCAGCTACCTTGGTTTTGGTGCTGCCAACACCAGTGACAGCAGAGGACCCAGTCTCACGGAGGATGGTTGGAGTGCTGTGGAGGTGTCCAGCTCTAGTTAATCTTCTTTGGAGGCCTCCACCAGTGAGCATTCCTTAGTGGTGGTGAACCCACCAAGAAGTGTTACACCTGCATCCTTGTCTGCCAGTCCCATTTCCACCCTCCCTGTTGCTCCCCCCAGGTGGTCACCCCTGCACTCCTAAAAAGAATGCGGTCTCCTTTGCCCCAGGCACCTCAGGCCCTGCCCCTGTCCCCCTGGCTGCTCTCAGTGAGGAGCAGGCCCGGACTGGCCGTTGCAGGCACCGGGCAATCCCCCAGTGCGCCGCAAGGGTGGGGGCCGGTTTTGGGCCCCTGGGGGCCTTTTTTGTTTCAGGGGCGTTTTTTCAGCGTTGCTGCAAAAACGGCCCTGTAACAAAATCGGCCGAAAACCGGCCCAGGCAAAGAGCGCGGTCGCACCCCAAATCCCCCCCCCCACCCCCCCCCCCCCAGGGGGAGAGAGGGGGGCCGGTCGAGCACTTTGCCAGGGCCGTTTTTGGTTCCCAGTCCGGCCCTGGTGAGGAGGCTTTTGGGCTCGTATGCACGATCGCTGTAGGGAAGACTGCCCTGTTGAATGCCATCCAGATGCAGCAAATATCAGCTTTCCTGGAAGGCAATCACATTGATATTTCTACCCTACAGCGACGTTTCTGGCTCTGGACTTCTCCCTGACCTTGGCCTTGCAACCTGCCCAACCTCCTGTCCTACCTCACATTCCCTCCCCTCCCCATCCTCATGCCTCATGCCCAGCCCTGTTCAAAGCACACACAAAGATTCACATGGAGACACTCCAACAGACCCACGTAGCGCACACAAACACACACAAAGAAAACTGAGGCCCACTGACAAACATGCCTCCACCTCACCCACCACGGACACACTAACCACCCCCCCTACACTGATACACCCACTGACAGCACACCCGCCAATACAGACACATTACCAACACCCTACACCAGCACACTGACAGAAACCGTACCAAACATCACACACACATGCACCACCCCCTCTACATGTACTACACCCACACCCTGCATCTCCATACCACACAGAACCATACACACATTAGAAAGCACACCTCAGAAAAACAAATGCCAAAACGCACCCACACAACACACACCTAACAAATGACAGACCACAAAACACTAAACACATACACCAGAACCAGTCACCTGCACCCTCAACATGCACAGCAGACATATCCACTCACTCTCCCTCCCAAACCTCAACCGCTCCCGAACATCCCACCCTTTTCCCCAAGAGGATGTCCTATTTATGCTTTCCCTAATTCCTTCCACATCCCACCAACCCCCAAAACAAAGAAAACCCTCCCTAACCCCCTCCAGAGACTATCCCTAAAACAAAGAAAAAATATCGTCAGAAAACAAAACCCACCCCAGCCCCTCCCAAACCCAAACGTTCTGCTAAAAAAAAGAATAAAAGCTCCCCTGCCAAAACCCTACCCCCCCCTCTCAAAAGGGCAAGAGACTCATTGAGTTTGGACAGGCAGTTTGCTGATTTAATTTTGAGAGAAGTTTGTTGTGTCAGTATTGTTAATCTTCAATTGTTTGATTCCTGGCAAGGTTTCTAACTAAAATGTAAAATACTTATTTTTCTTTACCATGGTGGCATGTACTCATGCTAGATTAGTTAATGTGTGGTTGCATATACTGGTTAACATAGCATGTGATGGCTATCTGATGTAGGTTCAGGCTTTTATCCTAATAAGGGTCGCTTGCACCAACTAATTGATGTTGAATTTTTTTTATCATTGTGTTGCTGTAGGTGTGTTTTTTGACCTGGATTCCTGCTCAGTCTGAGCACATTCGCCTTACACCTTATCAGGTATTGCGACTATTGGATTTGGATATGGTATAGGACTTGCGGTAGACGAATGGTAAAATTTCATGGAGGTATATGTTGGTAACTTCCAGATTGAAACTACATTGATTTTAGTGCTAATGAATAAGGTAAAGGTTCTAGCTTGTGCAGTTCAATGTGTACATCATGTTACATTACACTAATCTTAATGTGTGTTGCATATGTTTTTGATGTTACAGTTTTCAAACTTTTTCAAACACATTTGTAGCGTTTTTTGGTTTGTTATACTTTGCTGTACAAGTGTAAATTTTTTCAAGGTAGCTTGCTCCGAATATTTATATCCAATATGCTGAATTAGGTGTGTTTCTTGAAATTTCTTAAATGCCAACATTTCAGACATATGTGAAAAAAAGGGAGTTTGGCCCATGCGGACAGAAGTGGGGTAAGGGCCCAAATACTTTGTTACAAAGAAGGTAACCCGCACTTCAATGTGTTTTACACCATTCTGTTTTGGGTGAACAGATAAACAAAACTTAATATGTTTATCAAGGCGATTATTTGCGCCGTTTTTATTTTTCAAATTTTGTAGAAAAAAGTTTTACGTGTACAGAGAAATCACACTGTCATTAACATAATAACCAACCAGATTTAAGGTAATTTTAACTACACAAAACATAAATTTACAGACATAAACAATATGAAAGCAGTGAGAAAAAGTTTTTTGTTTACAACAAAGTGAGCATATGTCATAAACGGGGTGAGGGAAAGATGTCAAATTGTATTTTCAAAAAACATCAACAAACGCAATTAAGCAAACATATTTCTAACCAAAAGCAATTATTGCCCAAAGAGCAGCCTTTAAGTGAATCTGCATGAAAACAAAATAACCTCTCGGAAACAATGTTTGTAAGGCTATAAATTCCCAAGTATTTTTTTGAAACGTATTTCCAAATTTAGGACGTAATCCTGTTCGCCTACGCGTTTCGAGTTTGCCCGGTATCTTCGCAAACTCTCTTCAGGGCCCAATGAATTCTTTCCCCTGTTTCTCAACCTATTAGTGAAAACACAAATAATTGTGGACACTCATTATAAATCGCTCTCCTCAGCCCACTCATACCTTCTCATATGTACAACTTAAAAAAGAAACGTACCTCAGGGGACGAATTTTGCCACAATGGCATCAAATGGAGACAGAGTTTGCATACAAACTGTAAGAGTAAAAATGTAATCTACGGGATTTTGTCTGCGTGCAACAAACTGTACATAGGTAAAACTTGCCAACAGGTAAATGTCAGGATAACACAACATCGCTCGAGACTTAAGAAAAAAGTGCAGAACGCCCCAATGGTGGAGCACTTTCTAGCCGCCAGCCACAAAGAAACGGACTTCAAATGGACGATCTTGTCGGGATTAGATCCACAACATAGATCTCCCAATATAGAGCAGGCACTTTTGCGCAAAGAGGCGTACCTGATACTCCGCTTTGATACTATCAATACAGGCCTTAACTCAATGAGTGAAATTTCCAGACTTTGAAGTTTACTCGTGGTCAATCGGACTACAGGTCCCACAATGCCCCATTGGTGGCTTTCAAAATTGCCCTACCGTGATTGGCTATATAACAGCGAGCCTCTCAGAGAGACTGTTGGAGCTGTATGCCATTCACTCTAACTGATGGAATGAGGAAGTGGAACACGCTGACACACTAGCAGGTACGTGCTGTCACAAGACAAGCCGCGCAACCCATAGACTACCAAACGAGTGCGTTTCTAAACATTGGCGCCCGTTCCTTCTTTTCTCACCTGCAGATACAGACAGGGAATAGTAAAAGGGAACCGGTCCGCTCCAGGACCCTCCTTGAACAAAAATTTGGGAAGCGAACTAACGCCCAACTCCGAACATAAAATTGAAGAATCCATTTGATTCCCTCTGAGTCACGCATCGAGGTAGGAAATGATTGTTTCTACATTCACAATGAGCTGGCTAATAATTTCAAACAGCGCAATTTCTGACACAACCACTTGTGTCTTTTAGAAAACGCACAGACTCGAAAAATCCCTTTTAATACTCTGGATAAACCGAACTTACCTCAAGGCCCCTGAGGTACGTTTCTTTTTTAAGTTGTACATATGAGAAGGTATGAGTGGGCTGAGGAGAGCGATTTATAATGAGTGTCCACAATTATTTGTGTTTTCACTAATAGGTTGAGAAACAGGGGAAAGAATTCATTTGGCCCTGAAGAGAGTTTGCGAAGATACCGGGCAAACTCGAAACGCGTAGGCGAACAGGATTACGTCCTAAGTTTGGAAATACGTTTCAAAAAAATACTTGGGAATTTATAGCCTTACAAACATTGTTTCCGAGAGGTTATTTTGTTTTCATGCAGATTCACTTAAAGGCTGCTCCTTGGGCAATAATTGCTTTTGGTTAGAAATATGTTTGCTTAATTGCGTTTGTTGATGTTTTTTGAAAATACAATTTGACATCTTTCCCTCACCCCGTTTATGACATATGCTCACTTTGTTGTAAACAAAAAACTTTTTTCTCACTGCTTTCATATTGTTTATGTCTGTAAATTTATGTTTTGTGTAGTTAAAATTACCTTAAATCTGGTTGGTTATTACGTTAATGACAGTGTGATTTCTCTGTACACGTAAAACTTTTTTCTACAAAATTTGAAAAATAAAAACGGCGCAAATAATCGCCTTGATAAACATATTAAGTTTTGTTTATCTGTTCACCCAAAACAGAATGGTGTAAAACACATTGAAGTGCGGGTTACCTTCTTTGTAACAAAACATTTCAGACATAGGCATTGCACATTGGCATACTACTGCTTGTAAGTACGATTTTCTAAAGCAAGGTTACAGAACTTAAGGTAAAGGTTTTGCTTACCATCAATTCCATCCATGATGGTGTTCATTTTCTTCGTCATCGATCAGCAGGATCAGGTACACAAACTTGTAAATTGGGGTCATGGCTGTGAAGGAGAGTAGAGTAAAGGTGAGTTTGTACCTGATATCCTTCCCAAACCGCCAACTCAGGAGTGGCGGCTTGACCGCCTCAGTCACGTTGGCAGGAAGGCACATTGTGGTTGGCTGGGCAATGAACGTGGTGGTCTGTCTTCCGACATCTGCCTTGACCTATTGTGCTGTTCGACGCAGGCAAACATCCCTGGTGGTGTCAGCAAGACTGCAATAGTCTTTACTCTGTCAAACCACCTGCATTGTAATAAATTGGGCGGACCACAAGGTAGGCGGGCAGGAAGACCGCGTAAAAATCCCAATCCATCGCAGTCTGCCAACATCTAATTCAGGACCTTTGGTACGGGCCATGGCGAATCTTGCACTGATAGAGAAGGTTTTGTTCAAACTATGAGATCAAGTGTATAGCTTCAACTCAATATGAGTAGAATTCCAAAAAATGTATGTCCATTAGGCAATGTGATTTAAGTTAAAACTTAATTACTTAAAAGTTTGATACAACATAGAACTAGATTTTCTTGTGTCTTTCATACTCATGATAGGTGAAATCTAGTTATTATAGATCATTGTTACATCTTAAAGTTGTACTTTGTTACAGATATATTCACAGATGCTCAGCCACATCATGCTGTGTCAAATTAAAATGCCTTAAATTAAAATTAATGTTATTATTCTCTCTAGCTTAATGAATTGAAGCTGTACTCCTCCACAAGTACTTAAGGAGCCCTTAGGAAAATTCCCTGACTCCGCTGGCCAGGGAAACTTAGCCTTTTGAAATAGCTATGCTGGCGGCTGGGTGTCATTTAGTTGCCAACCCCATGGTCACTGAACTTGAGAACATGCAATGTTCTCTTCATTGCCCTTCACCCAGGCTCTATGTTCACGGGGTTGTATTTCAAAGTCAGCCCAAAGGGCATACAGAAGCATGTGTTAGAGTTCTTTGCTTCGGGTGAAGGTAGTTTAGGAGGGTTGGCTATATTGTTTGGTAGTAGGCAGATTCAAGATATACCTCCAACCTTACCACTGGTTAAGGTATCATTTTTTTTAAAATATCTTTTATTAGGTTATTTAGGAGCAGTACAAAATCACAATACACGCCAAGGTAATACTCAGGAAATGCAATTAGCCATTCCCTAAACGCATAAAAAATAATCATGGACAAGTAGAATGATCTTTAAGACACAGGTCACATTTTTTGTCCTACCAAGGCAATAGGAGGATAATAAAAGGAAGGGGGGAAAAATGAAAGAGGGAACAAATCAACATTCTCAATAGGGCATGTTATACTTGACGAAAAGATCTCCTCCTTAGAGAGCAATACACCCTCATCAGGGAGGGAGAGTGCATCAGGCAACAGGAGGACATAATAATCCCCGAGACAAGGCTGTAGCAGGTTGAAGCATGTGTTTATGGTAGAAAGGCCCTAGAGAGCTTGCGGTCGTGTGGTGCAGACAGGAGTGTGACCTGGGGTCCATGGATGTACCCTGCTAGGATGTTGCCTTTGTCTCGCGTTGGTCCCTCAGCCCCCATCTAATAACAAGTGTGAAGTGTGTCATCTAAGGTGGTCTCACAGGTAAATGCTTTGAGTCTGAAAATGATATTTTTTCGATACTCTTATTCAGAACTACACAACAAACGTGTCAGGTAGTAAAACTGCCATGGCACCAGAACTTGGCCAACAGAGGGGAAGGGGATAAAGTCAAAAAACAAAAGAAAGGGGGCAAAGAACAGGAAGGCCAGTGTAACTACAAATGAAAAACCACCCCCCTCCAATAAGGGGGAAAACTAAACAAATGTATGGGCATAGAAAAACAAGCGTTGTGTTCATGGGTGTCCTTGGGCGTGTGCCTCCTATTCCAGGGGGACGGCAGTGTAGGGGCTGAGTGGCAGGGGTTCAACATAGTCATGAGTTACTGGTTAAGGTATCATTATGCCAGTTTGCTACTTAAGGGGGGGGAGGGGGTAAACCAGAAATTCTGTTACATATTCTGGAGACGAAGGGACATATGCATGAGGGGATTGCCACCGGAACATTGCTTTTTTCGATGTTCTGGTGGCGCAATGCCCTGCACCCTATTTACAAAGTGGGATTAAGCCACGTTCATCGCTTAACGCCGCTTTGTCAATATGGTACCCTTTCACGCAGGCATCTGCGTGAAAGGGGCGTTTAATGGGCGTTGCTGTGGGTGTTCCATCGCAACACCCATTGCTTTTTGACGCTGCTCCAGATTTACAAGGATGTGTAAATCTGAGGCAGCGCCAAACACTAATACCAGCAAAAGCTGGCATTAGATCTCAATGAGAAGAAATACATTTATTTCTCCTCGTTTTTGATTTTCCTATGTGTGCTGCATTCCGCAGCACACATAAAAAGAGCAAAACGCCATTAATGATTATTTTTGTTCAAAAAGTGCCCCTTCCTGTACAAAACTAATCAATAACTAATGGGGATTTTCTACTTCTATGTGTGATGCAGAATGAAGCACACATGGAAGTAGCAAATCCCCATTATTGATTATTTTTTTAAATATAAAACAGTCATTTTTTAAATTTACTTACAGAGTTTTAAATAGCACGAACTTGACCTGAATCGGGTATCAGAGCGCTTTTACATAGCACCAGTTGCATTACATGAGGACATTCCTTTTTTGTGAGGCATGGGCAGAATAAGTGATTTGCCCAGAATCACAGGATGTTCAGTGTCCTTGCCGAACTCAAACCCAGGTCCCCAGATTCGAGGTCAACCGCTCTAGCCGTTAGGCCATGTGCAGGAATGTACACTTACCTGCACATAAACAATCATGCCTGCAATGCAGGAACCATTGCTCTACGGCGCATGGGTATCTGCGTTGGTGATAGGCAGCTTTTTCTAGTGCCAGGGCTAGGGATAATACAGGTATGCGCTGTATTCATGTAAATACAGTGCATCCCTGCATTTTGGAAATGATGCAGCGCTGCAAAATTTACCGCAGTGCTACCCTGCGATATTTCCTTATACACATTCCCCAAAGTTTTAACATTAGATGAGTTTATATAGTATCAAGCAGCTGGGTCCCAGATGACTGCACTAGCAGGACTAGTCACAGATATGATGAAGTATATTGCCCACCTCAGGTGGCCTGCTGCTAATAGACCACAAAAAATGTCACAAGGTAGGTGAATGAGAGGCAACATGTACAAAGCAAAACAATGTGTAAATCTTTCAACAAGACAATAGAATCAAGTGCAGTTATTCGTCTTTTTATTTTCAGTTTTTCAGAGCATGCCGATGTTGAAACCAGCCAACGCGTTTCACCCAAACATGGGCTTCTTCAGGGCTGTAATGGCATAAAACATTGAGCAAGAGTTTAGTACTTAACAAAGACTACATGTATATTTCACATATTACATGTCACAACTGTAGACTGTGGAGATTCAAAGAAAAAACACCAAAAAGAACAAAAAAATAACACAACGAAGGGAGGGAGAAAAGAAAAAAAATCAAAGTAGAATAACACCAGTGTAAAAAGAATTAAAAGGTGCTGTTTATTGAAAGATAGAGGTGATACAAAAAACAAGGAAGACGATCTCAAGAAAAACTTGAAACCATAGAAAAGTATAAGTGAGAAATACTCAATAATCGTGTATCGTGAGACAAGATCAAAACCATGTAAAAGAATGCTCACAAAATCCAAAAGGATAGGTGAGTCACCCAAAGATTATGTAAACACCAGGTCCTGTGCTGCAAAAAAATAAATGGAATACGATTCTTAGGCGTGTTGGCTTACCAAAGTATAGAAAAAGTTGTTTATTTCCGCGACAAAAGTAATCCATCAAGTGTAGTCAAGTTTACAATGATAACCGTGAATTCTAAAGAAGAAAAGAGAGTGGTATGTCAATGAAGCTGTTCTTTTATTTATAAACAGACCCCTGGCAAAGTCCATCACACGTACCTAATTCAAGAATCAAGAAGCTCTCGGGTAAGAAGGGGAGTAAACCTAAAAATGTAGATGAAGCATCAGAGCAATATTTCATGGACATGTCCAGTTTGCACGTAATATCTCATATTGATTCTGCCCTTATAACAAAATTAAAAACTAAGGGAGTCCCAACTGGTATTGTGCACACCAATACTCAAAAAGAGTACATTCCCATCCTATGTTGTGCTCAATGCATAAAATGTTAACAATTAATCAGAGCTCACCCAGCAAGTCACTCATGGAACTGCGAACTGTGACCAGAACTACTTCAGTACCAGTTTAAAGATCCAACGTGTAAAAATGAAGTCAGCCAAAAGAGACTCCCTCCCCATCGGGACACAAGTTTAGAAAATTAAATTATCTGCTAAATAGTGTTGGAAAAAGGTGTTCACACAATCATAGCAGTGATCGTAAAAACATATGGAGGGCAGCATAAATTCATAGAAGGTCGTGGCAAGCTTAACAAGCATTTGCAATGCAATAGGTCTCGCATTAGGAAAGTTTGAGCTATTGGTCTTGTAAATGACAATTGTTTTATTTATGTGTTTGTTTTGAAAATAGCTAAATTAATAGCTTTGTCATTTACAATGCCAATAGTTATAACTTTTGCAAATGTGACACCTATAGCATTTGTAATGCTACATGTTTTGTATTTACGTGACTTAGATGTATTGATATTACAAATAACAATGGCTTTTAATTTTTTTAAAATAATGAATACTTAAATAAAAGTGATTGTAATTTATAATGGCAATAGCTTAAACTTTTGTAAATAACTTTTGTGAAGATTATGTTCAGTGTATTTTATTGTGACGAAAATCCAACAGAAGTGAAATATTAACATCTTTTTGTGACATTTGTAAAAAAGCTTGAAACATTGAGAAAACATATTTGAACCAGTTGTTGTTGAATGGTTGAACAGATTGATGCTGTGATGGCGCGGAGTGATGTTGTGCTGGCGACGAGTGATGCAGTGGCGTTCAGTGATGCTGTAGTAGCGCATAGTGATGTGGTGGTCCTGAGTGATGCTGTGGAGGCCCTGAGTGATGCTGTGGAGGCCCTGAGTGATGCTGTGGAGGCCCTGAGTGATGCTGTATTGTTCGAGAGTGATGCTGTGGTGGTGCTGAGTGATGCTGTGGAAGTGCTGAGTGATGCTGTGGTGGTGCTGAGTGATGCTGTGGTGGTGCTGAGTGATGCTGTGGTGGTGCTGAGTGATGCTGTGGTGGTGCTGAGTGGTGCTGTGGTGGGGCTGTGAGTGATAATGTGGTGGTGCTGAGTGGTGCTGGGGTGGCGCTGAGTGGTGCTGTGGTGGTGCTGAGTGGTGCTGAGTGATGCTGTGGAGGCCCTGAGTGATGCTGTGGAGGCCCTGAGTGATGCTGTGGTGGCCCTGAGTGATGCTGTGGAGGCCCTGAGTGATGCTGTGGAGGCCCTGAGTGATTCTGTGGAGGTGCTGAGTGGTGCTGAGTGGTGCTGTGGTGGTGCTGAGTGGTGCTGTGGTGGTGCTGAGCGATGCTGTGGTGGTGCTGAGTGATGCTGTGGTAGTGCTGAGGGATAATGTGGTGGTGCTGAGGGATAATGTGGTGGTGCTGAGGGATAATGTGGTGGTGCTGAGTGATGCTGGGGTGGCGCTGAGTGATGTGTTGATGCTGAGTGGTGCTGGGGTGGCACTGAGTGGTGCTGGGGTGGCGCTGAGTGATGCTGGGGTGGCACTGAGTGATGCTGTGGTGGTGCTGAGTGGTGGCGCTGAGTGATGCTGTGGTGGTGCTGAGTGGTGGCTCTGAGTGATGCTGTGGTGGCTCTGAGTGATGCTGTGGTGGCGCTGAGTGATGCTGTGGTGGCGCTGAGTGATGCTGTGGTGGCGCTGAGTGATGCTGTGGTGGCGCTGAGTGATGCTGCTGTGGTGCTGATTTGGTGCTGAGTGGTGCTGGGTGGTGCTGTGGTGTTGTTACGTGACTGCAACATCCAGTCTGCACTGGGGCAGGCAGGAGGAGGGGCACTCACGCAACTGTACCTGAAGCGGTAGCCCTATAAAACACGCTTTAGCACATCGTTGTGTGAAACACCTGTCTTCTTGTATTGAGGACTTCAACATCCAGCCTGCACTGTGGCAGGGAAGAGGAGTCTCCACGCATAGTTACCTGCAGCAGTAGATGTATAAAACGGACCTTGGCACACTGCTGCACAGGGTGTTCCAGAGCGAAGTACGGGCCGAGAAAGGGCCAACCAGTGCCTGGTACAGCCAGGGACACATCTCTTTCATCTGTGCAAAATAGTATGATGTACTATGGGTACGAGTAAATGGCCTCCACTACCTGCCCTTCCACTACAAATAAAACCTACAAGAGCGTGTCTATTACTTTGTTGGTGACTTCAGCAGTGGGGGCCTGGACTACGGAAATAACCTCGGTAGTAGAGAAACTTGGTATTAATGTCACTCCCCTTAAAGAAAGACACTTGTTTGCAATAAACTATTGTCGAAAAAGCTAAATTTAGATACGGCACCTCACGGAGCCACAGACACAAGTATCCTAACTGTAGCGGCAGAGATATCCTAAAGAAATCCCAAATTATCATCTGAAATTGAGCCGCCTGTGATGCAAAATAAGCTATAGATCCCGTAGACAGTCGAAAAACTGTGCTCATCATTGATATCAGAGGACGTGGCAAGAACCCCCCTCGCCGGGTGTGAAAGAAAGGTGATGGAGTGCGGCGCTCATAAAACTGACCCCACAAGCAGCACATAAATAATACAATTAAAATGCTGCATTTTACCGTAACAGTGAGACCGAGGGAACCAGGAATTGATGCCACACACTGCACGCCACCACTGCCTACGGATTTGTATAATTTCTAAAGTGATCCGGGCAAGCGTCGCATACAGCAAGGGGTGTGGACGCCTTTGCAACCGCGGGGGATCTTTAGCAAAAAACAATGCTGTGTTAAAGTAAATGCGGCAAGCCGCTATAAAGAAAAGCGCATCCGGCATTAAAATTAAAGTGCGACATGAGGGCGCTTTAACAACAAACAAGCTTTGGGAAACCCACTGAGCGGTAGGTGTGGGGGTGGTTAACAGTATGCGGTGATCGCAATGGTGTGTAGTAGGGTGCGAGGCAGGCAGTCTACGGTACAGCAGTCTTCGAGGCACATTCTATTTCGATGGCAGAACAAGTTATGAGAGGACTGGGGCGGAGGGGGGCAGTGCAGACAAGGAGGATGGCTCAGGGCTCTCCCTGTGCCCTCCGGGAAAGTGGCAGGCGTCGCGGTCCAGTCTTACCTCCCGGGGCAGGTCGTGCATTCTGGCAGGTCTAAGCTCGTGAGAGGATCCATGTAGTGCCGACTGGACCCCGCTTCACTCCCATGGGCTCTCTTCCACCTGTTTCCCCACAGCAGGACCCCACGGGAAGCATCACAAGGGTCGCGGGGAGTGAGGAAAGTTCAGCCCACAACTTAACAAGACCTCTAGAAACACTCTCCCGCTCAGGACTAAGAGACATGGACGAGAGAGGGAGACCTGGGGAAACATTCACCGCTCTGTACCAAGAGATAGTGTGAGAGTAAGTGTGCCCCCCTGGCACCCTGAGACTACGAGAGAAGTGGCCAAGGGAGAGACCTGGTGGAAATACTCTCAATGCAACAAATAAATAGAAGAAATAGTCACTTACCTCAAGGGCAGCGTCCCATGAATGATGTGGTGGCCCCCATTGTTAAACAAGCGTCTTCAAATAGGTCGTAATGAAGGCGTGGTGGTGGCGCCAGTAATACGCCAGCTCCCGATCAGAAAGTGAGAATTATCACAGCATGCCCCACGCTGCTGGAGCACTCAACTGCGCATTAATTATAGTTGAGTGCTCCAGCAGCCTGGGGCGCCTGTTGACATGCTGTGATAAGTGGGGTCTCATGCTGTGATAATTGTTACTTGCGGCGCCTGACGTGCTGTGCATTAATTAACGCGCACAAGCTGTTCCACTGTGAAGCGCGTTCACAGACCTGAATCGGCTCGTGCCCATACTAGAATCAGCTCGTGCACAGGTCTGTCTCCAGGTCTGTCTCCCTTGGAGGAAAACACGCGGACTATAAGTCTCGTTGGTGGCAGCGCTTCGCGCTGCAACGCCAGCGAGACCTAAAAAGCATTCCAAACGCGGTAGGTTGTAGTCCAATGCCGGCAATTTCATGTCTGTCTAGTGTGTAACATTGTAGCACATTCATGTCCCAAGGTAAGCTGGCACACCACGCTATCCCAGACACATGAATACAGCAGCATCAGTTTCAGAGGCAGTGTTGTAGAATGGAAGGTTTAACTCACTGAAAGCAGGCAGCGTTTATTTAAACGGAATTGAGGCAGAGCTGGATGTGTTTAGATGGAGATAAACAGCAGCACGAGTTAAAAAACAAGCAAGGGAATTTAGCATCAGGGTAAACCGCCATGTATATAAAACGGCAGTGACAATCGAACATTAGCAGCAGTGAGGCAGCGCGGGTAATAGTAAAAATAGTGAACCCAGCAGCATACGTTATACAGCAATCAAGCGTTGCGGGAGACGATTTTCCAAAACGATAGTTAGAAAACCCACCACTCACTAATGTTAGGAAAGAGTTTAACTAAAAAATGGCACAGAGTAGTATAAAATCTCACAACTATATCGCAAGGTGAGACCAACCAAATGTAAGAGCAATATTGGACCTTCAACGTAAAAGATTCTGGCTAAGGTAAACTGAGTTAAAACAAACAAACAGGATCCAGGTAAGAGAGACTCTTTGCATGCAGGGTGTTTGTTTTAACTCAGTTTACCTGTACAACAATTGCATTTCAATTAGGATATGGGCATTAAAGATAACCAGCGTTCAATCAAGATAGCGTCATTAAGTTCTCAAAAGACCATTAAGTTTCATATGCAATTACAATATTATGTGTCCAAATGCCCCTTATGTGCATAAGCATTATCATGATTGCAATAACCCTCTCAGCCTATCCCTGCTGGCTCTTTGCCCTGGCTTTGTTGTGTGGGCAGGGATTGTTGTTGTAGGGACAGGAAGGCTCGTAATGGGCCCCAAATATCTCTGGGCCTGGAAGACATTGGCATAGTACTAGCATACATATCGCTGTGTGTGGAGCAGGTGGCCATACTTTGCAACCATCCCTTCTTTGTTGGTGCTCTTCTACCCCTCAGGCTATCGCAACTTCCCTCTTGGCCAGGAGAAGGGAGATTGCGGCAAATCTGCGGACTTTTAGGGGGAATTGCACCACGTCACCCAATAACGCAATCTCTGGCAGCGGTACCAAGGGAATGTGACTCATTTTACTAAGGAGTTTATGGATTTCCACCCAAAAATCATGAACTCGCGGGCAGCTCCAAGCCAGGTGCGCAAAGTCAGCGTGGGGTGCCTGGCAACGCTGACATGTGTGTGCTTTGGAGGGGCCTATCCTGTGCGTTCTAGCAGGTGTTGCATAGAGTCTACGGAGGAATTTAAAATGCAGCAATCTATGTTGCTATTCAACGATACCGTTCCAGTGACGCTACAGCACGCCAGCCACTGCTCGTCTGAGATGGAAGTGCTCAAGTCAGATGCCCATGCTGAGCGTCCCTTTGTGTCATCCA
Organism: Lissotriton vulgaris; assembly: GCF_964263255.1. Taxonomy (NCBI): domain Eukaryota; kingdom Metazoa; phylum Chordata; class Amphibia; order Caudata; family Salamandridae; genus Lissotriton; species Lissotriton vulgaris. The sequence goes on from NC_141693.1 coordinate 1,941,054,127, forward strand.
ATGGCATCACATCAGAGCAGGCCTTATACAACTGTGATATTAGGTGTAGTCCTTTGTCGCCATTTATTACCAGGGTTAAGGGTGAGAAGGAGGATGGTTCCAGCAGATATTCAGGAAATTTGGCACGCAGTCTGGCATCACAAACCTATCCCTAAACGAGGGTTCCGTGAGTGTAGGCATGTCTTCCGAGTCAAAAATATGACCTGCAGGAAAAAAACCTCCCATTGTGTGGATTTCTAATTTATCACAAGTGTTTTGGACTAGTTTTTCGGAAGTGATGGGCAAGAAGGAAGCATTTGGCAGAGGGCGGGATGAGGAATAGAGAGTGCCCATCTGAGTGATTTTACTGAGCTGTAGCCATGCCCAACTAGTGGTTTGAACGGGCTGTACTACTTTGGGGTCTCAAGGAACACCTGATGGCAGAGCCGATGCCAGGGTATTAGGAAGAACGGCATCAGAATCGGGACGTAAATAGGTGATTCTTGCGTCCGGATGATACCAAGCGTGTGCAAAACTGGCTTGTGCAGTCAGATAGTATAAGCGTAAATCAGGTACTCCATACCCAACCATGGTCATATGGAAGTGTCATCACCTGCCAACGCACTCTGGGTGTTCTGCTTCCCCAAACAAGTTTGATCAACAACAATGGCAGAGTACTAAAAAATTTAGTGGTCAGGGGAATCGGTATGTTCAGAAATAAATACAAAAACCTAGGGAGGACTACCATTTTTATCAGGGCTACGCGTCCCGCCATAGAAAGTGCGACTCGCGATTCCAGCGGGGAAATCGCTACTCCGTAATTTCGGCGCACTATCTGCTCAGTATCTCGATGGATATGGATTCCTAAATATTTCACTGAGTCAGCGCACCATTCTAGTGGGAACTCCGAAGTCCATTGTTTCGTTCCTGTAGGGAGCGGAAAAATAACCGATTTACTCCAATTAATTTTTAGGCCAGAAAATCGTTGAATCTCTCTGAATAATGAATCAAGATTAGTTTGGGGGTCGTATACATATAGAATCGTGTCGTCAGCGTATAGGGAGACTAACAGGGGGCCCGTCCAAAATACCATACCCCTGTGGGGGTGTTTTTCCTGGAAATGTCGGATCAAGGGGTTCATTGCCAGAATAAATAATAAGGGGGAAAGGGGGCGTCCCTGACGCGTCCCTCGTGATAAACTAAATGGGGGAGATAGCGTCCCATTTAAACGCAGCCTCGCTGTAGGTCGTGTGTAAAGCAAGGCTGTGGTCGCTGTAAAACCTTGGGGGATACCCATTTGCTGCATAATGGAAAGGAAAAGGGGCCATTCCAGGGTATCAAAAGCTTTCTCAGTGTCCAATAAAATCGCTGCTGCGGGTATTTACTGGTCTAACCTATGTAGAGTATGAAACAAGGTTCGAAGACTGAAGGCAGTGGATCGGTGGGGGACAAATCCTGATTGTGCTGGGGAAATTATGGAGTCCACAAGTAGGGATAAACGACATGCCAACGCCTTCGCTAGGATTTTGTAGTCTAGATTTAATAATGATAGTGGTCTGTAAGAGCCCCATTGGAGGGGATCTTTTCCAGGTTTTGGGAGCAATATTATTACAGCCACTCACAGAGTGGGAGGGAGTTGCTGAGACTCCAGGGCCTCTGCGTACACATCTAGCAAGTGCGGAGTCAATATGTCTCTGTACGCTTTATAAAATTCGGGCGTAAAGCCGTGTAGGCCCGCGGCTGTGGATGTGTTTAATGCGTCAATGGCCTCGTGTATGCTGTCAGCAGTTATGGGTTCTGCCAAAAAGTCTTGCATACATTTTTCCAAGTAGACTAATGCTATTTCTGAAAGGTATTGCTCCTGACCGGAATGATCCGGCCCCAGCTTAGTAGCGTATAGAGTTGTGAAATAAGACAGGAATTCCTTCTGTATCGATAGGTCTGTGAGTTTGTGTCCTGATTCTGATTGTAGCTCCGTAACATATGCCTTAGCATAGGGAGGTCTGAGCATCTGAGCTAAGATTCTACCTGGGCGCGCTCCCTCTCCATAAACTCTGGCTTTGTGATATTTACCCATATATAAAATTTCTCTATCAGCCGTCTCATGATATTGTAGGAGTAAAGTCGCCCTCTTGGCTACATACTCGGGATCAGTAGTTATCTGGTGTGAATTGTCTAACTCGGCGAGATCATCTTCTAATCGGGACAGAGTGTTCCGTAGGTCTCTAAGTGTGCCAGCACTTTTCGAAATACATACTCCCCTCATATAGGCTTTGAAACCCTCCCATAACATCGCCTCTGATTCCACCGAGCCCGTGTTTATGTCGAAATACTCCTCAATGGCTACGGATAGATCCTCCCTGAACTGTTCGCCATTCAGTGCACGGGATGGGAACCTCCACTGTTGTTCGTATCCTTCAGGCCGGGAGACCAGCATCTTTAAGAAAACTGGGGAGTGGTCGGAGTATGATCTGGGCAGTGTATGTATATTGCAAAACCATCTGGAGAACTCAGGGGAGGCTAACCAATAGTTGAGTCGAGTCTAAGTATTGCTGGCACTTGTGCAGTGGGTGTATGTAGTATGGCTGGGGTCACGTGTCCTTCCCAGATCTGCCAATGAAAGGTGATCACATAAGGAATGTAGGGCTCTGCGTGCTCTAGGCTTCGGGTCAGGGGCTGTTGAGGTGCTGTCTAGGAGAGGGTCAAAGGTAACGTTAAAATCTCCTCCCAGTAACAGTGGGATGGATCCCAATTGCAATAGCTTTGCGTATAGGTCATGGAAGAAATCGGGGGAGTCAGTATTGGGGCCATATATACATCCCAGTGCAACCGTATAATAATAAAGAGTGCCCACCACGAGAACAAACCTGCCAGAATCGTCATAGATGACGGAATGGCATTTAAAGGGAAGGCGCTTATGGATTAAAATAGCTGCACCTCCAGCGAAAGAGCTGTAGTTAGCAAAATAGGAGTTGTGAGGTACTGGGTTTTTCAGAACCGGTACTAATCCGGTAACCCAGCGGTGTCAGGGCAAGACCCAAAGACCCCGGATTCCCCTGTCTTGGCAAACAGAGACACGGGATACTTCTTGATGACGTCAAAGACCAAAGTTTATTGGTTGCAGCCAGGGACAGAGATCTACGAAGTACACACGGGTAGTTCGTCAGAGACTGCACACTTAGATAAACGGAGCTCGGTCTTTTATGCCGAAAATCGTGCCTCAGGCAGCATTACAATTTACATTTGGTGCATACAAACTGACCAATAGCAACGTAGCATTTCAAAAGCAGCAAATGACGATAGTCAAAGACAATCCCATTTTCCGTTGTCCAGCCCACCAAAAACGATCGCACACATGCTTGGTTTCCTGTTCGATCAGGCCGGACAAACCCATCATAAACCCTTCAACCTAGATCGATGATCAAGTCGTAAAGGAAAGGCAGAAACAGATGGAAAGGAGATAGAGGAGTGGGAACGGTGTACCATAAACTCAGACACGTCCTGCCCTTTGATCCTTATTAGGCCAGCTGCTGAACAAGGAACTGGCTCAGCGGGATTCGCCCCAGGCGAGGAGTCAGTTCTGCCAGGTCAACCAGAAGTCAGCTAAGGCATACGTGTCTCAAGGATTTCTCGGCCGCAGTCATCGGGCCTATGTTAGGGCAACCATACAAAATGGCTCCCGTATACAAGATGGAACCCGGAGGTTCAGACTAAATCCTCGAATACAGAGTGTTCTCCTATATCGGTTCATACGAAAACACTCAGACACGTTACACTCGCCATTTGCGGTCTGTTGAGACCAAAATCGTCCATTTCCGACGATCTTTATAAATCGGGTTCGGAACTATCGAACCCAATTCGGGACCACGGAACCACAGACCCTCCTTTTGCCCTATCATAGGCAATAAACCCAGACCCATTTTAATCTGAATCCGGATCTATATTCCTCAGGTCATCGATATGCTGCTGTAGCATCATCCTATTACTATGCATCTCTCTCCGGACAAGTTTCCGTACACACAAAGTAGCGCAAAGGCCACAAATAGCCGGAGCACACTGTACACAGAGACAGAACATAAACAGGATTGCTAAGACCATCCCAATGACCATCAAAATCTTCCAACCCCAAGTGGATATCAATCCCCATAACCATCCCATCAAAGACCAATCTCCTTTGTCCAGATGGACAGAATCAGAGATTTTGTGCAATTTGGAAATGGCCTGGAAGACTGATGGAGCGTTGTCTGGAATAAAAACACAGCAGCTTGATTGAATCAATCTACATACTCCACCTCGATCTGCTAGAATAACCTCTAGGGCAACTCTATTCTGAAGTGTCATAAGTCTATCCGACTGGAGCTCAGCAGTCAAGTTACCAAGGGCACCGGCAGTCTCAACTATGGTGGATTCAATCACTCTCGTAAGCTGACGAATATTCCTACTGTTAGCCATAGGTTCCCAAAACGGCAGAAAACCCTTAACGAAATCTCCCAATTCTTGACCTGCAGTGTCTTCTTGGCTAAAGACACCTCTAGCAACTCTCGTCTTATGGTAATCTGCCGCAGCTGTAAAAGTGGGAGGTAACAGAAAGGAAACAAAACATGTGCCCGAGAAGTCGGGGGGCAACCATGTATATGCTTTGTCATAGCAAACAAAGTAGGTAACCCTTAGCAGCTAAGAACGCTGGGGAAGACTGAGACGGAAACACGTAAGTCTCAGCGCAAACACTCTTCCATAACTGAGCCTTCGGATTCTTACCGTTGCCCTGCAGACAATAGTAGCCTTTATGGGGCACTATCCAGATCGGTAGAGGACTTTTCGCTCGCTGGTTAATACTCAGACTAACTCCATATCCAGTGACGTTCCAACCACTATATGGTTGCCTCTCATCCTTCGGAATAGTCTCAACTGCATTAGTCCCTTTAATCATGTCGACTATGCCTCTAGCTAGAGGACTATTCTTTGGATTGTCTTTCGGTGAACGTAGGGGGTGGACCCTATGGGCATAGATGAACATGGTTCTGTAAGCTCGAATCGAACCATTTAGACTGAAGGGCAAAACCAGATAAGAAATACCTTTATCGGTTGTATGAGGCATCAAACCACAAATCCAGCAGTTCGTTGTATTAATCACTAACTGATGCTGGTGCAAAAGCTGTAGGAAAGAATTATTAGAAAATTCCAAACGTCTGACTACCTCATATTCGGGAAAAGGATGAAAAGAATGAAAAGAAATAGTAGGTGAAGGTGTAGGTTGCACAGTGGAATTAGACTTCATTGTAAAAACAAATGCTACATAACCAGCTATGAATATTACGAAACTCAATAGCAAAAACAAACATGGTATCAAAAAGCATTTCTTCGACATTATTTTGCATATACGTTTTCTAAAAGTCAGTGTCTGTACAGGTCTCTCCAACTCAAAGAAATCCATCCTAAACTAAATGTGCTGCCCGCGGTGGTTGGTTGGTTCTGCTTGAGAGTGCCTCTGCTGCACCGAGGAAGGCTGTCTCTGGCCAACAGAACCCTCGACCTAGTGTCTCAGGCTTACACTCCCAAGACTGGTAGCAACCGCGACCCTAGCAGCAAGAACCGGATGGCAGTTCAAGAAAAACAAAAATGAGTAGATCCTTGGTGGAGAGTTAACCTGCAAACAGTAAAAAAAAAATCAACTTTATTAACACTTTTATTTGTCCGTAATTCTCGATCTCAGATTGTAGCGATCTCTTCCAGATTGTTCTTGATCGGTAAACAAAAGGTGAGGCTCTGTAGTGTCCAATCGCTCTGCAGGAGGTATCGATGCTTGTAAAATTTGATTGCTCTCCTTTTCTGAACTAGTTCCAATCAAACGGGCATCGCTGAACGGCAAAAATGTCAGTACTGTTTCTGTCTCGGAGTCCGCAAGACCTTCCTGGACCCACTTGTCGTAAGGCAAAGGCAAAGGTGCCTTTTTGGTATGCGAGCCGTGGATCCAGTTGCGTTTTCCACGCACTCGCACCGCAGATCTTGTAGACAAAAGGACCTGATAGGCGCCAGTCCAGCGGGGTTGCTCGTTCTTCGTACGCTGGAAGTTCCGGACAAAGACCCATGCACCGGGCTCAATAGAGTGCCCTGGATCCTCTGTAGCTTGAGGAAGACTATTGTGTACCTGTTGGCGTAAAACACTCATTTTAGTTGTCAATTCACGCAAATAGTCAAGCAAAACAGGGTATTCGAGGTCACTAAACCTCGTCGGTCTTGGTACGCCCCAAATATCGCCGGGCGACCAAACACAACCTCGTATGGACTCAATCCCATTCTTGAATGCACAGTCATTCGGGTGGACAAAAGTGCTAATGGCAAGGCATCTGGCCATTGCAAACCAGTGCTTTCTTGAATTTTGGCCAACTTTAACTTAAGGGTGCCATTATAGCACTCGACTAAACCAGCTGATTGGGGGTGATTTGCAGCGTGGAATTTCTGCTTAATCCCGAGACCCTCACACACTCTCTTCATAACTCGACCCACAAATTCACTTCCGTTATCACTCTAAATGATTCTCGGCAAACCAAATCTCGGGAAAAATTCTTTTATCAAAACCTTCCCTGTGGACAAAGCAGTATTGTCCTTCAGGGGGTAAGCTTCTACCCATCTAGAAAAAGAGCAAACAACCACTAACACATACTTTAAGTTGTTGCATCTTTCCATATGGATAAAATCTAGCTGCAAAGCCTCGAACGGATACGTGGGAGGAGCAAAATGACCAGCTGATGTTGGAGTTCCCTTACCAGGATTATGCATCAAACACACCATACAGTTCTTAACTAAATTCTCTGCACATCTGGGGATTCCTACATTCTGCCAAACCGGAGCCAACAACTTGCAAATCCCTTTCACACTAATGTGTGCCATTCCATGTGCCATTGTAACAACTGGAAGCACATACGCGTTAGGCAGTAACCATCTCTGATGTTCGGACAAATCAGTCCAACAACCATTCGAGTCCAATCTACCCTTACTCTGTCTCCATTCATCCAACTCTCTCTCTGTAGCCTCACTCTGAATAACTTTCACGCTCTCTATGGTGTCTTCACACATACTCTTCTCTGGAACCCATCTCGCCGGACCCACAACATACATTTGACTCATCACATTCCTAGCAGTTTCTTTCGCAACTTCATCCGCAAACGCATTACCACGACCAACGTCATCCATAACCTTTTTATGGACACTGCATTTCACAATCGCTATTTGCAAAGGTAACGTAAGAGATTCAAGGAGTTCATTCACCAATTGTCCATGCTGGATCTTCGTCCCATGCGATGTCAAAAACCCACGTTCACGCCACAATCGTCCAAAACTATGAGCCACACCAAACGCATACTGACTATCCGTATACACATTCACTCGTTTTCCTTTCGCTAACACACACGCTCTCGTAAGTGCAATCAATTCAGCTGCTTGTGCGGAATTATGTGGGATACGTGCAGCTTCAACAACCGTATGCAAAGTCGTCACAGCATATGCTGCAGTAGTATCGCCATTCGGTAATTTAAATCACGAACCATCAACCCACAAAGCATCATCACAGTCAGGAAGAGGAGTATCCCTCAACTCTATTCTCCCTTTTGTCTTTTCTTCGGTTCTTAGAAAACAATCATGTTGTTCTTCACTATCATCATCTGTCTCAAGTGAAATCGGCAATAATGTAGCCGGATTCAAAACATTGCACCTCTTGATGTGCACATGGCTCGCTAACAACGTAAGTTCATACCCTGACAACCGAGCACTAGTTAAGTGCTATGTCTTCGTACGATTCAACAAGGTATCCACTGCATGTGGAACCATGACCACTAACGTGTTATCCATAACCAAACCCGCAGATTGTCGAATCGAAACAGCCGCTGCCGCTGTAGCTCTCAAGCAACTCGGCAACGCTCCAGCTACAGGATCTAAAATCGACGAAAAGTACGCACATGGGCGTTGCTTCCCGCCAAACTGCTGAGTCAAAACCGATAATGCACATCCCTCTCTCTCGTGAACATACAATGTGAAAGGCTTACTGTGGTCGGGAGTACCCAACACAGGAGCCGAACACAACGCATTGCGTAACTCAGAGAAACTCTTTTGACATTCATCAGTCCAAGGAATCGGATTTGGAGTATCCTTAACTGTAAGAGCTATCAAAGGCTTCGCTAGAAGAAAAGAATGTGGGAACCACTGTCTACAGTACGACGTAATGCCCAAAAACGCACGTACTTCTCTCTGTGTCGTAGGGACACTCATTCTCGCAATAGTCTGAATTCTTTCTGGGGTCAGTTTCCTTCCCTCCTTCGATAAGAGGTGACCTAGGTAGGTAACTTCTTGGCGACAAAATTGCAGTTTCGAAAAAGAAACTTTATGATGGTACTCAGATAAATGAGACAACAAGGACACAGTGGCATCCTTACATATGTCTTCAGTATCAGCAGCGACCAACAAATCGTCAACATACTGAATAAGGGCTGCACCTTCAGGAAAAGCTAACAAGTCAAGTTGAGTCTTCAAAGCTTGACTGTAAATCGATGGACTCTCGCAATAGCCTTGAGGAGCGCGTTTAAAGCGGAAACTTCGTCCTCCTAAAGAGAATCCAAAGATATCTCTACTCTCTATGGCAATCGGAATGCTGAAGAAAGCATTCTTCAAGTCGATCACCGAAAACCAAGTGGCAGAAGCTGGAATCAATGTCAATAATGCAGTAATGTCGGGTACAACAGGGAATTGCGGAACAACAATTTTGTTCACTTCACGAAGGTCGATAACGAACCTATATACAGGAGGTTGTGAAGAATCAGTTCTCTTCAGGACAGGCAAAACAGGACTAGTACACACATTACCTCGTGTCTCTGCAATAACGCCCTTGTCAATCAGATCATAAATGATCGCCAAAAGCGCTCGTTCACCATCACTGGAAATACGATATTGTGGAATGCGCGGTAACTGAGCATTCGCCTTCAGCGTCACAACATATGGGGGAATGTCTAACAGGCCCACATCATTTGGACCCATAGCCCACAATGAATCTGGTAGCGAAGACAATTCAGGTGGAAGACAATCTTTTGAGATGTATATTGGAGAGATCGCATTCTCACCCAAAGTGAGATCTACTTCTGACGGAGAACAGTACAAAGTCGCATACAATCTCTTCAACAAGTCCAAACCTAGCAAGTTCTCATTACAACCTGTAGTCAAAAGAAGGGGTGCTTCAAATCTACGAGGACCAACAGAAAGAGGAAATGGAATGGAAATCGGATTCATAACGGGGGCGCCAGAAAAACCTATAGAAACATTATTAAAGCCAGACAAAGGTGCGCCAGGGAGTTTAGAACGCATAATAGAACTCTTCGTAGCACCAGTGTCTAGCAGAAAAGGCTCTGACACACCTGATGCAATCACTTCCACGTAGGGTCCCCTCTGATCTACCGGAACTGAAACAACTCCCTCTCTTTGTCCATGGCTGTCCTAACAATCATTACCTCGCTCTTCGTCGCCTTCAACATAGTAATCATCCACGTAGTACTGTGTAGACCTACCAGACGAATTCTGCTGTTGATCAAAACTATTCATTGAATTCTGTGGAGCGTTATTAGCACATTGCAACAGAACCGGACAACTGTTCTTATAATGACCCTCTTCTCTATAATACGCACACTGATTAGGGCCATACTGAATACGCTGTTGAGGAGCCTCGTCTCTTTGCGAGTTCCTCGAATATTGTGGTGATTGTTGATAATCACGCTGATTATTAACACGTGGTGGATAAGCTTGTTGTAGAAGAACTTTGGTCTTCAATTCCTTAGTCTTCTTATCCGCTCTCTCTAACTCATCCTTACGCCTATTCTCGTAGTACTGAGCCATAGCTAGAATCTGCGCCGAAGTAGAAACAGGCCAAGCACTCTCGGAATCCTTCAACTTGGTACACAACTCAGGAAGAAGATTGTGCACAAATTTATCAACGAATAATCTCTGGCCACCCTCGGTAGACATATCCTGACCACTATGATCAACATAAGTTTCTTCAAAACGCGAGAAAAAGTCCGAAACAGACTCATCTTTCTTCTGCTTACACGCAGACAATTTGTCCCAATTAACACGGACTTCAGGCATCAAAGTCTTCATAAAAGTAATTATTCTACAAGGAAGTTCAGTAATAATATTTTCGGGCTTAGCACCTCCAACTTGTCTATCATTTGCAGCAACAAGATTCACCCACGAATCACCAAATTCATTATCATGATCTGTATGTCGAATGACATTCCAGATGGGCTGTGGAACAACATTCCCAAACAGCATGTCTATGTCCGCCAAATTCATAACGCACGAACTCACAGTTTGCGTAAGCTATTTATAATATCCCGCAGCATTCTTTCTCGGATCTGGTAAAGTCTGCCTAAGCGCTAGAACTTCTGCACGCTTCCATGGAACATGAACCCACACTCGCTGAAAGTGCGCTAAAACAGGTGGCTGAGCAGCAGCATCAGCAGGTCTCCATACTGGAGGAACCACTCGCATTGGATATTGACGCGCATGTCTCCTAACTGACGAATCTGGCTCAAACAGCCGTTCTGTAGGGACATTGCTTCGAAGCGACAGTAACGTCGACACCGCTTTCTCGATGTCATGTAGACCCACAATCGTTCCTTTAGCAAATTCAGAACGCAATCGGAACAGCTCTTCAGGAGCTTTACCCACTTCGTCCGTCCATTGTTCATGGAGGAACGCACACATAAGTTTGAAAACATAACGCTGCTTTGGTGCTTCCCATTGCCAGAAAACATCCATAATACCCTCTAGATCGTACTGGGACTTATACGTCACCCATCTACGTGCCATATGATCCAAAACCACTCGCTCATCTGTATCAGGCAATTGGCTACATAGCTGTCTACGCTCATTCACAGGAGACATACCTAATTGTCCCAACCAAGGAGTCAAGAAACCAGAAAAAGCAGCAGTCATCCGCTGTCTAGGAGAAGGAGTAGTCGAAAGGACAAGAGGAGACGAAACAGTAATAGAAGAATTCATAGTCGGAATAGGCATAGAGACAGTAGTAGCAGGAAGAGACAAAGTTGGCGGCCGCCCCTGAGGAGGCTGCGCCAAAGGGACAGTAGCCAACGAAGGAGCTGGCTGTGGAGGAATCACAGGAGGCAAAGCAACCGGCACTTGCACGGCCACGACCGGTGGCGGTGGTGCCGTAGCATTCTGCACATAAGGTGGCGGTGAATTTAACAAGTGCGACATTGAAGGGTCTTTCACAAGATCCTTCTCGTCTTTCTGCTCTTTAGACGGCAAGACTGGGTAGCATCTGTCTACCGCTAACTTCCTCACTCTAACCATCTGCTCACTTTCCTGCTCTTCTTCATTATCTCTGTATCCAATGGCAGCTTGCACCATAGACATTCCCTTCTTATTTTTCTTTGCTAACTTAATTTCTTTCTGTTTGGCTTCTTTGCGCCATATGCGGAAAGAGTCAAACATCACCGGCCGGGCTTTCTTCTTGAACAACTTCACTTCAAGGTTATCCAAGACTTCTGTCTCAAAACTACCATAACGGGGCCACTGTAGGACACCGTCATTCTTCGTGTATTTAACCCAAATCTCATTATAGCTAATAGGACCCACGCCATGCTTCACATACAGGTCGTAGGTAGGAGTTCCAATCGGAGGAACCGGACACAAATCCCCTAACCGGGAGTCCCTCAAAGTACCACAACTAAACAAATTCCAAAGACTGCTAAAACCAGGCATCTTGCTCACTAGTCTAGCTTCAAACAACAAGGGGAATCTGAAATCGATAATCTCGTGAATACACGAATCCCTTGGCTTTGGGGCCTGCAGGTACCAAATCAAAGCTATCCACTAAAGGATATAAACAAACTAAGGACTAGGAGACGCTCCGTTTATACTTAACTGAGTTGTCGATGGCGTCACCAGAAGACCCGTCAATTGTCTCGCTCTACAAACATCTAAGGCTCCAAAACAGGGCGACAGTCAGGGCAGCAGTCCTTCGTAGCCGTCGGAAAGCGGGAAACCTCGCAGCAAAGACTTTCGGACCATGACGACATACAGGGGTCGATGAAGTGGCTGGCCTTTCTCCCGAATTTTCTCCCGAAGCTTCTCACGAACCTCTGGCTTGGACCAGTACCGCTGAAGTCGCCCCACGTGGGCGCCAATTGAGGTACTGGGTTTTTCAGAACCGGTACTAATCCGGTAACCCAGCGGTGTCAGGGCAACACCCAAAGACCCCGGATTCCCCTGTCTTGGCAAACAGAGACACGGGATATCTTGATGACGTCAAAGACCAAAGTTTATTGGTTGCAACCAGGGACAGAGATCTACGAAGTACACACGGGTAGTTCGTCAGAGACTTCACACTTAGATAAATGGAGCTCAGTCTTTTATGCCGAAAATCGTGCCTCAGGCAACATTACAATTTACATTTGGTGCATACAAACTGACCAATAGCAACGTAGCATTTCAAAAGTAGCAAATGACGATAGTCAAAGACAATCCCATTTTCCGTTGTCCAGCCCACCAAAAACGATCGCACACATGCTTGGTTTCCTGTTCGATCAGGCCGGACAAACCCATCATAAACCCTTCAACCCAGATCAATGATCAAGTCGTAAAGGAAAGGCAGAAACAGATGGAAAGGAGATAGAGGAGTGGGAACGGTGTACCATAAACTCGGACACGTCCTGCTCTTTGATCTTTATTAGGCCAGCTGCTGAACAAGGAACTGGCTCAGCGGGATTCGCCCCAGGCGAGGAGTCAGTTCGGCCAGGTCAACCAGAAGTCAGCTAAGGCATACGTGTCTCAAGGATTTCTCGGCCGCAGTCATCGGGCCTATGTTAGGGCAACCATATAAAATGGCTGCTGTATACAAGATGGAACCCGGAGGTTCAGACTAAATCCTCGAATACAGAGTGTTCTCCTATATCGGTTCATACGAAAACACTCAGACACGTTACACTCGCCATTTGCGGTCTGTTGAGACCAAAATCGTCCATTTCCGACGATCTTTATAAATCGGGTTCGGAACTATCGAACCCAATTCGGGACCACGGAACCACGGAACCACAGTTGGGACACCATGAGGCTGCAAACCGGGATCGGTCCATTAAGGGGAGATGAGTCTCTTGGATCAGTGCAATGTCTACAGCATGACAATTCAAGTAGTGTAGGACTTGCCGCCATTTCCGAGTGTCGTTCAAGCCTCTAACATTCCACGTGGCCAGGGTGAGAGTGGATGGGCCAACAGTGTGTCCTATGTGTGCCATAACTGCGTGCTTAGCGCGGTAAAAGAGAGCAGCCTATGATTGTATTCTGCTGATGTATCAGTAATCTCTTGAAGTTCAAACTTAGTGAAATGCAAGGAAAACAATTCCCGTCCCACCTACCCCCACCCAGCCTTCCGACCCATTCGGAAAGGCAACATCCCTTTGTCCATAATAGCCCATAGTACCCAGAACATATAATAGTTGTGCATAGCTGAACCTTTCGGGTACATAATAACACAATAAACTCAGATCAGAGGGGGGACGTCTGCTATCCTGTAATATAGTAACCAAGAACAAAGAATGCCAATGCATCAAAAAGTACTGTTAAGGGACATTTGCGGCGACAATGTTCTGAAAGGATACTTTTTCAGCTGGGGCTAGACGTGGAAAATAGGTCCGCACTGGCGTCAGACCCACTCGACGGAGGTGATGAGGTGGCATCATCCTGGGAGCCCTTGTTGTTGAGTTTATAGATACGGCAGAAATCTTGCACCTCCGCTGGGCTTTCAAATATACGGGAGCGTCCGTTGACGTCTACGCGTAGTCTGGCGGGGTATAGCATTCCATATTTCAGTCCCAGGTTCCTAAGGGTAGCCTTGGCTCCCTGGAATTTCCTCCTGGCGTCCTGGACCATGGTGGTGAAGTCAGGATATAAGGACAGTTTGGAACCTTGCCAGTTGAGTTCTCCCCTTTCTCTGGCCATCCGTAGTGCGGTGTCCCTATCGCAGAAGTTCATTATCCTGGCGATGATGGGTCTCGGGGGGAGACCAGGGTTGGGACTTGGGCCAAGCGACCTATGGGTGTGCTCCACTACAAAACTTGGGGTGAACGCTTCCCGACCAAAAAGATCTGTCTGAATGGATTCCACCAAATTGTCCAGGCGTCCAGTCGCTGTAGATTCCGGCACGCCCACGAGGCGAATATTGTTGCGGCGACTCCTGGCCTCCAAATCCTCATTCTTTATCGCCACCTCCTTCAGTATTCTTTCCATCCTGTCGACTCTTTTCAGGGACTGAGCCATGCCGTCTTCTAGGTCCGATGTTCGAGATTCCACCAAGTCCAGGCAGCGGTCATGTATTTGAAGCTTAGCCCCTAGATCAGTGTCGAAGCGGACGTCCAATGCTTTGAACCCAGCCCGCATTTCTTGCAGTAGGGGGCCCAGTTGGCTCATATCGTCCGAGGTTGTAGGTGGAGGCTGGTCATCCGCCGCCACGGTGGTAGGCGGGCCTTTACTTGCGTCTGGTGGTTTCTCAAAGGAGAGCTGGCTTTGTTTTAAGTCTCTGCGGCCCATGCAGCGCCAGGCAGACGAGGAGAGCAGAGAATGGGAGGTGCGTATTTATGAGGTGCAATAAGGCGTTGCAACTGGGTCTCAGAGCGACAGCGGGAAAGAAATGGCTCTGGCGCATAGGCGGAGGCGTCATGTGTTGTATCCCAGTCTTGTGAGTGCAATGGTCGCGTGCTGGTCTCACTTTAAAAAGCGCCACAGGGGGCCAGGTGCACACTATGGGTCTCGGTGTGTCGTATGGCTCAATGATAGCAGCCGGCTTCCAGTTTGGAAAGGTGCCCAAATGCTGGGGGTATCAAGCACAGTGTGAGTAGGGCATGTAGGAGTGCGGGCAGCGGGGGGAGGCCTGCAGCGTCTGATGAAACTGTAGCTGGGGCCAATGGGGTAATCAATGCACTCTTACACCACTCACTGTACCCCGATGTGGTAGCTGATCGCAATGCTGTCCTCAAGGTCCCCGTCACCCCCACAATTGTGTTGGGGCGGTGAACAGCTGCCCGGGGCTCCGTGCGGTTGTCCCGCTCCACCCGCTGTGTGTTAGGAGGTATGGCCTCTTCAACGCGGGATCCCACAGTTGTACTTCAGTCTCCCATGTATGGCCAGCAGACGGGAGAGCCCTGGGCCATCAGTCCCGCACCTCCCCAGGTGCAGCACTCAGTCCCCCGCCGCAGCCTAAGTAGGGAGCGTAGGGCAGAGAGCGCCCACAGCAGTCAGGCCAATGTCGGGTGTGGAGAAGGGGGGCGGCCCCTCGGTAGTACTGTGTCCGATGCGGACTGGTGGGGGAGCGGGGCTGTATGTCACTCACCGCCGTACGTAGCCGCGATGATGCGCTCCCAAGCTACGGCGCAACTGTCCCTCACGCGGCGGTGCTCGGTGTCTTCTTGGGCCACCCGCTCTCCATAGTCAGTCGGATGGATTGTCGCGCCGGATCCGAGGCCGCGCAGCCTGCCCCGTCGCCACACTCGTGAAGCCCGCAGTCAGGAGAGGTGCCGGGAGTCTCTACGGAGCCGCCATCTTGTTTCTTCCAGCTCCGCGCCTCACCAGCTATTTCGTCCGATTTTTTGACGTATGTTGGTCAAATCCTGCAGCCAGTGGATTCTGCCAGCTGCTGCAGGATTCCGACACTCATTAGGGTCGAGTTTGGGCCGCCAGCGTGTCCCATAGTACCGGATGGGTTACATTACTCCGGAGAGCCTAGCACAGTGCGGCCATTCCGATCGCCGGCTAAGCCGCGCCCCATGGTAGGTAACCTTGAGGTGTGGTATATGATGGTCTGTTTTTGACAACCTGGATATTGGGGGGGATACAAAGGCAAGAAATGGCAGTTTTACTAGAACAGATAAAACTGGGCAAGAAAGGAATAGGGGATCAGGAAGTTTAGTGTTCGCATGCAAAAGTGACACAAACTATGGGGCTGGAAGGTGGGTGAACTCCGGAAAAATCATGGCAGCACTTACATGATGAATTGCTCCATTCCTCTGTGGCAAAAGGTAAGATAAAATCCTTTCTTTTTTTACTAATCTTCATGGTCCCAGAGTTATTAGAGCTCTTGTGTATGTATATAACTATTTATAAAACCTGACCTTGCTGCAAAGCAATGGAGCACTATACAGAGGAAGGGAGATGGATAGTGTAGTTCTTTTAATAAAAGAACAGATTTGCCTCTTTATAAGTGTGGATGTTGTTCATAAGACATCTGTGAAGAGGATTCATTCATAATTACTACAGGGAGATCCTTTAGTCCTAAAAGATTGGTGTCTTTAGCTGCTTCCTGGAATGGAGGATAGATGTTGCTTGACCTGCCATTGAGCAGCCCAAAGCCTGGTTTCACCCACAGGCAGTGTCTGCCTTAGGGGAAATGTAATGCCTATTCAATTCTCTTTCTATTGTGTGGGCTCCCCGTATGCTCATAGGCCACCTGACAAAGGGAGAGAAAGCTGGCCAGATCCTGAGGGCCATGTCTGTAGACAGGTGGAGTGATGGGTTCAAGCACAGCAGGATGTTTACGTAACATTATGCTGCTGGGCAGTTTATACTTGCTGGGTGTCAGGTTGTGGCATTTAAGTAAATGCTTACCCCTTTGTGTGTCTTCTGTGGGCTGGAGGGCACGATGGTTAAAGTTCAACACCAGCAGGCCAAATCACTGCAAGCCATGCATACGCAGGTGTGCTGTATGAACACCAAAATGTCCAACATGGGCAAGGGCATAAGCCAAATGGCATCTAGCCTGGAGCAGATAGCACAAGGGATCACAGACATCTCAACATACATGGGAGTCCTCTCTGACAAGTTGGACAGGGATCATCTCCAGCGTGCCAGGGAACGGCAGTACATGCGCCAACAGACCAAAGCCATGAATAGGTTCGCTACCAATACAGCACTCCTCTGCAGACGCTCCATATCAATGCAGGAAGCAATAGAGCACTGCTGCACAGACTTAACACGGGGCATGGGTAGAGTGACCTCTGCGATGGAGCAGATGTTGAACTCAAACACAGGCAATGCTGGTGACACGGGTGTGGAGGAGACTCAGGGGTCAACCAGCAGGAGTGGCTCCAGTACACCTGTCCCGGAGGTGCACAGGAGCGGCAGGCACAGCCATGCAGAGTCAGGCACCAGCAGGGAACCTGAAGGACAGGCACCAAAATCCCGCAATGTAGTGTGAGGACGCAAGCACTGAACTATGCAGGAGACTGACTCAACTGCACACAGTGACAGCAACTGAGAATGTGCAGCCAGTGACATTGACGTACATTCATGTGACAATCATGATGTAGTGCTGATTAAACTACTCATGTCCTGAAGTATACCTGTGTATGTGTCATACTTTACCTAGAAATATCGTTGTGTTATTTCTGTCCGTCTCAATCTGCCATCTAGTGCGGCTGGTCCTGTTGCCTGGGGCTCTGCATGTTCTTGGTCCTCATCTATGTTCTCATGATGTGTCAACTCCACCTCTGTGCCTTCCTTGGTAGCAAGGTTGTGCAATATGGCACAGGTCACTATTATTTTGCAACACAGGATGGGGGTGTACTGTCGCGCACCTCCACTTTTGTGGAGGCAACAGAACCTGCTCTTCAGGAGTCCAAAGGTTCTCTCCACTAGGTTGCGGGTGGACCTGTGTGCCAAATTATATCGCCTTTCTGCTCTGTTGGTTGGGTTCAGGTACGGTGTCAGCACAAAGGAACGCAGGGCATATGCACTATCACCTGGGAGAGAACGAGAGGTCCGTGAGTTACACTCACATTTCACATTGAGCTGAGATCCATTTCAGGGTGTGTACAAAATGTTTACCTAGCAGATATCCATCTCCAAAATCTCCATTCAGTAGCCTTGTGTATATTCCGCTGTTCTGGAATATGTAGGAGTCGTGCGTGCTCCCTGGAAATTTGGCTACTATGTCGGTGATGATGTTCCCTGCATTGCATATCACCTGCACGTTGATGGAGTGCGTAGACTTACGGTTTCTGTATATGTGTTCGGTGGCTGCAGGTGGGCATAGGGGAATGTGGGTATCATCAATGCAGCCTATCACATGCGGGAAGTGTGCCAGTACATAGAAGTCTGTTTTTGTTTTGGCAAGTTCCGCAGGTGTGTCAGGGAACTGTATGTAATGTCCCATTCTCTGAGTCATGACATCCAGGAACTTCCTGAAGAAACGGTACAGACAGCTCTGGAATACACCTCCTACTGCAGCTATCACACTCTGGTAGCTCCCAGAGGCAAGCAGGTGTATGCTACACAGCACCTGGACATGGGGAGGGATGGCGTGGGCCCTGGGTGTTGGATGATCCAGGTATGGGTGGAGGTCCCTTATTAGGTCCATGATGGTATTGGGGTGCAGCCTGTACCTCTGGAGTATCTCAGGCTCAGTCAATTGGAACAGAGTGATCCTCTGCCTGTACACCTCCTCCTCCCTTTGCCATACCCTCAGTCCTGCTGCCTGTAGCCTTCGCCTCCTCGCAATCACATAGAGTGCTGCCATTTTGACAACAGTGTTGCATTTTGGGCCCTTTTTTATAGCATGCACATGGTTACCACCACCTTTCAGTCCATGGTAAATACCGACTCTTAAATACCGAATTTCGATGAATTCGGTATTTTTGGCCTTTCCTACATCTCGATGGGCATGTTTTCCGATTTCTTATTTACTGATTCGGTGTATGAGGACTCGGTAATTTTCCTATCTGTAAATACCGAATCGGTAAATATGTACTAGTCGGAATTTTTCCGAATTTTTCCGATTCATATTTACTGATTCGGTATTTTTTTTTGTCACCTACATCTCTTTCTCTCTATACCGGTCGGTAACGGCCGATCTTACCGATTTTGGGCCGTTACCGACCGGTATTTGGCTTCCTACATCTGGCCCCTAAAGTATTAAATATGTTAAAAAATGTGTCTAACTAACGACTCTATTAAATACATAAATATACAGTTCATAATGAGTCCATATCAAAACCCCACCCCGAGGTATTCAAGACCAGTGATTTTATTACGACAAACTATTTACAAATTATGATGTAAATCTTCACAAATATTGAGCAGCCTAGGGGTCTTTGTCTCAAGTTCCACTATATACCTTGTCTCCAATCGGCGCAACTATTTTTCTCTATCGCCCCCTCTTTTATTTACCGGAACGCTGTCTATTACAAAATACTGCAAAACATTTACGATATTGTCATGTTCACTTTTTACATATATATATATATATATATATATATATATATATATATATATATATATATATATATATATATATATATATATATATACATATATACACACACACGCACAATGGGACATTCACACATCACTGTACCAAAGATTAAAATTTCAAGTGTGAAAAAGTGAAATTATAGTGCAGACGATGCAGTGCTCACATAAAGAAAAAGGAAAACAAACAGTAGTCAACAATAATACACTGTACACTCACCAATTGTTGTATCACTGCAATAAGTCCATTGAGTAGCCCGGACATTAGGCTTATCCCACATGCCAACGTAAGTCCTCAACCATATGGGTTAATAGTGTCGACATACAACCTCGAACTACTAAAGGGGTCTCCTCAGTATGCCGCTTTCCACCTATCACACCTAAGAGCTCAAATAAACATAGATGAACTCCAAATCCCGCACAATCTAGAGATAAGAATACTCAAGGCGTCTCAAGATTATAGGTGGCACAAAATCCAACCACCATCATATACAGCCGTGTATGTTAACTCAGATAACCGTGTGTCGCATGCATTATACTGGCATCATACTGTAAACATGTAAACCACAGATGAAGTGCCACATGTAAAAAATAAGCATGGTGCTAGAAGTCAGGGTGAAAGTCACTTAAGCTCATATCATCCACACCAACAGTGGAAGTGTTGCTACCTTTCACATATAACGCCAAGTTATAAACACCTTTCCTATCTGTCATTCCGCATGACACGAGCATGCTCCCAACCTCATGCAAAGTAGTGAAACCTAGGGGCAGATGTATCAAGATACCATTTTGCACTTCTCAAATAGCGATTGTTAAGGAATCGCTATTTGAGAAGTGCAAAATGGTATGTATGTAGAATTTTGCTATTTATTAGCGATTTCTTAAAATTCCTTAATTGCGATTAGCAAATTGCTAATCGCATTTAAGGAATAATTTCCCATTCATTTCTATGGGCCAGGAGGCCCATAGGAATGAATGTGAAATTATACTCAATTTGCGATTAGCAATTTGCTAATCGCAAATTGAGAATAATTTCAAGGGTGCAAGGGTGTCTTAAGGACACCCTGCTGCACCCCTGAATTTGACATGTGTACGCATATGGCGCACATACATGCCCTAAGGGCATGTATGAGCGTCATATGGCACCTTTAGAATTTTAAAAAAGTGCTTTTTGAAAAGAATTCGCCAATTACCACCAACTACAAGTTGATGGTAAATTGCGAATTCTTAGTCAAAAATCGTAACACTGAAATGCTTAATACATTTCAAATGATAAATCGCAATTTGCCATTTCTTAAAAGCCTCTCAATATTAAGGAATCGCTAAATTTGCGATTCCTTAATTTTGCGAGGCTTTTTGCATGATACATTCCAAATCCCGTTTTTTTTGTCGCAAACGCTGCTGTTTTCCGAATCGCAGCGTTTGCGACAAAAAAAACGGATGATACATCTGCCCCTTAATCACTTGCAAGTCTTGAATGGGTCATACAATGCCCCCCAAGTGCCTCTCCTGAGTGCCACTGCAAGTGAATCAACTGTAAAATATAGGTAAATATGTTAAAACCATAGCCTAAGCACGTGGAAGGCCATATCTAATGCCTATGCCATCACACTGGCGTACTCAGATACTTACAAACGTGTTGTGATAGTTCTAAAAAACCTGGAAACACAAATAGGTCTGCGTATAGGAAACAACCAAATCACCGATGTCATTCTAAAATAGTGAGAGATAACACGTTAACAAACCACATCTGCCCAACAGCCCTATTCACAAAAACAATAGTCTGCCTACCATGTGAGGGTGTTATCATCAGAGAACTAATCTCTAAGGGTCAAAACATTGGACTGTACAACTTTCAAAGCAGCCCTCAACCAATACCACCAACACCTAAAAAACACAAAAAGAAATGCCCTGGCTGACCGCATCAAAGGAGGTTCAAACCACAGCAAGAGCTCTTCACATCGTCAGAGAGTTTGACAGCTCCTTAGCCACCAGAAACGTCATCACCCCTTCACAGGTACTCTGTGACTTCCTGGAGGATTTCTTCCACAACAAGATCTCCACAATCTACAGGAACGTCAATCCCCGAGACACTAACCTTCTCAGTCAGTTTGAGCCCACGAATGAAGAACATGACCACCTGTGCACCACCTGGGACCACCTCACCAAAACCAACATGACATCTATCCACTCCGAAGCACCCACGGACCTGTGCCTCACCACATCTTCAACCTCAGGCGCAACATGATCAGCAGTGAGTGCACCTCAACACATTGATCTCCATTGCCAACTTCCCTGAGGAATGGAAGCATGCAAGCCCTTACTTAAGAAACCATCTGCCGACCCCACCAATATCAAGAACTACCACCCCATATCTCTGCTCCTCTTCCCAAACAAAGTCCTCAAAAAAGTCCTGAACCGCCAGCTTACAGAACACCTGGAGAACCACGACTTTCTGGACTCATCCCAATCTAGATTCCAAACCAACCACAGCACTGAAAACGCCCTGATTGCAGTCACAGAAGACATTAGATCCATCCTTGACCAAGGTAAAATGGTGGCCCTGATCCACCTAGAACTCTCAGCAGCATTCGACAGTGTCATACCACACCCTGATCAGAAGGCTCCACAATATCGGAATCCAAAGAGATACCTTCAAATTGACGCTTCCTTCCTCACAGACAGAACACAGAGATTCCAACTCCCACCCTTTACCTTGGAACCTAAGAACAACATCGCTGGCGCCCATCAAGGCTCATTCCTCAACCCAACCCTGTTCAACACCTACATGACTTCCCTGGCCAACATTGTAAAATAGCATGGACTCAACATCATCTCCTATGCTGACGATAAACAGATCATCATCTCCATATATAAGACCCGTCAACAACAATCAGAAAAGTCTGGAGATGCATGGCGAACGTCGCTGATGGATGAGGAACAACTGTCTACAACTCAACACAGACAAGACGGAAGTGCTTATCTTTGGAACAACTCCCTATGGACTGATGCCTGGTGGCCCCCTACACTAGGACCTGAACCAAAACCGGCCAGTCATGCCTGCAACCTCTGTATCATTCTGGACAGAAAACTCACCATGAAAAAACAAATCAACACTGTCTCAAGTGCCTGCTACCTCACATTCTGCATGCTCTGCAATATTTTCAGATGGCTACCCATCGACACCAGACACGCTGTCAAATAGGATCTGGTCACCAGCCGACTGGACTACAGCAACACGCTCTATGCAGGAATCGCCTCGTAGCTCCTCAAGAGACTGCAGATGATTCAGAACGCAGCAACCAGACTCGTTCTAGACCTCCCCAAGCATACCCACATCACCCCCCACCTCAGGAAGCTCCACTGGATCCCCATTTAGAAGAGATGCCAGTTCAAGATGCTGACCCGCACCTTCAAAGCCCTCCACAATGAGTACATCAACCTCTGACTGAACTTGCAGCATCCCTCCAGATAACTGCGCTCCACCTCCCTCTGCCTCGCCCACATCACCTGTATCCATTGCAGCAACAGTGGAGGATGCTCCTTTTTTACTACCTCACAAGCATGTTCGGGAATGCCTCCCTCGTCACCTAAGGACCTCATCCTTTCTACTGTAATTCAGAAAAGGACTCAAGACCTGGATGTTCGACTGAGCCTCAGTGGCAGTACTCTTAGCGTCTGGATACCCTCACGGGTGATTAGCAGCACTTTACAAATCCAGAATTACAACGATAAAAAATACACCTTAATATTGCTCATTCCGTATGTCTGGTCAACGTCTGAAAGACGTGGCAGACATGTTCCCATTATCTGTCTGCTTCACATGGAACAACTAGACCACACACCTCTAGTCACCATCTTGGGGTGGTTGGCTACAGGCCAGTGCATATAGTGCGTCTGAGGAGGTCGAACCAATTTACCACTTCACGCAAGTGCCACTTAAACATTGCTGGAGGAGCCTGTAGCCATTGGAATACCTTTAAAATTTTTTACAATCTATACAAAATGTATTTTACGTATGTGTAACATAAGGAGAAAATAGGATATATTATACATGGTATGACACCAAAGTAGATGGGTTTATGAGAAATTATTCTAAAGTGCCTATTTTGTGTGAATACGTCATCATGACCATTGGTGAAAATATGGAATAAAGATGTTCCTTTCTTTGGCTGTACACACTAGATGTTTTTAAGAATATGTACGAAAGATTGAAATGCTTTGGTGTGGATGTTTTTTTTTATATGTGAGTGGGGTGAAATGCATATTTTAAAGGTTGGGAGTTCGATGATTGTTTTATTATATTTTGTTTTCTGATTATGTATGTGAATATATGGATAATATAGATAAACAGAAAATGAATCTAAAATATAAATAAAATACACTTGAGAAATGTTCTAATGCTTTAAAACGTTTTTGCGGCCCGTATATATTGTTGACTCTTTTGTAGAGTATAATTTGGAGGTGGGTTTTCTTGCTTATTTTTTTTCATTTTCCTATCCCACTCTAATATCAGATTTCTTCTTTTTTTGGGGGAACCCCTTCTTTTGACATTGTGGTAACCACAGCCTTTGGCGCGCCAAAGGCAAGCCCGTCTGCGCCAGTCCGCGCCAGTCTGAGCCGGGAGGCGGGAAATGCTGCTCAAACTGTTCCCCAGGCCCCATCCTCCTCACGCTGCACCTATACGGGAGCCACCTTGCAGGAGATAAGATCCACCGCATCCAACAAGCAGGGGTCTGCGAGTAGTTGCTACTTCTCATTCCCTGCCATGCTGGAGGGCCCTGTAACCTGTAAGTCGTGTAGATTTCAGTGTACCTTGGTTGGCTATCACGCAAATGAGTCCATAATAGATCCTACTCAAATCCACAATAACCCAAACTATATCCTATATAATGTTAGATACCCTGCTAAACAACCCATTGAAATTTGGGATTTGATCTCCACTTACTCCCCTGATCTATGTTTCTTAACCAAAACTTGGTTAACCCCCACTAATCATCCCGCCATTAATCTTGCAATACCCGCCGACTATACATTTATCCATCTATACAGAACGGGGAAATTAGGAGGTGGTATAGGGATCGCTTTCAAGAGTCATCTAAAAGTACAATGGCTTTACACAACGTGTAACAGTGCAATGGAACTGGGAATTTTTAAAGTTGCCATGTCTCCTTCAGTATCCTGGGACGGGGTATTGCTTTATCTGCCACCCGAACCCAAAACAAACGTTGCCAACTTCCTGACGGAATTTATTGCCATGCAGGTATTGGCCTCCAGCAACTTCATTCTCCTGGGGACTTCAACTTCTATGGTGAAGATGTAACGAACCCATAAGTAACGAAGCTCATTTCCAGTCTGAGCGATATTGGCCTATCACAGAGGGTGTGTGGGCCCACCCACTGTGCAGGCCACACGTTAGAGCTTAAATTCACAAACTCTGAATGGTTAAGATTATACCCCCCCTTCCCCTCACCTGGACAGATCATTGTAACATCCAACTTTCTTTCCTGTCCCAATCCAAGTCAATCCATATGAGCCATCAGTAGCCATTGAAAAACAGTCAAAATATGCCCTGGCAAAAACTAACCCTGGAAGCATTTAATGAGACATTTTCCAAATTTTGGGTGGATCCGGAGCAACTCTGCCAGTACGCCTCGGCCATGCTGGGCAGTTTTAATTCAACCATAGCAAAGACATTTGATGCTGTTATTCCGGTGAAAAATAGCAACCCAGTCAATCGGCGGCCTTCTGCCCCCTGGTATTCTGGTGATCTGAAAAGCAAAAAGTATTTATGCAAAGCTTTAGAGAGACGCTGGAGGAGTACAAAAAACTCTGCAGATCAATTAGCTTATAAATCAACTTTATCCCACTACCATCAACTAATCAAATTGGCCAGATGTTCATACCTTTGTAACCAAATTGAACAATCTGGAAATTCTGCTAAAGCATTATTTAACATCGTTAAGGATTTCTCCTCTCCCCCAGCGTGTAAACAGTCACCTCCAGAATCTCAACCATTATGTGACTCTATAGCGAATTTTTTCCAAGAAAAAATCTTTAGGATCTATGCTAATTTCCCTGTCATAAGCAATGACAACCCTAGACCTACTACGATTCGGGACAATTCTTTGACATCCATCACCTGTCACCTCAATCAGTTTGAAACCATTTCGCTTGAGGATACAAACAACTTACTCTTGGCAGCGAAATCAGGTTAACCGGCTGACTTATGCCCTCCCAGCACTATGGCCAACTCTCTCTAACCTGTGCTTCTGCAATACAATTTTTTTTAACTCTTTCATTCTGACCGGTCGTATTCCGGCTACCTGGAAAGAAGCATACCTACGCCCCATTCTAAAGAAACCATCTGCAGATCCCCAGGTGCTCGTTAATTACAGACCAATATCCCTGCTGCCCTTGCTGGGCAAAATGCTGGAAACATAATAAATAAACAACTTAGCCAGTATTTAGAATGCAACAACATTCTTGACACTTCACAGTCGGGCATTCGCCCGGGCTTCAGCACAGAAACGGCTAGTTTGGCTGTAACTGATACACTGAGACTAACCCTTCATGCCGGAGGATCCATGATATTGATCCTCTTAGATCTCTCCGCGGCATTCAACACCATATCTCATCGACTGCTGGCGGAGAGACTACATGAGTGCGGCGTCGGGGGTGTGGCCCTGCAGTGGCTGAGGAAATTTCTTACTAATAGGTGCCAAACCACTATTCTGGGTCCCTTTGCATTTCAAAGATTTTTGCTGGACAAGGGTGTGCCTCAGGGCTCGTGCCTGAGCCCCATGCTCTTTAATGTGTATATGGCTCCTCTAGCCAAGATTGTGCAACCATTAGGCTTCGAGATAGTCTTGTATGCCGACGATACACAATTGCTATTTCCAATCGGTTCCAACTCCACTGGCGAGGAATCAAGCTTCTCAGGTGGAATGTTAGCAATCTCCCTCTTCACCTAAGGACCTCATCCTTTCTACTGGAATTCAGAAAAGGACTCAAGAGCTGGATGTTCGACTGAGCCTCGGTGGCAGTACTCTTAGCGTCTGAATACCCTCACGGGTGATTAGCAGCACTTTACAAATCCAGAATTACAACAATAAAAAATACACCTTAATATTGCTCATTCCGTATGTCTGGTCAACGTCTGAAAGACAGCAACTTTATTCTCCTGGGGACTTCAACTTCTATGGTGAAGATGTAACGAACCCATAAGTAACGAAGCTCATTTCCAGTCTGAGCGATATTGGCCTATCACAGAGGGTGTGTGGGCCCACCCACTGTGCAGGCCACACGTTAGAGCTTAAATTCACAAACTCTGAAAGGTTAAGATTATACTCCCCCTTCCCCTCACCTGGACAGATCATTGTAACATCCAACGTTCTTTCCAGTCCCAATCCAAGTCAATCCATATGAGCCATCAGTAGCCATTGAAAAACAGTCAAAATATGCCCTGGCAAAAACTAACCCTGGAAGCATTTAATGAGACATTTTCCAAATTTTGGGTGGATCCGGAGCAACTCTGCCAGTACGCCTCGGCCATGCTGGGCAGTTTTAATTCAACCATAGCAAAGACGTTTGATGCTGTTATTCCGGTGAAAAACAGCAACCCAGTCACTCGGCGGCCTTCTGCCCCCTGGTATTCTGGTGATCTGAAAAGCAAAAAGTCTTTATGCAAAGCTTTAGAGAGACGCTGGAGGAGTACAAAAAACTCTGCAGATCAATTAGCTTATAAATCATCTTTATCCCACTACCATCAACTAATCAAATTGGCCATATGTTCATACCTTTGTAACCAAATTGAACAATCTGGAAATTCTGCTAAAGCATTATTTAACATCGTTAAGGATTTCTCCTCTCCCCCAGCGTGTAAACAGTCACCTCCAGAATCTCAACCATTATGTGACTCTATAGCGAATTTTTTCCAAGAAAAAATCTTTAGGATCTATGCTAATTTCCCTGTCATAAGTATTGACAACCCTAGACCCACTACGATTCGGGACAATTCTTTGACATCCATCACCTGTCACCTCAACCAGTTTGAAACCATTTCGCTTGAGGATACAAACAACTTACTCTTGGCAGCGAAATCAGGTTAACTATTATGTGACTCTATAGCAAATTTTTTCCAAGAAAAAAGCTCTAGGATCTATGCTAATTTCCCAGTCATGAGCATTGACAACCCTAGACCCACTACGATTCGGGACAATTCTTTGACATCCATCACCTGTCACCTCAATCAGTTTGAAACCATTTCGCTTGAGGATACAAACAACTTACTCTTGGCAGCGAAATCAGGTTAACCGGCTGATTTATGCCCTCTTAGCACTATGGCCAACTCTCTCCAACCTGTGCTTCTGCAATACCATTTTTTTTAACTCTTCCATTCTGACCGGTCGTATTCCGGCTACCTGGAAAGAAGCATACCTACGCCCCATTCTAAAGAAACCATCTGCAGATCCCCAGGTGCTCGGTAATTACAGACCAATATCCCTGCTGCCCTTGCTGGGCAAAATTCTGGAAACATAATAAATAAACAACTAAGCCAGTATTTAGAATGCAACAACATTCTCGACACTTCACAGTCGGGCTTTCGCCCGGGCTTCAGCACAGAAACGGCCAGTTTGGCTGTAACTGATACACTGAGACTAACCCTTGATGCCGGAGGATCAATGATATTGATCCTCTTAGATCTCTCCGCAACATTCGACACCATATCTCATCGACTGCTGGCGGAGAGACTACATGAGTGCGGCGTCGGGGGTGTGACCCTGCAGTGGCTGAGGAATTTTCTTACTAATAGGTGCCAAACCACTATTCTGGGTCCCTTTGCATTTCAAAGATTTTTGCTGGACAAGGGTGTGCCTCAGGGCTCGTGCCTGAGCCCCATGCTCTTTAATGTGTATATGGCTCCTCTAGCCAAGATTGTGCAACCATTAGGCTTCGAGATAGTCTCGTATGCGGACGATACACAATTGCTATTACCAATCGGTTCCAACTCCACTGACGAGGAATCAAGCTTCTCGGGTGGAATGTTATAGTCTCGTATGCGGACGATACACAATTGCTATTACCAATCGGTTCCAACTCCACTGACGAGGAATCAAGCTTCTCGGGTGGAATGTTAGCAATCTCTGAGTGGATGACGCAGCGTTGTCTCCAGCTCAATCCGGGATAAACTGAGTTTATGCTCCTAGATAGAGCCGCTCACTCTTGGTCAGCTGACTGGTGGCCATCCGAGCTGGGTGAAGCCCCTACCCCATCCTCCTCAGTAAAAAGTTTAGGAATTCAACCGGATCATAAACTCACTATGAAAGAAACATCAAGAATATCTCAGGGTCTTGCTAATATAGCCTCCACCTATTACGTAGAATACTCCCCTATCTACCAATAGAACATCGCAGAACAGTAGTCCAGGCAATGCTTGTGAGTCAGCTCGACTATTGGAACGCGTTGTTGGCCGAAGTAGGGGATACAACGTTAACTAAACTTCAAGTGATTCAAAACACTGCTGTAAGGATGGTTCTAAATCGCCCCGCAAGAACCCCATCTCTTCCCTTACTTAAAGAACTGCACTGGCTCCCAGTGAAAAAGAGATCTTTTTTCAAGCTCTGCTGTCTCTCTTTTAAAGCTCCTAAGGGGGAGGGCCCCCTCTATTTGCAAAACAAGCTTTTCAAGCAGGTATCCGAATGCAATTTAAGATCTAACTCACTGGCTCTCCTGAAGGTCCCACGCATTCGGTTAA
Organism: Lissotriton vulgaris; assembly: GCF_964263255.1. Lineage (NCBI taxonomy): Eukaryota > Metazoa > Chordata > Amphibia > Caudata > Salamandridae > Lissotriton > Lissotriton vulgaris. The sequence goes on from NC_141693.1 coordinate 1,941,083,162, forward strand.
GTCACACAGGTGGTAGAGCATTTTCATACATTGCTCCCAAATACTGGAACTCCTTGCCAGAGGCCTTGCGTAAATGAACATCCTTCATGACCTTCAGGAAACAATTGAAAGCTTTTCTGTTCTAACCTGTTTTTTTGCTCGGGTAACTATTATCCTGACCTGCTTTATGTTATCTCCTAGGTAAGTGCTGAGATGCCCCATTGGTGAGTCACGCGCTATACAAGAGCCCATAACATAACATTTGCTGTTGAGGTCTGTCACTTGTCACTAGTGCTGCATTTGCCCCACTGTGCAGTCTGTGTATGCAAGTCACAAACTACATGTTGGTTAACAGTGGTGGCTGGCATCTACCCTGGTGGGTTTGGGACGGGGTGTGCTAATATTAATATTACAAATCTTATCTGAACCAACGTCCTCCGTCCACCACTCTGGACCTCTACTCAGGAACTGGATAGAGTGCTGGCAACATTCCTGGCCCTGCTCTCACTCTGTGCTCCCGAGTGCCCTGGAGGCTTACTCTTCTTATGGCAGCTGGGTTAGACATTTCAAATTGCACATGGCTGGCTGGCAGGCGCAAGAGGGCCGGCCAAAGTGACATGCGCACTTTGAATATTGCACAAACAGCCCACCCTCCTTCCTGCTGCTGTCATTCAGCAGCAGCCCCACCTCCATCCTGGTGCTCGGTTCAGGACGGAAGGATGAAAAATAAAATGGTAGGGAATCGTTGGTAATTTAAGTGGGGAACGCTTCTCTGTTAGTTAAACCACACAGTTGGGTGATTTAAGGTGTTCTCGAGCTTTATCTTGGCAAGGTCTTGTGTTAGGGAGCTGGTAATAGGACTGGGCACATAGTATGGGACAAGTAAAACATTTGGGTTTACTGATGATCAATTTTCCAAGCTCATTAGACAAGGATCAATGGGGGACAAACCCTTTGCATGGTGTGTCGCAATGGGGACTCATGGCCCATTGAGTTTGTCCTCAACTCTAGGTGCAACTAACTCCAGGGACTCACGGTCTATCAAGTCTGAATTCAGCTACCAGTGTAAGGGACTTTGGGTCTGTCAAGACTGTTGCCAAAGCATGGCGTGACCTGGAAGGATCTCATGACTGCTCCAGTCTTTTCCCAACACATGATGTTTCAGAAACACAAGAAACTCATGGTTGGCCCACTCCATAGGCCACTGAGAAATATCATAGGCATACCTCTGCTAGCCCAGTCAGGAAGTGCCTTTCATTGAAAGACAGACCCTAAGAAGCTCACAATTCTGCATGCGACCTCAAAGAATAACCTCTGTCTGTTTACGAACCAGATTCCATATTTGTATTTCTGGGGAACAGTCCCTGTGAAGTTATTTCCCTTTGTGAATGTGTCAGATGGGGTAGCTTAAACACAGGCAGCAGACCTGCGAGCTGCCAGTGTGCCAAGAACTGAGCTGACTCTACCAGATGCCCCCCTGTGAACCCCGCTCATCCAGAAGGTTGGCGCACACCTTCATCAACAATGTGTACCCACTGCCTGCCAACAGATGTCACGTCCCTACTAAACCAGGCCTCCTGTTGACAGCAGTTGAGCAGGTTTGTTTGCAGACTCGCCCAGGGCCTGACTGATAGTCCATCTGGCAGAGGTCGCCGGGTTCAATGTTCTCATCAGCAGGTGACCTGGGGACACTGGTATTAGTGGTCCTAAGCTCTTCAACCTGTCAGAAAAATATCTCTCCCGGGGTGGAATAAAAGGTGGAACAAGCTTCAGAGTTAGTGTTCGCTGGTTATTTAAGAAGACCATGGATAGGAGTTTTGAGGTGTACCTTGAGACTACTAAAAAGAGGGGGTGTAAGCCACACAGACCACTGAAGGGGGCACAGAGTGATACACCACCCCCTGTGAGCAACTGTAACACTAGTTAGCTTCTCAAGGTCTTGTGCTCTGCTGACGACAGGGTAATTTCTAAATATAGGCCCTGCAGGGGGTTCCCCTAAAAAGGCATCATGTTTTCTCACTTGTAATCTGATACCAAATGTGTTTAACTAACCGAATTTCTCGGTAACTGTTGTGCACTCTACGTGCCACAAATGTGCAGCTAGCATTACACTTACATCACCCTAATGTGCCCTGATTCAGACACTGAAATGTCACACCGTTTCCCTCTGATCTATTCCCCCAGATGGCATTTCATTTGTATGTAGAATGTTATACACACATGGCTTCCACAAATTTCACGTGTTTGGATCAAAAGTGTGACTCGTTTTGTGCACAATTTGAAACAAATGTTTATTAGGGTTATCCCTCAAGGGGGACCCAGAAACCAGTCAGCAAAAATGTACTGTTCTATAAATTATAACTCTTGCCCCCTTCAAAATGTCACTTATTCCCTTCAAAATACTGTGGATAATTTACAAACGATCTTCGGGCAAATTATCTAACTTTTCTGCTCTCTGCCTGTGCTGGTGCACAATGTGCTGCCTAGCTCCTACTCAGGCATCCTTCCACCATAGCACAAGGGTGCCTGCGTTGTAAGCAGGATTGTTTTGGGGCAGGAAGCTTCTTCCCAAAAACAATCCTCAGAGGTATTTTCCTGTTTCTACGTGTGCTTCATAATGCAGCATAGCAAACTTTCACCTCTTCGACGTTCATGACGAGCTGAGCAAGGAGGAGTCCTTTATTATCAGCAGAAACCAGCATGCCCCAAGGAATATTTGTTTTTGCATTCCCTACGCGTTTCGCAGCTCCTGCCGCTTGTTCACGGGACCGGCATGCATGCGGGCAGATGCGAAGGCAACCAGTCCATTATTTCGCCGATTTTATCGCCATCAGCTAGGCAAGATTTCACACAAGGCATTGTGGGACCAGTAGTTCCTTCGTTACCATATGACCAATGCTTGGCTCTGCCTCGCACACAGTATTATAAAACTCTTGACGAGCCTCCCAAAGAGCAGTTCGTTTCAATTAGAAGCTGTCCTGTCATTCCGTTTCGCTCCGCAGTTTTCTGGAACAAACAGCCCACATTTCCTCAGCGTGGTGGTGCTACTCTCCCGACCTGGGCAGGCCGGTAATATGTTCCGTTATGACACCCTCCGTGTGAGAGCACACCCAAAGACAGGAAGGACCCGGCCAAACAAGGAGGAGTCCTTTATTATCAGCAGAAACCAGCATGCCCCAAGGAATATTTGTTTTTTGCATTCCCTACGCGTTTCGCAGCTCCTGCCGCTTGTTCACGGGACCGGCATGCATGCGGGCAGATGCGAAGGCAACCAGTCCATTATTTCGCCGATTTTATCGCCATCAGCTAGGCAAGATTTCACACAAGGCATTGTGGGACCAGTAGTTCCTTCGTTACCATATGACCAATGCTTGGCTCTGCCTCGCACACAGTATTATAAAACTCTTGACGAGCCTCCCAAAGAGCAGTTCGTTTCAATTAGAAGCTGTCCTGTCATTCCGTTTCGCTCCGCAGTTTTCTGGAACAAACAGCCCACATTTCCTCAGCGTGGTGGTGCTACTCTCCCGACCTGGGCAGGCCGGTAATATGTTCCGTTATGACACCCTCCGTGTGAGAGCACACCCAAAGACAGGAAGGACCCGGCCAAACAAGGAGGAGTCCTTTATTATCAGCAGAAACCAGCATGCCCTAAGGAATATTTGTTTTTTGCATTCCCTACGCGTTTCGCAGCTCCTGCCGCTTGTTCACGGGACCGGCATGCATGCGGGCAGATGCGAAGGCAACCAGTCCATTATTTCGCCGATTTTATCGCCATCAGCTAGGCAAGATTTCACACAAGGCATTGTGGGACCAGTAGTTCCTTCGTTACCATATGACCAATGCTTGGCTCTGCCTCGCACACAGTATTATAAAACTCTTGACGAGCCTCCCAAAGAGCAGTTCGTTTCAATTAGAAGCTGTCCTGTCATTCTTTGGGAGGCTCGTCAAGAGTTTTATAATACTGTGTGCGAGGCAGAGCCAAGCATTGGTCATATGGTAACGAAGGAACTACTGGTGTGCCTTGTGTGAAATCTTGCCTAGCTGATGGCGATAAAATCGGCGAAATAATGGACTGGTTGCCTTTGCCCGCATGCATGCCGGTCCCGTGAACAAGCGGCAGGAGCTGCAAAACGCGTAGGGAATGCAAAAAACAAATATTCCTTGGGGCATGCTGGTTTCTGCTGATAATAAAGGACTCCTCCTTGTTTGGCCGGGTCCTTCCTGTCTTTGGGTGTGCTCTCACACGGAGGGTGTCATAACGGAACATATTACTGGCCTGCCCAGGTCGGGAGAGTAGCACCACCACGCTGAGGAAATGTGGGCTGTTTGTTCCAGAAAACTGCGGAGCGAAACGGAATGACAGGACAGCTTCTAATTGAAACGAACTGCTCTTTGGGAGGCTCGTCAAGAGTTTTATAATACTGTGTGCGAGGCAGAGCCAAGCATTGGTCATATGGTAACGAAGGAACTACTGGTCCCACAATGCCTTGTGTGAAATCTTGCCTAGCTGATGGCGATAAAATCGGCGAAATAATGGACTGGTTGCCTTCGCATCTGCCCGCATGCATGCCGGTCCCGTGAACAAGCGGCAGGAGCTGCGAAACGCGTAGGGAATGCAAAAAACAAATATTCCTTGGGGCATGCTGGTTTCTGCTGATAATAAAGGACTCCTCCTTGTTTGGCCGGGTCCTTCCTGTCTTTGGGTGTGCTCTCACACGGAGGGTGTCATAACGGAATATATATATATATATATATATATATATATATATATATATATATATACATATATATATATATATATATATATATATATATATGTTTTCGCTGGCAACGATGGAGACATGTCCGGGCAAAATTACAAAGAAGGAACAGATGTACATCTTGCCTTAGCAGGTCACATCTGCATGGACCACTGTTATTTTTCGAATTTGAGAAACATCATGACAATTGTGTACCTCTGGGCCACATAGGACAGCAGTGTTCTGACTTTAAGTGTTTTTATCTCCTGTTCGTCATGTTTCTGTTGGAGATTAAAAAAAATGTAAAATAATAACACACACATTGGATATATTCTTCTATCTAAAATTCGTCCTCACAATACCATGTGAGTCAAAGGATCATACCTAGGCTTACAATTCTTTTTGTTAACATCTGCAGATTATATGCCAGATGATGGATTATGCGGCAAAAGTGGCAAATCTATACCTATATGAAAATCACCACGCCCACACAATCGCATAATTCCAGTGGCCCTGGTCATATGTCATCAATAAACTGCCCTTAACATACATTTGGACATGATGTTATACTTTACCAATAATTCCAGTGTCATGATATATAGTTTTACACGTAGTGTAGACCACAAATTTATGAGCTTATCTATTGTACAAAAACTCACTACTTAGAACAATCAATAATATTAATAACACCTTCAGCTTCTTAGACATACTTGCATATAGATCTGTAATGTTTTAGTGTTTAGAAAATGCATGATACTAAGGTTTCAGAGTGCTAAAAGTGACCCTTCTACATGAAGTGCACACACTTTTTGCTTGAAAGATATTCCTCTTCTAATTATTTATTATATTTACAATGATCACCTAAGGCAATACTTTGTATACTGTAATCATACTAATAATATAACCTTTATAGAGGTAATATTAAAAATGCGGATTTCAACTGTCTGAAATTTAATACATTGTAAATGATTTAATATATATACAAACGCTTAAAAATTTCCATAAGGAAAAATGATTTATTTGTTAATAATCGACAATGACAGTAATGGTCTTTTATTTAATGTGGATGCATAAAATGTGTAGCAAACTTTAAGAGTGTTGATACAAACAAAACGATTGTATTCAAAAGGAAACGCTGTAAAATTCCAGTGAGTTTCAAACTGGTAGCCATGACTACGGGGAAACCATTCCAAGATCCAATGAAATGTTGACATGTTAAAAGCAATGACGTAATGTTGCTCTGTGTTGTGAGCAAGGCGGCTGTGACCGTCGAAACGCGTCGATCTAAGCACTAAAGAAAATAAAACTTGTTTCTGAATCAAGACCCCACGGAGTCAGCGCCTGATTTCTAGACAAGGACTGTCAGGATTGGAGAGAGTATTACGGGAGAAGCCTGAATCCCGCACGCTGACCCACCTCGGTTTGGAGCACTTCTCTGACGGGCAGATCGAGTTTGGCATATCTTCAAGGAGAGGAAAGAGAAGCGCCCCCCAAGCCAAAACGCATCGGATAGAGACTGCGTAGGCACTCGGCACGGACATGGTGAGCGGGATGCTTTGTGTGCCGGAGGGCATCGGAGAATCCAGGTAAGCCTGCGAGTGCTGGGAGCTAGCGCTTTGCGTATCCGACCAGGTGGCTTCTGGGAGAGGTAGTCCTAAGCGGAGCTTGCAAGCGAGACCGAAGGGGACAGTGGGTGTCAGAAACGACTGCATATTCTTAAAGACATAAGTGCAGGATGGCGGAGGAATGGGAACGGGAGCGCATGGAAGCAGTGCGCGATATCTTTGAAGATATCGATAAAAATACAAACACTGGAAAGGGAAGTGGCAAAAGTAAACCATCAGCTAAGGAATCCGATACTAAAACACTACTGAGAGACTATGAAAAACTTCGCAAGCAAGAAATCTCAAAGTGGTGGGAGTGCACTTCATTACGAAGGTACTTAGAAGTGAACAGAGTACCAAGGGGCCTAAGAATTCTTCTCGCACCAACATATGACAACCCTGACCCAAGAATGTTGGAAGAGTGGGCCAATAATAATGCACAGTCATCTAAAAATATGTTGGAAATATTGGTAAAATATGCGACAACGGACAGAGAAAAACTTTTGGCGCAATTAGCCAACGTTGCACAAGAATTAGAAAAACAAGAAGATCAAGATTATATAACTAAACAAATGACTGACATTAAAACACGTGTGACCAAATATGAGCAAACTATAAAGGAAGGTAAAGCTGAAAAGTTTCAAAGGGACCGCGCAGACTACATGAAAGGGCGCATTTATACGTTTGCGAAGAAATATGATAGTTTCAGGAAAAGAAAACAAACTGCCGCAAATGCTGAGGATAACAGAACACCTGAGGAATCCGAAGTAAGTTCTGGAGCTGAATCGGAACCTGGCACATCGGGATCGATGGCAGAAGATGAAGAAGTACCCACACCTGCAGACGAGTTCGTTTTTTTACGAGAGGAAAGACTGAGAACCCTAAGACCACTGCGGGGTCAACAGAACTCGACCAGAGACAAAGCAGCAACATCACAAAAAGCAGGAAACGAAAAAACAGGAGATGGGGAAAATACAAGACAGCCAAAAGAAAATACAAAGAAACAGAACTACAGACGGAACTACAGACGATAATGGAAACACAATTTGAGGAAGATACAAAAGATAAAAACACAGTCATAAATCTAACTAACATGGCCTTAACATATGAAGAAGAAAAAACTTTGTCATTAGAATTATCCTATTGCAAACGCACTAATTTTAATTACACTCAGACCCGGATAGACTTGCATCAGTTCACACGAAAACTGAAATTGAAAAAACATTTTTTCAACTGCAAGGAGATAAGCAATACGGAAAAAGAACCTTCGGGAGACACAAGCTGGCAAATTAATGATATGCCTTTCATCAGGGAAATGGTAGAGTTGGACACAGATGAAGTAAGTGATATGATGGATACCCAGGAGGCAGCGGAATATGCTGGAGTGAATATTGGGGGTTCATCAAAAACACAATTTAAACCAAGATCTACATTTTGTCCTATTATGCCCAAAGACTGCATTGACATTTTTTCTGAAAAAGTCATAAAAGATCTAAAAACCTTATCATGGTCAAGTAGCAATGATTTCTACAAAACACATGCTAACGAAAGATTGGCGTATGAAAAGGTTATGACGAAAATAAAAGAAAGAAGCGCTGTAGTTGTGCGCTGGTCAGACAAAGGTGGTAACGTAGTCCTTTGGCCTTTGGACATGTACAATACTGAAGCGCTATCACAACTGTCTGACAGAGAATGTTACCAAAGGATTAGTGAGACCAATATCCTCAATATAAAAGAGAGATACCATAGGAGTTTATATGACTGGAAAACGGCGGGAACTATTTCAAAGAACGAATTTGAGTTTCTAAAGAACAATTACCCAGTCACCCCAAACCTATATCTAATCCCAAAAGTACATAAAAATCCTACCTGTCCCCCTGGAAGACCCATAATCTCCGCCATAGGAGGTTTATTTGAAAATACAAGCAGATTTGTAGACTCCTTTCTACAACCCTTTGTAAAGACTCTACCTTCATACACAAGAGACAGTGGAGATTTTCTGAAAAAAATCTATGATGTAAAATGGGACTCAGACTTTGTCTTTATGACACTAGATGTTCAAAGCCTTTATACAAGTATAAGACACCAAGATGGGCTCAAAGCAATCAAACATTACTTGGGAGGCCGAAGCCTTGATTTGTATAAGCATTCACAGATGTTACTCCAAATGACGGAGTGGTGTTTGGAGAACAACACATTTAGTTTTAATAAACTGCTGTACAAACAGACACAAGGGACTGCCATGGGTCCTTGCTTCGCCCCCAGCTATGCTAATTTGCATATGGGCTGGTGGGAGGAGCAAGTACTCAGGGTGAAACATATGGAAGAAATGACACACAATGTAACATTTTACAGTCGTTACATAGACGATATCTTTTTAATTTGGAAAAGTAATGAAGAAAGTGCAAGAGAGTTTGCAGAACAACTCAACCAAAATAGTTTAAACTTGAAGTTTACCTGTGAAACGAGTAAAAGTAGGAAAAATTTCCTAGACTTAGAATTATTGGTGGTGGACAATGCAATACAAACGAACACCTACCGTAAACCAACCGCAGGAAACACTATCTTGCATGCTTCCAGTTTTCACCCTCCAAATCTAATTGATAGTATACCATATGCAGAATGTCTTCGAATGAAAAGAAATTGTAGCACAACTACAAGCTACAAGAATTCAAAGACCAAGTTGTTCAGCAGGTTAAAACTTAGAGGCTACCCAGAACATGTACTAAAAACAGCGGAACAGAAATGTGACCTTAGGGAGAGGAAAGACCTACTGTTTTCCGCCAAAACTGAAAAACCCAAATCAGAAGAAAACACAGGGACCCCACGCCTTGTTACAGGGTACAATGCATACCACAAACAAGTGAGAAATATAATCTACAGACATTGGCCCATAGTCCGGAACGATCCGGTGATAGGCAAAAGTTGCAATAAAATCCCGCAACTTACTTTCAGGAAAGCCAAAAGTATGAGGGAAGAGTTGGTAGACAATGCCCCAGTGTTAAAAAAGAAAGAGCCACCATGGTTAAAAGCAAAGAATGGTTTCTATAAATGTACAAAATGCAAAGCCTGTCAATATGGTACTAATGTTACTAAGGTAAATGTCCCATACAGGAAAACCCCGCTAGAGATACGAGCAAACTACACATGTAGAACAGACTTTGCAGTCTATGTTTTACAATGTAGTTGCAATAAAAGATACGTGGGGAGTACAACACATCTGGTCCACGTAAGAGTGCTCCAGCACCTCAGGGCCATAAAAAACAATGACCCAACGTATCCAGTGGCAAGGCACATCAATATGAAACATGAGGGCAATGCAGAAAACATCAAATACTTCGTCATAGACCATGTGAAGAAAAGCATTAGAGGGGGAAATAGACAACTAGCCCTCCGAAGATTAGAATCGAGATATATTATTCCCCTAGTCAGCAAGGCGCCACAAGGTTTGAATGCAGACGAAGCACTTAGTGTACATTTATGATTTACAAAAACTTATGATCTTATATTTCTGTAAGTTCCCAAACCGTCCCTCCGGAAACAGAGTCCTAGATTGATTGTAATTTAATAGATACATGTCATCTATCTATAGTAACAGTATATATGTTCACAAACCCCTTTTGTTTGGTTTCCTTAAGTAAAATGGCTTGTTTTTGCTAACAATTTGAGAACTAAATCAATGAATTAAGTAACGTAGAAATTGTTTGTTTTGGACATTTTTGCAATGTGTTACCCCCTGCCCACTTGGGCTTAATTCAAAAGAACCAGATAAAATTAAAAAGAACCTTGTAATTTGAGGGTTCTTGAGTAATAAATGGGCACCAGACCCTTTATGGCAATAATATAACCTTTATAGAGGTAATATTAAAAATGCGGATTTCAACTGTCTGAAATTTAATACATTGTAAATGATTTAATATATATACAAACGCTTAAAAATTTACATAAGGAAAAATTATTTATTTGTTAATAATCGACAATGACAGTAATTGTCTTTTATTTAATGTGGATGCATAAAATGTGTAGCAAACTTTAAGAGTGTTGATACAAACAAAACGATTGTATTCAAAAGGAAACGCTGTAAAATTCCAGTGAGTTTCAAACTGGTAGCCATGACTACGGGGAAACCGTTCCAAGATCCAATGAAATGTTGACATGTTAAAAGCAATGACGTAATGTTGCTCTGTGTTGTGAGCAAGGCGGCTGTGACCGTCGAAACGCGTCGATCCAAGCACTAAAGAAAATAAAACTTGTTTCTGAATCAAGACCCTACGGAGTCAGCGCCTGATTTCTAGACAAGGACTGTCAGGATTGGAGAGAATATATATATATATATATATATATATATATATATATATATATATATATATATATATATGTTTTCGCTGGCAACGATGGAGACATGTCCGGGCAAAATTACAAAGAAGGAACAGATGTACATCTTGCCTTAGCAGGTCACATCTGCATGGACCACTGTTATTTTTCGAATTTGAGAAACATCATGACAATTGTGTACCTCTGGGCCACATAGGACAGCAGTGTTCTGACTTTAAGTGTTTTTATCTCCTGTTCGTCATGTTTCTGTTGGAGATTAAAAAAAATGTAAAATAATAACACACACATTGGATATATTCTTCTATCTAAAATTCGTCCTCACAATACCATGTGAGTCAAAGGATCATACCTAGGCTTACAATTCTTTTTGTTAACATCTGCAGATTATATGCCAGATGATGGATTATGCGGCAAAAGTGGCAAATCTATACCTATATGAAAATCACCACGCCCACACAATCGCATAATTCCAGTGGCCCTGGTCATATGTCATCAATAAACTGCCCTTAACATACATTTGGACATGATGTTATACTTTACCAATAATTCCAGTGCCATGATATATAGTTTTACACGTAGTGTAGACCACAAATTTATGAGCTTATCTATTGTACAAAAACTCACTACTTAGAACAATCAATAATATTAATAACATCTTCAGCTTCTTAGACATACTTGCATATAGATCTGTAATGTTTTAGTGTTTAGAAAATGCATGATACTAAGGTTTCAGAGTGCTAAAAGTGACCCTTCTACATAGAAGTGCACACACTTTTTGCTTGAAAGATATTCCTCTTCTAATTATTTATTATATTTACAATGATCACCTAAGGCAATACTTTGTATACTGTAATCATACTAATAGAAGACGTACACTTATAGGACAGTGGCTTTGCATTACTCACATACATTTCACACACTGTGAGCAGAATGACGATTCTCCAATTCATATGCAGAGAGAATCTTGATTTTATTAAAGACAACGGAGGCTAACATTATGGATTATCTTTTATTGCTGCCCCAAAACATGAAGCCCTTTAAAGAATACTAATACATCATAAAACTTTAGAATGTACATGAAGAGTTATGAAACACCACTGCACACAGCCAACCTCCTCTTTTGGCTTAGACGATGCAAAGTAATACCCAAATTGGAGGTTTGTGAAGTATTTCAAGCGTTAGTCTCTGAAAAAAGAAAAGTGAGGTGGTACTCTTAAGACAAATGCGGTTTGAGAAATATTAACAGATTACTGATCCAAGTAGAAAATAATAGTAGGTAACATGCTAAAGAAAAGATCAACTTTATTATCTTAAAATATATTTATTCCAATAATATAAATGGGAGCGGATGGTGGGATAATGTTAGCCTCCGTTGTCTTTAATGAAATCAAGATTAACCCGTTTACTGCAGCCGTTATTTTGGCGCAGTGTGGGCGTTCTAGAGAGTGGGCGGGGCCACGTCGGCTGTTGAACCTTCGCAGCACCAGCCAGGTAGTGCTCCGAATGTTCAGCGGCCGACGGCAGCACTGATAGGGTTAAAGATATAAACTGGAAAATCATCATTTCATTATAAAACCGGAGGCTAACATTATGCATGTTTAAGCCCTCAAGAGCTATATTACTAACATGCCCCACTGGTCTTAAATAGAATCTGGCAAAGGTGTTTGCATGAGACCAATCAGCAGTTTTAAGGATTTCCGGCAGGGAACACCCTACCCAGAAGACTCTACTTGCCATGGCCCCTCTTGAAGAATGGGCTCCAAATCTTGAGATATCAATAACTGCTTCATTCATAATCATGCGTAACCATCTTGCTAAAGTGGCTGTGGAAACAGGTCTATAGGGTTTCACATAGGATAAAAGCAGTTGATCAGCCACAATTGATCTGAATTTTAAGCCCTTGCTCTCATACTCTTAACAGACAGAGTTTCTGCTCTCCATCTTTGAAGGAGGCATAGTTTTTCCGGATTTTGTCATCGAAGAAGTTAGAGAGGTCAGTACATAGGGACGGGGTGGACGGAATCTTTCTCTCAAGAACTGATGGACTGGTGAAGGATCTTACGATCCTAAAGATATCTTTACATGTAATCTCTGCACTTTCATTGGGAAGGATGAAGAATTCTCTTCTAGCTGCCCTCATCATTTTTGGAGTTTTTTAAGGCTTCCTTATATGCTATCTTGGCCTCCGAGGAGTAATCTTTCCTTCACATCCATTCAAGTCTTTTTCACCTACACTTTTCAGTTCTCAGTTCTGTTGAGAACCAAGGGGGTGATGGCGACTCCCACACGATCCTCGCCGCTGTCAGAGGAGCCACTGTATCAAGGGCAGAGGTAATCCTTGAATTGAACGTGGCCGCATCTTTGTTAAGAGCACTGGGCCCAAACTATCAGTTGTAGCCATTTTCCAATTTCTTCTCCGCACTGTCTGCTTCCTTCCCTCAGGCTGTAGATTCCCCAAGCTGAATAAGAAGGGGACCATATGGTGGTCCATCCATACAAGACATTGAGGTGCCTCAGCTCTCGTTGAAGTAGACTCTTCTAAAGAAGATTCAACATAACAAAGAAGCCAATTTCATTGAAATCTGTTTAAGGGAAAGGTGAGTGTTGATAGGCCATGAATTTAATAAATTAAAAATAAAGTTCACATCCCAGAGAGATGAATAGTGAGCCTTGGGCGGTCTTTTTAGTCTCTCACCTTTCAAGACTCTTTTAATCAAAGGGTTACTACCAATTGACAGATTATTAACTTGGGCATGGCCCGAGGAGATAGCGGACCTGTAGCAATTAATTGTTCTGTAAGAGAGGCCGGAATGAAACAGGTTTGCAAGATAATTGGCTACCAATTGGACAGGGGCACTGATGGGATCCAAATCCCTTTCCATGCACCAACTACACCACTTTATACAAATACCTCTGTAACGTTTTCTGGTTCCTGTGGCCCATGTATCATCCCGAAGATCTTTAGCCTCCCCTGGAAGTTCTGAATATCTCTCTGAATTCCGGAAATCCTCCAAACAAGAAGGTTCATCTTCCCCTCTACGACTAGAGGATGTTCCTCTTTGTCCTGGCCCTGCAATAGACCCAGGGAGACTGGGATTAAGTGAGGGAAATCTATTGCTAGTTCCATTACGTCTGGGAACCAGACCCGTGATCTCCAAAAAGGAGTTACCAGAATATTTCTGCACTGTTCTGTCCTACTTTCCAAAGAACCCTCTGAATCATGGAAAAAGGTGGGAAGGCATAGCCTATCATCTTGCTCCAGTCTTGGAGGAAGGTGTCCACAGCTGTTGCTTTGGGGTCTGGCCTCCAGCTGAAATATGTTTGTACCTCACATGTTAACCTGCTTGCAAAAAGATCTACTTGAATTGGGTCCCATAATTCCTGAAATAGGGTGAACACTTTTGGATGTAATCCATAGTCGCTGGAGTCTCTGAGGAACCTTGAGTTTCAATCCACTCTTACATTTTGCACTACTCAAATGTATTTTGATCTTATTGTTATTTTGTGTTCACAGCAAAAGTACTATCTCTTCTTGGCCAGATCTGCAAGCATCTTTGACTTGCCCTCCCCCAAACAGTTTATGTAAGAGACTGTTGTGAAATTGTCTACTCAAATTAATGTTATCGAATTCCTCAGTAAATCCCTGAAGCTCATCAAGGCATTTAGGGAAGCTAGCATTTCCAAGTAATTTATGTGAAATGTTTGTTCTTGACATGACAATCTCCCTCCTGTTTCACGGTTACTGAGGCTGGCTCACCAGCCCTGGCTGCTTGCATCTGATTTTAAAATCTAATCTGGAACATTCCCAAAGATGTCTTTGCCCTTCCAAACTGAATAAGAAAGGGACCATATGGTGGTCCATCCATACCAGACATTGAGGTGCCTGAACTCTCGTTGAAGTAGCTTCTTCTAAAGAAGATTAAACATAACATAGAAGCCAATTTCATTGAAATCTGTTTAAGGGAAAGGTGAGTGTTGATAGGCCATGAATTTAATAAATTAAAAATAAAGTTCACATCCCAGAGAGATGAATAGTGAGCCTTGGGAGGTCTTTTTAGTCTCTCACCTTTCAAGACTCTTTTAATCAAAGGGTTACTACCAATTGATAGATTATTAACTTGGGCGTGACCCGAGGAGATAGCGGATCTGTAGTAATTAATTGTTCTGTAAGAGAGGACGGAATGAAACAGGTTTGCAAGATAATTGGCTACCAATTGGACAGGGGCACCGATGGGATCCAAATTCCTTTCCATGCACCAACTACACCACTTTCTACAAACACCCCTGTAAAGTTTTCTGGGTCCTGGGGCCCATGTATCATCCAGAAGATCTTTAGCCTCCCCTGAAAGTTCTGAATATCTCTCTGAATTCCGGAAATCCTCCAAACAAGTAGGTTCATCTTCCCCTCTACGACTAGAGGATGTTCCTCTCTGTCCTGGCCCTGCAATAGACCCAGGGAGACTGGGATTAAGTGAGGGAAATCTATTGCTAGTTCCATTATGTCTGTGAACCAGACCCGTGATCTCCAAAAAGGAGTTACCAGAATAATGCTGCACTGTTCTGTCCTTACTTTCCAAAGAACCCTCTGAATCATGGAAAAAGGTGGAAAGCATAGTCAATCATCTTGCTCCAGTCTTGGAGGAAGGTGTCCACAGCTGTTGCTTTGGGGTCTGGCCTCCAGCTGAAATATGTTTGTACCTCAAATGTTATCCTGCTTGCAAAAAGATCTACTTGAATTGGGCCCCATAATTCCTGAATTAGGGTGAAAACTTTTGGATGTAATCTCTAGTCGCTGGAGTCTCTGAGGAACCTTGAGGTATAATCCACTCTTAAAATTTGCACTACTCAAATGTATTTTGCTCTTAGTGTTATTTTGTGTTCACAGCAAAAGTACCATATCTTCTTGGCCAGATCTGCAAGCATCTTTGACTTGACACCCCCCAAACGGTTTATGTAAGACACTGTTGTGAAATTGTCTACTGAAATTAATGTTATCGAATTCCTCAGTAAATCCCTGAAGCTCATCAAGGCATTTAGAGAAACTAGCATTTCCAAGTAATTTATGTGAAATGTTTGTTCTTGACATGACCATCTCCCTCCTGTTTCTTTGTTGCTGAGGCTGGCTCATCAGCCCCGGCTGCTTGCATCTGATTCTAAGATCTAATCTGGAACATTCCCAAACATGGCTTTGCCCTTTCCAAGCTTTGAGATTCCTTAACCACCATTGTAGATCCTCTCGAGCATCTTCTGGGAGTGGCAGTGAATATCCATACCATAAACTTTTGGGTAGTCTTTGAGCTTTCAGCCTTCGGAGACCTCTGTAATGAAGGGACCCAGGCAAATTGCTTGAATGGAGGACGATACGACGGCTAAGACCCTTGCCAGGTACCTCAGGACAGTTGATGTTTTGGATAATTTATTGTGGGTTTGTAATGCGCTAGAATCGACTCCCGAAGGAGTATCTCTGCGCAGTAGACCGCTGGGGAACCCGTCCTGGCTTTCCCTGTGAGATGGTCCCTACTGGGTCTCTACAAGGTGAAAACAGGCTTATATGGGGGGCCGTTGTGGAGATGAGGAAAGCTAATGCCCAGAGTTACCGAGTGTGATCCCTGGTTAGAGTAGGCACCGAGATGAGATGAGAATTATCGAGTCCGCTGACCCTGGTCCACGACCCTGCTGCGTCGGGAATTGAACCCTGGTCCCGGGCCGTCCTCTGCTCTCGGGTCTGCCGCCTCTAACCAGTGATCACACTAGTTTTACTGGGGTTAGTGAGGGAAGTGACGGTTGGGACCCACTTTTGAAGAAAAAAGGGGGGAGGGATACCAATCCCTTGCAATCACCCATTATTCCGCAACTTTCTTTCCGCATACCATCACTCCGCATACTTTCATTACGAAAGTACCATGACTCCGCAATGCCATTATAACGCATGGCATTACATTTTATATGCTTTTACCACGCATACATTTACAACGAAATTCGTTGTAAATGCATGAATGGTAAAAGCATGTTTTTTTATGTTTGGATAAGGTTAGTATGGGTATAGGGGTATATGTTTTGGGGTACTGAGGTATATGTTTTGGGGTGTTTGGGTATTTTAAGGGTTCTGATATAGTTTTGGGTTATGGGGTACAGGGGTAGTTTTAGGGATTTGGGATAGGTATGGGTTTTGGGGTACAGGGGTATTTTTAGGGTTCAGGGCTAGGTTTGGGTTTGGGGGTATAGGGGTATATTTAGGGTTCAGGGGTAGGATTGAGTTTTGGGGTACAGGGGTATTTTAGGGTTCAGTGGTAGGATTGGGTTTTTTGGGGTACAGGGGTATTTTTAGGGATCAGGGCTAGTTTTGGGTTTTGGGGTACAGGGGTATTTTAGGGTTCAGGGGTAGGATTGGGTTTTGGGGTACAGGGGTATTTTAGGGCTCAGGGGTAGGATTGGGTTTTGGGGTACAGGGTTATTTTTAGGGTTCAGGGCTAGGTTTGGGTTTTGGGGTACAGGGGTATTTTAAGGGTTCAAGGCTAGGTTTGGGTTTTGGGGTACAGCGGTATTTTAGGGTTCAGGGGTAGGTTTGGGTTTTAGGGTACAGGGGTATTTTTAGGGTCCAGGCTAGGTTTGGGTTTTGGGGTACAGGGGTATTTTTAGGGTCCAGGCTAGGTTTGGGTTTTGGGGTACTGGGGCATTTTTAGGGTTCTGGGCTAGGTTTGGGTTTTGGGGCACAGGGGTATTTTTAGGGTTTAGGGATAGGTTTGGGTTTTGGGGTATAGGGTATATTTATAGGGTTAAGATGGGTTAGTGTTTAAGGGTGTTGGGGTATTTTAAGGAGTAAGGGTGGGTTATGATTATGGGGTGCAGGGGTATTTTAAAGGGAGCAGGGTGGATTTAGTTTTTAGGGTGTAAAGGGAAGCGCGGGGCAAGCACACCCGGAGCTTGAATGTACAGAACCTGGGAAGAAAAAACCAATGAAATATTGGGCACAACGCTCGCTTTTTTTTCCCGTAATCCCGCGCCCCGCACACGTCCACGCCCCCAGCACACGATATGATACATGGCATGGAGGGCGGAACGTACCACACGCCCCAAGCGTTTGTCATGCCCCCAGCACATGTCCACAGCACAACGCAGACACGCCCACAAGGGACTACTTTGCTGGCACGGTTCTTTTACCTTTTAAGTGTATATGGTGGGCGTCTGCATAGCCTATGTCCTTCTGCTGCAACTGCCTTTTCCACGGTGTATTGGGTGTTGTGATTGGTGCCGTGGTTCCTGAGATTACCCGCCTCAAAGGTTTGGGCTCTCTCTTTATTATATTAGTATAGATATATACACACACAAAGTGCATATTGTTCTTAAAATTTTATTTTATTTTTTGGTTTTGGCACATGTTTGTGGTATGTGGCAATCGATATCACTGGATGAATATTCAATCAACTTGGACTATTGGTGTAATTTTTTATCCAATCTTTTCTGATCCATCATGATAATTCTGATTTGCCCACTTGGGCATAATTGTGTATGTTTGGATTCGTAAATCGCGCTGCAATTCATGTATTTAATCATGAATTATGTAATCTAATCCGGAAGTTGAAAACACATAAATAGTGTTAAATTTGTGTTCGGTTATTTGCTGGTAGATAAGTCTAGTCCAATTGGCAAGATTTGTTAAGCGCGACCCATGCTGAATAAAGCATTAGGTTTTGAATCAGACATTTTCACGTATCGACAGAGACTTCGAGAATAATATGCTACGGTAATGTTTATTAGAAAAATGACAGTATCGAGAAATCGAGTATATGGGTTATGATTATGGGGTGCAGGGGTATTTTAAAGGGAGCAGGGTGGAATTAGTTTTTAGGCTCTAAAGGGGAGCGCGGGGCAAGCACATCCGGAGCTGGAATGTTCAGAACCTGGGAAGAAAAAGCAATGAAATATAAGGCACAACGCTCGCTTTTTTTTCCGTAATCCCGCGCCCCGCACACGTCCACGCCCCCAGCACACGCCCACAGCACACGATATGATACATGGCATGAAGGGCGGAACGTACCACACGCCCCCAGCGTTTGTCACGCCCCCAGCACACGCCCACAGCACAACGCAGACATGCCCACAAGGGACTACTTTGCTGGCACGGTTCTTTTAACTTTTAAGTGTATATGGTGGGCGTCTGTATAGCCTATGTCCTTCTGCTGCAACTGCCCTTTCCAACGCTGTATTGGGTGTTGTGATTGGTGCTCTGGTTCCTGAGATTACCTGCCTCAAAGGTTTGGGCTCTCTCTTTATTATATTAGTACTAGCAGCCCATCCCGACGTTGTCCGGGTATGAATTGCTGCCGGCCAGTAGTATATTGTTTTGTAGGATTTCGTTTTGATGGCATTTCTTATCTGTGACAGGCCTGTGAAACGCTCCGATTCACAGTGCACTGCTGATGCACTTAAGAGTGCGCTGCGCGTTCAGTAGTGTGTGAACTCGAGTTTCCCTACTTTATTTTTCCTTGCAATATTAAATAGCGTGAACACGACAACATGGCATGAGCACAATTTACATTACAGAAGAACACATTCATTTGTGGTAGGCACGGGGAGACAAAGCGATTTGCCTGGAATCACAGGATGTTGAGCTGATGCCGAGATTCGAATGTAGCTCCCCAGCTCTAAAGTTCGCAATTCTAGAACTTGTGGCGGGAGGTGTGTCTAAAAGTGTATGTCGGTGCTGGCCATTAATGAGAGAGACCTGTGCATTTTTCAAATGGGTGGTGAAAAAATATGAGTATGTTGCTGGAGATGTGGGCCGCCGTGCCAACAATGTACTTACCGGGGAGGGTAAACACCCATTATTCTGCAACTTTCTTTCCGCATACCATCACTCCGCATACTTTCATTACGAAAGTACCATGACTCCGCAATGCCATTATAACGCATGGCATTACATTTTATATGCTTTTACCACGCATACATTTACAATGAAATTCGTTGTAAATGCATGAATGGTAAAAGCATGTTTTTTTTTTAATGTTTGGATAAGGTTAGTATGGGTATAGGGGTATATGTTTTGGGGTACTGAGGTATATGTTTTGGGGTGTTTGGGTATTTTAAGGGTTCAGATATAGTTTTGGGTTATGGGGTACAGGGGTAGTTTTAGGGTTTAGGGATAGGTATGGGTTTTGGGGTACAGGGGTATTTTTAGGGTTCAGGGCTAGGTTTGGGTTTTGGGGTATAGGGGTATATTTAGGGTTCAGGGGTAGGATTGGGTTTTGGGGTACAGGGGTATTTTAGGGTTCAGTGGTAGGATTGGGTTTTGGGGTACAGGGGTATTTTTAGGGATCAGGGCTAGTTTGGGGTTTTGGGGTAAAGGGGTATTTTAGGGTTCAGAGGTAGGATTGGGTTTTGGGGTACAGGGTTATTTTTAGGGTTCAGGGCTAGGTTTGGGTTTTTGGGTACATGGGTATTTTTAGGGTTATGGGGTAGGTTTGGGTTTTGGGGTACAGGGGTATTTTAAGGGTTCAAGGCTAGGTTTGGGTTTTGGGGTACAGTGGTATTTTAGGGTTCAGGGGTAGGTTTGGGTTTTGGGGTACAGGGGTATTTTTACGGTTCAGGGCTAGGTTTCAGTTTTGGGGTATAGGGGCATTTTTAGGGTTCAGGGGTAGGTTTGGGTTTTGAGGTACAGGGGTATTTTTAGGGCTCAGGGCTAGGTTTGGGTTTTGGGGCACAGGGGTATTTTTAGGGTTTAGTGATAGGTTTGGGTTTTGGGGTACAATATTTATAGGGTTAAGATGGGTTAGTGTTTAAGGGTGTTGGGGTATTTTAAGGAGTAAGGGTGGGTTATGAATATGGGGTGCAGGGGTATTTTAAAGGGAGCAGGGTGGAATTCGTTTTTAGGGTGTAAAGGGGAGCGCGGGGCAAACACCCCTGGAGCTGGAATGTACAGAACCTGGGAAGAAAAAACAATGAAATATTGGGCACAATGCTCGCTTTTTTTTCCCGTAATCCCGCGCGCCGCACACTTCCACTCCCCCAGCACACGCCCACAGCACACGATATGATACTTGGCATGAAGGGCGGATCGTACCACACGCCCCCAGGGTTTGTCACGCCCCCAACACACGGCCACAGCATAACGCAGACACGCCCACAAGGGACTACTTTGCTGGCATGGTTCTTTTACCTTTTAAGTGTATATGGTGGGCGTCTGCATAGCCTATGTCCTTCTGCTGCAACTGCCCTTTCCAATGCTGTATTGGGTGCTGTGATTGGTGCTGTGGTTCCTGAGATTACCCGCCTCAAATGTTTGGCCTCTCTCTTTATTATATTAGTATAGATAGATAGATTTCAATGTCACATACATATCATAAACTAACAATACATAACAAATATTTCATCAAATCATAAAAGAACAAGAATATCAACATCCAAAGATAAAATGTTACAAGAGTTTTCGAAAATAAAGTAGATAAGATGACAATCTCTATGCGCGTTTCGGCGTAACATACGCCATCTTCAGGAGAACCACTTCCATTTCTAAATATAAGAAAAACATGCACATAAATAGACATAATATATATGACAATAAAGCACACTGAGGCTGTTAAAAGATAACATGATGTGCAAGATGTATAGGGTGTTAAATAAATGCCATTCAAGAGCAAGAAAACTCAAGGGAAAATAGAGAGTATATTTTAGTGCTAGTTCCAAAGCCACTCAAGGGAGGGATAAACTTGAGGGGAGTAAACTCAAAATGTGAATAGAAGAAAAAAAGCACAATATACCATAGAAATTGAAGAAAAGAGGACACAGATGTGAGAGAAAACAGATAGTATCCTGTGATTGTGATAAAGGAGTTGAAACAGCTTCATTTCACTCTGACATTTAACTTGGAGGCAGGGTATCCTCTGCTGGCATTGGAGACTCTGTCTCGCCTACGGATACCATAGGTAGTACCAGTTATGCCATTTTAAGCACCTTGAAGCTAGTTGTTCGATTCTTTTAGGCCACTAGATATAGTTAATTACCATATTCTAACCATGAATCTAACAGGGCACCTACAATCAAAAATGTCAGGAGGGCAGTGATAAGCCAGTCCACCTTTTCTCAGAAGTGACTGGCCTTGAGCAGTAGAATCATCTTAGGGAAACGTTTTCTCTGTTTTTTTTATTTGACTTGTTCACGTCATCCTTTAGTAGCTAAGGTTTGATCATGTCGTGACTCAGTCACTTTTTTCTAAATTATCAGGTTGGTTATTGGTTACATTTGATTAACCTCGCATGCAGGGCCTATTTTCACGTGCCAACAGACCTACGTGCGTTGAGAATCTCTTGGTACACCAGCTTAACCCCTACTGCACGTCTTACTACTTCATGATCATCCAGACGCACTTTATGTGGGATAATTTAGAATTTTTTCCGAGAATGGGGTCTGTTCACACCAACGCAAACCCAGGACTGTGTTCTGTAGACCTCACTGAAGTCTTGGCCCGCACAGTTAGAAACACTGAGGTAGTGTTAAATATTGCAACTGTGATGGACCCGTGCATTTGCTTGAAAATGACTCTCGTTGTCTTGATAAAGCATTAAAGTTGTTTTTTCTCATACGTTCTTTATTAATTGTTTTGATCCTAAATAGCTATTCAATCAATCAATCAATCGGTGACACTTATAAAGCGCGCTACATACCCGTAGGGTCTCAAGGCGCTGGGGGGGGGGGGGTGCCGCTACTGCTCGAACAGCCAGGTCTTCAGCTTCTTCCTGAAGGAGAGGTGGTCTTGGGTCAGGCGCAGGTCGGACGGGAGGGAGTTCCAGGTCTTGGCGGCCAGGTAGGAGAAGGACCTTCCTCCTGTAGTCGCTCTTCGGATGCGGGGGACGGCGGCGAGGGCGTGGTTGGCTGATCGGAGGTGGCGTTTGGGAGCGTAGAAGTTGACTCGGCTGTTGAGGTAGCTCGGGCCTTGGTCGTGTAGGGCTTTGTGTGCGTGGGTGAGGAGGCGGAAGGTGATTCTCTTGTTGACGGGGAGCCAGTGAAGGTCTCTCAGATGTCCGGAGATGTGGCTGGATCGTGGGATGTCGAGGATGAGTCTGGCTGAGGCGTTTTGGATCCGCTGGAGTCTCTTCTGGAGCTTGGCGGTGGTCCCGGCGTAGAGGGCGTTGCCGTAGTCCAGTCGGCTGGTGACGAGGGCCTGGGTGACGGTCTTCCTGGTCTCTGTGGGGATCCACCAGAAGATCTTCCGTAGCATGCGTAGGATGTTGAAGCACGCCGAGGAGACGCTGTTGACTTGCCTGGTCATGGAGAGGGAGGAGTCCAGGATGAAGCCCAGGTTTCGTGCATGGTCTGTCGGTTTGGGTGCGGTGCCCAGGGCGGGAGGCCACCAGGAGTCGTCCCAGGCGGAGGGTGAGGAGCCCAGGATGAGGACCTCCGTCTTGTCCGAGTTCAGTTTCAGGCGGCTGGTCGTCATCAACTCGGCTACCTCTTTCATCCCTTCGTGCAGGTTGGCTCTGGCGGCGGCGGGGTCGTTGGTCAGGGAGAGGATCAGCTGGGTGTCGTCGGCGTAGGAGATTATGCTGAGGTGGTGTTTGCGTACGATGGCCGCGAGGGGGCTCATGTAGACGTTGAAGAGGGTGGGGCTCAGGGATGATCCTTGGGGGACGCTATTGAAACCATTATAGAGTATTGTTTCCTGGGCCAGTACCTCTTTGAGAACTTTCAGTCCATGAAGTAACCAATTTGAATGCTCTATGGGATGGCGCTAAGTGTTTAAAAAAAGGCAGGTTTCCCCAACTCTAACACCTGTGCTGCAATAACATTGCACTAGTCGATCAGGATGTGACTCTTCAGACTTGTTCTGCTATTGCTTTGAAGTGTTTCACTATGGTTTTGCTGTTACCAAGTACATTAGGCAAAATCACATCATGTATGTGCACATTTTTAAAGTACCCCTCATGAAGCTTACCAAACTGCTGCTTTCAACAGGACATCCAATAATTAATGAAAGTTCTAGAGGACATTAACTTTGAGAAAATGGCCCTCCACACTCGTTATGTGTATCTCCTTTAGCACCATGTGCAGGCATTTATCTCATGGCAAAGCCCGCTACAGCGATCTTTAATGCTATGTTGGGGATGTGGTGACAATTTAAGGGCACTTTGGTCTCCTACAGCAAGGGCACATAATGCCTTTCAATGTTTCCTATCAGAGAAACCACCTCTCTGAGAAGACTGTTCCCACGATGTTTTATCTACCTGAAGAAACCACAGCTCAAGGCTGGGACCGAAACTGAAAGGCTGACGCTTTTTGTCACAATCCTGACAAAATGTGCCGATAAATAATATGTCCTAATCAGCTAATATTTTAAACAGTAGCACTGTGTGCCCTTCCTTCTCTCCCAGATGCATAATATCTGTTTATTTTGTTACATCCTGCTGCCTGGAAAGCAAAGAAAGTGAATTCCAATTTAGTTTTGGCTGCTGTTCGTTGGCACTGAACAGGCTTTGTACTCGTCTGCGGAAGCTCTGAGGGGCATATTATCAAGGACCGGTGTTAAAATTATCGCCGTTTTATCGGCAGAAAACTGCTGATAAAACGGTGATAATGGGCTTGATAATACGCCCTTGTTAATTCCCATAGAAGCCCATGTTCTGATGTTAACATGGGTTTCTATGGGAATTAACAAGGGCGTATTATCAAGCCCATTATCGCCGTTTTATCGGCAGTAAAAAACGGCAATAATTTTAACACCGGTCCTTGATAATATGCCCCCAAGTACTTGTGTTTGGCTTCACCGAGGAGAATTAAGGAATGTCCACAGACCTGCATTGTGAGCTGCACCCTTTGCCATAGGAGCACTTTAGGACTCATTTTCTGGTCTGACTTAAACGTGGCTTTAGCTGTCGCACCTCCTGCTGTAATTTTTTCTTTTTAATTATAACCAAAACTCATAAATGCATTAACAGAAGTCTTTCAGTCAGCAGTAGTCATTGATTGACCAGTTCAACTGTCATTGACATTCGGTTTCCACTCACCATCGATACAGCATGGATGATGTGCCCGCAGTCTTTAGCCATTGGCTGCCTTGCACTGTGAGTAAACGCTTTTTGACTGATCGCGTGCACACATGCCTGAAAAAGTGGGCACTTTAGTTTCAGGCATTGTGTACCTGAGCCACTTCTTTTTATTTTTTATAGATTTCTTATTGCATATTGGATACATTTTAGTAAAAAGATACGGCATTGTACGTTGGTTGGGGGCTAGATCTGTTGGCTTTGCCAATTTTTTTTGTTTTACAATGAAAAGGTATAGTCTATTGTGCGTCACCTTGTAGCTGGTTGAACTTCCGAATGTGAACATGTGAAATATTTTGCTATACCTCAAGGTAGGGTACATGGGATAGTAGTTACTATGTTGTTGAGAGTAGAAACTGGTCTCCTGATCGAGTTCTTGTCCCAGCTTTTCCAATTTAACCAATTTGCCTGATCCAGGGCAAATCACGTGGGGCCCATTCACAAAGTTGTTTGTGTATGTAAGTGATGGGAGCCGAAAGAAATCTGAGTGCTCAAATGACAGATCCTTATGCAGTAAGTCAAGACCTGCAGATATTGTCAAGCACGGACTAATTTTAATTTATTGACGTTTTATTAAGTGCTTAGGATTTTTCATAGCGCTAGATGTAAGAAAACAGAAACCGTAGGAATGATAGAAGTTGTGCCCAAGACTGTTAGTGTCCAGAGGATGCTTAGACAGTGCTTTTTCATCACTTTCCAGTTGTTCACTTGATGGGTTTAGTGATTTGATTCTTGGCCATTTTATGACATTGCAGACTTAGATAAACTAGAGTGGACCGTAGGTTCATTGGCGGCACCTAATGGTGAGCTAAGTTCTGGACGTAAATAGTCAATTTTTCCTTATTACTTTGTTTACAGCATTTTGAAATTGTTGTGGGTTTCCATGGGAGGTCAGTAAAAGGCTTTCGTGTCTGGCCTTACATGGTCTTGTAAAAGGACTTACATTTGTGAAATATCATCCAGATGGGGTGCTTTTTCTGCAGTTGCAATTGTTATTGGGGAGTGTTGGCATGAACTTGTGTTTCTGGTATGAGACATGCAAGTGATTATTTTACATGTTGTGAGCACACGCAAAGTTGCAGCATTTTGGTTAGTCTTACAGTTTTTGCAAAGACATCCCTCTTAAAGCACGTCTAAACATATACCGAAAAAGGCAGGGATGAGTGTTGGGAAAGGACATGGAATACCCTCCTGTTTTGTTGGGGTTTAATGTTAGTGATTAGTCCAACTGGAAACGCTTTTCCCTTGGGAGAGAAAAAACAAGCATTGGCATAGCCAATCGGTCTCGCCTTTGGGACCTTATAAGGGTTAAGTTATCCAGCACAATGTCCTTGGTGCAACAACATCAAGTGTTGCACGGCTAAACACTTATAAGGTCCCAAAGGCGAGACCTAGTGGCTATGCCAGAGCTTGTTATTTTATTTAGTGCAATTCTATATGGCGCAGACTTTATCCAAAGATGTCAGAGGGCTTCACAATACAACCATGTATATTACATGAGGAAATTTACATACTTACAAGTTACAGATACAAACAAGATCGATGAAAAAGTAAAATAACAATAGGTGGCAGTCACACAAAAATCAAAAGCACAATAGGATTAGGACCGTACAGGCACAGATTACATATTTACAACATTGTAAGACCTTCCTTGAGGGGCATGAAAAGGGATGTATTACCTCTGGAAGTGTCTTTGGAAGAGAAGTGATTTCAGTTCAGTTTTGAAAGTCTTGGTAGAGGTGGTGGTACGCAGTAGTGGAGGAAGAGAGTTCTTGATCCTGACCGCATTGCCTGAGAAGGATTGAGCCATCGATCTTTCCCTTTTGAAGGTGGGGGGGGGGCTCAAGCAGTAATTTCTCTGCATTACTTGAAGGTCTAGAGCCTCCAGAGATTTTTTATTTTATTTGCCGGGTACTGAGGGGAGGAAGTGTGCAAGGCATTGTGGGTGATACAGTCAGTCTTGTAGATTGATCTTTCTTCGATGGGATGCCATCGAAGAGAAAACAGTATGGGTATGATGTGGTCACTTCTATTATCCCCAAAGACAAAACAAGCCGCTGAATGGAGTACGCATTTGAGAGAGGAAAGGTGGGATTTGGGGAGGCAAGCAAGCAGATAATTGCAATAGTCCAATCTAGAGAGAACCAGAGATTGGACCAATGCTTTTAGGTCTTGCTCCAGAAAGAAACGTCAAATCCCCGAGATAAGGTGCAGTTGGTAACATGCATTCTTTGGAATGGAATTGATGTGGAAGTGTAGAGTGAGCCTTTTGTCAAGTATGACACCAAAGGATTTAGCGCTGTTAAATGTAAATTGTAAATTGATACTTGTATAGCGCACTACTCACCTGCAAGGGTCTCAAGGCACTTGTACAAATACCGCTGTGGAACCCATCCTGGCTTTACCTGTGAGGCGTCCACTCCTGGGCACCCTCAAGGTGGAGACCAGGCATCCTTAGCATTGTGGGGGCCGTTGTGGAGATTAAGCAAGCTATTGCCCAGAGTTTCAGAGTGGGACTCCATGATTGGAATAGGCACCGAGGCGAGAATTATCAGGTCAGTGGAATTTTTAAGCCGAAGACCCGCCGAGGTGGGGAATTGAACCCTGTTCCCGGGCTAGACCTCTGCATCATTGTCTGCCGCTCTAATCATTGAGCCACACTTCTCCACGCTGTTGACAACGATCGGTTTGTTGTTCAGTAAGTTAAGTTTATTCATCCAAGATTGAACAGGAGAAGGAGAGAGTGAGGTAGAGAGGAGGAGGAATTTAGTTTTGGAAGGATTCAGAATGAGTTGATGAGCTAACATACAGTTTTGAATAGAGTTGAGAGTAGAGTTGCGGATTGAGATGTCGTATGAGGAAGACACCTTAAGGTAGATTTGGGTGTCATAGGCATAGAGGTGTTAAAGTATCCCAGATTTCCTTAAGAGATTTCTCAATGGTTCTAAATAAAGATTGACCAAAGTGGGTGGGAGTATAGATCCTTGAGGGACGCCCTGACCTACCGCCATTGAAGATGAAAGGCTATTCGCTAATTTATTTACAACAAGGGGTGGTGAGGGACAGAGTCTCTGAATTAAACAGAATACTCTCACCCAGTCAAGAGATCAGGGCTAGATCCAACACCGTTTTTTAGCTCACTGCACCATCCCAGTTTCAGAACCTGGCTGTATGCAAATTAGTCTGTTCCTGTCCCAGTGCATGATGGGAACAGGGCAAACCAAACTACAAAAGCCAATTCTTACACTGGGAAGGAAACAAGCTACCGGGGACCGGTTTCTGGCATTTCAGCCTCTTCGGCCCGGCTTGCTTGAATCCTGATGGTGCAATGAGCAAGGGACTCACATCTGAGTATACCCTTCCACGCTTAGGGTGGACAAAAATATTTACAACAAGGGGTGGTGAGGGACAGAGTCTCTGAATTAAACAGAATACTCTCACCCAGTCAAGAGATCAGGGCTAGATCCAACACCGTTTTTTAGCTCACTGCACCATCCCAGTTTCAGAACCTGGCTGTATGCAAATTAGTCTGTTCCTGTCCCAGTGCATGATGGGAACAGGGCAAACCAAACTACAAAAGCCAATTCTTACACTGGGAAGGAAACAAGCTACCGGGGACCGGTTTCTGGCATTTCAGCCTCTTCGGCCCGGCTTGCTTGAATCCTGATGGTGCAATGAGCAAGGGACTCACATCTGAGTATACCCTTCCACGCTTAGGGTGGACAAAAATATTTACAACAAGGGGTGGTGAGGGACAGAGTCTCTGAATTAAACAGAATACTCTCACCCAGTCAAGAGATCAGGGCTAGATCCAACACCGTTTTTTAGCTCACTGCACCATCCCAGTTTCAGAACCTGGCTGTACGCAAATTAGTCTGTTCCTGTCCCAGTGCATGATGGGAACAGGGCAAACCAAACTACAAAAGCCAATTCTTACACTGGGAAGGAAACAAGCTACCGGGGACCGGTTTCTGGCATTTCAGCCTCTTCGGCCCGGCTTGCTTGAATCCTGATGGTGCAATGAGCAAGGGACTCACATCTGAGTATACCCTTCCACGCTTAGGGTGGACAAAAATATTTACAACAAGGGGTGGTGAGGGACAGAGTCTCTGAATTAAACAGAATACTCTCACCCAGTCAAGAGATCAGGGCTAGATCCAACACCGTTTTTTAGCTCACTGCACCATCCCAGTTTCAGAACCTGGCTGTATGCAAATTAGTCTGTTCCTGTCCCAGTGCATGATGGGAACAGGGCAAACCAAACTACAAAAGCCAATTCTTACACTGGGAAGGAAACAAGCTACCGGGGACCGGTTTCTGGCATTTCAGCCTCTTCGGCCCGGCTTGCTTGAATCCTGATGGTGCAATGAGCAAGGGACTCACATCTGAGTATACCCTTCCACGCTTAGGGTGGACAAAAATATTTACAACAAGGGGTGGTGAGGGACAGAGTCTCTGAATTAAACAGAATACTCTCACCCAGTCAAGAGATCAGGGCTAGATCCAACACCGTTTTTTAGCTCACTGCACCATCCCAGTTTCAGAACCTGGCTGTATGCAAATTAGTCTGTTCCTGTCCCAGTGCATGATGGGAACAGGGCAAACCAAACTACAAAAGCCAATTCTTACACTGGGAAGGAAACAAGCTACCGGGGACCGGTTTCTGGCATTTCAGCCTCTTCGGCCCGGCTTGCTTGAATCCTGATGGTGCAATGAGCAAGGGACTCACATCTGAGTATACCCTTCCACGCTTAGGGTGGACAAAAATATTTACAACAAGGGGTGGTGAGGGACAGAGTCTCTGAATTAAACAGAATACTCTCACCCAGTCAAGAGATCAGGGCTAGATCCAACACCGTTTTTTAGCTCACTGCACCATCCCAGTTTCAGAACCTGGCTGTATGCAAATTAGTCTGTTCCTGTCCCAGTGCATGATGGGAACAGGGCAAACCAAACTACAAAAGCCAATTCTTACACTGGGAAGGAAACAAGCTACCGGGGACCGGTTTCTGGCATTTCAGCCTCTTCGGCCCGGCTTGCTTGAATCCTGAAGGTGCAATGAGCAAGGGACTCACATCTGAGTATACCCTTCCACGCTTAGGGTGGACAAAAATATTTACAACAAGGGGTGGTGAGGGACAGAGTCTCTGAATTAAACAGAATACTCTCACCCAGTCAAGAGATCAGGGCTAGATCCAACACCGTTTTTTAGCTCACTGCACCATCCCAGTTTCAGAACCTGGCTGTATGCAAATTAGTCTGTTCCTGTCCCAGTGCATGATGGGAACAGGGCAAACCAAACTACAAAAGCCAATTCTTACACTGGGAAGGAAACAAGCTACCGGAGACCGGTTTCTGGCATTTCAGCCTCTTCGGCCCGGCTTGCTTGAATCCTGATGGTGCAATGAGCAAGGGACTCACATCTGAGTATACCCTTCCACGCTTAGGGTGGACAAAAATATTTACAACAAGGGGTGGTGAGGGACAGAGTCTCTGAATTAAACAGAATACTCTCACCCAGTCAAGAGATCAGGGCTAGATCCAACACCGTTTTTTAGCTCACTGCACCATCCCAGTTTCAGAACCTGGCTGTATGCAAATTAGTCTGTTCCTGTCCCAGTGCATGATGGGAACAGGGCAAACCAAACTACAAAAGCCAATTCTTACACTGGGAAGGAAACAAGCTACCGGGGACCGGTTTCTGGCATTTCAGCCTCTTCGGCCCGGCTTGCTTGAATCCTGATGGTGCAATGAGCAAGGGACTCACATCTGAGTATACCCTTCCACGCTTAGGGTGGACAAAAATATTTACAACAAGTGGTGGTGAGGGACAGAGTCTCTGAATTAAACAGAATACTCTCACCCAGTCAAGAGATCAGGGCTAGATCCAACACCGTTTTTTAGCTCACTGCACCATCCCAGTTTCAGAACCTGGCTGTATGCAAATTAGTCTGTTCCTGTCCCAGTGCATGATGGGAACAGGGCAAACCAAACTACAAAAGCCAATTCTTACACTGGGAAGGAAACAAGCTACCGGGGACCGGTTTCTGGCATTTCAGCCTCTTCGGCCCGGCTTGCTTGAATCCTGATGGTGCAATGAGCAAGGGACTCACATCTGAGTATACCCTTCCACGCTTAGGGTGGACAAAAATATTTACAACAAGGGGTGGTGAGGGACAGAGTCTCTGAATTAAACAGAATACTCTCACCCAGTCAAGAGATCAGGGCTAGATCCAACACCGTTTTTTAGCTCACTGCACCATCCCAGTTTCAGAACCTGGCTGTATGCAAATTAGTCTGTTCCTGTCCCAGTGCATGATGAGAATAGGGCAAACCAAACTACAAAAGCCAATTCTTACACTGGGAAGGAAACAAGCTACCGGGGACCGGTTTCTGGCATTTCAGCCTCTTCGGCCCGGCTTGCTTGAATCCTGATGGTGCAATGAGCAAGGGACTCACATCTGAGTATACCCTTCCACGCTTAGGGTGGACAAAAATATTTACAACAAGGGGTGGTGAGGGACAGAGTCTCTGAATTAAACAGAATACTCTCACCCAGTCAAGAGATCAGGGCTAGATCCAACACCGTTTTTTAGCTCACTGCACCATCCCAGTTTCAGAAGCTGGCTGTATGCAAATTAGTCTGTTCCTGTCCCAGTGCATGATGGGAACAGGGCAAACCAAACTATAAAAGCCAATTCTTACACTGGGAAGGAAACAAGCTACCGGGGACCGGTTTCTGGCATTTCAGCCTCTTCGGCCCGGCTTGCTTGAATCCTGATGGTGCAATGAGCAAGGGACTCACATCTGAGTATACCCTTCCACGCTTAGGGTGGACAAAAATATTTACAACAAGGGGTGGTGAGGGACAGAGTCTCTGAATTAAACAGAATACTCTCACCCAGTCAAGAGATCAGGGCTAGATCCAACACCGTTTTTTAGCTCACTGCACCATCCCAGTTTCAGAACATGGCTGTATGCAAATTAGTCTGTTCCTGTCCCAGTGCATGATGGGAACAGGGCAAACCAAACTACAAAAGCCAATTCTTACACTGGGAAGGAAACAAGCTACCGGGGACCGGTTTCTGGCATTTCAGCCTCTTCGGCCCGGCTTGCTTGAATCCTGATTTCTGACAGACTTGAGATCTGTCCGAGAGGAATGAAGCAAACCATTTAAACACTGTGCCTTCCAAGCCCATTCTCTGGTTTAAAGTGTTTAGGAGAGTGTTCTCATTAACAGTGTCAAAGGCTGCAAAAAGGTCTAGAAGAATCAGCAGACAAGACTGCCCGGAGTCAAGTACAAGCAGGGCATCGTCGATCACTTGCAGCGGGGCGTTTTCAGTGCTGCAGTCTTGCATGAAACCAGATTGGAATTTGTCAAGAAGATTGTTATAATTCATATGTAGGGAAAGTTGTTTCGCTACACATCTTTTTGTGATTTCCGCAAGAAAAGGGAGGTTGGTGATGGGGCAGAAGTTGTTGAGGTCATTTGCATCAGCGGAGGGTTTTTTAAGAAGTGGGGGTAACCTGTCCTTTTTTAAGGGCAACAGGAAGGGAGCCTTGGCTGAGGAAGAGGTTAACCAGATTGGTCCAATAGGAAAGAGCATGGGTGTAGAAGTCAACGGCGATGTCACTTGGGATGGGATTGGAAGAATGGTAGAGGGTTTCGTTTTAATGCATTTGAGGAGGGCATCTTCAGAGATTACGTCAAAGTTCTGCCAAGTGACTAAGGATTTGCGCTCCTCTAAGGGGGTAGGGTGAATGACCTGATCCACCAGTGATTTCACTTTTTCATCAAAGAATGTAGAGAATTCTGCTGCTTTCTTTGGGGGATCGTCAGCCTTGAAGGCTGAGGGAGAGACATTTGTATTTTTGATGAGGTCAAATAGTTTTTTGGGTCTGTTTTTGGCTGAGTCGTGGAGGGTTCTGCAGTGTGATGCTTTTTCATGGAAGATGTGTCTGTGGTAGTTTGATCTTGCTGAGCGCAGAATAGAGAGATTAGAGGTTGAAGGTGATTGTCTCCATTGTTTCTCCAGGAGTCTCAGGTTCTTCCTTTTTGCATAAAGGGATTTATTGAACCATGGAGCAGAAGGAATAGGCCTTTTTTTTTTGCTTTGAAGTGGAGCAACATTATCAATTTCGACTGCAAGGCTGGAGAGACATCGCAAGGTAAGAGCACTGGCATCCGAATTAGGGTCTAACATTGGAAGTGATAGCATAGCAGAATTGCAAAGAATGTCATGGTCAATGTTTTTGGTGTTACGGAACCAGGTAGTGGTCCTTTTAGGTTGGCCAAGAGTTACAGAGTGAGATAGGTAAAGAGAGAAGGGGAGGATGAAGTGGTCGGACCAGTCTGCGGGAATAGTGAAAGCAATAGTTAGCATACCTGCTTTGGATATAACAAGGTCAAGAATTGAGCCCTTCAAGTGTGTTGGTTCTTTGCAGTGTTGGATAAAATCATTAACGGAGAGAAAAGTGGCAAGCCTATTGGCAGCCGAGTCTTCCAAGGAGCTACAGTGGAGATTAAAGTCTCCCAGAAAAATCTATCTGTCACTTTGGGAGGATTGGTCGCTGGCGAAGTCAGTGAGTTCCTACAAGAAAGAAGAGCAGTCATCGGGTGGGTGATAAATGGCATGAAATCTGAAAAGGGAGCAGTGTTCCACTTGAAGCTCCAGAGAAAGGCATTCAAATGTATGGAAAAAGCTGTTGGAAAAACCTTGAATTGAAGGGAGTTTCTGAAGATGATTGCAATACCTCCCCAACTTTATCTGTTCCATCATTTCTAATGATGGAATAGTCGGTGGGTAGCAGAAGATCAAAAATAGTATAGGAGGTGTTGAATCAGGTCTTAGTGTGGAAAAGAATGTTGTGAAGCATGATGGTGTCAGAAATTTCTAGCTTGTGTTTAATTGCAGATCTGCAGTTGCGGAGCAAACAGTGCAACTCTGACAGGGCTGTTTTGGTGAAGGGGCATTTGGGCTTATAGGGGTTTTATGGATAATGTTCCTGTATGAGGGTGCCATGGTAGAATATGGCTGATGTCTAGTTCTGGCAGAGGAGATGGTTGGGATAATGCACAGAGTAGACGTAACTGGAGTAAGCATGGGCGAATTTTGCGAATCTGGCGTTCGTGAATTTGCGTATTTGCGAACTCGCAATCCGCAAAATCCGCGAATTCTCGTGAATTTGCGGATTTTTTTTGTGTGTTCGCAAGGGTTTCTGCCAGTTCCCGAGGGTTTTGTACTAGTTCGCAATTGCGAACTTACTTGTCGGCTCGCAACGGTCGCGACTATGTTGTTTCTACATCTGGTTCATCATCCCAGGTTCCCGGCACCCTCTGTTTCACCACTGCCACCCTCTGTTTCACCCATGCCACCCTCTGGTACATCAATGCCACCCTCTGGTTCATCATCACTGTAGATTATGGGGGGGAAAAGCAAGCACACCTGTCCTGCTTCAATTTACATGAATTAATTTGGGGTTGATTTATTAATGTGTCACTGTTTTAAAATTCCAGTCTGGCACCTGCTTCCTTATCTGTAATTTGCTTTCTGTGGCAGTGCAAATTTTTTTTCCAGGACCTTTGTGGCCTACTTGTAGCTATTCTATGAGCCTGCTGTGAGGGTCAGAGCAGGGTCATACAATTGTTGCAATTAGCAACTAAACTCTGGAGGGGCCCCCGTCAGGAAGCACTACAGGGAATGGTTACTAATGATGAGTGAACTTTTGCTACTCGTTTTTCTGCAGAACAGCAACTGTAATGCCCCAACCAAACTAACTTGTGAAAGTTGATTTCTAATCCAAAAGTGATCCAAAGAAAGTCAAAAGGCCTCAAATCCAAAAAAGTGCAGGCAAATGTCAACCTGAGGAGTTATTCTGATAAAAATCATCATTTTCAGAAGTACTATGCTGCTTGCTAGTGGATTTCTTGTGCAGAATTGCAAATTTTGTAATTTCGCGAGTGCAAGATTGTTGCTCCCCGCTGCACCTACATGTTCGCAATTGCTAACTCTCGCGATGCGTCGCCAAACTCCCGCGGGATCCCGCAGCAAGATCCAAAATGGCGCAGCACTTGCAAAATATCGAGAAAAACAACTCAGCAAACGCTGAATGACGGTAAGTGAATGCCGCACGCCGCAAAATTGTATCACCAAGAAAAAAAAATCCGCTGCGTGCGAATTTGCGGATTGCGAATTTACCGAAAATCCACAAAATCCGCGAGCGGAACGGATTTTCCGCCCATGCTTAAACTTGAGAGGAGAGGGGACGGGGATGGCATTAGAAATTTTGTAACTAGCCAGTAAATTAGAAATGTCTGCAGATGACAGATTATGTGTGCCTTTTTTGGAGCGCTGGAGCAAGGTATTTCTCAGGAGTTTGGGGAAGTGGGTGCTTGCGAGGGGAATTGGGTTGTTGGGAAAGGTGAAAATGTTAGCACTCAGGAGTGAGATGGTGGCTTCAAGCTGGGAGATAGAGGAGATGTGAAATCCTAGTTTGTTTTGTAAAGAGAGTAGGGCTGAGCACAAAATGTTGGGAGGAGCGATGGGTTCTGGAGGGAGTGCAATTGGTGAGTGAGGGCGTGGAGAGGTGGGGGAGAGGAAGGAGTAATTGCGTGCAGGAGTGAAAGGTGGAGATAGATGGTGTTTGAAAGAAGTTGTCACTGCATCTGAAGTGGACAAAGAGTTATCTTTGCAGCTGTTGAACAGAGAAGAATTGAGTGCACATTCACGAGGAGACGGTGTGGAAAGTGGAAGAAGGGTGGAATGCGGGGAAGGGAAAGAGGGAAGTCATGGAATGGCAGGAGGTTAGGGGAAAAGAGAGGAAAGGGTCTGAAGAGGTCCCGTGGCCTATGAGAGTTGAGTGTAAGGGGGCTGGCACCTAGTAGAGCGGGGAGGATTGACCTAGAGGGAAGTTGAAGAGAGAGTATGGTGCTGCTGGACCCGGAGGAGGGAAAAGGAAGATATTCCCGGGCGGAATACAGGCTTGAGCAGCAATAATGGAGCAAAGGAGGGCTGAGGAGAGAAGAAAGGGGTTTGTGCAGAATTTAGGATACAAGGAGAGGGGGAGAGCGTCGTAGGGTAGAAGAAAAGGGAGGGAATAAGGGGGAAAGTATGCAGAGTTAACTGGGAAATCAAGCTGTTGGAAATATGAATTTAAAAAGGGGGTGGTGGGCAGGGTTAGGGGGTAGGAGGTTGCTACGGAATTCCAAGATGGTGCAGAGGGGAAAAGGAGAGTGTTAGCCATAGGTAAGGGTGATAAGTTGAGGGTAACATCCCTTTTGGAAGGGGGGAGATTGGGAGAAGAGGGGCAGGGAGAGGGGGGGCAAATGGTCAGCTAGAGGGGGAGGTCTGTGCCTGCCGGTAGAGCAGCCTATTGGAGTTTAGGACGGTCAGGAGAGGAGATAGGGAGTGAAGGGAGGAGTTAGATGAAGAATCAAGAGAGATCACGGTCACAGGGGTGGGGAGAAGGGAAGGGAAGAGATGGTGGAAAAGAGAGAGACAAGTGTCTTTTGCGTGAATCAAGACAGTACCATTGTACATGGACACGGCGAAGACTGCCTGAGGCCTACAGATAATTTGAAAGGAGAGGAAGCTCTGTGCTGGTCTATAGAAGTAATTGAAAGAAAAGAACACACAGGGGCATGGCAAGTCCTTAATGATTAACAGGGTGGAAGGGACAGTGACCGGCAGTATTTAGAGAGAGTGCCACATGCGCTAATGGGATGCCGCATGGTGGAATGGGGAGACACTGTGTACAGTGGATAATAAAAGTTGAGTGAGGAGCCTATGAGGAGGACTGCAGTGACACCCAGTGGCCATTGGAGGTTACTGCAGCATTTATTAAAACCTTTGACAGGGCAAAGGCCGCAGCACTTAGAAGGCTGATTGGCAGTGTTTGAAGCATGGTGGGAGCACCCAGGAGCATGAACTGTGTATGGGGAGAGACTATGTATCCCATTGCAGAGAACCCCAAGAAGCTCTATGCTACCAAGATTCCACTGATGCCAAGAGCGGCCAAGTAGCAAAGCCCCCGGCAGCAAGTACACGATGGACAGAAGAATGCACCCTGCATGCACGCCCCCAGGGCGAAAGGATGCCATCGTAAGAGGAGGAACTGGATGAACAAAGCACCAGAGAAGGAACACCCTCAAGTGAAGGACATATGCGAAAAGTCAGAAGCGCGCCAAAGATCAACCCAGAGAAGCTGATTGAATGGGCTGGAGCCCAAGAGTGAGATCCCGGCATGGAACAGGAACCGATGATGTCACAGGGTGTGACAGACCCTGTGAAGTCAGACTGAGTGGAGGCAGGAGCAAGCACTACTACGGATAGCCTTGAGGCGCAAGGAGTGCATCATCAAGTGAAAAGGAGACCTGTGAGAGGGCCACGAAGACTGGGCCTGGGAGAGGTCCACGAAGGTAAGGCCTGTGAGAGGCCCAAGAAGAGGACCTGTGAGAGGTTGTGAAAAGAAGGTCACAACAAGGGGTCTGGTCAGTAGACGAGGAGAAGGCTCAGTTGTAGGGGTAGGACATGGCCAGGGAGACCCATGTGACGTGTACATCACATGGAGAGGCCTGGTAAAAAGAAAGAAGAGTGAGGCACAATGGCACCAGACCATGTTGTGAAGAGGAACAAGAAGAAAGTAAGAGTGGCATGAGGGCCCAAGTTTAAATAACAAGGACGAAGAAAAGAAGATGGAAAACGAGCAGTATGGCACGAGGCCACACCACTAGAGTGCGAAGGAAAAAGAAAAAGAAGAGAATGGGGTGAAGTAGACATCTGGCACACTGTAAAGTATAGAATGGGAACTGTGAGTGTTATCGCAATCAAGTAATCATGGAGAACGTCCAAGAAGCATCTTGGCTCCGACGTGAATTCCTTCCAGGCCTTGGTCCTTCTGGATCTCTCGGCCACATTTGACACGGTCGACCATGCTATTTTGGTCGACCGTGTCGAGAGTGCTGGCCTAGGGGGATCCGCCCTGGCTTGGATCTCCTCATTTCTGGAGAACCATTATCAGGCGGTTCAGTTAGCTGGCTTTTCAGCCACAGCCTGCCCCGTCACTTGTGGTGTTCCTCAGGGTTCTTCTCTTTCTCCCCTTCTTTTCAACCTTTATATTCTTCCTCTTATCTTGGCCCTTCACAAACTGGACATCACCGTATTTAATTATGCTGACGATCTTCAGCTTATCTTTAATATCTCTTCCTCCCCCTCCTCTATTCTCAATTTTCAATCTATCATGATCTTTATCAGCAACTGGATGAGCATGAACCATCTTAAGCTCAATCCAGATAATACCGAGCTGGTCCTTACCGGTGGTGTCCTTAGTCCCTGGTCTTCTACCTTCTGGCCCTCTTCCCCTGGTTCTCCCCTTTCCCTTCTCACACTGTCAAAAGCTTAGGCATCAAAGTCAGCAGTGACCTCTCTATGCATCACCAAGTCAGTGCTGTGGTGTCCTCATGTTTTCTTAATTTGTGCATTATGCACAAGATTTCTCGTTTCTTTTCCATTGAGGCGCTCAAATCGATTTTGCTAGCTATGGTTATCTCGCTTCTGGATTACGCAAATGCTCTGTATGTCGGCATACCCGCCTACGAGCTTCACCGTCTTCAACTCATTCAAAATCAAGCC
The DNA here is from genome assembly GCF_964263255.1 of Lissotriton vulgaris. Lineage (NCBI taxonomy): Eukaryota > Metazoa > Chordata > Amphibia > Caudata > Salamandridae > Lissotriton > Lissotriton vulgaris. The sequence goes on from NC_141693.1 coordinate 1,941,121,486, forward strand.
ACAAGGCTAGTTTTTAAACTTCCTAAATCCCATCACATCACTCCCCTTCTTAAATCCCTTCACTGGTTACCCCTCATTGAACGCTCTTTGTTTAAGCTGGGTTGCCTGATTTTTATGGCATTAGCTGGATCTGTTCCTTTATTTGTGTCTACCAAACTCAACCCTTACATTCCCACCGTGACCTTCGTTCTTCCACTAAAAACGTATTGCATGTCCACCTCTTTAAAAGGAAGAAACATGGTGGCCGGTGCTTTTCCTATCTGGCTCCTGCTTTTTGGAACTCCTTACCGTTCACTATTAGAACTACGGCCTATTACATGGAGTTTCGTAAACTGTTGAAAACCTTGTTGTTTTCACAAGCCTTCGCTGAGTGAGCAGTTCTCCTTTTACCTCCGTCCTTTAGCGCCAAGAAACCGCTTGGTCACTGTGCGCTCAATAAATTCCTTTCAATTTCAATTTCATCTAGAGTGGAGTCTGTGCCTGTGAAACACCCTGAGGTCAATAAGGCGTCTTCGGTGCTGTGAGAGGCTGACCTCCCAGAAATCTTCGGTTCGACCAAGTGAACCTAAAGCCTGCTGAAGAGAGCATACTGGTCCATTTGTACCGTCCACCTTTGGGGTTGCATGTGAGATTTGGTTGTGGTCCTGCACGGACGTCCTGAGTGACCTCGGTCGTGGGGTCTAAAAGAGGATCTGAACAATCCACACCGACCCGTGGCAATCCTGGGGCAAGGGCCTTAGGGATTGCCGGTGAGAGAGATATCCCAACACGAGAGATGCATCTGCAGCAGCTCCCCAGCAGGTACTGGGAAGCACAAAGGTCTCTGTCAGACTCTGGCTACCCCAAAGACTATCCAACAGATGCCGGTGCACCAGAGTCAGGATGGCAGGAGCACACCGACCTTGGAACAACTACCCTTGAGGAGGAGCAAGTTACTTGAAGGCAGGACTTGTAGCGATTCCTCCATGGGCCTGTAGTATGGCATTGGAGAGACACAGCGCAGTCCACACAATCCAGTGGAAGCCCTGTGAAGATGACTTTAACCCCTTCCCTGCTGCACAAAATCCACCGCGGTACGGGGATTTAATTAGGGGGCGCAACCCCTTGCATGCTCAGGACGGCCCCCGGCCGTCCTACGTCACGGTAGGCGTTTGTGGAGGACGGCCCCTGGCCATCCGAACTCCGCCCACTAATTAATTCTTCCCCACAGGCGTGGAATTTACACTGCGCTGGGGAATCGGCGGCGTTCGGACGGCCCCCGGCCGTCCTGAGCACATGCCACACACACACTGTGACGTAGGACGGCCGGTGGCCGTCCTGAGCACACAAGGGGTTGAGGGACTCTCATGAACGGGGGAATCCTTGTAAGAGAGGGATAGCTTAGTGAGAGAAGGAAGCCGTAATTTGCCCGATCATCGGACAGCTAGAAGCACTGAGGCATCTGAGGAAGACTCGTCAACAGTCGCCCTGGCATCATCAGTCTTTCGAGGCTTGTTATCCTTGGAGCCAGGGCGCCTTTGAAGATCTATCAGCAGCCCACTCCACTATAGCTCCAAATGCACCCTCACAGCGAATATTGTAAATAGACTTCCTGCAGTTAGACCAGTTGAGGCAAGACCCACAGTGCCCAGGTGAATTGTGACAATCTGGACTGGTGAGCAAGAAATGCAGATTTCATCTACACTGCCATTCATGCCCAGAGTAGTCTGGTTAAAATGACCCAGGTCAGGGGCGTAACACAGGCCCCCCGCAGCCCCTGCGGTGTGGGGGGGGGGGGGCCCAAGCTCCAGAGGCCCCCTCGGCCCTGCACTCTGTGATACCAGCGAAGTCTAAGACTTCGATAAGACACATTGTTTTGGCGCTGCGCGGTCAAAACAAATTGTGCTGTGGGGCCCGGCCCCGCCCCTCAGATATGCATGAGCGTCACTGCTTCATTTATCCAGCTGCAGAAGGCTTTATTGAGCCTCAGTGGGTGTCTTCATAAATCATAAACTATCAAGCTCCAAGCCCACTCAGCCTCACGTAATGGATCTGGCACCAGTGCAGTTAATTTATTATTCTACCTGGTTAGTGACATGATGGTGCGGTTTGGCCTCCGCACGCTTTGGCTTCCGGAGAGAGAGCAGGTCGAAGCCGAAACTGAATCCCCCAGCAGCAACCTGCCTCTAGGTAAACGAATTCAGCAATAATCCCACGTTTTAATGTATGTTGCACTCCATAATTTTGCATTTGTTAGATATTGTTTAAATCCGTAACGTTATTTTACATGCTGCTGAGCTCATGCTCACCTCACTTGAGCTAACCTGTATGCTGTTGTGTATGTGTGTGAGCGGCGGCTGCGGGAGAGCTCCTGACTGAGCCCGGAGTGGGCACCTCCACGTGCCTTGCAGGAAGGCCTCCTCGAGTTTCATTACGCCAGTGTAGTGCTACCCTGCCACAACTTCTCATGTTACGTAGTATATCACACCTTCCTGTGTGATTTGATAGTGTTTGCATTCCAAATTTGAAAACTCATACACACAAAGTACAACTTCGAGATCTGTATGTTACATGTAGATAACATAGACGAGAGGGTCAGGGCAGCAACAGCTGCACGTCCTACATTCCTTTCCAGGTGAGGTACTTCTGCAGGGTAGGATACCTGCAGAGTACAATCGCAAAAAACACAGTTGATGGACAGAATGCAGAACAATGTCTTACATTCACCCCAAAACAAAGATCTGGGCCTAAATCCATCGTTTTTTTGCACTCCACACCAGCCTAGGTCAGACAATGACTATATGCATTTCATTTAAAAAAATCTTTATTTCGATCACAGATCATAAAAGATGCATGGCATTTATACACAATTAAAAACGAATTAAACACAATGTGATCCAGTGATTAAAACATTTTAAAAACAAGGGGTGCTGCGAAAACAGTATATAATTTTCCAGGAGTCTTTTATACAAGTCTTTTGACCAATCGGCTTTGGGTGAACCACATAGAGGTTAAAAATTTCGAGAGGGCAAAGACTACAGTGGGTGAGAGGTCTGTCTTTAAAACTCTGTAAGCAGGTTGAAAAGATCTGAAACCCAAGTTCCTTAATAACGGGACTAACCAATATTTCCTGCTCCTCTCATAGCCCTTGCAGAAGAAAACAACGTGAACATCATCCTCCTTCGGATGAGCACACACTGGGCAAGTTTCTATGGTGGAGCGGGATGACTAGGACGCTGTAAAAGATGCTAGGGGGAGGCTTCCGTATCTCCATTGTAAAAATAGTTTCCTCGTTAATACAGGAGACATAGCGTCTAGAGTACTTTCGAGACAGTAGGAGTCTTTCACTTTTAGGAACAGATGTGTCAGGGATCCTTCTCGAGTGGCATCAATAGCTTTTGTGAGCATCAGTTCTTGGTATGCTCTTACAAGTACCTTTTTTGGAGTCTTTAGACAGGTGTTTGAAGGATCCGTCCATAGTTCCGGGTATCCCATCTCCTCTAGCATTCCCTTGACGTAAATCATCCACGGGATCCTCTTGGCGTTCCGTAGCTCCAGGAATTCCTGTAGCTCCTCTCTATAGCTTATAAGATCTGGGCTACACCACAAACGCCTCCAAAATGTTAGGGGTTTGAGTCCTAGCTCCTCCGTTATTGGTCGAATTCCCAAGTCTAATCTGAGGGGAAGTAATGGAGTGCTCTGGGGGAGGGCAACGACCTGTCTCAGAAATTTGTTTTCAGTTGACTGTAATTTAGGGAGTTGAGAGTGTCCCCACAGCTCACCCCCATATGTGACACCCGCACGGGCTTGAGTTTTGTAGATATGAATGATTGGGGTTAGTGGGGGATAGGAGGATTTATTCGCCAGACGCATAGTGCCACCCGCCAACTGAGCCAGTTTGATGGTCACTTTAGTCTGGTGGGACGTCCACGTTAGATGTTCATTTAAAGTAATCCCCAAGTATCCGATGTTGTGCACACGTTCTAGTGGGACTGTGCCTAGCCTAGGTGAGGCTCGATTATGGGGGTTGGGATTCAAAATCATGAATTTAGTTTTCTGTGGGTTGATTTCCAAACCTCGTTCAGAGCAGAACTCCAGAAAACCATCCAAGATGCGTTGGATCCCCATAGGGGATTTAGACAGCAGCAGGGTGTCGTCTGCAAGCATAATTGCAGGCACCCTGCTGCCTGTCAACTTAGGGGCGTCAGTGTTGGCAATCCTGTTTAGGTGGGCAACAACCCCGTTCACAAAGAGGCAAAACAGGGTCGGTGCAAGCACACAACCCTGTCTGACCCCTCTGCGAACGGGGAACCTTTCGGTTAGCTTGCCACCTTTGCCACACCTTACGCGGGCGTAGTTGTTATAGTGTAGTCTCATCAGGATTGCCAGGATATCGCTAGGGACGTTCAGCTCTTCCATAACTCTCCACAGCCTCGCTCTGGGTACCAAATCGAAGGCCGCACGTAAGTCTACAAAAATAGTATACAGAGTGCCGCCCTCGATTACAGCTGTTCTCCAGTAGAGGAGATTTAGCCTGAAAATTTGGTCTATAGTCGATACACCCTGCCTAAATCCAGCCTGATAGGGGATCAGGATGTCCATCTCTTCTATCCAGGCCTGAAGCCGATTCAGAATCAGTCTACCGAAGAGTTTTTGGGATATGTCGATAAGACTGATGGGACGATAGTTGGCAGGAAGCAGAGGGGATCCCTTTTTATAAATTGGGACCACCTCTGCTCCCATCCAAGTATCGGGCACCTCCATTCCCCCCAGAATGGCGTTGAATATCAGTGTGAGATAAGGTGCCCATATCCCTGGTTCCTGCTTAAACAAGTCCCCGGGCACCCCATCAAGCCCCGGGGCTTTTCCAGCAGCTAGGCCTTTAATGGCCTCCCTCACCTCTTTTTCAGTAAAAGGAACCTCTGTGGGACTGGGTGTCTTTATAATACCAGCCCTATTTTGATCCCCCCCTCCCTCCGCATACAACGCCTCGAAGTGACTCTGCCATACCGTAGGGGCTATGTTAGGCTCTATTGCGGAGGATAAGTCCTCCGTGCCGTTAGCGACTACGCGCCAGAATTTGCGTGAATCTCTGGTTGTTAGTGCTCTAACGAGATTTTCCCAGTAATCATGGTCCCATTCCGCCCGCCCATTCTCCAGGAGGTTTTTGTACGATCTTCTCCTGGCACGGATTTCTTCCTTGCTAAGACGTCCCGTTATAGCAAGTAACAAATGAATTTGAATTTGAATTTAAAAGTACTTTTAGAGCGCACATATACCAGCGGTTTCTTGGCCTTGGCTTCCCTGCAAGCGGCGTTATACCAAGACGTCTTGGGCGGGGGGCCTTTCCTTTTCCCTGAGGATGAAAACAGATCCTGCTCTAAGGTGTTGATGATGTCTGCGTGTATTTGTGTAAGCTTTCCTCTACTGGCATCGTCTTGCACCTCATTTCCTAACTGGAAGGCGCTCTCCAGAAATGGGATGATCCTTTCATATAACTGCGGTATTCTATCTAGACTATTGGCCAATTTCTCCCACTTGACTTTCCTCCGATTATTTTCAAGTAGGAGGCCCGCCTTATCTTTGTCCGTTCCGTGGGGTGTATCCTCACCCCCAGGCAGGGAATAAGTCAATTCCAAGGCATTATGGTCACTGTTCGTTCTTTCAGTGACTTTGAAATCGACTATTGCTGGCCACATGAACAGTTTAACCATAATGTAGTCCAGTCTGGATTCGCTACCTGTTTTATTATAGGTATGGATGCTGGGTATGTCTGATTTGCAACGGCCGCTGCACGCCCTTAGACCTAGGTTGAGAGTGAGGGCAGGTATCTGCAAGGCCAAAGGAGTCCAGGCCCTTGAGGGTGGTGCCGCCGTCTCAGGGACGAACCAACATGAGTCTTCCTCGTAGGAAGGGCCATCGCGTAGTCCAGGCAGTGGTTCGTAATGAGAATTGAAATCACCTCCCACCAGGCAGGCGAGTTCACATGGGATGCCTTCTAAGAGCCCAGCTAGTTCATCTATAGTGCCAGATTCTTTGTGCATTGGTACCGGCCTTGAATAAATGTTGATGACTAACAACTTCGTGGAGTCTGGCCACTCAAGTAAAACAGCCAATATGTCGTCTGAGGCGTTCTCTAGACAGGTAGCTTGACAACCTAGGTCCGTTGCTACCTAGGTCGTGAGTCCCCCTGACGGCCTACCCCTTCCCCCCCATTTAGCGACTTTGGAAAAAGAGGCAAAACCCGGAAATAATATTTCCTCACGTGCCCAAGTCTCTTGGAAAAGGAGTATATTTTTGGAGCTGATGTAAGAACCCCACTCTGTGCAATCTATTTTGTTGGCTAGGCCTGCCACGTTCCAAGAAATCACTGTTATATGCGACAGTTGGGTAGTGGCCGGGCCTATAGAAACAGAGTTGTTGGGGATAAGCTCAATGGGCGCCAGTTGGCTTGTGGGGGAGTAATTCGTACCCGAGGGCGTATTAGCAGGGGATGAAATAGGGTCCGTCGCGTTTGGGACCTGACTAAGTTCAACTATATTGGATGCCTTAGTATATGTGTCTGGGGCTGGGAGTGTATTGATCTCGATCAAGGGAGATACTTGTAAAGCACTCCCCTCTTCAGCCTCTTGTCAGTCTACCGTTTCTAGACCACTGTATCTATTATGGGTAGATAGATAGGCTGGGTAATGTGTTCTGTGTGGCCCAGGGATTCCTCTCCTATAGCCACCACCCCCCCCCCCCCCCCCTCCTCCTTGTAACAGTTTCCCAGCCAGCCTCATCCCCATAGAAAGGGAACTGCTCTGTAAATCTTCCCCTGTGTTGTGGGTGGACATTACTCTCCCTAGGGCAGTTTTCCCATCCCTCTAGCAGCTCTTGGTGGTGCCCCCATCTGTGATCCTCTAAATTTTAAAGGCTTGAGGGGTAAAAAAATGAAAGAGGAAGTGGTTGAATATTACTGCCAAAATCCTCATCGGAAGCCCAGGTGCAGATGTATGCAGCTGTATTCGGGTCTCTGAAGGTGACCAGAATACAGTCTCCCCTAATGGATTTCCTAGTGTAACCCACCCACGTTGCCCTCCTAGCCATGGAGATATCACTAGTTGTTCCTCTCGGGAGTGGTCTATTTACAGAGAGCCAATTAATGACTTTGTTCCTAAGTGAGGTTGAGGATTCGAATGTAGGAGATTTTAATTCCGGGACCCCCGCCAGAACTAAGGTGTAGGGTGCTGCTTCTGGGGGGAGATTTATAGGCTTATGTCTGCGGTTAGTATTTGATTTCTCTCCTGTTAATGGTGGGTCAACCTTGGCATTAGTCGAAGGCAGAGCATTGTCTTTCGGTGGGGGGATTATTTTAGGGGTGGCAGTTACTGTTTGCTGTGTTGGGATAGGGGCCTTATTGGCATTTGGTGGTTGCGGAGTATTGATTGGTATGGATTGTAAAGGTTTGGGGATTGTGGGTAGAGGCTTATTGTTTGTTGCTATAGGAGGTCCATTGCCCTTAATGGGCTTTGATCCTAGTCCCTCTTTTACTGTTTTTGATCCACTATTGTCGAGTTTCCTTGAATCGGCAAGTTGCACAGTTGCCTTTTCGATGGTAACTAATCTGGCTTCGATCTTAATCAATCTAGCCTCAAGGGGACTCAACAGGGACCTAAGGAGTGTACCTATGTCCTCCAGTGTGATGTCATCGGATGTGATATCTACTGGCACGGTGATAGTGGGCTGTGGTAGTGAGGTTGAGTTAGTAGTTCTAGGGGGAGTTGACATTCCCGACCTCTCTAGCGTAGTGGCAGAGGTAGCTCCTTTCCCCCCTTTACCTCTAGATTGTTTGGGTTTGGGAGATTTATTCCTATTATCTTCTTTATTTTGGGGCCCCCGCTTCTTTTTTTGTATAGCCCCTTCTCTAACCCCCCTATTACTATCTATGTTAGGTTCTATGACATTGGCTGCCTCAGTATTCTCTGTTGATGTTGATTGAGGGATTTGGGTATTGGGTAAGGCCATGAGGCTCATATCCTCAAAGTCACTCGGCACCTCGATGGTGAACTCTGGGTTAGTAGTGGAAGTGCCTGGAAATGGACATGTTGCCTGGTCAGTGCTACCGCTAGTTGGTAAACCAGATCTATCTTCTGGGGTTCTAGCTTGTGCCATTGTGCCCATTGAAGATCTCCTTACCCAGTCTATTTCTTGGGAGATTCTTCGCTCCAGGACCTCGATTTCCTCAATCAGGAGAGAACCAGCTTTAGCAAAGTAGGTGTCGATGGGGCCTTTGACTGCTCCGGCCGCGGCTAGGGAGGATGTTTTACTTCTGGTTTCCCTGGTACTCATTTCACAGGTGTTTAGAAGTCCTTGGTGTGACAGACAGAGAGGCGGGGCCCGGACCGGACTCTCACGTACTCGAACGGCCTCAAACGGCCCGCTCTTTGCCCGGTCTTCGCCCCGGGCTGCGTCCCGCGCGCGTCCCGCGACGCGGTAATGACCAAGCCTGTGTTATACGAGGAGGTTGGGGGCGTGGCCGCCGGGGGAAGAGGCACCAGCTGTGTAGAGCTGAGGATGCTGGTCCTCGCAGTCCCCCGGTAGGCTCCACGCGCTGACTCGCACTTTGTGTCTCCCGCCTGGCCGTCCTCAGCTGGGAGCGCGTGTGCTCTCCGCCGACTGAGGAGCCACTCACACCAGAGAGGGACGGCCTTAGGGAGCAGATGAGCGGCACCCGCGAAGCGGGTGTCGCGAAAGGTGGACGGCGAGCAAGAAGGCAAACAGGCTGCAGCAGAAGTCTCTGGCAGTCCTCGTGGCAAAAGGGAAATCCGGTAAGAAGCACCCACTCAGCCGATATTGTTCGTGTTAATAATTGCTCGAGGCTTGGGGCGTGGCCGCCGGGGGAAGAGGCACCACCTGTGTAGAGCTGAGGATGCTGGTCCTCGCAGTCCCCCGGTAGGCTCCACGCGCTGACTCGCACTTTGTGTCTCCCGCCTGGCCCGTCCTCAGCTGGGAGCGCGCGTGCTCTCCGCCGACTGCGGAGCCGCTCACACCAGAGAGGGACGGCCTTAGGGAGCAGATGAGCGGCACCCGCGAAGCGGGTGTCGCGAAAGGTGGACAGCGAGCAAGAAGGCAAACAGGCTGCAGCAGAAGTCTCTGGCAGTCCTCGTGGCAAAAGGGAAATCCGGTAAGAAGCACCCACTCAGCCGATGTTGTCCGTGTTAATAATTGCTGGAGGCTGGGGGCGTGGCCGCCGGGGGAAGAGGCACCAGCTGTGTAGAGCTGAGGATGCTGGTCCTCGCAGTCCCCCGGTAGGCTCCACGCGCTGACTTGCACTTTGTGTCTCCCGCCTGGCCCGTCCTCAGCTGGGAGTGCGTGTGCTCTCCGCCGACTGCGGAGCCGCTCACACCAGAGAGGGACGGCCTTAGGGAGCAGATGAGCGGCACCCGCGAAGCGGGTGTCGCGAAAGGTGGACGGTGAGCAAGAAGGCAAATAGGCTGCAGCAGAAGTCTCTGGCAGTCCTCGTGGCAAAAGGGAAATCCGGTAAGAAGCACCCACTCAGCCGATGTTGTCCGTGTTAATAATTGCTCGAGGCTTGGGGCGTGGCCGCCGGGGGAAGAGGCACCAGCTGTGTAGAGCTGAGGATGCTGTTCCTCGCAGTCCCCCGGTAGGCTCCACGCGCTGACTCGGACTTTGTGTCTCCCGCCTGGCCCATCCTCAGCTGGGAGCGCGTGTGCTCTCCGCCGACTGCGGAGCCGCTCACACCAGAGAGGGACGGCCTTAGGGAGCAGATGAGCGGCACCCGCAAAGCGGGTGTCGCGAGAGGTGGACGGTGAGCAAGAAGGCAAACAGGCTGCAGCAGAAGTCTCTGGCAGTCCTCGTGGCAAAAGGGAAATCCGGTAAGAAGCACCAGCCTTGACCCTGTACCTCATGGGAACAGTCCAGTCCCTTGCTCACTTTGCCACTGGATTCAAGCAAGCCGGGCTGAAGACGGCTGGAATGCCAGAAACCGGTCCTCGGAAGCTTCTTTCCGGTCCAGGGAAGACATGGCTTGGCAGTTCTGGCTGGACTGTTCCCATGAGGCACAGGGTCAGACTGATTTGCATATAGCCATGTCTGAACTGGGGTGGTAGAGTGGGCTAAAGAACGGTGATGGATTAAACCCAGATCTTTTGACTGGGTGTGAGTGTTTGATTGATTCAGATGCTCCGTCCATCACCACCCCCTTTTGTACTGCAGAGTACAATCAGCACCTGTAAGACGTCAGGTCTGTAACAGCAAACGCTAGAGAGGAAACAATGTCATGTTAAATTGGGTAAAATGCATTTTGTGAGCTCGTCATAGGCAAAGAGACATGAACCATCCAAAGTATGCCAAAATGTGGTAATGAGTTTAACTGTCCATTGGCCCATTTGATATCTGGTCTTCTTTTAGAAAGTGACTGATGAGAAATTATACTTTTCGGAATGATAATAGGGAGCGAGAGAGCAGGTACATAAAGTATTGTGACATGGACAAAGGTTAGCTGCGTTTTCATTCCTTAATTTTACTTTTTTTATTTGTGCATGTCTTTTTTTTTTTTATGCAGACCGACCCACCATACCTGCAGCCTAAAGTAATGTACTTTGCGCTATTGAAGAGGAGGGGCACAGTTGTCGCAGAGTCTCGCGCCTTCTCTCGAGCCGGCTCGGGCTACCATGTGTTGTAGTCACCAAACTTACAGAATTAACGTGCCGGGACTTCTAACACCCTTTTAAAGGCTTTTCGGCTGCAATGCACTGCAATAAAATCTGGTTATTAAAGGCTCAGAGGAATGATCAGCTCCACTAGCCTGGAATGATTATTTAAGTGTCTGACTTCAACTATTTTGTCATAATTCCCTTTTTTGTGCTTTTTTTTTTATAGCGAACTCGACCCGAAGGCATTGGAGAGCTTTACATAAGCACAAGTTCCATTATACAAGAATGAATTCATTTTTTGTAGTCAAAGGAAGATTAAGTGATTTGCCCAGAATCACAGGATGTTGAGCCGACACTGAGACTCGATTCCGGTTCCCCTATGTATATAGAGATAACTCCAATCACTAGTATATGTAGTAGACCTTTGTACTCTCTACCATTTCTATGCGACTCTTAGAGTATATCCATCCGTATCCCTTCCCTATGTATATAGAGATAACTCCAATCACTAGTATATGTAGTAGACCTTTGTACTCTCTACCATTCATATGCGACTCTTAGAGTATATCCATCCGTATCCCTTCCCTATGTATATAGAGATAACTCTAATCACTAGTGTACGCAGTAGATCTTTGTACTCTCTACCATTCCTATGTGACTCTTAGAGTATTCCTTGTGTGACTTTACATCTTGTACATTTGCAGTTCTTTATGTTTGTATTTTTTATTTATCACATGTAATCCTTAGTCCTTATGTTTTGAAATTGGTTATTATGTAAAGCGCTCTGACACCTTCGGGTAAAGTTCGCGCTATATAAAATCGCATTAAATAAATAAAATAAATAAAATAAATTGTTACACCACATCCTCTCACCTTATCTTTGACCCGAGTGCCTAAACCCCCTCGAGGTGCCTGTGAGAAGTGAATTCAGGCCAGCAGATGTGCATATGCATTGGCGGGAATAAATGCCTGCACATGTGCACAACTAGCAGAATTTCCACTAAAGAAAATATTTTAAAAGCAATGCTTAATTTGTGGAAAATTAAGTGCCAGAGCCCTTGTCAGGAGGCCACTGCAGCTAGCACCACCCATTGCCCCTGACATCACTGCCAGTGACAGTATCAACACAACTACAAACCATCACATTTCCAGAAGTGGGACAGTTCATAATATTCAAGAAATGGAAAAAAACAGTAATAGCCTGGATGCAGATATATGTCATTTCTAATGTACATTGTACTAATAAACAACTGTTGTTGTTCTGATCTGTAAATTAGACAAACAGCACCACCACGTGGCAGACTGTCATAAAAGCCAGTGTTGACAATAAAGTGCCTGGGCTGAGCACCAGAAAATGCCGGTTCAAATTTAGCACTGTTCAAAAGAAAACATCATGGCGGCTGATGATGCGTTCTTGCTTGTGCTGTGAGCGCCTGTGGATGGAACATGGGCACAGCACAAGCAATGACCTCTATTGGAGTTGCATCATGATGCCGTTCGATGAGGACTACAGATGCATATAGGTTCTGTTTATTTTTCTCTACATTGTACAATCTACAGCACATAGATTAACTAAAAAGATCATGGGGTTTACTGAATGGCTTCAGACTGAACAGCTCGTATACACAGGGTAGTAATCAGTGCCTAGTTTGAGCCAGTGGTTTCTGGTGCTCAGGACTGGCACATAATCATCAACACCAGCTCTTTTAACAAGCACCAGTTAAGACATATTCAGTTATGGTAGGCAAAGGGGAGATTAAGTGATTTGCCCAGAATCGCAGAATGTTGAGCTGGGACTCGAACTTGGTTCCTCAGCCCTGAAGTCTGCAACTCTGGCAACCAAGCCACATCTTCTTCCCACCTTCATGCTAAGTAGTTGGTTCTGTTTTAGGCTGGTGCAAGCTGCCTACTTATGAGACCTCTGGAACGTATTGTTTATTTTTTTTTACAAATTAACCACTGGAAGTAACTTCTCTGTGGGCCAGATTTTTTTAAACTACACACAACGCAGTACAGCACCCAAAGAGGCTGCGCTGATTGACAGGGAGGGAGCAGGAGTGTGCCATATCTACAGAGATATGTCTCTCTCCTCCCCTTTCTGAAATGCCGCTGTGATTTCAGCTGCCAAGCGCCACACACTTGGGACCATAGCGCTAGGGTGTGTGCATGAGCCTAGCATAAGTTTTGTACAGGAAGGGTATCTTTGCTGAACAAAATACTATGCCTAGATAAGTTTAAAAGCTTTTCCCACATTTTATGCATGCTAAACACTGCAACATGCATGCAAAGTCGGAAAAGAAAGAAGAAATAAAAACACTTCTCCTGTTAGCGCCAACTCAGCAATGCAGCGAGCACAAGTTAAGTGGTTTTCTTTTTTTAATTTAATTTTCCCTTGTCGCCGTCTGTTGTCTCCTCCCCACCCCTTACCTGCACCAGTTGTGGCTAAAATTGGGGTTACCGTTTCAAATGCATCATTCTGGCACTGTGGCCTGGTTAGCAGGCTCCAGTAAATACCATACAAAAAGGGCAGTTTCCTCAGGGCCTTATCTGCCCACCCTCTGGAGATGCCAGTAGCAGTCAGGCCTGTGGAATATATGCAGGGCAGCTGTGCAACAGGGAGGTCACGAACAGCGATGCAAAACAAGTACAGCAGGTAAGTGAGAGTTACTGCTGTAAATGGGGCCCAAAGGGGGCAGGAGTGTAACTTGAAGTGGCGTAGGAGTTCCAGAGAGCTGCATGAACCAACGTTCTGGGGGAATGGCCGGCATACTCTATGGCAAATTCGGCGCTGCACTGGCAATCAGTGCTATACCAGTGTATTCATGGATGTAACGCAGGTCCCCGCAGCTCCTGTGTTGCGGGTGGCCCCCGAGCTCCATGGGCCCCCTTGGCACACAGTACATTCACTGACAGCAGGGACCATCTGGAACGTAGTTTGAAAGTTACGCCTGTCGGCCTGCCTCATAAATTAAATGGTGCGTATGTGCTGCATGGTGCGCTGCACGCAGCTGCGTGGTTTTCATCCTCATGGTGAGGGATAGGGTGGATCAGGGCTGGGCCAGTATTCTCATGGGAAGCATAAACTGCATGTGAGGTGGCCGGTGGGTCTATGCACTGAGACGGTCAGACCATAATTTAATAATTGCTGGCCGTGGTCTTCTGCTGCCCGCCTGTGCCAGCCAACGAGCTGCATGCCTCATGTGAGTCAGAGACAACTAGCAGTAGAAACCTATGCTTGTTCTACTTTTATGCATAGAGGGAATCTTATTATTGGCAGTAATGCGCTATGCTTACATTGAAGTGAAAAGAAGGTTGTTGTTTTTTTTACATTCTGAGCTATGCCTGAGGACCGATGTATTCCCTGGCAGGATAGCTTTAGTTAGTCACAAGTTATTGTGACTGTGTGTCTTGTTTAGTTTGCTCCTGCTTGCATGTTTGGGCTCTTAATATTGGTAACTAAGCATAAATCCAAGTCTTATTCTGCTAATTTGCCATTGGTCAAGCCAGAGACACCGCCCCAGGAATTCTGTGAAGTTTGGGAACTGAAAGGTGCTTGGCTGCACAAGGTGACTGACTCTCATCCAGCCCTTCTACCCTGCCTGAAGGCAAGAGGTTGACTGGAGCTGGATGCTAATGGAGTGGAAAGAAGCCTCCAGGGCCACTTACGAGCACTATGGAGGAATTAAAGGACTGTCCACCTTGAATGGGAATGGTACTTTGCAATGCTATAACTTTACAGTCACAATTCCAATGTTAGTTCTGGGATCATTTACTGAGAGGTTTTTGACTCTGCTGTTGTGCTGATACTGCTACTCGATACCAAAGATTTTCCAAAGTAGCCTTCAAACTCAAATCTGCACTAGTAAGGGGTTGCCAAAGCTGTCTTAGAGAAACAGTGTTTGCCTGACTATGGGTTAGTTTTGAATTGTGGCTGGAGAATTTGCCCCACCAAATGCCCGGCTTCGTAGACATCTTATACAGGGTTAAGGTTCTGGTATCTGCTCTTTTTTTGTCCTTCATGTCATTATGAGTCCTGGGGCTAACACAGTTAATACAAAACAAACTGTTGAAAAATAACAACCAATGTGTCAGTAGTTGTGTTGTTTTTCTTGTATAGTGAAAAGTGTTTTCTGAAGGCTCGTCAAGGCGCATACAAATATAATTAACAGCGGAGCAAACTTCTCTCACACACATAAAAGCAAAGACCTGGCTCGTGAAGTGAGCACCAGGGAGCCAGAGCCATGCCCTGGTGGAAGATTCTGGAAAAAGAAGTTCACAAAACAGCCCTTGAAGTCTTCTTGCTCCAAGAACAAAGTAGCCCACAGAGGCCCAAAGGGAAGAGTGAGGTTTTACCAAACATTGTGCCAAAGCAAAGCATCATCAGAAGTGAGGAGAGAGAACCGGAGAGCAGGACATGGAAAGGTCATGGCTGTAGGAATTGGTAAGCAGATGAGCTTGATTCAAATGAGCCAATGAGCTCATAGCAAAGACAGAAAATTATAGATAAAGGCCCTCCCTTCTGCATTCAGGTATTAGTGCTCCACTTTATGGAAATTCTATTTTCTTCCACTTCACAGCAAAATTTTAGGGGTGGTCTCTCCTTCCAGCTTAGAGTGTAAGAAAACAGCAGTGACGGGTCTGCATCGTGCCAGCAGAAGCATGTAGAAATGCTGGGGTTCACAAGAAGAGATGCGGTGACTAGGCACTACTAGAATGAGGCCATGTCTGGCTCCAAGGGCAAAGACCAAGCAGCAGCGACCGAAAAGGAGAAGGCAGCAGGAGCACCAGGCCAGTGGCGTAATATATCAATCAATCAATCAATGACACTTATAGAGCGCGCTACATACCCGTAGGGTCTCAAGGCGCTGGGGGAGGGGGGGTGCCGCTACTGCTCGAACAGCCAGGTCTTCAGCTTCTTCCTGAAGGAGAGGTGGTCTTGGGTCAGGCGCAGGTCGGTCGGGAGGGAGTTCCAGGTCTTGGCGGCCAGGTAGGAGAAGGACCTTCCTCCTGTAGTCGCTCTTCGGATGCGGGGGACGGCGGCGAGGGCGTGGTTGGCTGATTGGAGGTGGCGTTTGGGAGCGTAGAAGTTGATCCGGCTGTTGAGGTAGCTCGGGCCTTGGTCGTGTAGGGCTTTGTGTGCGTGGGTGAGGAGGCGGAAGGTAATTCTTTTGTTGACGGGGAGCCAGTGAAGGTCTCTCAGATGTCCGAAGATGTGGCTGGTTCGTGGGATGTCGAGGATGAGTCTGGCTGAGGCGTTCTGGATCCGCTGGAGTCTCTTCTGGAGCTTGGCGGTGGTACCGGCGTAGAGGGCGTTGCCGTAGTCCAGTCGGCTAGTGACGAGGGCCTGGGTGACGGTCTTCCTGGTCTCGGTGGGGATCCACCAGAAGATCTTCCGTAGCATGCGTAGGATGTTGAAGCACGCTGAGGAGACGTTGTTGACTTGCCTGGTCATGGAGAGGGAGGAGTCCAGGATGAAGCCCAGGTTGCGTGCAAGGTCTGTCGGTTTGGGTGCGGTGCCCAGGGCGGGAGGCCACCAGGAGTCGTCCCAGGTGGAGGGTGAAGAGCCCAGGATGAGGACCTCCGTCTTGTCAGAGTTCAGTTTCAGGCGGCTGGTCGTCATCCACTCGGCTACCTCTTTCATCCCTTCGTGCAGGTTGGCTCTGGCGGTGGCGGGGTCGTTGGTCAGGGAGAGGATCAGCTGGGTGTCGTCGGCGTAGGAGATTATGCTGAGGTTGTGTTGGCGTGCGATGGCCGCGAGGGGGCTCATGTAGACGTTGAAGAGGGTGGGGCTCAGAGAGGATCCTTGAGGGACGCCGCAGATGACTTCGGAGGCCTCTGACTTGTACGGTGGTAGGCGGACTCTCTGTGTTCTTCCGTCGAGGAAGGAGATGATCCATTCCAGCGCCTTGTCCTGGATTCCGACGTTGCTGAGGCGCTGTACTAGGGTGCGGTGGCAGACAGTGTCGAATGCCGCGGAGAGGTCTAGGAGGATGAGGGCCGCTGTTTCTCCGTTGTCCATCAGGGCTCGGATGTCATCGGTGGCGGCGATGAGGGCGGTCTCGGTGCTGTGATTGGCTCGGAAGCCGGACTGTGAGGGGTCGAGGGATCCATTCGTCTCGAGGAAGGCGGCCATCTGCTTGTTGACGGTCTTCTCGATGACTTTGGCTGGAAACGGGAGGAGCGAGATGGGGCGGTAGTTCTTGAGTTCGGTGGGGTCCGCTGTTGGTTTCTTGAGTAGAGCGCTGAGTTCGGCGTGCTTCCAGCTCTCAGGGAAGGTGGCGGTGTCGAAGGATGTGTTGATGATGTCCCGCTTGTGGGGTGCGATGACAGCGTCGGCCTTGTTGAAGACGTGGTGAGGGCAGGGGTCGGTCGGTGATCCGGCACCTGTAGCACCTGCAGTGTGTGTGGGGGGGCAGTTCATGTTCTAGTGTTCCTAAATAATGTGTTTCCACCAGCCACTGCTAGAGGGCTGGCTTCCACACTCACCCCACACCCATCCATCACAGGTGACACCGGTCATGTGATCCTACCAATAAAAGGGTCTGGGAGCACGTGCCCTGGGCCAGTTTCAGATATTATACCACTGTGTCTGTGTGGTCATTTATATTGTATGGGGTCTAAGGTCCTGATTCTTACAGGCCTGAGGAACACAGGCTAGTGATGGCCGCTTTGCTCAGTGCATGTTGGCTCTGGCCAAGGAGCCGTGAAAAGGCAACGTGAAAAGCTATTAACAAACCAGGGGAAGATGTGGTTCCCAGGACTGAGCAGCTGATGGAGGAAATGACTGCTCTGCCCCTACGGTTCGAGTCGCCCTTCGTTCCCTAACCCTAAAAGATGCGAACAAATGGCTAGACCTCACAACGAATTTCAGTTTTGATTGTTCCGAAGCATTTTGAGTCTCAATACATCACAAGGTGCTCTGCTGCCGTCGACAGGACAGAAGGAGAACTGCAGGTGAAGGGACGTCGGAGCAAAAACAAGCATTTGGCAGTTTTGCATTTGTGGCTCATTGTGAAACCTGGCTTTTTCTACACCTCCAACGACGCTGCACTGTTTTCTGTGCCATAATCCTGCCCTGCCGCTGTTTATTCCAAGCTTTCAGTGAAGCCGCCGTGCCAGGCCACAGACTGAGGAGGACCGGGACGGTTCGTGGATGTGTGGGTCCCAAACGGAAAAGGAATGTGCGAAGCTCTCTAATTTGCATACAGCGTGACACATTCAGGGCTGTTATCATCTGAGTAGATGCCTCTGCTCATGAAGCTCCCTAAAGCAGACCTCTCCTAGGCTGCAGCCCCTCCCTCTCAGCCACCTGCAGGCCACTTACAAGGGCCGAGGGTGTGAGAGCTGCTTATCAACACTTGTGTAAACTGCAATAGGCATCCTGCGGTGCCTCTGTGTGGACAGCCAGGCAGGAGATCTAATGGTCTCAGTGAAGGACAAACCTGCAGAAGGTGTCTGCTAACTGCTAGGACCATAGGAGGATCCACTTCCCTGCACCTTGCAACACCATAGCAGCGAAATGCTGGGAGAGGGTACGGGGGGCACGGGGTGGGAGGGTGCGGGGGGGGGGGGATGTCGTGTCGCCGTGCCTGACTCTGCCTTAGGACAGAGCAGGCAAGCAGGAAGCGGAAGAGACAAAACAGGAACAGGACCTCAGTTAGCCTGTAAGCCAGACACATCCTGGCAGGGAATAAAAACGGATGTGCAAGTTGTAGCTCCGACTCCTGTGTGTCATTTGGGCGGATACAGCGCGACATTGGCGACGAGGGTGGGATGCGTTTACCCCACAAATAAAGTCGCACAGCCCAGCCGATTGTGCGGCCCTAAAGACGAGTCTGCAGTCCTCCGGTCAGAAACCCAGAAAAAGCGCGAAGTGAAAAAAAAAAACAGAACGGGTACCCGAGACTGCCAAGAGCCACGACCTCGAGCGAGGAGCCCTGCTGAGTAGCGCCGCGTTGGGCGCGAAGGTCCTGAAGGAGCCCCGCTGAGCAGCGCCGCGTCGGGCGCGAAGGTCCTGAAGGAGCCTGCTGAACAGCGCCGTGTCAGGCGCGAAGGTCCTGAAGGAGCCCTGCTGAGCAGCGCTGCGCTGGGCGCGAACACTCCGAAACAAAGCAGATGCGAGGGTGAGTCCCGCTGTGATTAAAATACAACGAAGCAAGGAAAACGTGTGGTAGCTGCATGAGCGTGTGGAGAGAGTGTCTGGGCCACGAAGACAGCGTCCCATCAGGCGGCCATTTTGAGGTCAGGCGCCAGCCCTTGCACAACCCATGTCTCACTCACGGCGGACATCTTGGAGTCAGGCATACCTCACTCCAAGCCAAAAAAAACTGTCAAAAAGTGCGGGAATACAAACAATCACCACAATTAAGACAAGAGGAAGCAAGCAACCCCACATACAGCTACAACAAGCCCCGCAATTACAAGAAAGCAGGGAGGAGCAACAAAGAGTGCATAGCCTCACAAACAGCACATGTCTGACACTGACTGATAGCACCTCTGGGAGCGGGGGTCCAGCAACACCAGCCAACACAACCATGATGCCTCAAGCAGCGTCCGTGGGGGCATCCTTCATGCGACAACCACAGCCGCTGGTGCTGACGCCTGGCAACACCAAGGGAAGCGCGTGGAAAACCTGGAGCGAGGACTTTGAAGACTACATGGAGGGCTCCCTGGTACAAGACTCAAAACGCAAGCTAGTTGCACTGCGAAATTTAGCAGGCCAAGAGATAGCACACATATTTAAAGAAATGCCTGATGCAGCAACCGCCTCATATGATGAAGTGAAAGCTGCCCTGGATAGACGATTCCTACACAAGCGCAATGTAGACTACGAACGATATGTGTTCAACCTAGCCACCCAAGAAAAAGGAGAGTGCATGGGCGATTTCATCGTGCGCATCAAAAGAATGACGCGACACTGCGACTTTGAAAATTTCAAGACACGATGCGACTCCGCATCATCGATGGATGCCAATCTGAATCACTACGCAGGCGACTTCTAAAAAAACCATACACCTTAGAAGAGATTGAAGAACTAACAAGAATCAATGACCAAGCGGAAGACCACGCCAAGCGAATGGAAACTCACAAGCCCGATCATAAAGAACACGCTCTCCGAGTACAAGCACGCAAGACTACTCGACCCGTGGTGAACACACATAAATCAAGCAAACATCACCACAGCTCCCGGAAAACATCACCCAAACGAGAATCAAGACATACCAAATCCGCACCTGCGTGCTATAGATGTGGCCAAGAATATCCTCATTCAGGACAATGCCCAGCAATCGGCCAGCGATGCCACCGCTGCGGGAAAGATAACCATTTTGAGGTAGCATGCCAAGCCAGACAATCAAGGCGCCAGTCTCCCGTCCCGTGATCTAGCACCCGACACCACGCACGTGCTGTAACAGGAAGAGAGAGACACTCATCCAGCTCCTCAAGATCAAGCACCCGATCAACAAGCTCTTACCAACCGCGAAGCCGATCCACGAGCACGCACCACTCCCGACATCATACGACAAGCTCACGTCGAGCACACAGATCCACATCCAGTGACTCATCTTCACACACGCCCGTGTCTCAAGACAGTGACGAATACATCTGCATGGTGTCTGACCCAGATCGTTTGAAACGATACCCCAAACTAGACATCCTGATAGGGGAGCACCCAGCCAAGTTCGTCCTGGACTCAGGAGCATCACTAAACTACATTTGTGCACTGGAATATTACAACATGAAAACTCGACCCAAACTGGAGCCAGCAGCAGTTCGCATATTTACATGGATGTCTCGGAAACCCCTACCGTGTTTAGGTCGGTTTCACACCACACTGACCTTCAAGGACAGGAAAGTCCCAGCCTATGTTCATGTAGTAGAAGGACCTGATGTTGCCGACTGCCTGCTGAGCCTGCCAACAGCGGAAAGATTAAAACTAGTGGAACTGCTGTACATGACAGACGATGCCCCTGACATTGTGGCGAAATTCCCGAATCTCTTCAAAGGCCTGGGAAAATGAAACCATTTCAAGGTGAAGCTACACATCGACGAACGCGTAGCACCCATCGCCCAACATCACAGAAAGGTGCCCTTTCACCTACAGCAAGCTGTTGATGATGAGCTCCAAGATCTCTTACAGACAGACATTATCGAACGCACGACAGGACCCACCCCCTGGGTATCCCCAGTCGTAGTGGTCCCAAAGAAGGGACAGGACAAGGTCAGACTATGTGTGGACATGCGTGCACGCAACACCGCCATCGAGCGAGAACGCCACCCTGGGCCACACATAAGTGACATGATCACGAGACTCAATGGTGCTACAATATTTTCCAAACTTGACCTTAACAAAGGGTATCACCAGTTAGAGCTCCATGAACAATCAAGGTACATTACAACATTCACCACGCGCCAAGGCCTGTTCCGATATAAACGTTTAAATTTCGGCATCTCGTCAGCCATCCGGAGAGCTATTCAAGGAATTCCAAACGCGTTTAACTACAGCGACGACCTGCTAGTGTTTGGTAAGGATCGGGTCGAGCACGACACTGCACTGGACCGGGTATGCCACGCTCTACTGAAAGCAAATTTGACGCTAAATGCCAACAAGTGCGAGTTCCACAAAAATACCCTGAAGTTTTACTGACACATCTTTTCAAGTGAAGGAATGAAACCAGATCCTGACAAAGTAGCTGCACTTGCCGATACCCCGACGCCCCGAGACGTGAGTGATCTCCGCTCTTTCCTTGGGATGGCGAGTTACTGCGCACGCTACATCCGCGATTACGCCACCATCAGCTACCCACTTCAAGAACTCACGCGTCAAGGTCAGCCCTTCGAGTGGTCACAAGCATGCGAACAAGCTTTCATGGAAATCAAACAAGCCGTTGGCTCAGCCATCAACCTTGCCTATTTTGACACCAGCAAGAGAACAGAAATCACTGTTGATGCCAGTCCAGTGGGTTTAGGCGCCATTCTAGCCCAATATCGTGAACACTCTGACCAACGCCACATCATCGCATACGCCAGCCGCAGCCTCACGGACACGGAGAAAGCATACTCCCAGCCGGAGAAGGAGAGTTTGGCTGTTGTATGGGCGTGCAAGCATTTTCACCTGTTTGTATATGGCAAACACTTCACCATCGTCACTGACCACCAGGCATTGATCACCATATTTGGCAATCCCAATGCAAAAATGCCGCCACGCATTGAGCGGTGGGGGCTGCGCCTCCAAGACTACATATACACGATCATCCACAAGCCTGGAAAAGCTGAGAATCCAGCTGATTACATGTCTCGGCACCCCTTATCCAGCGCCACGACTGCACAATCACTAGCAGACGACTACATTCATTTTGTCGTCGACGCAGCATGCCCTCCTACAGTCCCCCTGGAGGCCATTCAAGAAGCATCCGCGTCAGACCCACTCATTCAAACAATCATGACCCACATACGTGCGAACTCCTGGCGGCATGTCAAAAATACGCCCCAAAGCTCAGAAACACATCTCCGCGACCTCACAGCTTTCCAACGTGTTCATGAGGAACTCTCCATCAGTGACAATGGACTTCTCTTGAGAGGGGGGAGAATTGTGATCCCACACAAACTACGCCAAGGAATCATCAACCTGGCACACGAAGGCCACAGAGGTGTAAACGCCACGAAGAAGCTCTTGAGAGAACGAGTATAGTTCCCCTCTCTCGACACAATGGTAGAATCAACTCTAAAAGACTGCATGACTTGCCAACTGGTTAGTCGCGAGGAACCTCCAGCACCACTTCAAATGTCCGAACTTCCAGACGGAGTGTGGCAACAAATTGCAATTGACTTCTTTGGACCACTGCAATCAGGACAATACATACTGGTCGTCATGGACGAGTACTCACGGTTCCCTTTCGCACACATGGTGCCATCCACCAGGGCAACGGCGGTTATCTCCATACTAGACGAAATCTTTGCAGCATGGGGCATCCCTTCAAGAGTGAAATCTGACAATGGACCCCCGTTCAACGGCCATGAGTTCACAGACTTTGCGAAACACCTCAACTTTAAGCACCAGAAAATCACTCCCTTATGGCCACAAGCCAACGGCATGGTGGAGCGATTCATGGGGACACTGAAAAAGGCGATCCAGCAAGCGGAACTAACACACAGAGATATCCAGCAAACACTGAATGAGGTACTGAGGGCCTACCGGACCACTCCGCATAACACCACAAATCAGTGCCCAGCCACAATAATGCTGGGAAGAGCGCCCCGAACTCGACTACCAACGATAAGCACGACATCCCAACCACCGATCGTCACTGTTGATCACAACACACTGGTCGAAATAGATAAGAAAAAGAAACAAAAGATGAAAACATATGCAGACCGACGCCGACACGCCAAAGATGTCGACATCCAAGAAGGAGACTGGGTCATAGTACGAGGTGACCGGCGAACAAAAGCAGATAGTCGATAGCTGGACATACCACTGCAGGTTCACAGAAGGAAGGGAACGATGATCACGGCAAAAGCTGATCATAAGCAAATAACAAGAAACATATCGCACTTAAAAAGATGCACTCCCTCAAATGGCCGAGAAGTGTCCTCGAGTAAAAAGTCAAGTGACTCAGCCAGCCAAAGCGACAGCAACGACCCTCCATCATCTTAACTCTCCAAGAACCATCAGCAGCCCTAATCAACGTAGCCGAACGCCAGACCGAGAGGTCCGTCCCAGACGTCAAGTGAGGAGACCCAGGCGACTCGTCGAGGAAATGTAGGGAGCAGCAAGACTCTGTACAAAAGGGGGAGATGTCGTGTCGCCGTGCCCGACTCTGCCTTAGGACAGAGCAGGCAAGCAGGAAGCGGAAAAGACAAAACAGGAACAGGAACCTCAATTAGCCTGTAAGCCAGACACATCCTGGCAGGGAATAAAAACGGATGTGCAAGTTGTAGCTCCGACTCCTGTGTGTCATTTGGGCGGATACAGCGTGACGGGGGGGGGGGGGGCAGGAGGCACAAGAGGACCGGTGTGCTGCTGCGGCCTGCCTGTGGCGCATTGTGTGCAGTGGCATGACAAAAGCTCTCGCAGCCCAAGTGGTGCAGGGGCCCCATCCCCAAGGGATCTTCTCCGGCACTCTACAAGGGCGGGCCTGAGAGCTCTTAACTGGTTGGGGCACCCTCCTTGCACTTTGCAGGGGGCGGGGGCTCTTGATTCTTTACCCATCTGACTGTGTGGGGTCCAGAGTTGATTGGCTGTGTGCATGGCCCAGGGCGGCTGCCCACACTGCCCATGCCTAGCACGAGCCCTGAAACTAATATTTGAGGTAATAAATAAAAAAGGAAAACTCACTCATTAGCTCTTCATGACCATAGTCAGTGCAGCCAGAAGCTTCGAAGTGAATGACCATCAATGTAATATTCATTCCTATCTTTTTCACCTTTGGAATACAGATGGCAATCCATTGAGCCCTCTCCCACAGTCACTCCTGATACACAGCCCTCTCCCACAGTCACTCCTGATACACAGCCCTCTCCCACAGTCACTCCTTATACACAACCCTCTCCCACAGTCATTCCTTATACACAGCCCTCGCCCACAGTCACTCATTATACACAGCCCTCTCCCACAGTCCCTCCTTATTAACAGCCCTCTCCCATAGTCACTCCTTATACACAACCCCCGCCCACAGTCACTCATTATACACAGCCCTCTCCCACAGTCACGCCCCTCTCCCACAGTCACTCCTGATACACAGCCCTCTCCCACAGTCCCTCCTTATTAACAGCCCTCTCCCACAGTCACTCCTTATACACAGCCCTCGCCCACAGTCACTCATTATACACAGCCCTCTCCCACAGTCACAGCCCTCTCCCACAGTCACTCCTGATACACAGCCCTCTCCCACAGTCACTCCTTATACACAGCCCTCTCCCAGATTCACTCCTTATATACAGCCCTCTCCCACAGTCACTCCTTATACACAGCCCTCTCCCACAGTCCCTCCTTATACACAGCCCTCTCCCACAGTCACTCCTGATACACAGCCCTCTCCCACAGTCACTCCTTATACACAGCCCTCTCCCACAGTCACTCCTTATACACAGCCCTCACCCACAGTCACTCATTATACACAGCCCTCTCCCACAGTCCCTCCTTATTAACAGCCCTCTCCCATAGTCACTCCTTATACACAGCCCTCGCCCACAGTCACTCATTATACACAGCCCTCTCCCACAGTCACAGCCCTCTCCCACAGACGGTTTTGTATCAGCAGTGCCTGTGGGGGAAGGCTGTGTATAAGGAGTGACTGTGGGTGAGGGCTGTGTATAAGGAGTGACTGTGGGAGAGGGCTGTTTATAAGGAGTGACTGTGGGAGAGGGCTGTATCTAAGGAGTGACTGGGAGAGGGCTGTGTATAAGGAGTGACTGTGGGAGAAGGCTGTGTATAAGGAGTGACTGTGGGAGAGGGCTGTGTATAAGGAGTGACACACAGCCCTCTCCCACAGTCACTCCTTATACACAGCCTTCTCCCACAGTCACTCCTTATACACAGCCCTCTCCCACAGTCACTCCTTATACACAGCCCTCACCCACAGTCACTCCTTATACACAGCCTTCCCCCACAGGCACTGCTGATACACAACCGTCTCCAACAGTCACTCCTTATACACAGCCCTCTCCCACAGTCACTCCTTATACACAGCCCTCTCCCACAGTCACTCCTGATACACAGCCCTCTCCCACAGTCACTCCTTATACACAGCCCTCTCCCACATTCACTCCTGATACACAGCCCTCTCCCACAGTCACTCCTTATACACAGCCCTCTCCCACAGTCATTCCTTATACACAGCCCTCGCCCACAGTCACTCATTATAGACAGCCCTCTCCCACAGTCCCTCCTTATTAACAGCCCTCTCCCATAGTCACTCCTTATACGCAACCTCCGCCCACAGTCACTCATTATACACAGCCCTCTCCCACAGTCACGCCCCTCTCCCACAGTCACTCCTGATACACAGCCCTCTCCCACAGTCCCTCCTTATTAACAGCCCTCTCCCACAGTCACTCCTTATACACAGCCCTCGCCCACAGTCACTCATTATACACAGCCCTCTCCCACAGTCACAGCCCTCTCCCACAGTCACTCCTGATACACAGCCCTCTCCCACAGTCACTCCTTATACACAGCCCTCTCCCAGATTCACTCCTTATACACAGCCCTCTCCCACAGTCACTCCTTATACACAGCCCTCTCCCACAGTCCCTCCTTATACACAGCCCTCTCCCACAGTCACTCCTGATACACAGCCCTCTCCCACAGTCACTCCTTATACACAGCCCTCTCCCACAGTCACTCCTTATACACAGCCCTCACCCACAGTCACTCATTATACACAGCCCTCTCCCACAGTCCCTCCTTAT
The DNA here is from genome assembly GCF_964263255.1 of Lissotriton vulgaris. Taxonomy (NCBI): domain Eukaryota; kingdom Metazoa; phylum Chordata; class Amphibia; order Caudata; family Salamandridae; genus Lissotriton; species Lissotriton vulgaris. The sequence continues at coordinate 1,941,147,534 of NC_141693.1, forward strand.
TAACATCCCTCTCCCATAGTCACTCCTTATACACAGCCCTCGCTCACAGTCACTCATTATACACAGCCCTCTCCCACAGTCACAGCCCTCTCCCACAGTCACTCCTGATACACAGCCCTCTCCCACAGTCCCTCCTTATTAACAGCCCTCTCCCACAGTCACTCCTTATACACAGCCCTCGCCCACAGTCACTCATTATACACAGCCCTCTCCCACAGTCACAGCCCTTTCCCACAGTCACTCCTGATACACAGCCCTCTCCCACAGTCACTCCTTATACACAGCCCTCTCCCAGGTTCACTCCTTCTACACAGCCCTCTCCCACACTCACTCCTTATATACAGCCCTCTACCACAGTCACTCCTTTAACACAGCCCTCTCCCACAGTCACTCGTTATACACAGCCCTCTCCCACAGTCACTCGTTATACACAGCCCTCGCCCACAGTCACTCATTATACACAGCCCTCTCCCACAGTCACAGCCCTTTCCCACAGTCACTCCTGATACACAGCCCTCTCCCACAGTCACTCCTTATACACAGCCCTCCCCAGATTCACTCCTTATACACAGCCCTTTCCCACAGTCACTCCTTATACACAGCCCTCTCCCACAGTCACTTCTTATACAAAGCCCTCTCCCCCAGTCACTCCTTATACAAAGCCCTCTCCCCCAGTCACTCCTTATACACAGCCCTCTCCCACAGTCACTCCTTATACACAACCCTCTCCCACAGTCACTCCCTATACACAGCCTTCCCCCACAGGCACTGCTGATACACAACCGTCTCCAACAGTCACTCCTTATACACAGCCCTCTCCCACAGTCACTCCTTATACACAGCCCTCACCCACAGTCACTCCTTATAAACAGTATTCTCCCACAGTCACTGCTGATACAGAGCTCTCTCCCACAGTCACTCCTTATACACAGCCTTCTCCCACAGTTACTCCTGATACACAGCCCTGTCCCACAGTCACTCCTTATACAAAGCCCTCTCCCACTGTCACTTCTGTTACGCATCCCTCTCCCACAGTCACTCCTTATACAAAGCCCTCTCCCACAGTCACTCCTTATACAAAGCCCTCTCCCCCAGACACTCCTTATACACAGCCCTCTCCCACAGTCACTCCTGATACACAACCCTCTCCCACAGTCACTCCCTATACACAGCCCTCTCCCACAGTCACTCCTTATACGCAACCCTCTCCCACAGACACTCCTTATACACAGCCCTCTCCCACAGTCACTCCTGATACATAGCCCTCTCCCACAGTCACTCCTTATACAAAGCCCTCTTCCACAGTCACTCCTTATACAAAGCCCTCTCCCAGTCACTCCTTATACACAGCCCACTCCCACAGTCACTCCTTATACACATCCCTCTCCCACAGTCACTCCTTATATACAGCCCTCTCCCACAGTCACTCTTGATAAACAACCCTCTCCCACAGTCCCTCCTTATACACAGCCCTCTCCCACAGTCACTCCTGATACACAGCCCTCTCCCACAGTCACTCCTTATACAAAGCCCTCTCCCACAGTCACTCCTTATACACAACCCTCTCCCACAGTCCCTCCTTATACAGAGCCCTCTCCCACAGGCAATCCTGATACACAGCCCTCTCCCACAGTCACTCCTTATACACATCCGTCTCCCACAGTCACTCTTTATACACAACCCTCTCCCACAGTCACTCCTTATACACATCCCTCTCCCACAGTCACTCCGTATACACAGCCCTCTCCCACAGTCACTCCTTATACACATCCCTCTCCCACAGTCGCTCCTGATACACTGCACTCTCCCACAGTCACTCCTTATACACATCCCTCTCCCCCAGTCGCTCCTTATACACAGCCCTCTCCCACAGACACTCCTCATACACAGCCCTCTCCCACAGTCACTCCTTATGCACAGCCATCTCCCACAGACACTCCTGATACACATCCCTCTCCCACAGTCGCTCCTGATACACATCCCTCTCCCACAGTCGCTGCTTATACACATCCCTCCCCCACAGTCGCTCCTGATACACAGCCCTCTCCCACAGACACTCCTCATACACAGCCCTCTCCCACAGTCACTCCTTATACACAGCCATCTCCCACAGACACTCCTGATACACAGCCCTCTCCCACAGTCACTTCTTATACAAAGCCCTCTCCCCCAGTCACTCCTTATACACATCCCTCTCCCACAGTCACTACTGATACACAGCCATCTCCCACAGCCACTCCTTATACACAGCCCTCTCCCACAGTCTTTCCCTATACACAGCCCTCTCCCACAAGCACTCCTGATAGACAACCCTCTCTCACAGTCACTCCTTATACACATCCCTCTCCCACAGTCACACGTTATACACAGCCTCTCCCACAGTCACTCCTGATACACAGCCTTCTCCCACAGTCACTCCTGATACAAAGCCCTCTCCCACAGTCACTCCTTATACACAGCCTTCTCCCACAGTCACTCCTGATACAAAGCCCTCTCCCACAGTCACTCCTGATACACAACCCTCTCCCACAGTCACTCCTTATACACAGCCCTCTCCCACAGTCACTCCTGATACACAGCCCTCTCCCACAGTCACTCCTGATGCACAGCCCTCTCCCACAGTCACTCCTTACACACAGCCCTCTCCCACAGTCACTCCTTATACACAGCCCTCTCCCACAGTCACTCCTTAAACACAGCCCTCTCCCACAGTCACTCCTTATACACAGTCCTCTCCCACAGTCACTCCTGATTCACAGCCCTCTCCCACAGTCACTCCTTATACACAGCCCTCTCCCACAGTCACTCCTGATACAAAGCCCTCTCCCACAGTTACTCCTGATACACATCCCTCTCCCACAGTCACTCGTTATACACAGCCCTCTCCCACAGTCACTCCTGATACACAACCCTCTCCCACAGTCACTCGTTATACACAGCCCTCTCCCACAGTCACTCCTGATACACAACCCTGTCCCACAGTCACTACTTATACACAGCCCTCTCCCACAGTCACTCCTGATACACAGCCCTCTCCCACAGTCACTCCTGATACACAGCCCTCTCCCACAGTCACTCCTTATACACAGCCCTCTCCCACAGCCACTCCTGATACACAGCCCTCTCCCACAGTCACTCGTTATACACAGCCCTCTCCCACAGTCACTCCTAATACACAACCCTCTCCCACAGTCACTACTTATACACAGCCCTCTCCCACTGTCACTCCTGATACACAGCCCTCTCCCACATTCACTCCTGATACACAGCCATCTCCCACAGTCACTACTTATACACAGCCCTCGCCCACAGTCACTCCTGATACACAGCCCTCTCCCACAGTCACTCCTGATACACAGCCCTCTCCCACAGTCACTCCTTATACACAGCCCTCTCCCACAGTCACTCCTCATACACAGCCCTCTCCCACAGTCACTCCTTATACACAGCCCTTTCTCACAGTCCCTCCTTATTAACAGCCCTCTCCCATAGTCACTCCTTATACACAACCCCCGCCCACAGTCACTCATTATACACAGCCCTCTCCCACAGTCACGCCCCTCTCCCACAGTCACTCCTGATACACAGCCCTCTCCCACAGTCCCTCCTTATTAACAGCCCTCTCCCACAGTCACTCCTTATACACAGCCCTCGCCCACAGTCAATCATTATACACAGCCCTCTCCCACAGTCACAGCCCTCTCCAACAGTCACTCCTGATACACAGCCCTCTCCCACAGTCACTCCTTATACACAGCCCTCTCCCAGATTCACTCCTTATACACAGCCCTCTCCCACAGTCACTCCTTATACACAGCCCTCTCCCACAGTCCCTCCGTATACACAGCCCTCTCCCACAGTCACTCCTGATACACAGCCCTCTCCCACAGTCACTCCTTATGCACAGCCCTCTCCCACAGTCACTCCTTATACACAGCCCTCACCCACAGTCACTCATTATACACAGCCCTCTCCCACAGTCCCTCCTTATTAACATCCCTCTCCCATAGTCACTCCTTATACACAGCCCTCGCTCACAGTCACTCATTATACACAGCCCTCTCCCACAGTCACAGCCCTCTCCCACAGTCACTCCTGATACACAGCCCTCTCCCACAGCCCCTCCTTATTAACAGCCCTCTCCCACAGTCACTCCTTATACACAGCCCTCACCCACAGTCACTCATTATACACAGCCCTCTCCCACAGTCACAGCCCTTTCCCACAGTCACTCCTGATACACAGCCCTCTCCCACAGTCACTCCTTATACACAGCCCTCTCCCAGATTCACTCCTTCTACACAGCCCTCTCCCACACTCACTCCTTATATACAGCCCTCTACCACAGTCACTCCTTTAACACAGCCCTCTCCCACAGTCACTCGTTATACACAGCCCTCTCCCACAGTCACTCGTTATACACAGCCCTCGCCCACAGTCACTCATTATACACAGCCCTCTCCCACAGTCACAGCCCTTTCCCACAGTCACTCCTGATACACAGCCCTCTCCCACAGTCACTCCTTATACACAGCCCTCTCCCAGATTCACTCCTTATACACAGCCCTTTCCCACAGTCACTCCTTATACACAGCCCTCTCCCACAGTCACTCCTTACACACAGCCTTCTCCCACAGTCACTACAGATCCCTCACCCACAGTCACTCCTTATATACAGCCTTCTCCCACAGTCACTGCTGATACACAGCCCTCTCCCACAGTCACTCCTTACACACAGCCTTCTCACACAGTCACTCCTTATACACAGCCCTGTCCCACAGTCACTCCTTATACAAAGCCCTCTCCCACAGTCACTTCTGTTACACATCCCTCTCCCACAGTCACTCCTCATACAAAGCCCTCTCCCACAGTCACTCCTTATACAAAGCCCTCTCCCCCAGTCACTCCTTATACACAGCCCTCTCCCACAGTCACTCCTTATACACAACCCTCTCCCACAGTCACTCCCTATACACAGCCTTCCCCCACAGGCACTGCTGATACACAACCGTCTCCAACAGTCACTCCTTATACACAGCCCTCTCCCACAGTCACTCCTTATACACAGCCCTCACCCACAGTCACTCCTTATAAACAGCATTCTCCCACAGTCACTGCTGATACAGAGCTCTCTCCCACAGTCACTCCTTATACACAGCCTTCTCCCACAGTCACTCCTGATACACAGCCCTGTCCCACAGTCACTCCTTATACAAAGCCCTCTCCCACAGTCACTTCTGTTACACATCCCTCTCCCACAGTCACTCCTTATACAAAGCCCTCTCCCACAGTCACTCCTTATACAAAGCCCTCTCCCCAGTCACTCCTTATACACAGCCCTCTCCCACAGTCACTCCTGATACACAACCCTCTCCCACAGTCACTCCCTATACACAGCCCTCTCCCACAGTCACTCCTTATACACAACCCTCTCCCACAGACACTCCTTATACACAGCCCTCTCCCACAGTCACTCCTGATACACAGCCCTCTCCCACAGTCACTCCTTATACAAAGCCCTCTTCCACAGTCACTCCTTATACAAAGCCCTCTCCCAGTCACTCCTTATACACAGCCCTCTCCCACAGTCACTCCTTATTCACATCCCTCTCCCACAGTCACTCCTGATACACAGCCCTCTCCCACAGTCACTCCTGATACACAGCCCTCTCCCACAGTCACTCCTTATACACAGCCCTCTCCCACAGTCACTCCTCATACACAGCCCTCTCCCACAGTCACTCCTTATACACAGCCCTTTCTCACAGTCCCTCCTTATTAACAGCCCTCTCCCATAGTCACTCCTTATACACAACCCCCGCCCACAGTCACTCATTATACACAGCCCTCTCCCACAGTCACGCCCCTCTCCCACAGTCACTCCTGATACACAGCCCTCTCCCACAGTCCCTCCTTATTAACAGCCCTCTCCCACAGTCACTCCTTATACACAGCCCTCGCCCACAGTCAATCATTATACACAGCCCTCTCCCACAGTCACAGCCCTCTCCAACAGTCACTCCTGATACACAGCCCTCTCCCACAGTCACTCCTTATACACAGCCCTCTCCCAGATTCACTCCTTATACACAGCCCTCTCCCACAGTCACTCCTTATACACAGCCCTCTCCCACAGTCCCTCCGTATACACAGCCCTCTCCCACAGTCACTCCTGATACACAGCCCTCTCCCACAGTCACTCCTTATGCACAGCCCTCTCCCACAGTCACTCCTTATACACAGCCCTCACCCACAGTCACTCATTATACACAGCCCTCTCCCACAGTCCCTCCTTATTAACATCCCTCTCCCATAGTCACGCCTTATACACAGCCCTCGCTCACAGTCACTCATTATACACAGCCCTCTCCCACAGTCACAGCCCTCTCCCACAGTCACTCCTGATACACATCCCTCTCCCACAGTCCCTCCTTATTAACAGCCCTCTCCCACAGTCACTCCTTATACACAGCCCTCACCCACAGTCACTCATTATACACAGCCCTCTCCCACAGTCACAGCCCTTTCCCACAGTCACTCCTGATACACAGCCCTCTCCCACAGTCACTCCTTATACACAGCCCTCTCCCAGATTCACTCCTTCTACACAGCCCTCTCCCACACTCACTCCTTATATACAGCCCTCTACCACAGTCACTCCTTTAACACAGCCCTCTCCCACAGTCACTCGTTATACACAGCCCTCTCCCACAGTCACTCGTTATACACAGCCCTCGCCCACAGTCACTCATTATACACAGCCCTCTCCCACAGTCACAGCCCTTTCCCACAGTCACTCCTGATACACAGCCCTCTCCCACAGTCACTCCTTATACACAGCCCTCTCCCAGATTCACTCCTTATACACAGCCCTTTCCCACAGTCACTCCTTATACACAGCCCTCTCCCACAGTCACTCCTTACACACAGCCTTCTCCCACAGTCACTACAGATCCCTCACCCACAGTCACTCCTTATATACAGCCTTCTCCCACAGTCACTGCTGATACACAGCCCTCTCCCACAGTCACTCCTTACACACAGCCTTCTCACACAGTCACTCCTTATACACAGCCCTGTCCCACAGTCACTCCTTATACAAAGCCCTCTCCCACAGTCACTTCTGTTACACATCCCTCTCCCACAGTCACTCCTCATACAAAGCCCTCTCCCACAGTCACTCCTTATACAAAGCCCTCTCCCCCAGTCACTCCTTATACACAGCCCTCTCCCACAGTCACTCCTTATACACAACCCTCTCCCACAGTCACTCCCTATACACAGCCTTCCCCCACAGGCACTGCTGATACACAACCGTCTCCAACAGTCACTCCTTATACACAGCCCTCTCCCACAGTCACTCCTTATACACAGCCCTCACCCACAGTCACTCCTTATAAACAGCATTCTCCCACAGTCACTGCTGATACAGAGCTCTCTCCCACAGTCACTCCTTATACACAGCCTTCTCCCACAGTCACTCCTGATACACAGCCCTGTCCCACAGTCACTCCTTATACAAAGCCCTCTCCCACAGTCACTTCTGTTACACATCCCTCTCCCACAGTCACTCCTTATACAAAGCCCTCTCCCACAGTCACTCCTTATACAAAGCCCTCTCCCCCAGTCACTCCTTATACACAGCCCTCTCCCACAGTCACTCCTGATACACAACCCTCTCCCACAGTCACTCCCTATACACAGCCCTCTCCCACAGTCACTCCTTATACACAACCCTCTCCCACAGACACTCCTTATACACAGCCCTCTCCCACAGTCACTCCTGATACACAGCCCTCTCCCACAGTCACTCCTTATACAAAGCCCTCTTCCACAGTCACTCCTTATACAAAGCCCTCTCCCAGTCACTCCTTATACACAGCCCTCTCCCACAGTCACTCCTTATTCACATCCCTCTCCCACAGTCACTCCTTATATACAGCCCTCTCCCACAGTCACTCTTGATACACAATCCTCTCGCACAGTCCCTCCTTATACACAGCCCTCTTCCACAGTCACTCCTGATACACAGCCCTCTCCCACAGTCACTCCTTATACAAAGCCCTCTCCCACAGTCACTCCTTATACACAACCCTCTCCCACAGTCCCTCCTTATGTGGTAAAATCGATTACCTATACTTAATTTGCTATCAATAATCAATAAGAATAACTCAGAAAAATAAGAGGCAAAATCCGGGATATTGAGGTTTACTCAAAAGGGTTTTATTCCTGTAAAAGGAATTGGGTTATTGGCTCGAGCCAAGGTGGCATAACCATTCCATCACCACACAGGGTTCAGGAAGGGAAGACAGACAACATATTGTTTACAGAAACACATATATATAGTCAATGCATTACAATGTATGAGCATATAGTAGGCGTAACAGCTGGAAAAGTAGAGATAAAACATGGAAACGTCATTAAACGTCATTAAAAAGGCGGTATAATAGGCGTGCATGAAGGCGTGTACTAGAAACGTCATTAATCATGAGGTCACAAAATGGGTGGATACATAAGAGAATCTTGCAATGTCAGCAGAAATTCATAGCAAAGATGCGCGCGCAGCAGATTGACGTGACTCTGACGTGTAACTGGAGGGTGAAGGGGACTTGACACTTAGCACTACAAGTGTAGACATAAGTCTGGGATGTCAGATCAACCTAATCCCAAATCGTATCTGGTATCGTATGTTTAAGGAACAGTAGTGTCTGGAAGGAAGGTCTCTCGGGCAGAGACTACTCTATACTGTCTATACTGTCTGCGTGTATGCGTCTACGTGTTGGCATGCAGGGTGAGGGGGCATGGGCCTACCATGGCAACGGACACTAGAATTACTTGCACGGAGACAGAAAAACCGGGCCCTCTGCTCCTGCAGCTGGGAGGATGTTTACTTGAGCTACGAGACAGGAATGTGTTTTCGAGGAGTGGAGCAGATAATTCGAAGGTTGAAGACGGTCTTGGCAGGCAGAGGTTAGGCTATGCGCCGGAGCCGCGCAAGGAAGTAAGGTGGGGGCCACTGGCACAGAGGTAGCCTGGGCTGAGGCCCTCGGAGTCAGAAAGCAGGAAAGAACTCGAAAAAGGCTCAATGGCATATTCTGGGCCTACTTCGCCAGAGCTGAAAAACGTGTAAAGTGTACCACAAAAAGACGGTGGCACAGCATATATAGAAACTGAATATTCAATCCGTTCATGGCGGATCTGAAAGAGGACAAGTTAAAGATGGACGCAAATGTATTTGCGTCTTCGTAGCTGGCACAGGAGGGAAACAACATGCACTGTAAGCTGGTACATGGAGATGGTGGGGTACTCGCTGGGGAACACTACTCGACCAAAAACTATATTTCCTCATTCCCTCCTTGTTCCCCACGGACCCTTCATGAAACATCGATTCTCATTAATTGATCGACTTGTTCACTTAACATCAATTGCTCTTCTTGCTTTATGCGCTTTGAATGGGAATCTGAACGTGGAACACATGAAGTGGCACACAGGCCGCAAATTGCCGGTCCACATTGGATACACAGGCAACAACTGAATACTACAAGAAAACCAATACCTAGGAGGGATAGGATCTTCCACCCCCAGGCAGACAACGTTGTCCAGAACCAACCGGACCAAGTCCAGGTGCCTGGAGTCTGATGAATTAAACTTGCAATCTTATGGAGACGTGTAATAGCTTTGTACACGGTTGGCGCGTTATTAGGGATGAAAATACAGCAGCTTGACCCGATGACCTTACAAGCTCCACCCCTATCTGCCAAGATGACGTCAATAACAAGACGATTTTGAAGAACAACAACCCGCATAGCGGACTGCTCCTCCGTTAAGTTACCTAGAGCTGAAGCGGTCTCAAGCACCACTGCTTCAAGGGTTCTGGTTAATCTACGGATAAGTTTACTATTTGAAACAGTACCTAGGTAGGGGAAGAAACCTTTATTGAAATCAGTATATTGTTCCCATGTAGTTTCTTTATAATTGACAAGCGGGAGATCTCTCTTGTATCTATGCTTAACCAAATTGGTGTTTCTATGATAGTCGGGAGGGGCTAGAAAAACAGGTGGCAGAAGGAATGCAATATAACAAGTGCCATCCCAGTCTAAAGGCAAACGGACATATGCGGTATGACCACAAACAAAATAGGAATGACGTAGAGCCCTGAACGTGGATCTACCATGATCAGTAAATTCAACTACAGTGGTACATTTACTATGACCTACATGTACAGAACCATTCTTGCGAACACATAGTTCACCAGTAACAGGCAATACTGCCATAGCAGGTAGAACAGGAGCAGCTTCGGATTCGACAGATAAAATCATGAAAGTGATTGTGTAATTTCCTAACCCATATACTTCGTTTTCTAGATCAGTTCCAGTATCAACGGGGAGTCCCTCCTTGTCAGGGTAGCATACCTTAAGCAAGACTAAGTTCAGGTCACCCCAAACCCAGTTACCTTCATAAATAGCAGCAGTAGAAACTAGGGAATTGAGCATTTTAAACCATGCACCACATGTGCCATTGTGAGTGAACGGGTACGGAAAAAGGGGCAAAACACCCTTGTTTTCTTGGTAAGGAGGGAGCCGACCACATATCCAACAATTAGTAGCATTGGTAGCCTGATGGGAGTGATGTAACATACTAATGAAAGTGTTGTTGCGCAGCGCAAGTCTATATGATAATTCATGAGGCGGTAAGTCACTAAAAGAATGTTCAGTAGTAACATTATAAGCAGCACGCTTGAATATAGGGTAGTATATATGCAGTAGAATACCAGCAGTGATAATCAGTAAACATAAAAAAAACATAACAAGTAGTGTCACTATACAGCGACTACGAAGTGATTTGCAATACGCCTTTTTCTTATGTTGTCTTTGTCTATCTGTCTCTCTATCTCGATCTAGGGGATACATGTCAGAAACTAATTTAACCGATTCACCTAGGGGAGGACTTAAACAATTAAACTGTCTGACTTGCTAGATCGTAACTTTTGTCTGTAAATTTCTGAAGCAGTTTTCTCAACCAAAGGGAGTTTCGTATCAGTTTGTGGAGGAGGGCAGGGCTTAGTGTCCAAGTCCGAAGGAAGTCCAAAGTATTTTTTAATATGGCTGGAATGCAGCCATCCTTTCCTGCCCTCTATCTTAACCGCGGTCCTCGTTGTCAGCAAAACCAACTTCGGCGATTTCCAGCGGGGCTCCAGCGGACTCTTCCGATCAAAATTCCTCACGTATACGAAATCGCCAGGCACCACTTCATGGGGCTTCGTCTCAGTATTGTCGGGAAAGGCTGCAGCTACCTGTGAACGACAAGATTGTAGTGCAGACATCAAGGAGGCAAGGTAATCTGTCAGCATAAGACAATCAACATCAGTTATTTTACGCGGGATGGGCGTCCCCCACATATTCGGTGGCCTACCGAAGACCACTTCATACGGGGATAGTCCAGAACGGGAATGGGCCACCATCCTCATATAGAAGAGGGCGACCGGCAAGGCAACTATCCAGTCTATACCTTTGTCTCTACAGATCTTGGAAAGTCGGATTTTCAATGTTTGATTATGACGCTCCACGAGACCTGCTGCCTCGGGATGCCGGACACAATGGAACTTCCACTGGTAACCTAACAGAAGTGTAATGTGTTTCACAAGTTCGGATGAGAATGGCTGACCATTATCTGAGTACACGATACGGGGCAAACCATACCGCGGGAAGTATTCACGAACCAACTGCTTGGCAGTGGTCGGAGCAGTATAATCGGGAACTGGGTATGCCTCTACCCATCGGGAAAGAGCACACACGACTACGAGAACATACTTGAATCCTCGACACCGTTCCATCTGGATATAATCCATCTGGAGGACTTCAAAAGGGTGATCGGGAGGCTGGAATCCACCTTGCTCTACGGGGATGCTTTTACCTGGATTGAACTGACCACAAATCATGCAAGTACGTACTTTCTGTTTGGCTGCTGCCCGTAAGTTTTTATTGGACCATATGTGTTGAATACTGTCTAGCATTGCTTTCTCACCAAGGTGTGCAGGACTATGTATTGTATTAATGATGACTTGTACCATAGAATCGGGGAGAAACCATGTAGATTTTCCCTTCGTCATCCATCCCTGGTCTGTTTGGACCCCTCCTAGTCTAGTCCATTCCTTAATTTCATCTGGTGTTGCATGTGACTGTATGTCGATCACATCATGTGCGGGATCCCTAACTGTCATGCAGTGTGCTGGTACCTCTATTTGTGTCTGATCAGTTACATGAGTTCGGTTCTGAGCAGTTTGCTTTGCTGTTCGGTCTGCCAGGTCGTTACCCTGGGAAATGACATCAGTAACCTTAGTGTGTGCTTTACATTTCATGATAGAGATTGCAGTAGGTAGATGTATTGCATCTAACAGAGCTTGAATGAGGGGACCATGCTGGATGTTGGCACCGTGAGAAGTTAAGTAACCTCTCTCTCGCCAGAGGACTCCAAAGTCGTGAACGACTCCGAATGCATAACGTGAATCAGTATATATGTTAACTCTCTTATTCCTGGCTTGTATACATGCTTGTGTCAGAGCAATAAGCTCTGCTGCTTGGGCTGACAAAGTGTCAATACAATTGGTTTCAATGACTTCCGTGTCTGTCGTGACGGCGTAAGCTGCCACTAATTCACCTGTCTTTGTTCTCATACATGAACCATCCACATAAAGTGTCAGGTCTGGATCTGGTAACGGAACATCTGTCAAGTCTTGTCTGGGTTTTGTTGTGATAGTAATAACTTCAATGCAATCATGTGCCAATGGATCTACTCCATTTACCGGCAATAACGTGGCAGGATTCAATGTGCTGCAGCGTCTGATTTCAATGTGTGGCTGAAACAATGTCAATTCATAACCTGTCAGTCTTGCTATGGTTAGGTGTTGGGTCTGAGTTCGATTCAAGAGGACTTCTACAGAATGTGGAACCTGTACTGTCAATGGATGTCCTAACACAATAGAATCACTCTGTCTGATTGCTAAAGCTGTAGCTGCAACTGATTTCAAACATGCTGGAAGGGCTTGTGCGACTGGGTCTAATGTACTGGAAAAATAAGCACAAGGCTTATGTGAACCTGCTTGTTCCTGGGTGAGGACTGACAATGCAGTACCTTCACGTTCTGTAACAAAAAGTGTAAAAGGCTTACCGTAACATGGTGTTGCTAAAACAGGTGCTTGACATAAGGCTTTCTTTAAGTCCTCAAAAGCTTGTGTATGCTCCGGAGTCCAGGGGAGGACAGACGAAGTCGCTGCCTCCTGTGTTGTTAACTGGATGAGTGGCTTTGCTAGAAATGCATATTGGGGAATCCATTGTCTACAGTACGAGGTGAGGCCTATAAAGGCCCGTACCTCCTTTTGTGTTCTGGGTGGTGACATGTTTACAATTAACTGAATGCGATCAGGTGTGAGCTGTCTCCCCACTTTGGACAGCAAGTGACCCAGGTACACAACTTGCTGAACACAGAATTGTAGCTTCGAAGGAGACACCTTGTGTCCCTTGTCAGCCAGGAAATTCAAAACAATCAGAGACGCATTTTCACATTCGGGTTCGCTTCGAGCGGTGATCAGCAGATCATCGACATACTGAAGCAGAGCAGTGTGAACTGGCATGTGGATACTGTCTAGTTGTTTTTTCAATGCTTGGCTATAGATGCTGGGGCTTTCTGTGAATCCTTGAGGTGCACGGGCAAATTTAAAAGATCGTCCATTTAAACTGAATCCGAACAAATATTGGCTTTCCGGATCAATAGGGACACTGAAGAAAGCATTCTTGAGATCGATTACAGTAAAGAACGCTGCTTCGGAATCAATGGCTGTCAGTAACGAGGAGATATCTGGGACCACAGGATACTGTGGTACAATGCATTTGTTCAATTCGCGCAGATCAATAACCAATCGATAAACAGGTGGGGAATTTTGGTCAGTACGTTTGAGAACAGGAATGATAGGGGAATTACACACATTAGAGTCGGTTTCCACGACCACACCTTGTGCGATTAGCTCGTCAATGATTCTCAGTAAAGCCACTACAGCATCTGGAGGTAACTTGTATTGTCGAATTCGTGGTAGTACCACTCCTGCTTTAAGTGTGACTCGATACGGGGTAATGTGCATGCAACCTACATCAGTGGGGCCCCGCGCCCACAGGTGGGCAGGGACGTTCTGTAATCGGGGATCCATGTCTCTCAATACATAATGGCCTTTGAAATCTCGCAAAAATAATCGTACTCCCTCGGGAGAACAACAAATAATAGCTCCTAGAGCTTTCAGTGTTTTAATGCCCAATAGATTTTCTGGACAGGATTTCGTGAGCAATAAGTCTGTAGTCCGTGTCAGAGGACCTACTGCAAGAGGGAGGGGTTGTGATACTTCGTTGATAATCGGTTTTCCTGAAAATCCGAGGGACACGTTCTGTGAGCCTGAGAGGGGTGCCCCTGGTACTTCATTGTGACTTATCGTGGTCCTGCTTGCCCCTGTATCAATGAGAAACTTTCTGTCTTTCCCTAAAACTTGACTATTTACATAAGGACCACTCTGGTCTACAGGTACTTCAATAAGGGGCAAGCGGAATTCACTCTCTAGGCTGTTTCATGTGTATCGCTGGTAATCAGGGTAATCGTTCTGTGCATACTGATACATTTGCTGTGTCGTGGTTTGTGTTGCAGTAATGGGCTGTTGCTGAGGTATCGCTACTGTCTGTGAAGGAGCTGGCATGGGTGCGATCTGCTGTGTATTCTGGGGTACTTGTTGTGAAGTCTGATCTTGTCTAGGAGGACGCGGTCTCTCTTTGGTCTTGCCCGTGGCAATATTATGTTTCAAAACGGCACATTCATTTATATAATGACCTGGCTGCTTGCAATAATTACATACACCTTTTACGGGAACTGACGAATTACTAGATTGGCTCGCACCCTTTTTCTGACCATCAGCAGGAACTGACTGAGCAACTAACATTTTCATTTTCGTATCCTTCATACGTCTCTGTTCGTGTTCTTGTTCTTCTCTAAGTCTATTCTGGTGATACTGTAACATTTGTAACATTTGCGAAGGGGTGTTAGCTTGCCAAGTGCTTTCTACTTTCAGTACTCTATTCTTAACCTGGGGTAGGGAATTCTCGACTAATTTCGTTACAAAAAGATGTGGATATGACTCGCTACTTGCTTTCAGACCACTGTTAATACCAAAACATTTCTCAAATCGTGTATAAAAATCACTAGTGTCTTCATCAGGTTTCTGTTTGCATGCTGAAATTGCACCCCAATCTTCCTTTTTCGTACTCAATAAACGTGGCAACACTTGTACTAATAAACCTGGTAACAGTTTAACTTTGTCTCCAAGCCCTAGGCCTGGCACTCGGGTATTTTCTTCATCTTGTAATGCAGCCCAATCAATCTTTGCATCACCCACCTCCCACTCTTTTTCTTTGAGTTTCTCGTATATTCCTGGAGGTAGTAACACTTTCAGTATTTTCATGAGGTCGGGATAAGTGTAATCGCCCATTAATAACATATCCTTTATTTCGCGGTGAAAACCTGCAGGGTCTTTATCGTGACTGGGTACTAATTTCTTCATTTCCAATAATTCCATTTTAGTTACAGGAGTATACACAAACACGCGTCTAAGCGTGTGGTCTGCGTTCTGTACGGGGTGTACTTCTCGCAACGGATTCTGTCTATCCATGTAATACATGGTCTTTCGTTCCATAACGGGTGCTGCGTTATTCTGTGGACATAAGAATGTACTATACTTGTGGCGGTGTTCTAAAATTGCTTTAATCAGGTCAGTACTTAGACCTTTCCATCTGTTCGTGACCAGTTCTATTAGTATATCACGCAGGGGACCTGGATCGGAATGCTGGCTTTTATATAACAAGAGCAGATGTTGTATCATGTACATACCAGCTAAACGCTGCTCACTCGGTGTCAAGTTCAGGAACGTATGCGCTAACACGTCATCACCATATTTCTCAGAGTTGTCAGCCCATTGCACGGCTGACCTGGCTAATTCTTGTTCATCCATAGAGTCAAGTGCATGATACCCCATGCGCTCTTGAAGTACTCGGTCGGTGGCTTGGAATAAGTGTTCGGGTGTTTTAGGATTACACATGGCTTCCTGATATATTCTTTTACATTCCGGGCGCACTGGGCGCATCGAATTATTAAACGGTCTACCCTTACCTACATACGCGACCATTTCTCTGACTGGCAATTGTGCTTGTGCTAGTGTCTCTGGTTCTTCCTCTGCCTCCTCCTCTGTGGATTCATGTTTATCTGCATCTGCTTCTAGTGCAGCCTGTCTTTTCTCGTGCATCTTAGTTATTGAAGTTCTGATTCTTCGGTACATGTTCTCTATACTAGCTTCTTTGTCATGCTGTCCATCGGCTATATGTCGGCCCCACTTGTGGAGTGCTTTCAAATCTTCCGGGTTCGCACCCGGCCTATCTGCTTCTCGAATAAAACAGTTTATAAGAAACCGTAATAGCTTGGCTTTAGTATCCACTTTCTGATGATCCATGGCCTCTTTAATGCTTTCAGGCCCTACTCCTGTCTGTACAAACTTATATATTCGATCCATATGTTCTGTCATTTCAGGTAGTGACATTAGGAAGTTCGTGACTCGTCGTAAACGTACTGATGCAAGTAACATGTCTACATCATTCTTTTTACCAGGTACAGGATCATATCTACAATCTGCAAGGCGATCTCCATAAAATGTAATATCTGTTCTAGGTGTACGCTGTTGCGCTATTTCTCTAAGACTCAGGCGATGGTTTGGTGGCGGAGTCTGGTAACCAGCCCCTCCGGACGCGCCTCCTGAGGCACCAGTTCCGAAAGGGTTAGTCGGATCTGTATCAAGGGAAGTAGGAGGAGGATTCTGGGGAGGAGTAGCTTGTGGGGGAGGAAGAGCATATGGGTTCAGACCGTTAGGCGCAGGCACTGGCGCAGGCAAGGGGGCAGGTAATGGGGTATTAACATAGGTAGGAGCAACATCATCTAAGTAGGAAGAAAGGAAAACGTCCTTTGCTGTCCTCGGGTGCGTTTTAATCGGGAGCAATGGGGGTGGTAGGTCCTTCGGTACTTCTGGAGAGGCCTTTGGCAGGCCTTTGGACAGGATGGGGAACATGCCATTCATAAGTGTATTACGCTGTCTGTCTACTTGTTCTAATTTTACTCTGATACCTTCCTCAACTAATGCGTTTTCTCGGACCTTGTCGGGTTCTTCCTTACTCTTTTCTTCTAGTCTGTGAGCTTTTTCTGTACGCCTATGCGATTCTTTACGCCATAACTCGATGGCATCTTTCTGTGACTGTCTGGCTTTCTTTTTCCATAATGCTTCTTCTACTCTCATGATGCAATCTGCATCCCATGTCCCTGCAGTGGGCCATCTCTGATTCTCGGACAGTTCTTTAGTATAATCCACCCATAAATCGAGAAATAAAACAGCATCTAAGCCGTGTTTATGGTACATAAAGTACCCTGGAGTGTCCCTAGGTGGAATGGGAACGGCTTCTTCTAGAACCCCTTTGCGGGTTTTTATTTGTCTAAGTTTAGAGAACAACGGCATTCTGAAATCTGGCTACTTGATTCTTAATCAGATATGAACACACTATACATAAGACACGTCTAAACACAACAATGAAAATCGAACATTCACTCATACCACGACATTTGTATGACACATTAAAACATTCCAAGAACAAACCACATTGATTGAGTACAATGACGTGTAACAGGATGTACCGCTAAACGGCACAGATACACCCTGTGCGGGTGCAAAACTAGATATACTGCTAAACAGTATAGATACACTGCTAAACAGTGCAGACCAGGCTCGTGCACCCGAACCTGTCTTGACCGGCACAAACTAATGCGCACGTCAGGATGCGTCCCTAGCAACGGTACTCACCAGGAAGCACGGAAACAGAAGGCCTCGGAAACTCTGGACTGGACTCGACGCGGACTGGATTCGGGCTCGGACTCGACGCAGATACTTCGGAAACTTCGGAATCTGGTGGGCCTCTGTATACCTCGGATCTTGCTCTCTCAGCTAGGCTCGGGTTGGGATCCTCCGCACTCCTCACCGCCTCGTCTGGGTGTCGATCGCAGCCTCAGTCACCTCCGTTGGCCTGAGGGAGATACAGGAAATCCTGCGGATACGCGTAGTTGTCCGTCCGGCTGTGGCAGGGGGCTAGGCCTGCAACGCACCGCCGGCGCGTGGGGTGGGGGAGGGGTCCCTATTCGGGCGCCAAAACTGTGGTAAAATCGATTACCTATACTTAATTTGCTATCAATAATCAATAAGAATAACTCAGAAAAATAAGAGGCAAAATCCGGGATATTGAGGTTTACTCAAAAGGGTTTTATTCCTGTAAAAGGAATTGGGTTATTGGCTCGAGCCAAGGTGGCATAACCATTCCATCACCACACAGGGTTCAGGAAGGGAAGACAGACAACATATTGTTTACAGAAACACATATATATAGTCAATGCATTACAATGTATGAGCATATAGTAGGCGTAACAGCTGGAAAAGTAGAGATAAAACATGGAAACGTCATTAAACGTCATTAAAAAGGCGGTATAATAGGCGTGCATGAAGGCGTGTACTAGAAACGTCATTAATCATGAGGTCACAAAATGGGTGGATACATAAGAGAATCTTGCAATGTCAGCAGAAATTCATAGCAAAGATGCGCGCGCAGCAGATTGACGTGACTCTGACGTGTAACTGGAGGGTGAAGGGGACTTGACACTTAGCACTACAAGTGTAGACATAAGTCTGGGATGTCAGATCAACCTAATCCCAAATCGTATCTGGTATCGTATGTTTAAGGAACAGTAGTGTCTGGAAGGAAGGTCTCTCGGGCAGAGACTACTCTATACTGTCTATACTGTCTGCGTGTATGCGTCTACGTGTTGGCATGCAGGGTGAGGGGGCATGGGCCTACCATGGCAACGGACACTAGAATTACTTGCACGGAGACAGAAAAACCGGGCCCTCTGCTCCTGCAGCTGGGAGGATGTTTACTTGAGCTACGAGACAGGAATGTGTTTTCGAGGAGTGGAGCAGATAATTCGAAGGTTGAAGACGGTCTTGGCAGGCAGAGGTTAGGCTATGCGCCGGAGCCGCGCAAGGAAGTAAGGTGGGGGCCACTGGCACAGAGGTAGCCTGGGCTGAGGCCCTCGGAGTCAGAAAGCAGGAAAGAACTCGAAAAAGGCTCAATGGCATATTCTGGGCCTACTTCGCCAGAGCTGAAAAACGTGTAAAGTGTACCACAAAAAGACGGTGGCACAGCATATATAGAAACTGAATATTCAATCCGTTCATGGCGGATCTGAAAGAGGACAAGTTAAAGATGGACGCAAATGTATTTGCGTCTTCGTAGCTGGCACAGGAGGGAAACAACATGCACTGTAAGCTGGTACATGGAGATGGTGGGGTACTCGCTGGGGAACACTACTCAACCAAAAACTATATTTCCTCACTTATACACAGCCCTCTCCCACAGGCAATCCTGATACACAGCCCTCTCCCACAGTCACTCCTTATACACATCCGTCTCCCACAGTCACTCTTTATACACAACCCTCTCCCACATTCACTCCTTATACACATCCCTCTCCCACAGTCACTCCGTATACACAGCCCTCTTCCACAGTCACTCCTTATACACATCCCTCTCCCACAGTCGCTCCTGATATACTGCCCTCTCCCACAGTCACTCCTTATACACATTCCTCTCCCCCAGTCGCTCCTTATACACAGCCCTCTCCCACAGACACTCCTCATACACAGCCCTCTCCCACAGTCACTCCTCATGCACAGCCATCTCCCACAGACACTCCTGATACACAGCCATCTCCCACAGTCGCTCCTGATACACAGCCCTCTCCCACAGTCGCTCCTTATACACATCCCTCTCCCACAGTCGCTCCTGATACACAGCCCTCTCCCACAGACACTCCTCATACACAGCCCTCTCCCACAGTCACTCCTTATACACAGCCATATCCCACAGACACTCCTGCTACACAGCCCTCTCCCACAGTCACTCCTTATACAAAGCCCTCTCCCCCAGTCACTCCTTATACACATCCCTCTCCCACAGTCACTACTGATACACAGCCCTCTCCCACAGCCACTCCTTATACACAGCCCTCTCCCACAGTCTTTCCCTATACACAGCCCTCTCCCACAGTCACTCCATATACACAGCCCTCTCCCACAAGCACTCCTGATACACAACCCTCTCCCACAGTCACTCCTTATACACATCCCTCTCCCACAGTCACACGTTATACACAGCCTCTCCCACAGTCACTCCCGATACACAGCCTTCTCCCACAGTCACTCCTGATACAAAGCCCTCTCCCACACTCACTCCTTATACACAGCCTTCTCCCACAGTCACTCCTGATACAAAGCCCTCTCCCACAGTCACTCCTGATACACAACCCTCTCCCACAGTCACTCCTGATACACAGCCCTCTCCCACAGTCACTCCTGATTCACAGCCCTCTCCCACAGTCACTCCTTATACACAGCCCTCTCCCACAGTCACTCCTGATACACAGCCCTCTCCCACAGTCACTCCTTATACACAGCCCTCTCCCACAGTCACTCCTTAAACACAGCCCTCTCCCACAGTCACTCCTTATACACATCCCTCTCCCACAGTCACTCCTTATACACAGTCCTCTCCCACAGTCACTCCTGATTCACAGCCCTCTCCCACAGTCACTCCTTATACACAGCCCTCTCCCACAGTCACTCCTGATACAAAGCCCTCTCCCACAGTTATTCCTTATACACATCCCTCTCCCACAGTCACTCGTTATACACAGCCCTCTCCCACAGTCACTCCTGATACACAACCCTCTCCCACAGTCACTACTTATACACAGCCCTCTCCCACAGTCACTCCTGATACACAGCCCTCTCCCACAGTCACTCCTGATACACAGCCCTCTCCAACAGTCACTCCTTATACACAGCCTTCTCCCACAGCCACTCCTGATACACAGCCCTCTCCCACAGTCACTCGTTATACACAGCCCTCTCCCACAGTCACTCCTGATACACAGCCCTCTCCCACAGTCACTCCTGATACACAGCCATCTCCCACAGTCACTACTTATACACAGCCCTCTCCCACAGTCACTCCTTATTCACATCCCTCTCCCACAGTCACTCCTGATACACAGCCCTCTCCCACAGTCACTCGTTATACACAGCCCTCTCCCACAGTCACTCCTAATACACAACCCTCTCCCACAGTCACTACTTATACACAGCCCTCTCCCACTGTCACTCCTGATACACAGCCCTCTCCCACATTCACTCCTGATACACAGCCATCTCCCACAGTCACTACTTATACACAGCCCTCGCCCACAGTCACTCCTGATACACAGCCCTCTCCCACAGTCACTCCTGATACACAGCCCTCTCCCACAGTCACTCCTTATACACAGCCCTCTCCCACAGTCACTCCTCATACACAGCCCTCTCCCACAGTCACTCCTTATACACAGCCCTTTCTCACAGTCCTTCCTTATTAACAGCCCTCTCCCATAGTCACTCCTTATACACAACCCCCGCCCACAGTCACTCATTATACACAGCCCTCTCCCACAGTCACGCCCCTCTCCCACAGTCACTCCTGATACACAGCCCTCTCCCACAGTCCCTCCTTATTAACAGCCCTCTCCCACAGTCACTCCTTATACACAGCCCTCGCCCACAGTCAATCATTATACACAGCCCTCTCCCACAGTCACAGCCCTCTCCAACAGTCACTCCTGATACACAGCCCTCTCCCACAGTCACTCCTTATACACAGCCCTCTCCCAGATTCACTCCTTATACACAGCCCTCTCCCACAGTCACTCCTTATACACAGCCCTCTCCCACAGTCCCTCCGTATACACAGCCCTCTCCCACAGTCACTCCTGATACACAGCCCTCTCCCACAGTCACTCCTTATGCACAGCCCTCTCCCACAGTCACTCCTTATACACAGCCCTCACCCACAGTCACTCATTATACACAGCCCTCTCCCACAGTCCCTCCTTATTAACATCCCTCTCCCATAGTCACTCCTTATACACAGCCCTCGCTCACAGTCACTCATTATACACAGCCCTCTCCCACAGTCACAGCCCTCTCCCACAGTCACTCCTGATACACAGCCCTCTCCCACAGCCCCTCCTTATTAACAGCCCTCTCCCACAGTCACTCCTTATACACAGCCCTCACCCACAGTCACTCATTATACACAGCCCTCTCCCACAGTCACAGCCCTTTCCCACAGTCACTCCTGATACACAGCCCTCTCCCACAGTCACTCCTTATACACAGCCCTCTCCCAGATTCACTCCTTCTACACAGCCCTCTCCCACACTCACTCCTTATATACAGCCCTCTACCACAGTCACTCCTTTAACACAGCCCTCTCCCACAGTCACTCGTTATACACAGCCCTCTCCCACAGTCACTCGTTATACACAGCCCTCGCCCACAGTCACTCATTATACACAGCCCTCTCCCACAGTCACAGCCCTTTCCCACAGTCACTCCTGATACACAGCCCTCTCCCACAGTCACTCCTTATACACAGCCCTCTCCCAGATTCACTCCTTATACACAGCCCTTTCCCACAGTCACTCCTTATACACAGCCCTCTCCCACAGTCACTCCTTACACACAGCCTTCTCCCACAGTCACTACAGATCCCTCACCCACAGTCACTCCTTATATACAGCCTTCTCCCACAGTCACTGCTGATACACAGCCCTCTCCCACAGTCACTCCTTACACACAGCCTTCTCACACAGTCACTCCTTATACACAGCCCTGTCCCACAGTCACTCCTTATACAAAGCCCTCTCCCACAGTCACTTCTGTTACACATCCCTCTCCCACAGTCACTCCTCATACAAAGCCCTCTCCCACAGTCACTCCTTATACAAAGCCCTCTCCCCCAGTCACTCCTTATACACAGCCCTCTCCCACAGTCACTCCTTATACACAACCCTCTCCCACAGTCACTCCCTATACACAGCCTTCCCCCACAGGCACTGCTGATACACAACCGTCTCCAACAGTCACTCCTTATACACAGCCCTCTCCCACAGTCACTCCTTATACACAGCCCTCACCCACAGTCACTCCTTATAAACAGCATTCTCCCACAGTCACTGCTGATACAGAGCTCTCTCCCACAGTCACTCCTTATACACAGCCTTCTCCCACAGTCACTCCTGATACACAGCCCTGTCCCACAGTCACTCCTTATACAAAGCCCTCTCCCACAGTCACTTCTGTTACACATCCCTCTCCCACAGTCACTCCTTATACAAAGCCCTCTCCCACAGTCACTCCTTATACAAAGCCCTCTCCCCCAGTCACTCCTTATACACAGCCCTCTCCCACAGTCACTCCTGATACACAACCCTCTCCCACAGTCACTCCCTATACACAGCCCTCTCCCACAGTCACTCCTTATACACAACCCTCTCCCACAGACACTCCTTATACACAGCCCTCTCCCACAGTCACTCCTGATACACAGCCCTCTCCCACAGTCACTCCTTATACAAAGCCCTCTTCCACAGTCACTCCTTATACAAAGCCCTCTCCCAGTCACTCCTTATACACAGCCCTCTCCCACAGTCACTCCTTATTCACATCCCTCTCCCACAGTCACTCCTGATACACAGCCCTCTCCCACAGTCACTCCTGATACACAGCCCTCTCCCACAGTCACTCCTTATACACAGCCCTCTCCCACAGTCACTCCTCATACACAGCCCTCTCCCACAGTCACTCCTTATACACAGCCCTTTCTCACAGTCCCTCCTTATTAACAGCCCTCTCCCATAGTCACTCCTTATACACAACCCCCGCCCACAGTCACTCATCATACACAGCCCTCTCCCACAGTCACGCCCCTCTCCCACAGTCACTCCTGATACACAGCCCTCTCCCACAGTCCCTCCTTATTAACAGCCCTCTCCCACAGTCACTCCTTATACACAGCCCTCGCCCACAGTCAATCATTATACACAGCCCTCTCCCACAGTCACAGCCCTCTCCAACAGTCACTCCTGATACACAGCCCTCTCCCACAGTCACTCCTTATACACAGCCCTCTCCCAGATTCACTCCTTATACACAGCCCTCTCCCACAGTCACTCCTTATACACAGCCCTCTCCCACAGTCCCTCCGTATACACAGCCCTCTCCCACAGTCACTCCTGATACACAGCCCTCTCCCACAGTCACTCCTTATGCACAGCCCTCTCCCACAGTCACTCCTTATACACAGCCCTCACCCACAGTCACTCATTATACACAGCCCTCTCCCACAGTCCCTCCTTATTAACATCCCTCTCCCATAGTCACTCCTTATACACAGCCCTCGCTCACAGTCACTCATTATACACAGCCCTCTCCCACAGTCACAGCCCTCTCCCACAGTCACTCCTGATACACAGCCCTCTCCCACAGTCCCTCCTTATTAACAGCCCTCTCCCACAGTCACTCCTTATACACAGCCCTCACCCACAGTCACTCATTATACACAGCCCTCTCCCACAGTCACAGCCCTTTCCCACAGTCACTCCTGATACACAGCCCTCTCCCACAGTCACTCCTTATACACAGCCCTCTCCCAGATTCACTCCTTCTACACAGCCCTCTCCCACACTCACTCCTTATATACAGCCCTCTACCACAGTCACTCCTTTAACACAGCCCTCTCCCACAGTCACTCGTTATACACAGCCCTCTCCCACAGTCACTCGTTATACACAGCCCTCGCCCACAGTCACTCATTATACACAGCCCTCTCCCACAGTCACAGCCCTTTCCCACAGTCACTCCTGATACACAGCCCTCTCCCACAGTCACTCCTTATACACAGCCCTCTCCCAGATTCACTCCTTATACACAGCCCTTTCCCACAGTCACTCCTTATACACAGCCCTCTCCCACAGTCACTCCTTACACACAGCCTTCTCCCACAGTCACTACAGATCCCTCACCCACAGTCACTCCTTATATACAGCCTTCTCCCACAGTCACTGCTGATACACAGCCCTCTCCCACAGTCACTCCTTACACACAGCCTTCTCACACAGTCACTCCTTATACACAGCCCTGTCCCACAGTCACTCCTTATACAAAGCCCTCTCCCACAGTCACTTCTGTTACACATCCCTCTCCCACAGTCACTCCTCATACAAAGCCCTCTCCCACAGTCACTCCTTATACAAAGCCCTCTCCCCCAGTCACTCCTTATACACAGCCCTCTCCCACAGTCACTCCTTATACACAACCCTCTCCCACAGTCACTCCCTATACACAGCCTTCCCCCACAGGCACTGCTGATACACAACCGTCTCCAACAGTCACTCCTTATACACAGCCCTCTCCCACAGTCACTCCTTATACACAGCCCTCACCCACAGTCACTCCTTATAAACAGCATTCTCCCACAGTCACTGCTGATACAGAGCTCTCTCCCACAGTCACTCCTTATACACAGCCTTCTCCCACAGTCACTCCTGATACACAGCCCTGTCCCACAGTCACTCCTTATACAAAGCCCTCTCCCACAGTCACTTCTGTTACACATCCCTCTCCCACAGTCACTCCTTATACAAAGCCCTCTCCCACAGTCACTCCTTATACAAAGCCCTCTCCCCCAGTCACTCCTTATACACAGCCCTCTCCCACAGTCACTCCTGATACACAACCCTCTCCCACAGTCACTCCCTATACACAGCCCTCTCCCACAGTCACTCCTTATACACAACCCTCTCCCACAGACACTCCTTATACACAGCCCTCTCCCACAGTCACTCCTGATACACAGCCCTCTCCCACAGTCACTCCTTATACAAAGCCCTCTTCCACAGTCACTCCTTATACAAAGCCCTCTCCCAGTCACTCCTTATACACAGCCCTCTCCCACAGTCACTCCTTATTCACATCCCTCTCCCACAGTCACTCCTTATATACAGCCCTCTCCCACAGTCACTCTTGATACACAATCCTCTCGCACAGTCCCTCCTTATACACAGCCCTCTTCCACAGTCACTCCTGATACACAGCCCTCTCCCACAGTCACTCCTTATACAAAGCCCTCTCCCACAGTCACTCCTTATACACAACCCTCTCCCACAGTCCCTCCTTATACACAGCCCTCTCCCACAGGCAATCCTGATACACAGCCCTCTCCCACAGTCACTCCTTATACACATCCGTCTCCCACAGTCACTCTTTATACACAACCCTCTCCCACAGTCACTCCTTATACACATCCCTCTCCCACAGTCACTCCGTATACACAGCCCTCTTCCACAGTCACTCCGTATACACATCCCTCTCCCACAGTCGCTCCTGATACACTGCCCTCTCCCACAGTCACTCCTTATACACATCCCTCTCCCCCAGTCGCTCCTTATACACAGCCCTCTCCCACAGACACTCCTCATACACAGCCCTCTCCCACAGTCACTCCTCATGCACAGCCATCTCCCACAGACACTCCTGATACACAGCCATCTCCCACAGTCGCTCCTGATACACAGCCCTCTCCCACAGTCGCTCCTTATACACATCCCTCTCCCACAGTCGCTCCTGATACACAGCCCTCTCCCACAGACACTCCTCATACACAGCCCTCTCCCACAGTCACTCCTTATACACAGCCATATCCCACAGACACTCCTGCTACACAGCCCTCTCCCACAGTCACTCCTTATACAAAGCCCTCTCCCCCAGTCACTCCTTATACACATCCCTCTCCCACAGTCACTACTGATACACAGCCCTCTCCCACAGCCACTCCTTATACACAGCCCTCTCCCACAGTCTTTCCCTATACACAGCCCTCTCCCACAGTCACTCCATATACACAGCCCTCTCCCACAAGCACTCCTGATACACAACCCTCTCCCACAGTCACTCCTTATACACATCCCTCTCCCACAGTCACACGTTATACACAGCCTCTCCCACAGTCACTCCTGATACACAGCCTTCTCCCACAGTCACTCCTGATACAAAGCCCTCTCCCACAGTCACTCCTTATACACAGCCTTCTCCCACAGTCACTCCTGATACAAAGCCCTCTCCCACAGTCACTCCTGATACACAACCCTCTCCCACAGTCACTCCTGATACACAGCCCTCTCCCACAGTCACTCCTGATTCACAGCCCTCTCCCACAGTCACTCCTTATACACAGCCCTCTCCCACAGTCACTCCTGATACACAGCCCTCTCCCACAGTCACTCCTTATACACAGCCCTCTCCCACAGTCACTCCTTAAACACAGCCCTCTCCCACAGTCACTCCTTATACACATCCCTCTCCCACAGTCACTCCTTATACACAGTCCTCTCCCACAGTCACTCCTGATTCACAGCCCTCTCCCACAGTCACTCCTTATACACAGCCCTCTCCCACAGTCACTCCTGATACACAGCCCTCTCCAACAGTCACTCCTTATACACAGCCTTCTCCCACAGCCACTCCTGATACACAGCCCTCTCCCACAGTCACTCGTTATACACAGCCCTCTCCCACAGTCACTCCTGATACACAACCCTCTCCCACAGTCACTACTTATACACAGCCCTCTCCCACAGTCACTCCTGATACACAGCCCTCTCCCACAGTCACTCCTGATACACAGCCATCTCCCACAGTTACTCCTTATACACATCCCTCTCCCACAGCCACTCCTGATACACAGCCCTCTCCCACAGTCACTCGTTATACACAGCCCTCTCCCACAGTCACTCCTGATACACAACCCTCTCCCACAGTCACTACTTATACACAGCCCTCTCCCACAGTCACTCCTGATACACAGCCCTCTCCCACAGTCACTCCTGATACACAGCCATCTCCCACAGTTACTCCTTATACACATCCCTCTCCCACAGTCACTCGTTATACACATCCCTCTCCCACAGTCACTACTGATACACAGCCCTCTCCCACAGCCACTCCTTATACACAGCCCTCTCCCACAGTCTTTCCCTATACACAGCCCTCTCCCACAGTCACTCCATATACACAGCCCTCTCCCACAAGCACTCCTGATACACAACCCTCTCCCACAGTCACTCCTTATACACATCCCTCTCCCACAGTCACACGTTATACACAGCCTCTCCCACAGTCACTCCTGATACACAGCCTTCTCCCACAGTCACTCCTGATACAAAGCCCTCTCCCACAGTCACTCCTTATACACAGCCTTCTCCCACAGTCACTCCTGATACAAAGCCCTCTCCCACAGTCACTCCTGATACACAACCCTCTCCCACAGTCACTCCTGATACACAGCCCTCTCCCACAGTCACTCCTGATTCACAGCCCTCTCCCACAGTCACTCCTTATACACAGCCCTCTCCCACAGTCACTCCTGATACACAGCCCTCTCCCACAGTCACTCCTTATACACAGCCCTCTCCCACAGTCACTCCTTAAACACAGCCCCCTCCCACAGTCACTCCTTATACACATCCCTCTCCCACAGTCACTCCTTATACACAGTCCTCTCCCACAGTCACTCCTGATTCACAGCCCTCTCCCACAGTCACTCCTTATACACAGCCCTCTCCCACAGTCACTCCTGATACAAAGCCCTCTCCCACAGTTATTCCTTATACACATCCCTCTCCCACAGTCACTCGTTATACACAGCCCTCTCCCACAGTCACTCCTGATACACAACCCTCTCCCACAGTCACTACTTATACACAGCCCTCTCCCACAGTCACTCCTGATACACAGCCCTCTCCCACAGTCACTCCTGATACACAGCCCTCTCCAACAGTCACTCCTTATACACAGCCTTCTCCCACAGCCACTCCTGATACACAGCCCTCTCCCACAGTCACTCGTTATACACAGCCCTCTCCCACAGTCACTCCTGATACACAACCCTCTCCCACAGTCACTACTTATACACAGCCCTCTCCCACAGTCACTCCTGATACACAGCCCTCTCCCACAGTCACTCCTGATACACAGCCATCTCCCACAGTCACTACTTATACACAGCCCTCTCCCACAGTCACTCCTGATACACAGCCCTCTCCCACAGTCACTCCTGATACACAGCCCTCTCCCACAGTCACTCCTTATACACAGCCCTCTCCCACAGTCACTCCTGATACACAGCCCTCTCCCACAGTCACTCCTTATACACAGCCCTCTCTCACAACCTTTCCTTATACACAGCCCTCTCCCACAGTCACTCCTTATACACAGCCCTCTCCCACAGTCACTCCTTATACAAAGCCCTCTTCCACAGTCACTCCTTATACAAAGCCCTCTCCCAGTCACTCCTTATACACAGCCCTCTCCCACAGTCACTCCTTATACACATCCCTCTCCCACAGTCACTCCTTATATACAGCCCTCTCCCACAGTCACTCTTGATACACAACCCTCTCCCATAGTCCCTCCTTATACACAGCCCTCTCCCACAGTCACTCCTGATACACAGCCCTCTCCCACAGTCCCTCCTTATACACAGCCCTCTCCCACAGGCAATCCTGATACACAGCCCTCTCCCACAGTCACTCCTTATACACATCCATCTCCCACAGTCACTCTTTATACACAACCCTCTCCTACAGTCACTCCTTATACACATCCCTCTCCCACAGTCACTCCGTATACACAGCCCTCTCCCACAGTCACTCCTTATACACATCCCTCTCCCACAGTCGCTCCTGATACACTGCCCTCTCCCAGTCGCTCCTTATACACATCCCTCTCCCCCAGTCGCTCCTTATACACAGCCCTCTCCCACAGACACTCCTCATACACAGCCCTCTCCCACAGTCACTCCTTATGCACAGCCATCTCCCACAGACACTCCTGATACACATCCCTCTCCCACAGTCGCTCCTGATACACAGCCCTCTCCCACAGTCGCTCCTAATACACATCCCTCTCCCACAGTCGCTCCTGATACACAGCCCTCTCCCACAGACACTCCTCATACACAGCCCTCTCCCACAGTCACTCCTTATACACAGCCATCTCCCACAGACACTCCTGATACACAGCCCTCTCCCACAGTCACTCCTTTTACAAAGCCCTCTCCCCCAGTCACTCCTTATACACATCCCTCTCCCATAGTCACTCCTTATACACAGCCTTCTCCCACATTCACTCCTTAAACACAGCCCTCTCCCACAGTCACTCCTTATACACAGCCCTCTCCCACAGTCACTACTGATACACAGCCCTCTCCCACAGCCACTCCTTATACACAGCCCTCTCCCACAGTCTTTCCCTATACACAGCCCTCTCCCACAGTCACTCCATATACACAGCCCTCTCCCACAAGCACTCCTGATACACAACCCTCTCCCACCGTCACTCCTTATACACATCCCTCTCCCACAGTCACTCCATATACACAGCCCTCTCCCACAGTCACTCCTTATAAACAGCCTTCTCCCACAGTCACTCCTGATACAAAGCCCTCTCCCACAGTCACTCCTTATACACATCCCTCTCCCACAGTCACACGTTATACACAGCCTCTCCCACAGTCACTCCTGATACACAGCCTTCTCCCACAGTCACTCCTGATACAAAGCCCTCTCCCACCGTCACTCCTTATACACAGCCTTCTCCCACAGTCACTCCTGATACAAAGCCCTCTCCCACAGTCACTCCTGATACACAACCCTCTCCCACAGTCACTCCTTATACACAGCCCTCTCCCACAGTCACTCCTGATACACAGCCCTCTCCCACAGTCACTCCTGATACACAGCCCTCTCCCACAGTCACTCCTTATACACAGCCCTCTCCCACAGTCACTCCTGATACACAGCCCTCTCCCACAGTCACTCCTTATACACAGCCCTCTCCCACAGTCACTCCTTAAACACAGCCCTCTCCCACAGTCACTCCTTATACACAGCCCTCTCCCACAGTCACTCCTTATACACAGTCCTCTCCCACAGTCACTCCTGATTCACAGCCCTCTCCCACAGTCACTCCTTATACACTGCCCTCTCCCACAGTCACTCCTGATACAAAGCCCTCTCCCACAGTTACTCCTTATACACATCCCTCTCCCACAGTCACTCGTTATACACAGCCCTCTCCCACAGTCACTCCTGATACACAACCCTCTCCCACAGTCACTACTTATACACAGCCCTCTCCCACCGTCACTCCTGATACACAGCCCTCTCCCACAGTCACTCCTGATACACAGCCCTCTCCCACAGTCACTCCTTATACACAGCCCTCTCCCACAGTCACTCCTGATACACAGCCCTCTCCCACAGTCACTCGTTATACACAGCCCTCTCCCACAGTCACTCCTGATACACAACCCTCTCCCACAGTAACTACTTATACACAGCCCTCTCCCACAGTCACTCCTGATACACAGCCCTCTCCCACAGTCACTCCTGATACACAGCCCTCTCCCACAGTCACTCCTTATACACAGCCCTCTCCCACAGTCACTCCCGATACACAGCCCTCTCCCACAGTCACTCCTTATACACAGCCCTCTCTCACAACCTTTCCTTATACACAGCCCCCTCCCACAGTCACTCCTTATACACAGCCCTCTCCCACAGTCACTCCTTATACACAGCCCTCTCCCACAGTCACTCCTTATACATAGCCATCTCCCACAGACACTCCTGATACACAGCCCTCTCCCAAAGTCACTCCTTATACAAAGCCCTCTCCCCCAGTCACTCCTTATACACATCCCTCTCCCACAGTCACTCCTTATACACAGCCTTCTCCCACAGTCACTCCTTAAACACAGCCCTCTCCCACAGTCACTCCTTATACACAGCCCTCTCTCACAACCTTTCCTTATACACAGCCCCCTTCCACAGTCACTCCTTATACACATCCCTCTCCCACAGTCACTCCTTATACACAGCCTTCTCCCACAGTCACTCCTTAAACACAGCCCTCTCCCACAGTCACTCCTTATACACAGCCCTCTCCCACAGTCACTACTGATACACAGCCCTCTCCCACACCCACTCCTTATACACAGCCCTCTCCCACAGTCTTTCCCTATACACAGCCCTCTCCCACAGTCGCTCCTTATACACATCCCTCTCCCACAGTCACTCCTGATACACAGCCCTCTCCCACAGTCACTCCTTATACACAGCCCTCTCCCACAGTCACTCCTTAAACACAGCCCTCTCCCACAGTCACTCCTTATACACAGCCCTCTCCCACAGTCACTCTTTATACACAGTCCTCTCCCACAGTCACTCCTGATTCACAGCCCTCTCCCACAGTCACTCCTTATACACAGCCCTCTCCCACAGTCACTCCTGATACAAAGCCCTCTCCCACAGTTACTCCTTATACACATCCCTCTCCCACAGTAACTCGTTATACACAGCCCTCTCCCACAGTCACTCCTGATACACAACCCTATCCCACAGTCACTACTTATACACAGCCCTCTCCCACAGTCACTCCTGATACACAGCCCTCTCCCACAGTCACTCCTTATACACAGCCCTCTCCCACAGTCACTCCTGATACACAGCCCTCTCCCACAGTCACTCGTTATACACAGCCCTCTCCCACAGTCACTCCTGATACACAACCCTCTCCCACAGTCACTACTTATACACAGCCCTCTCCCACAGTCACTCCTGATACACAGCCCTCTCCCACAGTCACTCCTGATACACAGCCATCTCCCACAGTCAGTACTTATACACAGCCCTCTCCCACAGTCACTCCTGATACACAGCCCTCTCCCACAGTCACTCCTGATACACAGCCCTCTCCCACAGTCACTCCTTATACACAGCCCTCTCCCACAGTCACTCCTGATACACAGCCCTCTCCCACAGTCACTCCTTATACACAGACGTCTCTCACAACCTTTCCTTATACACAGCCCTCTCCCACAGTCACTCCTTATACACAGCCCTCTCCCACAGTCACTCCTTATACAAAGCCCTCTTCCACAGTCAATCCTTATACAAAGCCCTCTCCCAGTCACTCCTTATACACAGCCCTCTCCCACAGTCACTCCTTATACACATCCCTCTCCCACAGTCACTACTTATACACAGCCCTCTCCCACAGTCACTCCTGATACACAGCCCTCTCCCACAGTCACTCCTGATACACAGCCATCTCCCACAGTCACTACTTATACACAGCCCTCTCCCACAGTCACTCCTGATACACAGCCCTCTCCCAGTCACTCCTGATACACAGCCCTCTCCCACAGTCACTCCTTATACACAGCCCTCTCCCACAGTCACTCCTGATACACAGCCCTCTACCACAGTCACTCCTTATACACAGACCTCTCTCACAACCTTTCCTTATACACAGCCCTCTCCCACAGTCACTCCTTATACACAGCCCTCTCCCACAGTCACTCCTTATACAAAGCCCTCTTCCACAGTCAATCCTTATACAAAGCCCTCTCCCAGTCACTCCTTATACACAGCCCTCTCCCACAGTCACTCCTTATACACATCCCTCTCCCACAGTCACTCGTTATATACAGCCCTCTCCCACAGTCACTCTTGATACACAACCCTCTCCCACAGTCCCTCCTTATACACAGCCCTCTCCCACAGTCACTCCTGATACACAGCCCTCTCCCACAGTCACTCCTTATACAAAGCCCTCTCCCACAGTCACTCCTTATACACAACCCTCTCCCACAGTCCCTCCTTATACACAGCCCTCTCCCACAGGCAATCCTGATACACAGCCCTCTCCCACAGTCACTCCTTATACACATCCGTCTCCCACAGTCACTCTTTATACACAACCCTCTCCCACAGTCACTCCTTATACACATCCCTCTCCCACAGTCACTCCGTATACACAGCCCTCTCCCACAGTCACTCCTTATACACATCCCTCTCCCACAGTCGCTCCTGATACACTGCCCTCTCCCACAGTCGCTCCTTATACACATCCCTCTCCCCCAGTCGCTCCTTATACACAGCCCTCTCCCACAGACACTCCTCATACACAGCCCTCTCCCACAGTCACTCCTTATGCACAGCCATCTCCCACAGACACTCCTGATACACATCCCTCTCCCACAGTCGCTCCTGATACACAGCCCTCTCCCACAGTCGCTCCTTATACACATCCCTCTCCCACAGTCGCTCCTTATACACAGCCCTCTCCCACAGACACTCCTCATACACAGCCCTCTCCCACAGTCACTCCTTATACACAGCCATCTCCCACAGACACTCCTGATACACAGCCCTCTCCCACAGTCCCTCCTTATACAAAGCCCTCTCCCCCAGTCACTCCTTATACACATCCCTCTCCCACAGTCACTCCTTATACACAGCCTTCTCCCACAGTGACTCCTTAAACACAGCCCTCTCCCACAGTCACTCCTTATACACAGCCCTCTCCCACAGTCACTACTGATACACAGCCACTCCTTATACACAGCCCTCTCCCACAGTCTTTCCCTATACACAGCCCTCTCCCACAGTCACTCCATATACACAGCCCTCTCCCACAAGCACTCCTGATACACAACCCTCTCCCACCGTCACTCCTTATACACATCCCTCTCCCACAGTCACTCCATGTACACAGCCCTCTCTCACAGTCACTCCTTATAAACAGCCTTCTCCCACTGTCACTCCTGATACAAAGCCCTCTCCCACAGTCACTCCTTATACACATCCCTCTCCCACAGACACACGTTATACACAGCCTCTCCCACAGTCACTCCTGATACACAGCCTTCTCCCACAGTCACTCCTGATACAAAGCCCTCTCCCACAGTCACTCCTTATACACAGCCTTCTCCCACAGTCACTCCTTATACACAGCCCTCACCCACAGTCACTCATTATACACAGCCCTCTCCCACAGTCACTCCTTATACACAGCCCTCACCCACAGTCACTCATTATACACAGCCCTCTCCCACAGTCCCTCCTTATTAACATCCCTCTCCCATAGTCACTCCTTATACACAGCCCTCGCTCACAGTCACTCATTATACACAGCCCTCTCCCACAGTCACAGCCCTCTCCCACAGTCACTCCTGATACACAGCCCTCTCCCACAGTCCCTCCTTATTAACAGCCCTCTCCCACAGTCACTCCTTATACACAGCCCTCGCCCACAGTCACTCATTATACACAGCCCTCTCCCACAGTCACAGCCCTTTCCCACAGTCACTCCTGATACACAGCCCTCTCCCACAGTCACTCCTTATACACAGCCCTCTCCCAGATTCACTCCTTCTACACAGCCCTCTCCCACACTCACTCCTTATATACAGCCCTCTACCACAGTCACTCCTTTAACACAGCCCTCTCCCACAGTCACTCGTTATACACAGCCCTCTCCCAAAGTCACTCGTTATACACAGCCCTCGCCCACAGTCACTCATTATACACAGCCCTCTCCCACAGTCACAGCCCTTTCCCACATTCACTCCTGATACACAGCCCTCTCCCGCAGTCACTCCTTATACACAGCCCTCTCCCAGATTCACTCCTTATACACAGCCCTTTCCCACAGTCACTCCTTATACACAGCCCTCTCCCACAGTCACTCCTTACACACAGCCTTCTCCCACAGTCACTACAGATCCCTCACCCACAGTCACTCCTTATATACAGCCTTCTCCCACAGTCACTGCTGATACACAGCCCTCTCCCACAGTCACTCCTTACACACAGCCTTCTCCCACAGTCACTCCTTATACACAGCCCTGTCCCACAGTCACTCCTTATACAAAGCCCTCTCCCACAGTCACTTCTGTTACACATCCCTCTCCCACAGTCACTCCTCATACAAAGCCCTCTCCCACAGTCACTCCTTATACAAAGCCCTCTCCCCCAGTCACTCCTTATACACAGCCCTCTCCCACAGTCACTCCTTATACACAACCCTCTCCCACAGTCACTCCCTATACACAGCCTTCCCCCACAGGCACTGCTGATACACAACCGTCTCCAACAGTCACTCCTTATACACAGCCCTCTCCCACAGTCACTCCTTATACACAGCCCTCACCCACAGTCACTCCTTATAAACAGCATTCTCCCACAGTCACTGCTGATACAGAGCTCTCTCCCACAGTCACTCCTTATACACAGCCTTCTCCCACAGTCACTCCTGATACACAGCCCTGTCCCACAGTCACTCCTTATACAAAGCCCTCTCCCACAGTCACTTCTGTTACACATCTCTCTCCCACAGTCACTCCTTATACAAAGCCCTCTCCCACAGTCACTCCTTATACAAAGCCCTCTCCCCCAGTCACTCCTTATACACAGCCCTCTCCCACAGTCACTCCTGATACACAACCCTCTCCCACAGTCACTCCCTATACACAGCCCTCTCCCACAGTCACTCCTTATACACAACCCTCTCCCACAGACACTCCTTATACACAGCCCTCTCCCACAGTCACTCCTGATACACAGCCCTCTCCCACAGTCACTCCTTATACAAAGCCCTCTTCCACAGTCACTCCTTATACAAAGCCCTCTCCCAGTCACTCCTTATACACAGCCCTCTCCCACAGTCACTCCTTATTCACATCCCTCTCCCACAGTCACTCCTTATATACAGCCCTCTCCCACAGTCACTCTTGATACACAATCCTCTCCCACAGTCCCTCCTTATACACAGCCCTCTTCCACAGTCACTCCTGATACACAGCCCTCTCCCACAGTCACTCCTTATACAAAGCCCTCTCCCACAGTCACTCCTTATACACAACCCTCTCCCACAGTCCCTCCTTATACACAGCCCTCTCCCACAGGCAATCCTGATACACAGCCCTCTCCCACAGTCACTCCTTATACACATCCGTCTCCCACAGTCACTCTTTATACACAACCCTCTCCCACAGTCACTCCTTATACACATCCCTCTCCCACAGTCACTCCGTATACACAGCCCTCTTCCACAGTCACTCCTTATACACATCCCTCTCCCACAGTCGCTCCTGATACACTGCCCTCTCCCACAGTCACTCCTTATACACATCCCTCTCCCCCAGTCGCTCCTTATACACAGCCCTCTCCCACAGACACTCCTCATACACAGCCCTCTCCCACAGTCACTCCTTATGCACAGCCATCTCCCACAGACACTCCTGATACACAGCCATCTCCCACAGTCGCTCCTGATACACAGCCCTCTCCCACAGTCGCTCCTTATACACATCCCTCTCCCACAGTCGCTCCTGATACACAGCCCTCTCCCACAGACACTCCTCATACACAGCCCTCTCCCACAGTCACTCCTTATACACAGCCATCTCCCACAGACACACCTGATACACAGCCCTCTCCCACAGTAACTCCTTATACAAAGCCCTCTCCCCCAGTCACTCCTTATACACATCCCTCTCCCACAGTCACTACTGATACACAGCCCTCTCCCAGAGCCACTCCTTATACACAGCCCTCTCCCACAGTCTTTCCCTATACACAGCCCTCTCCCACAGTCACTCCATATACACAGCCCTCTCCCACAAGCACTCCTGATACACAACCCTCTCCCACAGTCACTCCTTATACACATCCCTCTCCCACAGTCACACGTTATACACAGCCTCTCCTACAGTCACTCCTGATACACAGCCTTCTCCCACAGTCACTCCTGATACAAAGCCCTCTCCCACAGTCACTCCTTATACACAGCCTTCTCCCACAGTCACTCCTGATACAAAGCCCTCTCCCACAGTCACTCCTGATACACAACCCTCTCCCACAGTCACTCCTGATACACAGCCCTCTCCCACAGTCACTCCTGATTCACAGCCCTCTCCCACAGTCACTCCTTATACACAGCCCTCTCCCACAGTCACTCCTGATACACAGCCCTCTCCCACAGTCACTCCTTATACACAGCCCTCTCCCACAGTCACTCCTTATACACATCCCTCTCCCACAGTCACTCCTTATACACAGTCCTCTCCCACAGTCACTCCTGATTCACAGCCCTCTCCCACAGTCACTCCTTATACACAGCCCTCTCCCACAGTCACTCCTGATACAAAGCCCTCTCCCACAGTTACTCCTTATACACATCCCTCTCCCACAGTCACTCGTTATACACAGCCCTCTCCCACAGTCACTCCTGATACACAACCCTCTCCCACAGTCACTACTTATACACAGCCCTCTCCCACAGTCACTCCTGATACACAGCCCTCTCCCACAGTCACTCCTGATACACAGCCCTCTCCCACAGTCACTCCTTATACACAGCCTTC
The DNA here is from genome assembly GCF_964263255.1 of Lissotriton vulgaris. Taxonomy (NCBI): domain Eukaryota; kingdom Metazoa; phylum Chordata; class Amphibia; order Caudata; family Salamandridae; genus Lissotriton; species Lissotriton vulgaris. The sequence goes on from NC_141693.1 coordinate 1,941,185,849, forward strand.
TCCCACAGCCACTCCTGATACACAGCCCTCTCCCACAGTCACTCGTTATACACAGCCCTCTCCCACAGTCACTCCTGATACACAACCCTCTCCCACAGTCACTACTTATACACAGCCCTCTCCCACAGTCACTCCTGATACACAGCCCTCTCCCACAGTCACTCCTGATACACAGCCATCTCCCACAGTCACTACTTATACACAGCCCTCTCCCACAGTCACTCCTGATACACAGCCCTCTCCCACAGTCTCTCCTGATACACAGCCCTCTCCCACAGTCACTCCTTATACACAGCCCTCTCCCACAGTCACTCCTGATACACAGCCCTCTCCCACAGTCACTCCTTATACACAGCCCTCTCTCACAACCTTTCCTCATACACAGCCCTCTCCCACAGTCACTCCTTATACACAGCCCTCTCCCACAGTCACTCCTTATACAAAGCCCTCTTCCACAGTCACTCCTTATACACAGCCCTCTCCCACAGTCACTCTTTATACACATCCCTCTCCCACAGTCACTCCTTATATACAGCCCTCTCCCACAGTCACTCTTGATACACAACCCTCTCCCACAGTCCCTCCTTATACACAGCCCTCTCCCACAGTCACTCCTGATACACAGCCCTCTCCCACAGTCACTCCTTATACAAAGCCCTCTCCCACAGTCACTCCTTATACACAACCCTCTCCCACAGTCCCTCCTTATACACAGCCCTCTCCCACAGGCAATCCTGATACACAGCCCTCTCCCACAGTCACTCCTTATACACATCCGTCTCCCACAGTCACTCTTTATACACAACCCTCTCCTACAGTCACTCCTTATACACATCCCTCTCCCACAGTCACTCCGTATACACAGCCCTCTCCCACAATCACTCCTTATACACATCCCTCTCCCACAGTCGCTCCTGATACACTGCCCTCTCCCAATCGCTCCTTATACACATCCCTCTCCCCCAGTCGCTCCTTATACACAGCCCTCTCCCACAGACACTCCTCATACACAGCCCTCTCCCACAGTCGCTCCTGATACACAGCCCTCTCCCACAGTCGCTCCTTATACACATCCCTCTCCCACAGTCGCTCCTGATACACAGCCCTCTCCCACAGACACTCCTCATACACAGCCCTCTCCCACAGTCACTCCTTATACACAGCCATCTCCCACAGACACTCCTGATACACAGCCCTCTCCCACAGTCACTCCTTATACAAAGCCCTCTCCCCCAGTCACTCCTTATACACATCCCTCTCCCACAGTCACTCCTTATACACAGCCTTCTCCCACATTCACTCCTTAAACACAGCCCTCTCCCACAGTCACTCCTTATACACAGCCCTCTCCCACAGTCACTACTGATACACAGCCCTCTCCCACAGCCACTCCTTATACACAGCCCTCTCCCACAGTCTTTCCCTATACACAGCCCTCTCCCACAGTCACTCCATATACACAGCCCTCTCCCACAAGCACTCCTGATACACAACCCTCTCCCACCGTCACTCCTTATACACATCCCTCTCCCACAGTCACTCCATATGCACAGCCCTCTCCCACAGTCACTCCTTATAAACAGCCTTCTCCCACAGTCACTCCTGATACAAAGCCCTCTCCCACAGTCACTCCTTATACACATCCCTCTCCCCCAGTTGCTCCTTATACACAGCCCTCTCCCACAGACACTCCTCATACACAGCCCTCTCCCACAGTCACTCCTTATGCACAGCCATCTCCCACAGACACTCCTGATACACAGCCATCTCCCACAGTCGCTCCTGATACACAGCCCTCTCCCACAGTCGCTCCTTATACACATCCCTCTCCCACAGTCGCTCCTGATACACAGCCCTCTCCCACAGACACTCCTCATACACAGCCCTCTCCCACAGTCACTCCTTATACACAGCCATCTCCCACAGACACACCTGATACACAGCCCTCTCCCACAGTAACTCCTTATACAAAGCCCTCTCCCCCAGTCACTCCTTATACACATCCCTCTCCCACAGTCACTACTGATACACAGCCCTCTCCCAGAGCCACTCCTTATACACAGCCCTCTCCCACAGTCTTTCCCTATACACAGCCCTCTCCCACAGTCACTCCATATACACAGCCCTCTCCCACAAGCACTCCTGATACACATCCCTCTCCCACAGTCACACGTTATACACAGCCTCTCCTACAGTCACTCCTGATACACAGCCTTCTCCCACAGTCACTCCTGATACAAAGCCCTCTCCCACAGTCACTCCTTATACACAGCCTTCTCCCACAGTCACTCCTGATACAAAGCCCTCTCCCACAGTCACTCCTGATACACAACCCTCTCCCACAGTCACTCCTGATACACAGCCCTCTCCCACAGTCACTCCTGATTCACAGCCCTCTCCCACAGTCACTCCTTATACACAGCCCTCTCCCACAGTCACTCCTGATACACAGCCCTCTCCCACAGTCACTCCTTATACACAGCCCTCTCCCACAGTCACTCCTTATACACATCCCTCTCCCACAGTCACTCCTTATACACAGTCCTCTCCCACAGTCACTCCTGATTCACAGCCCTCTCCCACAGTCACTCCTTATACACAGCCCTCTCCCACAGTCACTCCTGATACAAAGCCCTCTCCCACAGTTACTCCTTATACACATCCCTCTCCCACAGTCACTCGTTATACACAGCCCTCTCCCACAGTCACTCCTGATACACAACCCTCTCCCACAGTCACTACTTATACACAGCCCTCTCCCACAGTCACTCCTGATACACAGCCCTCTCCCACAGTCACTCCTGATACACAGCCCTCTCCCACAGTCACTCCTTATACACAGCCTTCTCCCACAGCCACTCCTGATACACAGCCCTCTCCCACAGTCACTCGTTATACACAGCCCTCTCCCACAGTCACTCCTGATACACAACCCTCTCCCACAGTCACTACTTATACACAGCCCTCTCCCACAGTCACTCCTGATACACAGCCCTCTCCCACAGTCACTCCTGATACACAGCCATCTCCCACAGTCACTACTTATACACAGCCCTCTCCCACAGTCACTCCTGATACACAGCCCTCTCCCACAGTCTCTCCTGATACACAGCCCTCTCCCACAGTCACTCCTTATACACAGCCCTCTCCCACAGTCACTCCTGATACACAGCCCTCTCCCACAGTCACTCCTTATACACAGCCCTCTCTCACAACCTTTCCTCATACACAGCCCTCTCCCACAGTCACTCCTTATACACAGCCCTCTCCCACAGTCACTCCTTATACAAAGCCCTCTTCCACAGTCACTCCTTATACACAGCCCTCTCCCACAGTCACTCTTTATACACATCCCTCTCCCACAGTCACTCCTTATATACAGCCCTCTCCCACAGTCACTCTTGATACACAACCCTCTCCCACAGTCCCTCCTTATACACAGCCCTATCCCACAGTCACTCCTGATACACAGCCCTCTCCCACAGTCACTCCTTATACAAAGCCCTCTCCCACAGTCACTCCTTATACACAACCCTCTCCCACAGTCCCTCCTTATACACAGCCCTCTCCCACAGGCAATCCTGATACACAGCCCTCTCCCACAGTCACTCCTTATACACATCCGTCTCCCACAGTCACTCTTTATACACAACCCTCCCCTACAGTCACTCCTTATGCACATCCCTCTCCCACAGTCACTCCGTATACACAGCCCTCTCCCACAGTCACTCCTTATACACATCCCTCTCCCACAGTCGCTCCTGATACACTGCCCTCTCCCAATCGCTCCTTATACACATCCCTCTCCCCCAGTCGCTCCTTATACACAGCCCTCTCCCACAGACACTCCTCATACACAGCCCTCTCCCAAAGTCACTCCTTATGCACAGCCATCTCCCACAGACACTCCTGATACACATCCCTCTCCCACAGTCGCTCCTGATACACAGCCCTCTCCCACAGTCGCTCCTTATACACATCCCTCTCCCACAGTCGCTCCTGATACACAGCCCTCTCCCACAGACACTCCTCATACACAGCCCTCTCCCACAGTCACTCCTTATACACAGCCATCTCCCACAGACACTCCTGATACACAGCCCTCTCCCACAGTCACTCCTTATACAAAGCCCTCTCCCCCAGTCACTCCTTATACACATCCCTCTCCCACAGTCACTCCTTATACACAGCCTTCTCCCACATTCACTCCTTAAACACAGCCCTCTCCCACAGTCACTCCTTATACACAGCCCTCTCCCACAGTCACTACTGATACACAGCCCTCTCCCACAGCCACTCCTTATACACAGCCCTCTCCCACAGTCTTTCCCTATACACAGCCCTCTCCCACAGTCACTCCATATACACAGCCCTCTCCCACAAGCACTCCTGATACACAACCCTCTCCCACCGTCACTCCTTATACACATCCCTCTCCCACAGTCACTCCATATACACAGCCCTCTCCCACAGTCACTCCTTATAAACAGCCTTCTCCCACAGTCACTCCTGATACAAAGCCCTCTCCCACAGTCACTCCTTATACACATCCCTCTCCCACAGTCACTCCTTATACACAGCCTTCTCCCACAGTCACTCCTGATACAAAGCCCTCTCCCACAGTCACTCCTGATACACAACCCTCTCCCACAGTCACTCCTTATACACAGTCCTCTCCCACAGTCACTCCTGATACACAGCCCTCTCCCACAGTCACTCCTGATACACAGCCCTCTCCCACAGTCACACCTTATACACAGCCCTCTCCCACAGTCACTCCTGATACACAGCCCTCTCCCACAGTCACTCCTTATACACAGCCCTCTCCCACAGTCACTCCTTAAACACAGCCCTCTCCCACAGTCACTCCTTATACACAGCCCTCTCCCACAGTCACTCCTTATACACAGTCCTCTCCCACAGTCACTCCTGATTCACAGCCCTCTCCCACAGTCACTCCTTATACACTGCCCTCTCCCACAGTCACTCCTGATACAAAGCCCTCTCCCACAGTTACTCCTTATACACATCCTTCTCCCACAGTCACTCGTTATACACAGCCCTCTCCCACAGTCACTCCTGATACACAACCCTCTCCCACAGTCACTACTTATACACAGCCCTCTCCCACAGTCACTCCTGATACACAGCCCTCTCCCACAGTCACTCCTGATACACAGCCCTCTCCCACAGTCACTCCTGATACACAGCCCTCTCCAACAGTCACTCGTTATACACAGCCCTCTCCCACAGTCACTCCTGATACACAACCCTCTCCCACAGTCACTACTTATACACAGCCCTCTCCCACAGTCACTCCTGATACACAGCCCTCTCCCACAGTCACTCCTGATACACAGCCCTCTCCCACAGTCACTCCCGATACACAGCCCTCTCCCACAGTCACTCCTTATACACAGCCCTCTCTCACAACCTTTCCTTATACACAGCCCCCTCCCACAGTCACTCCTTATACACAGCCCTCTCCCACAGTCACTCCTTATACATAGCCCTCTCCCACAGTCACTCCTTATACATAGTCATCTCCCACAGACACTCCTGATACACAGCCCTCTCCCACAGTCACTCCTTATACAAAGCCCTCTCCCCCAGTCACTCCTTATACACATCCCTCTCCCACAGTCACTCCTTATACACAGCCTTCTCCCACAGTCACTCCTTAAACACAGCCCTCTCCCACAGTCACTCCTTATACACAGCCCTCTCTCACAACCTTTCCTTATACACAGCCCCCTTCCACAGTCACTCCTTATACACATCCCTCTCCCACAGTCACTCCTTATACACAGCCTTCTCCCACAGTCACTCCTTATACACAGCCTTCTCCCACAGTCACTCCTTAAACACAGCCCTCTCCCACAGTCACTCCTTATACACAGCCCTCTCCCACAGTCACTACTGATACACAGCCCTCTCCCACAGCCACTCCTTATACACAGCCCTCTCCCACAGTCTTTCCCTATACACAGCCCTCTCCCACAGTCGCTCCTTATACACATCCCTCTCCCACAGTCACTCCTGATACACAGCCCTCTCCCACAGTCACTCCTTATACACAGCCCTCTCCCACAGTCACTCCTTAAACACAGCCCTCTCCCACAGTCGCTCCTTATACACATCCCTCTCCCACAGTCACTCCTGATACACAGCCCTCTCCCACAGTCACTCCTTATACACAGCCCTCTCCCACAGTCACTCCTGATACACAGCCCTCTCCCACAGTCACTCCTTATACACAGCCTTCTCCCACAGCCACTCCTGATACACAGCCCTCTCCCACAGTCACTCGTTATACACAGCCCTCTCCCACAGTCACTCCTGATACACAACCCTCTCCCACAGTCACTACTTATACACAGCCCTCTCCCACAGTCACTCCTGATACACAGCCCTCTCCCACAGTCACTCCTGATACACAGCCATCTCCCACAGTCACTACTTATACACAGCCCTCTCCCACAGTCACTCCTGATACACAGCCCTCTCCCACAGTCTCTCCTGATACACAGCCCTCTCCCACAGTCACTCCTTATACACAGCCCTCTCCCACAGTCACTCCTGATACACAGCCCTCTCCCACAGTCACTCCTTATACACAGCCCTCTCTCACAACCTTTCCTCATACACAGCCCTCTCCCACAGTCACTCCTTATACACAGCCCTCTCCCACAGTCACTCCTTATACAAAGCCCTCTTCCACAGTCACTCCTTATACACAGCCTTCTCCCACAGTCACTCTTTATACACATCCCTCTCCCACAGTCACTCCTTATATACAGCCCTCTCCCACAGTCACTCTTGATACACAACCCTCTCCCACAGTCCCTCCTTATACACAGCCCTCTCCCACAGTCACTCCTGATACACAGCCCTCTCCCACAGTCACTCCTTATACAAAGCCCTCTCCCACAGTCACTCCTTATACACAACCCTCTCCCACAGTCCCTGCTTATACACAGCCCTCTCCCACAGGCAATCCTGATACACAGCCCTCTCCCACAGTCACTCCTTATACACATCCGTCTCCCACAGTCACTCTTTATACACAACCCTCTCCTACAGTCACTCCTTATACACATCCCTCTCCCACAGTCACTCCGTATACACAGCCCTCTCCCACAGTCACTCCTTATACACATCCCTCTCCCACAGTCGCTCCTGATACACTGCCCTCTCCCAATCGCTCCTTATACACATCCCTCTCCCCCAGTCGCTCCTTATACACAGCCCTCTCCCACAGACACTCCTCATACACAGCCCTCTCCCACAGTCACTCCTTATGCACAGCCATCTCCCACAGACACTCCTGATACACATCCCTCTCCCACAGTCGCTCCTGATACACAGCCCTCTCCCACAGTCGCTCCTTATACACATCCCTCTCCCACAGTCGCTCCTGATACACAGCCCTCTCCCACAGACACTCCTCATACACAGCCCTCTCCCACAGTCACTCCTTATACACAGCCATCTCCCACAGACACTCCTGATACACAGCCCTCTCCCACAGTCACTCCTTATACAAAGCCCTCTCCCCCAGTCACTCCTTATACACATCCCTCTCCCACAGTCACTCCTTATACACAGCCTTCTCCCACATTCACTCCTTAAACACAGCCCTCTCCCACAGTCACTCCTTATACACAGCCCTCTCCCACAGTCACTACTGATACACAGCCCTCTCCCACAGCCACTCCTTATACACAGCCCTCTCCCACAGTCTTTCCCTATACACAGCCCTCTCCCACAGTCACTCCATATACACAGCCCTCTCCCACAAGCACTCCTGATACACAACCCTCTCCCACCGTCACTCCTTATACACATCCCTCTCCCACAGTCACTCCATATGCACAGCCCTCTCCCACAGTCACTCCTTATAAACAGCCTTCTCCCACAGTCACTCCTGATACAAAGCCCTCTCCCACAGTCACTCCTTATACACATCCCTCTCCCCCAGTTGCTCCTTATACACAGCCCTCTCCCACAGACACTCCTCATACACAGCCCTCTCCCACAGTCACTCCTTATGCACAGCCATCTCCCACAGACACTCCTGATACACAGCCATCTCCCACAGTCGCTCCTGATACACAGCCCTCTCCCACAGTCGCTCCTTATACACATCCCTCTCCCACAGTCGCTCCTGATACACAGCCCTCTCCCACAGACACTCCTCATACACAGCCCTCTCCCACAGTCACTCCTTATACACAGCCATCTCCCACAGACACACCTGATACACAGCCCTCTCCCACAGTAACTCCTTATACAAAGCCCTCTCCCCCAGTCACTCCTTATACACATCCCTCTCCCACAGTCACTACTGATACACAGCCCTCTCCCAGAGCCACTCCTTATACACAGCCCTCTCCCACAGTCTTTCCCTATACACAGCCCTCTCCCACAGTCACTCCATATACACAGCCCTCTCCCACAAGCACTCCTGATACACAACCCTCTCCCACAGTCACTCCTTATACACATCCCTCTCCCACAGTCACACGTTATACACAGCCTCTCCTACAGTCACTCCTGATACACAGCCTTCTCCCACAGTCACTCCTGATACAAAGCCCTCTCCCACAGTCACTCCTTATACACAGCCTTCTCCCACAGTCACTCCTGATACAAAGCCCTCTCCCACAGTCACTCCTGATACACAACCCTCTCCCACAGTCACTCCTGATACACAGCCCTCTCCCACAGTCACTCCTGATTCACAGCCCTCTCCCACAGTCACTCCTTATACACAGCCCTCTCCCACAGTCACTCCTGATACACAGCCCTCTCCCACAGTCACTCCTTATACACAGCCCTCTCCCACAGTCACTCCTTATACACATCCCTCTCCCACAGTCACTCCTTATACACAGTCCTCTCCCACAGTCACTCCTGATTCACAGCCCTCTCCCACAGTCACTCCTTATACACAGCCCTCTCCCACAGTCACTCCTGATACAAAGCCCTCTCCCACAGTTACTCCTTATACACATCCCTCTCCCACAGTCACTCGTTATACACAGCCCTCTCCCACAGTCACTCCTGATACACAACCCTCTCCCACAGTCACTACTTATACACAGCCCTCTCCCACAGTCACTCCTGATACACAGCCCTCTCCCACAGTCACTCCTGATACACAGCCCTCTCCCACAGTCACTCCTTATACACAGCCTTCTCCCACAGCCACTCCTGATACACAGCCCTCTCCCACAGTCACTCGTTATACACAGCCCTCTCCCACAGTCACTCCTGATACACAACCCTCTCCCACAGTCACTACTTATACACAGCCCTCTCCCACAGTCACTCCTGATACACAGCCCTCTCCCACAGTCACTCCTGATACACAGCCATCTCCCACAGTCACTACTTATACACAGCCCTCTCCCACAGTCACTCCTGATACACAGCCCTCTCCCACAGTCTCTCCTGATACACAGCCCTCTCCCACAGTCACTCCTTATACACAGCCCTCTCCCACAGTCACTCCTGATACACAGCCCTCTCCCACAGTCACTCCTTATACACAGCCCTCTCTCACAACCTTTCCTCATACACAGCCCTCTCCCACAGTCACTCCTTATACACAGCCCTCTCCCACAGTCACTCCTTATACAAAGCCCTCTTCCACAGTCACTCCTTATACACAGCCCTCTCCCACAGTCACTCTTTATACACATCCCTCTCCCACAGTCACTCCTTATATACAGCCCTCTCCCACAGTCACTCTTGATACACAACCCTCTCCCACAGTCCCTCCTTATACACAGCCCTCTCCCACAGTCACTCCTGATACACAGCCCTCTCCCACAGTCACTCCTTATACAAAGCCCTCTCCCACAGTCACTCCTTATACACAACCCTCTCCCACAGTCCCTCCTTATACACAGCCCTCTCCCACAGGCAATCCTGATACACAGCCCTCTCCCACAGTCACTCCTTATACACATCCGTCTCCCACAGTCACTCTTTATACACAACCCTCCCCTACAGTCACTCCTTATACACATCCCTCTCCCACAGTCACTCCGTATACACAGCCCTCTCCCACAGTCACTCCTTATACACATCCCTCTCCCACAGTCGCTCCTGATACACTGCCCTCTCCCAATCGCTCCTTATACACATCCCTCTCCCCCAGTCGCTCCTTATACACAGCCCTCTCCCACAGACACTCCTCATACACAGCCCTCTCCCACAGTCACTCCTTATGCACAGCCATCTCCCACAGACACTCCTGATACACATCCCTCTCCCACAGTCGCTCCTGATACACAGCCCTCTCCCACAGTCGCTCCTTATACACATCCCTCTCCCACAGTCGCTCCTGATACACAGCCCTCTCCCACAGACACTCCTCATACACAGCCCTCTCCCACAGTCACTCCTTATACACAGCCATCTCCCACAGACACTCCTGATACACAGCCCTCTCCCACAGTCACTCCTTATACAAAGCCCTCTCCCCCAGTCACTCCTTATACACATCCCTCTCCCACAGTCACTCCTTATACACAGCCTTCTCCCACATTCACTCCTTAAACACAGCCCTCTCCCACAGTCACTCCTTATACACAGCCCTCTCCCACAGTCACTACTGATACACAGCCCTCTCCCACAGCCACTCCTTATACACAGCCCTCTCCCACAGTCTTTCCCTATACACAGCCCTCTCCCACAGTCACTCCATATACACAGCCCTCTCCCACAAGCACTCCTGATACACAACCCTCTCCCACCGTCACTCCTTATACACATCCCTCTCCCACAGTCACTCCATATACACAGCCCTCTCCCACAGTCACTCCTTATAAACAGCCTTCTCCCACAGTCACTCCTGATACAAAGCCCTCTCCCACAGTCACTCCTTATACACATCCCTCTCCCACAGTCACTCCTTATACACAGCCTTCTCCCACAGTCACTCCTGATACAAAGCCCTCTCCCACAGTCACTCCTGATACACAACCCTCTCCCACAGTCACTCCTTATACACAGTCCTCTCCCACAGTCACTCCTGATACACAGCCCTCTCCCACAGTCACTCCTGATACACAGCCCTCTCCCACAGTCACACCTTATACACAGCCCTCTCCCACAGTCACTCCTGATACACAGCCCTCTCCCACAGTCACTCCTTATACACAGCCCTCTCCCACAGTCACTCCTTAAACACAGCCCTCTCCCACAGTCACTCCTTATACACAGCCCTCTCCCACAGTCACTCCTTATACACAGTCCTCTCCCACAGTCACTCCTGATTCACAGCCCTCTCCCACAGTCACTCCTTATACACTGCCCTCTCCCACAGTCACTCCTGATACAAAGCCCTCTCCCACAGTTACTCCTTATACACATCCTTCTCCCACAGTCACTCGTTATACACAGCCCTCTCCCACAGTCACTCCTGATACACAACCCTCTCCCACAGTCACTACTTATACACAGCCCTCTCCCACAGTCACTCCTGATACACAGCCCTCTCCCACAGTCACTCCTGATACACAGCCCTCTCCCACAGTCACTCCTGATACACAGCCCTCTCCAACAGTCACTCGTTATACACAGCCCTCTCCCACAGTCACTCCTGATACACAACCCTCTCCCACAGTCACTACTTATACACAGCCCTCTCCCACAGTCACTCCTGATACACAGCCCTCTCCCACAGTCACTCCTGATACACAGCCCTCTCCCACAGTCACTCCCGATACACAGCCCTCTCCCACAGTCACTCCTTATACACAGCCCTCTCTCACAACCTTTCCTTATACACAGCCCCCTCCCACAGTCACTCCTTATACACAGCCCTCTCCCACAGTCACTCCTTATACACAGCCCTCTCCCACAGTCACTCCTTATACATAGTCATCTCCCACAGACACTCCTGATACACAGCCCTCTCATACAGTCACTCCTTATACAAAGCCCTCTCCCCCAGTCACTCCTTATACACATCCCTCTCCCACAGTCACTCCTTATACACAGCCTTCTCCCACAGTCACTCCTTAAACACAGCCCTCTCCCACAGTCACTCCTTATACACAGCCCTCTCTCACAACCTTTCCTTATACACAGCCCCCTTCCACAGTCACTCCTTATACACATCCCTCTCCCACAGTCACTCCTTATACACAGCCTTCTCCCACAGTCACTCCTTATACACAGCCTTCTCCCACAGTCACTCCTTAAACACAGCCCTCTCCCACAGTCACTCCTTATACACAGCCCTCTCCCACAGTCACTACTGATACACAGCCCTCTCCCACAGCCACTCCTTATACACAGCCCTCTCCCACAGTCTTTCCCTATACACAGCCCTCTCCCACAGTCGCTCCTTATACACATCCCTCTCCCACAGTCACTCCTGATACACAGCCCTCTCCCACAGTCACTCCTTATACACAGCCCTCTCCCACAGTCACTCCTTAAACACAGCCCTCTCCCACAGTCACTCCTTATACACAGCCCTCTCCCACAGTCACTCCTTATACACAGTCCTCTCCCACAGTCACTCCTGATTCACAGCCCTCTCCCACAGTCACTCCTTATACACAGCCCTCTCCCACAGTCACTCCTGATACAAAGCCCTCTCCCACAGTTACTCCTTATACACATCCCTCTCCCACAGTAACTCGTTATACACAGCCCTCTCCCACAGTCACTCCTGATACACAACCCTATCCCACAGTCACTACTTATACACAGCCCTCTCCCACAGTCACTCCTGATACACAGCCCTCTCCCACAGTCACTCCTTATACACAGCCCTCTCCCACAGTCACTCCTGATACACAGCCCTCTCCCACAGTCACTCGTTATACACAGCCCTCTCCCACAGTCACTCCTGATACACAACCCTCTCCCACAGTCACTACTTATACACAGCCCTCTCCCACAGTCACTCCTGATACACAGCCCTCTCCCACAGTCACTCCTGATACACAGCCATCTCCCACAGTCAGTACTTATACACAGCCCTCTCCCACAGTCACTCCTGATACACAGCCCTCTCCCACAGTCACTCCTGATACACAGCCCTCTCCCACAGTCACTCCTTATACACAGCCCTCTCCCACAGTCACTCCTGATACACAGCCCTCTCCCACAGTCACTCCTTATACACAGACGTCTCTCACAACCTTTCCTTATACACAGCCCTCTCCCACAGTCACTCCTTATACACAGCCCTCTCCCACAGTCACTCCTTATACAAAGCCCTCTTCCACAGTCAATCCTTATACAAAGCCCTCTCCCAGTCACTCCTTATACACAGCCCTCTCCCACAGTCACTCCTTATACACATCCCTCTCCCACAGTCACTACTTATACACAGCCCTCTCCCACAGTCACTCCAGATACACAGCCCTCTCCCACAGTCACTCCTGATACACAGCCATCTCCCACAGTCACTACTTATACACAGCCCTCTCCCACAGTCACTCCTGATACACAGCCCTCTCCCACAGTCACTCCTGATACACAGCCCTCTCCCACAGTCACTCCTTATACACAGCCCTCTCCCACAGTCACTCCTGATACACAGCCCTCTCCCACAGTCACTCCTTATACACAGACCTCTCTCACAACCTTTCCTTATACACAGCCCTCTCCCACAGTCACTCCTTATACACAGCCCTCTCCCACAGTCACTCCTTATACAAAGCCCTCTTCCACAGTCAATCCTTATACAAAGCCCTCTCCCAGTCACTCCTTATACACAGCCCTCTCCCACAGTCACTCCTTATACACATCCCTCTCCCACAGTCACTCGTTATATACAGCCCTCTCCCACAGTCACTCTTGATACACAACCCTCTCCCACAGTCCCTCCTTATACACAGCCCTCTCCCACAGTCACTCCTGATACACAGCCCTCTCCCACAGTCACTCCTTATACAAAGCCCTCTCCCACAGTCACTCCTTATACACAACCCTCTCCCACAGTCCCTCCTTATACACAGCCCTCTCCCACAGGCAATCCTGATACACAGCCCTCTCCCACAGTCACTCCTTATACACATCCGTCTCCCACAGTCACTCTTTATACACAACCCTCTCCCACAGTCACTCCTTATACACATCCCTCTCCCACAGTCACTCCGTATACACAGCCCTCTCCCACAGTCACTCCTTATACACATCCCTCTCCCACAGTCGCTCCTGATACACTGCCCTCTCCCACAGTCGCTCCTTATACACATCCCTCTCCCCCAGTCGCTCCTTATACACAGCCCTCTCCCACAGACACTCCTCATACACAGCCCTCTCCCACAGTCACTCACTCCTGCTCCCCAGGGCTAATAGCATACTATGCAATGTGAGATCTCTCTCTAAACATCATTCGGAAGTTTGGGACTTAATACACTCAAACTCCCCCGACTACTGTTTCTGCACTGAGACCTGGCTTAAACCTCACCTGGTCCCCGCTATCACCTTGGGGGTCCCTTCGGGGTATAAGATCCTTAGGCTGGACCGCCCTGTCAAAACTGGCGGCGGGGTCGCGGTAATCTACAAGGATACTCTCACTGTCACTCTTCTAGACCAATGCTGCACTGACGACATTGAGATACTGGTCTTCAAAATTGGTCTCTCGCCCCAATCTCATTGGAAGGGAGCGTTAGTGTACCGCCCTCCGGGCCCCTACACTGATGCTTCATCTATCCTCCTGGAGACTCTAGCCCCCCATATTAAATCTGGAGCTAATTTTGTTCTCCTAGGGGACTTCAATGTTCACAGTGAATTACCTGACAACGTTGATACTCGCAACTTGTTGACCGACCTATCTGCCCTAGGCTTCAAACAGTGTAACCGGGGCCCAACTCATCAGGCCGGTCATACACTTGACTTAATCCTATCGAACTCTCACCCCTTGCCCTGTCACTCCCCTCTACAGGTGGAATGGACCGACCACTTTATAATCCACTTCCTCCTCCCTAAGCTCTTGGAGGAACGCCCCAACCCTACTCCCCTGCCACTATGGCGTAGACAGTGGCACAAGGTGTCCGGTGATTCTTTTAGAAATGTTTTTATTCCTCCAGATTTTCTTCCCTCAGACTCCCCCAACTTGGCCCTATTCAAACTCAATAATGCTTTGAGCACAGCGATCAACGTGATTGCCCCCCTAAGACGCTGTAATCAGCGGTCGGACCGCAAACAAGAACTATGGTACTCAGACCTATTGCGCGCGGAGAAAAGAGCTTGCAGAAAGCTGGAGAAATCTTGGAGACTCTCGCGCAGCACTGTCGATAGAGATAGGTACAGCTCAGCAATGAGACTCTATCATAAAAACATCAGAGCTGCCCGTAAGTCCCATATTATCTCCCAACTCTCTGGGGCCGGTCACGACCCTAAAATGCTGTATCAGGTGCTATGCACATTTACCAAGCCTGCCGCCTGTGATAGTACAGAAGTGCTAACACAAAAACTGTGTGATGACACGGCTGGTTTCTTCTCGGATAAAATTGATGCCATATACCAAAAAATCTCTCAATCTAGTACATCCACAGATGATAATGTTCCCCCTCCAAGCTCTCAGCCTGTAACAGTCGGTGTTGCCCATGCCTCACTATCATCTATCCCTGAGATCACCTCAGACCAGGTCAACTCTCTGATTGGGTCCATTAAGTCAGGCAGCCCAGTAGACCTCGTACCTGCCCGGGTTATGCACCTCATTGGAAGTGTTCTCAGCCCCTCCATTCGGACGGTGATCAACCGCTCTCTATCTGAGGGGCTGGTCCCCCGGATGTGGAAGGAGGCCATAGTTAAGCCTATCAGGAAGAACGCCGCTATCCCTTGGTCAGACATGACCAACCTGAGGCCGATCTCCCTTCTGCCATTCATCGGCAAATTGACGGAGAAACATGTCAATCACCATCTCTCCGCCTTCATTGAACAGACTGGTAGTTTAGACCATTCACAGTCCGGGTTCAGGCCTAGGCACGGTACTGAGACCGCCCTCCTCTCCGTGACGGATACCATACGCATGTCACTGGATAGAGGGCTGTCTGTGGTGTTGGTGCTGCTGGACTTGTCCGCAGCATTCGACACCATATCCCACGCCATTCTCCTTACCAGATTAAAGGAGACCGGCATTGACAAATCTGCCCTGGCATGGTTTTCCAGCTTTCTTTCTGAGCGGACACAGACGGTGAACATGGGCTCCTTTAGTTCCAACTCGGCCAACATCATCAGAGGAGTCCCTCAGGGCTCGTGTCTTAGTCCTACGTTGTTTAACGTATATGTTTCCTCCCTGGCCAACTTGACTAGGTCCTTTGGGTTCATGCCTATCTCCTACGCTGACGACACGCAGCTGCTGTTCACCTTTAAGACCTTGACTCCCGAGATCAGGCAAGCTTTTTCTAACGGCATGACTGCAATCGCCAGCTGGATGGCCAAAAACTTCCTACAGTGTAATGTGGGAAAGTCTGAGGTCATGTTATTTGGAGAGGCGAAAATCCTCTGGACCCCAGACTGGTGGCCTCCAAGCTTGGGACAGGCTCCGCCTCCCAAACAGATAGTCAAGAACCTGGGAGTACGTCTAGACCAGGACCTCACCCTTTCTCATCATGCCAGCACCACTGCAGGGTCCTGCTTCCACATCATCGGCCTCCTTCGAAAGGTGTTTCCCCTTCTACCGGACGACACCCGGAAGACCCTGGTCCAGGCCCTCGTTTTGAGCCGCCTGGACTATTGCAATGGCTTACTTCTGGCTGCCAATGAGGGAGTGCTCAATAGACTGCAGGTGGTGCAGAACACCGCAGCACGGCTGGTGACCAACACCCCCCCCAGAACACCGTCCCTCCCCCTTCTTAGGGCCCTCCACTGGCTTCCTATCCGGAAACGGATAGAATTCAAGATCAGCTGTGTGATACACAAATGCTTATACAATCTAGGACCACATTACCTGACAGACAAATTTGTTTTTCACCGTCCGTCCCGTATCCTCAGGTCCTCTAATCAACAGCTGCTTCAGGTCCCTAGACATTACAAGACTAGACAGGGAGGCCGTGCCCTATCTATCATGGGTCCTCGTCTATGGAACAGTCTCCCCCTCTCCCTCAGAGAATGCCAGAGCCACACAGCTTTCAGGAAACGACTAAAAACGGTACTATTCTAGGAGGAGTCTCTGATCTGTTCACCTCACAGCACCGCGCGGAGATACACCTTCGGGTGTGATGCCGGCGCGTAACAAACCCATAAATAAATAAATAAATAAATAAATGCACAGCCATCTCCCACAGACACTCCTGATACACATCCCTCTCCCACAGTCGCTCCTGATACACAGCCCTCTCCCACAGTCGCTCCTTATACACATCCCTCTCCCACAGTCGCTCCTTATACACAGCCCTCTCCCACAGACACTCCTCATACACAGCCCTCTCCCACAGTCACTCCTTATACACAGCCATCTCCCACAGACACTCCTGATACACAGCCCTCTCCCACAGTCACTCCTTATACAAAGCCCTCTCCCCCAGTCACTCCTTATACACATCCCTCTCCCACAGTCACTCCTTATACACAGCCTTCTCCCACAGTGACTCCTTAAACACAGCCCTCTCCCACAGTCACTCCTTATACACAGCCCTCTCCCACAGTCACTACTGATACACAGCCACTCCTTATACACAGCCCTCTCCCACAGTCTTTCCCTATACACAGCCCTCTCCCACAGTCACTCCATATACACAGCCCTCTCCCACAAGCACTCCTGATACACAACCCTCTCCCACCGTCACTCCTTATACACATCCCTCTCCCACAGTCACTCCATATACACAGCCCTCTCTCACAGTCACTCCTTATAAACAGCCTTCTCCCACAGTCACTCCTGATACAAAGCCCTCTCCCACAGTCACTCCTTATACACATCCCTCTCCCACAGACACACGTTATACACAGCCTCTCCCACAGTCACTCCTGATACACAGCCCTCTCCCACAGACACTCCTGATACACAGCCCTCTCCCACAGTCACTCCTTATACACAGCCCTCTCCCACAGTCACTCCTGATACACAGCCCTCTCCCACAGTCACTCCTTATACACAGCCCTCTCCCACAGTCACTCCTTAAACACAGCCCTCTCCCACAGTCACTCCTTATACACAGCCCTCTCCCACAGTCACTCCTTATACACAGTCCTCTCCCACAGTCACTCCTGATTCACAGCCCTCTCCCACAGTCACTCCTTATACACAGCCCTCTCCCACAGTCACTCCTGATACAAAGCCCTCTCCCACAGTTACTCCTTATACACATCCCTCTCCCACAGTCACTCGTTATACACAGCCCTCTCCCACAGTCACTCCTGATACACAACCCTCTCCCACAGTCACTACCTATACACAGCCCTCTCCCACAGTCACTCCTGATACACAGCCCTCTCCCACAGTCACTCCTGATACACAGCCCTCTCCCACAGTCACACCTTATACACAGCCCTCTCCCACAGTCACTCCTGATACACAGCCCTCTCCCACAGTCACTCCTTATACACAGCCCTCTCCCACAGTCACTCCTTAAACACAGCCCTCTCCCACAGTCACTCCTTATACACAGCCCTCTCCCACAGTCACTCCTTATACACAGTCCTCTCCCACAGTCACTCCTGATTCACAGCCCTCTCCCACAGTCACTCCTTATACACTGCCCTCTCCCACAGTCACTCCTGATACAAAGCCCTCTCCCACAGTTACTCCTTATACACATCCTTCTCCCACAGTCACTCGTTATACACAGCCCTCTCCCACAGTCACTCCTGATACACAACCCTCTCCCACAGTCACTACTTATACACAGCCCTCTCCCACAGTCACTCCTGATACACAGCCCTCTCCCACAGTCACTCCTGATACACAGCCCTCTCCCACAGTCACTCCTGATACACAGCCCTCTCCAACAGTCACTCGTTATACACAGCCCTCTCCCACAGTCACTCCTGATACACAACCCTCTCCCACAGTCACTACTTATACACAGCCCTCTCCCACAGTCACTCCTGATACACAGCCCTCTCCCACAGTCACTCCTGATACACAGCCCTCTCCCACAGTCACTCCCGATACACAGCCCTCTCCCACAGTCACTCCTTATACACAGCCCTCTCTCACAACCTTTCCTTATACACAGCCCCCTCCCACAGTCACTCCTTATACACAGCCCTCTCCCACAGTCACTCCTTATACACAGCCCTCTCCCACAGTCACTCCTTATACATAGTCATCTCCCACAGACACTCCTGATACACAGCCCTCTCATACAGTCACTCCTTATACAAAGCCCTCTCCCCCAGTCACTCCTTATACACATCCCTCTCCCACAGTCACTCCTTATACACAGCCTTCTCCCACAGTCACTCCTTAAACACAGCCCTCTCCCACAGTCACTCCTTATACACAGCCCTCTCTCACAACCTTTCCTTATACACAGCCCCCTTCCACAGTCACTCCTTATACACATCCCTCTCCCACAGTCACTCCTTATACACAGCCTTCTCCCACAGTCACTCCTTATACACAGCCTTCTCCCACAGTCACTCCTTAAACACAGCCCTCTCCCACAGTCACTCCTTATACACAGCCCTCTCCCACAGTCACTACTGATACACAGCCCTCTCCCACAGCCACTCCTTATACACAGCCCTCTCCCACAGTCTTTCCCTATACACAGCCCTCTCCCACAGTCGCTCCTTATACACATCCCTCTCCCACAGTCACTCCTGATACACAGCCCTCTCCCACAGTCACTCCTTATACACAGCCCTCTCCCACAGTCACTCCTTAAACACAGCCCTCTCCCACAGTCACTCCTTATACACAGCCCTCTCCCACAGTCACTCCTTATACACAGTCCTCTCCCACAGTCACTCCTGATTCACAGCCCTCTCCCACAGTCACTCCTTATACACAGCCCTCTCCCACAGTCACTCCTGATACAAAGCCCTCTCCCACAGTTACTCCTTATACACATCCCTCTCCCACAGTAACTCGTTATACACAGCCCTCTCCCACAGTCACTCCTGATACACAACCCTATCCCACAGTCACTACTTATACACAGCCCTCTCCCACAGTCACTCCTGATACACAGCCCTCTCCCACAGTCACTCCTTATACACAGCCCTCTCCCACAGTCACTCCTGATACACAGCCCTCTCCCACAGTCACTCGTTATACACAGCCCTCTCCCACAGTCACTCCTGATACACAACCCTCTCCCACAGTCACTACTTATACACAGCCCTCTCCCACAGTCACTCCTGATACACAGCCCTCTCCCACAGTCACTCCTGATACACAGCCATCTCCCACAGTCAGTACTTATACACAGCCCTCTCCCACAGTCACTCCTGATACACAGCCCTCTCCCACAGTCACTCCTGATACACAGCCCTCTCCCACAGTCACTCCTTATACACAGCCCTCTCCCACAGTCACTCCTGATACACAGCCCTCTCCCACAGTCACTCCTTATACACAGACGTCTCTCACAACCTTTCCTTATACACAGCCCTCTCCCACAGTCACTCCTTATACACAGCCCTCTCCCACAGTCACTCCTTATACAAAGCCCTCTTCCACAGTCAATCCTTATACAAAGCCCTCTCCCAGTCACTCCTTATACACAGCCCTCTCCCACAGTCACTCCTTATACACATCCCTCTCCCACAGTCACTACTTATACACAGCCCTCTCCCACAGTCACTCCAGATACACAGCCCTCTCCCACAGTCACTCCTGATACACAGCCATCTCCCACAGTCACTACTTATACACAGCCCTCTCCCACAGTCACTCCTGATACACAGCCCTCTCCCACAGTCACTCCTGATACACAGCCCTCTCCCACAGTCACTCCTTATACACAGCCCTCTCCCACAGTCACTCCTGATACACAGCCCTCTCCCACAGTCACTCCTTATACACAGACCTCTCTCACAACCTTTCCTTATACACAGCCCTCTCCCACAGTCACTCCTTATACACAGCCCTCTCCCACAGTCACTCCTTATACAAAGCCCTCTTCCACAGTCAATCCTTATACAAAGCCCTCTCCCAGTCACTCCTTATACACAGCCCTCTCCCACAGTCACTCCTTATACACATCCCTCTCCCACAGTCACTCGTTATATACAGCCCTCTCCCACAGTCACTCTTGATACACAACCCTCTCCCACAGTCCCTCCTTATACACAGCCCTCTCCCACAGTCACTCCTGATACACAGCCCTCTCCCACAGTCACTCCTTATACAAAGCCCTCTCCCACAGTCACTCCTTATACACAACCCTCTCCCACAGTCCCTCCTTATACACAGCCCTCTCCCACAGGCAATCCTGATACACAGCCCTCTCCCACAGTCACTCCTTATACACATCCGTCTCCCACAGTCACTCTTTATACACAACCCTCTCCCACAGTCACTCCTTATACACATCCCTCTCCCACAGTCACTCCGTATACACAGCCCTCTCCCACAGTCACTCCTTATACACATCCCTCTCCCACAGTCGCTCCTGATACACTGCCCTCTCCCACAGTCGCTCCTTATACACATCCCTCTCCCCCAGTCGCTCCTTATACACAGCCCTCTCCCACAGACACTCCTCATACACAGCCCTCTCCCACAGTCACTCACTCCTGCTCCCCAGGGCTAATAGCATACTATGCAATGTGAGATCTCTCTCTAAACATCATTCGGAAGTTTGGGACTTAATACACTCAAACTCCCCCGACTACTGTTTCTGCACTGAGACCTGGCTTAAACCTCACCTGGTCCCCGCTATCACCTTGGGGGTCCCTTCGGGGTATAAGATCCTTAGGCTGGACCGCCCTGTCAAAACTGGCGGCGGGGTCGCGGTAATCTACAAGGATACTCTCACTGTCACTCTTCTAGACCAATGCTGCACTGACGACATTGAGATACTGGTCTTCAAAATTGGTCTCTCGCCCCAATCTCATTGGAAGGGAGCGTTAGTGTACCGCCCTCCGGGCCCCTACACTGATGCTTCATCTATCCTCCTGGAGACTCTAGCCCCCCATATTAAATCTGGAGCTAATTTTGTTCTCCTAGGGGACTTCAATGTTCACAGTGAATTACCTGACAACGTTGATACTCGCAACTTGTTGACCGACCTATCTGCCCTAGGCTTCAAACAGTGTAACCGGGGCCCAACTCATCAGGCCGGTCATACACTTGACTTAATCCTATCGAACTCTCACCCCTTGCCCTGTCACTCCCCTCTACAGGTGGAATGGACCGACCACTTTATAATCCACTTCCTCCTCCCTAAGCTCTTGGAGGAACGCCCCAACCCTACTCCCCTGCCACTATGGCGTAGACAGTGGCACAAGGTGTCCGGTGATTCTTTTAGAAATGTTTTTATTCCTCCAGATTTTCTTCCCTCAGACTCCCCCAACTTGGCCCTATTCAAACTCAATAATGCTTTGAGCACAGCGATCAACGTGATTGCCCCCCTAAGACGCTGTAATCAGCGGTCGGACCGCAAACAAGAACTATGGTACTCAGACCTATTGCGCGCGGAGAAAAGAGCTTGCAGAAAGCTGGAGAAATCTTGGAGACTCTCGCGCAGCACTGTCGATAGAGATAGGTACAGCTCAGCAATGAGACTCTATCATAAAAACATCAGAGCTGCCCGTAAGTCCCATATTATCTCCCAACTCTCTGGGGCCGGTCACGACCCTAAAATGCTGTATCAGGTGCTATGCACATTTACCAAGCCTGCCGCCTGTGATAGTACAGAAGTGCTAACACAAAAACTGTGTGATGACACGGCTGGTTTCTTCTCGGATAAAATTGATGCCATATACCAAAAAATCTCTCAATCTAGTACATCCACAGATGATAATGTTCCCCCTCCAAGCTCTCAGCCTGTAACAGTCGGTGTTGCCCATGCCTCACTATCATCTATCCCTGAGATCACCTCAGACCAGGTCAACTCTCTGATTGGGTCCATTAAGTCAGGCAGCCCAGTAGACCTCGTACCTGCCCGGGTTATGCACCTCATTGGAAGTGTTCTCAGCCCCTCCATTCGGACGGTGATCAACCGCTCTCTATCTGAGGGGCTGGTCCCCCGGATGTGGAAGGAGGCCATAGTTAAGCCTATCAGGAAGAACGCCGCTATCCCTTGGTCAGACATGACCAACCTGAGGCCGATCTCCCTTCTGCCATTCATCGGCAAATTGACGGAGAAACATGTCAATCACCATCTCTCCGCCTTCATTGAACAGACTGGTAGTTTAGACCATTCACAGTCCGGGTTCAGGCCTAGGCACGGTACTGAGACCGCCCTCCTCTCCGTGACGGATACCATACGCATGTCACTGGATAGAGGGCTGTCTGTGGTGTTGGTGCTGCTGGACTTGTCCGCAGCATTCGACACCATATCCCACGCCATTCTCCTTACCAGATTAAAGGAGACCGGCATTGACAAATCTGCCCTGGCATGGTTTTCCAGCTTTCTTTCTGAGCGGACACAGACGGTGAACATGGGCTCCTTTAGTTCCAACTCGGCCAACATCATCAGAGGAGTCCCTCAGGGCTCGTGTCTTAGTCCTACGTTGTTTAACGTATATGTTTCCTCCCTGGCCAACTTGACTAGGTCCTTTGGGTTCATGCCTATCTCCTACGCTGACGACACGCAGCTGCTGTTCACCTTTAAGACCTTGACTCCCGAGATCAGGCAAGCTTTTTCTAACGGCATGACTGCAATCGCCAGCTGGATGGCCAAAAACTTCCTACAGTGTAATGTGGGAAAGTCTGAGGTCATGTTATTTGGAGAGGCGAAAATCCTCTGGACCCCAGACTGGTGGCCTCCAAGCTTGGGACAGGCTCCGCCTCCCAAACAGATAGTCAAGAACCTGGGAGTACGTCTAGACCAGGACCTCACCCTTTCTCATCATGCCAGCACCACTGCAGGGTCCTGCTTCCACATCATCGGCCTCCTTCGAAAGGTGTTTCCCCTTCTACCGGACGACACCCGGAAGACCCTGGTCCAGGCCCTCGTTTTGAGCCGCCTGGACTATTGCAATGGCTTACTTCTGGCTGCCAATGAGGGAGTGCTCAATAGACTGCAGGTGGTGCAGAACACCGCAGCACGGCTGGTGACCAACACCCCCCCCAGAACACCGTCCCTCCCCCTTCTTAGGGCCCTCCACTGGCTTCCTATCCGGAAACGGATAGAATTCAAGATCAGCTGTGTGATACACAAATGCTTATACAATCTAGGACCACATTACCTGACAGACAAATTTGTTTTTCACCGTCCGTCCCGTATCCTCAGGTCCTCTAATCAACAGCTGCTTCAGGTCCCTAGACATTACAAGACTAGACAGGGAGGCCGTGCCCTATCTATCATGGGTCCTCGTCTATGGAACAGTCTCCCCCTCTCCCTCAGAGAATGCCAGAGCCACACAGCTTTCAGGAAACGACTAAAAACGGTACTATTCTAGGAGGAGTCTCTGATCTGTTCACCTCACAGCACCGCGCGGAGATACACCTTCGGGTGTGATGCCGGCGCGTAACAAACCCATAAATAAATAAATAAATAAATAAATGCACAGCCATCTCCCACAGACACTCCTGATACACATCCCTCTCCCACAGTCGCTCCTGATACACAGCCCTCTCCCACAGTCGCTCCTTATACACATCCCTCTCCCACAGTCGCTCCTTATACACAGCCCTCTCCCACAGACACTCCTCATACACAGCCCTCTCCCACAGTCACTCCTTATACACAGCCATCTCCCACAGACACTCCTGATACACAGCCCTCTCCCACAGTCACT
This sequence comes from Lissotriton vulgaris, assembly GCF_964263255.1. Taxonomy (NCBI): domain Eukaryota; kingdom Metazoa; phylum Chordata; class Amphibia; order Caudata; family Salamandridae; genus Lissotriton; species Lissotriton vulgaris. Next base: position 1,941,210,692 of record NC_141693.1, read on the forward strand.
CCTTATACAAAGCCCTCTCCCCCAGTCACTCCTTATACACATCCCTCTCCCACAGTCACTCCTTATACACAGCCTTCTCCCACAGTGACTCCTTAAACACAGCCCTCTCCCACAGTCACTCCTTATACACAGCCCTCTCCCACAGTCACTACTGATACACAGCCACTCCTTATACACAGCCCTCTCCCACAGTCTTTCCCTATACACAGCCCTCTCCCACAGTCACTCCATATACACAGCCCTCTCCCACAAGCACTCCTGATACACAACCCTCTCCCACCGTCACTCCTTATACACATCCCTCTCCCACAGTCACTCCATATACACAGCCCTCTCTCACAGTCACTCCTTATAAACAGCCTTCTCCCACAGTCACTCCTGATACAAAGCCCTCTCCCACAGTCACTCCTTATACACATCCCTCTCCCACAGACACACGTTATACACAGCCTCTCCCACAGTCACTCCTGATACACAGCCCTCTCCCACAGACACTCCTGATACACAGCCCTCTCCCACAGTCACTCCTTATACACAGCCCTCTCCCACAGTCACTCCTGATACACAGCCCTCTCCCACAGTCACTCCTTATACACAGCCCTCTCCCACAGTCACTCCTTAAACACAGCCCTCTCCCACAGTCACTCCTTATACACAGCCCTCTCCCACAGTCACTCCTTATACACAGTCCTCTCCCACAGTCACTCCTGATTCACAGCCCTCTCCCACAGTCACTCCTTATACACAGCCCTCTCCCACAGTCACTCCTGATACAAAGCCCTCTCCCACAGTTACTCCTTATACACATCCCTCTCCCACAGTCACTCGTTATACACAGCCCTCTCCCACAGTCACTCCTGATACACAACCCTCTCCCACAGTCACTACCTATACACAGCCCTCTCCCACAGTCACTCCTGATACACAGCCCTCTCCCACAGTCACTCCTGATACACAGCCCTCTCCCACAGTCACTCCTTATACACAGCCCTCTCCCACAGTCACTCCTGATACACAGCCCTCTCCCACAGTCACTCGTTATACACAGCCCTCTCCCACAGTCACTCCTGATACACAACCCTCTCCCACAGTCACTACTTATACACAGCCCTCTCCCACAGTCACTCCTGATACACAGCCCTCTCCCACAGTCACTCCTGATACACAGCCATCTCCCACAGTCACTACTTATACACAGCCCTCTCCCACAGTCACTCCTGATACACAGCCCTCTCCCACAGTCACTCCTTATACACAGCCCTCTCCCACAGTCACTCCTGATACACAGCCCTCTCCCACAGTCACTCCTTATACACAGCCCTCTCTCACAACCTTTCCTTATACACAGCCCTCTCCCACAGTCACTCCTTATACACAGCCCTCTCCCACAGGCACTCCTTATACACAGTCCTCTCCCACAGTCACTCCTGATTCACAGCCCTCTCCCACAATCACTCCTTTTACACAGCCCTCTCCCACAGTCACTCCTGATACAAAGCCCTCTCCCACAGTTACTCCTTATACACATCCCTCTCCCACAGTAACTCGTTATACACAGCCCTCTCCCACAGTCACTCCTGATACACAACCCTCTCCCACAGTCACTACTTATACACAGCCCTCTCCCACAGTCACTCCTGATACACAGCCCTCTCCCACAGTCACTCCTTATACACAGCCCTCTCCCACAGTCACTCCTTATACACAGCCCTCTCCCACAGTCACTCCTGATACACAGCCCTCTCCCACAGTCACTCCTTATACACAGCCCTCTCTCACAACCTTTCCTTATACACAGCCCTCTCCCACAGTCACTCCTTATACACAGCCCTCTCCCACAGGCACTCCTTATACACAGTCCTCTCCCTCAGTCACTCCTGATTCACAGCCCTCTCCCACAATCACTCCTTTTACACAGCCCTCTCCCACAGTCACTCCTGATACAAAGCCCTCTCCCACAGTTACTCCTTATACACATCCCTCTCCCACAGTAACTCGTTATACACAGCCCTCTCCCACAGTCACTCCTGATACACAACCCTCTCCCACAGTCACTACTTATACACAGCCCTCTCCCACAGTCACTCCTGATACACAGCCCTCTCCCACAGTCACTCCTTATACACAGCCCTCTCCCACAGTCACTCCTGATACACAGCCCTCTCCCACAGTCACTCGTTATACACAGCCCTCTCCCACAGTCACTCCTGATACACAACCCTCTCCCACAGTCACTACTTATACACAGCCCTCTCCCACAGTCACTCCTGATACACAGCCCTCTCCCACAGTCACTCCTGATACACAGCCATCTCCCACAGTCACTACTTATACACAGCCCTCTCCCACAGTCACTCCTGATACACAGCCCTCTCCCACAGTCACTCCTGATACACAGCCCTCTCCCACAGTCACTCCTTATACACAGCCCTCTCCCACAGTCACTCCTGATACACAGCCCTCTCCCACAGTCACTCCTTATACACAGACCTCTCTCACAACCTTTCCTTATACACAGCCCTCTCCCACAGTCACTCCTTATACACAGCCCTCTACCACAGTCACTCCTTATACAAAGCCCTCTTCCACAGTCACTCCTTATACAAAGCCCTCTCCCAGTCACTCCTTATACACAGCCCTCTCCCACAGTCACTCCTTATACACATCCCTCTCCCACAGTCACTCCTTATATACAGACCTCTCCCACAGTCACTCTTGATACACAACCCTCTACCACAGTCCCTCCTTATACACAGCCCTCTCCCACAGTCACTCCTGATACACAGCCCTCTCCCCCAGTCACTCCTTATACAAAGCCCTCTCCCACAGTCACTCCTTATACACATCCGTCTCCCACAGTCACTCTTTATACACAACCCTCTCCCACAGTCACTCCTTATACACATCCCCCTCCCACAGTCACTCCTGATACACAGCCCTCTCCCCCAGTCACTCCTTATACAAAGCCCTCTCCCACAGTCACTCCTTATACACATCCGTCTCCCACAGTCACTCTTTATACACAACCCTCTCCCACAGTCACTCCTTATACACATCCCCCTCCCACAGTCACTCCGTATACACAGCCCTCTCCCACAGTCACTCCTTATACACATCCCTCTCCCACAGTCGCTCCTGATACACTGCCCTCTCCCACAGTCGCTCCTTATACACATCCCTCTCCCCCAGTCGCTCCTTATACACAGCCCTCTCCCACAGACACTCCTCATACACAGCCCTCTCCCACAGTCACTCCTTATGCACAGCCATCTCCCACAGACACTCCTGATACACATCCCTCTCCCACAGTCGCTCCTGATACACAGCCCTCTCCCACAGTCGCTCCTTATACACATCCCTCTCCCACAGTCGCTCCTGATACACAGCCCTCTCCCACAGACACTCCTCATACACAGCCCTCTCCCACAGTCACTCCTTATACACAGCCATCTCCCACAGACACTCCTGATACACAGCCCTCTCCCACAGTCAGTCCTTATACAAAGCCCTCTCCCCCAGTCACTCCTTATACACATCCCTCTCCCACAGTCACTCCTTATACACAGCCTTCTCCCACAGTCACTCCTTAAACACAGCCCTCTCCCACAGTCACTCCATATACACAGCCCTCTCCCACAAGCACTCCTTATGCACAGCCATCTCCCACAGACACTCCTGATACACATCCCTCTCCCACAGTCGCTCCTGATACACAGCCCTCTCCCACAGTCGCTCCTTATACACATCCCTCTCCCACAGTCGCTCCTGATACACAGCCCTCTCCCACAGACACTCCTCATACACAGCCCTCTCCCACAGTCACTCCTTATACACAGCCATCTCCCACAGACACTCCTGATACACAGCCCTCTCCCACAGTCAGTCCTTATACAAAGCCCTCTCCCCCAGTCACTCCTTATACACATCCCTCTCCCACAGTCACTCCTTATACACAGCCTTCTCCCACAGTCACTCCTTATACACATCCCTCTCCCACAGTCACTCCATATACACAGCCCTCTCCCACAGTCACTCCTTATAAACAGCCTTCTCCCACAGACACTCCTGATACAAAGCCCTCTCCCACAGTCACTCCTTATACACATCCCTCTCCCACAGACACACGTTATACACAGCCTCTCCCACAGTCACTCCTGATACACAGCCTTCTCCCACAGTCACTCCTGATACAAAGCCCTCTCCCACAGTCACTCCTTATACACAGCCTTCTCCCACAGTCACTCCTGATACAAAGCCCTCTCCCACAGTCACTCCTGATACACAACCCTCTCCCACAGTCGCTCCTGATACACAGCCCTCTCCCACAGACACTCCTCATACACAGCCCTCTCCCACAGTCACTCCTTATACACAGCCATCTCCCACAGACACTCCTGATACACAGCCCTCTCCCACAGTCACTCCTTATACAAAGCCCTCTCCCCCAGTCACTCCTTATACACATCCCTCTCCCACAGTCACTCCTTATACACAGCCTTCTCCCACAGTCACTCCTTAAACACAGCCCTCTCCCACAGTCACTCCATATACACAGCCCTCTCCCACAAGCACTCCTGATACACAACCCTCTCCCACCGTCACTCCTTATACACATCCCTCTCCCACAGTCACTCCATATACACAGCCCTCTCCCACAGTCACTCCTTATAAACAGCCTTCTCCCACAGTCACTCCTGATACAAAGCCCTCTCCCACAGTCACTCCTTATACACATCCCTCTCCCACAGACACACGTTATACACAGCCTCTCCCACAGTCACTCCTGATACACAGCCTTCTCCCACAGTCACTCCTGATACAAAGCCCTCTCCCACAGTCACTCCTTATACACAGCCTTCTCCCACAGTCATTCCTGATACAAAGCCCTCTCCCACAGTCACTCCTGATACACAACCCTCTCCCACAGTCACTCCTTATACACAGCCCTCTCCCACAGTCACTCCTGATACACAGCCCTCTCCCACAGACACTCCTGATACACAGCCCTATCCCACAGTCACTCCTTATACACAGCCCTCTCCCACAGTCACTCCTGATACACAGCCCTCTCCCACAGTCACTCCTTATACACAGCCCTCTCCCACAGTCACTCCTTAAACACAGCCCTCTCCCACAGTCACTCCTTATACACATCCCTCTCCCACAGTCACTCCTTATACACAGCCCTCTCCCACAGTCACTCCTTAAACACATCCCTCTCCCACAGTCACTCCTTATATACAGACCTCTCCCACAGTCACTCTTGATACACAACCCTCTCCCACAGTCCCTCCTTATACACAGCCCTCTCCCACAGTCACTCCTGATACACAGCCCTCTCCCCCAGTCACTCCTTATACAAAGCCCTCTCCCACAGTCACTCCTTATACACATCCGTCTCCCACAGTCACTCTTTATACACAACCCTCTCCCACAGTCACTCCTTATACACATCCCCCTCCCACAGTCACTCCTGATACACAGCCCTCTCCCCCAGTCACTCCTTATACAAAGCCCTCTCCCACAGTCACTCCTTATACACATCCGTCTCCCACAGTCACTCTTTATACACAACCCTCTCCCACAGTCACTCCTTATACACATCCCCCTCCCACAGTCACTCCGTATACACAGCCCTCTCCCACAGTCACTCCTTATACACATCCCTCTCCCACAGTCGCTCCTGATACACTGCCCTCTCCCACAGTCGCTCCTTATACACATCCCTCTCCCCCAGTCGCTCCTTATACACAGCCCTCTCCCACAGACACTCCTCATACACAGCCCTCTCCCACAGTCACTCCTTATGCACAGCCATCTCCCACAGACACTCCTGATACACATCCCTCTCCCACAGTCGCTCCTGATACACAGCCCTCTCCCACAGTCGCTCCTTATACACATCCCTCTCCCACAGTCGCTCCTGATACACAGCCCTCTCCCACAGACACTCCTCATACACAGCCCTCTCCCACAGTCACTCCTTATACACAGCCATCTCCCACAGACACTCCTGATAGACAGCCCTCTCCCACAGTCACTCCTTATACAAAGCCCTCTCCCCCAGTCACTCCTTATACACATCCCTCTCCCACAGTCACTCCTTATACACAGCCTTCTCCCACAGTCACTCCTTAAACACAGCCCTCTCCCACAGTCACTCCATATACACAGCCCTCTCCCACAAGCACTCCTGATACACAACCCTCTCCCACCGTCACTCCTTATACACATCCCTCTCCCACAGTCACTCCATATACACAGCCCTCTCCCACAGTCACTCCTTATAAACAGCCTTCTCCCACAGTCACTCCTGATACAAAGCCCTCTCCCACAGTCACTCCTTATACACATCCCTCTCCCACAGACACACGTTATACACAGCCTCTCCCACAGTCACTCCTGATACACAGCCTTCTCCCACAGTCACTCCTGATACAAAGCCCTCTCCCACAGTCACTCCTTATACACAGCCTTCTCCCACAGTCACTCCTGATACAAAGCCCTCTCCCACAGTCACTCCTGATACACAACCCTCTCCCACAGTCGCTCCTGATACACAGCCCTCTCCCACAGACACTCCTCATACACAGCCCTCTCCCACAGTCACTCCTTATACACAGCCATCTCCCACAGACACTCCTGATACACAGCCCTCTCCCACAGTCACTCCTTATACAAAGCCCTCTCCCCCAGTCACTCCTTATACACATCCCTCTCCCACAGTCACTCCTTATACACAGCCTTCTCCCACAGTCACTCCTTAAACACAGCCCTCTCCCACAGTCACTCCATATACACAGCCCTCTCCCACAAGCACTCCTGATACACAACCCTCTCCCACTGTCACTCCTTATACACATCCCTCTCCCACAGTCACTCCATATACACAGCCCTCTCCCACAGTCACTCCTTATAAACAGCCTTCTCCCACAGTCACTCCTGATACAAAGCCCTCTCCCACAGTCACTCCTTATACACATCCCTCTCCCACAGACACACGTTATACACAGCCTCTCCCACAGTCACTCCTGATACACAGCCTTCTCCCACAGTCACTCCTGATACAAAGCCCTCTCCCACAGTCACTCCTTATACACAGCCTTCTCCCACAGTCATTCCTGATACAAAGCCCTCTCCCACAGTCACTCCTGATACACAACCCTCTCCCACAGTCACTCCTTATACACAGCCCTCTCCCACAGTCACTCCTGATACACAGCCCTCTCCCACAGACACTCCTGATACACAGCCCTATCCCACAGTCACTCCTTATACACAGCCCTCTCCCACAGTCACTCCTGATACACAGCCCTCTCCCACAGTCACTCCTTATACACAGCCCTCTCCCACAGTCACTCCTTAAACACAGCCCTCTCCCACAGTCACTCCTTATACACATCCCTCTCCCACAGTCACTCCTTATACACAGTCCTCTCCCACAGTCACTCCTGATTCACAGCCCTCTCCCACAGTCACTCCTTATACACAGCCCTCTCCCACAGTCACTCCTGATACAAAGCCCTCTCCCACAGTTACTCCTTATACACATCCCTCTCCCACAGTCACTCGTTATACACAGCCCTCTCCCACAGTCACTCCTGATACACAACCCTCTCCCACAGTCACTACTTATACACAGCCCTCTCCCACAGTCACTCCTGATACACAGCCCTCTCCCACAGTCACTCCTGATACACAGCCCTCTCCCACAGTCACTCCTGATACACAGCCCTCTCCCACAGTCACTCCTGATACACAACCCTCTCCCACAGTCACTACTTATACACAGCCCTCTCCCACAGTCACTCCTGATACACAGCCCTCTCCCACAGTCACTCCTGATACACAGCCATCTCCCACAGTCACTACTTATACACAGCCCTCTCCCACAGTCACTCCTGATACACAGCCCTCTCCCACAGTCACTCCTTATACACAGCCCTCTCCCACAGTCACTCCTGATACACAGCCCTCTCCCACAGTCACTCCTTATACACAGCCCTCTCTCACAACCTTTCCTTATACACAGCCCTCTCCCACAGTCACTCCTTATACACAGCCCTCTCCCACAGGCACTCCTTATACACAGCCCTCTCCCACAGTCACTCCTTATACATAGCCAGCTCCCACAGACACTCCTGATACACAGCCCTCTCCCACAGTCCCTCCTTATACAAAGCCCTCTCCCCCAGTCACTCCTTATACACATCCCTCTCCCACAGTCACTCCTTATACACAGCCTTCTCCCACAGTCACTCCTTAAACACAGCCCTCTCCCACAGTCACTCCTTATACACAGCCCTCTCCCACAGTCACTACTGATACACAGCCCTCTCCCACAGCCACTCCTTATACACAGCCCTCTCCCACAGTCTTTCCCTATACACAGCCCTCTCCCACAGTCACTCCATATACACAGCCCTCTCCCACAAGCACTCCTGATACACAACCCTCTCCCACCGTCACTCCTTATACACATCCCTCTCCCACAGTCACTCCATATACACAGCCCTCTCCCACAGTCACTCCTTATAAACAGCCTTCTCCCACAGTCACTCCTGATACAAAGCCCTCTCCCACAGTCACTCCTTATACACATCCCTCTCCCACAGTCACACGTTATACACAGCCTCTCCCACAGTCACTCCTGATACACAGCCTTCTCCCACAGTCACTCCTGATACAAAGCCCTCTCCCACAGTCACTCCTTATACACATCCTTCTCCCACAGTCACTCCTGATACAAAGCCCTCTCCCACAGTCACTCCTGATACACAACCCTCTCCCACAGTCACTCCTTATACACAGCCCTCTCCCACAGTCACTCCTGATACACAGCCCTCTCCCACAGTCACTCCTGATACACAGCCCTCTCCCACAGTCACTCCTTATACACAACCCTCTCCCACAGTCACTCCTGATACACAGCCCTCTCCCACTGTCACTCCTTATACACAGCCCTCTCCCACAGTCACTCCTTAAACACAGCCCTCTCCCACAGTCACTCCTTATACACATCCTTCTCCCACAGTCACTCCTGATACAAAGCCCTCTCCCACAGTCACTCCTGATACACAGCCCTCTCCCACAGTCACTCCTTATACACATCCCTCTCCCACAGTCACTCCTGATACACAACCCTCTCCCACAGTCACTCCTTATACACAGCCCTCTCCCACAGTCACTCCTGATACACAGCCCTCTCCCACAGTCACTCCTGATACACAGCCCTCTCCCACAGTCACTCCTGATACACAGCCATCTCCCACAGTCACTACTTATACACAGCCCTCTCCCACAGTCACTCCTGATACACAGCCCTCTCCCACAGTCACTCCTTATACACAGCCCTCTCCCACAGTCACTCCTGATACACAGCCCTCTCCCACAGTCACTCCTTATACACAGCCCTCTCTCACAACCTTTCCTTATACACAGCCCTCTCCCACAGTCACTCCTTATACATAGCCCTCTCCCACAGTTACTCCTTATACACATCCCTCTCCCACAGTCACTCCTTATACACAGCCCTCTCCCACAGTCACTCCTGATACACAGCCCTCTCCCACAGTCACTCCTGATACACAGCCCTCTCCCACAGTCACTCCTGATACACAGCCCTCTCCCACAGTCACTCCTGATACACAGCCATCTCCCACAGTCACTACTTATACACAGCCCTCTCCCACAGTCACTCCTGATACACAGCCCTCTCCCACAGTCACTCCTTATACACAGCCCTCTCCCACAGTCACTCCTGATACACAGCCCTCTCACACAGTCACTCCTTATACACAGCCCTCTCTCACAACCTTTCCTTATACACAGCCCTCTCCCACAGTCACTCCTTATACACAGCCCTCTCCCACAGTCACTCCTTATACACAGCCCTCTCCCACAGTCACTCGTTATACACAGCCCTCTCCCACAGTCACTCCTTATACACAGCCCTCTCCCACAGTCACTCCTTATACACAGCCCTCTCTCACAACCTTTCCTTATACACAGCCCTCTCCCACAGTCACTCCTTATACACAGCCCTCTCCCACAGTCACTCCTTATACACAGCCCTCTCCCACAGTCACTCCTTATACATAGCCCTCGCTCACAACCTTTTACTTATGCAGCACCCTACCCCACAATCTTCTACGCAACCATCTCTAAAAAAAATCTCCTTCTACACAGCCCTTTCCCAGTCTATACGTGTATACAACTCTTCCCACCGTCTATCATTTTGAGAGCCCTCTCCTTCAATGTATTCTTATAGACAGCCCTCTTCCACAATCTATTCTTGCGCACATCTATTTTCAACTATCTAGCTCACTACACAACCCTCTGCCACAATCTATCCATCTCCACAACCCTCTGCCACAATCTATCTATCTCCACAACCCTCTGCCACAATATATCGCTCTACACATAAATCTCCTACAATCTTCCCTTTTTTTTTAATTTTATTTATGCGTTTTTATATAGCGCGGACTTTACCCGAAGGTGTTAGAGCGCTTCACAAAAGGTACAGAACTGATACATGAGAACATTACAAGGGAGCAAAAAACATAAGCAAACGTTACATTAAATGAAGCAAAAATGACAATCGTGAGCCAACAAAATACAAGAGGTAGCAAACGGTGCATTACAAAAGTGACAATCGTGAGCCAACAATACAAGAGGTAGCAAACGGTGCATTAGAAAAGTGACAATCGTGAGCCAACAAAATACAAGAGGTGCAATGCAGGAGGAAAAAGTGACGTTTGCAGGTTACAAAAGCATACAAAATAAACAGAGGTATATTACTGCAATATATGGAGGACACTCAAGCACAAGAACAAACGTTACGTAGGCACTGGTGTCACTTGTACAGGTATCGAAAATAAACAAAAATAAGAGGTAGACAACAGTGTGTTACAAGAGAAAGTGACGGGTGCATGTTACACAAGAGTCCCAAACACAGGTGGAAGGATAATACTGCAATAAGTGGCAGACTCCGAACCACAAGAACACAATGGGAAGACACTTCCATAGACATGTAAAGTAGATTTTTCAATAATTGAAGGTCTTCCTTCAGATAATGGAGAGGGCATGGATTACATTTGGAAGTGTCTTTGAAGGAGGAGAACTTTGAGGTCAGTTTTGAAGGCCTGGGAGGAGGTGGTGGTCTAGAGCTGAGGCGGAAGTGAGTTCCAGATTCTCACCGCATTGCCTGAAAAGGATTGGGCCATTGATCTTTCCTTCTTGAAAATGGGAGGTTCAAGCAGTAGATTTTCCGCATTTCATGATGGTCTAGAGCCTCCAGAGAGTTTCAGTTTATTCGCCAGGTAGCCCGGAGAGGAGGAGTGCAAGGCTTTGTGGGTGATGCAGGCAGTCTTGTAGATAGCTCTAGCCTCGATGGGAAGCCAGCGGAGGGAGGATAACATGGGAGTGATGTGGTCGCTTCTTTTGGCCCCATAAATGAAACGAGCTGCTGAATGTAGAACAGACTTAAAGGGGGATAGGTGGGACTTGGGGAGGCCAGTCAGAAGAGAATTGCAGTAGTCCAGTCTGGAGAGGACCAGCGATTGGGCCAGGGTTTTAAGGTCATGCTCCGGGAAGAAGCGACGAATCCCCCAAAGAAGGCGCAGTAGGTATCGGGCAGACTTTCAATTGAATTAATGTGGGAGAGTAGATTGAGTTTTGTGTTGAGTATGACACCAAGGGATTTTGTGCTGTTGACAATGATGGGTTTATTGTTCAGCACATTCATCTGGTCCAACCATGATTGAACCGGGGGAGGAGAAAGTGAGGAGGAGAGGAGGAGGAATTCAGTTTTGGAGGGGTTCAGAATCAGTTGATGTGTTTACATCCAGTTTTGAATGGAGTTGAGGGTAGAGCTTAGGACAGAGAGATCGTGAGTGGAGGCAACCTTAAGGTAGATTTGACTATCGTCTGCGTAGAGATGATAGTTGACCCCCGATTCACTTAGGAGATTTCCCAGAGGTTCCAAATAGAGATTGAACAATGTGGGTGCAAAAATAGAGCCTTGGGGAACACCTTGACCCACCGCCAAAGGGGATGAAAGACTGTCCGCTATTTTGATCATTTGGGATCTATCAGAAAGGAAAGAAGCAAACCATTTAAGCACAGTGCCCTCCATTCCCATTCTCTGTTGAAGAGTGTTGAGGAGGGTGTTGTGATTGACAATGTCAAAGGCTGCCGAAAGGTCAAGGAGAATTAGAAGACAAGACCACCCCTGAGTCGAGTATTCGCAGCGCGTCGTCGATCACTTGCAGCAGGGCAGTTTCAGTGCTGCAGTTTTGGATGAAGCCGGACTGAAAATTGTCAAGAAGATCATTGTCCTTGATATGACGAGAGAGTTGTTTCGCAACACATTTTTCTGTGATCTTCGCAAGAAAGGGTAGGTTAGTGATGGGGCGGAAGTTGTTGAGGTCATTCGCATCCGCAGTGGATTTTTTAAGCAGAGGGGTGACCTGCCCAGTTTTGAAGGGAACAGGAAGGGAGCCTTGTCAGAGGGAGAGGTTGACCAGAGTGGTCCAATAGGGAAGAGAAAGGGTGTAGAAGTCAATGGCAATGGCACTAGGGATGGGGTCGAGGGAGTGGTTGGAGGGCTTTGTTTCGAGGATGCACTTGAGGAGGATATCTTCAGAGATGGGGTCGAAGTTCTGCCAGATGGCTAGTGATTTGCGCTCCTCTGGAGGAGTAGGATGAGCGACCTGAACCACAAGTGATTTCACTTTTTTGTCAAAGAACACAGCAAACTCAGCAGCTTTCGTTGTAGAATCCTCCAATTTGGAGGTTGGGGGAGAGTAGTTAGAATTTTTGATGAGATCAAATAGTTTTTTGGGTCTATTTTTGGCTGAGTCAAGGTGGGTTCTGAAGTGTGATGCTTTCCCAAGGAAGATGTGCTTGTGGTACTTGGATCTTGCTGAACGAAGCGTGGCCAAATTATCGGTAGAGGGTGCTTGCCTCCATTGTTTCTCCAGGAGTCTTAGGTGCTTCCTTTCTTCATATGGGGATTTGCTGAACCAGGGTGCTGAGGGAATGGGCCTTTTCTTTTTGCTTTGGAGAGGAGCGACGCTATTGATTTCGACTGCAAGGACTGAGAGGCATTGTGAGGTGAGATCGTCAACATCTAGGTTCGGATCAAGCCTTGGAAGTGACAGCAAAGCTGATTCACAGAGGGAAACAGTGTCAATATTTTTAGCGTCACAGAACCAGGAGGTAGCCCTCTTAGGTTGGCCTAGAGTAATAGAGTGTGCTAGGAGAAGAGAGAATGGAAGGAGGAGGTGGTCAGACCAGTCTACATGAATAGGGGTAGCGATAGAAAGCATGCCTGCTTTAGAAATAACAAGGTCCAGGATTGAGCCCTTAGAGTGTGTTGATTCTGTGCAGTGTTGGGTAAGATCTTTAGTAGAGAGGAAGGAGGCCAGCAAGTTCGCGGAAGAGTCTTGCAGGGAGCCCCAGTGGAGATTGAAGTCACCCACGAAGGTCTGATTGTCACTTTGTGCGTATTGGTCGCTGATGAAGTCAGTGAGTTCCTCCATAAACGCAGGGCCGCTGCCAGGTGGGCGGTATATGACATGGAATCTAAGGGGTGAGCGGTGGTGAAGTTGAAGCTCAAGAGATAGACATTCAAAAGTGAGGAAGGCGCTGATGGGAAAAGCCTTGAGTTGAAGGGAGTTTCTATAGATGACTGCAACACCTCCCCCAACTTTGATAGGTCTGTCATTCCTGAAAATAGAGTAGCCACTGGGTAGAAGGAGATCAAACATAGATTGAGAGGTATCGTTGAACCAGGTCTCTGTTAGGAAAAACAGGTCAATATTGTGAAGGGTGATGCTATCAGAGATTTCGAGTTTGTGTTTTATTGCAGATCTGCAGTTGTGGAGCAGGCATCGCAGTTCTGTCAAGACTGTTTTGGTGACGGGGCACTTGAGCTAAGAAGGGTGATAGGGATATTATATCTATATGGGGGTGCACGGGATGGTTTAGGTGGATGCTTGGTTCTGACAGAGGAGATGGTTGGAATAGGGTAGGTAATTGGGTTACTCGGAGATGCAGGTTGAAGAAGGGTGGCATTCAAGGGCTTGTGTGAGTGAGCAATGTTTGCAGACGATAGGTTATGCTTGGCTATATTGGTGTGAGGGGGTGAGGTACATCTCGTGGGAGGGTGAGAGTTTTCCAGAGGAGTTGATGAGAATGGGAAAGTTGAAATCTTAGACCTTAAAAGTGAAATGGAAGCTACAAGCTGGGAGATGGAGGTGATAAGAGAGCATAGCTTATTTTCAAGAGAGAGTAGGGCAGAGCACAGAAGGTTGGGTGTCTCGATGGCAAAAAGAGGGGGTGGTGTAGGTGGTGGGAGGCAGGGAGAGGTGGGAGGACAGGAGGAGAGTTGAGGTATAGGGTTCACAGGTGGGGAAAGGTGGAGGTTGAGAGCGGGGTTGGTGTATCAGAGGTAAAGGGAGAGTTGTCCTTGTTGGCATTGCACGGAGGAAAGGAGTTTAGGACATGTTTAGTGGGGCTGGGCGCGGAACAAGACGATGGGGAAGAAGGAGAGGGGAGGACTGTGAGGTGATACATCTATCCTTCAGAATGGCCCTCTCCCACAATCCAACCTTCTATACAGACCACCAGCACATAGGGAGCCACCTGTATAATTGCACCTTATAAACAGCCCTATGCAATCTATCATTTCCACAGCTCTCCCCCACGAGCTATCCTTCTGCACAGCTCTCTTCCCCAATCTACTCTTCTACACAGTCCTCTTCCACACCTCATCATTTTTACAGTACCCTTTCCCGTAATCTCTCCATGTACCCAAACCTCTCACACAATCTATCCTTGTAAACAGCCCTCTCCTACAATACATTTTTCTACAGAGCCCCTCCCCCTCCCAATGTATCATTCGACACAGCCCTCTCCTTCAATCTGATACGTCAGCTGCACCCGGACAGGCTCGCCGATTGAGTATTGAGCTGCACCCGGACAGGCTGACAGACTGACAGACTGACACTTGAGCAGCTTCGCACAGGCTGGCAGACTGATAATTGAACTGTACCCGGACAGGCTGGCAGACTGATAATTGAACTGTACCCGGACAGGCTGGCAGACTGATACTTGAGCTGCACCCAGACAGGCTGGCAGACTGATAATTGAACTGTACCCGGACAGGCTGGCAGACTGATACTTGAGCTGCACCCAGACAGGCTGGCAGACTGATACTTGAGCTGCACCCAGACAGGCTGGCAGACTGATACTTGAGCTGCACCCAGACAGGCTGGCAGACTGATAATTGAACTGTACCCGGACAGGCTGGCAGACTGATACTTGAGCTGCACCCAGACAGGCTGGCAGACTGATACTTGAGCTGCACCCAGACAGGCTGGCAGACTGATAATTAAGCTGTACCCAGACAGGCTGGCAGACTGATAATTGAACTGAACCCGGACAGGCTGGCAGACTGATAATTGAACTGTACCCGGACAGGCTGGCAGACTGATACTTGAGCTGCACCCAGACAGGCTGGCAGACTGATACTTGAGCTGCACCCAGACAGGCTGGCAGACTGATAATTAAGCTGCACCCGGACAGGCTGGCAGACTGATACTTGAACTGCACCCGGACAGGTTGGCAGACTGATAATTGAACTGTACCCGGACAGGCTGGCAGACAGATACTCGAGATGCACCAGGACAAGCTGGCAGGCTGATACTTGACCTGCATCCGGACAGGCTGGCAGACTGATACTTCAGCTACACCTGGACAGGCTGTCAGACTGATAGGTGAGCTGCACCCTGGCTGGCAGGCAGACTGATACTTGAGCTGCACCTGGACAGGCTGGCCCACTACTTCCTATTATTAGTAGTGCCCGTGAATATTTCAAAAGGCTCTTAGTGCAAGTGTTAGCGCCCTACAATACATGAGCTACAGGCAGAACAAGGGCACTCCTTTCCAGTTTCCAGATCCAGGGATATCGTACGGATTTTGGGTGCCCTGGGCCAAACGTATTTGGGGGCCCCTGTTCAGAACAGCATTGAATTCATGATCCGGTTTCAGCTCTTTCATGCCCTCTTTGGCCAGGTCACTGACACTGCACAGGCACACTGGTCCAAATTCTAAATGTATTTACATGTAAAATATTTAAGGATAGTGCCCTGTAGTGTCAATCATATAACACATCAGCAGCTCACTGATATTACTGCAAATAACCTCTGTGAAATATGAATATGTGAGGTTCTGTTTTGTTTTAAAATAAACGTTTTTATGGATGTGGCATGAAACAAACGCAACATTTCTCTGCAAAATGTCTGTAATAGACTCGCACACATCAACCACATTAAAAATAAATGAAAGAAAAACGGTATTTGAAACACTCTGAATATTATTGAAGGTCATCAGTGCATGACTCTCTGCAGAAGAGAGCTGGCTCTATCATGGACCCCCGGGAAGGGTGGGTCCCTGGGACAGAGCCCACTGTGCCATGCCTTAATACGTCTCTGCATGGATCGGGAAAAAATCACACCATCTTGTGATTTCACGGACAAAAAATGGTCACAATGTATTTTCCATTTCGTAAATAGAAACAGCAACTGCTTGTCATGTCGTTGACACAAAACTATGACTGTGCGTGTGCTGACAGAGTGCTGCATCAACCGCATAACAGAGGCGCTGAGCCTACTCTTCCTGCTATGTATGTATTAAAGGTGTCTTAAGAAGCATACATGTTACATATATCAGAGCGCTGTACAAGACGGATGCTTTATAGAGAGTCCTGCAGTAGTGGACCTGCTCTGGGTTGCTCTTGACAACTGAGGAGGCCTCGTCGCCAAACACCACAAGGCCGCTTCCCTCAGGGAGGTCGGCTGCAACGACCTAGCCTGTGAGGAAAGCCCGGCACACAAGACCACTTCCCTCATGGAGGCCTGCTGCATTGACCTAGCCTGTGAGGAAAGCCCAGCACACAAGACCACTTCCCTCATGGAGGTCTGCTGCAACAACATAGCGTGGGAGGAAAGCCCGGCACACAAGACCACTTCCCTCATGGAGGTCTGCTGCAACAACATAGCGTGGGAGGAAAGCCCGGCACACAAGACCACTTCCCTCATGGAGGTCTGCTGCAACAACATAGCATGGGAGGAAAGCCCGGCACACAAGACCACTTCCCTCATGGAGGTCTGCTGCAACAACATAGCATGGGAGGAAAGCCCGGCACACAAGACCACTTCCCTCATGGAGGTCTGCTGCAACAACATAGCGTGGGAGGAAAGCCCGGCACACAAGACCACTTCCGTCATGGAGGTCTGCTGCAATGACCTAGAGCAGGAGAAAACCCCAGCACACAAGACCACTTCCCTCAGGGATGCCTTTTGCAATGGCCAGGCCTGGGAGGATAGCCCGACACATAGGACCACTTCCCTCAGGGAGGCTGGCTGCCCCCATGGCCAGGCCCGGGAGGAAAACCGGGCACACAATCCACTTCCCTCAGGGAGGCTGGCTGCTGCAATGGCCAGGCCCGGGTGGAAAGCTGGGCACACAGTCCACTTCCCTCAGGGAGGCTGGCTGTTGCAATGACCAGGCCTGGGAGGAAAGCCCAGCACGTAGAAGCACTTCCCTCAGGGAGGCCTGCTGCAGTGGCCTAGCCCGTGAATGAAGCCGGGCACACAGTCCACTTATCTCAGGGAGGCCTGCTGCAATGGCCAGGTCTGGGAGGAAAGCCAGACACATAGGACCACTCCCTCTCATGGTGCTTTGCGACTTGGCTTCCAGCCCGGGAGAAAAGCCCTGCACAGAAGACTACGTCCTTCGGGGAGGCATGTGTCTTGGCTCCCAGCCCGGGAGGAAAGAGGGCTTGTTGAGTCTTCAGTTCACATGACCTCTTTTACCTGCCAAGTTTTCAGGATGCTAATATGTGGCATTTCTATATTTTAGTGTACTTCTACAGTGGTTAATTTGTACCAAAAAAAGGTTTGCAGCTCTCGCCAGGAGGCAGCTTGCACCAGCCCATTTCTCCTGTTAGCCCCGCCGAAATCAGAACCATGACAATGGGGAGGTGATGTGGCCTAACAGTCAGAGCTGCTGACTTCAGAGCAGGGGAGCCACGTTCGAGTCTCGGCGTCCGTTTAACTTCCTGTGATTCTGGGCAAATCACTTAATCGCCCGTGCCTACCATAAATTGAATGCGCACTTAACTGGTGCTCATGAAAAGCATTGGTGTTGATGATTAAGTGCCAGCCACCCGCTCAAATTAAGCACTGCTTATGTGTGATGTTTCAATCACAGTCAATGTCACACAGTCAATGTGTGACTGTGAGTGACAGTTGATTGTAGAATGAAGCAGATATGCTCATATAATAAGATACATTTTGGTAATGGCTAACATAATACTGCAGAGCTACGAATGCTTAAGCTAAGCCTCAATTGTGTCAGGAACATATGTGGGCCATAATTAACATTAATCAATCCATTGGGTTACTTTTTCAAATGCACATAGTCTCAGTTGTTTATGGCTGCAAATGGAAGAGTAAATGGTTGCACAGGTGAAAGCAATAACACTCACCATTTAATAAATTGTTAACATTCATGTGTTTCTTTTTTTTTTTTTTTTTTTTTTTTTTTATTTTTTTTTTTTTTTTTTTTTTTTTTTTATTTCTGAAATTCTTTATTGTATATAGAAAAATATAATTTTACATACATGGAAGAGGCTTATACATGAGTGGAAAGAAGAAAAGAGAGAAAAGAAGAGCACAGATATCTAGAGACAATGGCGCCATGTCAGTATACCTGGTATCCATGCCTACAGCTAGCTATGCCAATAAGCCAAAATCTATTTTCACCCAGGTGTTCCACATATTTATTTAGTCTGCGTTCATGGACCCAAGGCAAGGATCGTAACATACCCCTATGACCTTTGTTGTAAGGGTACATGTTGTACTCTTTGTGAAGTCATCATAGAAAGATAGGATCATGAAGTCATGATAGAACTGTAAGTGTCAGAATAGGAATGTGTATGAGGTTCTAAGGTTCTAGCAGTGACCAGTATGTCAGTTGCTGCCAGGTTCTTGGAAGCGTAGATGCGTTTAGGAGGTGTTCGTGTCGGAGGCGCGTTGTGTATAAATAAAGCCTGCTTTGAACAAACTATATTGAGTGGGATCACTCAGCTCAACCTTCTGTTATATCAAGTCTCTGCGAAGCAGGGCTACAAATACCCACAGCCAAAGCCCTATTTTATCAGAAAATGTGTCAGATCTACTATGAACAATAATAATATTTAATTAGCTTTTGGAATGAAATGAGATTAAAATGAAATGAAATATACATTTATTGAGCGCATGGCTACCCAAGGGCCTCCCAGCACTGATAGCGGCAGAGAGAAGAAAATCATCCAACTAGGGGAAGAGCATGTTTTTAATGACTTTCGAAAGGCAAGGTGATGGGGTTCCTTGTGCAAGAGAAGAGGGAGGGTGTTCCAGCATTTGGCGGCATTGTAAGAGAACAGACGTCCCCCAATCCTAGGACCTACAAGAAGATGTAGATCGTCTGAGCAGAGGCGTCTGTTTGCACGGTAGGGCCGGAAAATAGAATGATTGATAGGAGGACCCTTTCCGGCTAAGGACTTATGTACAATGCACATAGCCTTGAAATGAACTCTCTCCCTAATGGGTAACCAGGGGAGACATTTCAGGGCGGATTTTGCTGATTGGCACTTCGGAATATCCAGAAGGATTCTGGCTGCCCAAATTTGAGCTGTCTGAAGTTTTGTGAGGGTAGTGCATGGGGCCCTAAGATAAAGGGCATTCCCATAGTCCAGACGTGTTAGAATAAGTGCCTGAACCATGACCTTCCTTGCCTGGAAGGGGAAGAGTGGGAGTGCTTTGCGGAGGTTCTTTAAGATGCCATAGCATGAGGCCGCCACATTACATGCCTGTACCTTGAAAGTCATCTCACGATCCAGCCAGGCGCCCAGGCTTTTGATTTGGGTCTTGGGGGCAAGAACAGGGCTCAGGTCAGCTGGCCACATTAATAATGGGATCAAATAGAGACAGATTCCCCAAAATCACCATCTTAGTTTTTTCTCTCCAATCGAATTCAAGAAGGAGGCATTCATCCATTTGGCTACCTCTTTCAAGCAAGGAGAGAGGCTGGGGGAGGAATTGTCTGCTTGTCTGCACCTCTCCTTCAGGAAGAAGCTCAAGACCTGGCTGTTCGAGCAGTAACGGCACCCCCCCCCCTAAGCGCCTTGAGACCCAACGGGTAAGTAGTGCGCTCTATAAATGTCATTGATTGATTGATTGATTGATTGTTTGAGTCCCACCATGAGTTGTGTATCGTCTGCACATGTCACTATGCGTACCTCAAAAGGCAGTACTATCTCCGCTAAAGGACTCAGGTAAATGTTAAATACGGTGGGACTCCGGGATGATCCCTAAGGCACTCCGCAGTGGAGAGGCATCTGTTTTGTGGTCACATCAGCTTCGAAAACCTGGAAGAATCTATCATCCAGGAAGGACTGCAGACATGTCAACTCAACCCCTGTCACCCCCAATCTTGTGAGCCTGTGGGCCAAGATTTGATAGTTGACCGTGTCGAAGATGGCACTGAGGTCTAAAAGGATGATGACAGTGGTACCTCCAGCGTCCAGGATTTGCCTAGACTCTTCGACTACAGGTAGTAGGGCCGTTTCAGTTCTTTGAAGTGGTCGGAAGCCAGTCTGTAACGGATGGAGAAGGTTGTAGGTCTCCAAGAAGGTAGATACCACAGAAGAAATGTCTTTTTCAGCTATTTTACTGACCCCTGGGAGAAGTGAGATGGGGAGATAGTTTCCCAGGGAGTCAGGGTCGAGGTTAGCCTTTTTTAGGAGTGCCTTCACCATCGCTTTTTTCCAAGGAGGGGAACCACTCCAGTGCAAATGAGGCATTGATCAGTTCCAATGTAGTAGGGAAGATTGTTGTGGCAGCTTGTTTCAGGATGTGAAGAGGTGCAGGGTCTTTGGGCAAGCCACTCTTTACCTTTGAGGAGATGCTTTCAAGTGCCTCGAGATTCATCAGGGGAATTGTCTCCAGAAGGGAATCTAAAATGTGGGGACTGGGATCCCATGTTTGGCCATCCATCAATGTAAAAGACATGTAGATGCCTTGTATTTTAGTGAGGAAAAAGTCTGCTAATTTATCACAGCGTAAACCTGGGATATCCGAGGTCACAGGGGGCGGGGGACTCTGAGCAGGGTTTTTGCTATGTGAAAAATCTTGCATTGGGAGTTCCCAGCCGAGCATATTTTTTCTTCGTAATAGGCCGATTAAGCAGATTTAATTTCTGTCTTATACAGTTTGATGGCTTCCCTGTATTCTAATTTCGTATTAGGGGAAAAGTCCTTCCTCCAGGTTCTTTCAAGTTTTTTACAAGCTTGCTTCAATGCCCGGACCTTTGGAGAATACCATGCCCTTCTATTGATTCCAGTTTTCATCTGGGTAGACTTTATAGGGAGTACTAGGTCTAAGGAACCTTCAATCCACCTATTAAAATTTTCGATGGCAGTTATTGCATCTGGATCAGGAGCTGGCTTTGTTTTTACTAATTCTGAAATCTATTGGTCTATTGAGAGTTTGGGCCTAGGACGAGACCTTTTTATAATTGGCTTAATAGGAGGCATGGCAAGATTGTGGGACCAGACAGGAAATGTTAATTCAACCCCAAACAGCTTGCACCAACTAACAAGCATTGGTAAATGCGTTATGTTTTGCCTATGTGATTATTATTAAGATGTTTTTTGTTGTAAGTTGTAGCTGGCTGAGTAGTTGTACAATATAGGTTACAGAAAGTATTTCAAAGTGTTATGACTTGTTTATGTACTAAAAGGCAATATATTGTGCTGTTACTAATGATATAGTGTGGGTAAGTAATAGCAGCATTTTAAACAAGCATTTGAAATGCAATAGGTCTAGCATTTTTGAGAGTTAGTGCTATTTGCCTTGTAATGTGTTTTGGTTTGGAGTGTAGAGAATGTATGAACAGAGGCAGACAGTTTCCATCCGAAATCCAGTGCCACCTATTCAACTCCCTTGAAGTGTAGCCCTGAGCACCGCATGTGAAGCGGTATTTGAATCTCCAGCCTCAGTGCTTGTCCCTGACATCAGAGGTTTCCAGTGGATAGCAGCACTCAGAGAACTTAGAGATGCTGTTCAGTAGTAAAATATAGCATAGCTCTTGTATATCAACTTGATATTTAATGTGCAATGTTTATTACAGTATTTCAAATTTGATTATAATGACCAAATAGATTAAGGTGGAAAAATCAATCTGAAAATGCCTACAAAGTGCAAAGAAAGGTACTGAGGCATGAATAGAAAATGCGTTAGTAAAGTAAAGGTTTCCCTTGGTAAGTTTCTTCACTAATCAAGCCCACACTTTGATATTGGACATTTACACTAAACAAAATATAACAGAAACGTATATATAAAAAACCTATTTCAAATTTATTATTTTGTTAAAAACATAGAAAAATCACACAGTAAAAGCATATATAAAAAATACAATTCTACTTCACACAAGGTTTGTCAACATAAAATACTGCCTATACAAATATACTAAACAATGCCCTTAAATTCATCAATAGACTAGCGCCCTTTTTACGGAGAGCACAGAAAGAACGAAGGAATGCGGATCGGGAGTGGACCAGTTGAGGAAATTATACGAAACCGGCAATTCATAACTTTACAGCCCTAACTGTCCACTCCGTCAAGACGCCTAATTTTTGCTACCAAGATAAAATCGAACACGGATAGGAAACGGGACTACATAAGGGTCAGCAGTAGTGTGACAACCAGAGGGTGGAAACACCTTAATAAGCAACAATCTACTCAGCAGATTTTAATCCACCATACTCATGCTAAATGTCAATAAAGTGGCCCATGGGGAATTGACACAAACAGACCACATCAAAAACCCAGACCATCTCTTAGAGTCCCTGATGAGGATGTTTAATATTGAGAAGAACCCCACAATAATCATGAGATAAAGGAGTTCTCAAACCACAAGGCAACCAACCAGTGCCACCGAACAAGAGAGAGACACAGAAAAAAAAAATCTTGAAAAAGATGGCACAAAGTTGAAACCTATGCCATCGAAACGCGTCGATGCCACATAAATTGCTCAATTGGGTAACCGTGCCAAACCTGTAGGCCGCAAGATTTGAAAGTGCCCAGGACTGGTGTTTTGAGATTGCAATACCCGATGTGCTAAATTTCAATGACAAACGATACTGTCCCAACCTTCTGTCTCTCCCCTGTATTGTGTTTTCTATTGATGAATTTAAGGGCATTGTTTAGTATATTTGTATAGGCAGTATTTTATGTTGACAAACATTGTGTGAAGTAGAATTGTATTTTTAATATATGCTTTTACTGTGTGATTTTTCTATGTTTTTAACAAAATAATAAATTTGAAATAAGTTTTTTATATATACGTTTCTGTTATATTTTGTTTAGTGTAAATGTCCAATATCAAAGTGTGGGCTTGATTAGTGAAGAAACTTACCAAGGGAAACCTTTACTTTACTGTTGACAAGTACCCTATTCCCCTGGTTACGGGGGTCTCTCTCCTTCCAATTTAACATGAATAGAAAATGCCACAAAGCATCTGCTTTACACAGCTAAGTAATAAAAAGCAAGCATTCCAGCATACTGGTAGAGTCGGTCTGTCTTTTCCGTTGGAGGAGATCTTAGCTTGACAGTAAATGGGGCTTAAACAGTGTGAACAGCTTTACTAGAAGTATCATAAATACGCGCACCCTGGGGAAGTTCACAAACAAAAAAGTTCCACACAAAAGAGAATGAACGCAGTAATTTGGCTATGGGAACTGTTAAGAGCCCCCTTTAAGATATATTAAATACAGGAGATTTCACAAGTAGAGCGCAAGCGCTGTGCAGGCAAAACCTCAAAGTAGCATGATTTGAAGCCTCTCTCCCCCCTGTTTTTACAGCATGGCACAGATCCGATCACTGTCTGCCACGGACTGGATCCCATAGACTTCCGACATTCTGACAGACTGTGTTCAGCAGGATAGTCTGTGAGCTTAAAGTGCCTCTTCCATCGGACATAAGCCTTGCTGAAGCAGAGAAAGTTAGATCTGTGGAGCCTGGTGATCATGAGAACACCTCTCCGTGCTCTCTGAGCAGCAGCTGAATGCTAACAATGTCATGTTAACTTCTGCAGTAATTGAACTCTATATGGCCCATTGCTGTAGTAGGGCTGTCTGCAATTTTCGGAGAGCAATGAATGCAGCTGGGCACATGTGGCAATGTGGGATAATGACTTAATATGATTTAGTTTAATCCCCACTGTGTTTTACTTGGCACGGCTGTACCGCGCATGGTCACTTCTTCCATTCAAACCTTGGTCCTTCACCTCCACATCAGTGGCAGCTGTCACAGTGACTCCTAGCGATGGGAACATGTAACATCAGGACACGCGGTTCCATTCCACAGAACAGATAGGATCTGGGTGTAGCCCATAATTGCATCTGTCCCAGCAGCTCATATGTCCCCTTTTAGAGAAGGCGTTAATTTTACTAACATGAAACCTCTACCATACTGACTCACTAAACTGTCAAAATAAGGGGTAGGGTCCTTAAAACACCACTTAAAGATCGTATTGTATAACTGAGTTCCTACAGCACATCAATTTCCCAAGTTAAGTATTTATCTGGTATTTCAATAGTTCAAACCTTTGTAGCACTATGTAGACAGTGTAGCGCTGTACAGGGTCAAAGACAAACATATGGTCAACAAGTGATAAAAGAGATAGCTAGTCTGTTGGACTGCTAATGCATTGTGATGTAGTGTCACTTAAAGAGGTGTGTCTTCAACTCTTTTCTAAATTGGAGCAGCGTTGGGCGTATACAACGTTTACAACGTGAGCGTTACAACGAAGTACCATTACCACGCGGTTATAACAACGAAAGTTATTACAACGAATTGCGCTGGGTGGCGCTCAAGGATAATAAATCATTTAATTTACTATCCCAACACCTTCCCTACTATCCACGGGGACTGGTGTTGGAATAGTAAAATATATTTTTTAAATTTGCGCGTTGTAAAAGTGTGCGTGGTAGTGACGTACATCCGCGTTGGGCAGTGCTGAATGGATACAGGGATGTTATTTTCGATCCTCGGTGTATAGGAAGAAAACACCTTCTGCCTTATTTTTCCTTTTTTTCATTACTTAGTCTGCAGTCTAATGTTGCCCCGGTTGCGGGTGTGGTGAGAACCACCAAAGATAGTGAGCATGTCTACAAGATAAAGCAGAGGGTGTTGGTTGTAATGACTTTGTAGATGATGCAGCTGGTTTTAAAGATGACGTGGGATGGCAAAGGGAGCCAATGGAATTCCTTCAGAATGGGGGGTGGGGTGAAACTCTGCAGTGCTTCTGGTTCCATGGCTATTCAATGTGTTAAACATGGTCTGTAGAGTGTGAATTCATAGAGTGATCTATGTGGGAATATTGTAGTATTGTGAATGATCCTCAGAAGTGTGTTCCTAACGTGTATCAGTTAATTTGTGGCTGTGCTTAAAACATAGACTGAAGCCGAGATGTAGAGGATCAAAGATTTGCATTTGCAGATACCCTCTTCTGGTTGTTTAGGCATGGCTTGAGCTTATTTAATACTCTCTGCGATTTTAGCATGGCCTATGTAGGAAGCTTTGTGTGTTATGTGTGTGGTTTAGAATGGTGTAAGATACAGTATGGCTTATTGATACTTTCAATGATTTTCTTATCTGGTATGTCTACGATCAAGTCATCTATATAGGGAAGGTCCACTTGAATTCTAAATGTCTATAGGATGGTGGGTGGCACGTCTTTTCTTGCAGTGAGTTCTGTAAGTAAGCTGTCTGGTAGGGGTGGTCGGCAAACACCACTCCACCGGCAGAGTTCCTGGAGTTTTGCAACTCTGCGCTCCACTCGAACTGCAACCGCCGGCAGAGGGGAGTTTACCAGCACGCTCACCATTGCGTGCTCATTAAACATCGATATGGGTAGGGAGGATGCAAATGCCTGGCCTCATAAAGGCATTTCCTTTGACTTCGCTCCACCCAAAAGGGGTAGTAATACCGCCCACCTGACTCAAGCTTAGTTCTTGGCACATCATTGCCTGAATCTTTTCTGCTGGGCTGTCATTGGCAGCCATTTTGTGTTCTGCGGAAGCAGAGCTAATGTCTTCGGCGCTCAATTGCCTGAGCAGGGACCCGTTGTAAGAGTCAGTTGTAAGAGTCGTTTGGATGAAAATTATTGCATGTCCTGTTCTTTGTTGTCCAACCTTTGGCTACTTTTGCCGCATTGTAATTCAGGAAAGGAATCGAGCTGAACTGGGCCGATCAAATACAAAGGTGGTGATGAAAAAGTGGTTAAAGACTTGTGTGTCACGTGTAGTGTGAGTGGATGTAATGGGTGCATCGGATTCAGTAGTATGCTCAGTAGGAACAACTAGAGACTGAACCGCCTGAGGTTTCATCAGGAATTGTGTTACATCCTGTTAAGGAATTCCAGAAGACTTGGATAGGTTACAGATGATAAGTTTATTCTTCTTAGATGGTTAGATAGGTTTTCCAGTATAAATGTAATCAAAGCCCCAGCAGGAGCATCCTCTCTGCTGCTCAACCCAGGATCCAACTGACAGTCCACTCACAGCATACCAAACATTCCAATGACATCACATTCACACTAACATTCCACTCACACTGGCTGAACAGCAGAGGCAAAGAAACAGGGAAGATGTAAGGTAGAAACCTTAGAAATAACACACCTTCCCTCTTTAAAATATGAACAAAGAGAAAGCAAATGTAAATAGCAATGGTACAGTAACATCACAGAATAATCAATAAGAAATTGCAGTAGAAAATTGTGAATGCACACAAGTATTAAAACATACTAAAAATAAGCAAGGTGAAATGTGATGTAAACATAAGCAATAAAGGAAAAGAAAACATGTAATAAAATACAAAGTGAGAACAGTATGACAAATTTTACAGCACGAAAGGAATACAAAAATAGAAAAGACACACATCTCCTTCCTTAGCAGAGAAGAAATTGAAGTAAGAAGTTTCAAAAGGAAGGAAAAGGTAAAAGAACGGAAAGCAAACTATGAAAATGTACATAAGCAAGAAGTAATAATACCACGAAGACTAACAAAGAAGTAGTGCGCAAGTGTGACCTTCACAAATACACCAACTGGCCAGGCTAGCGAGAAGTATGGAACCACTGAACACAGCAAAAGGAAGAAGGAAACAAGGAAGATATGTAGAAAAGGTCTGCGATCTGAGTAAACAGTACCACACCGAAGATAAGAGTACAGTCACACCTAAAATTAGACCACAAGTGAAAAATGCAGGGAAAGTGCGATCTGGGAAACTGAACTAGACAGCAAAGAAAATTCAGTAACACCTCAAATTAGACCACATAAGTAAACCTGCGTACAATTTAACAATGAACAGTAAATATCAAGTGCTCATGTAAAGAATCAGAGGAACAAGAAAAATACTCCAGGAAATGCGATCTGGGTAAACTGAACTACTACACAGCAAAGAAGTTCAGTCACGCCTCAAGTTAGACCACATATGAAACTGCAGGTAAATGCGATCTGGGTAAACTGAACTACACTGCAAAGAAATTCAGTCACGCCTCAAGTTAGACCACGTATGAAAACCTGCACACTAAATGAAAAATGCACTGTAAGTATCATCATGAAAACATCAGAGGTACAAGAAAATTTGCTCCAGGAGAAGTGCGTTCTGCATGAACTGAACTACGCAGCAAAGAAAATTCAGTCACATCTCTAGTTAGACCACATACAAAACTTGCGCACAATATAATAAAGGCACTGTAAGTAAAAATCATGTTCACAACCAAGGAAAGGAGAAATGCACCACATCAAAATACAGAATAGAAAATGTAAAAAACCTGCCTGCCAAGCAAAATACATAAACAAATGCTTCCGAATAAAATGGCAGTACTACAGTAAAATAAGAAGAATATAAACACATTATATAATTGCAATAGTGTTAAAAAGCATAAGAGAAAACATAGTAAATATGAGCTAAAATTGAGAGTGAAATAAGTTGAAAATCATCCAGCATAATGTACATTTTAGGTAAGATGAATAAAATAATAAGATAACACAAATAAAGTTGTCACCATTGTCATGGCTTGCAGCTCATGAAATAAAGGTAAATGGAACAGTACCTTGTGAAATAAGAGGTTTTCAGAAACGTTTGATGCAAGAAAAGACTGGAGGAGTTCAATTTACATTTCTAGAAACAAGTGGACTTATCTTCCTTGAAGAAGTGACAGTAGTAGACCTTATTTCCTTGAAGAAGTGCAGTCATGGTGGTTGACCACTAGGTGGCACTGTTGCATAGCCAATAAAATACCAAAACTTAACACTCTGTCATCGTGACAAAAGAATTGTATGCCACCAATCGATTGAAGAAAAATGAAAATAGCGTAGGCAAACTAAAAAAAAACGTGGTTGACAGTTGGCAGCACACTCGAGAGTCAAGAAGGTTCGGTGGTGCCCGAGAAAATGGAGGCACGCACGGTGACGCTGAGCCGGATGGCTCACTGCACTTCTTAGCATACAGATGCTGCCTGTGACAAGCGTCACAGAAAGATTCCATGGAGCTGCACAATCAACAGGTAAGAGAGAAATAGCAATGGTACAGTAACATCACAGAATAATCAATAAGAAATTGCAGTAGAAAATTGTGAATGCACACAAGTATTAAAACATACTAAAAATAAGCAAGGTGAAATGTGATGTAAACATAAGCAATAAAGGAAAGGAAAACATGTAATAAAGTACAAAGTGAGAACAGTATGACAAATTTTACAGCACGAAAGGAATACAAAAATAGAAAAGACACACATCTCCTTCCTTAGCAGAGAAAAAATTGAAGTCGCCAAATTTATGTTTCATCCTGGTAAGGAATTCCAGAAGACTTGGATAGGTTACAGATGATAAGTTTATTCTTCTTAAATAGTTAGACGGGTTTTCCAGTATATATGTAATCAAAGCCCCACCAGGAGCATCCTCTCTGCTGCTCAGCCCAGGATCCAACTGACAGTCCACTCACAGCATACCAAACATTCCAATGACATCACATTCACACTAACATTCCACTCACACTGGCTGAACAGCAGAGGCAAAGAAACAGGGAAGATGTAAGGTAGAAACCTTAGATATAACAAATTAGCAACAGATGAGGGCAGTGGCAGTTCAAGCTCCACTGTTCCCATGAGGCACAGGGTCAGTCTGATTTGCATATGGCCACGTCTGAACAGGGGTGGCGGAGTGAGCTAAAGAATAATGATGGATTAAACCCAGATCAGTTGACTGGAGGTGAGTGCTTGCAATGTTCAACACTCTGTCCATCATCCCCTTTGGTTTTGCTTGGCAAACCTGGGGCAGCAGCAGACGGAAAGGATGCGTAGTATCAACTGAAGCATGGATACAAGGCCAAGGGTGGGGTACGGCAAGAAGGGAGGTGCATGCAAGCAGGGCAAATTATGGCTGAAGCAATGCAAAATAAAGTGACCTATTATTTGTAAATAATTAGATGCTGCGGAGAAAATAAGAGCCTGAGAGTGGTTTAAGAGGGAGGTGGGGTTAGGCCTGAATATGTTGGCTCTGTAGAAGCTTAGTGGTATTTCCAATAATGTTGTGAATTGATTTTTGAGGCTGGTGTTTTTGTTTTGGGCCATACAGGTTACCTTTGAAGGTAATCGCTGTTCCATACATCTGCTTCCCAATGTTGTTGTTACTTACATATGCTATCTAGCTATCTGCTGTACATTACATGTTTTTTTTTGCTGTTTGAAAAATGTGCTTACTAATTAACAGATGTGCTATTTTGAAAATGTAATTTGGAAACACTGTGATCGAATATGCGTTTGGTAAAGCGAAACAAAGTACAATATGTAATGTGATTTTGTTATGTGCCCACATACCCTAGAATAAAATAGCAATTACTCTGACATACCGGATTGCTTATAGATCCTTTCGGCCATACGTGTGAATGTTTTAAAAAATACCTCGCTATTGCAAGGAACCATCCCAGACATCCTCAAAGCAGGTCAGGTGTCCCAGTCCTAAAGAAAGTATCGGCAGACCTGTCGGACCCGAATAACTATCGCCCAATATCCAACATCTTGACCTTGGCCAAACAACTAGAGAAATGTGTCCATATGCAGCTTAGTAAACACATTGGCCACTTCAACCTGCTCGACCGATTCCAATCTGGCTTTCGATCAGGGCACAGTACCGAATCAGCCATGACTCACATAATAGATGACACACTACAAATAGTGGATAAAAACAAAGCCTGTTTGTTAATACTACTTGACGTATCTTCAGCCTTCGATACAGTCAAACACAACAACCTACTAGACCTCTTGAAACATCGAATGGGTTAATCTGGAACGATGTTAAACTGGTTCTCTTCCTTCCTCCAAAACAGAACACAAAGAATCAAGATCAACCAATCTCTATCTAACCCCACTCCAGTCACCTTGGGAGTACCCCAGGGATCTTCCCTCTCCCCAACACTCTTCAATCTGTTTATGGAACCATTCACTGAGCTGCTCTACTACTCAAACATCCAATATCACATGTACACAGACGACACACAACTCTACATTAAGGTCCAATCTCTTGAAGACATCAAGGGCCCGATGTAGGTCGGTCGGTAACGGCCGAAAATCGGTATTTTCGGCCGTTACCGATCGGTATACATGATTTGACATGTAGGTGCACTATTTTACCGAATCGGTAACTTTACCGATTCGGTAAAGTTACCGATTCTGTAAAATACAGAATCGGTAACTTTACCGATTCGGTAAAGTTACCGAATCGGTAAAATACCGATTCGGTAGTTTTACCGATTCGGAGCCACCCATATGTAGGTGGGACTCTTCAGAGTCCCAGGAGCCTTAACGAATCGGTATTTTACCATCAAATCCTATTTGATGGTAAAATAACGATTCCGGTGTGCATGCACATGTGTGCATGCACACCTATGCCATGTGACAGGCAGACCTGCCCTTAGGGCAGGTCTGCCTGCCACATGGCACCCGTGCCTGTTTTGGGGGTGCCAGAGGGTGTCAAAGTGACACCCCCTGCACCCTTGAGAAATTCGGTATTTACCGATTCGGTAAATACCGAATCGGTAATGTCCATTCATTCCTATGGGCTTCAAAGCCCATAGGAATGAATGGGCATTACCGATTCGGTATTTACCGAATCGGTAAATACCGAATTCATCCGATTCGGTATTCCAGCACATCTGGAATACCTACATATCGGACCCATTGATTTACCGATTTTAAATTACCGAATCGGTAAAATTCGGTAATTTAAAATCGGTAAATCAATTTTACCTACATCGGGCCCTAAGGGCCAGATGTGCTGGAATACCGAATCGGATGAATTCGGTATTTACCGATTCGGTAAATACCGAATCGGTAATGCCCATTCATTCCTATGGGCTTTGAAGCCCATAGGAATGAATGGACATTACCGATTCGGTATTTACCGAATCGGTAAATACCGAATTTCTCAAGGGTGCAGGGGGTGTCACTTTGACACCCTCTGGCACCCCCAAAACAGGCACGGGTGCCATGTGGCAGGCATACCTGCCCTAAGGGCAGGTCTGCCTGTCACATGGCATAGGTGTGCATGCACACATGTGCATGCACACCGGAATCGTTATTTTACCATCAAATAGGATTTGATGGTAAAATACCGATTCGTTAAGGCTCCTGGGACTCTGAAGAGTCCCACCTACATATGGGTGGCTCCGAATCGGTAAAACTACCGAATCGGTATTTTACCGATTCGGTAACTTTACCGAATCGGTAAAGTTACCGATTCTGTATTTTACAGAATCGGTAACTTTACCGAATCGGTAAAGTTACCGATTCGGTAAAATAGTGCACCTACATGTCAAATCATGTATACCGATCGGTAACGGCCGAAAATACCGATTTTCGGCCGTTACCGACCGACCTACATCGGGCCCTTGGTCTCTTAACTCAACGCTCGAAAAAACACAATCCTGGCTGGCAAAGAACCATTTAAAACTAAACACACTAAAAACAGAATTCCTCTTAATCGCTCCCCCCAACCAAACAACCATCATCCGCCAGTGGATGAAGCACCTAACCACTCTCGACGGTCAACCTCTTATCATTGACTCCCCTAAATCTCTAGGAATAACTCTGGACAATAAGCTAAGTATGCAGAAACACATCAGCGCTGTAACTAAAAGAGTGAATTTTTAGATGAACACCCTGAGAAATCTGAAACCTTTCATACCCATACATGACTTTAAACAAAGAAGCAAACGAGATTGGATGGTTGAGTGATGAATTGCGCTAAGGAGAAGTGTGGCTCAATGATTAGAGAGGTCTAGCCCGGGACCAGGGTTCAATTCCCCGCCTCGGGGGGGTCTTGGGCTCAAAATTCCACGGACCTGATAATTCTCGCCTCGGTGCCTATTCCAATCATGGAGTCCCACTCTGCAACTCTGGGCAATAGCTTTCTTAATCTCCACAACGGCCCCCACAATGCTAAGGATGCCTGGCCTGGGGGTGCCCAGGAGTGGACGCCTCACTGGGAAAGCCAGGATGGGTTCCACAGCGGTATTCGTACAAGCGCCTTGAGACCCTTGCAGGTGAGTAGTGCGCTATACAAGTATCAATTTGCAAGTGGTGATAAGGAAGTTCCTGTGTAGTCAATCAGGCAAGCTCTAAGGATAAGGAGATGGCCATCCATCATCCACCAAAAACACTTGTATTATTAAAACAATACAGTTTCTGCAAACAATTCACAATATATCCTGAGCTAAATACAAGTAATCAATACAATCAAATGCAAAATTCCAGGTTTCTTTGTTTCTTCTTTTATTCACAGATCTTGATCTTCCAAGACACAGTCTAGCCAACACGTGTTTCGCCTGTTATGGTTCTATGCCACAGACTTCAACACATGTTTCGTCTGTTATGGTTCTTTGCCACAGACTTCTTCAGGGCTAAAATATCATAATAATTACAGTCATCTTTTTGTATCAACAAACATTTTTTTTAGGAAAAAAGAGCATTATCATGATCACAATAGACAAGAGGAAAATCCATTCAAAATTTCACAATAGATTCCATGCAGAAAAGAAATTCTCTTAAGGTGACTGCAAAGGAATACACTACTCATCATCAATTCTAATATAAAGAAAAAGAGTGCTAAGCAATAAGAAGAGAAAAGAGAAAAACCAAGAGAAAGTCATAAAACCGCAAGAGAAGGACCTGAAAAAAGGAAACCAGAAGAGGTTATGATATCACCTCATACCTCGTGAAAGGTAGAAAGAAAGGGGAATCTGTCTGGTCTGTCTCCAATTTATAATAAAGCAAAGGAGTAAACAGTGCCCTAAAATCCAACCGAACCTTTTTATCTAATCTGCATTATAAGTTCCAGATTCCAAACAACCTTAAACGAAAAAGTTACCTCAAAGTATAAAGGTCATAGGTCTAAGATGACTCACCTATAGTTCAATTACAGTTGTATTTATCCTTGGAGAATACAATAAGTAAGCCGAGTTGTGTCTTTCTCGAAAGTCAACTCTAAAAGACCATAAAAAGTGTTTACAGGCTGGCTCCTGGATAATAGTCTTTGGCGATAATCTATGACTTGCACAGAGGTGTCAGATGTTCCTCATCCCAGCTCCTGGGTCTGAGATAAACATGTACAGAAAGGAAGCGGTCCTCTCTTCCTGAGTCCCAGCGGCAGCCTCTGTTAGCTGGACTAGATCTTCCTCAGTCCAGATACCCATCCCAGATATATTCGCAGAGGAAAAATATCCCTCAGTACTCGCTAAGCATCCTGAATGTTGACAGGTTTGTGCACTTGGGGGGGGTCAGATGTCCCTACACCCAGCTCATCATACCAGCCTCAAGATAAAGTGTAAGATCTCTCTTGGTCGAGCTCATAAACAGAACTCAGGGAGACTTGTTCATCTGGGCGATCTCCCTCAGTTTAGGTTCTGATGCTCTTATAGGCTTGTACAGAGAGGTCACATCTCCCTCAGTCCAAGTCAAACCTCTCACTCATTTGTAACTGGGCTCAGATCTCACTCAGTCCAGTTCCTGAGCTTTGGATGGACCTGCACAGAACACTCAGGTCTCCCTTTTGTATTTGAAATTTGTCCAAGTTCGTAATAGCAATGGGGTTGGTGGATCTCTGGAGGGAACATAACCCCCAGCGGCGACACTATATATACATCTCGGCACCGCATGGCAGCTTCTCTAGGTTAGGCTATTTACTGGCACTTCGGACCCAGATGTCTTGGTTTCGAGCCGCTGCACACCTTGTGAGAGGTATATTGGACCACTCCCCGGTGGAAGTCCGTCTTCTGGGTCCGAATGAGGGCTTCTGGATGCTGCAGAGACTGGACACCTGGAACTTGAAAAATAAATGGATATGGTAAAAAGTACATGAATGTGCGGATCACTAATTTAAGGAAAATCAGAGGTCCTGGATTCTGCAGTGACCCTATGGGAGGCATTCAAAACCGTGATTAGAGGGGGCTTGGGCAATAATTGGGGGAAGAATGAAATAAACATGTCTGAAATGTCAAACATTGAAAAAGAGATACTGGAGATGGAGAGGTTAGTCCGGGAGGAGGGGAGAGAGAAACACAGCCACTAAGAACAATTCTGCCAAGAAGATCTGCGAGCCCTAGCGTAAGGTTTGGTACGAAAACATGTCCTGGCGACACAGCATCGCATATACGTTGTCGGGGATAAGGCTACCAAACTCTTAGCGGGGCTTGATTGTCAAGACAAGGAGAACTCATGAGCATTCAGAAAGCCCTAATACAACAAACATAGGCATAGCGGAGGCCTTTGCCACCTACTATGAGGCACTGTATGCATCAGGAACCACCATGAAAGATGCAGACTGCACAGACTTCCTCAAAGACATAGCCTTTCGAGAACTCTCTGAGGTAGAGCGTGAGGTACTGGAGGAGAACCGAACTGAGGACCAACTGGTGCAGGCACTGCGCAAACTTCAGTCTGGAAAACCACAAGGACCTAATGGCTTGCCTGTCGAACTGTATAAAGGGTTAGAAGATGTTACAACTAAGCCAATGTTGACAATGCTCCTCTAGGCGAATGCAAAATGCTGCCCCCCTTAGTAGACCAAGGAACAGCAACTATAGTGGTAATACACAAAGGGGATAAACCCTCGACTGACTGTGGATCATACAGACCAATCTCCTTATTAAATGTAGAGGCCAAAATATTGGGCTAGGCCCTGGCGACCAAACTGTGGGAGGTAATGCCCTCAATTGTCCACCCTGATCAGTCAGGATTTATTCCCAATAGGAGTACTTGGTTTAACCTCTACCGGCTTTACGATTGCTTCACCTAACAAGGTCATGCCAACAGACAC
Source organism: Lissotriton vulgaris (assembly GCF_964263255.1). Classification (NCBI taxonomy): domain Eukaryota; kingdom Metazoa; phylum Chordata; class Amphibia; order Caudata; family Salamandridae; genus Lissotriton; species Lissotriton vulgaris. The sequence goes on from NC_141693.1 coordinate 1,941,246,180, forward strand.
AGGCAGCTGTAATGGCATTAGATGCCAGGATGGCATTTGATTCCATTGAGTGGAATTACATGTTCGCAGTGCTGATTAAGTTTGGCTTTGTCCCATGGTTCTGCATGTGGGTCAGGCTAGTATACAGGGCCCTCATGCTCAGAGTCCGGGTCAATGGAATGATATCACACAGCGTTGAGCTCCGAAGGGTATTTAACAGGGTTTTCGATTGTCCCCATGATGTTTGCCTGGCACTGGAGTCACTGGCAGCATGGATCTGACTGGACCCCTTAATTTGGGTTGTTGAGGCATCGGGGTATGGAAGGAGAGGATCTCCCTTCATGCATATGACGTCCTCCTGTATGTCACACGCCCCAGTACTCAATCAATATAATTATGGAGGTATTCTGTATTTTTGGAGACCACTCCGGTTACACAATTAACTGGTCCAAGTCAGTGATTTACCTGTTGTCTGGAGCGGCCCCCGCCTGCTCAGGGACTGGCCATCCCTGGTTAGGCCTAAAGAGTTTTGGTACTTAGGCAACTATGTCACACAAGACCCACGTGAGTTCCTATGCAGATATATCGAGCCACAAACGGAGAGGCTCAGAGTGGACGTGACGTATTAGAAAACTCTGTTGTTGACATTATTGGATAGAGCAGCCTATACAAAATGATGAGCCTACCAAGACTACTTTACATTTTGCAGAATATGCCCTACAAGATCCCGCTGGCAGTGTTTAAAGGTATAGACCAAGAAGTTTGCAATTAGCTGCGGAGTGGGGGAACAATGGCCAAACAGCAACGGGGAATCTATGATGGGGGGGCTGGTGATACCTGATATATTGAAGTATTACTGGGCCCATCAACTTCTGGTCATTAACGAGTGGGTGTTTGCTGACCACCAGGATCCAGCATATAGAGTAGATAGGGTATCCTTGGGCCGGGATGGGTATAAAGAACTTCTTTATGGCACAAATGGGAATAGGTTAAGGCCACAACATACGCAGACAGTAATCGACATATGGAGAGAAGCTACCCAGTTTCTAGGCTTGAAGGGGAGGCTTACCGGGTTGACACCGCTTTGGTGTAGCGATCAGCTGTCGGAGGTGGCAGGTCTGGAGAGATTCTCGAAATGGGAGCTCATAGGCATAAGACACCAGAGAGATGTTTGGGGGAATCAAGCCTACATAAGATTTGAGGACTTACAAGGAATACAATCCGGCAGAGTCTGAGCGCTTGCGACACTTACAGCTGGGGCACGCCCTACGCCGCCATCTACTGGAGAGCGAGCAAATACCAGAGTCCTCACCCCTGAAGGACCGGATAATGACAAAGGCACTGACAAACAAGGGAGTATCAATGATTTATTGGAAATAATAAATAATTCTCCAGACACACTGAGCCACTTGAGGCTGGCTTGGGTGGGAGTCATTGGAGAGCTTGAAGATGACAATTGGGCAGAGGCCCTCTAGAGCCTACGGGAGATGGCTGTCCGAGTGTGGTACAAACTGATCCAATTTAAAATACTCCACAGGTCCTATTATTCACAGACATTGTTGCACATGATAGGCAAGGCAGAGTCTCTGCTGTGTAGGAGGGGATGGGGGAGAGAGGTGACTTCTTTCATATCCTCTGGTAATGCCCACTGGGGCAGGGTACTGGGCTGGAGCATTGTGAAAATGGCCAGGGTCACAGCATTGGATGTCCCTCTTGTTTCCAAATGGTTACTCCTGAGCATAAAAGGGGCGCAGGACTGGCCTACATGCAGGGACATCTGGTTGAGACTAGCAGCCGGAGTAGCCAAACATAATATAGCAAAAGTGAGGGGGCCCCCCGAAAGAGGTCGAATGGGAGGCTGATCTGGACTGTTGCCACAGGGTGGAACAAGAAGTATATAAGGCGAGAAATTGCCCCAAGAAATGGGAGAAGGTTTTGGGAGAATGGAGTGAGTATAGAGGGCAAGGGCAATTAGATGTAGAGGGGGAACTCCAGGGTGGGTGGGAAGGGAATGTGAGGGTGGTATGTGTGGGCTGTACCTGATGGGGCTGTAAAAGCGATGTTCCTGTGAGATTGGGCAATACATATTGTTCATTGTGAATTACCATGGATCACTGTATATGTAATGCTGATTAACCCTCGCTTCATCATATGATGTGCAAATCCCATATTTTTTTCAATAAAAATATTATTTTTTTAAAGATCTCCCTCAGCCCCACTGAAGCCCCTGTTATTCCTATAGAGAGGAGTGCAGATTCTGGCATCGGATAGATTTGAACAGATGCATGAGATCTCGCTCAGCATACCTCAGGCCTCTCAGTTTTGTACAGAGGGATAAGATCTCTCTCAGACCTGCCTGAGGGTATTCAATAGACATGTGCAGGAGGTCATGTCTCCCTCAGGGCTCTGACAGACCTTCACAGAGGGATGAGAGCTCTCTTAGTCCAGCTAAGGCCTCTTATAGTTTTGTACAGAAGGATGAGATCTCACTCAGCCCAACCAGTGGGCCTCTTATAGACATGCACTGGGAGGCCAGAACCCCCCCAGTCCAGCTCCTTAAAATCTCCTCTGACAGATCTTCACAGGGAGAAGAGATCTTATAAAGTATAGCTCAGGCCTCACATAGTTTTGTATGGAGGAATGAGATCTTCCTCAGCCCCACTCGTGAGTATCCGATGTAAAAAGAATAGATGATGGGCGGAGTGCTGAGTTAATCAAACATTCACCCCCAGTCACAGATCTGGGTTAAATCCATTGTTTCTTGTATGCAAAGCCATTCCAGTTTAGATCTAGCCAAATGCAATTCAGTCTTGACCCTGTTCCCTATGGGAACAATCCAGCCCAAACTGCCAGGCCATGTCTTCCCTAGACCAGAAACAAGCATCCTGGGGCTGGTTTCGGAGTAACACCCGTCATCAGCCAGGCTTGTTTGAATGTAGTGACATATCGACCACGGGACCCTTGCCTGGGCATACCCTTCCCACTTAGGGCAACAAATGCAAAAAGAACAGATGATGGACAGAATGCTGAGTTATTCAAACATTTACCCCCAGTCAGAGATCAGGGTTAAATCTAATAAACACGTGCAGGGAGGTAAGATATGTAAGGCTCTGAGATACAGATCTCCCTCACCTAGCCCAGGCCTCCTATAGGTTTGTACCGAGGGATGAGATCTCCCTCTAGTTTTGTACAAAGGGATGAGATCTCCCTCAGCCCGCTCGTGGATATCCGATAGACATGTACAGGGAGCTCCAGCTCCTTGATATGTACGGCTCTGAGAGTCCTTCACAGAGAGATGAGATCTCCCTCAACCAACCCAGGACGCTCATAGTTTTGTACAGAGGGGTGAGATCTCAGCCCGGCATATGGGCCTCCAATAGATGTATACAGACAGGTCATATATCCCTGGTGCTGGTTCCTTAAAATGTAAGGCTCGGACAGTGCTTAATTTGATCCAGTGGTATCCGGTGCTCAGCACTGTCACTTAATCATCAACACCAGTGCTTTTCACGAGCACCAGTTAAGGACACTTCACATTCACTTATGGTAGGTACAGGGAGATAAAGTGATTTGCCCAGAATCACAGCCGATGACGAAACTTTAACCTGGTTCCCCAGCTCAGAAGTTGGCAGCTCTGGCCATTACACCACAGCCTTTCCCCACTTTCATGGTTAGTTGTTGGTCCTTTTTGAAGCGGTGCTAACAGGAGAAATGGGCTAGTGCAAACTGCCTCCTGGCAAGAGCCCCAGCACTTATTTTTTAATTAATTAACCACTGGGCGCTGATAGAACTTCACTGAGACATGAGATCTTCCTCAGTCCAGCTCCAGCCTCTCATAGGTTTGTACAGTAAGGCGGGATCTTCCTCAGCCCAGCAGGAAGTGAAAGCAGACGCTGCGCACGAAGGCGCAGAAGGGAAGTTGTGCAGTACGCACTCAGCCTCAGGGTCACGTCTAGGGAAATGACGCACTGTTGTGGCCGGAGAAACCTCAACAAATTCTCCCAGCACAGACTGGTGATGCTGCCCTGGGGGAGGTCTGTGGGGGGTGTTCCTGCCTGGGCTTCCCCATGTACCTGCAGACAGACTGGTCCACTTCACCCATTTGCCAAACTCAGGCTTAGAGCTCCACAGCCCAAACTGCAGCCACCCTACCCATGTTTGCCAAAAGTGCTTCTGCTGTCACTTCAGAAGCACTTTTGGAAAAATGATTAGGGAAATGGTGGGGGTGGCAGGGAACTGGGGGAAGAAGTTGTTGTTTGTGCAAAAAACACAGGGGCATATTATCAAGGGGGTTTATCTCCGCTTTTTTGGCTTTAAAAGCCAAGAAAGCGGAGATAAAATTATCTCCCTATTACCTAGCTGTCGCTAACACCAGTTAGCGACAGCTAGTAGGAGATAGCGACCATCTTGGGCCCCACTTTGCATGTCAGTGATATTTATCACTAATGACATGCAAAGTGGGCGTGCCAAGATGTTAGCGACTGGAAACAGTCGCTAACATCGCTTTCTCCTATTACCAACTTATGGAGATATTCGCGCTAAGCGCGAATATCTCCAAAAGCTAACACCTGCCCAGAGCAGTTCTTAGCCATGTTATCCAATGGGAGGTGGATAACATGGCTACGAGCATTAGCTCGGTAATGCATGAATATCGCTGACTTTTCAGCGATATTCATGCATTGCGGCCGATTTTTATCGCATTTGCGATAAACCTTTGTAATACCAAGGTTTATCTGCGATAAAAATCGCCGCAGCCCATCGGTAAATTTTTGTCTCTAACTAAGCAATAGCGATAATTATCGCTATTGCTTGGTAATATGCCCCACAATGTCCCTGAAGCACTGGCAGTTGTCTTCCATTGTGTGTGGGAGACAAATGTATTGTTTAGGTCTGATGTTAGCCAAGACATTTTGATTTTACTAAAATATGTGTGATATACTTACATATAGGGGCTTTAATCCACCTCTCTTCATCTATTCGTCTGTTGTTGTGCCATTCACATTTTGCTTCCGCCCCCTACAGCGAAGAGTATGGACAAGTGGGTCAGGCTACTTAAGCCACTAGTTACCTTCAGTTTGAGTGCCTGCATTTTGCTCTCACAAGGAGCACATCCGCACACAAGCTACTTCCCTTCAGTGCCAGTGTTTTAATTACTCTATTGTCACCTTTGTGGTTGGAGCTCGATGTGACGCTTTTGATGTAAACACAGGGCGCATTCCATCTTTATCAGATTCCCATCTCCTGTCAATCCTGTTTTTAATTCCTTTTAAAGTATTTTCCTTTTCTGACTGCTGCTATTTCACAGCAATCCAGATTATGTCCATGTAAAACTGTTCTGTATTAAGTTATCCTCTTTTACTTTTTTCTTTCTCTCCTTAATTATTTTTCTTTCCCAAGTTCTTTGCTTCCTTCCTTCTTTCTTTATGTTTTCATTTCCATCCTTCTCTCTCTCTTCTTCTTTATTTCCTTCTTTCATTATTATTATTGTAAGTAAAAAATGTATTGTTTTTGATTAATTAAAACCATTACAAAAGGTGTACTCTGATTGACAGTTTTTTGATTTGTTAAACATTTTCAAAAAGCACTCTTGTAAAACTCTTGTGTGTTAAAAAATACAAATACATTTCTTAAAAAACTGAACATTTTACATCGTCGCATGCTACAATTATGAACGAATAACGTATTTTCTTGTTTTTACGCTTCCTCAAGGTGCCACTGGGCCTTTCTTAGATGCTACTAATAGCAGGAATTTAACTAGCTTTCCGTTTAGTTGCGGGTCCTTTGGATTGAAGCAGGCAAGCACTGCCTGTCTCCGTGTTCGTATACCTCGTTTGTTAAAATGAGTTTTTAAGAGGCCCGCCCGTTCCTCTTTTAGACTGATGCAGGAACAAATTAGATGTTCTATCTCCTTATTTCCAACCCTGCATAGTCTGCATGATTTCCCGCAATTCTCTCTCAGCCCAGGTAGAAGATGCGGTACAGCTGGGAGGATTCCTAACCTGTATTTTCAAAAAGATTATTTTGACTTCCTTGAGTACCCCAAGCTAAAATATGCCTGCAGACAAAATGATTTGTAGCTGCTCAGAGTCTCCATGCATGGCTCCTACACGCAAAGTCAGCTTTGTCTTCCATAAGGGAAATCTCTTAATGACCTTATTCACAATATCCTTAAAGTGCGAGTGCGTTGTTGGAGTTCTCCCATAGGTCTACTAGTCTGGTGATAGCCAGTGATTCCTCCAGGTAAGCTTTGGCCGGCGAGGTAGATGTACTGCACAATTCTTGCCAGAGCTGGTGGTTCAGTGTGTTCCTGGCGGAATTCTTGATTTTGTGCCAACACTGGATGTAATAGCCTCGCCTTGCAAGGAGTTGTTTAATTATGCCAAACTCGAGTGGACTCTGTTCTGGCAAGGCGTAAGGCTGGAGATTTAGCATGACTCTGTAAGCGTTTGCCAGGGTGGTATCCAGCAGCGTAGCGTCCCTGCCCCTCAATGCTTCGCTGCCGTAAGTGATTGAAGGTTGGATTTTTGCTTGCACAACACAAAGCAATGGGGAAAATATTGGTCCAGTCAATTTTGTTTTAAGTTGCCTTAATGTTGACACTATCGCCATCCCTCTCCTCTTGATGGCCGTGAATTGACCACTCTTATCAATTATTACACCTAAGTATTTCTATTCAGAGGAATTTGCAATTGAAGTTTTCCCCAGACACCAGGAATGAGACAGTTTTTTTCCCATTGATTGTCAGGGTTTTGGTTTTGTTAATATTGATTTCTAGGCAATTTTCGACTCTGTATACGTGCAATTTATTAAGCAGCCGTGGTAGTCCAACTTGAGTCTGGCTTGCTAAAACAACATCGTCTGCATAAGACATACTGGAGATGGCTTTCCCCCCTAATCGAGGGGCATGCAGATTGCAGGCACTAAGGGCTGATGCCATATCTGCAGCGTAAAGGTTGAAAAGAGTTGGTGCGGGCACACAGCGCTGTTTGAGGCCTTTAGTTGTTGGTATGCACCTCAAAAGATGGGAGCCGTTGCCTAGCTAAACCTGTATCCACGTGTTGGAGTGTAAGAGTGGCCAGGCAGGGCCAGAGCCTGGACAATCTGGACACTCTGAAAAATTTAACTGAACAAAAGAGTTGTCCTTCCCATTGGCAGCCAAACACACTTTAAAGGCGCCTCAATGCCTCAATGTGATGCAAGAAGCGAGAAAGTAGCAAAGTAGTAAAGTCCCAAGGAGGTGAGGACCTCCACAAGCAGCACTGAATTTTCGTGGCAACAAGTCCGGAAGGACCGGAGCAGGCCCTCCAGCCCAATCCTATGTATCCCCGCGCACTCCAGTACATCAGTGCATCGGAGCTTGGTACCGGCCCCGGAGGCTTTGGTCTATTCCCTAGCATGAGGTCTGGCAGGAAAAGGGGTCAGCGCTCTGTCCCTATGCGAAAAGCCAACCAAAATGGAAATTCAAGACAAAGCAGGATAGACCGGGTTGTGCCCTCTGAGGATGCATCATCCATATTTTCCTCTAGTGGCAAAACTCAAGGCCTTCGAGATCCCCTTCTCCCCCTACAACCATCCAACTCTTCAGATACGGCACAAACTAGTGGGAAAACTCCCGTGGTCCAACTAGTGGTTTCCCCTCAATCACAAGACAGAATTTCAGACTGCAAAGAAAGTAGTCCCATTGACCCACAAGCAAGAGAAGTCGAAACGAGAGTGGCGGAGCACCCCAACTGTCTACCCTTGTCCATTTGCACTTCCACTCATACCACTACAATTGAACCAAATAAGCAGAATGAAGTGCAGCCAGCACATGTGACAGCACAGGTGATAGTGGCAATCAGCGTAAAGGGTCCAAACTTAGGGCAAGTCGACATAAATAAATTCCAATTGCGTCACTCTCCCGAACACCAGCACAAGCTTCAGCCCCTAAAAGACCCCCAAACATCCCTCAATCACCTGTACAGCCTGAGATCAACCAAGCCCACAAATGGCCCTTTGTCTCCGGAGGCGGAAATGGGGGCAGGGCATAGAAACCTAGTGACCTCCGAACCCTCGCCGAAACCCAGGGGAGGTGGACAGGACACCCTTTCTTACCTAGGATCACAGGAGTGGGCTAACTTAGTCGCCTCCTACGCTTTGAATACTCCTGAAAAACAGCCACGGCTTACAGTTGGAACCAGCACTAATCAAGGCACTAATCAAGGCAGCACCGAATGATAGACCAACCTCACGCCACAGCCCCTCAAGTTCTACTTTGGATTCACCACTCCAAGTCGGTAAGCAAGCACAACACAAGTGGGATATCCTACAAAATACAATGCAACAAACCATTGATGTGCTACACTATCAGTCGGACAAAATGGACCTGCAACTGACACTACTAGACACTCTTGCTCTTTTTGTAGGGGGGATTGACGAAAAATTGGGTCAACTAAACTTTCTAATCAGCAGAGCCCAGCAGGAGGCCAAACTGATTTGCAGTTGTGGCCCGATCATCGACAAATTGCTTCGTTATTGCCTTCTTTCATTCTTTTTTCTCTCTCTTTACATTCTTGCTTCTCTCTTTCTTTTTAATTCTTTCTTCCTTGCCTTCTTTCTTTTTTCGTTCTTTCTTTCTCTCTTTCCTTCTTTTCTCTTTCCTTCTCTCGTTTGTTCTCTTTCCTTTTATTTATTCTTTCCTACTTTCTTTCTCATGACTTCTTTTATTCTAGTCTTCTTTCCCTCTCTCTTTCCTTATGTTGTTATTTCTTTTTCCTTTCTTTCTCTCTTTCTTTCCATATTACCCTCTCTCTTTCCTTCTGTTGTTCTTTCATTGTCTCTTTCGTTCCATCTTTCCCCCTTTCTTTCGTTCCATGTTTCCTTCTCTCCTTCTTTACTTTTCTTTTCTTCTCTCTTTCTTCTCATCTTTCCTTCTGTCTTTCTTTCCATCTTTCCTTCTCTCTTTCTTTCCATATTTACTTCTCTTTCTTTCCATCTTTCCATGTTTCCTTCTCTCTTCCTTTCCATCTTTCCTTCTCTACTTCTTTCCTCTTTCTCTAATTCTCTTTCTTTCTTTCTCTCTTTCTCTCTTTCCTTCTTTCTTTCCTTCCCTTTTTTCTTTGTTTCCTTCCTTTCTTCTTTCCTTCTTTCTTTTACTTTCCTTCTGTCTTTCTTTCTTCCTTTCTTTTCTTCTCGTTCTTCCCTTCTCTTTCCTACTCTCTTTCTCTTCTTTCCTCCTCTTTTTCTTTCCTTCTTTTTCTTTCCTTCTCTCTCGCCTTCTTCCTTGCCTTCATTCTTGCTTTCCTTCTTTCTGACCTTCCTTTGCTCTTGCCTTTCTTCTTTTTTTGTATTCTATCTTTCTTACTTTCCATCCTGACATTTTAAGTAGTTCTCCTCAGTGCCATGAGGTACTATATAATGCATGTTTTTTTAGACTAAAAACCTTTTTTGCCTGTAGCAAATAATTCATTAAATTGATGAGGGCCCAGCATAATCTCAAACTATAAAGTTTTGCAAAACCCATGCAAAAAAAAAATGGATAGAAGACTGATGGCCAACACCCAGGGTCAGACTGGGAAAAAAATAGGTCTGGGCATGAAAATAAAAGTGGGCCCTATGCGCAAATTAGATAGCTAAAAACGTGTCCCTTGGTTGCAGATTGGTGCAGTTTTTAATTTTCATAAAGCCTGCTGCAGGCAATGTTAGTTTTGATATCAGGGAAACCAACAGTTGAAACCATCCCAGCAGACCACTAAACAGGTACACAAATAGTCAAGCAACTGTCAAGCAACTGTCAACGCACTGACATTTCAGACAGGTCCATCGGGCATTGCCTGATTGCCCTATAGGCCAGTCCGGCCCTGCTGCTAGACCCATTGGCTTTGACAATGCTTATTTCTACTGTGGATCAAATGGCGACCCTGGCAGATAAAAAATTGTGGAGTTGGTGTTAGAAAGGCCCGTCCTAATTCAGATTGCAGTGAAAATATCAGTTTCCCCACCTCTATGGCCCTTATGAAAAATGGCAAATGCAGCAACCATCATTGCGGATTCAGTGCAATACTACCACCACATCACGCCTTCACGATGGCAACATCTGCAACGGCATACAAGAACATGTGTAATGCTGCACTGATTTCCAAACTAAACTATTGATTTATGGCCATTTACCGAGGAAGTGTTCCACCAGATTTTTTTCTGGTCGGTTTCTTCCTGATACCACATACTTTATCACAGTTTACAGTAAAGACTGAGCCTGGTAATATGGCATGACTCATAATTCAGGTTTGAGTCAAAAAGACCTATGCCCAAACCAGAATTAAGAGGCCACTCGTAAAGATAACCTAATGAGGTGGGAAACCACGAGTCAGGCTCCCGGTATCATCTGCTGATTTTTTGAGGTCCCCCTCACCTCTGAAGGAGGTCTCAAGAATTGAGCAGGTGTTGGGAGGTTAGTAATATTTAGATTATACATGTTATAAACAGGGATCCTGGAATTATGCAATTCTGCGTCTGCTGCGCTTTCTGCACAGTGATGGATTTGCCGCATTTGCCTCATAATCCATCATTTGCTACCTAAGCTGCAGATTTGAACTAAAAAAAAATCTTTCCTGTTCAAATGTATCAATCAACAATTACAAAAACATTGGTATTGCTACGTTGTGGAAAGCCCTTTGCAAATGTTGACTGGTCATCTTTCATTTCTTTATTGCTGTATTATGGGAATTACAATAGAACTAATAAAGTGAAATCTATGCTCAGAACATGTTACCATAAATAAATTACAAAATAATGAAGTAATACTATCACAAATTATGCCGCTTCATGCCGCATAATTAGCCTTTTCTTGCCACCAAATGTATTCAACCCTGCTGCCTAATTTGGTCCTCCCCTGCCACATCATCCAGTGGCCTTGATTATGGGGAATAAAATTACCCCACAGTATGTTAACAGAAAATGGTAAGCCACGTCATAAGTCTGTGAAGGTTAATAGTAAATTAACGACCATGTTTGTACCTTTACATGGCACAAGGAAAACGATAGAGGGACCCTGAAACATTTTAAGAATTGCAATGAGCATTCATTATTAGACCTGCTGCTGCCCAGAAGGTCTAATAATGAATGCCCATTGCTGTAGCAAGCGCAGCAATGAGCAGTGACTACTGTACTGAACACAGTACAAAGCCTGCGGCCAGCCGTCACGGCATTCTCGTGACGTGGTGGAGTCACGTGAATGCAACGAACAGAGCAGTTAGCCTTCCAGTGCAGGCCCTGTGTCTGATAAGGAGCCGAGCCTGTAGGCAAGCAGCCTGCTTCGGTAGACTGGGGCACACGAACGTGCCTGTCCAGTGGGTTGAGAATGATTGAGAAACACGGGGAGCAGATGTACAGCGTGCAGTGCCGGACTGGGAACCAAAAGCAGCCCTGGCAAAGTGCTCAGCCGGACCCCCCTCCCCGCTGGGGGGGTTGGAGGTGCCGCCGAACGCTTTGCTAGGGACGGTTTTCGGCCGATTTTGTTGCAGGGCCGATTTTGCAGCTATGCTGCAAAAACGGCCCTGTAACAAAATCCTCCCCCAGGGGCTCAAAACCGGCCCCCACCCGCGCGGCGCACCGGGGGATTGCCCGGTGCCCGCTATGGCCAGTCCGGGGCGGACACCGTGTGTGTCTCAGCTGCAGTAATGTGTGTCTCAGCTGCAGTAAATACGACCGCCGACCTCACCGATTCAATTGACGAGAGAGGGAGTGAGTGAGTTGCGCTGCAACAAATGGTAAGTCAAAGTCACAGAGTTGGTGGAGTGTAATATCTGACCTGTCTTGTGAAGCCCCAAAACACTTCAGTCTCGCGCCTGTAAAAGACCAGTACTGTAATATTTTGTAAGCAGGCAGCAGGCAGCCGAGGAAAGGCGGCAGGAGGACAAGGAGGAAAGAAATGTAACACTGTTTTTTTTTAAAACCATGCTAATAAAAGCTAAGTGGCGGCTGGTGGATTTTGAAAGTGGTGAGGCGATAAATGCTGTATACTAATGTAACAAGCAAACGAGCGAAGCGAGTGAGCCCAAACCCCAAAAGGAGGGTGCAGGGGGTTTCTCCCCCCGCAAGAAATTCTTTTTAAAAATGGATTAAAATGGTGGATTTTACACCACATATTTACTGCAAATTGTTGAAAAAAGGGGGGTCCAAATATAGCGTTTTGGAGCTAAAGAAGATGGTAAACAGTGAAATGCTTGTTTGAAGAGCACTGTTTTTAAGTGTTTCCTAAACCGAATAAAATTACCTATGTGGTATAAGTGATCTGGGAGAGAGTTCATTAGGACAGAAACTTGTACAGAGAAGTTACAGCCTCCTTTACTTTTCTTTACCAATCTGATTAGGGATGTATTTCTTGACTTTCCTATCCACAAAGCAAGTAGCCATGCCATTCAAGACCTTAGTGCGAATACAGTAGGTCTTAAACTGGATCCTGTGTCTGGCTGGTGGCAAATGCAGGGCCATCAGTAAGGCAGTCACATCTGTGATCAGTGAGTTTACATATCAGACATACACTTATACACAACATAGTCACAAAGTCCTGATTTACATGTGAAAGCTCAGCTTTATAGCTTCTTAAGCTTCACACTAGTTATAGTTTTCTGCTAGAAATTTCGAGGTTGCAAGAAGAAATGTTTGGCAATTCTCAAATCTATACAAAAATAATCACTAGACACCATGTAGCACAACAAGACAGAACATAGCACTCGCCAAAGCATATGAACACATCACAGCTCAATACAATATCACAACTCAAGACACACTACTGCATCGCATCATAGCTCACTGCAACCCATCACAACATCAGAGCTCAAGGCAACTTGTAACATCATAAGACACATCACACCACCACAGAGCACCTCGTCACAGTATCAGGATGTACTGTTTCAGGATCCATTATGTTTTTATAAGATTCACAATCATAGTAAGTACTGTACAACAAAACTCACTAGTAAATCAACATGTCGAGGTACTGCAATGCAAAACTCAGAATCTATAGTAACATAAAAATATTATTATTCGTTAATATTTAGTGCACGAAACTATATACTTGGAACGCTTCCACACTACTAAAAACGTAGCGAAACAGCTCATCACACTTGAAAGCCATTCACACAAAGGTTGACTGGTCACTCTTCAGCTGATTATTGCTCTATTAATGTGTAATCTGGTACTAATGTGGTCAAACCTCTGCCCAGTGTTAACATGGTGAAAAAATGACAACAGTATGAAGTAATACCATTAGACAATGTGCCACATTAAGCCACATAATTTGCCTTTTCTTGGCAGATAGTTTAGTCAACCCAGCCGCATTATTTAGCCCTCCCCTGTTGCATAATTCCAGTGCCCTTGAATATAGTCGATTAAGGTGGGAATACCCTGCTCTATGTCCAAAAAAAACCTTACTAATTGTGTGCAGTTCTCAGTTGTTACCTCCTAGTCCTTTCTTACATACACTGTTGAAGGAAATTGTAACACTTTAATACAATTCATATTCAATTTTCCTTCATAGTTTTATCCTGGATCAGTTCGGCAGAGAAAGCAGACAACAGGCTGTTAAAACAGATATCTCCAGCTGAGACAGCAGCATTTGGCATCAAACCCCCTAGCTCCTCGGGCAATAACCCAACAAGGGATCAATCAGAAAAGTAGCATCAGAAATTTTTCTCATAATCTCATTGACATAACCCTGATGTATAGTTTGATATTGCATCGGATTCTTGTTCTGAAGAGACAGCCTTGCAGGTGGCAGGTTTTCTTCTGATTTATTTTATGTCTTGATAGATGGCCACATGCCTTTGTGGACTAAGAGGTTATTGCTGATGAAACTGCGTTCATGAGGCTGTCACATTTGATTGAGACTTGAAACAAATCCATTTGAATGTGGGCCACACCAGGGCTTAAAAGTGGGTGGCGGCCTCCTTAGTACCATTTTGGGCACCAACACCTATGTGTGTTTCAAATGAATCACTGTTTTTTGCTCTTCTAGGTCTCAGTAAGAAAACAAAAGTGAGATTACGGAAATTTCCCACACGAAGGAGATCAGTGCCAGTGCGTGCAGTGTGCAGTGACTGCTGGAAGCAAACAACATGCTTCATTACTTTATACACCTTCACACCACATGTCAGAGAAACAAACTTTCAGAGCCTTGTTGTGGGCACATAATGAACAACATGGGGGTTCAATTGAGCTGATAATGCGATGCAGCTTCCTTGATGTGACAGGCGCACAAACCACCAGCTGTTGTTTTACTCCAGGAGAATGCCTAAATTATGAATAAGTTAAGAAATGTTTCCTCCAAGAGACATGTCTAACTATTTACCTAGCAATGCCGCGCTGTTCCATAGCTCTGAGCACTTATAAGGGCAACTAAATGGTACCAGGGTGAGAGAGCTGGCGTTTCCCACTGAACAGGACTATAATGACCTGCCAAAGGGCCTGACCACTGTAATTGTAGGAGAAAAGGTGTATGGGGAAATAAGTAATGGAATGTCTCACCTGTGGATTGTACTGGCAGTAACAACCCCTGGCAAACGCACCTGCACTAGAGCATTCTGGGACAGGCAAAGAAGGCAGTGAGCTTTCAGAAGCAGGTCACTTTTGATCTGTGCTTGGATTTTGAAAACAAATGTATGCACAGCGAAGGCACCAACTTTATGCCGTTATGGGTTCCATTTTTCATCCATTTTTAAAACTTAAGCAGCGTGATAACATTTTAAACATTTTCTCTTTTCTTAGGGGGTGTGAATCTGAGTTACTGCGAATTTAATGTGGATTAATAACAACCAAACACTTTTAATTTCTTGCATAATAGAACAAAATGTGTTCTACATGTGCAATTTAGTGATGGCTTTGGGGCGCTTTTAATTTCCTAAACACACTACACATTGCTGCCACTGCTCTCTCTGTGTTGACAGGATTCGATATAACAGCAAGAAGGGACCAGCAATCAAAAATATGGCCTAACGAAAAATAGATGCGGATTGGATTGATTCATTGATACTTTTATTAAGCAGAGCTGCTTCGCCCATGCAGATGAGGTGTCTGCGCCACCACTTCAATGTTATTCATTCAGCCAGCCCGTAAACCATAGCTATAATTTGGCCTAAATGTTCTAATCATAAAACTCTTTCCTCTTCCGAGGGACAAGGCAAATCAGTCTTGAGCGAACTTCTATTTGGAAGCCAGCAATGAAAAATACATAAATAAACATGCCTTCATTTGTCAGAGGATTTCTATTAGAAAATCTGAGTGACAATCAATGCAGTTTTAGCACCAGGAACAGAATAGTCGCACATTCTATGCCACTGTAGAGGGTCCATTACAACCCAGTCCCTTTTCTAAATACTGAAAAAAAACTATCTATGTTAATGCTTTTGAAAAAAGTTCCTGTTAAAGCCCTTGTGGAAAATCCAATTGACAAATTATAAATGGGTTCTCCTGACCCACATGTAGCATATGGGTTTAATAATGTTTCACTGCATGTGCCCATTGTAAAAAAAAAAAAAAAACAGTATGGAAATTCTACTTAATAATAAAAAGCTTAAACCAATAGGCACCTTTAGACATCAACTAATTAGACAAATATTGACTTTACAAATCAGCTCTAATCTGCAACCTCTATCAGCTGGGATTTCCACCAATGGTACTCTGTACATACAACCATATTATCAGCTCTTTAAATGGGACGCTACTCACCGGTACGGAGTACCGGCACTTCTCCGTGTTCATCCATTGAGTACCGGGACTTCTCCTTGTGTTAAGAGAGTACCGGTCCTCCCAGTGGCATGCTGTGGTCAGTTTCTGGGTTATGGGCGCATGACGGTTAATGACGTGTATCCCGGCACTAGGTTGCGACAGCAGCCATACACTCAGAGCCGGCATTTGTTAAGATAGCTCCTTAGGCGGAGAGAAATTTGGCGCCCTTGCTGAAAGACACTGAAATCAGGCAGCAGGGGATCCAAATGCCTCGGGACCTCCCCAGCTCACCTAAATCACTGATAGCTTAACTGCCTCACGGTGATGGGTCTGTTGCGTGTGTGTGTCAGCAGGGGTGAGACGGTGAATGGAGCGCGAAGAAAGGGGCAATGAGGTGTTAAAATATTGCCCAAAACTCTAATCATAAAGGATTAAAACAACTCTAATCTGGCAAGTCAGACAGAGGCAGGGACATGAACAAGGCGGTTGCAAGATGACAGGGGTTCTGCTGCTGGTATTGCCTTAGTGCGCACAGCTCCGTGCGTCCCTTGGAATACTGGCGCCATGGGCCTGGGCCCAGCTCGCCCACGCTACAGGCCGGCGCTGCTCACACCCTGACAGCGCGACAGGACAGGAAGACACGTGTGGCTTGACAGCTGGAGCTCTCCACATTGGAACTGTCGCGCTTTCAGTTATAGGGAAAGGTTGCAGGCTGGAATACACTTGCCATTGTCTGTCAGAGCGCCTAACGCCCTTCGGCCAAGTTCGGCTTGTGTGTGCAGGGCACATTGGTCTATTTTTGCAGTTATATATAGCGCAAACTTGGCAGGAGGGCATTAAAGTGCTTCACATGAGAAGCACAAGTTCTACATGAACGCATACTTTGTTTTTATAGCACAGGTGAAATCCCAGCGTGGACTCAAAAGCCTGTGATCCAGGACAAATCACTTAAATCTCCATGTGTCATAAAAAAAAAGTCTGCTTTTGCAAAACTTCTGCTTCTCACGTGAATGCCCTCGGGCTAAGTTCACGCTGTATTTAATAGCAACAAACACCAATTACACCTTGCAGCTATGAGCAGAACTTGGCCAAGGGCACAGAGGCACTTTACATTGAAGAAGAAAATGCTGATAGTGTACAAGGCTGCCTTAAAGCCACGAGCCACAGACACACCCCTCCCAAGCTCCACCCCAATCAATTTGTGGAGTACTGGCACTTCTCTTTTTCCATTTAAAGCACTGCATTTGATGAAGTGGAACTTAAAGACAAATGATGACTGTTTATATATTTGGAGTCTTACCTCTGGGGTCTGCATGTGCGACAGATAGAACTAACAACAAGCATTAGAAATGCAATAGGTCTCGCAGCATTAGAGTTAGTGCTTTTAGAATTGTTTATAGGTTTTTTGTTCTAAATCTTTTGCATTTTTTTTTTGTAGGCAATGCAAAAGAATTACAAATCAAAAAAGCAATAAGCAAATGTAAAAGCTTTAACAAAAAATCCTGCGAGACCTATTGCACTGTGTGAGGGTGAGGGGTTGAGGGTGAGTGAGGGTGGGGGTGAGTGAGGAGTTGAGTGTGAGTGAGGTGTTGAGGGTGAGTGAGGTGTTGAGGATGAGTGTGAGTGAGAGTGAGTGAGGGTGAGGGTGAGAGAGTGTTATTGTGAGTTAGGGTGAGGGGTTGAGGGTGGATGAGGGTGAGGGTGAGGTGTTGAGGATGAGTGAGGATGAGTGAGGGTGAGTGAGGGGTCGAGGGTGAGTGAGGGTGAGTGAGGGTGAGTGAGGGTGACTGAGTGTGAGTGATTGTGAGTGAGGATGAGTGAGGGTGAGGGTGAGTCAGAGTGAGTGAGGGTGAGGTGTTGACGTTGAGGTGTTAAGGGTGAGGTGTTGATGGTGAGGTGTTGATGGTGAGGTGTTGAGGGTGAGGTGTTGAGCGTTATTGAGTGTGAGTGAGTGAGGGTGAGGTGTTGAGGGTGAGTGAGTGAGGGTGAGGTGTTGAGAGTGAGTGAAGTTGAGGTGTTGAGGGTGAGTATTTGAGGGTGAGGGTGTGAGGTGTTGAGGGTGAGTGTTTGAGGGTGAGGGCGAGTGAGGTTGAGGGGGTGAGGGTGAGGTGTTGAGGGTGTGTCATTGAGCGTGAGGCTGAGGTGTAGAGTGTGAGTGAGAGTAAGAGTGAGGGTGATTGAGTGTTTTAGTGTTAGTGAGGGTGAGTGAGGGGAAGGGTGATTGTGGAATTGAGAGTTAGTGAGGGTGAGGTGTTGAGTGTTAGTGATGGTGAGGTGTTGAGGGTGAGTGAGGGTGAGGGTGAGTTAGGGGGAGGGGGAGGCGTTGAGGATGAGTGAGGTGTTTAGGGTGAAGTGTTGAGGGTGTGGGTGAGGAATTGAGGGTGAGGGAGGGTGAGTGTGGGTGAATGTTTGAGGGTGAGTGATTGAGGGTGAGGTGTTGAGGCTGATGTTTTGTGGGTGAGTGAGGGTGAGATGTTGATGGTGATTGAAGGTGAGGTGTTGGGTGAGGCGTTAAGGGTGAGTAAAGTTGAGTGTTGTTGAGTGAGGATGAGTGAAAGTGAGGGTGAGTGAGGAGTTGCGGTGAGGTGTTGAGGGTGAGTCAGCACTGTGGGTAAAAATGATACAACCCAATTTGTACTTGGTGCAGACAAGGTGCAAGTGATGTGCACAATAGCGACGCAAGTGACAAAAGTGCTCAGCGTGAACGGCGCAGAAAATACAGGTGTTCAACATATACAGTGATAGAATACAATGTGAATGCTCCTGATTGGGAACAAATTCTTGACTTGTAAAGATGGTCACATTGTAGATAGCGCCTTTTGAATGGGCTGGGGGAGTCGACGACGTTTCGATCCAGTAAAGTTAGGATCATCCTAAGGATCATCGGGTAAGATGAGGCAGTGCTGAAGTGGGGAGGGAAAGGAGTAGGATTAGGAGAGGGGTAGGTAAGGAAGACATCAGTGTGGGGCAGTGGGAGATGACTGACGCGCTGTCAGGCAGTCAAAGGTGCAAAAGCATGCCCCATTAGTAAGGTCAGCGTATGCAAGGACTGATGAAAAAAACGGTAAGAATTGCAGTTCCGCAGTATTAAATCAAGTGGTGTCTTCAAGGAGAAGCCAGCGGAACTGTAAGCAACGTTGAAGGGATAAATTAACCATAGTGTGTGTCCTGAGTATAATAAGGAGAATGTGAACCGATAAAACAGAGCCAGCGTCTATGTGGATGTAGGTAAACTGTTGGTGCAGTAAAAACAAATTACCAAACATGACTAAGCACAGGTCTACGGCGCACGTAGCATGGTTAAATGACAGGTACGGGAACAACTGGTACTCTGAGTAGCACATGGGCAGGACTAAACTGCGTGTAAGCAGCACGCGTTGTGAAATTGATGGCAGGTTGGGGAATGATAGCTGCTACAGAGCAGACTAAAAGCGCGTGTAGGAGAACTAATAGTAGATAGGGCCATAAGTGAGGCTATGAAATACAGGCTGAAAAAAAACTTTGGGACACGTGCGTAGAGGAACAAAGGGAGGAGGTGGAAAGCTGATAGGGGGGAGGGGGGTGGTTGGTATTATGGCGGCGCTTGCATGCAATATACCTGTGAGGCATCGGTAGTGAATAAGTCCTCGGCGGTGGCTCGAACACACATCAGAGGGGGCTGTGATCTGTGGGGAAACAGGGGTTTAGGACATTGGGTCAGGTAGGCGTGATCACGGGAGGTGGGCGCTAGAGGCAGTGTACCTGATTGGTCTCTGTAGCCACTCGCAACAGGGTAGTAGGTAAGGACGTGGATCCGGCGGACAAAAATCGATGTCTTCTGTCCGGTTGAAAGTACGGTACATCCACGGGGGTACCGAAATGGCCGATACTGAATCTGAGGGGAGAGAGAGAGGTACTGGTCAAAGGACTGCGAGGCCAGCGCAAGTAGCCAAAGTAGCAGCCTTGATGATACACATACCTCTGGACGTGTATGGAGTGCTTCCGGGTCAGTCAGGAGCCTCGGGCGTAGTCAGGGAGACCAGAAATGTCTGGAAGGAAGTAGAGAGGGGGCGAGGCCAGGTGACGTGGAATCGTCCAATAGGTCTGGGGGAGGAGGTGGGGAAGGGGCGTGTCGCACAGAGGGGTTCGCACTGGTATGTATACACAGGGAGAGCGAAAACCCATAGGAGTCCGAAGGACAAAATAACACGGCGGGCAGGGGAGGGGGCGGAGAGGGGAGAGGAGAAATGCGACACGGAGGGAAGGGGAGGGGGCGGAGCGGGGAGGGGGCGGAGAGGGGAGAGGTGCGACACGGCGTTAGACGGAAGGAAGAGAGGGGAGGGGGAGGAGAAAGAGAAATGCGACACGGCGGGAGGGGGCGGAGCGGGGGAGAGGGTGTGTGTGTGTTGTTAGGAGACGGACGTGCACACGCACGCGCTTTTAAGGTCAATGCGCATGCGCATAAGCTCAATGCGCATGCGCATTGACCTTAAAAGTCACGGGCACTGCAAGGAATCGCCACGATTCCTTGCAGTGTGGATAAAGAGTGGATAACTCGCAATAGTCTCGCTTGCTCGATGCGCATGCGCATCGACAGGCGAGACCTAAAAACACAAGTGTTCCTTTCATTGTGCACTAACTCCTGTGAAATGCTGTGATTTCCTTCTCAAATGGGCTGCGTGGGGTGCCTTTGAACGTTTATTTATTTGTCTATTTAAATCACACTTTCCAGAACTTTTAATAAATGACTGCCAGAGGGACAGGAGCACGGGGCACTCATCCTTGACCCATGGGAGTGCTAAAGAAACAAAACAGACAGGCTCTGTGAAAATACTGCAGTAATTTGCCGGCGCTTGAGTTTTTTTTTTTTTTCATTTCAAAGAATTTTATTATTATGAAAAAGCAAATGAAGATACACAATACAAGTGTCAGTGATACAATTGATATAGGATAAAACAATCAAAATATAGTAGGCAAGCATGCGTTGTAAAAAAGACATCTGTAACAAAGGTAGACCGCCAGAATCAGATAAATAAATTAAGTATGGTAAAAACAATTAATATATATCAGAAACAAGAATCAAGAGTATCACTATCAGTTAGAGTACCCAAGGAAAAGAAAGGAAGGGAAAGAAGAGAGAAGAAAGAAGAAAAGAGAGAAAAGAAGAGAAGAAAGAGAAAGAGAGAAAAAGCAAGAAAAGAAAGAGAGAGAAGGATTTTCACCGGACCATCCCAACAGACAAGACACCATTCAACCAGACATATCAAAGGAGTATTGTACAACCAACCCTTTGGAAGAGAAATCCATGTAGGTATCCAAAGCAGTCCAAACACCACTAGCAATAGACAGAGAAAGATGGGCGTGATCAACCGAGGTATGAGCACTACGTAAAAAGGAAACCCAAGCCCACCAAGTATTATAAGAAACTGAAGAAAATGATTTCCACTCCATTAAAATTACTTTAACAATCAAAGGAAGAAAGGTTTTGTAAAACAAAATAGGGTATCCATCAGGCCTTAGAGCTTTTCCAGAACGAGTGGCTTTAATTGCACCAATAATTTCGTCAGAGGTAATTGGTCCATTTAAAGAATTACTATCCTCCACAGAAATAGATTTTACTGGGACAGATTTTAAGAACTCTTGACATTGCTCAAAAGAGGATTGATTAGAAGGAGTATATAGGTTATTATAAAAACCACGAAAAACTTCAAGAATCTCCTCAGTCTGAAATTTTTTATTGCCAAGGTGATCATTAATAGAAGAAATCTGAGAAGACTTATAAGAGGATTCCTGAAATTTTAAGGTAGCCGCAAGAATCTTACCAGCTCGGTTTTTTAACAATAGCCTTTTGGATTTCTGATCCTGAACCCCAATATTTTAATTGCTTAATCGACTGTAGGCAGGATTTATCTTTAGAATGTCGAAAGAGAGCTTCTAGATTTTTTTATCTCAGTTGCCAAGTCGGTATGTTCCTTTTTGATAGCAGCATTCCTTTTCGACATACACTTAATAACCTGACCACGGAAAGTACACTTAAACGAATCCCAGAGGACAATTGGGGAAGTAACTGAGCCTTCATTCTCAAGAAAAAAAGTTTCAATTTCATTGGAGAATTCACGAATCTGGGAATCATCATGCAAAATTTCAGTATTTAATCTCCAGGAGCGAGGTCTTGTCTTAGGAGCAAAGGACAGTAACGTAAAAGTAACCGCTGCATGATCAGAAATCAGAATAGGGTGAATAAGCGGAGAGGAGGAAGAAGAAACCAGAGAGGAGTGTACTAATAAATAGTCAATACGCGAAAAGGTAGAATGAGGGGAAGAATAGAAAGAAAAATCACTACCAGTGGGGTTATATAGACGCCATATATCCTCAAGATGAGATATAGAACACATATTAATTAGTTGTTTATGCGATTTAGGAGGGCGAAACTGAAAAGCTGAATTTCTATCTAGAATGGGATCCATTGGTAAATTGAAATCCCCACCAACAATAAGATTACTCGAGTGAGGTGTGTTGTTCACTTTTTTGGTAACTGCTTTCCAAAAAGACGGATCATCCTTATTAGGGGCGTAAATATTCATGACATAAAGATCAGCATTGCCATCAGACAGCTTAGTTAATAACCAGCGACCCTCGGTATCGTGCTCAGAAGAGACTATGGACAAGCCCGAAATTTTAGAGATTAAAGTGATAACCCCATTTCTTTTACCACAAGCATCGGAGCAAACAACATCTGATATCCACTCCTTCTTTAGGAAGAGTGCCTCTCTGATAGAGACGTTTGTTTCCTGAAAAAGAACTAGATCCGAGGAAAGAGATTTGCAATAATCCAAGATTTTGACCTCTTGACTGGATGGTTCAAACCCTTAACATTAAGGGACAACACATTTAAGCCAGACATAATCTTGCAGAAAAAAGAAAATACAATACATGGATGAGAGAAAGCAAACAAGCAACACCAATACAAGCAGCCAACCACAAAGCATTAAGACCAAAAAGGGAGAATCCTATGAGGAAATCCAAAGAGAGAAAAGAAAGAAGAGAGAAAGAGAAAGATGAAAGTGAGAGAAGATAGAAACAGATAGTCAAGGAAAGGCAAGAGAAGGAGGGAAAAGAACTTAACGAGAAAGGTCTGATAAAGACCAAATTCATACTAGGGAGAACGTAGGAAGACGAGCAAGGGGACCGTCATGAGGTATAATAACAATCAGCATGAACAACCCCAATGTAACACATAACTTGTTATGAGTAATCAGGAAAAGGAAGACATCTGAAATCTGGACTGATACTAAGAGGAATATTACAAAAAGAACAATTCAACCGGTAAGTCTATAGAACAAATATGCATATATCAAGTTACTACATAGGAGGAGAGAGAGAGAGCACTATGAAAAAATGAATGAAACCGAAGGGAGAAAGACATCAAATAAGTGTGAAACATGCCAATCAATGAAGTGAAAGTAGAAAAAAGACAAGAAGTAATTAAATAGGAAATAGGTAGAAACTAAAATGTATCAAAACAGTAGCTGACTCTAAAGGCTATAGGACGATTATATGAATAAAATCTAAGAAATAGCTTAAATAGATACTAAGACGAAGTAAACTAAGCAAGAGCAAACCTCAAATGCATCAGGAAAAAATGAATAATAAGAAACGAACTACCCAAGAAGATTATAAAATGCAATATAAATACGATAAATTACAATAAATTAGCCCTAGTAGAGGAAGATATTAAATAGCTGTTAAGCACAACAATCAATGAAACAGCAATGGAGATGTATTTTTTCAGCTTATATAGCGCACAGCTACCCGCAGTGGGTTTTCCGGCGCTTGCTTAGGGAACCCGTCCTGGTATTCCCCGGTGAGATAACCCCGGCAGGGTATCCACAAGGTGAAAGCCAGGCATCCCGCCGCGAGGGGCCGTTGTGGAGATTAAGCAAGCTATTGCCCAGAGTCGCAGAGTCTGAACCCGTGAGTCGAGAAGGCACCGGAGATATGTACGAGAACTAATTATATAGTAAATATTCAAAGGCACGGATAAGCAATTAATTACTGTTCGTAAAATATACAAACCTTGTCATATTTAATCTAATGGAAAAAGAAAGGAACCTCATAAATATATAGTAATATTAAATAGGGTAATAGAAGAAACATCTAACTCATAAGTTTAGAGAGAAAAAATTAATTGCATATATGATACCTAAACAAGATAGCAATAAAGTGCAATATAAATAGAATAACTTAGACCTAGTAGAGAAAAGCATATAATAATGGTAAAGCACACTAATCAGTGAAGCAACAATTAAATAAGCATATAAATAAATATGCAGTGACACGTGGGATCAGTCAATTGACTGTCTACAGGGTACGGGTAAACAAAAAGAACAAACAATAACTGTAACATGGTAAGAACAGCTTAATGCTAGCTATATAGAAATAAATAATAGAAATCTGCGAACAAGTCTTGTACCCAAACAATAAACAGTACAAGAAATATTCAAGCAAATAATCAACAAAGACATACAAACAATAACAAAACACCAAACGGAAGAACCAAGTAAAAAAACAAGTGGGGAAAATTGACGTTGCAGAAGACTAGAGGAAACCTAATATCGAGGAGAGAAAAAAGACAAACTCTCACATACGAATGATAGGAACATAAAGGGTACCATAAAGTGAAAGAAACGAAAAGAGGAACCTAGCATGGACATAGATCCTACAAATAGAACAAAAATCAGGTACACGCGAAAAGACTTAGCAGGAATAAGGGTAACCGGAAAAAAGACAGTACTTCAAAATTGAAAAAGGGAACATAAATGAGATATGCCTAATATAACAATCAATTACATCATGAAGAAGGAAAGGAGAACAAACCATGGGGAAGAAGAAAACACTACCAAAGCCAAAAGACCTTGGCAGGAATAAGGACAACCGAAAAAAAGGCACTACTACAATAATGAAAAAGAGACATAAATTAGAAACACCTAATATACCAATCAACGACATCATAGAGATGGAAAGGAGAAAACACCAGGGAGAAGGAGAAAACACTACCAAAAACTTAACTTACATTACCACGCACAAAACACCAAAGACGCACCATCAACAGTGGACCAGAAAACCACCACGCAGGTCTAAAAAAGACAAGCTCAATAGATCTGGAAAAGAGAAAAAACATTGCAGGCATAGGAATCACATCAAGTGCCAGAAGCACGAGGAACAAGCGAAGCCTCCATTTGAAGTTCCATCTGTAGCTCCATCTGATTGTCTAAGAAAGAGGCCAAATCAGCAGGTTCATCAAAGATTCTAAAGCGAACTTTGAAGGTAATGCGAAATTTTGAAGGGCCAGAGAAGGAAAAGGGGATATTCATCTCTGATAGACGTTTCCGGAGATTAAGAAAGCCTTTCCTCCTTATCACTGTGTCTCTGGCAAAGTCTTGAGAAATTGAAATGCGATGACCTTCCCAGGAGACAGCTTTAACCTTCCGCATATGAGCCAAAATTTGTTCCGTGTGTTGATGACGCAGCGGTTTAAAAATGATCGTCCATGGTTGCGTAGCAGATTTAGAACGAAAGGTGGGGGACACGATGTGCCCGTTCCAGCTCAAAGTCTCTTTGAAAAGAAATTTGTAGGGTAAAAGGCAACCATTGGTATAAAAAGTCAATCATAGACGGTGCTACTTTCTCGGCTTCTTCAGGAAGGCCAAAAATGCGCAGGTTGGATCTGCGGTTACGATCCTCCTGCTCAGTGAGATCCCTCCGCAATGCCGCCATTGAGCGCTCTAACTGCAAAAGAGATCGAGATTGCTTTTGCATATTATCCTCTGCACCACTGATAAGTGTCTCCGTGGCAGAGACACAAAGGGAGAGAGCTTTAAGATCATTCCTGATGGCTGACACCTCCACTTGTAGCAAATCTGTATTAGTTTTGGTAGACTGCGCAATGTCATGTACATCATTAAGACGCGTCAGAATAGTCTCCAAAGTGGAATTGGTATCTTTTTGAGAAGATTCAGGTGTAAGAGATACTTGTTTGGACCTCTTAAGAGAGGCTTTGGAATCTTTTGCGTCTTTAGCAATTGGTGACAAGCCCATATTTGCAGCCATAGAGCCCACAAAACAGAGGGAGAAGAATAACCACTTCAGATAAATGAGGGAGAGCAAAAGGCCAGAGGATATTGGCGTACTCAGTATGCAAAAAAAGAAATGAGCACAAATAGGAGAGCGCACGTCCAGCAGGTAAAGCAGAGTAATAAATATTGGCGGACTTACACGCATAAAGAGAGGAATCTCATCACAATATTATCATGACCCTGCAGGTATCAAGAGGACGCCTTCAGAAACCAAAAAACCAAAAAGCAGGGTACCAAAGAGCATATAAGCACCATTGAAAGGCAGTGGAGGCGCTCTGAAGGAAGGTAAAGTAGAATGGAATCCAAAGTAGTCTCACTTTAAGCAGCCACGCAGCACGAAGAGTGAAAGATAACCGTTATAGGCTTATAAAGGATAACAATAGTCACCAGCACCAGATTACCCGCATTCCTGGCAAGTTCTTAGCAATGGCACCGCCGTTTTGTGAAGAAAATCGGAACTTCGTCAGTGAAGAAAAACAAAATGGCGGCCGCTCGTAGAAACACCGAGCGCCACCTTAAAACGGCAAAAAATCAGGCACCAGCAGCTCCAGGCAGCAGGAAGGTCGCCCAAACAGCACTCAGCAGCTTCCGAAACATGAGACCCGCTTTGGACGACTGTGGGGTGACTGGAAGCGGTTGAAAACCTCCGACGGCCCTCGTTCGTCTTGGAGCTCAAGCGCGACCCGCCATCACGTAGCGGCGCGCAAGCCACGCCCCGCCGGCGCTTGAGTTTTAAACGGCAGGAAATTATGATTTGCGGGCCAAATTATCTCGGGGGCAGCAGGTGATAGAAAAATAGGGGTGGAGGAGGCTCAAAACTCTATTTGCACACACAGCCTGGGCGATCTAGTTGCCGGCCAGTGCTCAACACAGGGACCACACAGAGCTCTAATAATGGCATTACCTCACGCTCCTGCCATCAACAACAGCGCCACAGGAAGCAGACAACTCGAGTCTGCAGTGGTTTTCAGAAGTACTGATGACTGTGCAGACTCGATGTCTCTGCTTCCCGCCTGACAAACCCTTTCCCAACTCATCACAGGGCAGCCCCCTGTGACAAGTTGGGAAAGGGTGTGGTGCCCCTCCCTCCACTCCCTGACTGACGTGCAGCTCCAGAGTTACAGGGCTTAAGAATAAAACACCCGGGGCTAATTTTGCACGCACGTCTTCAGGGGGTGGAGACTGGCCTTTTAGGCAATGTATTTGCCGAGCTGATGACCTCACAACCCTCAGGGCTGTGGGATCCTCCGACCGGCAAATACATTAGGTTGTGGCCCTGCAGCGCCAGCACGTTCAGCAAATAGCTTTCACTGACTGGCAAGCTGCAAGCAGTGTGTGCACAATGTTTTTTTAAACCAAACTCGAAGAGAATGGATCGTGGCTGACCGGGGGTGAAAGTAAAGGGGACGGAGCCCCGAAGCCCTTAGCCAGAAACCGCCAACCCACACACAGTGACGATTCAGAAAAGGGGGTGGTGATGAACAGAGTGTCTGAATTAAGCAGACCACTCTTACCCAGTCCAAAGATCAGGGCTTGATCCATCACCGTTATTTAGCTCACTGCACCATCCCAGCTCAGAACCTGGCTATATGCAAATTAGTCTGTCCCTGGCCCAGTGCATCATGGGAACAGGGCAGACCAAACTACCAAGCCAATTCTTCACCGGAAAGGAGACAAGCTTCCGGGGACCGGTTTCTGGCATTTCAGCCGTCGTCGGCCCGGCTTGCTTGCATCCTGATGGTGCAGTGAGTCAGGCCCAAAGAGCTGTTTTATGAAGCAAGTCTTGCAGATTTTAAAAGAATGTCAACATGTTTTGTTCATCCCAAAAGTGATTGTTACCTTTGAAATGTACAAGAATTACCACTTTCTCAAATGTTGAGCGTATTACTGAACAACACCTTACAGCAAAGTACCCGTCTACTTATATATAATACAGGTCATCCTCTAAACCAAAAGTTAATTTAAAAAAATCGAAAGCACGGTGTGTTGTCTCCCCCGAGTGTTGCACATGCGCTGCAAGGAAGAAAAAAATGAGAAATGCCGCTGCCACCCTGTGCGTCGCTGCTCGCTCCAGCAAACAAAACGCTGTGGGAGTGAACCTTTGCTAAATAGGTGGGACATGCACCCGCCTTTAGCTATTTGCAAGCTACGATAACAGAATAACACAGGCAGCAACCAACCCAATGCGTGGGGGGAGTCAGAGCCATACATAGAAGTTTAAAGTGCTCACAAGAAGCCTCGCTGGCCCAGACTCGACCTAAAAAATGACACAGGAAGAGAACTGCCATTGAGAAGAGTCGACGGAACTGCAGCGAGGTACATTGTAGACGGTTGTTAATATTTGTTGTTGAGGCAATCATAGTATTATAAATAGTCTAGCTTCGTTCCATTTGAGATTTTCATCAAGTGATCACAAAATCTAAGCATGGCTTGGAAAAGCAGTGTGAGTATTGTATGTGTGATGTTAGTCAAGACCTCTGCAGCATTCTGCGTGGGCAATGCATCTGCCCACTTCAGGTGCAACCAAGGCCTTGTTGATGTAACTAAAATGTTAGGTGTAATGTAGTTAGTATAGGGCTTTCAGACAGACTTCTTCATCCATTGGTCTGTCATTCACATTCTTTCCCACTTTCTACAGCATACAGCAACAAGTCACACTTGAGCCACAGGGTAACTTCACTATGAGTAGGAACATTCTGCCCTTTCATAAGAATCACGGTCACAAAAACTAGGCCCTTCAGTGTTGTGTACTAGGTAATGTGTGCTTTTTGAGACTCAAAACATGTTTTTGCTTTCAGACATTTTTTTACATAAGAGTTTTGAGAAAAAGCATGCAAGAAAACAAAACAAATACAAAACAATCATTGGCAAATTCAAAAGGGTAGCGGCCAGTCACTGGTTGTTTGATTAGACTTGTGCCATTTCTTCAGTGAACTCAACAAACATGAGTGCCGTCTGGAGGATTTATTTTTTGCCCTGCTATACGTCATCAGGCCTATGAAATGGTCAATGCTATGCAACTTTACCTATGCATACACACACAAATAAATACACAATGTTAAGTGCCAAAAGCAGTCGTTCATGATAAATTATGGAAAGTGCAACATGAAAGTAATTTTTAATACAGGGTGCTTGAGGTTGGTTCTCATGTTGTGCTTTTATCATAACCAAAAAAAACGTGAAACCAATATATGGAAATTATCTCACGTAAATCACCCAGGAAATGTACACATAAAAGGGGGGTAAGCTTGGTATGTTTTCTGAGAAGATCAAAGGGGATGTTTTCCAAACACCAAGATAAAAGGTGGCTGGGTTTCAACAGCAGGCTTTAGCCACATCAATTAGCCCTTTGACATTCTCAAGAAATGCTGGGTCTGTAAAGTGACAGTGGTGCAATTACACCGCCATACCGACGAAAGGGATGACTTGACATTTTCCTTCAGCTGCACTGCCGCCCACCCCCAGGGTTATATAGTGCCATAAGGGCTTTACGTGCTGGAATTTTGTTCCCATATTTATGAACCTTAAAAAACAAAAACTACAGGTCCTAAACGCAGTGGTGGAAGTACAAAGGGGAGTGCATAAATAATACGTTCAGTACTTATACAGTACGTTAAAGCCGCACAGAAAAGAGGAGGAAATATTAGAAAAAATAAAAACCCGGCCTAGGAAGACTGGAACCTGAAAAGTTTTCGCTGAAGAAAAGAGGGTAGTTTATTTATTTATTTTTCCACTTGTGGATAGCCAAACACGGCATCAAAGTATTGAAGCACCTAGCGTCTTACATTAGCGTTATTAAAAGCGTAAACGTTGCGGCACAGATTAACACTGGGGTGCACTGGCAGAGCTGTGTGCGATTTCCACTGCTAGAATAGGGTGGGGCTACATAGGCGCACCAGAAGAGCCTGCACATAAGTCCTGTGTTTTAGAGAACAGTGGTCCCTATTTTGAAAGGAAAAATGGACAACCACAATAATCATTCGCTTAAATAGATTGTATGTCTTTCGTCCAGCCGGACAAGAATTTATTTTTATATATAAGTTCAGTTGATTGTGATTCAAAACAATAAATGACAAGTGGGCACAGCCGTGGCCCACAGAACACAAGACAAACCAACGAAAAACAGAATGGCCAAAGGCAGGGTAAAAGATGTGTCTGTTTGTTTGTAATCACTATGACAGACTTAAATATCCATTTTCACACCATTGATCATTACAATATTATAAAATCATATTGCATATGGTGCTTTTAGTGTCGACGACGTTTTGATGCTATTCACAACAATATAAAGCATCATCTTCAGGACAAAGGATAGTTCATTGTTGTCTTAAGTTTATTCACATATTTTGCCTATATTGCATTAGTTTGAAGGATGAACAAGGTTCAACGGTAATGACACGCTTGTAATATGGCCCAGCAGATCCGTAACGGGGGCTGACAGCCACTAAATGGTCAATAGGCTACGGGCCTTCCTTGTATGGTTTAATTCCTGATATCAATATATGTCAGTGCCGGATCGCACTTGAGGCTTTTGGTTAACTAACAATTCCGCTAGGTGCCAGGTTGCACCTCTTGAATAACGGCAGAAAGTCAGGGCACGGGGGCTCCTGCTGGCGCTGGATAGCGTGTCATATTGATATCAGGAATTAAACCATACAAGGAAAGCCCATAGTCTATTGACTACTGTCAGCCCCCGTTACGGATCTACTGGTCCGTACTACAAGTGTGTCATTACCGTTGAAAACCTCAATCCATTCCATTGTTTGAATTAAATAATGTTATAAGCTGTAACTAGTCAATGAAATGCCAAACATACTAAAAATTGGTATGTTTTGCTCTTTCCAGCCACACCTCTGACTCCACCTACGGATCTACTGGGCCGTATTACAAGCGTGTCATTACCGTTGAACCTTGTTCATCCTTCAAACTAATGCGATATAGGCAAAATATGTGAATAAGCTAAGACAACAATGAACTATCCTTTGTCCTGAAGATGATGCTTTATATTGTTGTGAATAGCATCGAAACGTCGTCGACACTAAAAGCACCATATGCAATATGATTTTATAATATTGTAATGAGCAATGGTGTGAAAATGGATATTTAAGTCTGTCACAGTGATTACAAACAAACAGACACATCTTTTACCCTGCCTTTTGCCATTCTGTTTTTCGTTGGTTTGTCTTGTGTTCTGTGGGTCACGGCTGTGCCCACTTGTCATTTAATGTTTTGAATCACAATCAACTGAACTTATATATAAAAATAAATTCTTGTCCCGCTGGACGAAAGACATACGATCTATTTAAGCGTATGATTATTGTGGTTGTCCATTTTTCATTTCAAAATAGGGACCACTGTTCTCTAAAACATGTTACTGCCCAAGGTCCCTATGGCATTCCTTCTGGGTTTCCCTTGTTTTGTATAATAGTATATTGCACATAAGTCCTAGCACTGAAAAGGCGGGGAGTGTCTAAGGGCGAGATTGGGGTACACAGTACAATGGGATACACAGGTGTAGCTGTCTTTTTGCTCCAGGGCTAGCACAGCAAACGGTTTCTGCTGAGCAGTGGTCGAAGTGGGCGAAAAAAGTAAGGGAACTGTGGATGGGCAACTGTGGGCGGGGAATCAGGGGGGGGCGGGAAACACCTGAGGATTGGATCAGTGGGTGGAGTCAGAGGTGTGGCTAGAAAGAGCAAAACATACCAATTTTTAGTATGTTTGGCATTTCATTGACTAGTTACAGCTTATAACATTATTTAATTCAAACAATGGAATGGATTGAGGTTTAATATATAAGTTATTCACAATAAAATACATTTACAATGTGGGATATGTTTCCAATCACAGAATGTCCCAAGTACACTTATAAGTGGAATCATAATCCATTTGTCTCAGAGCCATGCAGATGTTTATATCAGCACTTCTGCTCTCTTTTGCTAACCATTTCTGAACATAAAATGTGCGTTTAAAATCTGTGACAGAAGGCCCCACAATTTTTATGAACATTATAGAAGATAGACGATTGATTGATATTCTGGCCCGCAGTGGTGTGAGCACATCATTTATTATTTATTTTATTTATTTGCGGTTTTTATAGAGCGCAACACTCATCCCGAGGGATATCACGGCGCTTATACCAAGCAGAAACAACTGCCGACTGATACTGAGGAGAGTTTAGAGATTTGGGAAAAGGTGGGTTTTCAGCTTTTTCCGAAACAGGAGATAATTTGTGGTATGTCTTAAGTCGACAGGAAGCTCATTCCACATCTTTGCTGCCAAATAAGAAAAGGAACGGCCACCTGTCCTGACTTTATAGATGCGCTTAGTCCTAACCAGTGCAGATTGAAGTGAACGTAAGTTCCTAGTGGGGACATAGAATTCTATCTTCCCTTGAAGGATAGTGGGGCCAGTCTTATGCAGAGGCATGGCTAAGCAATTTAAAGGCAGCCCTCTGACGCATCGGGAGCCAATTAAGTTTCTTCTAGCATTCCGAGGCCGAGTCTAGCTTGCCTTTGCTGCAAATAAGTTTGGCCACCGAGTTCTGTAATACCTGTAGGCGAGAGAACAGATGTTCGTTCATCCCTACAAACAGCGCATTACCATAGTCTAAATGACTAACCAATAGGGCCTGTGTGACGGAGCGTCTGCAGTCCAGGGGTATCCAGGGAAATAACCTAACGAGAAGTTTTAGGATGGCGAAGCCCTTGCCACAGAGGGATCGCACATGATCTTTCATGGACAGGGCGTCATCCATGATGATCCCCAAGTTCCTAGCATGTTGTTTCGGAGTGGGGGCCAAACCCAAAGAGGGTGACCACCATGAGGCATCCCACACACGTTTGGCACCACCAAACAGAAGAATCTCAGCTTTTCCTGCATTCAACTTTAGACAGTGTGTGTGAGAAGTTGGCCCGATATGCAGCGTTCGCTATTCTAGCGACCACTATGCATCGGTCCAAACGACCCTTATGGTGATTGGTTGTAAGTCAACCTTAGACCAGCTATCCTAGTAGCGTGGATACGAGCAGTCTTCGGGCTAAACTCTAGAGGGCGTGTTAAGCCAGCTGTTATACCATCACATACCCCTTGAACACCAAGTGAAAGGACACCACACAAGTGTTATGAAAATAAACAGTATATTTATTAGAATCACAACAGCCCTGGACTCTTTATGAGGACAGGGTACTAAGCACAGAACAAAACTCTTAGGAAAATACTTCAAGTGCACAATTAAAACAAATTCCCGAGGGCACGGAAACTTCTAATGGTCTCGGGCGGACCCGATAAGGCAAGTCGGAAGCGAGGAACTCGGGACCCTAGAGTAAGGAGGCTATGCAGGCACCGAAATGCCGAAGTTACCTAGCCACGAGGGCTGCGGCTGCACAAGTCTTACAGGCGTCGGGGTCTTCGCTGACGAGCCAGGAGCCGGAAGAAAAGGAGTTGCTGGCCGGCGACCAGTGATGAATAGTTCGTAGAGATCCAAGCCTGGATCAGAGATCGATGATACCTGAAAGCAGAGGGGACCAAGTTCGTACTACTAGCCAGTAGTCAGAGGGTACCAGGAAGGCACCGGATGGCCGTCACCTCGACTAGGTGAGTGGGCGACGCTAGGCTCTGCAGTCTCACGGACCAGGAGGCTTTGTCGGCGACCAGGATGGAGGTGCGAGCTGTCCCACGAAGTTTGATGCTGTCGGCGTCGCTGGGCCCAGGATTGGGGCAACAAGCCTTGGCAGATTTCAGGGCCACGTGGTGGGCCTAAAATGGCGTCTTGAGTGGACCAGGAGGGTCCGGGGTGCTTCTCTCAAAGAAGGAAGCAAAGGCCAGTCTGGAGCAACCAGACCAGCAGCGTTGGTTGTCGGATGTCGTCGAAGAAGGACACAAGCCAGCGGCTAGTGACCAGACAACGTGCTGAGCAGCGAGCAGAAGGGCCCCACGCAGATCGTGGAGATGCTGGGAGACTGCACTTCGGTGCTGGAGCTGCTCAGGGTCGGGGCTTCTCGGACCCCAGAGCACTCACCAGAGAATTGCTTCGATGGTCGTGCTGTTTAAGAAAGCGTGCAGGTTTTGATGATGGCCGGTCCCTTGAGGTCTCGTCGCACCCACAGATCTCAGCTGAGCTGACGACGTGGGTAGAGGTCAGAGGTGCCAGGGAAGCCGGTTCTCGTCGAGCTGGGCCATCGGATCCTTGAGGAAGGACTTGCAGCAAACCGCAGAGTTCTTAGATGGTGCCCGCTGATGCAGGGTGACTACTCCTTAGCCACAAGGGAGAAATCTTGAGAAGAGTCTCGAAGTCCTTACGTAGAAAGTATTCTTGATTCAAAGATGATCTAATTTGGAAGGGTCCCCGCTCCGGCCTTTATCCTAAAGAAAGGGGTGGGTACATGACTAGGTCCTGCCCTAAGGGTGGGACCAAGAAGGGGGGTAGTTACACCCCTCTCCCCTGCCGGACTTTCCCCAGGTCAGGGGCTGCGCGCCCCTGGAGCTGGTTCTGACCGGCAGATGCGTAGTGAGCACCGGGGTGCCACTCCGCAGTCACCTTCTCGCAAAGCCCTACCTACCCAGAATACACAAAACCCTGTCTGGGATGGTGCGAACACCGCCCCTGACAGGAAACCCTTTGTCCAAGCTCTCCTCGCTGGAAGGACTCCCAGCAGCAGGAGGTCAGACTCGTGTCTGTGGTGGCAGCATCCATTTTGTGGAGCTGAGGCTTTAGTTAACTTTAACCGGGGTTCACAGTTACGTACATGTCGTGTCCCTCTAGAAGGGCGGAATGCTAACCTCGTCGCCAGAATTGGTGAGGGGGCAGCATCCTGATTCGTACACCTTACTCGACATGTCTTGATAACGCTATACCGAAGTTACCGATATGATACGCGTTATCATGGAACAGCCATTGGGTCTTGGTTCCGCAAGCTGCAACCGGGCTCGGCTCGTGCCAGAGCCCAATTCACACGGGTCCATGCACTCTGCCTTCAGGATTGTCAAGGCCTGCCATAGGAGTGACTGATAGGAACCCGGGTGTCCATTGTGAGGTTAGATATAAGGATACTATACCTAAAGCAACGAGCGAGTACGCTACGTTGCCCCAGCTGTCGTGCAGCCAGTTGTGTCAGTTTTAGATGGCCATCCAGGGGTGGCATAATACATGCTTCTGGTAGGCCCTGGGTACACCGATGCCCTGAGTTACAGGGTCTGACAAGGTGGCCCAGTTCCAATTGGGTAATGCACCTAAGGTACACGCATCAATTTAGTGAGAGAACAGCTAGGCTGTGGCTCTGATTAGCAAGCCCACAGCCCGAGAAAGTCGTAAACCAGTGAAACAAAAGCAAAAAGTCCGGGTGATCATAGGATTGCAGACCCTACTCTCCTACATGACCCCCCCAAACGTTGGGACAATAAGCTAACCTTGACCAGGTGAGTCTTCTCGTTTTATTTATTTATTTATTTATTTATTATTACATTTATTAAGCGCGCAGCTACCCGGAGGTTTCCCGGCGCTAAAGCAAACTGAACGGAGAAAGAGAGGGAGGGGCATTAGTTGTTAAAAAGCCATGTTTTTATTCCTTTACGGAATTTCAGAAAGCACGATTCTGTGCGCAAGGGTTGAGGAAGAGAATTCCATAAGGATGGGGCCAGCAGGGCAAACGAGCGGCCACCCATTTTGGCTCTGTTAATGCGTGGAATTTTAAATTTGTTTTGTGACGAGGACCTGAGTGTACGGGGGGGAACATATCGTTGGACCAGAGCAGCAAGATAGCGTGGTGCTCTATCAGTCATGATTTTATGCATGTAGCAGAGTGCTTTGAAGTGCACTCTGCTTTCAATGCGCAACCAATGCAGGTTACGCCTGTGCTGAGTGACCGATGATCTTGCGGGAAGTTGGCAGATCAGACGAACTGCCATATTTTGAACCACTTGATATTTTCTGGTTACCTCTTTGGCAGCACCTAAGAGCAGGATGTTCCCATAGTCCAGGCGAGAGATGACAAGGGCCTGGACCACGGTCCTCAACGTGTCTGTAGGCAGCATCCAGGTGATCTTCCTCAGCCACCTGATGATAGTAGTACAGGTGGCCGCGACTTTCACAACATGATGTTTGAAAGTGAGTTGGTTATCGAAGATCACACCGAGGTTGCGCGCAGACACTGATGGAATAGGTAGAGGACCCATCTCCGGGGGCCAATGGTGAGGGCCCCAGAGAGAGGAGTCGGGTCCAAACAGCAGCAGCTCTGTTTTGTCCCCGTTGAGCTTTAGTTTGTGCTTCAACATCCAGTCCGATATATGCTTTAATCCAGTTTGTAGAGAGGAGGAAGGGAGGATTTTGTTAGTGGAAAGTGAGTAGATGACCTGCGTGTCATCAGCGTAAGAGTAAATTGTAAGACCAGCCTGTTCTGCCAGGAACGCAAGAGGCCTTACGTACAGGTTAAAGAAAAGGGGACTGAGGATAGAGCCCTGGGGAACACCGTGAGGAGAAGGAAGGGTGGAAGATACAGAGGTAGAAGAAAAAACCTGAAACGTGCGATCAGACAAAAAGTTAGCAATCCAGGCCAGGGCGGTGCCCCCAACACCAACTGTCTCCAAGGTGGATAATAAGATGGAATGGGAGACGGTGTCAAAGGCGGCACTCAAATCAAGTAAGATGAGTGCCACCGTCTCACCATTATCCACTTGGCGCCTGATGGTTTCTGACACGCCAAGGAGAGTGGTTTCCGTGGAGAAACCAGCCCTGAAACCGGACTGGGATCCATGGAGAAAATTGGAGGACTCAACAAAAGAACTAAGTAAAGAATTGACATGTTTCTCCAAAATCTTGGAGAAACAGGAAAGTAAAGAAATAGGGCGGAAGTTGGAAGGATTGTTCGGGTCAGCATTGGCCTTCTTTAATAGTGGTACCACCATTGCGTGCTTCCATTCATTCGGAACAGTCGCTTCTACCAATGAGGCGTTGAGGACATCCAAAATAATGTGGAGAGGAGCCGGGTCAAGGGAACCTAGAACTTGAGGGGGGAGGGGGTCAAGGGGAGAACCAGATTTGATGTCTTGAAGGTATTTTTTAAAAAGCACCAGGGAGATAGGATCCCAGGACAGCAATGGGGGAGTGGTAGGCGAAGAACAGGGAGGAGTAACCAGGGGCACGTCATGGGTAGGAGTAGCAGAAGTGGAATTAAAAATGGCATAAATTTTGTCTATCTTTTCCCGGAAAAAATTAGCTAGAGCATTGCACTGTGCAGTGTCTAAGCATGGGTCTTTCGGAACTGCGGAAGCACCCGAAAGCTCTTTAACAATTTTAAACAGGGCCTTAGGCCTGTTTTGAGCCGTGAGTATGGTGTTATTGGCAAAATTGGCTCTAGCAGAGTCACATGCCGCATGGTAGGTTTTAAGAGCGGATCTATAATTAGCTTTGTGCTCAGGATCATACTTTGCACGCCAGATACGTTCAAGTTTCTTACAATGGGATTTTTCCAGGCGTAAAGAGTCATTGAACCAGGGCGCCGGGGGGTGGTGAATTTGAGTTTTATTTTTTTGAGTAGGTAAGCAGGAATCCAGGGCTGTAGTTAACCATGATGTAATTATGGGTAGCTCTTTAATCGTAATATTAGAGCCCGACGGAATAGAGTTGGCCAGAGAGGAGTTGAATCTGTCAAGGTCTAAACGTTTCCAGTTTCTACTAGTTTTGTGGGTAAGGTCTGGCCTAGGAATGTCAGCTATGCATATTTTAACAGAAAACTTAATTAAAAAATGGTCTGACCAAAGAACAGGGGTAGAGGATTGATAGGAAATGGTCGACAGATTGGAAATAATAGGGTCTAAAAGGTTACCGGCCTTATGGGTAGGGTCGGAATTGTAGAGATGCAGGTCAAGAGCTTCAAGATCTTGTAAGAGACGTTGAGCAATAGCACACGAGGCAGAATTAAAATGAATATTTAAATCTCCGACAATGGTAAAATTAGTGGATTGTGCTAATAAAGGGGCAATGAGTTCGGGAAGTGCAGTAGCCCAACCGCTCACTGATCCAGGTGGACGGTAAATCAAGATGCCTGTTAAGGTAAATTGGGGGGAAAGAGTTAATTTAAACAGGCCCGCCTCACAGTCAGGGAAGTCGAGATTTTCCCATTTACAGGAGAACTCTCTTTTGTAAATAACAGCAATTCCTCCACCGTCTTTAAGCGCTCGGTTTCTCCCAACATAGGTATAATCATTGGGGAGGGCCATGGTGATGTCTGGGCCCGAGCTATCATTAAGCCAAGTTTCGGTCACAAATAGAGCAGCAGGGCGATCTGACTCCAACAGATCGAAGATATCTCTTCTATGTTTGGAGAGCGATCTACTATTAATGCTAATGAAGGTTAGTTCTGAAGAGTGGTTGTGTAAGGTGGGACGTATATTACACACTGGGAGGGGTAAGGTCCAGAACGAAGACGACATACTGTCGGTACTAGATTCAAGAGAGTCCAGGGCCAGGGAGCAGTGGGGGCACACAACAGGGGCATGATGACAGTTTAACACAGTATGCGAGGGGCAGAGTGGTCCCCGCAGCAGCAGGAGAGCAGATCGAGAGTAGGAAAGAGGAATATGAGCAGAGGGCCTAGGCCCTGGGCCCGTGCTGGCGCGGACGGGCGCAGACGGGCAGGACTTTGGCACGACTTCGGCGCGAAGTCGGCGCTCCCGCTGCGCTCGTCCGCTGCGCTTCCGCCATTGTGTCATTAAGTACACAAGAGGAAAGAACCACTAGACCGCTCACCTGCCAATTAGCCAGCAGGGCGGAAGTGGGGATGCAGGGCGGAAGTAAGTGAGCGCTCGTATGGCGGCCGCCGCTGCAAACGGCACAAGCCGTGGCGGATCGGTGCCAGGAGCCGGGAACAGCACAATTCAAATTATATAAGAGGTAAGATTTACAGGACGTTGCGCCAGGGAGGCGATCACAGAATAAACGTTGCGCCGAGATCGGCGATAAATGGCAGAAAGGAGCCGGTGTACCTTTTAAAATCAGGACACTACATTCAAAGCGGTAGCGCTGAAAAGCGCTAAACCACTAAAGTGCAAATACAGTTTAAAAGGTAATTAAAAGAGTTCAGTCACACACGAGGTCAAACCAGCCTCTCTCACCAGCAGTTTTACGTGGAAATACCTGGAGAGCCCATCTGCATTGCCATGATCAGTGCCAGGTCTATGCTCCACTGTGAACTCCATCCCCTGTAGGGAAATGGACCACCTAAGCAGTTTGGGGTTTTCACCCTTCATCTGATTTAGCCATAGGAGGGGCGTATGGTCGGTCTGAATCTTGAAATGAGTGCCAAACAAGTATGGCCTCAGTTTCTTCAGGGCCCACACCACAGCAAAGGCCTCCCTCTCTATAGCTGACCAATTTTTCTCTCTGGGGGTCAGCCGTCTACTTATGAAAGCAATGGGCTGGTCATTACCATCGAAATTCAGTTGAGATAGAACAGCTCCCACACCCAACTCAGAAGCATCTGTTTGGACAATGAATGGTTTGGAGTAGTCTGGACTCTTGAGGATAGGCGCCGTGCACATGGCCTGTTTTAGGTCATCGAATACTTTTTGACAGCTCGCTGTCCGCTGAACTTTTTTTGGCATTTTCTTACTCGTCAGTTCATTAAGCGGAGTCACAATCGATCTGTAATTTCTGACGAACTTCCGGTAGTGAC
The DNA here is from genome assembly GCF_964263255.1 of Lissotriton vulgaris. NCBI lineage: Eukaryota > Metazoa > Chordata > Amphibia > Caudata > Salamandridae > Lissotriton > Lissotriton vulgaris. The sequence goes on from NC_141693.1 coordinate 1,941,285,646, forward strand.
CAGTCAGCCCCAAGAAAGCTCGAACCTGAGTCTGGGTGGTTGGAGGAGCCCAGTCCCTGATTGACTGTATCTTGCTCTCCAGTGGTTGAACTTGGCCTCCACCGACAAGGTGGCCCAAGTATTCAACCTGTGTCTGCCCTATCTGGCACTTGGTAGCCTTGATAGTGAGACCTGCTGCTTGCAGAGCCTCTAACACTTTCCGCAGGTGGACCAGGTGATCCTCCCAGGTGGAGCTAAAGACAGCAATATCATCAAGATACGCCGCACAGAAGTCATCCAGCCCAGTGAGAACGTGATTCACCAACCGTTGGAAGGTGGCAGGTGCTTTTTTCAAACCAAAGGGCATCACCACGAACTGATAATGCCCACCAGGGGTAGAAAATGCGGTCTTGGGCTTAGCGTCCTCAGCTAACCTGATTTGCCAATACCCAGCTGTCAGGTCAAACGTACTTAAGTAGTTGGCCGAAGCCAATCTATCGATAAGCTCGTCTGCCCTTGGTATTGGGTGGGCATCAGTCTTAGTGACTGCATTGAGACCCCTGTAGTCTACGCAGAACCTCATCTCTTTCTTACCGCCCGGGGTGTGAGGTTTCGGCACCAGAACTACGGGACTAGCCCAGGGGCTGTCCGAGGGTTCAATGACTCCCAGCTCCAACATTTTCTGCACTTCATTCTTGATGCAGTCTCTAACGTGATCGGGCTGCCGGTAGATTTTACTCTTGACGGGCAAGCTGTCACCAGTGTCGACCTCATGGGTACACCAAGTGGTCTGACTGGGTGTTAGAGAGAACATATGCCGGAAGGATTGAAGAACCTGTTTACAATCCTCCTGTTGATGTTCGGAGAGGCTGCCACAAAAGACAACACCGTCTACCGATCCATCGTCAGGATTCTGAGTGAGTAGGTCGGGGAGAGGGTCACTCTCCTCCTCCTGTCCCTCATCTATGGCCATGAGCAAACTCATGTCCTTCCTGTCGACATATGCTTTGAGCCTGTTGACATGGAGCACCTTGTGGGGGCTCCGGGGAGTTCCAAGGTCCACCAGGTAGGTGACCTCTCCCTTTTTCTCCAGGATGGTGTAGGGCCCGGACCATTTGTCCTTGAGTGCTGCTGGGGCCACTGGCTCCAACACCCACACCTTCTGTCCGGGCTGATAAACAGTCAAGACAGCCTTTTGGTCATGCCAAGCTTTCTGGAGTTCTTGGCTGGCCTTAAGGTTTTCAGATGCCTTCTCCATGTACTCAGCCATCCGCGAGCGGAGACCAAGCACATAGTCCACTATGCTGGTTGCAGGCTTTTTGAGAGGTCTCTCCCATCCTTCCTTCACCAAACACAGGGGTCCTCTTACACGATGCCCGTACAAAAGTTCAAAAGGGCTGTAGCCAACCCCCTTCTGTGGGACCTCTCTGTAAGCGAATAAAAGGCAGGGAATCAGGACGTCCCATCTGCGCCAAAGCTTTTCAGGTAGTCCATGAATCATCCCTTTTAGGGTCCTGTTGAATCTCTCAACAAGCCCATTGCATTGTGGATGATAGGGTGTAGTGAACTTGTAGTTGACACCACATTCCTTCCACATAGCAGTTAAGTAGCTCGACATGAAGTTTGCACCTCTGTCGGAGACGACCTCCTTAGGGAAGCCCACTCTGGAGAATACTCCAACTAGGGCTCTTGCCACCACAGGGGCTGTAGTGGTCCTAAGGGGAATAGCTTCAGGATACCTGGTGGCATGATCCACTACCACCAGTATAAACTTGTGCCCTGTTGCTGTAGGTGGTTCCATGGGACCGACGATGTCGATCCCCTCCCGTTCAAAGGGCACCCCCACCACAGGCATTGGTATAAGGGGGGCCTTTGTCGCGCCACCTGACTTACCACTGGCTTGGCAGGTGACACAGGAGCGGCAAAACTCCCTGGTATCTTCGTTCATGTGAGGCCAGTGAAAGTGCGAGACAAGCCTGTCCCACGTCTTCGTCTGGCCTAGGTGTCCTGCTAAGGGAATCTCGTGGGCCAAGGTAAGGAGGAAACCACGCTGAGACAAGGGGATAACCAGCCTCCTGGTCATGCCAGGCTTGGGGTCTCTTGCCTTAGTGTACAGGAGTCCATCTTCCCAGTACACCTTGTGGGTACCTGTGGCGTTCCCAGCAGCCTCAGCAGCAGCCTGCTGTCTGAGGGGTTCAAGAGAAGGGCAGTCTAACTGGTCCTTCCCCAGGTCTTCCCGTGTGGGTCCCCCTGAGCCCAGGAACTCAACTTGATCAAGTTCGAGTTCTTTAGGTTCAGTTTCCCGCAATTCCTGGAGGTCAGCCTCCTCTGAGACTTGATCCTCGACCTGGGGCAAGGGGGAAGGCGAGGCCTTAACCCGACTGCTCTTCTTCTTGGGAGGTGTCTGGTCCGTTGTTCCAGGATCCAGCACCTGTTCAGTGGGGCATCGTCTGACCTGTGACCTGGTCACAGCAAACACATGTGCTGGCAAGCCTAACATTTCCATGTGAGTCCGTTGCTCCACTTCCGACCATTGTGATGACTCCAAATCATTGCCCAACAAACAATCCACTGGGAGGTCTGAACTAACAACAACCTTTTTCTGGCCATTTACCCCTCCCCAGGAGAAAGCAACAATCGCCAAACTATAACTGGTAGTGACGTTGCTGGCATTGGTCACCAGGAAATCTGTACCTGGCATGATCTGTCCAGGGTCCACAAAGTGAGGCGTCACCATCGTGACACTGGCACAAGTGTCCCTATAGGCCTGAGCCATTCTTCCATTTATTAAAGGCGTCTGTCGGTATTTGCCCAAAGTATTGGGACTGACATCAGGGGATATATCCACATCCCCCGTACAGACAAGGACAGCCTGAGTGAGCGTACCAACTAAGTTGTCACACCCCTCAGAACCCAAGGTTAACCCAACTAGTCCCTTGGGAGGCGCACTACTACTGCTGGCTGTACTAGGGGGCACAGGTGCCTTAGGGGCTGCAGTAGCAGGAGTCTGCCCTCCTTTCTTGGTGCACTCACTAAACCAGTGAGTTTTACTTTTAAGTTTTACTTTTACAGTATTGGCACCACCTTTTCGATTGACCTTCTTGATTCTTCTTTTTCTGGGAAGCCTGACCCCCCCCCTCTTTGGGTTGTTGGGGACCTGTCGAAGACTTCTGGTCAGTTTGTTCCCCTTTCGAATCTTTACCCTTCTGGTCTGCTTTCTTCTGACCACCCTGGTTCTGGCCCTGGTTTTGCTTAACCCTTGTTCTGACCCATCTGTCTGCCTTCTTTCCCAATTCTTGGGGAGAGGTCAGATCCGAGTCGACAAGGTGCTGATGCAACAACTGGTTCTGACAATTGTTTAAAATCTGTTCTCGCATGATCAAATTATACAATCCTGTGTAATCAGTAACCTTACTGCCCAGCAACCAGCCCTCCAAAGCCTTAGTGGCACAATCAGACCAGTCCTGAGACTGAGTTTTCTGGGTATCCCTGAACATCAACCTGTACTGCTCAGTGGTTAGGCCGAACCCATCAATCAGTGTGTTCTTCAGGACCTGGTAATTGTTAGCATCCTCGACCCTTGTGGTGAGGAGCTTATCTCTACCTTTACCTTCAAAGGAGAGCCACAAGATAGCTGCCCACTGACTCTGGGGGATGCACTGTACAGTGCAGGCCCGCTCCAAAGCAGTAATCCATTTGTGGATGTCGTCCCCTTGCTTAAAGGGGGGCACTATCTTATTCAGGTGCTTAGTGTCTAAACTCCTGGGTTCCCGTGGGGGAATGCTGCCACCAGTGGGAATTGTCCCACTCAACTCTTGCTCTCGAGCAAAGGCAAGTCTCTCTTTGGCTAGGGCAAGTTCTTCCCTTTCGATCCGCAGTTTGACTTCCCGCTCCTTTGCTTCGTACACTCTCCTCTGAGGTGATGTCATCCCTCTTCGAGCAGAGCCTCGAGAGCCATTGGTTCGAACAGATCTGTTAGAGCCTCTTGACAGAGATCTAACTCGTCCATTCCCAATGTTAAGCTGGCCCGAGAGAGGGCCCAGGGGTCCCCTAGTACCAATCTCGTGCCGGCTTAAGTTGTCCTGAGTTAGCTGACTAACTATGACTGGACCTTTGTCTGCCTCGTCCCCAGATGTCTCTAGATCCTCGTCCTCCTCTTCGCCCTCGGCGGAGAGATGGATAAGGTCAGGGTCACCTCGGGTTCCCTCGAGGGGAGGCATATCCACTTCCAGATGAGAAGGGTCGGTGTTACCCGCCCTCCTGCCATCATATTCTCCAAGAGACCAAGCAGAAATGGAATGGTAGGGTTGGCACCCTGTTTTAGCTTTCGAGATGTACAGATCTGTCGCATCTTGTGAAAGCTAAGCGCAGCATATCTGGAGGTGACCTGTGGAAGGCCGACTGACACGAGGGGAGACTCAGAGTTTCCGCCTTTGTCTGACATGCTGCTTCTAGTGTGGTGTAAGTGATGCACCTAACTACACTATGGGTTTACCTACTGATCCCTTGCTAAGAGTTGTAGCCAAGGTTTGCTAAGCCTTGAGGAGCTACAACAGCTGGTTCAGTAGAACTCAGAGTATTCTAAGCTAAGTTATATGTACCTGGAGTACTTATGCGATCTTTCACAAGATATTCTTAGGATACGCGTGGTAAAACAACAGCAAGCTCAAATCCCAACCGCTGCTCACCAATGTGAGAAGTTGGCCCGATATGCAGCGCTCGCTATTCTAGCGACCACTATGCATTGGTCCAAACGACCCTTATGGTGATTGGTTGTAAGTCAACCTTAGACCAGCTATCCTAGTAGCGTGGATACGAGCAGTCTTCGGGCTAAACTCTAGAGGGAGTGTTAAGCCAGCTGTTATACCATCACATACCCCTTGAACACCAAGTGAAAGGACACCACACAAGTGTTATGAAAATAAACAGTATATTTATTAGAATCACAACAGCCCTGGACTCTTTATGAGGACAGGGTACTAAGCACAGAACAAAACTTCTAGGAAAATACTTCAAGTGCACAATTAAAACAAATGCCCGAGGGCACGGAAAGTTCTAATGGTCTCGGGCGGACCCGATAAGGCAAGTCGGAAGCGAGGGACTCGGGACCCTAGAGTAAGGAGGCTATGCAGGCACCGAAATGCCGAAGTTACCTAGCCACGAGGGCTGCGGCTGCACAAGTCTTACAGGCGTCGGGGTCTTCGCTGACGAGCCAGGAGCCGGAAGAAAAGGAGTTGCTGGCCGGCGACCAGTGATGAATAGTTCGTAGAGATCTAAGCCTGGATCAGAGATCGATGATACCTGAAAGCAGAGGGGACCAAGTTCGTACTACTAGCCAGTAGTCAGAGGGTACCAGGAAGGCACCGGATGGCCGTCACCTCGACTAGGTGAGTGGGCGACGCTAGGCTCTGCAGTCTCACGGACCAGGAGGCGTTGTCGGCGACCAGGATGGAGGTGCGAGCTGTCCCACGAAGTTTGATGCTGTCGGCGTCGCTGGGCCCAGGATTGGGGCAACAAGCCTTGGCAGATTTTAGGGCCACGTGGTGGGCCTAAAATGGCGTCTTGAGTGGACCAGGAGGGTCCGGGGTGCTTCTCTCAAAGAAGGAAGCAAAGGCCAGTCTGGAGCAACCAGACCAGCAGCGTTGGTTGTTGGATGTCGTCGAAGAAGGACACAAGCCAGCGGCTAGTGACCAGACAACGTGCTGAGCAGCGAGCAGAAGGGCCCCACGCAGATCGTGGAGATGCTGGGAGACTGCACTTCGGTGCTGGAGCTGCTCAGGGTCGGGGCTTCTCGGACCCCAGAGCACTCACCAGAGAATTGCTTCGATGGTCGTGCTGTTTAAGAAAGCGTGCAGGTTTTGATGATGGCCGGTCCCTCGAGGTCTCGTCGCACCCACAGATCTCAGCTGAGCTGACGACGTGGGTAGAGGTCAGAGGTGCCAGGGAAGCCGGTTCTCGTCGAGCTGGGCCGTCGGATCCTTGAGGAAGGACTTGCAGCAAACCGCAGAGTTCTTAGATGGAGCCCGCTGATGCAGGGTGACTACTCCTTAGCCACAAGGGAGAAATCTTGAGAAGAGTCTCGAAGTCCTTTCGTAGAAAGTATTCTTGATTCAAAGATGATCTAATATGGAAGGGTCCCCGCTCCGGCCTTTATCCTAAAGAAAGGGGTGGGTACATGACTAGGTCCCGCCCTTAGGGTGGGACCAAGAAGGGGGGTAGTTACACCCCTCTCCCCTGCCGGACTTTCCCCAGGTCAGGGGCTGCGCGCCCCTGGAACTGGTTCTGACCGGCAGATGCATAGTGAGTACCGGGTTGCCACTCCGCAGTCACCTTCTCGCAAAGCCCTACCTACCCAGAATACACAAAACCCTGTCTGGGATGGTGCGAACACCGCCCCTGTCAGGAAACCCTTTGTCCAAGCTCTCCTCGCTGGAAGCACTCCCAGCAGCAGGAGGTCAGACTCGTGTCTGTGGTGGCAGCATCCATTTTGTGGAGCTGAGGCTTTAGTTAACTTTAACCGGGGTTCACAGTTACGTACATGTCGTGTCCCTCTAGAAGGGCGGAATGCTAACCTCGTCGCCAGAATTGGTGAGGGGGCAGCATCCCGATTCGTATGACACCTTACTCGACATGTCTTGATAACGCTATACCGAAGTTACCGATATGATACGCGTTATCATGGAACAGCCATTGGGTCTTGGTTCCGCAAGCTGCAACCGGGCTCGGCTCGTGCCAGAGCCCAATTCACACGGGTCCATGCACTCTGCCTTCAGGATTGTCAAGGCCTGCCATAGGAGTGACTGATCCCGGGTGTCCATTGTGAGGTTAGATATAGGGATACTATACCTAAAGCAACGAGCGAGTACGCTACGTTGCCCCAGCTGTCGTGCAGCCAGTTGTGTCAGTGTTAGATGGCCATCCAGGGGTGGCATAATACATGCTTCAGCCCCTGGTAGGCCCTGGGTACACCGATGCCCTGAGTTACAGGGTCTGACAAGGTGGCACAGTTCCAATTGGGTAATGCACCTAAGGTACACGCATCAATTTAGTGAGAGAACAGCTAGGCTGTGGGTCTGATTAGCAGGCCCACAGCCCGAGAAAGTCGTAAACCAGTGAAACAAAAGCAAAAAGTCTGGGTGATCATAGGATTGCAGACCCTACTCTCCTACAGTGTGAATGCATCCACTGGGCCATCTCTGTGTAATTTGGTTTTTGTGATATAAGGCTTCTCATCCATGACCACCATCAGCTGCGTGTCATCTGCATAAGAGCAGATGCGAATGCCCCACTTCCGTCCAAAGTCAGCAAAAGAAGACATATAGACATTGAAAAGAGTGGGGCTCAGCGAGGCACCCTGGGGGACCCCGCAGCTGATGGAATTAGGCCTGGAATGGAACCGACCCATATGTACTGCCTGAGTACGGTCGCTCAAAAACGAGTGCAGCCTGCTCAGTGCAGTATATTGAACTCCTTTACTCAGAAGTAAATTCAGCAGGCAACTATGGGATACCGTATCAAAACCTGCTGACAGGTCGAGCAGTATCAGTGCCACTGCTCTACCTTGATCGGTGGGGGATCTGATACTGTCCGACACTGCCAGCAACGTTGCCTCAGTGCTGTTGTTAACTCTGAAGCCCGTCTGGGAGGGATCCAGGAGGAGGTTGGTCTCCAGGTATCTTGTCAATTGTGCATTGACCAGTTTCTCCAAAACTTTGGAGAGATAGGGAAGCTGAGAGATGGGTCTGTAGTTCTCTGGATTGAGAATATCAGACCCAGCTTTCTTCAAGAGGGGGATTACCGAAGCATGCTTCGAAACATCAGGAAAAGTAGCAGTTTTTAATGACTTATTAAAAAGTTGTGTGATCAGGGGACAGAGTGTGGATGCAACCTTTGAGAACACAAAGTGGGGGCAGGGGTCCGAGGGAGAGCCGGATTTAACTGTGTTCATGGCTGCTAGGACCTCGTCTACTGAGAGTTGTTCGAAGACAGCTAAGAGGGGAATAGTTCCCGAATCTGGTGGCAGGTCTGTTGATGTTTCTGTTATGATCACAGTGTTGGGGGGTTTATCTGTATTGCTGTGCACGTATTGGGGTGAAGGTAGAATAGATTTTCTTAATTTTATCAGCAAAAAAGATGTTAATACAGTCACAGACCTCGGCCGAGGGGGTGAGTGTTTGAGAGATGCAGGATGGTTTGCTAAGCTCCTTCACTATTTTGAAGAGTTCTTTAGCTGAGTTACTATTATCCTGGATATGCCGGGTAAAGTAATCTTTCTTTGCCGTTTTTATAGCAAGGATATACAGTTTCCATTTAAGGACATAGTTTAGTCTAGCTACACTGTCCTTGGACTATCTCCATAAATGTTCAAGTTTTTAGCATTCCCTTTTAAGACTTTTTAAATGAGGGGTGTACCATTTCTCCGGTATAGCTTTTTTTCTGGGTTCCCGCATCGGGGCTAGTTTGTTTAATATTTGCACTATTCCAGTGTCTAATAGGGGGACATCTGTACAGAAAGAGGAATCGTCCGGGAATTTAAAATGGAGCTCTTGGAAAAGATTATCAAAATTGGAATCATTAACCGACCTCCAAGCTCGTTTGGAGATCTGGGGAGCTGTTATAGGTTTCAGAGATTTGCAGGGAAGGACAAATGAAAAAAGATATAAGGGAATGGTCCGACCAGGGGCTGGACCTCGCGTATGTTAGTGGATTCAATGTTGGTGAAAAGTAAATCCAATGTGTGGCCAGCTATGTGTGTGGGGCCCACTACCCACTGCTTAAGATTAAGGATCTCTATATCATATTCCAACTTGGAAACACTTGGAACATCCATTTTCTCATAATGGATATTAAAATCACCAACTATTAGGTAATTTTTATGTTTTAGACAGAGTGGCAAGAGTTGGTTGAGTAATTTAGCGCCAAGATTGGCTTGTTGTCCAGGAGGGTTATATAGTACCGCTCCAGCTAAAATGGTGAAACCCTCATGAAGTACTCTGAAGGGTAGGGTCTGATGTTCGTAGTGGACAGTTATTGGTTCCATAAAACATGCTAGATGTTCCTTGAATATCACAGCGACCCCCCTCCTCGTTTACCAGATCTATCTTGCCTAATAACTTTATAATTAGAGGGTAGGGCGTTTGTTAGGTCCTGGGCGTTGATGTCAGATAACCAGGTTTCGGTGATGAAAACCAGGTCCGGGGTCTTGGACGTAAGTAAGTCCCAAATATCCAGAGCATGTCTAGGTAAGGATCTCGCGTTAAAATACAAACAGTAAAGGTTCATATGATTGTTAGTATATGTTATGTGGTGGCTTAATGGGAATTGACCCATGCTGGACCCGCGACAAGCGAGGCAGGAAATAGGTCCATAGGATAATCCTGGGCCCGTTTGAGTACATGGCCTTTCATTGTTGCTATTTTTATCAGCGTAGGCTAGCAACTCGCTACGGGAGTAGCGGATGGTCGTGATATTTGATATTTGATATTTTTGTGCATTTGTATAGCGCTAACGTTCGCTCCCAGGGGAGCATCATGGCGCTGAGCAAGCTGCGGAGAATAACAGAAAGATGGATTTGGAAAGGGAAAAGACTAGATGGCTGCCAGGACAGAGGAGTCTAGTTGTTGGTAGACCCATGTCTTGAGAAGTTTTCTAAAGTTGTTTTCATTGTCTATGGATCTGAGACTGACAGGCAAATTGTTCCAGGCTTTGGCGGCCAGAACATTGAAGGATTTCCCACCCTTGGTCTTGTATTTAAATCTGGGGATTAGGACCAGATTTGTCCCAGAAGATCTCAAGCAGCGTGGGGGGTTGTAGCGCATGAAACGCTTTGCAAAATAGCGGGGCCCTGTATTTTGCATTGTTTTGAAAACTGTAAGTAGTAGTTTAAAGAGAATTCTTTTATGCAATGGCATCCAGTGCAGCGAATTTAGTGCTGCAGACGCTGATGACCTTCTGGGGAGTTGTAAGACCAGTCGAGCTGCAGCGTGTTGGATGCTCTGCAGCTTTCTGAGAGTAGATTTTTTCACTCCGGCCATAAGACCATTGCAGTAGTCAAGTCGGGAGAGTATGAGGGCTACCGCGACTGACTTTCTGGCTGCAATTGGAAGGAAATCGAAAAAAAAATTCAGAGATTTTATTAATCCAAAACAGCGACCGGCAGTGGTCTTGACGTGGTCATCAAAGGAAAGAGATGAGTCAAATTGAACGCCTAGGTTTCTGGCTGATGGAACTGCACTTGGGGGGGCCTCTGATCCAAAGGGCCACCAATCTTTCGGGCTGAAAGAAAGGTTTTTACCCAATGGGATGATTTCCGTCTTAGCACTGTTGCATTTCAGATGGTTAATGTTTAACCACTCAAAGACGTCAGAAAGGCAGTTTTTGAACCGGAGATCAGTGTCGGTCCGCTGCTTGTCAATTGTGACGACCAATTGAGTGTCGTCAGCGTAAGACGTGACAAGAATCCCATGTGATTCTATCACAGCTAAAAGAGGTGCCATGTAAATGTTAAAAAACAAAGGACTCAATATGGACCCCTGGGGCACTCCAGATGTAATGAGTTTTTCGCAGGATAGGTGGGATCCAAGGGACACAGTCGTGGAAGAGTTTCGTATAAAGCAGCAGGGGATATGGCCCTTGGTCCCGGTTGGTCGCGGACGGGCGCAGACGGGCTGACCTTTGGCTTACCTTCGGCGGGCCATTGACGCGCCCGCTGCGCCCGTCCGCTGCGCCTCGGCCAGCACATGGGAGTAAATAGGGAGGGGGAAGCGCAGGCTCGTGACTCCGCCCTCTGGCTCGCGGTGGATGGCCCCTGATTGGTCTGCCTACCTCCACTTTGGCTCTCCACGCAACCGGAACTCAGCCGTGGTGGAACGGAGCCCGGGATTTGGCAGCCAAGAATGCTGGGGTGAGAGGAGCAGCCTGACTCGCTGTTATACTCACAGTGCAATAGGCAATGTTAAAAGTGTACCGAGGAGCAGCCTCCTTCGCTGTTGTCCTCACAATACGAACCTGTTGGACCCGGCCCTTTGGGCAGGTTCACCCCTAGACTTTTTGCTTTTTCCTAGCCTGTTTCTGGAACCTGGTGTTGGTGATTCTAGGCCTCTGCGCACTTTTTTCACTGTGGTACAGTGTAAAGTGCTTGAGATCTCTGTATGAAGAGTGAGTGACCTGCCCTCCCATAGGAATGAATGGGGAATATGTATGCCCATGGTAGTTCCTGTTGTGTGGGGAGTGCAGGGGTCGAGTTTGATATGTGTGAACTCGTGAGAATGAATGCTGCAAAATGATGTATGCAGCATGACTATGTCTAGTCTAGAAGTACCACTTTTGGAAGTTGGCATAATTGTGTAAGTTGGTGCTAGCGTGTGATTGGCTGGTGAGTCTGCCCAGGAGTGCCTGGACCTGCTGGTGGATGGACCGTCCGGTTTGAGTAGGACAGGGTCTGCAGGGTCTGCAAGGCCCCAGAGGAGGGGGTCTGAGTCAGCCGTGGATGAAAGGCCCCTCTGCTGTCAGGGATGGGAGGAAAGAGCGTCTGGTGGTGCCGGGCCGTGCCTGTCGGCCACCCTGCTAGCTCTCCTTCCTGACGGCCCACTGTCACCTCTGGCCCTGAAGCTGTCAGGAAGACGAAAACCAGAAACATTCCAGCACTCAGGGTCCCTTGCACGAAGTACTTCAAAGGCATTTCTGGCTATAAGAAGGGGATGAGTCTCCTTCCAAGTTGTTCTTGTTCTGGCTCTTGTGGCTGACTTGGATCTACCAGGGGTGGGCGCTGCCCAACCCCTGGATGCCTGGATTCCTGGACTCCTGGGGGACCCTTCTGCCCTGCCTGGGCTGAAGGGGGGACTTGGCTTTGCCCCTGGGGAAGCTCTGGGACCCTGGCAGCATGGAGAAGCTGCCTTTTCCTGGGGGGAGCGCTGGAGTGGATTTCTAGCGCCTGGAGGCGCTGTGCTTCCCCTTGAGCGCCTGGGAGCGCTCTGCCTGCTGTCTAGAGCTCTGGGGCGCTTAATTTCCCCCACGCGCTTGAGAGCGCCGTTTCTGGACTTTCTAGCGCTTAGGAGCGCTTTTCCCTGCTTGTTTATAGCGCTGGATGCGCTGAGGATTCCTGCCTGCAGGGATATAATTATCTACGAGTGCCCACCTCGATCTGTCGCGGAGGAAAACAAACCACGAAGGGGCCGCGACCGGATTGGCCGAGACCCGAGGAGAGCTGTGCTCTGATTGGCCCGTGGATCGGCGAGGCCGCGCTGCCATTGGTTGGCGGCCTCGCGTCATGAGGGGCTCGGCGCAGGAGCCGCGACGTGATTGGCTGGGCCGCGCCGAGGAAGAGGGAAGATGGCGCTGCCTGCCGGCGGGTCGGCCGAGCCCCCGTGAGCTAAGGGAGCCCGGCGGCATCTGGGGAGATGAGGCGGCTGGTTAGCAGGGCTCCCGTGTACCGAGGGAGCCCTGCAGAGGGAGAGAAGTTCGACCGCCCCCGCCGCGAACCCAGGCCGCCAGCTGGTGGTGTCCGCGAGGCTCCGGTGCGGTAAAGAGAGCCCCGCCTGCTGCCGCCACAGAGGAAGATGCCGCCTGGAGGAGCCCAGCCTGCGGAAAGCCGGTGAGTGCAGAGCGGAGGGGGCGTGAGGCCCTGGCTGGTGCCTGCCCCTACCGCAGCCGGCGAGAGTGAGCCGCCGCCCGGAGGAGCCCCGCCCCAGAGCCCGGTGAGTAGGAAGGGCTGGGGGGGCTCCGTCCAGCCTCTGATGGTGCCGATTGAGGCACAGAGTCAGGGCGGCCCCGATTGGCAGCGGGTCGCCCCAACGTTTGAGAGCCCCAAGAGGGGCAGGGGGCATTTTATGTTTTTGAGTTCCCCGAGGGGGACTCCAACGAAGGGGGCATATCGGGGCATATTGTCGTTGCCCGTCCCTAAAGTGGCCCAGTTGTGTCCGAAGCCGCGAGGGCTTCAAGGGCGGCCCCAGCTGGCAGTGGGTCTCCCCAACGTGCGTGAGCCTAGAGAGGTTCATGGGGGCATCATTGTTTTTAGAGCCTGAGAGCTCCAACGTCTGGGGCATGTGCTATGCCCAGAGCCTGTGTGGCTCCAGCAGTGGCGCAGTTGGCGCCTAAGGGCCAGTGAGGGCCCTGGCGCAGTTTTATTGTTCTCCAGGTGCCCAGCACTTTGTGGGCACCTGCTACATTTAGGCTTTTTGAACTTTGAGACTGGCGCTGCATGGCCGCGCGCCCTGACACTGAGACTCAGGGCGTCTGAGCCCCAACAAGGCCATTGGCCTAGGGACTGCCACAGGTGGTGGCTTATGTGAGTTTGCGCAATGGTATGGTTATTGCACCTCTGAATGTGATCTTTTGCATCATGTGTTATTCCTGCACCTCTGAAGGTTTTTAGGCCTCATGTGATTTTTGTGCTATTGCTTTACTCTTGACACCTCTGAATGTTTGATGCATTATGTGTCTTTCTTTTCATGCGCTGCACCTCTGAATGTTTAGTCATCATGTGTCTTCTTGCGCTGCACCCCTGAATGTATTGTGATTACATCATGTGCTCTGTCCTGAACACCGCTGAATGTGTAGGTCTATACATCATGTGTTTTCTTTCTTTATTGCTCCTCTGAATGTATATTCATGCATCATGGGTAGTGTGTCCTGATTTATACCCCTAAGTGGATTTCATCCTTAGGTGGTTGTTCTTCCTACTACAGGTGGTCCTAGTGAGGTCCGGGTTCCCTGCGTGACATGCTCCTAAGGTGTTTAGGGTTGCGTAGTGTGTACTTACCTGTTCCCAGTAGTTACTGGATGTGATTCATAACTGTTACTTTGTGCTACAGTGATTTTATACTCTTTTAGTCTAAGTTCTGATAGTATTTCATTACTTCTAAAGTGCTGATTGTGACAGTGGCCCTTGTGGCCCTGTCTTGTGAATAATCCCATGTGAATATTGCCCGTGCCAATTGGCACCATGTATATGTGTGATTTTATCTGATGTGCTTTTACAATACAAAAGGTATTTTTATAATAACCTTGTGTGGAGTCTCTTTTGTGGTGTACCTAGTATGTTGTTGCTATTGTGCGCTGACGCAAATGCTTTACACGTTGCCTCCGAGTTTAGCCTAGACTGCTCGTGCCAAGCTACCAAGGGGGTGAGCAGGGGTTATCTTGGCGTGTGACTTCCTTGCCCTGACTAGATTGGTGGTTTCTGCCTGGCTTTGGCATCCGCCTTAGCCTACCAGAAATAGCCAGTTCTAACATTGGTGGGTCAGCGGTGCGGATTTTGGACTTGTGTTTGCGCAGTGCCATAGCGACAACTGGCTACATTACAAAACTCTGCAATTGTGTTTGTCAGATAGTCACAGGTATGGGATTATTGTTTTTGATTTTTTTCCTCAAGAGTGTCATTTTCAAATGTGTTTCTGCGCTTTATGTTTAGTGGCAGATGAGAGAAAGTGACAGGGCAGGACGCCAGTAGAGGGGGAGGTTCCCATAGATTAGGAATCCCTTGCTGGGTCCAGTGTCCAATCCCAAATCCTATCCCCATGTGTGTGTGTGGGTAGATAGGAGAGAGAGGGAGTGTGAGGAGAAAAGACTAGCTCAGGGGGTGGTTGTTCCCTGAGTGTAGTGGGTGTGTCTGGATTCCCCAGTGTGGTGGGATCCAGTGGTGGCAGCTTTAATGTGTCCAGTTTGTTAATTCCCATTCCCCGCTCCCAGAGTTTGGTACCTGTGTCACGTGTGGTCAGGTTGAGTGATCAGGGGTGGTAGAAACTGCCTTACCAGTCCGAGGGGGGGGAGTGTGCGGAGGAGTTGGTGTGAGTTTTCTTTTTGTGAAAGAGCTTGCATGAGAGGTGTACCTCTGGTGGTGTGCAGGAGGTCCTGCAGAGGAACTGGACAAGAAGGTGGATGTCTGGCGGTGTGCTAGATGTCTGGCTGAGGCATTAGGAAGTGATTTTAAAAGGAGTGGCTTGTGTATCTGATGATCCTGTGGAGGAGAAGAGGTTACTGTGTAGCCCAGCTAGATCCCAGTAGGATGGTAGGGGTGTAGGGGCTCACGTCCTGTCTCAGTGGGGGCGGAGTGAGTGTGGGACGGTGTGTCCCACGTTGGCCTGAAACCTTATCTCAGGGCCCGGAAGGTTCCCTAAGGGAGCGCCAGGTCAGGGGCCTAGGCTGTACATACAGGTCATTTGAGGAGGATCTTCCTGTGTCTAGAGGACGGGGAGTGTCTGTAACCAGACCTCCGGCGGTCCTAGTGTTGGGCAGTACCGCTCCTAGTGGAGGGTGCAGAAGTCCTGGCTCGCTGAGCATTTGACTGTCTAGAGTGCTTGACCATTTGTGGGGCCTCTGGAGGTCGTTCCCCGAGGAGGGGGGAAAGCCGGGTTGGGGTTGTGGCCTGACCTGGAAGGAGTACTGGAGGAAAGTGTGTCACTGATACGCCGCTGGCGTGTGCTCTGTCTAGCCTTGGACATACTGAGAATCACCCTGTGATAGGGAGTACTGGAGGAAGGTGTGTCACTGATACGCCGCTGGCGTGTGCTCTGTCTAGCCTGGGACATACTGAGAATTACCCTGTGATAGGGAGTACTGGAGGAGGGTGTGTCGCTGATACGCCGCTGGCGTGTGCTCTGTCTAGCCTGAGACATACTGGGCCTGTAGTAATGGAACTGGAAGGGGGCGCAGAGGGACGGTGTCCTTACTGCTGACCCCGGTGCAACCTGAGGGTTTAGATCTTAGGTTGGGAGATTAGGAAACTTCTAGGTCAAGAGGAATCTCTGCCCAAGTGGATCAGCTGAAGAGACTGAGGGGGCTGCCCTTGCTGTGTGTTCTGGGACTCACCTGCAGTTTGTTGTTTCCACTAAGGTAGAGGAAAGGGGACTTTGCTGTGGACTGTGTCCCCCCACCTGCTTGGAGAGGAACTGTGCGGTGTGCTTTGTACCTCAGAAGTGAAATAGTTTCCAGGTGGTAGACCAGTGATGGAGTGAGGTCCTGATCTGGTAGGAGAATTGTGTTCTGGTGAGTGCTTCTCTGTGAGGGTGCGGAAACCCAGAAGTAGAGGTAGGTTGGGGTATTCTTGCCCGTGACCTCTGGTCAGCTTGGGGGTGTGGACCCTAGGTTGTTGGATCAGTGGTAGTTGTAGCTACACTGAGAGAGAGAGTGGAGAATGGCTATTGTGTGCCAGGGGTTATTGCCCCCCGCTCTGTGGATTGGTTAGGACCTGAGATTTGGATGGTCTTGGCTGTGGATGACTAGGGAGTACCAGTGGGGTATCCTAGTTGTGTCAGAGAGTTATTGTTTAGAGATAACCAGGTAGGTTCAGAGTGGCGAAAAACCGGAGGGTGTCCCTGCCGTGCAGGTCCGTGTCCGTGGTTTTTGTCGCCCAAAGCAGTGAAGCCCATCAGTGGAGTGATTGGTCTACCCTGCGTTTTGGCTGGAAGGGGGCTGTGTTGGACCCGGCCCTTTGGGCAGGTTCACCCCTAGACTTTTTGCTTTTTCCTAGCCTGTTTCTGGAACCTGGTGTTGGTGATTCTAGGCCTCTGCGCACTTTTTTCACTGTGGTACAGTGTAAAGTGCTTGAGATCTCTGTATGAAGAGTGAGTGACCTGCCCTCCCATAGGAATGAATGGGGAATATGTATGCCCATGGTAGTTCCTGTTGTGTGGGGAGTGCAGGGGTCGAGTTTGATATGTGTGAACTCGTGAGAATGAATGCTGCAAAATGATGTATGCAGCATGACTGTGTCTAGTCTAGAAGTACCACTTTTGGAAGTTGGCATAATTGTGTAAGTTGGTGCTAGCGTGTGATTGGCTGGTGAGTCTGCCCAGGAGTGCCTGGACCTGCTGGTGGATGGACCGTCCGGTTTGAGTAGGACAGGGTCTGCAGGGTCTGCAAGGCCCCAGAGGAGAGGGTCTGAGTCAGCCGTGGATGAAAGGCCCCTCTGTTGTCAGGGATGGGAGGAAAGAGCGTCTGGTGGTGCCGGGCCGTGCCTGTCGGCCACCCTGCTAGCTCTCCTTCCTGGCCCACTGTCACCTCTGGCCCTGAAGCTGTCAGGAAGACGAAAACCAGAAACATTCCAGCACTCAGGGTCCCTTGCACGAAGTACTTCAAAGGCATTTCTGGCTATAAGAAGAGGATGAGTCTCCTTCCAAGTTGTTCTTGTTCTGGCTCTTGTGGCTGACTTGGATCTACCAGGGGTGGGCGCTGCCCAACCCCTGGATGCCTGGATTCCTGGACTCCTGGGGGACCCTTCTGCCCTGCCTGGGCTGAAGGGGGGACTTGGCTTTGCCCCTGGGGAAGCTCTGGGACCCTGGCAGCATGGAGAAGCTGCCTTTTCCTGGGGGGAGCGCTGGAGTGGATTTCTAGTGCCTGGAGGCGCTGTGCTTCCCCTTGAGCGCCTGGGAGCGCTCTGCCTGCTGTCTAGAGCTCTGGGGCGCTTAATTTCCCCCACGCGCTTGAGAGCGCCGTTTCTGGACTTTCTAGCGCTTAGGAGCGCTTTTCCCTGCTTGTTTATAGCGCTGGATGCGCTGAGGATTCCTGCCTGCAGGGATATAATTATCTACGAGTGCCCACCTCGATCTGTCGCGGAGGAAAACAAACCACGAAGGGGCCGCGACCGGATTGGCCGAGACCCGAGGAGAGCCGTGCTCTGATTGGCCCGTGGATCGGCGAGGCCGCGCTGCCATTGGTTGGCGGTCTCGCGTCATGAGGGGCTCGGCGCAGGAGCCGCGACGTGATTGGCTGGGCCGCGCCGAGGAAGAGGGAAGATGGCGCTGCCTGCCGGCGGGTCGGCCGGGCCCCCGTGAGCTAAGGGAGCCCGGCAGCATCTGGGGAGATGAGGCGGCCGGTTAGCAGGGCTCCCGTGTACCGAGGGAGCCCTGCAGAGGGAGAGAAGTTCGACCGCCCCCGCCGCGAACCCAGGCCGCCAGCTGGTGGTGTCCGCGAGGCTCCGGTGCGGTAAAGAGAGCCCCGCCTGCTGCCGCCACAGAGGAAGATGCCGCCTGGAGGAGCCCAGCCTGCGGAAAGCCGGTGAGTGCAGAGCGGAGGGGGCGCGAGGCCCTGGCTGGTGCCTGCCCCTACCGCAGCCGGCGAGAGTGAGCCGCCGCCCGGAGGAGCCCCGCCCCAGAGCCCGGTGAGTAGGAAGGGCTGGGGGGGCTCCGTCCAGCCTCTGATGGTGCCGATTGAGGCACAGAGTCAGGGCGGCCCCGATTGGCAGCGGGTCGCCCCAACGTTTGAGAGCCCCAAGAGGGGCAGGGGGCATTTTATGTTTTTGAGTTCCCCGAGGGGGACTCCAACGAAGGGGGCATATCGGGGCATATTGTCGTTGCCCGTCCCTAAAGTGGCCCAGTTGTGTCCGAAGCCGCGAGGGCTTCAAGGGCGGCCCCAGCTGGCAGTGGGTCGCCCCAACGTGCGTGAGCCTAGAGAGGTTCATGGGGGCATCATTGTTTTTAGAGCCTGAGAGCTCCAACGTCTGGGGCATGTGCTATGCCCAGAGCCTGTGTGGCTCCAGCAGTGGCGCAGTTGGCGCCTAAGGGCCAGTGAGGGCCCTGGCGCAGTTTTATTGTTCTCCAGGTGCCCAGCACTTAGTGGGCACCTGCTACGTTTAGGCTTTTTGAACTTTGAGACTGGCGCTGCATGGCCGCGCGCCCTGACACTGAGACTCAGGGCGTCTGAGCCCCAACAAGGCCATTGGCCTAGGGACTGCCACAGGTAGTGGCTTATGTGAGTTTGCGCAATGGTATGGTTATTGCACCTCTGAATGTGATCTTTTGCATCATGTGTTATTCCTGCACCTCTGAAGGTTTTTAGGCCTCATGTGATTTTTGCGCTATTGCTTTACTCTTGACACCTCTGAATGTTTGATGCATTATGTGTCTTTCTTTTCATGCGCTGCACCTCTGAATGTTTAGTCATCATGTGTCTTCTTGCGCTGCACCCCTGAATGTATTGTGATTACATCATGTGCTCTGTCCTGAACACCGCTGAATGTGTAGGTCTATACATCATGTGTTTTCTTTCTTTATTGCTCCTCTGAATGTATATTCATGCATCATGGGTAGTGTGTCCTGATTTATACCCCTAAGTGGATTTCATTGTTAGGTGGTTGTTCTTCCTAGTACAGGTGGTCCTAGTGAGGTCCGGGTTCCCTGCGTGACATGCTCCTAAGGTGTTTAGGGTTGCGTAGTGTGTACTTACCTGTTCCCAGTAGTTACTGGATGTGATTCATAACTGTTACTTTGTGCTACAGTGATTTTATACTCTTTTAGTCTAAGTTCTGATAGAGCAGTGCGAGCGTTCTGTGCAATTCTTAAAATCTAAGTATAGCGCTGGGCAGCAACAGCAGTTACAGCAAGGTATTACACTAAAGCCCCGTTCACATTCAGCAGTGGAGGTACAAAAGGTGTCTATAATGTGCACTAATGGTTTCAGGGATGTAATTTCTATTTTGTTTGTGCTCTCTGAAATCAATGATGTACTGCCTGGTATCAAATACATGAAACCCGCTACAAAGGTTTTGTAATTCTCCCTCACCATATTAGATGTCTACTGGATCTGGCCAATAAACTGGTTGTAGGAGTTTCATTCTATGTACCAACTCTTTGTATGCTGAGGCAGGGTGAGATGCCACGTCAGAGCTGTGTCAACCTCCCAGAACTGGAGCTGTATGCTGAGGCAGGGTGAGGTGCAACGTCAGAGCGGCGTCTACCTCCCAGAACTGGAGCTGTATGCTGAGGCAGGGTGAGGTGCCGCGTCAGAGCTGTGTTTACCTCCCAGAACTGGAGCTGTTTCTTCTATTTGACCTTTTTTTGAGTATCACTCATGGTTCCCAGATTTACTGATTTATTACATGGCAGGTGCCCGACCACTAGTGGGTGGCTGGCACGTTGCTGAAATGAACAATAAAAAATCAGACAACAGGTGGGATATCAAACAATAAGGGAGGACAAATATTTCAAATTTGACATAAAACAACAATACGATGCAAATTACACGGACGTCTTCATCAACAGAACAGTATACACTGTAATGTGATTAATATAGCATAGGGCGTTTCTTCTGGCCAGTCTGTAGTTCTCTATGGTTCTGCCCCTCTCACGTCAGCTTCCAGTCTAGAAGCCTTAATTAGAAGCCCCTTGCGCCACCGGTGCGCCATTTTTAAAATGGGCAAAAGTGACCTACCGGCTGCGCAAGTGGCTTTTAAATAAGTCCAAAGGAATATAATGGCTCGTGCTTGTATTCGCTCAGAAGTCATGAAAAGCACGCGGGTTCGTGGGGCGCTCTACGCCATTGGGCATTTCCTGAAAGGGAACACTTCAGGGCGGAAGTTGTCTTGGGCTCTGAATTTCTAAGTGAAGTTCTGCTTCCTCTGGAAATGTTGATTTTAACCCGTTAGGTAGTCAGTGGAAAAGGCGCCATATATGTGATATAGGCTGTCTTGTATGCAAAGACAGTTTAGACGGGAAGCCCTTTCAGATGTGGCAGACCTGGGGAAATATGTTCAAATATCCCGCTGCAGAGATGACTCAAGCTCTTGGTGGTGCAACTTCGAGGGGCGAAAGTCGTTTTTTGGGAAGTGGTGTCAGGATTCAGAAGGTATTTCCGGTATTTGATATCGAAAATGAGTCATGGCCGTGTACAACGGCCCTAAACGTCCACAGTTGGGAGAAAGTGACTCGTTCCTTGGACGGTGCTCTGTAGCCCGGGTACACTGGAAATATTCAATATTGTGGCTGCCGCATTTTTATGGATTTATCGCACCTGCCACTTAATCTACCATGTGCTGAAAAATGTGCACTTTTGTTTTCAAAAACACAATGTGTTTCTAGCTCAAATGGATTAAAAGTTACTAAAGAAAGTTCCACATAGGGTGCGGCGCGCTGGCAGACCTTTCATTTTCTGGCAGCTACATTTATATGTTAAGCTGGTTCTAATGAGGTGACATTTTTGCTCAAATAGAGCTAATATGAGTTAAAATGACTAACAGGCGAAATATTAGTGCCACAGAATGTGCCGCATTTTGCTGCCTAATTTGCCACATAATTTGTTGACCATAACGCATAATTTGGTTCCCTATTGCTACCAGGGGCGCCGCCTCCATTGGAGCGGAGGATAGTCGCCCCACTTAAATTCCCCTGAGATGGAAAATAAAATCGTAATTCTTTACCATTTTATTTTTCATGCCCCATCCCGAACTGAGTGTCACGATGGGGTGGGGCCTACTGAGTGACAGCAGGGAGGAGGGTGGGCTGTCTATGCACTTTCAAAGTGCACATGTCTCTTTGGCCTGCTGTCTTGCAATGGCCAGCCACACATGCGCACTTTAAACATCTGTAACCCAGCTGTTTTAAGACAGCTGGGTTAGAGTAAATCCAGCATCCAGGGCGCTGTGGAGTGCCGATTTAGACCACGCCCTCCAATCAGGGCACTGGTCTCATGCTGTTGAGCAGCACCAGGATTGGTCAAGGGAGTTTCCTGGTAGCCAGTCTACATTTGTGACAGGGACATCCTGAGCGAGCAGGTCATGTCGAGTTCGGTAAGTGTTTATTTTTTATTTTATTTGAACGCATGTCCTCTCCCCCCCCCCCCAAGTAGAGGCCAGCCGCCACTGATTGCTCCAAGCAGCCCTGGTGGCTGCTCGTGACGTGTGAGTCTAATGCAAACTTGGAGTCAATATTCGGTAGCCATGGACTGCTTGGAGACCGGTGATCTGCAGCACTTATTCTAAGTTCTCATGGTACTCCCAACATTGCAATGAGAGGCAAATCCAGCAAATAGGTCGGTCTGGATGCGGACTAAGATATTAGTAGTGCTGGAACTGGAAAATATATACTCCAGGAACCAATAAATTGATGTTGAAGGTGTGGCAGAAGAAAGTGGTGGAGTGACGAGGGGCGGAGTCTTGCAAAGCAGAGTCTGACAACTAACTTCTACATTTATGTTTTCAAAAATCTGCGGGGAAAACATTGGCAACAAGGACAAATGTGACAGCAAATCAGTTCTAGATCACATAACTGGTCCCAAAGAGGTTGTATTAAAAATATCTTACAGGGCTAAGACACCTGCTGTACTGAGGGTGGAATGGAAATATAGAAGTTCAGTTACCCCTGTCCCGAGCCCCTGTTTGCTCTTGAGAAACGGTGGTACTCTCTCATTAAAAGCATTGCAGCAGTGCTGAGATGTGCGGGTACTACCTCGTCCTGATTAAAGAAGTGCAGGTACTGGGTACTTTCTTGTACCTTCCCATTTAGAGCACTGGTGCTGCAGAGACCTTTGCGTGCCCAGCAATTTTCAGTGAATAACGGTAAGATAACGTGTGTTTAATGCAGTTCAGTGTCTTGTCTAGTCACAGGCGTGTCTCATAAAGAAGCATAGAGGGTTAATGTGCCTGCTGCAAAGCACATCATGTAATGTGCAGATCGCATGCCTGTATTTTATGTAGGTAGGTAACTGGGTTACTGCTTTCGTCACAGAGATCCTTTTGTTGTTTCCATTTCAAAAGTTATAATACCAGTATAACACAGTGAGCTATGAACCGGCGTCAAGGAGATGTATGCAAACTGCAAGTACTGGGTTTCGATCCTTATTGTTATTCTTCTCAATTTATCGGTAGTCTATGTTTGAAAAGAAAGGTTCCTTTGGGGAGTAATAATGTCCGGTATTGCAGACAATCCCAATCAATGCGTTACATTTTAACCCCTTCCATGCTCATGACGAACCCCAGCCGTCATGCACTACGGTGCTCGTGTGCTGATGACGGCTGAGGTTCGTCACGACCCGCCCCTGTTCGTGCTGTTTACAGCACACCAGGGGAATCGCGGCCGCATTGAAGTGGTTAAATCCTGACTTTGAGTCTCTCTCTACCATGCGCTCAACATATAGGGGCCCATTAGGATGGCGGGTGGATCGCCCCCGCCAGGCTGGCGGTAGCCACCGCCGGCCTGGCGGGGGCGATCCGCCCGCCATCCTTGCTCTAAAGGCCCCCGCCATATTAGGATGGCAGGGGGGGGACCGCGGCGGACGGTAAGACCGCCTGCCGCTTATCCGCCCTGGTCGCCTGGTGGCGGTGTTTATCAGACACCGCCAGCCATATTATGATGGGCAAATTTGAATGCCTTTCCGTGGCGGCAGGCATGCAGAGAATCTCTGCGGCGGCCCATTGCGGGCCCCCAGGGACTCCGGGGGGTAGGGGGTGCACATGGGGGGTGCCTGTCATGTTGTGCTTTGATATGCACAACATGCATTTTTACCATTGCAGCGGGCGGCACTTTCAGCACCGCCCACCGCAATGATAAAAATACAGGATGCGCCCGCCAGTGTAGCGGGCGCATCCTAATTGCCAAGGCGGGACCACCACTTCTATGGCGGGCAGTCCCATTTTGCACGGGGATGGCGGGTGGGCAAAGTCCGCCCGCCATCCTAATGGGGACCTTAGTGTCAACAAGCATGAACGATGCATGACTCATACACCATATAATCCTTATCTTTTGTAAAATGTCCTGTATATCGATTTACAAATCTGCATGGTTTATTGTCTCATTGTGTGTGATATAAAGCCTTCTGGCACCCTACTCCGGGATAAGTATCTCTGTAAAAGAATGAAATGATTAATACATTGATAAGTGCCATTGAATCGTTATATGTGTAATCACCCATACATCCCGATACAACCAGCATTTCTACAGTGCCTGCTCATCTTTTACAAAGGGGTGTTTACCAAAGTCAAAAACCTCCCTTCAAGTCATAATTTTTCTAGCCTACTTGTGAAGCGATAACCTGCGTGCCTTCGTTTTCTTCCATTGCATTGCAGTCTATGTGTTAGTCTCCAGATTACTCTCAGCCAGGATGCTACTTAACCCCGCCCATGCTCACGACGAGCTCAGGTCGTCATGAGCCACGGTTGCCGTGTGCTCATGACAAGCTGAGCTCGTCATAACGGTTCCAACGCTCGCACGCGGTGCTAATTCCCCCGCTCTGCTGAGCGTTCCTCACAAACGGGTGTGGCCGTGACGAGCTCAGCTCGTCATGAGTACACGGTCACCGTGGCTCATGCCGAGCTGGGCTCGTCATGAGCACCGGGGCACTGTGCATTACCCCCGCGGCCAAGGGGTTAAACAAATGGGGGGTTGATCAGGCTTTTGTTTTAGACCCAGCTGGAAGAGAAAATAAGAAAGCCTCCTGGAAGATACTGCTACGAACAGAAGGCCAATAACACGCGATGGTGGATACATTGTATCCCGGGGTAGGTAAATTATACCAGGACACATTCAGCATATTTCAGATCCCAGATCTGACTCAGCAATGGCTGTCAGAACCAGTATCTGGCAGGATCCCCCTCATTTCCTGTACTGTGTTTCCTGTAGTGTTCCAATTACCCGAGGCCCCTATGCTATAGTCTATACGTCTTTATGACATGCATTTACCAACTCTTAAGCTCTCTGTATATGCGCTGCAAGCAAGGGCATGGGGCGGGGGTCGGGGGGGAGCACCCCAAAACAAGCATACTGGAGTTCCGACAGTGAATGAGCAATAAAGATGCCTTTAAATCTTGTATTTTACTTGTCACATTTGCTGTATGTTTAAAAATAGAGGGCTAATGTTGCCGCTTGCTCTTTTAACCCCTTGCATGCTGATGACGAACCCCAGCCGTCATGCACCACGGTGCTCGTGTGCTGATGACGGCTGGGGTTTGTCATGGCCCGCCCCTGTTCATTTGTTTACCGCACAGGGGCGGAAACGGGCCAGCAGTGAAGGGGTTAAAATGGAGAATGGTGTTTACTTTTCTTTCTCTGACTGTAAATTGAGAGGATTTTGTAAATTCAACTATGAGACAATATTGCTGGTGTACAGGGAATGCGAAAGGAAAGGCTGAAGGATGTAAGTTTTTTTGAAGACACAACAGTATTTAAATACATGTAAATGAACTGTACAATAAGCAATTAAGGAAGCACAAATTAATCAAATGTTATGGTAATTCTGAAGTGGGATAGAAACAAAAGTTTTATTGGGATCAAAACAAATCCAGAAACTTAACTTGGTGATGTGCAAAGTAGAAATATTTGCTGAAACCGAATTTCAACACTCTATCGCTCGTGTGCGACAAATTTTTCTATCAGTACAATTACATGTCTGTGCCAATTTAGTGGCCATTTCATTGAAAACTGTACTGTCTATAAATGACACTGCGCTACCACACCATGCTTTAGTAATATATTTGCGATAGTGTGATCCAACCCCACTACTGGCTACATACCACTCCCTTACCACTCTCCCGCTGATGGGCAGGGCTCATTTGCTACACTTTTTCTTTGTGTGACACTTGAATTATTCACAATACCTATGACTTCGGTGATGTAGCATTGATGAATGGGCCTGGTCTGGCATATGCGAGCTGGCTAAGGCACAGGCTGCCAATCTTCTGAGGGGGCTGTTGGACCTGTTCCTTCCTGCGGGGTCATCCCCAAACATTTTGTTAGTATTAAGGCTCTGCGCACTTTGCCACTGCTAACTAATGCTAAAGTGCATGCGCCCACTCTTTAAACATGGTAACATTGGCTCATCCCCAATTATCATATTTAATTTTACTTATAATTCCATAGTTAAGTGGCACTACATGTAACCAGGGCCTGTAAATTAAATGCTACTAGTGGGCCTGCAGCACTGGTTGTGCCACCTACTTAAGTAGCCCTTTAAACATGTTTCAGGCTTGCCATTACAGAGCCTGTGTGTGCAGTTTTAAACTGCCATTTGGAACTGGCAAAATAAACCTTTTCCTAGGTACAAACCTTACTTTTTAATAAATATAAATCATACCTAGGGACTCCCCTGGACAGCACAGAGAGCTGGGTGCAATGTACTTAAAAAGTAGGATATGTACTTTTAAGTTTTACATGTCCTGGTAGTGAAAAACTCTGACATTCGTTTTTCAATACTGCAAGGCCTACCTCTCCCATAGGTTTACTTTGATGGTTTGTGTATTTGGAATAGGAGTAAAAAGCCCTATTTAGTGATGAAGTTGAGTCACAATTTTAACAAGCATTTGCAATGCAATAGGTCTCGCATTTGCTAAAGTTTGAACTATTGGCTTTGTAAATGACAAACCTTTTATTTATGTGTTGGTTTTGAAGACAGAAATAAATGGCTTTGTCATTTACAATGCTAATAGCTGAAACTCTCGCAAATGCAAGACCTATTGCATTTGCAATGCACTAGGTCTCATATTTGCGCGAGTTTGAGGTATTGAAATTGCAAATAACAATGACTTTTATTTATGTTTTTAAAACGAAAACAAAAATACAAGGCATTTTGATTTACAATGCCAATAGCTTAAACTCGCGTAAATGCGAGACCTTTTGCATTGCAAATGCTTTTTTTTAATGAGCCCAGACTTCTAACCTTATTCAGTAAACCGAGACTGACCAGATCGATCCTGCTTTTTGCCTCAGTCCAAATGCTAGTGAAGAGGCCCTCTTTACAATGAGACGTGCATTATCATACATACGGGCAGCCAGGGAAGACTGGCAGGAAACATTTATAATTTCCCTGTTCCGGTTCCAGTTCTGTTGGGGACAGTCCCTGCAGACGATGTGTTGTTTTATGGTTGCAGTCTCTGTCCCCACCGCAGTTGCCTTTCCGGGGCCACCACCCTACAGACAACAGGTGTGCAGAGATTCCCCTCAGGACATTGGATGACCTGCCCTCCTCTTCACCGAGAGAAAGATGCTTGACAGGTCCAGGGGAGGGACTGCGGCTAACAATACACATCTGAGTTGTGTGTAGTGCAGAAACAGCTAGCGTTGCTCGGTCTCAAGTTTTTACCTTAAGCAAGGTCGACTGCCTGCCTCCAGATTTCTCCCAGTGTCGTCGGTTCTTGGTTGGTGTGTTATGCACTGTACAGACCAGGATACACCCTATCCATTGTCCGCCGCTTGCGCTGACCGTGGCACGATGTAATCCTGCTCTCCAAGCGTCCCTCTGCTATCCTGCTATTTCCCCAACACTATACCCGTCCCGCTCCCTGTGAAATCATTTGCATACAGGTGTTCACACACCAGAAGCCCTGTTGATTATTAATCATGCACATGGCTCAGAATACAGCCACTTCCTGGATGTACGTGTGCATTTGGCACTGCTTGAGTTTTGATTTCACAAGTCTGGCTACATTGAGTGTTTGCGAGGGGTGAGGGGCAGAGTTGGCACAGGGGTACCAGATGCAAACCTAAAGGCCAGAGCGGTGACTGCTGGGAGGGGCTTCCAGGTGTGAGTGCAAGTCAGTAAGATTCAGCCCCTCCCCATCAGGGAGGTCCTCAAGCGACTTCTAGATGGGAGTCGGTGAATAATGCAGAGGTATGCCTGCTTTTGAAACCACACTCACCAGCTCTCCTGCAGCAACATACATGTAGCATAAATACGCAGACAAGACAACTTTTTGTTGGAGAAAATTGCTGCAGGTTTATTAGCATCCAAATATGCCGACATGGTGGATTATCTTACAGGCGATCCAAAGGCAAGCCGCCCCTCGCGGCCTACCACCTGATGGGCCAACTTGCATCGTGGCCTTAGCCAATTGGGGCTTAGCGGTTGTGGTGAGGGGATAGCCACTCCCAATTCCGGTGAACCATCGGTCCACCCTCTTGCTCACGCCCCCCCCCTTACGAGGGGCGGAGCGTTCAAGCAACCCCCGGTTGTACAGGTTTCCAACCGCCCGTAGGACAGACGGGGCGCCTTCGCACCCCAGTGTCCACCATACAGACTTCCTGGGGATATTAGACCTCAGCACCCTTTGTGCTCCTGAAGAGGGTACCCCCGAGTACCTTTCCGCCTCTGGATCGCCCTGTAACTCCGCCACAGCCCTGGGTGTTGTGACCGTTGCAGCCAGGGCCCCCCACCAAGGCCGGCATTCCTCCTTACTATTTCCTACTTGCTATTTCCAGGGCCTCACCCCTATCCAGCAATAAACAGGTCCATGCTTATACTGGACAGATGTACCCCATCGTCCTGAAAACACCCTGTGAATTTGGCGTGTAGCCAGGGCCGTTTCTAGGTATTTTGCCGCCCTAGGCGAGAATTGAATAATGCCGCCTCCTCCCTTTTACTACTATCACTCTCTCCCCCTGTCATCCAGGCTAGAAGAATTAATGCATTAGATATATAGACTAGCTTACGCCGGCATGACAGCATACAGTTATGTGGGTGCCCCACAATCACAGCATCTTTTGCAGCCTATGGGTGAACATCTGACACCTTCACTCTTGATGTAGACCATGGCACCCTCTACAGACTTCAAAGCGCAATAAACAGGAGATGATACTACTATCCAGCAGCATTAGTCAATGGTCCTTATTTTACAGACCTTGAAAGGGAGAATGCTTGATTACCAACTTCTAATCCTTTGCTGATACCTGCTACAGGTTTTTCACGGATTTATGATGAAAACACATAAGTCCAAGAAACCCTGGCCCAACCACTTGTTTCTGTAGGGGTAGGAGCTCATGTAATGTGTGAACTATGCAAATGATATTTCATTTATACCATGTAGCCAACGGGGTGGGCTAGGGTTTCAGGTACTGGTCTGACTGCAGACGCTAAACTCCAATCGGAGTCTTGAGGCTGACACAAAGGGCAACACTCAACAACAGTCCACGTGCTGAGGAGCCTCAGCTCAGAATTGACAGGTGTTGGAATGCTTTCAGATCTACTCGGCTCAATGCCATTTTAAAATGGCCCATTTCATCAAAATGTGTTTCTTTTTTTACAGTGCCTAGATATGTTTTCACTCATTCTTCTATAAAACAAAGTTTGGATTTTATTTTTGGCATTATACATTCCTGCAGCACACTCAAACTACCCGCTACTGCAACAAAAACCCAAACAGAATAGAAGTAATGCAATAAAAACACTAATGGAATAGATGTACTGCAACAAAAACACTAATGGAATAGATGTACTGCAACAACAACACTAACGGGATAGATATACAAAGAGATGGCTCATGTTTTTCTTGGGTAGGAGGACAAGAGGGTGCTTTAGAGCCATCCTCAGATGTCCACAGTTATAGCACAGTAGTCTGACATACACACACACACACACACACACACACATGTGGTGTACTTTGGTGCCAAAGGCAGCAATAAAATCGTTTTTTGCTCTGATGCAACCCAAGTGTAGCATGAAGGCCTAATACTAGTCCAGTGGTTACAAAATAATCGACTGTACATCAGAAATGTGCAAGCCTCTGTCACCCAACAGCCCAGCTTGTGCTATATATAGTCTATGGCAGCATCTAAGGTTTCTGTCCGAGACATGTACATTAGAGACCACTGATCCCTCGTGGGAAGGATTCTGTGATTTTTGGAGGAAAGATGGAAGAGAAACTGATTTCAGAAGACCATTTATTTTTTAGGCACTGAGACCTATCTTTTATTTTCAGACTTTGACCCAGAGATCGAAATGAGAAAGGCTGAAAGCGAGAAAAGAGGAGAAAGAGAAAAATGTGG
Organism: Lissotriton vulgaris; assembly: GCF_964263255.1. Lineage (NCBI taxonomy): Eukaryota > Metazoa > Chordata > Amphibia > Caudata > Salamandridae > Lissotriton > Lissotriton vulgaris. Next base: position 1,941,315,084 of record NC_141693.1, read on the forward strand.
AAACAACGACAAAGGGAGCGGAAGGGCTGAAAAAGAGCCTGCAAGAGTATTATAAGGAGATGGGAAGTGTTGGGCGGAGGAAGACAGTGGCATGAGGTGGAGTCCAGACTAGGGAGCCTTGGTATCAGGCCTGTGGATGACTTTAAAGAAATACTTGGGACGCCGTTGCCCTCAACTTAATTTTTTATTTCTAGAAAATAAACCTGTTTGGTATACTTCATCAGAAACAGGCCAGCATGGGACTGAGCTGCACTAGAGATGAGAGATGAGGGAGACACAGACCGCCTTGGATTCAGCACACTTTAGCTGATGGCCTGGCTGGGTCTTGAAGCTATACCCCTCTCATGGCCGAGTGAGCTGTGTTACAGCACAGCTCCATCCTTGGGAAGAAGGGGTGAGGGTGGGATTTAGCTAGTAATGCGAAATGGGCCCACCCGAACCCCTGCCCTCCCATCTCAGGAAACAGTAGCAGCTGCATCTTGTTCTCCTTCAAGCAAGGGAACTTTGACCCTCAAAAAATATCGTAACTGCCCGGCCCAAAAGGAGAAGCTGAAGATATCATGTGGTCCTCTGCTCAAGACTCTGTGGTGAAAAAAGTTCATTGGCAAGAAAGTAGCTATCCGTCTTGTAACGCTTAGGAAAGTAGGCACCAAAGGCAGATATAGCGAACACCAGCCCTACTTGGTTTTGCTCATACTGGCCTGCTGCAAATCCTTATCCCAGGTGTCAAATTTAGGTGGACAGTTGCCCAAAGCAGCCCCGAAGGTCAACAATGAAGGCACAGGAAGGACTGAAGAATGGCAACATTTCGGCATGAGATAAACGTGCATGCAATGCACTGAAATGGCAATAAAACCAGTCAGTGACTGTCCGAAAGCGGTTACGTGGCTCCTGCCACCAGACCTACCCTGCACAATACTGGCCTTGTCGTGCGACTGTCCTGCTTCATCCTTCTTTGTTCGCTACGTACTCAACGAACACTGGCCTTATAAAACATCTCTTGGTTAGCAGATAGCAACCCCATGCTTTATTTAATCCTAAATGTATTACAATCCTATTCATACACAATATTATCTTCCAACAATAATGCGGCAACAACGTAATAAGGTCACACATAAAAAAGACGACTCTCCTTTCTGGGTTTGCTTTATACACAAAGGACATTTCAGTGTAAGCACAAAGCCAGGTCCACGGGCTTTGCCAGTGCTTGTTGTCCGTCAGGCTTTCTTTGCCTTGTTCGAGCAGCCTTGAAGTCTCATCTGTCAGGTGCAGGCGGGGCCCCTTCGCTGTGATAGCTTGTATTGCTCCAGTTACCAAATCCCGTCAAAACTTTCAATGTTTGGTAACGTGAGAAAAAAGCGCCCATACTTTGACAGATTTTCTCCCCTATCGCAGTTACCAAATAGAATGGCTAACCTGTCTTCAATTGCTGATAAGGGTGCCTTATTGGTGGCAGGCCTGCTCTTATCGCGCGCTGGTGCTGAGCTACAGCAGAGGGCATTTCAAGTGAAATACAAGGGGTGACGCCGGCGCAGCCACAATATTGGAAAGAGAAACATGGAATAGCACCTGGATGGTGGAACCGGATCATGGGCCCCGCATAACAGTGTTCACTAGTGGGCCCAGCCTGAAAAACTGAACAGGATCAGGAGTGCTTAATGACATGTTTTACATTTCATACTGCGCACTGCATTTGAAAGAAATAGTCTGCAGAACGATAAATACTATTGAAAAATGCTCAGGAGAGAATAAACGCTTCAGGCGAAGGAGGATAGCAACTTCCAGGGGCAATGGAAAAGGGCATCCGTCTTTTTCTAAAGTGTGCTGTATTCCCCCCCCCCCCATCCCCGTTACCGCCCAGCTTCCAGGAATGCTGCCACTTGGACCTTACCTGGCTGTGCGGAGCACCCTCGGTTTGTCAGGCGCCCTCACTCTCTGCTGGAAGCTCCTAGGTGAAAAAGTCTAGATGCCTCGCGATTGCTCCAGCCCTGGATCTTCGAGCCAATGTTAAATGTCAGCGCACGGCCACCACTAAACGTGACTTCAAGTCATGTCGAATTGCAGAAGGCGCGTTACTGCTACCTGGGGTCGGCCGTTCGGGGATTTCCCAAACATTGACTTTTTGCCGCCCCCCTCCCCCTTTTGCCGCCCTAGGCGGTGGCATAGTCGCGCCAGGACACTCTGGTAGTAACGGAGCGCGTTATAAAACAGCAAATAATAATGGTAGAAACGGCCCTGCGTGTAGCACTCATGTCTAATAAAGCCAAATCTCTGCTCAATAAATGTACGCATCCCGTAGATGAACCTCCTGTGCGCCGGCTGCCTCACTTCCCCCGACAGAGCTCCATGCCACGGGAGCAGGTGGTGAATTCAGACCACTAAAGTTCACCTGTCCCCAACTGGTTGCCAATTTGCACCTTCTGGTCTTCATCTAGGGTGCATTACTTTGTCACATTGACCAGACAAGTTCACAGTTCTTTCGATTGATCCCTGGCGAACATAGCATGGTGTCACAACATGTTTGAGGGAATAAGTGTATGGTGCCTGTTTATTAGACATTGCAATCTTTCGTGAAGAGCCAACTTATGCAGCCTACCCTGCTTGCTGAACCTTCGACCGGTCACCGATGCCCGGTCCCTGCTATCCACCTGTGTGTGCCTTGATATTTCCACCAGTAATGGTGTCGGACTACCAGATTCTGTGTCATCTGTTTCGCTGTAGTCCCTTTGGTGGACCCGCTGGGACCTTCTTTGTCCCTGCTAATACTGTGTCATGCACTATGGCCCTTTAATGCCCTTGCCCGTCCCTCAAAGTCATCTGACAGCCTGATGCACCACTGCGTGTCAACCCTCGTTGTTGAATTTTTGACTGTTAAATTTGCCTGCCCACATCCGGACCCTTCAAGTAAAATCAGCCAAACCAATCGCCTACATGGCCATAAACGCGCCAACATGTGTCCAGTGAGATTAAACAAGTTAGAGGCTTTATTTTATCAGCCAGACCCGAAGCGGAGCCAGAGCTGAATGGTCTTAGTGGGGTCAGACTGAAGGACGTATGTGTGGCTAAAGCAGGCCCAAAATTCTGTGCAAATTGATCACGCATCACCATAGTGCCAATGGGCCTGATTATAATAAGCTGGTGATGCTGTGATACAACTTATGTGAATGTCTCAGCGTGGGCCAGAATGTAGGAGGTATAAGTGTGACTTATGCAGGCCCAACTAATCCACAGGGCTACCCTGCGTGCTCAGGCAATGTGCTGAAAATTGCCTGGTATTTCCCCACTATATCATTGCCTCCCTATATTTACTACAAAAGGAGCACTACATCTACAACCAGCCCATCTGTTGGCTTAGTCCATGCTTCTTAGTTGCATAAAATAAATAAGCTACCATTATAGCTTTCTTGCATTGCCAACCGAGAGCTAGCCGCCCCATCCATAGCTGCCGACTATGAATGACACTTTATTGCTAGTAATAAAACAATGAAGATGAGGGAGACCCGATATCAGTAATTACGCCCATTTGACCAGCAAGAAACTCTAAGAAGACCACGGTTTAAGGCTGCTTTTGTGAGATATTCCCGATCTTAGAGTGTGCATGTGTGAGACAGTAACATATATACGATTCTTTGGGAGTCAAAGTGCCTGGAATGGTATGAGACTGGCGGAGCTCAGATGGAGCAGAGTATCACAAATATACACAGTCAGTCTGAACAGCCTGGCACCGTAAGTACAGGAGATGGGCGCATGCAAACTGCACCTTGCGCGATGCACAACCCTTCTCTGGCGGGGGAACTGTCTCGTTCCGGCTTCGCCTCATACTGAGCATGCCACTCACTGACCCATGGTGTCATCATCAAGGTGCACCCCAAAGGCCCCCCAAGCAGCAGCTGCACCTAGAGAGAGCACTGCCCTCCCCTACCCGGGGACGGGATGCCCGGAACTGCCCCTCCTGCGCACAGGACACCAACCAGGCGAACAGCCCCAATATGGCTGTGGTGTAGTAGTATACTGAAAACACAACAGATATGGGGTGGTGGCCCATCTGCTTGCGAAGAACCCAGTCCCTTATCAAATTGGCGCCCCAAGTCCAAGTCTCTATTTATTCTTCTCAACCTGTGAGAGCAAAACTAACACCAATGGTCGCACTACCACAGTGTTCTGGTTACCGAGCCCAGTATGCCTCCCTGCAACTCTTCACCCTGCGCCGCTTGGGCTATGCGTTCCACCCTTACAACATCACTAAAAGGTTTCTTTTAGATCAAAAGAGGACCTCTTAAATGTTAGATGGTATAGTCACCTACTATTTTCATTGCTATTTGTGGGCTGCTGCTGTGTTACCGTATTGCAAACATGTTACCATCCCTGAATATTGAACGGAAAATATTTTAGAAATTGGAAGCATATGACCGTGAACTGTCTGTAACTCTTCCCAAGGTGGGCATGAAAGAGTTGGACTGTATCAAATTGAAAGCTGTTCCAAACCAGGTCCCCCAAGTAAGTTTCTACCAAGGGCAACAGATAGTACTACTGCAAGGGATGTTGTGCATGTTGTCAGTCACAGGCTACAACCTTAGGCCCAAGTACATGATCCAAATGTGGTGACAGCAAATTCAAAGTGACTCAAGTACACAAACACCATCAAACAGCACCACCCCATGACACCGTCCATTGCCCATTGCCAAGCACTAGAAAACCATTGGCCCAACTTAAGCGATGTGAAAAACCAGCGAGGTATAAAATCGATCTTTGTCTATCGTTGCTACAATGCGGATTCAAGAGGGGGCACTGACCACTGCTGGGCCCATGCCACCCCAATACTTTATAAGGGAAGGTCAATTGACTGATTCAGCAACAGGGACGGTCACTGCTGAATTCCACTGCAAACTCTGATAGGTTATGCGCCCTTTGCATTTCCACGCCCTACACGACCCGCTGTCATTACATTCCTGACTATCAATCAGAATTCACCCAAGAGGGTCTCAAGGCGCTGACACCGTGCAGATGGAAATTGGTGGACATACACTACTTGCCCTCAGCAGCTCACTGTTTACTAATATCGATCATTGGGGGGCGCACCTGCGCCGTGCACCACCAGCAGCACCAAATCAAGTCACAAGCAATGGGACGAACTAACTATGCCGGCCCAACGACGATGCTGCTGCACCGTTCGCTATAAGCTGCTCGCCCCCTCGCCTCCCTAAAATCGTCCAGTTAGGAGAGACTGTCACGTCCCCACACAAGGAAGCCACCGGTGCCATTGGATAAACACGGATAGCGAAAAACACTGGTGTTGCAGCTGCACTGTTCCCAGTCAGCAGCCCCTGGAGGTCAGCTCTCACCGGCAGAATGAACAAACCATGCCAAATACTCACCGTTAAATAGTTCATTAGCCAGCACACGATGTTGCAGCTGCGCTGGTGGCCTACTGACCATGGTTTCACACTGAGTACACATCAGACAATACAATTAAAAGCCAAGGCGCACCAACAAACAATGATAAATTGTCGCATCACCGCTGGCCCTTTACCCGACTCCGAGAACCTTTCCTTTTCTATAGGCTTCTCACCCACCCTCACTTTCTCAGGCCTATTAATATACCGCCCACCAGGGGCATATGGACAATTTCTCAAGGCACTCCCTGAAACCTTTGCTAACTTAGCCATCTCTCCCCCTAACTTCACGGTGTTAGTTGATCTCAACCTTCATCTAGACAATCCCTTGGACTTGACCGCGCCTGAGATGATTGGGAATCTCTCCACGCTTCAGGTAAAACAGAGAGTTTCTGGACCGACCCATGTGAAGGGTCTCCTACTTGATCCCATTTTCAGTAATAGTGAGGAACTCTCAGTAGGAGCCCCATCACTGCTGCCAAAGTCAGACCACATTCGGTCCCTCTGTCATGGGATATCACAGGTCCTATTTCCTCTTTTAGCTTAGTTGGCAGCAAGGAACGCAACTGGTCTAAGCTTCCCCTAGAACGATGGATCTCAGTTCTTGAAGCCACTAGGCCAGCTAGCGATCCGAACCCTATTTCGGCCAATTATAAATTTAGCAATTGGATCGAATGTTCTCTAGAAGATGTTCTTCCCAAAAATCCACTTATAAAAAATGCAGGCCAAGGATCTCTCCATGGTATTCTCCGAAGTTACGGGAACTCAAACAAATCTGTTAAAGATTGGAGAGAAAATGGAGAAGCGACTATGCGGAATCTAGTAAACTAAACTAAAGGGAGGCAATCAAAATCTATCAAGCCTGAATTAAATCGTCACAAGCTTTCTATTTTGAGGAAAAAATTAGGCTAGCATCTAACTCCCCTAGGGAAAGTTTCTGTATCCCCAAGACTCTTCTAAAAATGCCCCCTCAACAAATAATCACAGATGGTGCCCTTGCTTGTTGCAATAATCTGGCAGAGTTTTTCCACGAGAAAATCCAAAACATATATACAACCTTCCCTCCTACAGTCAGCCATAAAGACCGGGCTCCTACCACTGTCCCATCCCATTGCACCCACGCAGTGCTGGAACAAATCCCTCTGTTGGACCGTAAAACATTAGAAGCCATCACAGCTCGGGTTAAATCAGGCTTCCCTAGGGATCCCACCCCTCCTCATGCTCTGACCTCAGTTGCTGGAAACATTTACCCAGTAATTCTCGAATTTGTCAATGTTTCCAGCTCCACTGGAGTGGTTCCCCCGGCATGGAAATGTGCAATGGTGAAAGCTCTTCTTACAAAAAAACAATTTTGACCAGGATAGTCTGGGGAATTAGCACACCATCTCCCTCCTCCCATGCTTAGTAAAATCCTGGAGAGGCATGTCAACTCAGTCTTATCCGGGTTTTTAGAATCCAACAAGCTTCTTCACCCTTCTCAGCCAGGGTTCCGTCCCCAACATGGGACTAAAACCGTGTTTTAGCAGTGACTGTGGAGTCCAGGAGAATTCTGGATCAAGGTGGTACAGCGGCTATCATCCTCCTGGACTTCAGCGCTGCATTTGACACCGTCAACTATAACACGCTGACCCGTAGACTTAGGAATCTTGGGGCGACGGGGGTGTCATCACATGGATGCAGTCCTTATTAGAAGACAGGTCCTTTCAGGTCTTGGAAGGAGATATTATATCTAAACGCATGTCCCACAGCAGTGGTGTGCCTCAGGGATCCTTCCTCAGCCCCACACTGTTTAATATCTACATGAGTTCATTGGCATAAAAATCGTTACCTACGCTGATGAAACACAGCTTGTGGTGGCGTTAAACCATCCTGAAAAGTCATCCAGCAACCTAGGCGTTGCCTAGAGGAGGTAGCCAAATGGATGGAGCTCTCTTGTCTGAAACTCAGTAGAGACAAGACGGAGCTTATGCTCCTCGGCAACTTGCCAATTTTCAACCCAGATCTTCTTTGGCCTAACTGTCTTGGCCAAGCTCCGGAACCAAAGAACGAGATTACAAGCTTGGACATATGGCTGGATCGCTCCCTGAATTTTGATTATCAGGCTGCAAAATTATCGGCCACGTGCTGTGGCTTACTGAGGATGAGCCGCAAAATACTCCCTCTCCTCCCATTCCAGGCAGGAAGGATAATGGTCCAGGCTCTTGTTTTATCTCGCTGGGACTATGGGAACGCCCTTTATTTAGGAGCTCCCGAAGCCACAATTTCCAAGCTCCAGATCCTTTACCAGCAATCTGCGAAGCCACCACTGAAGAGCCTTCACTAGATGCCTATCAGGGAGAGAGTCAAATGTAAGGATATGTGTATGATACGTAAGTCCTTCTGGGGGAATGGACCGACAATCAGTCGTACTATGATCACCCCCCACTGCCCAATCAGAAAACTCTGTTCGGCTACCTTCTCTCTTGTCATGCTTCCAAAAATAAAGAGAGCTAGAAGTGGCAGGCATCCCTTCCCTTACAACTCTGTTAAATTATGGAATGCTCTCCTTCCCCGCATGAGGGGGGAGCCCAACCTGATGCCCTTCCGTAAACTCCTCAAAACCTGTTTTTTTCCAAAATTCCACTTAATCATATGCCCTCTCTTCCATGTCTGACGTCAGCACTAGGATGCCTCAGGATAGCTATGCTCTTTATAAATGTATTTTCATTTTCATTTTCATAAACGAACAGGTACATAGACAAAAAAAGGCACAAGCACATATTGATACAGTGACACATAGTGATAGACACCAACACCAAGACTGGAGAAGCATGTCTGCTGAGGATATTGCTATTGGGAGATCTTTAACTAATGTCTCTGTCACTTGAGTTTGCGCTGCTCTGATGCATAAACACCTCTAGTCACACACAAGGCAGCGCTCTACCAAGAGTGGAGGGCATGGGGAAGTCACCATAACACGGGGTGTAGCAGCATCACAAAGCACCTACACAGTGTATCGGAGACTCCCCGTACTCACTCCACAGTAAACAGTGTTTTCTGGTACAGCAGGACTCTTTTTGCTCATACTTATAAATCACGTGGAAGCAAGGAGGGAGGAGGAGGGAACATGCATGGTACGGGAAACATCAAAGACACAGGTGACAAGGGAAGGAAAGCCTCCACTGGTGGAAAGCACTTGATAGCTATGTAGTTGAAGCAAGGAGGAGGGAACATGCGGACGAAGGAAAATATTAAAAGCATTGAAGACTGGAAGGAAATAAACAAGAACCGAGATAAGAATGTGATTTTCAGGTGTTGGTTGAGCACTTTTTGCTTGCAAAGCCGAATAACACGACAATCCTAAAACATGAGCTGAGGCAAAAGTATCAAATAGTGTGCCGAAACAAAGTTAAATGGCCAGAAGTGGAAGCCTACAAGTAAGAGGGCAAGTAGCCATGGGTGTTAACAAAACACCAAGAGGCGAAACAAATGTACGTGATTCACCTCAGAAAAGCAAGGATTTTTTAAGGACACATAGAGAAACACATAAAAAGCAATGAGCGTGCTCTAAGCCGACAGAGTAGATACAGCATGTCTTGAAAAGACAGAGCATGTGCTGTTTAGGTGATACCTAAAAAGAAGCCAAGGGCACCAAATTGTAAAGATAAGAACACCACTGGATGAAATACTATATTGACTTCAGTGACCAGACTCTGTGAACACAAAAGGGACTCCATGCAGCCTCATTTTCTTCACCAGTAGCGAGGATGTCAAATCTCTTACCGCCCAGAGCGCTTTCCGAGCAAATGCCAGCCCTGATTGATAGAAGCACCCCCACTCTAAAAAAAATCCGGCTCCACTGGCTCTTTCCCAGCCTTGCTCCTGGGTCCTCCCTTGCATTTTTAGCCAATGGTGCAGCAGCAATCTGAATACCAGAGGACCAGGGCTCTATGCTAGCACCGGTATGCACTGAGCTAGGGTGCACTCTTCATAGTGGAAACCGAACATAAGGTGTTCAGTGCACGCGTGCACCATGCAACAAAAATACCAGTACAGTCTTTTACCAGGAAAGTACTACGACAGAATAAAAAATATTTCTGTGAATGGTGAGAGAGCATTGTGTTCTTAAATTTTGGAGATAGGCGTGTAAAAGGGATTTATGTCGTTACAACGCATACTTTTACAACGCATACCTTTACAACGCATTTTTACACTGCAACATCCATTACAACGCATTCCATACAACGCATGCCATTACAACGAATTCTTTGAAACTACCTTTACAATGCATTCCACTACAACGCACACTACGTTTACAACGCATACCATTACAACGCATACCATTACATTGCATGTATGGTAAGTATTGGATAGTGTAGGGGTAAAAATTACTATTATAACTCCAGGGGGTGCAACAGTAGGGTAAGTATTGGACAGTGTAGGTATGCGTTGTAATGGTATGCGTTGTAATGACTGCGTTGTAATGACATGCGTTGTAGTGGTATGCGTTGTAGTGTCATGCGTTGTAATGGTTGCATTGTAATGGCATGTGTTGTAATGGATGTTGCGTTGTAAAAGTTTTGTTGTAAAGGTAGTGCGTTGTAAAATTTGCATTGTAAGTGTTATTTCCCCTGTAAAAGTGCAGTAGAAATCATCTGAAATGCATGATTGAGCAGTGATATTGGTTTGGACTTGATGTGGAATAAAATAAAAAACACTTTGCGTTGGGGTTTGGGGTTTCTATAGTTAAGGATGGTTCCGATTTTTTTTGCAAATGGTGATATTTTCAGAAAACTGCATTCTGTTCATGATTTACTTTAATAATTATATTGCAATCTACTTAGAATTGCCCCATTCCCCACTAGACAATTTGTAATTTTCCCAGCACTTTTGTACATGCTTTATGTTCATTGGTTTTCCACACCTCTTTTTGGTGATTTTTCCATAATTCGCCGTTAATTTCTTTAATGAGGAGTTGAAAAAAAGCACGAAAATGTACATAATACTGAATGAGCAAACACGTACATGAACGAAAAATAGTGTACAAGGACGAAAGGAAAAACAAGAGAGAAGAGATAAAGCAATAGACAAGCCTAAGACCAAATGAAAGATAAACGAAGAGAGAGTGAAAAAAGAAAGTTGATGTTCTATATGTAAAAGAAAGAGAAGAAAGAAATTACACGAAAAAAAGGAGAAACATGAATGTGTAATAAATTAATAAATGGATGGATAACTGAATGGATGAACAGGAGGAAGGAAAGTAAAGATAACGAGAAAAGAAACCGAAAGGATGGAAGAAGACAGAAAAGTATAAGGGCACAGCGAGCAAATGCAAGGGAGGACAACACAATTAAGAGAAATCGAAAAAATAGCAAAAGCAAGAGCTAAATACCTTCCTTCCTACAATGTTGAGGAAAGCAAGAAGGGAAAGAGAATCTAAGAGCATGTGAGTGAGAGAAGGAAGGGGAAATCCCTGGAGTTGATTATGAATGCCAGGGCTTGTTTAGCCTGTGTGTAAAAAAAGAAAGAAACAAAAAACGGAAGACAGAACTAAAAGAGGAAAACGCAAAGAGAAAAAAAGAAAGAAAGAAAAAAGACACAAAGAAAGAGCGAGAAAGGAAGGAAGAAAGAAAGAGAAAGAAAGGAAGAAAGAAAGAAAGAAAGAAAGAAAGAAAGAAAGAAAGAAAGAAAGAAAGAAAGAAAGAAAGAAAGAAAGAAAGAAAGAAAGAAAGAAAGAAAGAAAAGAAAGAAAGAAAGAAAGAAAGAAAGGAAGGAAGAAAGAAAGAAAGAAAGAAAGAAAGAAAGAAAGAAAGAAAGAAAGAAAGAGAGAAAGAAAGAAAGAGAAAGAAAGGAAGAAAGAAAGAAAGAAAGGAAGAAAGAAAGAAAGAAAGAAAGAAAGAAAGAAAGAAAGAAAGAAAGAAAGAAAGAAAGAAAGAAAGAAAGAAAGAAAGAGAGAAAGAAAGAAAGAAAGAAAGAAAGAGAGAAAGAAAGAAAGAAAGAAAGAAAGAAAGAAAGAAAGAAAGAAAGAAAGAGAAATAGAAAATGGCAAAAGCAAGAGCTAAATACCTTCCTTCCTACAATGTTGAGGAAAGCAAGAAGGGAAAGAGAATCTCAGAGCATGTGAGTGAGAGAAGGAAGGGGAAATCCCTGGAGTTGATTATGAATGCCAGGGCTTGTTTAGCCTGTGTGTAAATAAAAGAAAGAAACAAAAAACGGAAGACCGAACTAAAAGAGGAAAACGCAAAGAGAAAAAAAGAAAGAAAGAAAAAAAGACACAAAGAAAGAGCGAGAAAGGAAGGAAGAAAGAAAGAGAAAGAAAGGAAGAAAGAAAGAAAGAAAGAAAGAAAGAAAGAAAGAAAGAAAGAAAGAAAGAAAGAAAGAAAGAAAGAAAGAGAAATAGAATGACATCAAGAAGGGGTTGCTGTACATAGTCAAGTTGCAGCCCGACGTTGTAGGCGCCAAGAGTTTCCATCTAGCAGGGAGGGGCAGGCTCCTCTATAGTGACGCCTGATTCCCGTATTTATATATCTGAACAGTTGGCCTCGTGCCCAGCAGATGCTGGTAGACACTCAGTGCCAAGGTTGCCTCCAGTTGCACTGGGCTCATGAGGGAAAGTTTACGGGGCGCTTCAAGGCCAAGATATAATGGAACATCTGTATCCCCTATTCTGCACTGAGAAGGCTCGCTAGACCTGCCATTCTTGCCAGATGAGTAGAACATCAAAAAGATAGAAAGAGAGTATGTGAGGGCTCTACGGCAGCCGTCAGGGACCCCTTTGAGTTAGTAGGGATCAACATTATTGGAATCCAGGTCCATCCTACAACCTCAGTCATGTGATAAATTCCTGTGGTGGATCATTCCACCAGGTGCCTTGAGGCTATGCCTTTAAGGAGTGCTGCCGCCCCTGTAGAAATCTTGTCTTACTTTGGGTTCTTTAAGGAGGAGACCTCTGATTAAGACAATTACTTGGTGCCCACCTACAGGAAAACTGTGTGGGTGACGGTGGCCAACTGTGGCGAGCGTTAAAGTTCTCCACCTTGTACCACCCGATGACCAGAGGGTAGGAGGAGAATTTCAACAAAAAAGTGCATATCATGATAGATGCCCGGAAGCTGCCCTTGAGTAAGACATGGAACACCTGCCTGCTGTAGTTTCACCTAGCCTATCAGGAGGCACCAATGCCATTTCAACCTTCTGATAGGCCACCCTAGCCATAGCCCATCACTTTGGTGAAGAAAGGTTGGGACGGCGATCTGAGATCTCATACACGTGATATTGTTGAATATTTTCTGTACTAAAGGAAGATGATGGCCCAGTTGGTACATAAGGCGAAGAACACCCTTCAGGTGAGACAAGAGGTTCTGTAGCTTCTGGAGTGGAATGACTAGAAGGCTTCCTTCGGGCCACCAGGAGGGCCATGAGCATCTGATCCTCAAGTCTGCGAATCACCCTCAAAGACTAAGGATAGCATTTTGGTCCATGCACTCCTCTTACGAAAATCTGTTAATGTATGTACTTATTTGACGTTCTAGCCACCAACGATGCTCAACAATGTATTCCATGAAACCCAGCTGCAACCTTATGACTGGAGGGTACATATGTGAACAGTCCCAGGAGAGGAGACTCTGTACCCTCTCTGACCTGCCGCAAGAATCAGAGAAAGAGAGGTCAGTGGCATGACTTAACCGATGACTAGAGATTACTTATTTACAGCCAGAAGAGTGTAAGATAGTGAAGACAAATGTGTCCAACCTTTTATTGCTCTGATCTAGTTTCACACTGATCTTCACCCATGAGACTGGAAATTCTGTCTTGAAAACCAATTCATGTCAGAAAACGAACAAAAAAGGAGTGGTTAAAGTCAGCGGTGACCAAGATGCTTGATGATAGTGTCAATTGATACTCTCAACATCCAGGGTAAGCCGGGTGGTAATTAGTCTCAGAAGAAGGGTTCATGGATATCTGTTTTTTTATGGACTATTGAAGTCTCAATAAAGTGGCCCACTCCGGTCCCCATCCATTCACTGGGGTGCACAGGTTTCTGGGTAAGTTGGATGCTATAAAGGTCCTGAATATGTTACATGTGTCTGTACAGCACCTGCTCATCACAAGATGGGCCTCCTGGTGCAGAGAGAGCATGAGTTCCAGGAAAAGAACAAGACCTGGAATAAAATTTGGGACCGAATCAAATGAGGACAGAGACTGCAACGTGAATTAGAAATGCAACATTTTCAGCTGTTTCTCGGAAGTAACAGAAGTTACGAGTCAGGGTCATATGTAGAGATTGGGTGGTCCAATTATATGCTGTCAGGCAAGAAGGTATGGCACAAAGGTGGGCGGTAAAGAGGTTGAATGAAGCGTGCAGGCAGATTTTCATGGGGAAACTCTGGCCCTAAGATAGCATGGGCCAGTCCCATCCAACACCGTGTGTGTGTGGCACAAAAGCTTGAAGAGAGCCCGGATGGGTGGACTGGGGCTGTAAAGTGAAGCTTCACAGAAGTGCAAGCAGGAAGATTGAGTGCTAGTCCTGGTGCTGCATTTTGAATATTAGGCAGTGTCCTCTGAGGAGAATCTAGACCCCCTACATAAAGTGTGTTACTGTAATCTAGATGGCTGGTGGTCATTGCCTGTGTGACCAGTTTGTGGATGTAAATGTAGAGCCATTCAAGAATCTTATGTAGCGTCGGAAGAATAACACAGCAGGATGCAGATACTGAGGTCCCCTGGTGTTTAATGGACACATTTTTGTCCAGTATGATGCTGAGACTTCTTGCCAAATATGTGGGTGACGGGGGAGTTCCTCGGACTCTAGGCCATCATTCTTTGGACCACACAGTGACAGCTTTTACAAAGAGGGTGACCTCAGTGCTGTCCAAATTTAGTTTCAAACACTTTTCCTTCATCCAGTGGGTAGTATGAAGCATGCAACTGAGATGTTAGTGCGTGTCTCGTTGATGTTTTTGAGCGGCAGATATGATCAGCTGAGTATCATCAGCATATGAAACAATAATGAAGCCAAAGCATCAGGTGATTTCTGCTAAAGTGTCCATTTATATACTAAAAGAGTTGGGCTCAGGGTAGAGCCCTGAAGGAGTATTAGAGAGGTTAGAGGTAGCCGAACCATTTGCAATCAGCTGGATGGGAAGGACTGAAGTCAATTCAAGGCATCAAGGAATATATCCAAGTCGTATAAGCGTTTGAGGACATTAGCATATGGCAGAGTATCAAACACCATGGAACAGTTGAGTTGGTTGATGTTGGCTGGCTTGCCTTTATCCAGTGCGCACCTGATCATATCGATCGCTGTCAGTAAAGCAGTGTCTGTGCAGTGAGCTGCCCTGAAGCCTGACTAAGAGGAGTCTAGCAGAAGGTTAGATTCTGGATAGCTGGTCAGTTGTTCACTGGTCAGTTCTTTCAAGCACCATGGCTGGATGGGGCAGGAGGGAAATGCGTCTGTAATTAACCCATTTTGGGAGGTCCAATGAGGGTTGTTTTAAGAGTAGGAGAATGTTAGGATGGATGTACCATGTTACAACGCATACCATTACAACTACCTACCGTTACAACGCGACCATTACAACGCATACCATTACAACGCATAGCGCTTTGGGGTGCTGGATAGTGGTAAGTATAATTTACTATTCTAACTCCAGTCCCCGTGGACCCTAGGGAAGGTGTTGGATAGTAAATTATACTTATTCCCTATCCTAGAGCGCCCCCCAGCGCAATGCGTTGTAATGGTATGCGTTGTAAAAGTCGCGTTGTAACAGTAGTGCGTTGTAACAAATGCGTTGTAACAGGTGTATACCGTTAGGATAGTTCCATATAATGGGAAGTTCCACAGTGTACGGAGATATTAAACAGCGCGGCAAAGGTGCTGCAGAGGAGCTTGATATGTGAGGAGATAAAATACGAACAAGGATCATCAGGATAGCATTGGATGGAACATGTTCAACTGAGACAGTGTTTCGGAAAGTGTTTCTGGTCGATATCCCTTGTCCCTAGTGCCTAGCAGAGGAAGATGTTCTCCACCCCAGATGCCCTATAACTATTCAAGGTCCTGAGCTTTGGGTTAAGCAATGAGGTGCTGAATAGAGCAGATGAGTTTAGTGTCACCCATATTCAGAACACTTGGGAGTAACTTTCCAAACAGTGTTATCAGCACTAGAGAACATCGAACTGACTATCAAGACAGATCAAGCGTTAGATCGGTAAGGGCTTTGTGGTGTGCCCTGAATGCTAGAAGAGCAGTGGTAAGGTCCATCCTCTCCAACTCTAAGCCACAACCGTGGCCTCCACCGTGAAGTAAACTACTAATGTTGACACTCGGGTTCATGAGCTTCAATTCACATTCAGCGCCGAGACCAGGCATGTAGGCGCAACCTGACTGAACCCAGGCAGCTGCTGGACAGCTTAAGCCCACTTGGGATGTGTCGACTGTGACTGCACAATGCACAATCTCTTGATGATTTGTCTCTCTTTGTTGTACGAACCCTCCGGAAACATAAGGGAATACGTTCTTTCTGCTGTTGGATGGGTGAACCACGTTTATGAGTGGCATCACTTTTGACTTCATGTAATTAAAAAGTTGGCTTAGTGGGATCCGTGAAAATGAGGCCAATGTAGCAAATAAAGAACACCCGACCAGTCAGCAACCAACTGAACAACAACCTTAATGGGATTCACGTTAATAATCATGTCCTCCTTTTAACATTTCTTCCATCATTAGTTCACGCCTAAGGAATAAACCTTGTAAATGAAAGTCCTTTCTAGGTATTCTGTACCAAGTTCTTTAATGTGACGATGAGGGCAGGCTAGAGAGTCAGGTGTTTGCAATTCCTAGTATTTGTTCTGTTTTCTTGGTTTATTATATTCTTGTAATGCCAATTTCTGCACTAGGACAACATGTATTTTTAGGAGTCTTCATCAGGACGGCGTAGTCCGTCTCACAACTTGTGTATCTCATTTGGATTCCCTGGGGATAGTACATGTATTTACCCTGAAAGAAAAGCTGCCTCGCCATGTAAGGCATGGCCTAATTCAATGTGGCTGTAGGTACATTTATAGAGTGAGATGTGTCTCACTGCAAAAATATAGGACCTTCTCCTGCTCAGGTGTTACTACTAAGGTCACAACAAGGAGTTGAGCTGAGCAGAATTTCCTGGTGGAATTCCCCTCTGCTCAGTCATGAGTGGACCGTTGTTCTAGCATGTGGAGGAACAGAGGACCTAATTTTATCAGCCAGAAAATCTGGTGTGGAAAACCAAATTCGGAATGTGCTGTATTGCAGCTTGAAGCGTTCATTGGCTCCCATCTGACCTCAGGCAAGGTTTAGGGAGAGCATATAATCCCCGACCGGTTAGACAATATTTCCCTCGTTCCCTTCTCCCAGTCCATCCCTTCACTCCACCCTACGCCTTATTCCAGCTATCGCACACATTTACCACCTACTGAGAGTGTGTGGTAAAAGTGTATGTGAACCCCGCAGGAAAGGAAATTCCATGCAGAGTAACGCCTGATATATCTGGGAACTGACTATCTTTTACTATGTGGAATTGAACTCATAATTGCCTGGTTCTGGTGGAGTGGTACTGCATAGTACCAGTAATTATGGGTCAGGGTTTGTACACTGCTAGTACCATGCAACTCAAAACTGACTCATAACTGGACTCTAAATTGTAATTTAAGAGCACACAGTGGCATCAACTTACCACATGTGTTTGTAAGCAAACGTTCACCCCTTGTGGCATTTTAGCTAATCTAGAGTGCCAAGTATGTGTCAACCAGTCTTGTTGGCGACATTGAACCATTGGGAGTCTGCCAGTGCTTAATTTCTAAAACAATAAGTGCCCGGGCCCTCCTCAGGAGGCCACTGCATCGAACACCTCCCACTGCACCTGCCAGTGCTGCCATCACGTGGCAGACTGTCATACAAGCCGGTGTTGCCGATTAAATTCCGGTACAGAGCACTGGCTCAAATTAAGCACACTGGAACCTCCAACACCGAAAATACTTGACCCATGATCAGTTATTTTAAAGCACAGGTCCCTCGTTGCCAACCACAAACAGGTCTCACCCTTAAAAACTTGAATGTTTCATGAGGGCATGAAAGCGAGTGGATTTGGAGAGAAATAGCAAAATAATAAAAGAAGATAGAAAAAGAGCAGGACAATAAATAAAAGAAAATGAGAACGAGTGAAGAGAAATAAGGAGGCTAGAAGATGAGAAGGTAGAAAAACTAAAGCTAGAACAACAAAAAAGAGGTATATTATTTATATATATATATATATATATATATATATATATATATATATATATATATATATATATATATGATATACCTCTTTGTTGTTCTAGCTTTAGTTTTTCTAGAAGAGAAGGTAGAAAAACTAAAGCTAGAACAACAAAGAAGAGGTATATTATTTATTTATATATATATATATATATACATATATATATATATATATATATATATATATGATATACCTCTTTGTTGTTCTAGCTTTAGTTTTTCTAGAAGAGAAGGTAGAAAAACTAAAGCTAGAACAACAAAAAAGAGGTATATTATTTATTTATATATATATATATATATATATATATATATATATATATATATATATATATATATATATATATATATATATATATATATATGATATACCTCTTTGTTGTTCTAGCTTTAGTTTTTCTAGAAGAGAAGGTAGAAAAACTAAAGCTAGAACAACAAAGAAGAGGTATAGTGTGTGTGTGTAAGATGTTTCCTTTTTCAGCGTATTTATAACGATGGAGTCACTACATATCTGCTTTCTGAGTTAAAGCACAATTAATACATTCATACGTTTTACTTAAAAAAGAAGAAAGAACGTTGAGTTATAAAGAGAAACTGGCGGTCGTGTAAACTGCTCCAACACTTGGGTCGAGTTCGCGCTATATAAAACTGCCAAAACAATTAAATGCAGAAACAAATGTATAAAGAATAGTAAGAAAAGAAACTGAAAAAGAGCACACGAAAACGACAAAGCGAGAGCGCACGAGAATGGAAACGGAATGCTGGGTTGAGTCACACAGCTCGCGCCTGCTCAGAGCTCGTGCTCGCGAGGAGGCGCGCGGTCTGGAGAGACGTGAGCTCGAGGACAATCCAGATAGCACTCGGACTTTCAGCTTTCGCTACTGGAGCTGTGACGTTCAGTGTCTCCTTGGCTTGCCACAAAGGGAAGGCTAGCTTGTCAGACCCCTTTCTTTTCTCTTTCACAGTTAAGTCAGCCTTTAGCCTAAATGAGACATTTATTTGGAATGTGCTCTCATTGTCCCATTAACTGCATGAATTGACCTGCCTGTAACCACGCCTCCCAGACTACGCCGCGAGGCCCGAAAGTGACTCACATGGGCTATTTTAAATGTCATCCACTTTTGCAAGCTACGATCTGACGAGCTTTGACATCACACATGTCAGTTCTTTATTGGGTTATGTTCGTCAACCTATGTGTAAACAAACAATAAAAGCTTTGCAAATAGCAACAAAATACAACATATCTCTGGGACTTTCCCGGAATTAACGTTTTAACTGCTGCGCTTACCAATTCCCCAGTGCACTGCTGAGCCCTGTTTTTTTGGGCTATTTGGACTAGTTCGTGCTTGGGCTCAATACATTTTTTTCCACATAAGGTATCTACGGCAATTTAGCCTCCTTGTTTTTCGACCAGCCTGGGCAGGGCACAAGTCCTAAAAAAAGAAGTGGGGGGACTCTCCAAGGTAGGCGTGGTCACAGGAAGTGACATCACGACAGGAAGTGACATCACGACAGGAAGTGACATCACAACAGGAAGTGACATCACAACAGGAAGTGACATCACAACTGGAAGTGACATCGCATGTAAGGCAGATCTATCATTTGCGTATATTGCAAGATTTAACAATTGAAGCTGCTTGGTACTTAAGCCTGTGACTTAAGGTCCCTGTATGGAGGAATTAGCAGCCCAAATGTGGATGAAGTTTGGCGTACAACTACATTAGTCAAGCCATTAAGTGCTGTAAGTTAGGCATACTAAAACATGGGATCATGAACAAAAGTAGAATTAGTGTGTTGAAAAAAGCCGAAGAAAAGCACATACTAGAAACTACAATAGTGATTATCAAAACTATAAAATTTATTACGCTACCTAGAACACGACATTTACATTTATTAACAAGTATAATACACTGTGACCATGAGAGAAAAAAATGCAAGGTGCACACTTACAGTAGTGCAATTATCCAAACACTGACAGGATTGAGCCTAAATTAAAAATATACTGACATACGTAATGCCAAGTCAGACATCATCATGGAGTCATGTTTAAATGAACAATCCAGCGCCATCCTACACCTCCCCATTCCACAAAATTATACAATTCAGACCGACAACACAAACTAGAAGGGGGCGTTGCTGTCATCATTAAACATTCCATGTGGAAACAGCGACACACGGAAGAACACACAAGGGTACACCATCATACTACTTACATTTTGTAGCCTGGTGTCAATTGTTCAATGCAGGGCTTAATTTGTGCCACTGCTTAGTGCCGGCACTTAATTGGCAGGGCCGGGTCTAGTGGGACTCTGATTCTACACGCACGAGGCGCACAGTGCATGTAAAATGCTTTAATTTAACTTACAGCACACTTGCTAGTACTAATACTTAATTAACTCCTCAAGTCTCGTGCAGCCGCATCGCATTGTGTTTAGTTTTTCACATCTCAGTTTACCCTTAATTGTTCACGATCACTTGAATAATGAATGGAATATTCTGAGTGGGAGAGCTCTTTGGCAGCACTCTGCCAGGTTTCTCTCTCGTCACTCTCATGCTGCTGTGTTAAAGAGCCTCGGTTCTACCGCACAAAGAATTAGGGTGACCAACTGGCATTGGTGCAAATTCAGGACGGTGAGTGTAAAAATTCAGGACAAAGGGTCAAAATTCAGGACACAAATTCAGGACAGGAGGTCAAAATTCAGGACAAAACTTCAGGACAATAGGTACGTTTTACAGACACATCAGAGGTCGCGCAATAGTATATAAGTAAGCCCAGCCATTTCCAAAAATATTCAACCATTTGCAAACCTATCCATCATGTATCCTTCCATCTATCATTTCACTCATCCATCCCTTCATCCATCCCCTCATCCATCCTTTCACTCATCCTCAATTATCCATCCATCCATCCACCCTTTCACCCTATCCATCTGTACACTTATCCATCCACTACTTATCCCATCCATCCATTCATTCATCCATTCAGCCATTTACCCTTTCACCAACCCAGCCATCCTTTCACTTACTAATCCTTCCACCCATCCACTCTTTTAGTCATCCATCCATCTTCCCTTTCTCTCTCCATCAACCCTTTCACTTAGCCTTCCTTCCATCCATCCATCCACCCACCCATCCATCTACTCATCCATTCATGAATCCATCCATTGCCCCTTTCACTCATCCATCTATCATTTCACTCCTTCACACATCTATTCATCTTTTTGTCCATCTACCCTCCCTTTCACTCACTCGTCCATCCTTACACCCACCCTTTCACTTATATGTCCATTCATTCACCCTTGCACTTATCAATCCATCAATCCATCCATAATTTCACTCATCCACCTACCCCCCATCATCCACCCACCATCCACCCACCCACTCATCCATCCTTTCACCCACCCACCATCCAATCCACTGATCCATCCTTTCACCCACCCACCATCCACCCACCCACTCATCCATCCATCCTTTCACCCACCCACCCACTCATCATCCATCCATCCATCCTTTCACCCATCCACTCATCATCCATCCATCCATCCATCCTTTCACCCACCCACTTATCCATCCATCCATCCCTTCACCCACTCTCCATCCATCCATCCTTTCACCCACCCATCATCCATCCATCCATCCCTTCACCCACTCTCCATCCATCCATCCTTTCACCCACCCATCATCCATTCATCCATCTGTCCTTCCCCTCATCATCCATCCATCCATCCCCTCATCATCCATCCATCCTTCTCCTCATCATCCGTCCATCCTTTTCCCTCATCATCCATCCATCCTTTTCCCTCATCATCCATCCATCCATCCATCCTTCCCCTCATCATCCATCCATCCTTCCCCTCAATCATCCATCCATCCTTTTCCCTCATCACCCATCCATCCTTTCCCCTCATCATCTATCCATCCATCCACCCGTCCCCTCATCATCCATCCATCCTTCCCCTCATCATCCATCCATCCTTCCCCTCATCATCCATCCATCCTTTCACCCACCCCCTCATCATCCATCCATCCATCCATCCTTTCACCCACCCCCTCATCATCCATCCACCCCCTCATCATCCATCCATTCCCTCATCATCCATCCATTCCCTCATCATCCATCCGTTCCCTCATCATCCATCCATCCCCTCATCATCCAATCCATCCACCCTTCCCCTCATCATCCATCCATCCTTCCCCTCATCATCCATCCATCCTTTCACCCACCCCCTCATCATCCATCCATCCTTTCACCCACCCCCTCATCATCCATCCATTCCCTCATCATACATCCATTCCCTCATCATCCATCCATTCCCTCATCATCCATCCATCCATCCCCTCATCATCCAATCCATCCACCCTTCCCCTCATCATCCATCCTTTCACCCACCCCCTCATCATCCATCCATCCTTCCCCTCATCATAAATCCATCCATCCTTCCCCTCATCATCCATCCTTTCCCGTCATCCATCCATCCTTCCCCTCATCCATCCTTCCTTTCATCCATCCTTCCCCTCACCCATCCATCCATCCCATCCATTTATCCTGCCCTTCATCCATCCATCCTTCCCCTTACCCATCCATCCATCCATCCCATCCATTTATCCTGCCCCTCATCCATCCATCCTTCTTCTCCATCCATCCATCCATCCATCTCCTCATCCATCATCCTTCCCCTCACCCATCCATCCATCCATCCATCCATCCCATCCATTTATCCTGCCCTTCATCTATCCATCCTTCCCCTCCATCCTTCTCCTCATCCACTTATCCTTCCTCTCATCCATCCATCCTTCCCCTCCATCCCTCATCCTTCCCCTCATCCATCTTTCCCCTCATCAATCATCCAGCTACCCTTCCACCCTTCCACCCATACATCCAGCTATTTACATTTTCTCTCCATCCTTCCCCTCACTCATCAATCCATCTATCCTCTCTCATTATCCATTTATTCAATCTTTCATTCACCCTTTCACTAATTCATCCAGCCATTCACATATCCCTTCACGTACTTACACGCCCACCTTTCCATATTAATTTTGAGCTGAGCCCTTTTGAGAAGAGGCCCATCAAGAACTTCACCCTCGCTGCAGGGGCCGTTCCAGGACTGGGACAGAAGCCACCCAGGGCGGAGACAGGATCCACCACAGGGGGGACAAGAGCCATCACAGGCGGGGGTGGACTGGAGCCACAACATGCGGGACAGGAGCCATCACAGGCGGGGGTGGACTGGAGCCACAACAAGGGGGGACATGAGCCATCACAGGCGGGGGTGGACTGGAGCCACAACATGGGGGAACAGGAGCCATCACAGGCGGGGGTGGACTGGAGCCACCACATGGGGGACAGGAGCCATCACAGGCGGGGGTGGACTGCAGCCACCACATGGGGGGACAGGAGCAGGAGTCATCACAGGGGAGGGAACGTGACCCATCAGGGTGGGCACAGGGGTGGGCATGCAGTATTCTAGTATCATCTTGGGCTTCTCACCCCCTCCTGCACAAGACAACGAGAAGACAGGCTCTCTGTCCAAAATGCCATCCCCCACTGTGATGTACAGTACTTACAGGAGATACTCTAAGAGAACTGATTGAACTGATTGTCCTCCATACTTTGTTAATCGGTGTGGGTGCGATTGTGCCATTTCTTTATTGTATTACATTATGCATGTTTGAAGTACCAAGGTTTGCTTACAAATTAGTGACAGTAATTAAGCTCGGTGAAGAGAAGCAGGTGCTGCCTCGGTGTAATCAGGGGTGAAATCTGGCCGAGTCTAGGATGTTTGGGGCCCTGGGTAGAAATGGAATGTGTGAGCCCCTCTAAATAGCAGATACAAGACACATTCAGGGCTGTTTGCATGTGAATGGATGCCCCCTGCTCCTGAACCTGCAGCCCCTCCCCCTGTCACCTTCAAGCACCTCTTAACAGCTCATCAAGGGCTGGAGGTGTGAGGGTTGCCATCCCGCTGCGCCTCTACAGTGCTGCGGGGGGTCTGAGCTTTCATACAGCATCGGAGTCAAGAAGGGAGGTGGGGGCAAGCTGTGCCCGGTCAAAATTACAGACAAATGGTAGGTGCAGGGGCGTGGTGACCACCGGCGTGCTTGGTAACTTCCGGATTCAGCCAGCCACTCGCCCACCCGGAAATGCTTTAGCAGAAGGTCTGCGCGGGCTGGGCAGGACTGCATCCAAATTGCAACATCCTGCATCACTCCTCCGGTTTTCCGTTGCCATGGATGGTACCAGTGAGTGACAGAGCAGTCTGGTAAAAAATAAAACGAAAGCTGCAGGTGTGCTTCTCAGCCACGCGCAGCCTCGCTCTTGGTGTCCTCGTGCAGGTGACATCACCCACCCGCCTCGCCTATTGGGGCTCCAAAGTTGTCCAATGTGGGGTGAGCTGTCAGAAGCGCTGACTGACGTGCAGTCCTTCGTTTATAATGGAGACGGAAAACTCCCAGAATGCAGAGCACCGTGAGCTTTAAAACCTGCACTTGACCAGTCACCTATAATCGACTTGGATCTGTGTACCCAGCAGGCAGAGAGAGGCCTGAGTGAGCAGGCACTGTCCCAGCAGATGCGCCCAATTATGCGGCACTAACTGAATTGTTTCCTTAGCAAAACAGCCCTCGCGGTCCCGTTTTTTATTGGTGGACTCGGTTTTGATTTAGCAGGGTGGACGGCGTCCACCCTGAAAAACCCTCGGAAATAAGTGGGTGGATGCCGTCCACCCGCGTGGTACCCCGACTCGTGCCCTGAGCCTGGGCATTCTAAAGTTACCATGGGTTTGTGAATTCTCCCAGAAGGGACCGAGACTATGGGCGAAATATAGCAACATTTTAAGTTTTGGGGGAAAAATAGGGGGAAAGTACTCTGGATAAAAGTGTCTTCTTTTTTTTTTTTTTTTACAAAAAATGGCATAAACAAAGGATTCGCTGTGCTAAAGTCACCATCTTTCCAGCTTTCAGGAATATGCAGAACTGGATTAAAAAAAATCATTTTTACATTCTACAGTTTTGGCATTCTTCAGAGGCAGTCTATTTTTACTATTTTTGTCATCTCATACTACTTGCAGTTTGCGTGGCTCTCAGCTGTTTTTCCTTTACACATAATCACTTGCAGACCTCCAAATGTTGACTAAAAACCATATTTCCCTCACATTTCTGTGATGGAAAGTTCTGGAATATGTGGAGAGCCACAAGCTTCTTTCCACCCAGCATTTCCCCAAGTCTCCAAATAAAAATTGTACCTCACTTGTGACGGTAGACCTAGTGCCCGTGACAGGAAACGGCCCAAAACACAACATGGATACATCACGTTTTTCCGCTCAAAACGGACCCTTTTTTGCAGAGTGGTTAGCTGTGGAGTTTGGGCCCTGGCTCAGCCAACACCTAAGAAAACCTAGCAAACCTGTTACAGTTTTTTAAAACTAAACAACCAGGGGATTGTAACAGTGCATGGCTTGTCTGGCTCTCACTATGTAATTTTACCCAGAAGCCTATGCAAACATCAAACTTTGGTTAAAAAAAAGCATACACTTTCCTCACATTTCTGCAACGCAATGTTCTGGAATCTGCAGGAAGCCACATATTTGATTCCACCCTTAGTTCCCACTTGACCCTGATAAGAAAGGTACCCCACCTGTGTGAGTGGGCAACAAGACCTTGACACAAAAAAAGCCCTTAAGTGATACATTGAGAGATAAACCATTGGATAGCTATGGTATTTGGGGCTGTGCTGTGGTACCACCCATGCAAACCTACAAAACACAGATATTTTTTAAACCTAGACAACCAGGGTATTCAAGGAGGGTGTGCCATGTGTGGATCCCATGAAGTTTTCTCACCCACAATTCAGGAGCGGCCCATGCAGGTAAGAGTGGTGGGGTGGTGGGACCAGGTTAGGGGGGAGGAGGGGGGGGGGGGGGTTTCAACAGATGACCACAAGGGAAAATTAAATAAGTAATTCATTTTCCCTCATCGCCTGTCAAAATCCCCCCCACACCCAGTCCCACCACTCTTACTACACCGGCTGTGTCTGCCACAATTCACTGCAAACCTTGAACTTTGCCTGAAATCACACATTTTCCTTACATTTCTGTGATGGATCTGGAATCCGCAGGAATCCACAAAATTCCTACCACCTAGCCTTAACCCACTTATGCCAATGAAAACACTTGCCCACTTTAATGTCTGACCTAGTGCTCTCAACAATAACAGATCAAACCGAGGTCAATGGGTGAACCATCACAAAGGCCCCCATTGACCTTAATTGGATCCTTTCCTGTCGCGGACACTAGGTCCAGCCACACAGATGGTGCAATGTTTTTATCGGCACAAGAGGGGTAACGCTAGGTGGTAAGAATTTTGTTTGCAGGGAATTGTGGGTAAGAAAATGTTGTGGGATTCAGGCGAAGTGGATGTCCCGGTGTTAGAAATTGCATTTCTGGTTGACTAGGGCTTGCGCCTAAGCCAGGCAGAAACCACCACGGGAAACATCCTTTACGACGCAACTTTTACCACGCAGTACCTTTACAACACAGGTTTTTCAATGCAAGTCATTACAACGACAGTAACCACTATTTTTTATTTTAACCTCAGAAAAATATTTTTCTGTTACATTTATAGAGCGCGTAGACTACTGGTAGTCTACACGCTCTATAAATGTAATTTTTCATTTCATTTCATTTCATATATTTAAATTAATTAAAGATTGAATTCAAAATTAAGTTAATAGGGCTGTTACAGTTTTTTGTTTTGTTCTGCCGTTAAAACATATTAAATTGATTTACGTTCATATTTATTATTTAACATAACAATATTTGTACTAATATATTAGAAAGTTGAATCCACTTTTTACATTTTTCCGATACTTGACATTATGGAGATCTACATCACAACTGTGGATTCTTTCTTTGGTATTGCATAGGGCAAAGTAAAAAAGTATATTTAACTCAAAAAAGTTTATATATGTGAGGATCCCGCCGCAGGAAGGGTAGGGGATGTGGAGGTGGAGATTTACACTTGTATGTTTGTGAATAGCATTTTGTAGTGCTTTAGCAGGAGTATTGTAGTGCTAGTACACATACTAGAAAAGGCAGTTTGTGTATAGTCACCTTAGTTTTTCAATCTTCAAAGCTTGACTTTCATCCAAACATGCAGTGTCTGATCTTAAGTAACATTTAACATTCAGTCACACTTGTGAGTGTCACTGTTCCCTTTTACCCTAATATTGTCATTCAAAGATCCCGCCACGGGCCCCCGAAGTGAAGGTCTGTATGCTTTTCCACGGCGGAAAAGCCGCTGCGGAAAAGCATACATCTTAGACCATGCTAATATGGCTGGCGGTGTGTGATAGACACCGCCAGCCATGTTAAAGCTTTTCCGCCGCGGTCGGAAGGCGACCGCGGCGGAAGAGCTGCGGACAGATTTCCAGACCCACCGCCATCCTAATATGGCGGTGGGTCTTTTGTGGCTCAGCAGTGGTTTTACCGCATCCTCTGGGCCGGCGGTGGCTTCCGCCGGCCCGGAGGATGTGGGAAAACCGCGATCCTAATCTACCCCTTAGTTTGGGGAACAGGCATTACTTTGTTATCATTTTGTTTCACAATTTCAGTAAACGCACTGCACATCTTAATTTCTTTTTCTCAAATATGTCTGCAAAAAGATTACAAGAACCTCAAAATAATATAGAGGTTGACCAATGGCCAGTCTTCCTAAATTTCTATGATGAAGTTAGGGGTATGAAAGAGACCCACGAGAGACTGAAATACCGAGGGGCTGGGGCTATTAGCTCCAGTGGCTGCCAGTAATTTTAGCAGGGAGGGCAGTGGACAGGACACACACACACACGCAGACACACACACACTCACTCACTCATACGTATGCATTCACACATGCACACGCACACACACACACATTCACAACACTCACTCCATAAATACACACACCAAACATGAAAAAAGTCCCACTTACCTGCGCAGCTCTGCCTCGGAAGTCCCAGAAGGGTTGGGACTGCTTCCTTCTCTCAGTGGCTGACCTATGGTCAGCCAATGAGGAGAGGCAGCAATCCCTTCCTCGTCACATAGTGGGATGAGGTCAATGAGAGTTGCTGACCCTACCCCACTCTGTGACAAGCTGTCACTGATTGACTCTCTGCCCAGAGCACTTCAGGGCCTAAACCTGAAGCGGGCAGGTCTGAGCCAATCAGTGATGCTCAGAACACAATTGCATAGTTAATATTCCATTACAATATAGCATTAAGTATTAAAGCAATAGTAAACATGAATTACCACACTGCCCCTCACTATGAGGGAGTGGGCCTTAAAGTGCTTTGCCAGACTGAAGAGGCCAGACCCACACAGAATATGTGACAGCTGCAGCCCGGCAAAGTTCAAAATAATAAAATGAAGATAGAAAAAGAGCAGAACAATGAAAGAAAATGAGAACGAGTGAAGAGAAATAAGGAGGCTAGAAGAAGAGAAGGTAGAAAAACTAAAGCTAGAACAACAAAGAAGAGGTATATTATATGTATAGATATATGTGTGTGTGTGTGTGTGTGTGTGTGTGTGTGTGCAAGATGTTTCCTTTTTCAGCGTATTTATAACGATGGAGTCACTACATATCTGCTTTCTGTGTTAAAGCACAATTAATACATGTATACGTTTTACTTAAAAAAGAAGAAAGAACGTTGAGTTATAAAGAGAAACTGGCGGTCGTGTAAACTGCTCCAACACTTGGGTCGAGTTCGCGCTATATAAAACTGCCAAAACAATTAAATGCAGAAACAAATGTATGAAGAATAGTAAGAAAAGAAACTGAAAAAGAGCACACGAAAACGACAAAGCGAGAGCGCACGAGAATGGAAACGGAATGCTGGGTTGAGTCACACAGCTCGCGCCTGCTCAGAGCTCGTGCTCGCGAGGAGGCGCGCGGTCTGGAGAGACGTGAGCTCGAGGACAATCCAGATAGCACTCGGACTTTCAGCTTTCGCTACTGGAGCTGTGACGTTTCAGTGTCTCCTTGGCTTGCCACAAAGGGAAGGCTAGCTTGTCAGACCCCTTTCTTTTCTCTTTCACAGTTAAGTCAGCCTTTAGCCTAAATGAGACATTTATTTGGAATGTGCTCTCATTGTCCCATTAACTGCATGAATTGACCTGCCTGTAGCCACGCCTCCCAGACTACGCCGCGAGGCCCGAAAGTGACTCACATGGGCTATTTTAAATGTCATCCACTTTTGCAAGCTACGATCTGACGAGCTTTGACATCACACATGTCAGTTCTTTATTGGGTTATGTTCGTCAACCTATGTGTAAACAAACAATAAAAGCTTTGCAAATAGCAACAAAATACAACATATCTCTGGGACTTTCCCGGAATTAACGTTTTAACTGCTGCGCTTACCAATTCCCCAGTGCACTGCTGAGCCCTGTTTTTTTAGGCTATTTGGACTAGTTCGTGCTTGGGCTCAATACATTTTTTTCCACATAAGGTATCTACGGCAATTTAGCCTCCTTGTTTTTCGACCAGCCTGGGCAGGGCACAAGTCCTAAAAAAAGAAGTGGGGGGACTCTCCAAGGTAGGCGTGGTCACAGGAAGTGACATCACGACAGGACATCACGACCCACTTGTGGGACACCCCCGCGCCGCACGGCCACCAGCTGCTGCGTGTGTTCCCCTCTGCCTGCCTTCTGCCTCGCCGCCGGCCTCGCTGACGCCGTGGTCGCTCCCCTCTGGTTTCCCAGTTGTTTTGCCCTAAATTTGTGCTTGTCTGTTTCTGCCGTCTGCTCGCGTATTTTGCTGTTTTTATTTGTTTTGCCCGTAATTTGTGCTTGTCTGTTTCTGCCGTCTGCTCGCGTATTTTGCTGTTTTTATTTGTTTTGCCCGTAATTTGTGCCTGTTAATTTCTTTGTATCCCCTGTGCCGTGTCCAGTTTCCTTCCTGATTGGCCGCCTACCTCGCCGCCCTCCGCTCTCGCTTCCCGCCACCGACATTGGCCCCGCCCCTTTTTCTCTTCTGTTCCCTCCCCGCTCCCGCCTCCCAGCTGCTCCGCCCACCCGCGCACTTCGCCTTAAATGGTGACCGTGCGGACGCGCAGCGGTCACGCGCAGCGGGCGCGCCGATTGTGCGCCGAAGGCGCGCCAAAGGTAAGCCCGTCTACGCCCGTCCGCGACCGGATCGCGACCAGCGCCAGGACCCCTGGCCCACGAAGACCCCGACCGACCCGCCTGACGTACTCCGCCGCCACCCTCACCGCTCTCAACACCGGCCGACTCCCAGAATGCCATCAAGCCTCTCCACGACGTACCCACGGACCCTTCAGCTGCCACGCCTGCAAGTTCACCTGCATCCGGACCTGCCTCGCACCAGCACCCACCAAGCCGAACACCAGCAGTACCCACCTCAAGTGCATCCTGCTCAACACCCGCTCCGTCCACAGACATGCCATCGAACTCTGGAACCTCCTCGACACCACAGCTCCAGACGTTGCCTTCCTCACGGAGACCTGGATGAACGCCTCTTCAGCTCCCGACATCGCCATCGCCATCCCAGAGGGCTACAAGATCGTCCGGAGGGACCGAAACGCCAACCAGATGGGAGGAGGCATCGCCATCATCCACAGGAGCACCATCCGTCTCACGACCAGCACCGACGACTCCCTGACCACCGCCGAACACCTGCATTTCCAGATCCACACCAACCCGAACACCACCCTCAGAGGCACCCTGATCTACCGACCCCCTGGACCACGCACACAATTCAGCGAGGACATCGCCGACTTCGTCAGCCCACATGCCCTCCCCTCCGCTGACTACATCCTCCTGGGAGACCTCAACTTCCATCTGGAGAACAACAACGACCGCAACACCAGCACCCTGCTCGACAACCTCACCAACCTGGGACTCAAGCAACTGGTGTCCACCCCCACCCACCTCGCCGGACACACACTCGACGCTGTCTTCTCATCCAGCAAGGACATCAACTTCAGCCACACCACAGAGCTTCAATGGACGGACCACAGCTGCGTCCACTTCACCTTCAAGAAAACAACGACCCACCACCACCAGCAACAGACCGCCCGCAGAAGCTGGAACAAGATCACAGCAGACCAGCTCGCCACCTCCCTGAGCCAGCACCCTCCTGCCAGCTCAGCGAACCCCAGCCAGGCCGCCGACAACCTCACGAAGTGGATCAGCAACTGCGCGGACGAACTCGCCCCACTGAGGACCCCGCCCAGCAGACCCGGCAGCAAGAAAGCCCCATGGTTCACCGACGAACTCAAGAGCTCCAAGAAGAACTGCCGAGCCCTCGAGAAAGTCTGGAGAAGGGAACCGACACCGGACAACAGGACCTCCTTCAAACTTGCCACCCGGAAACACCACCAGCTGATCCGCGCCGCCAAGAAAACAGCATTCAAGGACCGGTTGGACAACAACGCACACAACTGCAAGGAACTCTTCAACATCGTCAAAGAGCTTTCCAACCCCAGCGCAGGAAACAACGACATCACCCCATCGCAAGACCTCTGCAACTCCCTGGCTTCATACTTCCACAACAAGATCGCGGACATACACAACAGCTTCAACAACCAACCAACGCACACCATGACCGAACAACCACCCCCCACCACCACCCTCCACGCCTGGACCCCGATCAGCACCGAAGACACCATCCGCACGATGAACTCCATCCACTCCGGATCACCGACCGACCCCTGCCCTCACCACGTCTTCAACAAAGCCGACGCTGTCATCGCACCCCACCTGCGAGACATCATCAACACATCCCTCGACACCACCATCTTCCCCGAGAGCTGGAAACACGCCGAACTCAGCGCCCTACTCAAGAAACCAACAGCGGACCCCACCGACCTCAAGAATTACCGCCCCATCTCGCTCCTCCCGTTTCCAGCCAAAGTCATCGAGAAGACCGTCAACAAGCAGATGGCCGCTTTCCTCGAGACGAACGGATCCCTCGACCCCTCACAGTCCGGCTTCCGAGCCAACCACAGCACCGAGACCGCCCTCATCGCCGCCACCGACGACATCCGAGCCCTGATGGACAATGGAGAAACAGCGGCCCTCATCCTCCTAGACCTCTCCGCGGCATTCGACACGGTCTGCCACCGCACCCTAGTACGGCGTCTCAGCAACGTCGGAATCCAGGACAAGGCGCTGGAGTGGATCACCTCCTTCCTCGACGGGAGAACACAGAGAGTCCGCCTACCACCGTACAAGTCAGAGGCCACCGAAGTCATCTGCGGCGTCCCCCAAGGATCATCTCTGAGCCCCACCCTCTTCAACATCTACATGAGCCCCCTCGCGACCATCGTACGCAAACACAACCTCAGCATAATCTCCTACGCCGACGACACCCAGCTGATCCTCTCCCTGACCAACGACCCCGCCGCCGCCAGAGCCAACCTGCACGAAGGGATGAAAGAGGTAGCCGAGTGGATGACGACCAGCCGCCTGAAACTGAACTCGGACAAGACGGAGGTCCTCATCCTGGGCTCCTCTCCCTCCGCCTGGGACGACTCCTGGTGGCCTCCCGCCCTGGGCACCGCACCCAAACCGACAGACCATGCACGCAACCTGGGCTTCATCCTGGACTCCTCCCTCTCCATGACCAGGCAAGTCAACAACGTCTCCTCGGCATGCTTCAACATCCTACGCATGCTACGGAAGATCTTCTGGTGGATCCCCACCGAGACCAGGAAGACCGTCACCCAGGCCCTCGTCACCAGCCGACTGGACTACGGCAACGCCCTCTACGCCGGGACCACCGCCAAGCTCCAGAAGAGACTCCAGCGGATCCAGAACGCCTCAGCCAGACTCATCCTCGACATCCCACGAACCAGCCACATCTCCGGACATCTGCGAGACCTTCACTGGCTCCCCGTCAACAAAAGAATCACCTTCCGCCTCCTCACCCACGCACACAAAGCCCTACACGACCAAGGCCCGAGCTACCTCAACAGCCGAGTCAACTTCTACGCTCCCAAACGCCACCTCCGATCAGCCAACCACGCCCTCGCCGCCGTCCCCCGCATCCGAAGAGCGACTACAGGAGGAAGGTCCTTCTCCCACCTGGCCGCCAAGACCTGGAACTCCCTCCCGACCGACCTGCGCCTGACCCAAGACCACCTCTCCTTCAGGAAGAAGCTGAAGACCTGGCTGTTCGAGCAGTAGCGGCTCCCCCCCCCCCAGCGCCTTGAGACCCCACGGGTATGTAGCGCGCTTTATAAGTGTCACTGATTGATTGATTGAAGTGACATCACGACAGGAAGTGACATCACAACAGGAAGTGACATCACAACTGGAAGTGACATCGCATGTAAGGCAGATCTATCATTTGCGTATATTGCAAGATTTAACAATTGAAGCTGCTTGGTACTTAAGCCTGTGACTTAAGGTCCCTGTATGGAGGAATTAGCAGCCCAAATGTGGATGAAGTTTGGCGTACAACTACATTAGTCAAGCCATTAAGTGCTGTAAGTTAGGCATACTAAAACATGGGATCATGAACAAAAGTAGAATTAGTGTGTTGAAAAAAGCCGAAGAAAAGCACATACTAGAAACTACAATAGTGATTATCAAAACTATAAAATTTATTACGCTACCTAGAACACGACATTTACATTTATTAACAAGTATAATACACTGTGACCATGAGAGAAAAAAATGCAAGGTGCACACTTACAGTAGTGCAATTATCCAAACACTGACAGGATTGAGCCTAAATTAAAATATACTGACATACGTAATGCCAAGTCAGACGTCATCATGGAGTCATGTTTAAATGAACAATCCAGCGCCATCCTACACCTCCCCATTCCACAAAATTATACAATTCAGACCGACAACACAAACTAAAAGGGGGCGTTGCTGTCATCATTAAACATTCCATGTGGAAACAGCGACACACGGAAGAACACACAAGGGTACACCATCATACTACTTACATTTTGTAGCCTGGTGTCAATTGTTCAATGCAGGGCTTAATTTGTGCCACTGCTTAGTGCCGGCACTTAATTGGCAGGGCCGGGTCTAGTGGGACTCTGATTCTACACGCACAAGGCGCACAGTGCATGTAAAATGCTTTAATTTAACTTACAGCACACTTGCTAGTACTAATACTTAATTAACTCCTCAAGTCTCGTGCAGCCGCATCGCATTGTGTTTAGTTTTTCACATCTCAGTTTACCCTTAATTGTTCACGATCACTTGAATAATGAATGGAATATTCTGAGTGGGAGAGCTCTTTGGCAGCACTCTGCCAGGTTTCTCTCTCGTCACTCTCATGCTGCTGTGTTAAGGAGCCTCGGTTCTACCGCACAAAGAATTAGGGTGACCAACTGGCATTGGTGCAAATTCAGGACGGTGAGTGTAAAAATTCAGGACAAAGGGTCAAAATTCAGGACACAAATTCAGGACAGGAGGTCAAAATTCAGGACAAAACTTCAGGACAATAGGTACGTTTTACAGACACATCAGAGGTCGCGCAATAGTATATAAGTAAGCCCAGCCATTTCCAAAAATATTCAACCATTTGCAAACCTATCCATCATGTATCCTTCCATCTATCATTTCACTCATCCATCCCTTCATCCATCCCCTCATCCATCCTTTCACTCATCCTCAATTATCCATCCATCCATCCACCCTTTCACCCTATCCATCTGTACACTTATCCATCCACTACTTATCCCATCCATCCATTCATTCATCCATTCAGCCATTTACCCTTTCACCAACCCAGCCATCCTTTCACTTACTAATCCTTCCACCCATCCACTCTTTTAGTCATCCATCCATCTTCCCTTTCTCTCTCCATCAACCCTTTCACTTAGCCTTCCTTCCATCCATCCATCCACCCACCCATCCATCTACTCATCCATTCATGAATCCATCCATTGCCCCTTTCACTCATCCATCTATCATTTCACTCCTTCACACATCTATTCATCTTTTTGTCCATCTACCCTCCCTTTCACTCACTCGTCCATCCTTACACCCACCCTTTCACTTATATGTCCATTCATTCACCCTTGCACTTATCAATCCATCAATCCATCCATCATTTCACTCACCCACCTACCCCCCATCATCCACCCACCATCCACCCACCCACTCATCCATCCTTTCACCCACCCACCATCCAATCCACTGATCCATCCTTTCACCCACCCACCATCCACCCACCCACTCATCCATCCATCCTTTCACCCACCCACCCACTCATCATCCATCCATCCATCCTTTCACCCATCCACTCATCATCCATCCATCCATCCATCCTTTCACCCACCCACTTATCCATCCATCCATCCCTTCACCCACTCTCCATCCATCCATCCTTTCACCCACCCATCATCCATCCATCCATCCCTTCACCCACTCTCCATCCATCCATCCTTTCACCCACCCATCATCCATTCATCCATCTGTCCTTCCCCTCATCATCCATCCATCCATCCCCTCATCATCCATCCATCCTTCTCCTCATCATCCGTCCATCCTTTTCCCTCATCATCCATCCATCCTTTTCCCTCATCATCCATCCATCCTTCCCCTCATCATCCATCCATCCTTCCCCTCAATCATCCATCCATCCTTTTCCCTCATCACCCATCCATCCTTTCCCCTCATCATCTATCCATCCATCCACCCGTCCCCTCATCATCCATCCATCCTTCCCCTCATCATCCATCCATCCTTCCCCTCATCATCCATCCATCCTTTCACCCACCCCCTCATCATCCATCCATCCATCCATCCTTTCACCCACCCCCTCATCATCCATCCACCCCCTCATCATCCATCCATTCCCTCATCATCCATCCATTCCCTCATCATCCATCCGTTCCCTCATCATCCATCCATCCCCTCATCATCCAATCCATCCACCCTTCCCCTCATCATCCATCCATCCTTCCCCTCATCATCCATCCATCCTTCCCCTCATCATCCATCCATCCTTTCACCCACCCCCTCATCATCCATCCATCCTTTCACCCAACCCCTCATCATCCATCCATTCCCTCATCATACATCCATTCCCTCATCATCCATCCATTCCCTCATCATCCATCCATCCATCCCCTCATCATCCAATCCATCCACCCTTCCCCTCATCATCCATCCTTTCACCCACCCCCTCATCATCCATCCATCCTTCCCCTCATCATAAATCCATCCATCCTTCCCCTCATCATCCATCCTTTCCCGTCATCCATCCTTCCCCTCATCCATCCTTCCCCTCACCCATCCATCCATCCCATCCATTTATCCTGCCCTTCATCCATCCATCCTTCCCCTTACCCATCCATCCATCCATCCCATCCATTTATCCTGCCCCTCATCCATCCATCCTTCTTCTCCATCCATCCATCCATCCATCCATCTCCTCATCCATCATCCTTCCCCTCACCCATCCATCCATCCATCCCATCCATTTATCCTGCCCTTCATCTATCCATCCTTCCCCTCCATCCTTCTCCTCATCCACTTATCCTTCCTCTCATCCATCCATCCTTCCCCTCCATCCCTCATCCTTCCCCTCATCCATCTTTCCCCTCATCAATCATCCAGCTACCCTTCCACCCTTCCACCCATACATCCAGCTATTTACATTTTCTCTCCATCCTTCCCCTCACTCATCAATCCATCTATCCTCTCTCATTATCCATTTATTCAATCTTTCATTCACCCTTTCACTAATTCATCCAGCCATTCACATATCCCTTCACGTACTTACACGCCCACCTTTCCATATTAATTTTGAGCTGAGCCCTTTTGAGAAGAGGCCCATCAAGAACTTCACCCTCGCTGCAGGGGCCGTTCCAGGACTGGGACAGAAGCCACCCAGGGCGGAGACAGGATCCACCACAGGGGGGACAAGAGCCATCACAGGCGGGGGTGGACTGGAGCCACAACATGCGGGACAGGAGCCATCACAGGCGGGGGTGGACTGGAGCCACAACAAGGGGGGACATGAGCCATCACAGGCGGGGGTGGACTGGAGCCACAACATGGGGGAACAGGAGCCATCACAGGCGGGGGTGGACTGGAGCCACCACATGGGGGACAGGAGCCATCACAGGCGGGGGTGGACTGCAGCCACCACATGGGGGGACAGGAGCAGGAGTCATCACAGGGGAGGGAACGTGACCCATCAGGGTGGGCACAGGGGTGGGCATGCAGTATTCTAGTATCATCTTGGGCTTCTCACCCCCTCATGCACAAGACAACGAGAAGACAGGCTCTCTGTCCAAAATGCCATCCCCCACTGTGATGTACAGTACTTACAGGAGATACTCTAAGAGAACTGATTGAACTGATTGTCCTCCATACTTTGTTAATCGGTGTGGGTGCGATTGTGCCATTTCTTTATTGTATTACATTATGCATGTTTGAAGTACCAAGGTTTGCTTACAAATTAGTGACAGTAATTAAGCTCGGTGAAGAGAAGCAGGTGTAATCAGGGGTGAAATCTGGCCGAGTCTAGGATGTTTGGGGCCCTGGGTAGAAATGGAATGTGTGAGCCCCTCTAAATAGCAGATACAAGACACATTCAGGGCTGTTTGCATGTGAATGGATGCCCCCTGCTCCTGAACCTGCAGCCCCTCCCCCTGTCACCTTCAAGCACCTCTTAACAGCTCATCAAGGGCTGGAGGTGTGAGGGTTGCCATCCCGCTGCGCCTCTACAGTGCTGCGGGGGGTCTGAGCTTTCATACAGCATCGGAGTCAAGAAGGGAGGTGGGGGCAAGCTGTGCCCGGTCAAAATTACAGACAAATGGTAGGTGCAGGGGCGTGGTGACCACCGGCGTGCTTGGTAACTTCCGGATTCAGCCAGCCACTCGCCCACCCGGAAATGCTTTAGCAGAAGGTCTGCGCGGGCTGGGCAGGACTGCATCCAAATTGCAACATCCTGCATCACTCCTCCGGTTTTCCGTTGCCATGGATGGTACCAGTGAGTGACAGAGCAGTCTGGTAAAAAATAAAACGAAAGCTGCAGGTGTGCTTCTCAGCCACGCGCAGCCTCGCTCTTGGTGTCCTCGTGCAGGTGACATCACCCACCCGCCTCGCCTATTGGGGCTCCAAAGTTGTCCAATGTGGGGTGAGCTGTCAGAAGCGCTGACTGACGTGCAGTCCTTCGTTTATAATGGAGACGGAAAACTCCCAGAATGCAGAGCACCGTGAGCTTTAAAACCTGCACTTGACCAGTCACCTATAATCGACTTGGATCTGTGTACCCAGCAGGCAGAGAGAGGCCTGAGTGAGCAGGCACTGTCCCAGCAGATGCGCCCAATTATGCGGCACTAACTGCATTGTTTCCTTAGCAAAACAGCCCTCGCGGTCCCGTTTTTTATTGGTGGACTCGGTTTTGATTTAGCAGGGTGGACGGCGTCCACCCTGAAAAACCCTCGGAAATAAGTGGGTGGATGCCGTCCACCCGCGTGGTACCCCGACTCGTGCCCTGAGCCTGGGCATTCTAAAGTTACCATGGGTTTGTGAATTCTCCCAGAAGGGACCGAGACTATGGGCGAAATATAGCAACATTTTAAGTTTTGGGGGAAAAATAGGGGGAAAGTACTCTGGATAAAAGTGTCTTCTTTTTTTTTTTTTTTACAAAAAATGGCATAAACAAAGGATTCGCTGTGCTAAAGTCACCATCTTTCCAGCTTTCAGGAATATGCAGAACTGGATTAAAAAAAATCATTTTTACATTCTACAGTTTTGGCATTCTTCAGAGGCAGTCTATTTTTACTATTTTTGTCATCTCATACTACTTGCAGTTTGCGTGGCTCTCAGCTGTTTTTCCTTTACACATAATCACTTGCAGACCTCCAAATGTTGACTAAAAACCATATTTCCCTCACATTTCTGTGATGGAAAGTTCTGGAATATGTGGAGAGCCACACGCTTCTTTCCACCCAGCATTTCCCCAAGTCTCCAAATAAAAATTGTACCTCACTTGTGACGGTAGACCTAGTGCCCGTGACAGGAAACGGCCCAAAACACAACATGGATACATCACGTTTTTCCGCTCAAAACGGACCCTTTTTTGCAGAGTGGTTAGCTGTGGAGTTTGGGCCCTGGCTCAGCCAACACCT
Source organism: Lissotriton vulgaris (assembly GCF_964263255.1). Classification (NCBI taxonomy): domain Eukaryota; kingdom Metazoa; phylum Chordata; class Amphibia; order Caudata; family Salamandridae; genus Lissotriton; species Lissotriton vulgaris. The sequence goes on from NC_141693.1 coordinate 1,941,353,857, forward strand.
AAGAAAACCTAGCAAACCTGTTACAGTTTTTTAAAACTAAACAACCAGGGGATTGTAACAGTGCATGGCTTGTCTGGCTCTCACTATGTAATTTTACCCAGAAGCCTATGCAAACATTAAACTTTGGTTAAAAAAAAGCATACACTTTCCTCACATTTCTGCAACGCAATGTTCTGGAATCTGCAGGAAGCCACATATTTGATTCCACCCTTAGTTCCCACTTGACCCTGATAAGAAAGGTACCCCACCTGTGTGAGTGGGCAACAAGACCTTGACACAAAAAAAGCCCTTAAGTGATACATTGAGAGATAAACCATTGGATAGCTATGGTATTTGGGGCTGTGCTGTGGTACCACCCATGCAAACCTACAAACCACAGATATTTTTTAAACCTAGACAACCAGGGTATTCAAGGAGGGTGTGCCATGTGTGGATCCCATGAAGTTTTCTCACCCACAATTCAGGAGCGGCCCATGCAGGTAAGAGTGGTGGGGTGGTGGGACCAGGTTAGGGGGGGGGGGGGGGGGGGTTTCAACAGATGACCACAAGGGAAAATTAAATAAGTAATTCATTTTCCCTCATCGCCTGTCAAAATCCCCCCCACACCCAGTCCCACCACTCTTACTACACCGGCTGTGTCTGCCACAATTCACTGCAAACCTTGAACTTTGCCTGAAATCACACATTTTCCTTACATTTCTGTGATGGATCTGGAATCCGCAGGAATCCACAAAATTCCTACCACCTAGCCTTAACCCACTTATGCCAATGAAAACACTTGCCCACTTTAATGTCTGACCTAGTGCTCTCAACAATAACAGATCAAACCGAGGTCAATGGGTGAACCATCACAAAGGCCCCCATTGACCTTAATTGGATCCTTTCCTGTCGCGGACACTAGGTCCAGCCACACAGATGGTGCAATGTTTTTATCGGCACAAGAGGGGTAACGCTAGGTGGTAAGAATTTTGTTTGCAGGGAATTGTGGGTAAGAAAATGTTGTGGGATTCAGGCGAAGTGGATGTCCCGGTGTTAGAAATTGCATTTCTGGTTGACTAGGGCTTGCGCCTAAGCCAGGCAGAAACCACCACGGGAAACATCCTTTACGACGCAACTTTTACCACACAGTACCTTTACAACACAGGTTTTTCAATGCAAGTCATTACAACGACAGTAACCACTATTTTTTATTTTAACCTCAGAAAAATATTTTTCTGTTACATTTATAGAGCGCGTAGACTACTGGTAGTCTACACGCTCTATAAATGTAATTTTTCATTTCATTTCATTTCATATATTTAAATTAATTAAAGATTGAATTCAAAATTAAGTTAATAGGGCTGTTACAGTTTTTTGTTTTGTTCTGCCGTTAAAACATATTAAATTGATTTACGTTCATATTTATTATTTAACATAACAATATTTGTACTAATATATTAGAAAGTTGAATCCACTTTTTACATTTTTCCGATACTTGACATTATGGAGATCTACATCACAACTGTGGATTCTTTCTTTGGTATTGCATAGGGCAAAGTAAAAAAGTATATTTAACTCAAAAAAGTTTATATATGTGAGGATCCCGCCGCAGGAAGGGTAGGGGATGTGGAGGTGGAGATTTACACTTGTATGTTTGTGAATAGCATTTTGTAGTGCTTTAGCAGGAGTATTGTAGTGCTAGTACACATACTAGAAAAGGCAGTTTGTGTATAGTCACCTTAGTTTTTCAATCTTCAAAGCTTGACTTTCATCCAAACATGCAGTGTCTGATCTTAAGTAACATTTAACATTCAGTCACACTTGTGAGTGTCACTGTTCCCTTTTACCCTAATATTGTCATTCAAAGATCCCGCCACGGGCCCCCGAAGTGAAGGTCTGTATGCTTTTCCACTGCGGAAAAGCCGCTGCGGAAAAGCATACATCTTAGACCATGCTAATATGGCTGGCGGTGTGTGATAGACACCGCCAGCCATGTTAAAGCTTTTCCGCCGCGGTCGGAAGGCGACCGCGGCGGAAGAGCTGCGGACAGATTTCCAGACCCACCGCCATCCTAATATGGCGGTGGGTCTTTTGTGGCTCAGCAGTGGTTTTACCGCATCCTCTGGGCCGGCGGTGGCTTCCGCCGGCCCGGAGGATGTGGGAAAACCGCGATCCTAATCTACCCCTTAGTTTGGGGAACAGGCATTACTTTGTTATCATTTTGTTTCACAATTTCAGTAAACGCACTGCACATCTTAATTTCTTTTTCTCAAATATGTCTGCAAAAAGATTACAAGAACCTCAAAAAAATATAGCGGTTGACCAATGGCCAGTCTTCCTAAATTTCTATGATGAAGTTAGGGGTATGAAAGAGACCCACGAGAGACTGAAATACCGAGGGGCTGGGGCTATTAGCTCCAGTGGCTGCCAGTAATTTTAGCAGGGAGGGCAGTGGACAGGACACACACACACACGCAGACACACACACTCACTCACTCATACGTATGCATTCACACATGCACACGCACACACACACACATTCACAACACTCACTCCATAAATACACACACCAAACATGAAAAAAGTCCCACTTACCTGCGCAGCTCTGCCTCGGAAGTCCCAGAAGGGTTGGGACTGCTTCCTTCTCTCAGTGGCTGACCTATGGTCAGCCAATGAGGAGAGGCAGCAATCCCTTCCTCGTCACATAGTGGGATGAGGTCAATGAGAGTTGCTGACCCTACCCCACTCTGTGACAAGCTGTCACTGATTGACTCTCTGCCCAGAGCACTTCAGGGCCTAAACCTGAAGCGGGCAGGTCTGAGCCAATCAGTGATGCTCAGAACACAATTGCATGGTTAATATTCCATTACAATATAGCATTAAGTATTAAAGCAATAGTAAACATGAATTACCACACTGCCCCTCACTATGAGGGAGTGGGCCTTAAAGTGCTTTGCCAGACTGAAGAGGCCAGACCCACACAGAATATGTGACAGCTGCAGCCCGGCAAAGTTCAGCTCAGGCAACCAGGAACATGTGCATTTAGCGCATGTCTAGCTCCTAGCTGCCTGACATGAAAATAAAGCGTGTCTGTCAGGCTAACCTTTGCTCAGCCTGACAGGCGCTCTTCTTGCTGGTCAAAATGTGAGGGGGCGTGGCCCCTCTGTCCATTAGGATGGCCATGCTGAGCACCTCTACTGCTCCTCCTCTTCGTTTCCCCAAATCACATCAGAAAAGTGAGAACCAGTAAAAGACAAGGGAGAGGAACTATTAGATGTTTTGAGTTTCCCCATACTGGCAACTGAAGCCAGAGCTGTGCCTACGAAAGCACTGGGAAATAGAGCACCCCCGGCGGCACAGCTGGTGGGAAGGGTATTAGACAGTGCTACTGCATTAATGAGATTGTGGGGCCACGGTGTTTTTTTGTATAATTGTAGATTTGCTGCATTTGCCACATATCCCATCATCTGTGGCACAATCTGTAGATTTTAACCTAAAAATGTGTTTCTATCTAGCTCAAAATGGTTCAAAAGTTACTAAAAACACAGCAACCTATGTTGCTGCATAGTAGAAGGCCCTTTGCAAAGGTTGACTGGTCCGCTTCTGTTGCTCACTGCTATATTGTGGGTGTTAAACTGGTACTAATGAGGTGCAACCGATGCCCAGACTGTGTTGACAAGCGTATCAATGACAAAATAATTAAGTAATACTATCACAAGATATGCTGCATCATGCCACATAATTTGTCTTTTCTTGACACATAATTTACTCGCCTCGCCTGTCGCATAATCCCAGTGGCTCTGGTATTAGTAAATAATATGCAGGACAGCGTAGTGGGCACAAAGAGGGACAGTCTGTCAGGTGGTAAGGTATTAGTGGGCAGTGCAGTATGTTAGAGGCAAGGGCTGACTCCACAATCTCACACACCTCTTCTAGAATCGTTCTCCCTCAGCACCTTAGCCAGCAGATACTAAGCATGGACCCAGTAAAGGATAAAAGCCTGACTGTAGCCTGGGATAGCCCAAGGCACACCATTAACAAAAGAGTGAGAGAAATGGAGGGAAATCCCCAAATCCATAAACATTCACCCTCGTCCGGTGATGTAGATAATGTTGATCGTAAGGATGCCCCATTCATCCAATCTGATCCCCTCCATCTGCAACAATGCCAGAGGCTGGGGGTGAGAGGTGGGGTTACCATTTATGTCTCTTTCTCCCAAGCAGATCTAGTTAACATTAGGAAACAATTTCAGAGAGGAGCTACAAACTGTTTTTGAATGCTATAAACCTAATTGGGAAGATGGGAATCAACTGTTGTGTCTTGGTATATGGAGTAAAATTTTGGACCACTTGGTGGAAAAGAGCAATTGTCCTCAACAGCCACTTGGGGCACTATTACGAGGAGGACCGGAGGACCGGAGGACCGCAAGACTCCAGGTGGTGCAGCAGTCGCATTAGGAGTTCGCCGGCCTGACCATTTTGGAACCGCTGTTCCCTGGCGTTGGAGTGGAGGTCAGCAGCCGCTGTATGCTTTGCAGGACTGCCGTGGTCATGCCAAGCATATTTCGAGTTTCCTCTCCTCCAGGGTTTACATGGAGGTTCTTCCTCCATGTAAACCTTGGAGGAGGGGAAACAAAGGTGGCCCTACAGGGCTCCCCTGTGCCTCAACCGCCTGTGGATGCACACGGGGGGAGCGGAGACAAAACATGTGCACCCCTGTGTGCATGCACATAGGTACCTGCACGGCATGGACTTTCAAGTCCATGATGTGCAGGAACCTTGTAGTGCGGTCCCATTGTGGCACCTTTAAAAGAGGTACCGCCATGGGACAGCCACGCCAGGCACCTACCAGACTGGTGAAAAGTTGTAATCTGGTGGGCGGGCGGCACCGACCTTCAGCGGAGCAGTGGCGCGTTGTTTTGCACCACCGCGCCAATGCTCCACCAAAAAGTTGTAATCGGGCCCTTGGTTTCACAGCTGCTCTTGGGGCTGTGAAGAAGGCATTAGTAAATACCATACTTTTCCTACAACAGCAAAGTGGCTGGAAAATTAGTAAACTTACTACAAAAATGGAAGGGTTCAGGTAGTAGCGAGGAGGGGGTTAGGGGGGGCTAAGGATGGGTTTAGGGAGGGGTCATGTCCTTACCCACAAAAGAATAAGCCAACTGCTATTCACAACCTGCAACTAAAACTACTGAAGCCAAAAGAGGTACCAAAACAGTCGTAAATGCATTTGAGCTCGGAACTAGAGTAAGTTCAGCACCACACAGAGCCACCCACTGGCACTACAACACCCTCCATAGAAAAAAATGGAGTCAGGGACTTAAAATCGAACCCCATAGGAAGTAATGTTGAAATACATTTATATCTTTCTACTTCGTAAAAACATATATAAATGTAATTACATTTAAAAAAAATCGGATATAAATAAGAAATAGTATTTTATTTTAAATATGTAATGGGCTTTTACAAAATAAATGCAACTACTTTAACCATTTTTAATTAATTTTAATTAATTCTATGCATGACGTTAAGTACTTTTTAATACAAAATAAATAAAAGAGGGGATTTTTTAATATATCTTTAAAAAAATTGCAATTTAATTTGATATATTTAAATTAATTAACTATTGAATTCAAAGTTACGTTAATAGTCCTGCAGTGTTTTCTTTTATCCTGTTCTACATTAAAAATACATATGTAATATTAATTAACATAAATATGTAAGATAAAACATTTTTACTAATTGTTTTAAAGTCTAATAAACTACTTTAAAATTTCCCTATGCTTTACCATAGAGATATCTCTTGTGGTGGAAATATGTAAGCCTCCACATTTTAGCATATTGCGGAAATGGTGAATAGCTAAAATGTAGTACTTAGAGAAAATGTACACGTGTAGATTTACTCATTTGTAAATTTACCTTTTTCCTTAGGCCTCTTTAGGTTTAGATATGCTGCAATCTCTGCTCAGCACTTGTGCACTTTTGATCACAAAGAACAGTTAAGGATTTACAACTATGTATCATGACGAATGAAATATCATCTGCTGCATGTAAAAAAATATTGCAAGTCACACTGGATCACCATGTGTCTTTGGAGAACAGCCTCATTCCACTGTTTGTTCATGAAATTCACAGGCACTTGCAACATCCTAAGAACGTACGTTTGGGTTAGTGCATCATTTGTGCTGACAGTTCTGGGTGGTGGGCACTGGTTTCATTGTTAGAGACTGAGACTTCATTGTCATTGTCAGACTTTGATCCAAAGCAAAAGAGAGAGAAAGGCTGAAAAGCAAGAAAAAGATAGGAAGGCAGCAACAACGAAAGAATGCAGGGATAGAAAAAACAAACTTGAAAGATAAGAGAAAGGATATTTAGGGGATAAGAGGAGTAGGTATATGGTAAAATAAAAAGCAGGCTGCTTTGGTATTTGGCAACTCACTCAGCAGTACCATTGGCAGGTTCTTAGAAGCCCTTGGACAACTGCACTTTGTTTTGCTTATTGATTTTTTTACAAACTAACCACTGGATAGAGAGAGAACAAGGATCTAGACACAGGGGCACGCACTCCACACGGCCACCACCTGTGCCTTTGGAGGTAGCAAAAAGCTTTGCCCATTTGACCCATTTGTCACTAATGATCCAAATACCGTTATATAGATAGGCTACAAATTGCATTTATTTATTTATAACGTTTTATATAGCTCGAACATGATCCTGAGTGATATCAGAGCACCTTACAATTGGAGGGATAGGAAGGTACCAGTTGCATTACTTGTGTCAAATATGAATACCAAACAGAACACATATCAAATAGGACTCACGAACAAGAACGGTTACAAATACAAAGGGTCAACAAAGAATAAGATAAAAACTGGTACATAGCGAAATAGGAGGGGAGCAAATGATTCAAACCAACAAGAATAGCATCCAGCACAGGGCTTAAAGATGTAAGTCCAATGCATTAGAGCAAACGATCCACCACCCTATTAAGGTAAGAACTTGTTCATAAGGAATCTTTTTACTACCAGTTTGAAAGCAACCTTGGAGGAGATTCTACGTATTTCCGGTGGGAGATGTTATTGATGTTATTGATTTGTTTGAGCACGAACAGCTGCCCCAGCAACGAGGCGTCCCGGCGCTAATAACCATGAAATAACAGCTGAGGGGAATGAGAGGGAACAGCGAGATGGCCTAGGACAGAGGGAACAAATGAGCTTTAATTGCCAGCCGGAAGGCGGACAAGTTATTCAGGGAGCGAATGTTCAGTGGCAGGGAGTTCCAAAGTTTTGCCCCCAGAACTTTGAAGGAACGGCCACCCATTCGGCAGAGCTTCGTTCGAGGGATAGTCACAAGATGTTGACCTAGGGAGCGCAGATTGCGCTGAGGGGTGTAAGGTACTAAGAGCGGGCGTAGGAATTCAGGACATTCTGATTTAAGATTTTTTTTTTTTTAATTTCTGTAATTTTTTATTGTATGTAAAAAAAATATATATTTACATGGAGCATACATGAGTGGCGGAAAGAAAGAGGGAAAAGAGAAAAGAGAAAAATGAAGGCGCCGGGGGGGGGGGGGGGGGGTATAGTAATATTGTCCTGCAATAGTTCGTTCCTTGCCATGGTTCGTGGGGTCGGATAGATCTACTAGTCCAAGAAGGAAGCGGAAGTCCGTTATCCGAGCTTTGCTTGGCGTTGTCTTCCCCCCATTGATCTGCCTGGTGGGTATAGCACCCCGGACGATAGAGTGAAAGAGAGTGATAGAGGTAGGAGGTAGGAGAGTGTACTTCCTAGCCGGTTCCTCTTGTTGGAGTGTCGGTCCCTGTGGTGTGTCCCTCGGTGGCTGTCTAGTGTCTGGTGTCTGCGCCTAGGGGGGTTTATGCGATGAAAGGTAGAGGTCTAAGGGCCTCCACATGTTTGATTGCCTGTGTGTTTTCGGTGTGTATTTCGCTGTGATGTTATCCGCCCCTCTTAGGAAAGTGACCCAGTTGAGCCATGCCTGCGGTGTCGCTTTTGTGGTGTCCTTCCAGTTGCTTAGGATTATTTTGACTGCAGCCGTTAACAGTAGGTCAATGAGGTCGCGGTCTTCTGTCGTTGTGATGGATGGGGATGCAAAACCCAGGACTAGGTTTGGAAAATCTATGTGTATGGCTACACCAGTGATGTCCTTGATAAGCTTCCCCGTTCTTTCCCAGAAGTCCTTGATCTGGGGGCAGCTGAGTAAGAGATGCTCTAAATCCCCCCTACCATCGTTACAGTTCCAGCATGTGTCGCTCTCTCGGATCCCCAGGGTAGATAGGCGGGCTGGTGTCCAGTAAGCCTTGTGCACTAACCAGTATTTGGTCTGATTTAGTGAGGCAGTTATCTTTTTCCTAGTGGTAGATCTCCACAATTCAGCCTTTTCTGTTTCGCTTAATACCTTCCCCGCTACAGTCCCCCAGAAGTTTGTGACTTTGTCATTGAGTTTGGTGTGTTTGGGGCGTAGGGCTCTGTAGAGGTGTGCTATTTGGTGTCCTGTTTTGTTGAGATTGGCTGCAAGCTGTAAGAGCGAAGGTGTCTGGCTTGTGAGGTTTGCCTTCCTAATAGCTACTTTTATTTTCAGGAAGTTGTATAGTTCTATGTTTTGTAGGTTGTGCGCTTCCTTGAGTGTGTCAAACGTTGTGTTCTCGCCTTGTCTTAGATCGTGGGCCGTGGATATGCCTTGTCTGTACCACACAGGCATGTCCAGAACCTTATCTCTGTATTTTAAGGTAGGGTTGTGCCAGAGGGATTCAAATTGGCCTCCCCTGATGCTTGTTGCTAGTGTTTTGTCGACGCTCAGTAGAGCTGTCTTAGTGTTCTTGAGGATGGGGTTCTCCCTCATTGCTGGGTGTCGTGTGGCTGTCAGGAGAGTTATGGGGTTCATGCCCTTTAGTAGGCCGCGCTCAAAGGATAGCCATGCTGGGGTGTATTCCTTTCTTGGGTCTAGCCAATGTAGTCCCTGTCTAGCTATGCATGCTGTCTGGAATCGCTTGAAATTCGTTATGTTCAGGCCCCCTTGTTCTTTAGATAGCCTTAGCTTGTGTAGGCTTATTCTTGGTTTCTTTCCCCTCCAAAGGAAGCTGTTTAGTAACTTGTCAAGTGTTTTGTGGAAGCTCTCTGTGTTAGTCAGTGGGAGCATTGTTAGCAAATAGTTGACCATTGGTGAGATCATCATTTTGATCGCCTCTATCCTTCCCCACCATGTTGTGAACCTGGGGGACCACCCCTCTACCTTGTCCTTGATTTTCTGTATCGTTGCGTGCTCGTTGTGTTCCAATGTCATTCTTAGGTCCCTCTCGAAAAGGATACCCAAATATTTTATAGGTTTTGGTTGCCATGTAAGTCCTGATGTTCCTAATACTATTCTTGTTGCGTGGATGTTTAGCGGTTTGCATTCAGATTTGTCCCTGTTAAGTTTGTACCCCGAGACCTTGGCGTATTTGTCAATGGTGTCAGTCAGTGCTTTTATGGATTTCTCTGGGTCTTCGGTGACTATTAGTACGTCATCTGCGTACGCCGCTAGCTTGAAAGTCTCCCCCCCTATTGGTATCCCTACAATGTCCACATTGGTTCTGATCATCGTGAGGAGCGGTTCTATGGCTAGCAGGAATAGGGCTGGTGACAGGGGGCATCCCTGTCTAGTTCCCCTTCCCAAGTTGAGTGAGTTTGATGTGCCTCCGTTGACCACCACCCTTGCTTTGGGGTTCTCATATAGGGCCATCACCATCTTCCTATAGTTTGGACCTAACCTAAATTTCCCCATGCACTGATTCAAGAAGGGCCACGAGACTCTGTCAAAGGCTTTCTCGGCATCTAAAGCTATCATGACTGCTGCGTTGTCGCTGCGTGAGGAGTGGTTAATTACGTGGCATAGGAGTCTCGTGTTGTCATGTGACATCCGGTTTTTGAGATAGCCTACTTGCGAGTTATGTATGAGTTTCGGAAGGTAAGCGTTGAGTCTATTGGCTAGTATTTTTGCATAAATTTTGCAGTCTACATTGATGAGGGAGATCGGTCTAAAGTTCTTCGCCTCTGTTGTGTCTTTCCCTTCCTTGGGTATCACTATTATATTTGCCTCAGCCATTGCGGGTGTCATGTGTCCGCTTTGGGCGCATGCCGTGAATACCTCTCTCATTGTGGGTTTGAGTAAGTTCAGGTATTGCTTATAGAAGCCTGCTGTGAACCCGTCTGGTCCGGGTGCCTTGTTATCTTTGAGGCCTTGCGTGGCTCTCTCTCTATCTCATCCCCCGTTATGGGCATTTCCAAGATGTCTCGTTCCTGGTCCGTCAGTGTGGGTGTGGTTATGTTCGCTAGTAGCTCTTTCCCCCCATCATCTTGCAGTGTGTCATCCTTTGTGTACAGTTTCTCGTAGAAATCCCTGAAGACCTCAAGGATGTCTTTGTTTGAGGTCTGGGATATGCCGTGTTTGTCTTTGATGGCGCCTATCGTGTGTTGTCTCTGCTTCCCTCTCAGGTAGGATGCCAGGTTTTTGCCCGCTTTGTTTGCAGTGCACAGATTAATTGATTTATATTTATTGATCCAGGTGCCCGCTCTCTCGCTCAGTATCCTGTTTAGTTCGTACTTTAATTTAGTTAGGTTTGTGAGTGTGTTCCTGTCCTCTAATCTGGCTATGTGGCTGTTCTCAAGTTTTTTAATTTCCTTCTCTAGGTCTGCAACTTTCTTGTTTCTGTCTTTGTTCATCCTTCCCTTGACTGTCATGACTGTTCCCCGAATGGTGGCCTTCAGGGCGTCCCATAGGACTTCCCTGCTTGTGTTTGGTTTATCGTTTAGTAGTAGGTATTCTTTTATTGCCTCCTCTATTTTGGCTCTCGCTGGGGCGTTTTGGAGCAGGCTGTCATCGAATCGCCATCTGCGGGACGGCTCGTCGTTGTGTTTGCCCGATAGTGTTAGGCTTATGTGTGAGTGGTCTGATATAGTTCTGGGTCCTATTTCCGTGTGGTCTATGAGGTGAGTATGTGTTTCTGACATCAGAATATAATCTATTCGGCTGTATGAGTTGTGTGGGTTGGAGTAAAAAGTGTACTCCCTGGCGTCTGGGTTACTTATGCGCCAAGGGTCGCTTAGACTTAGTTTGGAACAGAGATTTTTAAGGATGTGGGGATTTTTTGTAGATTGGCTTGGTCTGTATGGGTGTTTATCAATTGCTGGATCTAGGACTTGGTTCATGTCCCCCGCGACGATCAGCAGGTCTCCTAGTGGTAGTGAGTACAGTTGTGCGCCCACCCCTTCCCAAAATGTTCTGTCGTCACTGTTGGGTCCATATATGTTAGCTACATGGAATGTCTCCCCCGCCCTTCTGAGTGTCGTCATGAGCATTCTCCCTTGTGTGTCTGCCTGAGAGCCTACCACTTCTATTTTGGAGTGTTTGCTTATAATCGTTACTACCCCATTCTTCTTATTCTGTGCTGGTGAGCCCTGCACCTCACCTATCCAATTGGCCCCTATGCGGCTGATGTCCTCTGCTTGCAATCTTGTTTCTTGGAGTACGTATATGTCGCTCTTGAGTTTCCTAAGGTGTTCGAGTACCTTCCTCCTTTTCACCGGGCTGTTTAGACCCTTGACGTTTAGGGACACTATCTTAATGTCAGACGCAATGCTACTCTTGTTGCTGTTTACCATTTGCGATGCTTTTTTTTCCGCATTTGCAGTGGCTTTTCTCTGCGTCTTTTCGGTTTTGGCTTGTGTGTGGGACCATCCCCCTTCTCCTGCTTGTACTTCTCCCCCGTGTGAGTGTAAGGAGAAAGATAGAAAGATAGAAAGATAGAGTATAGAAAGGACAGATGATAGTGAGTAGACCCATGTATGTGCTCCCCGCTCCCCCCCGTTCCTCCGCCCCCTCCCCCCCCGATTGTCCCTCCCCCCCTCCCTTACTTGCTGAGTGGGTGTGCGACGACAAAGTTCCTTTGCTCCGCGTCTTTTTCCTGAGGTAGTGTCGGTTTCCTTCCTTAATGTAGCTCGACTGAGGTGGAAATGGTGCCAAGGACAGAGCCTGGCACCCTGCTCTGCTGCGGCTTGATTGTCTCGTTTGGGTAGTGCCATGGTTGACCTTGGATATGATGTGCTGGCTGTCGCTCTTCATTCTAGTTGTAGTACTTTTTATTTCCCTTTGTGGGCTTAGTGAGGTAGATATGTTCCTTGTGCCATTGGTGATTTTATTCCTTTTCTTTTTCCTTCGGCTATTATCGTGTTCACTCATTCAGGTTGTCCATTCTCATCCGGTGAGGCGCTTCTTTTCGCTGCTCCTGGACTTCTGTTATCCTCCATCTCTTCCACGGGTGGGCCTTGCAGGTATTTCCGTAGTTCCTCCGGGCTTTCGAAAATCATTGTCTTCCACTTGTCCATTACTTTGAATCTGGCAGGACCAACGAAGCTGAAGGTGGCTCCTCTTCTGCGTAGTGTTTCTCTGAGGGCCAGGAATCCTTTTCTTGACTCTACCGTGGGTTTGGAGTAATCTTGGGTTAAAACAATCTTACTGCCTTCCCACTTCAGGTTCTGGTTTTTCCTAGCGAAGGCGAAGATGGCGTCTGTTTGGCTTAGTCTGAGCGGGCTGCATATTATTGCTCTCGGCATTCTTCCTGTTGCGGGCTTTCCTGCCGGTATTCTGTATGCCTTTTGCACCTCGAACCTTCTGTCGAATGTGATGCCGGTGAGTTTGGGGATCAGCTCCTCTAACATTGCTGCGCATGACCCCGCTTTATCTTCTGTCCCCTCCGGCACTCCTAGGATCCTTATGTTGCCTCTTCTTGCTCTATCGTCCTTCTCAGCAAGCTGTTTTTGTATGGCTATCGTGGTTTTCTGCAGCTCGGCTATGGCCTTGGTGTTGTCCCTTGTCTCATCCTCCACTGCACTTATTCTACCTTCTGTCATCTCAATTCTTGTCGTTGCCTTGTGGAGGTCCGCTCTTATAGCCGCCATCTAAAGCTGCATGTTCTCCACCTTGAGTTTTGTATCCTTCCCCACCTCGATCCCTTCGTTTACTCTCCGTAGGATTGTTTCTAGGGTGGCTGTTTCGCCCTTATTGTTTTTGAGAGGGGATCCCTGGTTGTCTATCTTTGGCTTTTTTTGGTCCCCCACTGCCTTCCCTTCGTTGCCCGCCATTGTTCCAATGCCCCTCCTGGCTAGGATGTTGCCTAGCCGCCCTTCTGCTATGGTTGTCTTGGGTAGGGCTACTGCTTTTGACGCTGGGGCTGGAATACCTTGCTGTCTGTAACTGCTGGGTTCTCGGATGTGCCTCGTTCTGGTTTTTGCCTTAAGTCCTGCCAGCGTGTGTCTTGTCTCACTCGCCTTTTTTTTTTTTATTATTGCGTTGCCTCGCCCCTTGGTGCGTTGGGTGCCACTGCCCCTGATTTGCTTATGCGTCTTCACGTGGCATGTTGGCCGGGATCTCTATGTTCCACCTAGGTGCTTGCTCTCCTCTGTTTGGGGAGTGGTGCGCGCTGTTCCTTTGGTGGCCACAGGAGGGTGCTGGGAGTTCCAGTTGTGCATATACCTTGCTTGCCTCGCTGGACTGGGCTTGCTAGCCCGTCTGGTGTTGACTCACCCCCTCATGGCTGTTCTGATTCCTGCAGGGTTCTCATCCCAGTACACGTTCCGCCTGCTCAGCTTGTTAGCCCTTCTTGCAGCTTCCGCTTCCTTGGCTCCCTTACCCCACCCTCGTGTGGTTGACTTTGGCTGTGTCGTTATTACTCGCACTTAATTCTTTCCTGAACTTGTCTGCTGCTGCTTTACATCGCAGTGCCCTGTCTCTGCTGCTTCCCTGTTTGCTTGCACTGTCCGGCGTGGCTCCCCTTGCTCGCGGTAGCGCGGGTCCCCCAGGGGCACCTGGCAGGGGGAGAGCAGAGACGGCAGGCCAGGGCAGGCCAGGGGCTGGAGCACTTGCGGTGATCCCTCGGCGGGGTCAGGTCACTTCTTCCCGGGCCCGGCGGTGATCGCGCTCATTCTTCGGTTTCCCCCGCCGACTTCGCCTGAGCAGCCAATCGCGTCACGGCTCTTCAGGCGAGCCTCCTGACAGCACCCGGGAGTCAGCCAATGGCAGTGCGGCTCCCGGGCATGTAACCAGCGGCGCTCCGCGACTTCGGTGTCAGTGAGGGGACTCGGCTCTGGTGTTGGCTCTGGTGTTGGTGTTGCCGGGCATGCGCTTGGCTCGCGCCTTCACCGCTTCACCGCTTGCTCCCGCTTTGGTGTGGGCTCTTTGCTTCCTCCTCCGGTGCCGGTTCCCGTACTCTTCTCAGTCCGTGGGGAACTTCCGGTAGGACTGTTCTCGCTCTCACTTGTTCCGGCCTGGACCCCTGTTTCCGCTTCCGCCTTCAGGTTGGCAGAGACTTCCTGTGATGGCGCCCTCGTCTACAGCCACTTCCGGTTCGACGCTCCTTGCGGTGGAAGCTCACCTCTTTTGCTTGCCTGGCGGGGGGAGCCGGGTCGCCGGATCTCCGGGCAGCCTCTTCTTTTTTTCGGTATGGTTCCACACTGCGTGCACCTCAATCACCGGCACAGGAGCCCTACTGCTTCCCGGATGGCAGGTATTTGGTGGCACGTGTCTGGCTGCGTTTCCTTGTGTGGTGCACCGCTTGTGAATGTTGAGGGAGTGCGGTGTAGCGCCCGGTGCTTGGTGCCTCTTCTCTGCGTTCGCCTCTGCTGTTGTTACAGCCTCAGGGCGCCATCTTGCCCTGCTTGTTGCTGTTGCCTTCGGAGATGTGGGGGCCGTTTCTACGTGTTGAGGCTTTTCTACCTTCTCGTTCCTTCCGCAACTTTCCAGCGCCGATCTTCCCCTGCTCGTTTCGGTGCTTTGTGACGGGATCTGGCTAGTTTGGCTGGTAGTTTTCCCTCAGGGACACGGAGCTGAACGGACCTAGACGACCGTCCACATTGCCGTCCAAGCCACGCCCCCTGATTTAAGAATTTTAAAAGCAATAGTGAGGGACTTGAATTTAATTCGAGATTCGATCGGCAGCCAGTGTAGTCTTTGAATGGTAGGTCTGACGGAGCACCTACGGGGGAGGCCCACCACGGCCCTTGCCGCTGAGTTCTGTACCCGTTGCAGCCGTGCTATCTCTGCTTTATTGGCGCCTAAAAATAAAACACTGGCGTAATCCAACCGAGAAAGAATGATAGATTGAACAATTAGCTGGCGCGTTTTTGAATCGAAGAAACCGAGTATCGGGTTGAGACTCCTCAGCAGGCCCACACAAGTAGCTGCCACTTTCTTTGTGTGGGTCTGAAAACTGAGCGAGGAGTCCAGCCAGACGCCCACGTTTTTTACCAGAGTTTTTGGTGAAGGGATGGGGCCCAGCAAGGAAGGCCACCAGTGATCACTCCAGTAACAGGAGTTTTTACAGAGGAGCAGCACCTCCGTTTTCCCTGCGTTCAGTTGTAAGCAGTTGCCCGTCATCCACTGGGCAACTGCAGCTAAGCCATCCCTAAATCTCGTAGCCGAGATTGAAGGGCCCTCAGTGAGAGTGATGACCAGCTGCGTGTCGTCGGCTACGACACCAGCGTGAGGTCCCACTCTTTGGCCACTGCCGAGAGAGGCTGTACATAAAGGTTAAAAAGAGATGGACTGAGTGCAGAGCCCTGGGGAACTGCTTGGCCGATGGGGTGGGATCGGGAGATAAATGGAGGGGCTGAGACCCGGAAGGACCTGTCCTTCAAGAAAGAACGGAACCAATCAAGGGCAATCCCAATAGCCTCGAGGCGTTTTAGCAAGATGTTATGGGAGACCGTATCAAAGGCTGCGCTGAGATCAAGTAGAATCAGCGCAGCACTCTGACCGGCATCAAGTATGTTCCGGAGGTGTTCGGTGGTAGTCAACAGGGCAGACTCTGTACTATGTCCTGGCCTGAAACCGTTCTGAGATGGGTCCAAGATGTTATTTTGGACCATGTGGTGGGACAGGACATTATTCACATGGGCTTCTGCTAGTTTAGACACCCATGGAAGCAGCGAGATAGGTCTAAAGTTTTCCAGCTTTGTGGGGTCTAAAGTACGCTTTTTAATAATAGGGGAGACCCATGCTTGTTTCCAGCAGGTAGGGACCACAGCCGAAGAGAAGGAGAGATTAAGTAGCGTGGCCAAGGAAGGGAGGAAGAAATCTAAAGATTCAAGAAATTGGGCCGGTCTCATGGGATCTGTAGGGGAGCCGGACTTAACCTTTCTGCAAAGTTTGGCTAGGTCGTCATGGGAAATTTCAGGTATGAGTGACAGCCTACAGTCCTTGATGGATGGATTAGAGGGGTCGGGAGAGTCCTGTGGAAAGGCACTATACATTTTTCTCACCTTTTCTATGAAGAAAACGGCGAGATCCTTGCACTGCTGTGTGGAGGTAATGCAGGAAGCTGGATTACAACTATTTTGAAGTTTTTGCACCAGTTTAAAAATTGTTTTTGTAGGATTAGTGCTAGAATTAATTTCTTTTGCGTAGAAGGACGCGTGCGCAGCACGTATGGCTTTATGATAGAGTTTTGACTTGGACAGGTAGAGAGCTTTATCACTGTCTTTGTACTCCTTTCTCCAGCTGCGCTCAGCAATTTTGCACTCTTTCCGCATGATTTTTAGAGTTGCGTTATACCATGGGTTGGAAGGGGAGCAACGTCCTTTAGTCCATTTAGCTGGTATTAGGGTGTCAAGTCCTTTAGTAATCCAGTCCTGGAAAGCAGCATAAGACGTATTGATATCTTTAGTAGATATGGGATGGGATTCTCCTAAGGTGGTGAGTAGGTCACCAGTTAGCAATTTATGCCATGGCCTCTTACAACAAGAGGTAGATATTTCTTTAATGGGCAATTCTCTTACCATCATCGTAAATCTGATGAGAAAGTGGTCAGTCCATCCCATGGGTTTGGGTAGGTCAGCCGTGGCCTCTGGGATATTGGTAAAGACGGGGTCTAATAAGTGACCAGCGGAGTGAGTGGTGGTATGAAGAAGAGAATTTAACTGTAAAGCTGTGAGATCCGCCAGAAGATTTTTAATGGTGGGGTCAAGAGTGGAGTCAAAGTGAAGGTTAAGATCTCCCAATATAGTAAAGTTAGCCGAAGACACTACGAGGGCGTGAGCCACGTCTAGAAGTTCCTCAATGAACTTAGGGGTGGGTCCCCGAGGACGATAGATGTATGTTATGTTATGTTATGTTAATAACATTTATTAGGCGCAACAGCTGCCCCAGCGAAGGGGCGTCCTGGCGCCTGATCATATGCAACAACACAACAGATCAGAGCTGACAGAGGGGGATATTAGCCTACAGAGATGAACAAGTGGGTTTTGATGGCCCTTCTAAAAAGGGTCAAGCTGTTGAGGGCCCGAATGTGAACAGGAAGGGAATTCCATAAATCTGCCGCCAGCACGCGGAAGGAACGTCCTCCCATCCTGCTAAGCCTGAACCTAGG
The DNA here is from genome assembly GCF_964263255.1 of Lissotriton vulgaris. NCBI lineage: Eukaryota > Metazoa > Chordata > Amphibia > Caudata > Salamandridae > Lissotriton > Lissotriton vulgaris. The sequence goes on from NC_141693.1 coordinate 1,941,371,251, forward strand.
CTTGTTCGCCAGATACTGGGCTTCGGATCTGAGGGATCGCGTGGGGACATAAGAAGAAATAAGGCCTGTCAAGGCCGGAGGAGAAGAAAGCTTTAAGATCTTAAATGCGAGACAGAGAACCTTGAATTTGATTCTCTGTCTGACCGGAAGCCAGTGCAGAGAGGCCAAGACAGGAGAGACAGAACATCGTCTCGGAAGACCCACAATGGCCCGTGCAGCAGCATTCTGCACCCTCTGGAGCCTCGTCGCCTCAGCCTGATTGACTCCAAGGAGCAAGGCACTCCCGTAGTCTATCCGTGAGAGGATAGAGGCCTGAACCACCAGTTGACGTGTGGGAGGGTCGAAAAATTTGAGAACTGGTCTAAGTCCTCGCAGAATGCCATAGCAGGTGGCTGCTGTCTTCTTTGTATGGCTGGCAAAGGAAAGGTTAGAATCCAGCCATACCCCCAGATTTTTTACTTCGTCCACTGGAATAGGCATCGCCCCCAGTTCGAGAGGCCACCACTGGTCTCCCCAGAGTTCCGCCTGCTTCCCCACAATCAGGACCTCGGTCTTCTTTGCATTAAGCTGTAAGCAGTTGTTACGCATCCAGCTAGCCACAGCTATCAGTCCTGCCCGGAATCTGGGCGCAGTCACCTCAGGGTCCCCACTAAGTGTCACCGCCAGCTGCGTGTCGTCGGCATACGATGTCATCGTAAGGCCATATTGCCTGACGACAGCAGCCAGCGGTTTCACATACAAATTGAATAATGTGGGGCTGAGGGCAGAGCCCTGAGGGACTCCCAGTTCCAGAGAATGGCACGAGGACTGGCCAGGTGGAATGGCTACTTTAAAAGACCGGTCCGAGAGGAATGAGCGGAACCACTTAAGAGCCTTCCCGACAATCCCCACTTCCTCCAGACGCCGCAGCAAAATGTCATGAGACACCGTGTCGAACGCGGCGCTCAGGTCTAACAATAGGAGCGCCGCGGTCTGCCCCGCGTCTAGCACTGATCGCAAGTGCTCAATCATAAAGAGCAAAGCCGTTTCAGTGCTATGTTGAGCACGAAACCCATTTTGAGTCTCGTCAAGGATGTTGTTACGCGAGAGGTGGGCAGACAGAATGGTATTCACGTGTGCCTCCGTGACCTTGGCGGTCCAAGGCAGGAGGGAGATGGGCCGGTAATTCTCCGGGAGCAGGGGGTCAGAATTCGGTTTCTTCGAAATGGGTTTGACCACAGCCTGTTTCCAGGGTAACGGCACCACGCCCTCTCTGAGGGAAAGATTGATTAGCTCCATAATAGGCTCACGACAGAGAGGCGGGAGAGAGGCGAAAAACTCCGGTTTCAGAGGATCTGAGGGAGAGCCAGATTTAATTTTAAGGCTCAGAGTATCGAATACCTCATTGGACATACTCGGCAGGATTGACAGAGTTTCAGGCACCAAGACCTCTACTTCGCTAGGAGCATCCCCGGGGGCAGCTGGTACGAATCCTCGGTAGATTTTCTGTACTTTCTCCACGAAAAAGGATGCCAAGCTTTCGCAGTGCGAGTCCGTACAGATTTCTTGCGAGGTGGCCCGTTTCCCCATCAGGTCTTTAAGTACCTTGAAGATCAACTTAGAGGGGTTGGGGCTGTTGGAAAACTCAGCTGCGTAATAGGCGGCCCGGGTTTGGCAAATAGCTCTGTGGTAGGACTTAAGCTGGGCAAAATAAAGTGATTTTAACGTGGGATCGAAAGCTTTTCTCCACGCCCTCTCAGCTTGCCGGCAGGTTCTCTTAAGCTCGGCAAGCGCCTCATTATACCAAGGGCTACGATTTTTCGCATGACATTTTGCCCAACGCATCGTAGAGCCCAGAGAGTGCAAAATGGGGGCCCGTAGTGATCTTAAAACGAGCACTTTCACACCCCCAGATGTCTTCCTTCGTGACAGAGCAGGTGTATGCCTTTCGGTAAATAACAGCTATACCACCTCCCCCAGTGTCTCTATAAATAGACTTCATAGAGAAGCCCTCTGGCAGCGTGAGGCTATAAATGCTGGTCAGATCGTCATGGAGCCAGGTTTCACATAAAAATAGAATATCAGGATTCTCATCAGTTAAGAGAGTATTAACTTCAGAATGGTGTTTTACAAGGGACCTGACATTCAACTGGAGGACCGTGAAGGAGGTGTTTTTTGGCACGATGGCTCTGTGCCCAGATAAGCAGGGTTTGGGTGTGGCAAAGTTACAGGACTTACATTGTAAGCAAGTCTGTCCAAGGCAGCCTACTAGCTTGTCACATCTCTGGGCTGAATTCAGAGCGAGGAGACGCTCCCTGTCATAGCGGTATACAAACCGTGGAATTTGGGCAGGGGGACAGGCGAGAGGCGATGTCTTGGAGATGACGGGCGCAGACAGGCTTGCCTTAGGCGCGCCTTCGGCGCGCCTGCTGCGCTCGTCCGCTGCGCTTCCTCCAGATACACATGATTTATAGGAGGAGGGAAGGCGGAGGGGGGCGTGGCCTCGAAGGGGCGTGGCCTCTGTGCACGCCAGTAATGGCGGCAGCTGGTATTGCTTTCAAGAGGGCAGCGGCAGCGATAAAATCCGCAGCGCGGGTTGTCAGGGTGAAGGTCTCTGTCCCTGTCTGAACAGCAGAGAATGAGGTGAGTTTAAAAACAAACACAAGAACGTGACTCTCAAGTGAAATATTTAAAAACAAAGCAGCGCAAACACACTCCCGGCTTCTGCCTCAGGAGTAATGGTTCTAGTTGGACGCTCGCACTCAGCACCTATTATAGCATAGAAGGGGGCGTGGCCTCGAAGGGCGTGGCCTCTGTGCACGCCGGTAATGGCGGCAGCTGGTATTGCTTTCAAGAGGGCCGCGGCAGCGATAAAATCTGCAGCGAGGGTTGGCAGGGTGAAGGTCTCTGTCCCTGTCTGAACAGCAGAGAATGAGGTGAGTTTAAAAACAAACACAAGAACGTGACTCTCAAGTGAAATATTTAAAAACAAAGCAGCGCAATAACACTCCCGGCTTCCGCCTCAGGAGTAATGGTTCTGAGAGAGTTCCAGATCTTCGGTGCAGTGCCGGAGAAAGCTCGGTGACATGTTCTCTTTTTGCGAAAGATCTGAGGTTTCAGAAGGAGAGAGTTAGCACTCCTAGAAGGTCTATCACCTCCGGATAGTTCCAGCTTTTGCGCAAGATAACTGGGGGTTTTGAAATGGAGGGTTTTGTGGGGTAGGCAGGCAATCTTTAGCTGTATTCTTGCTTCGCAGGGCAGCCAATTTAGGGATTTTAAGACTGGGGAGATGTGTGCATTTCATTTGGTACCCGTAACCAAATGTAATACATATAACAGTTAACCTTGTTGTGATTCCAGTAAAACAGGCAGTGCAATAGCAGCACTAAGCAATATATCTTGAACAATCTAAGACACTCTCTAATTTGCCCTTGTATCTGTAGTGGCAGTCAGTGCTCAATTTGAGCTGGTAGTTTCTGGTGCTTGGCACTGGTACTTAGTTGTCAACACCGGCTCTTATGACATTCTGCCACATGGCGGTGCTTTCTGTCTAATTTAGAGATGGGCATAACAACAGTTGTTTATTAATTTAATATATATTAAACATTACTACTGCCTGACACCCAAGCCATTCTTATAGCTTTAGGGGAGTGGATTAGTCTGAATTGTCTCACGTGTAAGAGTGTGAAGATTAGCAGTTGTGTTGGTACTGTCACTGGCAGCGCTAGCAAAAGTGTGGTGCAGGGTACACTGAGACCCAGGCACTTATCTTTTTACATCTAATGACTGAGCGGGATTGGTCCATTTCATGTGCTCCCTATCCTCCTGCACTCTCTAGGATGATGGTCCACCTTGGAAGCTTCACATGGGGAAGTGATCAGGAAAAGTGTAGCAATCCTTGCTCATGGGCGGACCTAGCGTAGGGCATGACCTGGACCCGCAGCACAGAGCTAGCGTGCTGGTTCTGGGATCCAAGGATGTACACAAGTTTATAGTGCCTTAAGCCTGCGATTAGGAGCCTGACGTCATATAGAGGAAATGACTGCAGCAACACTAGAATTACCAGAAACTGTTACTGCTGTATTTAGAGGATACCCCTACAAACCGCAGAGTAACTGATGGCAGCGTTGTTACTACCAATAATTCTTGGTATCAGAGACTTTTGGGGATTTACCAGAGGTTTTTTACATTTTTTATTACAACGTCTCTTTGTAAGGCCACTCTGGTGATATTACATCAAGTGCTGAATAAGGGGCTACATGCTCTTCTGATATTACAACATCATTACAATGCTACAGCGCGATAAAACGGTTAGTTATGAAGAAGCACTATAGTGCCAAGTTCTTTTTTTGTGTAATAGGTTTGCATTTAAAAAGTAGAAAACTGAAAATAGCACTACAAATGTTGTAATTATGATTAAAAGGCCAAATGGCATATAACTTAAGCAGTGGGAGAGTCACAGATGTTTGCGGTGACAGGAACAGATTGGACAAGACAGCACCAATCCAGTGGCGGCTGCAAGTAGGTAAAAGTAGTGGGGCAGCGTGGGGGACAATAAAAAATATATTAAAATGAAAACTTACCTGCTGCCTTGGTGCTCTTCTGCTCCTGATCGCAAGCTCCCAAACTCCCTTGCACCAATCCAGGCGCTGCTCTCATGCTGATAATACTGTGATCCAGCATGGGAGCTGTGCTGGGATTGGATGGAGCGGGCTGGTTTTTCTCTCCCAGAGGGACTGGGCGCCTGTGCCCGCTGTTCTGTTATGTTATGTTATTAGGTATTTGTAGTGCGTACGGCTACTCTAGGGAGTGTCCCGGCGCTGTCTCAAACCCTTGACAAAGCAGTGTACACAGAAACACTGCTTTGTCCTTACTGTTGGAAGAGCCAGGTTTTCACAAGACGCCTAAAACCAAGAAGGTCCTCACCTGTATCATAGAGGGAGGCAAGCTGTTCCATGGCTTCGCGGCTACTACCTGAAAAGACCTTCCCCCCATTTTGAGACCGGGAGAACTTTGGCACGATCGTCAGGTGCTGTGTCGAAGACCGCAAAGTTCTAGATGGAGTGTAGGGCTGAATTTTATTCCTGATGTAGGTAGTTCCAATATTTTGGGACGCATTAAAGGCTAGAACCAGGGCTTTAAAATGTACCCTTTTTTCACTGAGAGCCAGTGCAGGGACCTTAAGCAGGGAATCATTTGTGTCCTAGGTCCGACCCTATGTACGGCCCTGGCCGCCGCGTTCTGTACAACATGTAGGCGGCCTAGTAGGTATTCGGGAAGGCCCAGGTACCGCACATTGACATAGTCCAACCTTGACGTGATCAAGGCTTGGACTACTGTTTTCCTATGCGAGATGGAAAGCATGGGGAGAAAGTTCCTCATCATTTTTAGCAGCCCAAAACAGGTGCTGGCCACAGATTGAACCTGGGACTTCATGGACATATCGGTGTCCAGTTTCACCCCAAGGTTTTTTACGGTGGTAACTGGGTTTACAGGGGGGGGACAGATTCTGGGGCCACCATTGTCGCCATTCGCCGCCAGGAGTGTGACCAAAGAAGATAATTTCAGACTTATCTGAGTTGCATAGCAGTTGATTTTGTTTGAACCAGGAAAACACCTTAGCCAAGCACGTGCTCATTTTGTTTCCTCAATATGCTATAGCCTGATATAGCCTGAGATATCTAAGTGCGCATGACAGTTTGGCGGTTTTAAGATAGACGGCCAAACCATCATAGCCTGAGATATCTAAGTGCGCATGACGGTTTGGCTGTTTTTAGACAGCCGGCCAAACCATCATGCGCACTTTAAGTGCCCCGTGGCCACTGCTGCTCCTGCTGCTGTCAGAGGATGGTCCTGCCTCCAAGACTCGGCTCCGACTCCATCCTGTAAAATAAAATGATAATAACACTACTTTATTATCATTATATTTTACATGTTTTTATTGGCTGGCTGAGGCAGTGGGGCAACGCTTCCCTGCACACCACGGAGCCTGGGGCAGCCACCACTGCTCTTGGCACAAACATGTCTGTGTGAAGCAAAAAGTGATGGGGGTGCTCAAATTTATTCTCAACCACGGTCAATTACTCCGGCCCCATTCCAGACTATTGCTTTTTGCTCACTTTGCCACTGGGAGCAACCATAGGCAAATCACCATTTTCCTGCCTGAACAGAAACAGTCAAGCTCAAACTATCAAGCCACGCCCCCTCTGAACTGGAGCTCAAGAAACCCCAGGCTGTTTCAGCTTCGTTGAGCTTCATCTCTTAGGTACAACTTCAGGCGTGATAAAAGTGCTCCCTGTTTGTGGGTTCAAGCAGCTGGAGTGCTGGGAAGGTTGATAGAGGGTGGGCGGTGATTAGAGGTGGTCGTTGCCACCTTGGAGTGGATGGTGGGCAGCCTGTCATGTAATGGCAGCCCACTAGGCATTTCTTTTTGTTCCTTAGAAATGCACCAATTTTTCTGAAGAAAAAAAACAATGACCTTAATTCCCAGGGGCTTTTCTTCCTATGCTTGGCAGCCATTAATCATTTTTGTTGATGGGCCGCATATGCACGGCAGTCCCAAGCAAGAAAAATATGCATGGGATGAGCCCGGTAATTAGAGCAGACCTTCTGATGTGCTAACCCCCTGGCCTCGTGACAGATAGGCTGCCTCGTCATAAGTGTGGAACCAGCTGAGGCTCCAAGACCAGGGGTTCCGCTACCAACCCCTAAATGTACCCACAAGGGTGTCGAGGTGCTGTAGGTGTCTATCTCCTTCCCTGCTTCCTGTGTCGTGATGAGAGTCGACCGAGGCCTTGCATAAGTCTGTCGGTATCGGTAAGAGGAAGTACGCAAAACTCTGGACTAATTGATACCAGCTTCCTCATGCTCCTCAAAAGCTTGGAACGATGTGCTCTGGCAAGACAGATACACTGCGAGACATTTGTAGAAACATACATTTTGCCCTTCTTTGTTCTTCAAGGGCCCCTGTGTCGTGGAAACACCACATGCGATGTGCCTAGTGGTCTGTTTCATATTGCACTGTGTTTTTCAGTACAGTATTACTGTTCCACAACTAGTACGTTAGGTTCCCTGCCCTCCTTCTCATATACACTGGTTAGTTTTAATCTTCCAATAAAGAATTGTGAAACAGAAACAAGATGGAAGCTCACCTTGTGGTTAGTCTTGGGTTTGTGCCAGTGCACCAAAGAAAAATAAATATTGCCCCACGCCCTAAGCCTATAGGTTGTAGAGCCAGAATAAACCACGGCTGCTGCCTCGGTCCCTAGCTGAACGAGCAGGAAGCCTCACTGCACAGCCTGACTAGTGGGGCGAGACCCTCACCAGGAGGAGAAGGACAAGGATAACTGAGTGAGGCCTGCTTGGAGCATGTTTGGAGGACCTCAACAGCCTGTAGCTACGAGGACCTTGCAGCCCACTGGTCTGTGGAGGGTCCGAGTGGACAGGACCTACAGAGACGTATTCCAGTATTGCAAGTTTGCTGAGCCTGCATCGTCCACAACCCTTCTGCTTCCATTCCTGATCCTGGGGAGTCCACTCCATATCTTGCAGTTTGCTTCTTAAGGGGAAACTAACGATTTACATTCACCACCCAGACCCTGTAGAAGTTCTTATTGGTTGATTCTGTTCACCCTACTATAGAAACGATTTGAGCTCTTTCCATTCCAGAGTTATCACCATTGAAATATCCAGCTGTTCTCGCCTTGAAATGTCATTTCTCATTCCTTGATGATCCAGTGTGAAGGTCCAGTGGTTTCCCCAGTCAAAAGGTTCCCCCATCCACTGAAACTGTTCACCAAAACTGGCCAGTTATGAGAAATGGCCCCCCAAGATTTCATGCGCATGGGGTGCACCCTACCAATGTGAAGATTGTTTCGGGCTTATATTTACGGCCCAATGGGCTTATTCTGCGAGCCGGGCTTGCCTGCTCTAGTCTTCTTTTCATCATGAGGGTTTCCAAGATAAAGCTTCTGCCATATGAGATTCTTCCACTCACCTGTGGTCCGCACAGCTTTAGTGCTGTCTCACCTTGCTTATGTCAACAGTCTATCATTTGGGTCTACTTGGTTTCACCTTCACAGCTTACAGAGAAATCCAGGATTTAGCTGCCAGATAAAGGCCTCAATCTACTAAGCCAGAATCCAATCTTACCTGCTCACACTTTCTACTGGTGCTGGACGCATCACCATAAAGCAACGTATATTGCGGGCCCAGCTTTCCGTGGCACTGCCCCAGTCTGCAAATGCTGCAAAACAAGACTGCTCCTCTGTGGTGCCGGTCCTGCATTTTACCACCGCTATGCTCAAAATGTCCCAAATGATGGAGTTCCTTCTCTGATCAGACAGCTGAGCACTGGAACCCAGTGCCTGCTAGGGGACAGGCCATATCACGGAAAAAGCCCCATAGGGTGCAGCAGGTGTGTGCGCCCACTCCGTCCACTCTCTGTGCATCTGGGGCACTCTGGTATCGCAGAAGGGGCTGTGGATGCTTGTGTGACCCCTTCTGTAAAACAGATGACGGCAGCGCACATGTGCCACTGGTACTATGCTAAAGGGGCATTGCCTTATTTGCCAGGGGAGTGGCCCCATGGTGATGAGGGAACCCTTTGCCTCTGTGCAAACTCCGTATTATGAACATGAGTGCAGAGGCAGGCTGCCAGGAGATGCACTCACTGCGCACCACAAAGAGGTGGCCTGACCCCATGACTCCCCTCTGCAATCAATCACTGCACTTACCTGCAAGGGGATCTCTGTCTCCCTGGAAAGAGCACAATGCAAGGTAGACCAGCCGCTTCGGTCATAGGGTGACCAACTGGTATTGGTGCAAATTCAGGACGGTGAGTGTAAAAATTCAGGACAAAGGGTCAAAATTCAGGACACAAATTCAGGACAGGAGGTCAAAATTCAGGACAAAACTTCAGGACAATAGGTACGTTTTACAGACACATCAGAGGTCGCGCAATAGTATATAAGTAAGCCCAGCCATTTCCAAACATATTCAACCGTTTGCAAACCTATCCATCATGTATCCTTCCATCTATCATTTCACTCATCCATCCCTTCATCCATCCCCTCATCCATCCTTTCACTCATCTCCATTATCCATCCATCCATCCATCAACCATTTCACCCTATCCATCTGTACACTTATCCATCCACTCTTTATCCCATCCATCCATTCACTCATCCATTCAGCCATTTACCCTTTCACCAATCCAGCCATCCTTTCACTTACTAATCCTTCCACCCATCCACTATTTTAGTCATCCATCCATCCTCCCTTTCTCTCTCCATTGACCCTTTCACTTAGCCATCCTTCCTTCCATCCATTCACCCACCCATTCATCTACTCATCCACTCATGAATCCATTCATTGATCCTATCACTCATCCATCTATCTATCATTTCACTCCTTCACACATCTATTCATCCTTTTGTCCATCTACCCTCCCTTTCACTCACTCATCCACCCTTACATCCACCCTTTCACTCATACGTCCATTCATTCACCCTTGCACTTATCAATCCATCAATCCATCCATCATTTCACTCATCCACCTACCCACCCATCATCCACCCAACCATTCACCCACCCACCATCCACCCACCCACTCATCCATCCTTTCACCCACCCACCATCCAATCCACTGATCCATCCTTTCACCCACCCACTATCCACCCACCCACTCATCCATCCATCCTTTCACCCACCCACTCATCCATCCCTCCATCCTTTCACCCACCGACTCTCCATCCATCCATCCTTTCACCCACCCATCATCCATCCATCCATCCGTCCTTCCCCTCATCATCCATCCTTCCCCTCATCATCCATCCATCCTTTTCCCTCATCATCCATCCATCCTTTCCCTCATCATCCATCCATCCATCGTTCTACCCACCCACTCATCATCCATCCATCCTTCCCCTCATCATCCATCCATCCATCCCCTCATCATCCATCCATCCTTTTACCCACCCCCTCATCATCCATCCATTCCCTAATCATCCATCCATCCATCATTTCACGCACCCCCTCATCATCCATCCATTCACCCTTCCCCTCATCATCCATCCATTCACCCTTCCCCTCATCATCCATCCATCCATCCATCCACCCTTCCCCTCATCATCCATCCTTTCACCCACCCCCTCATCATCCATCCATCCATCCCCTCATCATCCATTCATCCATCCATCACCTCATCATCCATCCATCCTTCCCCTCATCATCCATCCTTCCCCTCATCATCCATCCATCCCTCCTCCATCCCTCCATCCATCCTTCCCCTCTATCCATCCCCTCATCCATCCATCCATCCCCTAATCCATCCCCTCACCCATCCATCCCCTCACCCATCCCCTCATCCATCCATCCCCTCACCCATCCATCCATCCCCTCACCCATCCATCCTTCCCCTCATCCATCCATCCTTCCCCTCATTCATACTTCCCATCATCCATCCATCCATCCATCCCCTCACCCATCCATCCATCCCCTCACCCATCCATCCTTCCCCTCATCCATCCATCCTTCCCCTCATCCATCCATCCTTCCCCATATCCATCCATCCTTCCCCTCATCCATCCTTCCTTTCATCCATCATTCCCCTCACCCATCCATCCATCCCATCCACTTATCCTTCCCCTCATCCATCCATCCATCCATCCATCTCCTGATCCATCCATCCTTCCCCTCCATCCATCCACTCCATCCATCCATCCATCCTTCCCCTCATCCATCCATCCTTCCCCTCCATCCATCCATCCCCTCCATCCATCCATCCTTCCCCTCCATCCTCCATCCTTCTCCTCATCCATCATCCTTCCCCTCATCCATCTTTCCCCTCATCCATCTACCCTTCCACCCATACATCCAGCTATTTACATTTTCTCTCCATCCTTCCCCTCACTCATCAATCCATCCAACCTCTCTCATTAGCCATTTATTCAATCTTTCATTCATACATTCACCCTTTCACTAATTCATCCAGCCATTCACCCATCCCTTCACTTACTTACTCGCCGACCTTTCCATATTAATTTTGAGCTGAGCCCTTTTGAGAAGAGGCCCATCAAGAACTTCACCCTCGCTGCAGGGGCCGTTCCAGGACTGGGACGGAAGCCACCCAGGGAGGAGACAGGATCCACCACAGGGGGGGACAAAAGCCACCACAGGTGGGGGTGGACTGGAGCCACAACATGGGGGGGACAGGTGCCATCACTGAGGGGAGGGCAGGAGCCATCACAGGAGAGGGAACACAGGGGTGCGCATGCAGTATTCTAGTATCATCTTGGGCTCCTCTCCTGCACAAGACAACGAGAAGACAGGCTCTCTGTCCAAAATGCCATCCCCCACTGTGATGTACAGTACTTACAGGAGATACTCTAAGAGAACTGATTGAACTGATTGTCCTCCATACTTTGTTAATCAGTGTGGGTGCGATTGTGCCATTTCTTTATTTTCTTACATTATAGACTGCATGTTTGAAGAACCGAGGTTTGCTTACAATTTAGTGACAGTAATTAAGCTCTGTGAAGAGAACCACGTGCTGCCTCGGTGTAATCAGGGGTGTAATCTGACCGAGTTTCGGATGTTTGGGGCCCTGGGTAGAAATGGAATGTGTGAGCCCCCCTCTAAATAGCAGAGACACATTCAGGGCTGTTTGCATGTGAATAGATGTCGCTGCTCCTGAAGCTGCAGCCCCTCCCTCTCAGTCACCTTCGAAGCACCTCTTAACAGGCCATCAAGGGCTGGAGGTGTGAGGGTAGCCATCCCGCTGTGCCTCTCCAATGCTCCGGGGCATCTGAGGAGCTTTGGTGCAGCATCGGAGTGAAGAAAAGAGGTGGGTGCAAGCTGTCCCGGCTTTAGGGTGGAGCAACCGGTGCCCTGTTAAAATGACGGACAAATGGCGTCCGTTAAAGATTCCTTCACGGACAACGGACAGACGGCCGAAATTACGGACTGTCCGTGAAATTTACGGACGGTTGGTCACCCTATTCGGTCAGCCAGTCCGTTTTTCACTAGTGCGCTGCCCGGAGGCAGAGTGAGTTCACGACTGGCATGGGCGCAGCGTGTTTCAGTAATTGTTCCTGTGGGCACCCAGTTAAAGGTGCGCCGTGGCTCAAACATGAACAGTGCACCTTTACTGTCATACTTCCTTGCGGAGAGTTGAAAATCACCTTGAAGTAGGCACACCTCACCCAGTATCTTCATATAAGCCTAACTGCAACCCCTACTTGCACAGAGACGAGTTGGACATCGTTGCTGAGGGCTTCTTCTTCCTACACCTCGCAGAACCCGCTTCGCGGGTCCCGCAGCACCACTTTGGACAGTTGGGAGCTTCGGGCTAAAAGAACACTACCACCGACCAGGCAAGGCTGCGAGCGTCAGGGGCCGGACTTCGTGTCCCAGAAGTCTCGGCTACCCTCGCCTCCCGCCATCGGGCGGCTCTCCTTGCTTGCCACGCCCCCCTCCCATCGTAAATAGGACACTGCACCTGGACGCAGTGGGATACTTGCACAGAGACGAGTTGGACATCGTTGCTGAGGGCTTCTTCTTCCTACACCTTGCGGAACCCGCTTCGCGGGTCCCGCAGCGCCACTTTGGACAGTTGGGAGCTTCGGGCTAAAAGAACACTACCACCGACCAGGCAAGGCTGCGAGCGTCAGGGGCCGGACTTGGTGTCCCAGAAGTCTCGGCTACCCTCGCCTCCCGCCATCGGGCCGCTCTCCTTGCTTGCAACGCCCCCCTCCCATCGTAAATAGGACGCTGCACCTGGACGCAGTGGGATACTTGCACAGAGACGAGTTAGACATCGTTGCTGAGGGCTTCTTCTTCCTACACCTCGCGGAACCCGCTTCGCGGGTCCCGCAGCGCGACTTTGGACAGTTGGGAGCTTCGGGCTAAAAGAACACTACCACCGACCAGGCAAGGCTGCGAGCGTCAGGGGCCGGACTTCATGTCCCAGAAGTCTCGGCTACCCTCGCCTCCCGCCATCGGGCCGCTCTCCTTGCTTGCCACGCCCCCCTCCCATTGTAAATAGGACGCTGCACCTGGACGCAGTGGGATACTTGCACAGAGACGAGTTGGACATCGTTGCTGAGGGCTTCTTCTTCCTACACCTCGCGGAACCCGCTTCGCGGGTCCCGCAGCGCCACTTTGGACAGTTGGGAGCTTCGGGCTAAAAGAACACTACCACCGACCAGGCAAGGCTGCGAGCGTCAGGGGCCGGACTTCGTGTCCCAGAAGTCTCGGCTACCCTCGCCTCCCGCCATCGGGCCGCTCTCCTTGCTTGCCACGCCCCCCTCCCATCGTAAATAGGACGCTGCACCTGGACGCAGTGGGATACTTGCACAGAGACGAGTTAGACATCGTTGCTGAGGGCTTCTTCTTCCTACACCTCGCGGAACCCGCTTCGCGGGTCCCGCAGCGCGACTTTGGACAGTTGGGAGCTTCGGGCTAAAAGAACACTACCACCGACCAGGCAAGGCTGCGAGCGTCAGGGGCCGGACTTCATGTCCCAGAAGTCTCGGCTACCCTCGCCTCCCGCAATCGGGCCGCTCACCTTGCTTGCCACGCCCCCCTCCCATTGTAAATAGGACGCTGCACCTGGACGCAGTGGGATACTTGCACAGAGACGAGTTGGACATCGTTGCTGAGGGCTTCTTCTTCCTACACCTCGCGGAACCCGCTTCGCGGGTCCTGCAGCGCCACTTTGGACAGTTGGGAGCTTCGGGCTAAAAGAACACTACCACCGACCAGGCAAGGCTGCGAGCGTCAGGGGCCGGACTTCGTGTCCCAGAAGTCTCGGCTACCCTCGCCTCCCGCCATCGGGCCGCTCTCCTTGCTTGCCACGCCCCCCTCCCATCGTAAATAGGACGCTGCACCTGGACGCAGTGGGATACTTGCACAGAGACGAGTTGGACATCGTTGCTGAGGGCTTCTTCTTCCTACACCTCACGGAACCAGCTTCGCGGGTCCCGCAGCGCCACTTTGGACAGTTGGGAGCTTCGGGCTAAAAGAACACTACCATCGACCAGGCAAGGCTGCGAGCGTCAGGGGCCGGACTTCCTGTCCCAGAAGTCTCGGCTACCCTCGCCTCCCGCCATCGGGCCGCTCTCCTTGCTTGCCACGCCCCCCTCCCATCGTAAATAGGACGCTGCACCTGGACGCAGTGGGATACTTGCACAGAGACGAGTTGGACATCATTGCTGAGGGCTTCTTCTTCCTACACCTCGCGGAACCCGCTTCACGGGTCCCGCAGCGCCACTTTGGACAGTTGGGAGCTTCGGGCTAAAAGAACACTACCACCGACCAGGCAAGGCTGCGAGCGTCAGGGGCCGGACTTCGTGTCCCAGAAGTCTCGGCTACCCTCGCCTCCCGCCATCGGGCCGCTCTCCTTGCTTGCCACGCCCCCCTCCCATCGTAAATAGGACGCTGCACCTGGACGCAGTGGGATACTTGCACAGAGATGAGTTGGACATCGTTCCTGAGGGCTTCTTCTTCCTACACCTCGCGGAACCCGCTTCGCGCGTCCCGCAGCGCCACTTTGGACAGTTGGGAGCTTCGGGCTAAAAGAACACTACCACCGACCAGGCAAGGCTGCGAGCGTCAGGGGCCGGACTTCGTGTCCCAGAAGTCTCGGCTACCCTCGCCTCCCGCCATCGGGCCGCTCTCCTTGCTTGCCACGCCCCCCTCCCATCGTAAATAGGACGCTGCACCTGGACGCAGTGGGATACTTGCACAGAGACGAGTTGGACATCGTTGCTGAGGGCTTCTTCTTCCTACACCTCACGGAACCCGCTTCGCGGGTCCCGCAGCGCCACTTTGGACAGTTGGGAGCTTCGGGCTAAAAGAACACTACCACCGACCAGGCAAGGCTGCGAGCGTCAGGGGCCGGACTTCGTGTCCCAGAAGTCTCGGCTACCCTCGCCTCCCGCCATCGGGCCGCTCTCCTTGCTTGCCACGCCCCCCTCCCATCGTAAATAGGACGCTGCACCTGGACGCAGTGGGATACTTGCACAGAGACGAGTTGGACATCGTTGCTGAGGGCTTCTTCTTCCTACACCTCGCGGAACCCGCTTCGCGGGTCCCGCAGCGCCACTTTGGACAGTTGGGAGCTTCGGGCTAAAAGAACACTACCACCGACCAGGCAAGGCTGCGAGCGTCAGGGGCCGGACTTCGTGTCCCAGAAGTCTCGGCTACCCTCGCCTCCCGCCATCGGGCCTCTCTCCTTGCTTGCCACGCCCCCCTCCCATTGTAAATAGGACGCTGCACCTGGACGCAGTGGGATACTTGCACAGAGACGAGTTGGACATCGTTGCTGAGGGCTTCTTCTTCCTACACCTCGCGGAACCCGCTTCGCGGGTCCCGCAGCGCCACTTTGGACAGTTGGGAGCTTCGGGCTAAAAGAACACTACCACCGACCAGGCAAGGCTGCGAGCGTCAGGGGCCGGACTTCGTGTCCCAGAAGTCTCGGCTACCCTCCCCTCCCGCCATCGGGCCGCTCTCCTTGCTTGCCACGCCCCCTCCCATCGTAAATAGGACGCTGCACCTGGACGCAGTGGAATACTTGCACAGAGACGAGTTGGACATCGTTGCTGAGGGCTTCTTCTTCCTACACCTCACGGAACCCGCTTCGCGGATCCCGCAGCGCCACTTTGGACAGTTGGGAGCTTCGGGCTAAAAGAACACTACCACCGACCAGGCAAGGCTGCGAGCGTCAGGGGCCGGACTTCGTGTCCCAGAAGTCTCGGCTACCCTCGCCTCCCGCCATCGGGCCGCTCTCCTTGCTTGCCACGCCCCCCTCCCATCGTAAATAGGACGCTGCACCTGGACGCAGTGGGATACTTGCACAGAGACGAGTTGGACATCGTTGCTGAGGGCTTCTTCTTCCTACACCTCGCGGAACCCGCTTCGCCGGTCCCGCAGCGCCACTTTGGACAGTTGGGAGCTTCGGGCTAAAAGAACACTACCACCGACCAGGCAAGGCTGCGAGCGTCAGGGGCCGGACTTCGTGTCCCAGAAGTCTCGGCTACCCTCGCCTCCCGCCATCGGGCCGCTCTCCTTGCTTGCCACGCCCCCCTCCCATCGTAAATAGGACGCTGCACCTGGACGCAGTGGGATACTTGCACAGAGATGAGTTGGACATCGTTCCTGAGGGCTTCTTCTTCCTACACCTCGCGGAACCCGCTTCGCGCGTCCCGCAGGGCCACTTTGGACAGTTGGGAGCTTCGGGCTAAAAGAACACTACCACCGACCAAGCAAGGCTGCGAGCGTCAGGGGCCGGACTTCGTGTCCCAGAAGTCTCGGCTACCCTCGCCTCCCGCCATCGGGCCGCTCTCCTTGCTTGCCACGCCCCCCTCCCATCGTAAATAGGACGCTGCACCTGGACGCAGTGGGATACTTGCACAGAGACGAGTTGGACATCGTTGCTGAGGGCTTCTTCTTCCTACACCTCACGGAACCCGCTTCGCGGGTCCCGCAGCGCCACTTTGGACAGTTGGGAGCTTCGGGCTAAAAGAACACTACCACCGACCAGGCAAGGCTGCGAGCGTCAGGGGCCGGACTTCGTGTCCCAGAAGTCTCGGCTACCCTCGCCTCCCGCCATCGGGCCGCTCTCCTTGCTTGCCACGCCCCCTCCCATCGTAAATAGGACGCTGCACCTGGACGCAGTGGGATACTTGCACAGAGACGAGTTGGACATCGTTGCTGAGGGCTTCTTCTTCCTACACCTCGTGGAACCTGCTTCGCGGGTCTCGCAGCGCCACTTTGGACAGTTGGGAGCTTCGGGCTAAAAGAACACTACCACCGACCAGGCAAGGCTGCGAGCGTCAGGGGCCGGACTTCGTGTCCCAGAAGTCTCGGCTACGCTCGCCTCCCGCCATCGGGCCGCTCTCCTTGCTTGCCACGCCCCCCTCCCATCGTAAATAGGACGCTGCACCTGGACGCAGTGGGATACTTGCACAGAGACGAGTTGGACATCGTTGCTGAGGGCTTCTTCTTCCTACACCTCGCGGAACCCGCTTCGTGGGTCCCGCAGCGCCACTTTGGACAGTTGGGAGCTTCGGGCTAAAAGAACACTACCACCGACCAGGCAAGGCTGCGAGCGTCAGGGGCCGGACTTCGTGTCCCAGAAGTCTCGGCTACCCTCGCCTCACGCCATCGGACCGCTCTCCTTGCTTGCCACGCCCCCCTCCCATCGTAAATAGGAAGCTGCACCTGGACGCAGTGGGATACTTGCACAGAGACGAGTTGGACATCGTTGCTGAGGGCTTCTTCTTCCTACACCTCGCGGAACCCGCTTCGCGGGTCCTGCAGCGCCACTTTGGACAGTTGGTAGCTTCGGGCTAAAAGAACACTACCACCGACCAGGCAAGGCCGCGAGCGTCAGGGGCCGGACTTCGTGTCCCAGAAGTCTCGGCTACCCTCGCCTCCCGCCATCGGGCCGCTCTCCTTGCTTGCCACGCCCCCCTCCCATCGTAAATAGGACGCTGCACCTGGACGCAGTGGGATACTTGCACAGAGACGAGTTGGACATCGTTGCTGAGGGCTTCTTCTTCCTACAGCTCGCGGAACCCGCTTCGCGGGTCCCGCAGCGCCACTTTGGACAGTTGGGAGCTTCCGGCTAAAAGAACACTACCACCGACCAGGCAAGGCTGCGAGCGTCAGGGGCCGGACTTCGTGTCCCAGAAGTCTCGGCTACCCTCCCCTCCCGCCATCGGGCCGCTCTCCTTGCTTGCCACGCCCCCTCCCATCGTAAATAGGACGCTGCACCTGGACGCAGTGGGATACTTGCACAGAGACGAGTTGGACATCGTTGCTGAGGGCTTCTTCTTCCCACACCTCGCGGAACCCGCTTCGCGGGTCCGGCAGCGCCACTTTGGACAGTTGGGAGCTTCGGGCTAAAAGAACACTACCACCGACCAGGCAGGCTGCGAGCGTCAGGGGCCGGACTTCGTGTCCCAGAAGTCTCGGCTACCCTCGCCTCCCGCCATCGGGCCGCTCTCCTTGCTTGCCACGCCCCCCTCCCATCGTAAATAGGACGCTGCACCTGGACGCAGTGGGATACTTGCACAGAGACGAGTTGGACATCGTTGCTGAGGGCTTCTTCTTCCTACACCTCGCGGAACCCGCTTCGCGGGTCCCGCAGCGCCACTTTGGACAGTTGGGAGCTTCGGGCTAAAAGAACACTACCACCGACCAGGCAAGGCTGCGAGCGTCAGGGGCCGGACTTCGTGTCCCAGAAGTCTCGCCTACCCTCGCCTCCCGCCATCGGGCCGCTCTCCTTGCTTGCCACGCCCCCCTCCCATCGTAAATAGGACGCTGCACCTGGACGCAGTGGGATACTTGCACAGAGACGAGTTGGACATCGTTGCTGAGGGCTTCTTCTTCCTACACCTCGCGGAACCCGCTTCGCGGGCCCCGCAGCGCCACTTTGGACAGTTGGGAGCTTCGGGCTAAAAGAATACTACCACCGACCAGGCAAGGCTGCGAGCGTCAGGGGCCGGACTTCGTGTCCCAGAAGTCTCGGCTACCCTCGCCTCCCGCCATCGGGCCGCTCTCCTTGCTTGCCACGCCCCCCTCCCATCGTAAATAGGACGCTGCACCTGGACGCAGTGGGATACTTGCACAGAGACGAGTTGGACATCGTTGCTGAGGGCTTCTTCTTCCTACACCTCGCGGAACCCGCTTCGCGGGTCCCGCAGCGCCACTTTGGACAGTTGGGAGCTTCGGGCTAAAAGAACACTACCACCGACCAGGCAAGGCTGCGAGCGTCAGGGGCCGGACTTCGTGTCCCAGAAGTCTCGCCTACCCTCGCCTCCCGCCATCGGGCCGCTCTCCTTGCTTGCCACGCCCCCCTCCCATCGTAAATAGGACGCTGCACCTGGACGCAGTGGGATACTTGCACAGAGACGAGTTGGACATCGTTGCTGAGGGCTTCTTCTTCCTACACCTCGCGGAACCCGCTTCGCGGGTCCCGCAGCGCCACTTTGGACAGTTGGGAGCTTCGGGCTAAAAGAACACTACCACCGACCAGGCAAGGCTGCGAGCGTCAGGGGCCGGACTTCGTGTCCCAGAAGTCTCGGCTACCCTCTCCTCCCGCCATCGGGCCGCTCTCCTTGCTTGCCACGCCCCCCTCCCATCGTAAATAGGACGCTGCACCTGGACGCAGTGGGATTCTTGCACAGAGATGAGTTGGACATCGTTCCTGAGGGCTTCTTCTTCCTACACCTCGCGGAACCCGCTTCGCGCGTCCCGCAGCGCCACTTTGGACAGTTGGGAGCTTCGGGCTAAAAGAACACTACCACCGACCAGGCAAGGCTGCGAGCGTCAGGGGCCGGACTTCGTGTCCCAGAAGTCTCGCCTACCCTCGCCTCCCGCCATCGGGCCGCTCTCCTTGCTTGCCACGCCCCCCTCCCATCGTAAATAGGACGCTGCACCTGGACGCAGTGGGATACTTGCACAGAGACGAGTTGGACATCGTTGCTGAGGGCTTCTTCTTCCTACACCTCGCGGAACCCGCTTCGCGGGTCCCGCAGCGCCACTTTGGACAGTTGGGAGCTTCGGGCTAAAAGAACACTACCACCGACCAGGCAAGGCTGCGAGCGTCAGGGGCCGGACTTCGTGTCCCAGAAGTCCCGGCTACCCTCGCCTCCCGCCATCGGGCCGCTCTCCTTGCTTGCCACGCCCCCCTCCTTTCTCATTGTCTCACGCATATAAGGATAGTCACTCTCCCGCAGCGCGGGAGCGTCCCGGGAGAAGCCCGGGACAAGGGCGGGACCGTCTGTGTCGTCCGGGGCCGGCAGAGGTCTGGCCGGGCTACCCCCCTAACATTTTCTTCCAATATTCACTGTAGTTCATGGTATTCATTAGTTGATGTGTTCTTTGTTTGTTTTTTAACTATAGTTCCAGGCCAATTTAACGTTAGTGCCTACACTGTTGGTAGAACATATTCGGATTGATTGAATTTTGTCGTTTGCACATTGTGTTTAGCGCTAATTCTGTTTTTGTACAGTTAAAAAATGACCTTACGGTCAGGTAAAGAAAGGCAACTCCAGGTTTCCACCTCCAATGGCACTTTTACTGGCACGATCGAACAATTCTTTAAACGCACCACCACTATATTGGAGAAGGAGATAGCTCTTGCAGAAAAACGCCTTTCGCTTGACTTAATCACAGGCAAGCGATCTTCACTTGGTAAAATTAATGAGGCTGTCTCCCCTGTCCCACTTTCCTTGTTGAACAAAGATAGCTCTGATGCTAATGTAGACTCAGTGACAGTATCTGCTTCCGAGAGTCAAACATTGGATTTAGAGGGGATTAGTAAAGAAAGTGCATATGACACGGCCCATGATAACTTGTTGAATGGTGGGACTATTTACCTCGACCAGTCTGGTGAGAAATCAGGTCTCTCAGACTCCCCAAATCTTACTATAAGTACTGAGCGAGCGAATTCCTCTACCCATTCGCAACACCCACCCACTCACAATCCTGGGAAACGTAAAAGGGTAGACTCGCATGATTTAGGGGAACATACTGAGGGTTCGGGAACTACCTCTATATCCCCTACACAGTTACCCAATTTTAAGGTGGTTGTTCAGCCTGAGGAACATAACACCACAGTTAACATTGTAGAAGGAATACTCTTGGCTAAAATAGAGTTGCTAATTAAATCATTACTCTTACCGCTATTTGAAAGGACCAGATTATTAAATACAAAAATGGACACTTTAGATATGCTGGTAAAAGATAATATAGCGACATCTAATAGAATTCACGCCACCTTAGCCTCTAAAGGTTTAGCCTCATCAGCCCGACCCTTCCGAAGACTACCACCGTGAATAATAAAGCTGGGGGTAACAGTCTGAAAGCGGCACCTTCTATAATAAAAGTGCTGCAGCAAAAACCCGTACCTGTTACAAAGAAAATACCTATTACTGAGAGCATACCCCAGCAAAAGGCCAAAACGCATCCCCCGGCTAAGAAACATCCAATCCCTACCAATCATCATGACCAAAGTATTCGGCCCAGGATCAAACCTGTCCCAAGAAAACAATGTGTGAACCTCCCCCCAGAGTCACTGCCTTACACTATCATCTTAACTGGCGTGGCCCCCCTTGGAGATGGTAAGAGAGAAACACATAAGGATCTTTACAACAAGGTAACGTTCTGGCTGAATAAAAATCGCCCACTCCCTCCAAACTCGAATCCCGAAATCCTTAATGTTAGGAGGGTGGACTGGGTAGGCTACAGCAAAAAAGATCTTGAGGGGGATTGTGTGGTAATCAGTTTTAGAGAGCCATGGGTTGCTGAATTCATTAGTAGGGAACCAAGATTTGGAAGAGTTGGGGATGTGCAGACTCTATCGTTGCATTATTTTTATCCCGCATTATACACAAATAGAGCCCAAACACCGTTCCATCATCCCAGAAGGGATAGACCCAGAGGAAGATTTCATTTTGAAACACCTATCTACCCACTGTTTCAGCCCCACCTTTCGAACCGGTTTGCCCCCCTATCCGGTCTGGAAGGTGTGGACTGACTTGATAATGAACCTCTGGTATCTGGGTTGACCGGAGCTGCAGTGAATTGCTCCCCCAATAATTCTATATCTATTACGGAAGAGACTGTTCTAGGGATTAGCAAAATCATCCAGGGGGGGAAAGGAAGGGGTAAACCCTCAAATCACACCCCTAGACCCTTGATCCCTGGGGAGATTGTGGACCCAGTTGTTAATCCGCCTAAGAAACCTACTCACACCCTCACGGTCTTGTCATGGAACATAGCGGGGCTAAAGGGGAAAATGTCAGAGGCTGATTGGGGGTCTTATGTGGATTCACATGATGTAATCATATTACAGGAAAGTTGGTCAACTGACGCCATTTATCGGGTTGGTTACCTCAATTATTACAAACCAGCCTGTAACGGTTCTAAAGGTCGCCCCTCTGGAGGCCTTGTTATCTGGATTAGACAATCCTTAGGATTTAAAATCATAGACCTTCCTATTCCAAGTAATGACATACTAGCCTTGAAACTAACCAGTAAAAATAACCATGACATCTTCCTGATTAATATTTATGCAAGGGGGCGACCTGGTGGGAAGCCAATGAGAGCGGTAGAAGATTTAGATTCCCTACTGAATAACATTGGCAGAGAAAAATGTGTAATGGTGGCAGGGGATTTTAACTGCTCATTTGAACCGTTTCCCAATCTGGATAATGGGGGATATGGGGAAGTTGATCAAATTTGGAATATTCCCCATTTATCTATCCCATCTGTCAAAAAAGTAACAGAGGCTGCAATGCAGTGGTTAGGTCTTTGTCTTGAATGGGATCTACGAGCAGCGAATGGAAGGACAAAATCAGATTTGATGGGAAAAGATACATTTGACAATTCCCTTCATTCTAGCCGTATCGATTATTTCCTAATAAAGTTAGAGTTCTGGAATTTACTGGAGGATATGGAAATAGTCACAAGACCAGAAAGCGATCACAATCCTCTGGTAATAAACCTATTAATGAACGGGGATTCGCTTATGGATACTGTAACCAATTTTGTTACTGCCGAGGCTGTTCTTACGATCGACTGTAGAAGGGTACGCTGGGCTAGGTTCTTAGATAATCCCACCATTATTGATAAGGTCACAGATGAGGTTCTAGCAGCTACAAATCTGATTGTGCCTATATTAAACGAAGGCACATCATTGGATCAAATTGGGATGATCCATGAGTCTCTTTTTAACAAAATTAAAACTTTTTTTATTGAACCTGCAAAAAGAAGAAAAAATGGCCCAGCTCTAACCGGAGCGAAATGGTATAATAAGACATGCAGCCTTGCCCATAGTTCCTTGATAGCTGCTATTAAATCCAAGTCAGCTATTGATATAAAACTAGAAAGGGTTAATTACAAGAAGGTGCTTAAAGAGGCAAAAACTAATTGGGATGAACAGCGCTGGTTAGATTTATATCTTGCAAGTACTTCCTCTAACCAACAAAAATTCTGGGAGGTTGTTAAATGGGGAGGGACTGGGGACCAGCAAGTTCCTGTCAACCATGTCCCTGCAGAGCAATGGGTCAAGCATTACGGGGCACAGTTTAGTAACACGGAACGGATCTCCCTTATTACTAGGGAAGATACCAGTGTACTGACTGTGGTGCCCCTACTAGACCAGATTGTTTTTACTGAAATGGAAGCCATTATAGCTTTAAAACAAGTGCAGAATGGTAAAGCCCCTGGAATGGACTGTGTCCCTGCGGACCTTTTTAAGTTTGCCCAAGCACACTGGGTCCCTTATATAACCACCTTAGCGAATGCCATAGCCAGAGGGGCTAGGATACCAAACTCGTGGAAAGGGGCGGAGATTCTACCCGTGTACAAAAAAGGGGATAGAACTGATGCGGGAAACTATCGACCCATCAGCCTCATCGAGGCCCTTCAAAAGGTAATCGCCAGAATGCTGCTAGGAAAAATCCAGCTCTGGATGACAGAAGCTGACATCCTGTCTCCTTTGCAGGCTGGTTTCAGGGCTAATATTAGCACAGTTGACCAAATACTTAGATTTGTTATGATCTACTGGAAAACTGTGTTTTTGAGAGGAGGCACTATATTCGCAGCATTTGTGGATCTCAAATCTGCGTTTGATTTGGTCCCCAGAGGAAAGATGTAGGCAGCTCTGAGAAGGATGGGTGTTCCAACTGCACTCCTAGAACTTACCATCAGGATGCATGAGGGAAATTTCGCCAGAGTCAGATGGGGTCGCCAGGGTCAGGTTACAGACTCCTTCCCCGTGACCCGTGGAGTGAGACAGGGCTGTGTCCTGGCCCCTACCCTATTCATACTTTTTATCAACCAGGTGGTTAAGTTCCTCTCAGCTACCCCCACTGATGCACCAACACTGGGTGAGACCAAATTTCCCCTTTTAATCTTCGCTGATGACACCCTAATTCTGGCTAAAACTCAGAAGGGTCTTCAGGTGGCTATTAATACATTTGTGGACTTTTGTAATGAAAATGACGTTGAAATTATTATTTCTAAAACCAAGTTCATGGTCCTGACAAAAAATAAACCACTGAGGGGCTATGTAACGATGAATGGGTCTAGCCTAGAACAGGTTGAAGTCATGACATATCTAGGTGTTACAATGGACTATAGGTTACGCTGGAAAGAACAAATAGCGGCGCTCAGTTTGAAATTTGCTCGTTTGTCTGGTTGTTTAGTGAAGGAGCAACGGTGTTCATTGACCAAAAGAGTTTTACCTGCGCTTAAAATTTATAGCGCCTAAATTAGCTCAGCCATACTATACGGGGCTGACATATGGGGGTGTGTGGATTTGGCTGTCCTGGATAGGATCCAGAATAAATTCTTTCGCAATTTAGTCAGTCTTCCTCCCTCAACGCCAGCACTACCACTCATGATGGATATGGGCTTTTATTCTATTAAACATCAAGCCCATTATAGGATGGTGGCGTTATGGAGACGCATATGGTCTACCCCGGAACTTGCCATGTTTGCCCAGGAGATACAGGATGTAAGAGTGCAACAGGGGGCAGGTGAAATACCATGGTTTAAGCTAATTAGGAATACTCTCACTGGAATGGGCCTTCCTTTGCTTTGGTCCGAGCCGGGTTCTCACATCTTTCCCTCAAAGAAAGATTTTAAACTTCTCTTTTGGTCCATGGTAAAAGAAGAACACGTTGTGCTTTCGGAGAAACCTAACCTGACAGGTCTGTTTTTGATTCATAAAGTAGTTCCACACACAGAGACCTATTGGGATGTAATCCTTAAAAGCTTAGACAGGAAACTTTACCATCAGTTTCGTATAGGTACACTGCCATTAAGGGATTTTACTAGTGGTTGGCAGAAGTCGGAGTCCACTTTTTGTCCCTGTTGTACTGAAAGCAAAGAATCAATAGGTCATTTTCTATTTGTATGCACTGCTTACCACGAGCCACGCCATAAGTGGCTGAAGCCAATATGTAATAGATTAAACACCCGGGTGAGCAGTAAAGCATTGATCATCCTGAGATTTAACACATCCGAATGGTTATCCATAGGACTGGCTAAATTCCTTGGGTGGGCCTGGTTAATTAGAACTAGGTATGTTTGTAGCACTTCGAGCTGATAAATCAAAACAGTCTGTTAGCCTATTATATTTGGGCAGTATTGATGAATTGTCTTTTTCATATACAAATGTTTTAAATTTTTTTTATATATAGACGTCTTCCTATGTATATTTAATTGAGCTTTTATAACCAAATTTTTCCTTGTCTGTTTAAAATTTTCATGATTTTGTTATATGGTTTGTATTACTATGTATGTCTTTTATGAAGAAAATTCGAAATAAAGACGTTAAAAACTGAAACTGAACTGCAACCCCTACCTTTGGTAACCATGCACCCCAAAAGGAATCCAATGTGAACTGGAGCACTCTATGGCCATATCAGGAGTAGGAAGTGGGCATACATTCTTTGTGCTTAAATTGTTAAGAAAATAGGTACCAGGGCCCTTTCAGGAGGCCACTGCAGCTTGCACCACCCATTGCCTTGCCAACGCCACCAACGACGGAACCAATACAACCGCTTAACATCACACCCTACCAGTGTGACAATTCAGACTATTCCAGGCCACCAAAGTTAAACAATGGCATTGACTGCATAATTTTAATATAAACACCTGTTATGTTCATCTCTAATTTAGACAAACAGCACCACCATGTGGCAGACTGTCATACGTGTTGATGTCGACAGTTAAGTGCCAACAGCGAGCACCAGAAACCACTGGCTCAAATTAAGCACTGTAAATTCCTAGAATAAAATACTTCCTCTCCTTGTGCTGCTGCAAAAAAGAAAGACAGGGCAGAATCAAAGGGCAGACTTCAGCACTACATTTGCACAGATACAATTAGACAACATCTCTGTGTAATGTCCCAGGAGTGCTCTTTGCGCATGTGCAGGCGCGAGTCAAGAGGCGTCCCAAGGCCATCACGGTTTATTAGGCACCATGTGATCACAAAACACGCATGTGCATATGCATGCTTGCGACCAGTCATGGGTTCTTAAAGAAGCAACAGGCTGCAATATTTAATCTACAAAAATTCAAACCAATAATGCTAAACCAGCAAGTAGGTTAAAATAGCGTATAGTTTATCTTGTTTTTGAGGCATCCCTCTCCACCGCCAGATTAGGGTGATCCACACAGATTGTCCTTCAGTGTGGTTGGAAGTCACATGTGGGTGTCCAGAGTGTTGCTTCTCAGGTAATGATACATGTGATGCAACAGGAATGAATGGTGATTTGTTGACTCACTGTTTAGCCTGCCCTTAATGCTTCAGGTAGTGAATTGCCAGGGTAGGCGTAGCCAGTCCGTGTGCCTTGGATGTTCTGATAAACAGATAAATCTATGCCGAGCATGGACACCAATGCACCAAAATGCCAGGGGCAGAAGATAGCTCATGATTGACCCCCCCCAATTAAATCATTCATTTTTGTACCCCGTATTCCACAATTGGCCTCTCAGTAGCCACCTCCTTGCTGCTGCTGGGTTAGAGGAGGCAGTGTTTACTTTGTGTTCCTGCTGCTACCTGTGAGACCCCTGAGCCCAGAGGTGGTAAAGGAAGTGCTAATGCTACCAAATTGCCATCTAAGGGTAGCATGTTGCCCCAACTGATGTCCATGAAGAAATATGTGTACCTCTTGACCCCAGTGGGAGGCTGTGCTTCCTCACATTCTGTTCTGGGGTCTTCAGTGCTGCTTTCCTGGTCCCCTAGGAGGTTCTTGAACTGGGAGAGCTTTGCTTTCACTGCTCGTGCCCCTCGTGATCACTGTGGCAGTGGTAGCTTTCACAGTGAAAGGTCACTATTGAAGGTGTGGGCTTAGATTTCCTCTTGGGTTGTTGACACTTTATTATACCATGCCTCCATCTACAACCTTTGAAGGCTGAGGACGTATTCTTGTTTTAAACAGCCCCCCTTTTCTTCCCCTCCATGTGTCTTCCACTCTCCTGGTGTCCTTAGATGGAAGCCGGACAAAGGATGGGCACGCGCGGTGGAGGCCATGGGCATGAAGCGATGCTGGCAGCAAGAAAGCAGCCCGCGGAGGAGTGTGGTGTGGTGTGATACCATCTGAGGAAGTGACATATGGCCACCTCACAGACAGTCTGTTGATCTTGAGCAATCCTTTACATTTTGTGCACACCCAGTGCTCACGAGGCGCTTGACATCCCAGTTGCTTGAGCCCAGCTCAGGGTAATTCTGCGGTGTTGTACTTGCGGGACATTCTTGCAAGTGAAGACAGGGCCGTGGACGCATTGCAACATCTCGAGCCGGAACCTGTTGATTCTGATCAGGGAAATGAGTGACTCACTCTGAGAGGCGGTTATCTAAGACTCTGGGGCAGGCTGTGCAATCTTGGGTGACCCTTTCCTGGCTTCGCAGTGACTGCTATCGAGGCATCAGTATTGCTCCCTTTCAAAGTCTCCGTGTCTGCACGTTGATGAAACTGAAGTTCATGAGGATGTTTAATCAGATTTGAGACAGATTAGTATCCTGTGTAGAAATAATGAAGAAATAAGAGAATTCTACTCTGTCCAGTGGTAGTCAGCGATGGTCAGCAGATAGCCCCCGCTTCCTCCTTTTTTACCAAATTGGCAAACGTGAATTTTTTACTCTCGACCCTTGGGTAATTTGTTAACATTTTACCGAATGTATTCTAGCATCTTACTGGATGTATTCTGACATCTTACCGAATGTATTCTGGCATCTTACTGGATGTATTCTGACATCTTACTGGATGTATTCTAGCATCTTACTGAATGTATTCTAGCATCTTACTGGATGTATTCTAGCATCTTACTGGATGTATTCTGACATCTTACCGAATGTATTCCAGCATCGTACTGTATGTATTCTGGCACCCTACAGAATGTGTTCTAGCATCTTACCATATGCATTCTAGCATCCTATCGAATGTATACTATGCCCCCTGCCTGAAGTCTTGCCTGGAGAGTGTAGTCAGAAGGATGGGTAACTCATGTCCTAATCTCAATGATAATACAACTGAGCTGATGATACTAGAGAATAATGTCAATCCCCACATCTCCCTGGGATGGCCCACGGGGCTTGGCCTCCCCCGGCCCCTAAAGTGGCACTAAAGGTCTGGGGCATGGCTTGAAGATTACCTCTCCATGGAGACACAATCCTTAAAATTTTTCACCAGCTGTTGCGGGATTCTAAGAAGCTGTGGAAAATTCCACCCCAGATCCCTCTGGCCTTTAGGAGGCTAATTGTCCAGGTGCTGATCCACTCTTACCTGGACTACAGTAACTCCCTCTACTTGGGAGCTCCCAAAACCGTGATTGGCAAATTTCAGATTGTACAGAATGCAGCAGCAGGGGCGGCTCTAGGCTCATGGCGGCCCTGGGCAGGGAGCGTAGGTAGGGGGCCCCGGAAGAGGTGGTCCGTGCAGGGCGGAGCGCGGAGGCCAGTGAAGAGGGGAGGGTCAGGCTGTTTGGAAGTGGAACAGAGCCGGAGGCCACCAAATCCCTGCCAGGGGACACCACGCAAATATGTATCCATCCTCAGAGGATTATTATATTAAGGATATATATTGTCGTGGTGGCCCCTGGGGTTTGGAGGCCCCGTGCAGGTGCACAGCTTGCACATGCCTAAGGCCGCCCCTGGCAGCAGCACAGACACTGTTGAACATCCCCAGGCAACACTCGGCGCGTCAGGCCCTGGTCGACCTTCATTGACTTTTGGACACCCAGGGAATCCATTTTAGGGCATTGTGCATAGCACATAGAGCCTGACAAGATCCAGGTTCCTCTATCAACAACAGCTAATTATACCTTACAAACCTGGAAGGTCTCTTAGCTCCTTTTACACCATGCTGACTGTAGCACCAAACGTGAAGAGGGCTAGAAAAGGAGAAAAATCTTTTAGGTACAAACAATTGATGATGAACTGACCTTCAGAAAACGCTTAAAACCTTTCTGTTTGTGAATTTACCCTGGGAAGTTTAAGTCTACAGTCTGTGTTCCTCAGTCAGAGCTGGGATGCCTTTGTCCATACCATTTGATCTTTATTTCGACATTTTTCAGTCATAAAAGATGGCAGTTAAAACATGTATAAAACCAATTGACATAAAATAAACATTTCATAGAATCAGATTACCAATCAGAATGTAGATCATAGGATAATCAATTCATAAGATCAAATTTCATTCAGTGTATACTGTCATAATTTCATAATATACAATCACCCCTTGGTGCCGCTGTGATGAGGGGCCATCTCTTGGACCACATGGCTAAGAGGAACTTGGAGAGTGCAAAGACTATGTGCGGTGACGTGTCAGTCTTAAGGACTCTCATTGCAACAAAACATTTATCAAATCCCATGTTCTTACATAAGGGCATCAACCAGTACTTTCTGGCTTTACTGTAGGCAGGGCAAAAAAAGAGCATGTGTACTTCATCCTCCTTGATCGCACCACATCCAGGGCAGAAGTTACTCGTGGGATTAGACTACATGCTTGTGTGTGCCCTTAGTGGTAGTGTTCCATGCCTCCATTGGATGTATAGCTTCCTCGCTCCTACAGGATATATGACATTCATAAACTCCTCAAAACCAAATGAGTGTTTGAGAGTTAGAAAGGTGATGGTCAAGGAGCCAGCTTTGGAGTCATGCAACCATATGTTTTGTTTTTGATCCATAAAGGACTTCGCAAGCATTTTGCCTGAAACCCCCCTGCATGCCCGTTCTGGATCATACCAGAGGTCAGGTAGTCCCATTTTCCCGAGTTCATTTTTCACAAATACAAGCCAGGGAATTTTTGCTGCGCTACCGTGGCTCAGCACATCCTTCAATTCGAGCCTATAAATGGACAGTTCTGGAGTTATCCATAGCCTGCGCCAAAACCTGAGAGGTTTCAGGGCTAGCTCGTCCTGGATAAAACTCAGCCCTAAGTCCAATCTCAGCGGCAAGAGAGGTGTGCTTTGGGGGAGTGCAAGTAACTGCCTCATAAATTGTTCTCCTCCCTGGGGATTTCGGGCCTACAGGAGTACCCCCAGAGTTCCCCACCATAAAGAGCTGATGCCCTCGCCTTTACTTTGTAAATCTCCAATGCAGGGCTCACTGGCTTGAGTGTCGATGAATTTGACATTTTAAGGATCCCACCCACTATTTGGGAGAGTTTCTATTAGGATTTCGCCTGTTGGGGCCCCAGGAAAGATTTTCGTTAATCGTTACCCCTAGATACTGAAAGGTCTGTACCCTCTCCAGTCTAACCGAGCCCAGAATCGGAGTTGGATGGGTCCGTGCTGGTGGACTGAAAATCATAAATTTGGTCTTATCAGCAATGATTTCCAGTCCTCGGCAGCGGCAAAAGTCTGTGAAGCCGTCCAGGACTCGTTGAATCCCCATAGGGGACTTGGGCAGCAGGAGGGTGTCATCGGCAAACATTATCGCTGGCACCCTCCTGCCTGCCAATCTGGGTGCGTCGTTGTTGGGGACCGCATCCAGGTGCGCTATAACACCATTCACGTAGAGGCAGAACAGGGTTGGTGCCAGGACGCATCCCTGCCTGAACCCCCTGCAAACTGGAAACCGGGACGACAGCGCCCCATCCCTCCCGCATCTGACCTGTGCATAGTTTTCTGCATGCAGCCTCATCAGCATCGCCAGTAATGCATTTGGGACTCCCAATCCCAAAAGCATCGCCCACATTTTGCCCCTGGGTACTAGGTCGAACGCGGACCGAAGGTCCACGAAGACCATATAGAGGCTACCACCCTCTAATGTCGCCGTCTTCCAGAATAGCATTATTAGACGGAAGATCTGGTCCACAGTCGACATGTTCTTCCTAAAACCAGCCTGATAAGGGCTGAGGATGTCACGCTCCACGATCCACTCCTGTAAGCGGTCCAGGATTAAGCGGGAGAAGATTTTTTGAGGGACGTCAAGGAGGCTAATAGGCCTGTAGTTGGTTGGGAGCAGAGGGGAGCCCTTCTTGAAGATCGGGACGATCTCTGCTTCCAACCAAGTACCCGGTACCTCCATGCCTCCCAAAATAGCGTTGAAAAGGGCACATAGGTAAGGGGCCCAGATCGCCCGTTGATCCTTGGCTAGGTCACCAGGGAGTCTGTCTAGGCCAGGAGCCTTGCTTATGGCCAACTTCCATATGGCAGTATAAACCTCCTCCACTGTAAACTCCAGGTCGTCTTGTTGTTCCCCCAGACTAGGTATATATGCCGGTAGGCTTTCCAGACCTTAGTCGGCATATAAGGTCTTAAAGTGTAGCTTCCAGACCCCTGCCTCAATGTTAGATTCACTTGCGGATCTAAGCTCTCCTGAACCAATGCTGACAATTGCCCAAAATCTACGCGCGTCCCTCATATCCAGTACGGAGGAGAGGTTAGACCATTTCTCCATGTCCCACTCCTTCCTGGCATGGTTCAATGTTTCTTTATATTGTGATCTTAGGGAGCGAATTTTAGGTTTGTCTCTCCCGTCTTTTAAGGCCCCAATAAGCTCTGATTTTGCCTTCCTACACGAGGCGTTGTACCATGTGGATACAGGTGCCTTACGCCTCCTAGTACAGCCAGGGGGGTTGAAAAATTCCACTAAGCAGGCTACTAGGTCCTGATGCGCACCCTGCATATTATCTTTAAAATCTAGTGCCAGAGGCTTGGAGATTAAAGAACCCACCTCCGTGAGAGAGGGTAGAATTGCACTATATAATTTGGGCAGGGCGTCTCTTGATACCGCCAGTTTCTCCCATTTGACTCTGCGTCTGTTGTTGGTTATGGTTAGCCCTTCAGCCACATCCAGGGTAGTTTCCTTCCCGCTTGCCCTAGGCTCTGGACCCTCTATCTTCGGCTGAGTGCATTGTGGTCACTATCCACCCTAGGCACTACCTCAAAGTCAATCACCTTCGACCACAAACACAACTCCACCATTATATAGTCAAGTCGTGACTCATGGCCCTTCTTGTTGAAGGTGCACTTTAACGGAGTGTCAGATGGAGTCCGACCATTACAGGCCCTGATGGAACTATTCAAAGTTAACCTCGTAATCTGTATGGCCAGGGGGGACCAAGACTTCAGGTGTGGGGACTGGTATGGCGGGATTCCCCAATGTTCGTCCTCGCCCGTCAGAACTCCCTCATTTAGACCACAAAGTGGCTCGTAATGGCAGTTTAGGTCCCCAGCGACCAAGAAATGTGTATCCCTACTAAGGGAGCCAAGGAAACCAGACAACTCTTCGATAGTTTTGGACTTGTTTGCCACACTTTGTGTCGCCATGTGCAATACAATTTTCTTTAACATAATATTTTAGCATCCTACTGAATGTACTCTAGCATCTTACCGAATGGATTCTAGCATTTTACCTAATGTGTGTGTCCATCAAGAGCTTAGGGTTGTTGAGTGCATTTGCATATCCTACCCTTCTGTAAGCTGCTAAGTACAGAACTGTATTTAAAGCACACCTTCTGATGTAGTATCTTTTTTTTTTTGCTTGAGTCCAAACTAGACTACAGTCCTGTATGTAGGTTATGAAGAAAGGGTAAACACCTTGGAGTCAAGGAGGAATTTTAGCCTTCTCAAATCAACTACTGTAGTGTTGATCGAAGACACCAGAGCACATTATATACAGGGCTTATGACTTATTTAATAAACTAACTTCAGTTAGCCCAGAATGAGCCTAGACATTTTTTTTAGTCTTAGCTAACATATCATGTCTTACCCTGTTGTGGATCCCTTCACTGGCTCTCGATGGCTATTCACATCGAATTGAAGATCGGCCACTAGACATGTAAATGTTTTAATCCACTGTTCCCTCAATAACCCGCTACTAAACTCCATCTCTACAAAGGATCTGTGAAGCACCAAACAATGAGTTTGATTTGTGGTGTGGCTCACTGGTTAGAGGCGGCAGACCCGTAAGCAGAGAACGGCCCGGGACCAGGGTTCAATTCTCGACTCGGCAGGGTCGTGGACCAGGGTCAAAACGGACTCGATAATTCTCGCCTCGGTGCCTACTCTAACCAGGGAACACACTCGACAACTCTGGGCATTAAGCTTGCCTCATCTCTACAATTGCCCCCCACAGACGCCGAGGATGCCTAGTTTCACCTTGGAGATACCCAGAAAAGTAACCATCTCACAGGGAAAACCAGGACGGGTTCCCCAGCGGTCTTCAGCGCCAGGATACTCCATGGAGTCGCAGTGCGCTTTACAAGTACACCCACATTTACATTTAAAGTTTAAGGGATGGGTTACTCCCTCCCAATGTGAAGGAAATCCTCTCCACTTTAATATAAGTGCCATAGGATATAATGCACGTGTATCACGGCAGATACAATATCCATCACGTTGTGATGGACTAACCCATCAACCAAACTCTGGTGATACTTATATTTCAGATTGTCCCCATCGAGGCACTTTGCTCCTTCTCATTAGTCTAGAACAAACTTTCAAGTGATTTCAGATATGCAACCACACCCATCATGTTCATACAGAAGCTGAAGATCAGTGTGTTTAGTTAATCAGCACTTTAAGACCAGTGCCCCAATAGAGTAGCTAGCTTTGGGCACATGAAACTGGCTTTAGACAGGCAGTACTACAGGGTGTCAGGGATTGGATGAAAATTTCGCTCTGTGTGCTTTTTCTAGGATTGCCACTTAGGACTGTTTGTGGAAATGTTTCCCAGAAACCAGAGTATTCCTGGTGCGAGATTAAGGAGTTATCATAGTACTCAATGTGTGTGCAAGAAGGAGATGGATATAGACTTTGCACATGATTTATTTCCTCTATATAAGTATCCTCAATTTTCTTTTTTTACACTGATATTCTTATTTGCTGTCACAAATGTACCTTGTGTAGCCAGTACTCCTTTTCCGAGTCCACTGGGGCCTTCGACTTCCTTCAGTTGCCTGGGTTTTAAACCTGTCTTTTTATTCTTGTATGGTCTTAGTCCTATCCCCAGTGTTAATTTATTTGTTTATTTTATGCATTAGTCAGCATCATTGCTCATGTAATTCGGATGTCCATCTGTGATGTATACCACACCACACTGTACACATTCCAGGTATGCTAATTGACTTCCACCTGACTGTTTCTTGGCATTTATAACTTTCCTTCCTGTATCCTTGTCCCATCTAATAATCCCTATGCCCAGGTATTTGGAAAACAAAAGATGACGTGGCTGGGTTAGTCATTTTCTGTCTAACACGGGACAAGTTAGATTTAAGGGTGCAAGTGAAATCAAAAACATAAAACGACACAAAAATCCGAAGATCAACCTCTCAAGAAGCCTCTAAGAAATCTTCAACTGGTCCCAGGGCAGCACCTTTGTGGCTTGAAAGCTGCTACTTTCAATATCCTCAGCACCACTACAATATTTTCTCAGCCAAAGTCATTATCCTTATGACTGAACTCTAACAAAGGTGGCTAAGCCCAATGTATGCACATCTATCCACTGTATTAGGCACCAGAAAAAAAAGAATAATTACCTACTGGCAGTCGCCAGTAGGTAGTTTTAGTTAGGACCTATTTTCCATAGGATAATCGCAACATTCTATTCACAATAACTTTGGCTCCGATTGACAAATCTTTGTGAAATTTTCAAAACTTTTGGCCAGCTCCGGTCCGCTCCTATCCTGAAAGCATCGGGGTGATTCGTCAAGTGAGGGCCGAGAAAAAAGGGGGGACCAAAAACATGGCAAAAAGGTAGCCCTTGGTTCAGAGTCGTGCCTTTTTGTTAAATGGTGATCATCCGTTCAGCAGTTGCTGAGAAAAAAGTAAAATCATATATATATATCTATGGCCGCGCAGGATCCGCGCACTCTCATGATGACAAGTTGTATGCTAAATGGCTGTCAACACTCCAAACCAGGAAGTGTTGGCAGCCATCTTGTGCCTCGGTAGAACCGAGGCACGAGAAAACAGATGATAAAATGCGCAAAACGAAAAAATGGGGCAGGGTAGAAACACCCTGACCCCGAGGCCTGCTCAGAGGGTCCCACAAGGCCCCCCAAGCCCCCCCCCCAATTCTTTTTTAAACGGCAAGATCTGCGCAGGGTGCACGGATCCTGCCAATAAAAAAAATAAAGAAGCGCGGGCTCCCGCTCTTCTTTGGTAATTAGCCCCCGGGGAGGCCAAATCCCGGGGAAATGAAAGAATTGGGTGGGGGGCCCAAAGGCGCCCCCCAGCCCCTGAGACACCCACCCCACGGGGCTTCATCAGTGAATGTACGGGGGGCTCATAGCCCCCCCAGTACCGGGGACCACAACCCCCCGGGACTTTATCACAATATAGGCGGAGGCTCACGGCCCCCCTGCAGCCCCAGGGACCGCCACCCCCAGGGCTTGTTTGCATAATAAAAAAATAACCTGTGTGGGAGGGGCTTGAGACCCCCCACATGCCTCGGGGACCGCCACCTCTCCGGACACTAAGTATTACAATTGGGGGGTCTGTGACGGACCCCCAACCCCGGGGACCACTCCCCCGAGGCTTTGTACATGGTGGGAGGGGGCGGCGCGGCCCCCTTCCTGGAGCCCTCGATGGCCCTGGGAACCGCCACCACCTAGGGCCGGCTCCTGCAGTGTCCCGGGGTGCTCAACCCCGGGACACTGCTGTTTGCTATGGCAGGGCGGGATAATTAATTCCTCCTCAATCCTGAGGGTCCCTGGGGGCCAACTAGCCCACCAGTAACCTCCTCTATGTACCAGAGACCTGCGTTGCAGAGAGGTGTTTGGAGGCCACGCCCCTTTTTACTACATTCTGCATCGCAGCTCTGTGGCGCTTACTGGAGGTACCTAGTGGACTAGTTGGACCCTAGGCACTCTCAGGATTCAAGGGGACTTAATCTCCAAACTTAAAACGTCCTCAGAGCGTGTTTGCACAGTGGTGAAGGGAGGGGACAGGGCCTGAAGTGACGTGTGCAAACACACCCTGTGGTGCGTTTTAAGAGATAGTTTTAATCTCCCTGCCCTATTATACACTAGGGGTTTACAGAGGAGGTCATGCTAATCACAGGAAGACCCCAACGCATAGTGTTCCTTAGTGTATGTAGGTGTTTTCACTGTATTCTAAGTGTCTTTTAACATAGGTTAGGCAAACTCATTTACCACCAGTATCCGTCTGAAATTGAGGGTACAGGATGATTTTGCAACAAGGCTTCTTTCTTGGAGAAGTATGGCTCACTGGTTAGAGGAGGCAGACCCTGAAGCAGAGGTCAGACCCGGGACCAGGGTTCAATTCCCGACACGGCAGGGTCTTGAGCCCAAATGTCCACGGATTCGATAATTCTCGCTCCGGTGCCTATTCGAATCACGGGTTCACACTCTGCAACTCTGGGCATTAGCTTGCTTAATCTCCACTATGGACCCCCTGCGGCGGGATGACTGGCTTTCACCTTGGGGATGTCCAGTACGGGTTATCTCACAGGGAAAAAGCCAGGACGGGTTCCGAAAGCAAGCGCCGAGATGCCTCACGGTGATTCCAGCGCTATAAAAGAAGACATAGCATAACATTACATAACATAACATTTCTGCTGATCTGTTTGTTCTTTCAGCACGTTTTCCTTCTTCCTGCACTTTTCTTCATCTTTGAGGACTTAAGTTGCTTCTTTCGGCATTTCTTTTTTTCTTTCTGTGCATTTTCTCTTCTTTCTTCACATGTCCCTTGTCTGTAGACATAGCTAGAAGTTAGCATTTAAAAAACCTTTGAAATTCACTGAAAAAACCATAGGTTTCAGGCACTGTTATAGTTAGGAATTAGCATTTAAAAAACCTTAAAAATTCACTGAAAAAAACATAGGTTTCAGGGGCGTTATAGTTAGCTGGACATTTCACTCGTACAAAACCATTGAAATTCCCCCGTTATAGTTAGTTCAGCTAACTATAACTCGCGTGCCCGCAATGCACTGCTGATGACATCACATATTACATCACTCATGACATGGTCAGTGACATCACTCATGACATCTCAAATGATCTCACTGATGACATCACTGATGACATTATCCTTGTGATAGAGTGGCAGACCTCCTCTCATCCTAATATAACCTTGATACACACATACAAAAATAGAAACTTACATTTTCAAAACAATTGACATACCAATACCAGTTACAATAACCTATTCAGTAATTCTAAGATCTACAGACGCATCCACTTATTCACCAACGGTCCTATATAGTCACTCATACATGTACTCACTCATCATATGTACTCATACACCTATACATCCGGGTACACACCGCCACTCATCCATAGAGTTACTCACACACATAGTCACTCATGCTAATAAAGAATCAAACATCCATTTACTTGAATATACAGTTATACACACATCACCACACCTAATTTTACAGAAACTGACACATACTTACTCTTTTGAACAACCACTTATAGAAACACATACTTATTCATACAGGAACTCTTCCAATCTCTCACTCTCACATATACTCACTTATATGCACCAATATTCACATATACTAGTTTAATATATATGTAGTTACCTATAAAGACACTATTGAGACAGTCATTCACTCACTAACACACACATAGACACACTCATCCACCCATACAGTCCTGCACACATACTGTCTTCAACACGTACAAATAGTGACTCACTCATTCATGCATGTTTGCACTAATTAATACCCCCCACTGAACCATACAGACACTCAGACACTCATACTGATACTCAAAAAAACAACGAATAACCCATATAGAGACTCATGTAGCTACTCACCAACCCATGCAGCCACTTATACACACATTGAGAGACTGATACAGATATGTACATATTTAAACATTACTTGCTAACCCATGTATTCACTAAGATGCACTTAATCAGTCAGTTATACAGTCAATTTAAAAAAAACATCCATTTAGACACTTATATGCCCCTTTATTTTTCCATCAAACTTGAGATATACATATAAAAAACATATTTCCTTTTCAGAAAAACACATATTCACTGGATGATGCCATCAGTGATGTAATGAGTGATGTCACTGACCATGTCATGAGTGATGTAATATGTGACGTCATCAGCTGTGCATTGGGGGCGCACAAGTTATAGTTAGCTGAACTAACTATAACGGGGGAATTTCATTGGTTTTGTATGAGTGAAATGTCCAGCTAACTATAACGCCCCTGAAACCTATGGTTTTTTCAGTAAATATCTATCTACATATATATATACATATATATATATATATTGTTTGTAGTTTGTATATATTGTGGAGGAACTATTTCTTTTGGAGAAAAGAGTATTACTTTGATTAACCGAGCTGGAGAAAATCATAAATGCAACAAGAAGAGAAAACAATGAATCCTTTTTATTTTTTTTTTGCTCCTGTTGAGACATGTTCAAACCCTGCTTTTTTGTTATTTCCCCTAAAAAAAACACTAAAAAAACTCAAAATAATTTTCAATAATCAAAAAAAATCAAAAAATTGTTCAGAAAATTAATAAAAAAAATAAAAAAGAAGAAAAAGAATAAAAACTACCTCCCATTTATAACAAAATTGCTAACATTTTTACACCCTGTCTTTCTTTTTTTCTCTTTGTTCCGCTTCCCGGAGCGCTGCCTGGTTCGCGTACCAGGCGCAAAACCCGCGAAAATAAAAAAATTTTTTTTTTCTTTATATGGGCCTTTTCAGCCACCCACTTCAAATCTAGGGTGTCAGGGGGTGTCTACCCTGCCCCCTTTTATTCATTTCCCCTTT
Organism: Lissotriton vulgaris; assembly: GCF_964263255.1. Classification (NCBI taxonomy): domain Eukaryota; kingdom Metazoa; phylum Chordata; class Amphibia; order Caudata; family Salamandridae; genus Lissotriton; species Lissotriton vulgaris. The sequence continues at coordinate 1,941,409,970 of NC_141693.1, forward strand.
CGTTATTGCCACCTCTTGTCTCTCGATCTTACCGAGAGACAAGATGGCGGCCGCTCCGGACTGTTTCGAATGTTTACAGACACCCAAGAACCAATCAGCTTTCTGCGCGCAAGTCGCGTGGCGTGCCCGGAGCGCTCCCCGGAGCGTGTACCGGGACGCTGCCATAGATATATATATTTTTTTTAACCTAAATTACTCAAAATCCACTGAAGCACATATCTTGAGACATAGCAAAGGCACATCGGGCTACCAGTCCCTACAATTTTGCCAAGTTTGGTGAAAATCCATTCAGCCGTTCGGGCTAAAAGTGAGGTCGACCGCCCTATGGAAATTAACATGGGGAAAACACGTTTTGGGACCCCCCTTTTATCTCGGCCCCCACTTGACGCATCCCCCCCAAACTTTCAGGGAAGGACCGGAGCTTGACGAGGCCATTTTGAGGAAATTTTCATGCAGATTCATCAACCGGTGCCAAAGTTATTCCAAATAGAATTTTGAGATTTAACATTGAAAAAAATCCTAACTATAACTACCTACTGGCGACCGCCAGTAGGTAATATATATATATATATATATATATATATATATATATATATATATATATATATATATATATATATATATATATATATCACCATAACTTCTTCCCAGCAGGGAAAACAACGGGTCGCACAGCCAACTTGAATTTAAACAGCAATCCTTTTTATTTATTTCTTTTCAAAGGGCAACAGGCGCAGAGATCTACGCGTTTTGGTGTCACTCCACCTTGCTCACGATCACCGGGTTTGCCCCACCCACAAATATTTAACCACATTTTTTTCATTTTTTTCAAAAACAAGAGTATTTCCTGTCACATGATGTACTAAGGATTCTGGTCCTTGTAGTTTTACCGAAAGTTTTAGGTATGATGTATAAATTCAGAATATGCAAACATAAATACCTCCAATATGGCGCCTGTAATATGGCAACTTGGAAATGGTTCACTTTCAATGTTGATGTCTTTAATGAAATGGCATATAAAAATGGTGCTTCTCAGTGTGGTGTGTAAACACTGAAGAAGGAGTCTTCCGCAACGTGTTTGTTGCGCTGAAATAAAACATCGGTAAACTGCCCCCGCAAGTGCTGTTCTCTTTCCCGTAATTGCTGAAGGAGTTTCTGAGCAGTGATATATATATATATATATATATATATATATATATATATATATATATATATATATATATGTTTCATGCAATGTCCGTCTTCGTTGTGGGGCTCTCGTGGTGCCAGCACCTAGCCTCATTGGGTGCAAACAAGCTGTCCTGCATAGCAGTGCAAAAACAATGTAGTGACTCAACAATAGCACCGAAGCACACACATTTGTGTTTTTTTTCCAACTCCCCAATCCTTGATAAGAAAATCCATTTCAAGCGTGAATGGTGTAATGTTCTCTTTTTAATTCATAGATGATTCCGAGTATATCGTTTTTCAACAAGAAGCAGCCGGCATATGTTTTGTCCTCACAGACTTTTCCAAGGCAATATTAGTCTGAAGTTGCTCAGGCATCCAGTACACCTCGTCAAATTCCCAACTTTCGATTCCCAAAGCTGTTGTACCGGTAATAGTGTATAGTCAAAATAGGGCCTCCCGATGGAAAGGAACCCCTTTTGGATGCTTATATATGTTAATATCGCCTGTGGGCAACCATGTTGCTTCACTAACAAACAATATAGTTCTACTGGAATAGCCTGTGATACGTTTGGTTTTTAGGACCCTGCTAAGCCTGTGATTTGTATATTTACCCCAGACCTACAGCACATCCAAAAAACAAGGACTTTCGCATGTGCGTTACTTCCGGGGTAAACATATATACCTCAGGCTTATCAGGGTCCTGTAAACCAAATGCATTATCCTTATTGCTGCCTTCAAAATATTGCATTGAATATCCTTTTTTTTTAATTTGTCCTCATTTGTGTAGTAAGAAGGCAAAAGGAGCTTGATATGGGGAGAAGGCAATGGAACCTCCCACCTCTCACCAGAAAAGGAGAAGGGAAATGAGGGCCATATCTGTCATTTGAAAGAGCTTGTAAGCCTCATAAGCAACCTTGAACCATGGGAGATCTTTGTATAGCCCTCAAATGAACTCCCATTCAAGGTTTATTGCTTAAATGCATATTAATTGGACATTTTCATTTCACAAGTTAACCAATTAACCTCACTTGTCACCTCACTGTCGCGATTTATGCCAGTGTGCCCATATATCCCAAACTTTTATCCACTTTGTTGGGAAGCCACTATGGTCTAAACTATTTAGACTGATGCTTACCATTCCCATAAATTGTTTGGCGGTGAAGCACCCACTTCAAACATATTTCCCCTAGAGCCACAATATTATTACAAACATTAAAGAATTTTGTTTCTTATTCAATTTTATCAGTAGCCCTCCACCATTTGTGATCCCAAAAAATCACCAGTGCCAGGCTTGTCTTAACTTCTTGACCCATAACCTCTGTAAGCACCTTACCCACCTCTTGCCAATAGATGCGAATCAGAGGGCAGTGCCAAAACATATGGTCGTCATCCGTCTTTCCCTCTGCACCTCTCATTCTCCCGGAGTTGACAACTTTTTCAGCATCCAATGTGGCCTGTGCACTGTAAACAGATGATATTTCCTGAGAGGTGCAGATATAGTTGACAAGCAAAGAGTAGACATTGATACTTGCCATGAGGTTTGCACGTCCAGCGTTGGCAGGTCCCTCCCCAAGGCCTCTGCTGGCAGTGTAAAATCTTCTCCAGCGTGTACTAGCATCCAATACCTTTTTACTTTGGAGTGATCTTTCTTGTAGCTTTTCCTCCCAGATGCTATTTACTTTCCCAGCTTTCCCTAAACCCTTTGCCCAACTTGCAAGTCGGTAATACTTGAATTTGGACAGGTTGCCCTCGGTAATTTCTGACAAGGACTACCAGACCAGTGAGTTATCTGCTATAATTTGGCCCCATTTGTGTAATCCCCCATCTAACAGAGGAATTGCCAGCTTGTCTTGAAGACATTCGGAAGTCCCCGTGAAGTTCCATAGTGGCATGAAACTACTGTAGTAAGGTATCCCTAACGTCCGTCTAACTTGATACCAACGTTTGCAAGCTGCCTCCAGTAACTCCAGCCTAACCTTTTTATAGTACTTTGGGTGTCCAAATTCAAAGAGAAAATAGTGCTCCTCCTTGGGCAAACTTTTTGTCACAGCTTAGAAAAGTGGGGTAATGGCGGAGCTATCTAAAAGTAGAGATCTGACTCTCTTGAATTGGAAAGCCCGACAGTGTTGAAAGAAGTCTGGACTTGTGATACCCCCATTTGCTATTTTCTATGAAATGTTTTCCACACGTCCCACCCTTTTTGAGGACCATATGAAACTGCTCAGATCTCCCTGTAATTTCTAAAAACCACTCCAACTTAAATTCTAATAGTATTGCATTGAAGATAATTGTGCATTTCGGGAGTATTTGCATTTTTAGGATATTAGACCTTCCTAGGAAAGAAAGGGAGAGGCCTCCCCACGCCTTTAATACCTTCCAGGTTCCTGTTGCTATTTTATTAAAGTTAATCTGAGCCATTTAGATTAGATCGTCCACCCCCTGAACTCCCAAGTATCTTATTTCCTTCTTTACCAGTGGATTGTTACAGCAAGTGCTCCATTCCATGATTTCTGCTTTTTGTTGGTTAACCATGTAACCAGAGACTATCCCAAAATCCTCCAAGGAGCTCAGGATCGGTGGAAGTGATCCTGACAGATCTCTTGTATAAACCATTAAATCACCGACATACAGGGCCACTTTTTTATCCCACCCATTACACTCAAAGAGGGTAATATTTTAGCTCGCCCAAATTAAATTTGCCTAAGACTCACTATATAAATTAAATAGCAGCGGTGACAATGGGCAATTCTGGCAAATTCCACTTCTAATGTTTATCCACTTAGTGAGATTGCTGTTTACCAATATCTTGGCAGTGGATTTTTATTTAGAGACCCCACAGCTCTTGAGAATGCATTACTTAGGGCATGCTGTTTGATCACATAGTGCAGAAAGGGCCAGCTTACCCTATCAAAGGCTTTTGTAGTGTCAAAAGTGAGCACCGCCAAAAGGATTTTGTCAAATCTATTGAACCAATCAAATCACGCATAAATTCATGAAGTTACATCCCCTTAATAAAACATTTTTGATCTTCATGGATTAATGATCTGATCACCTTCTCCGACTGCTAAACTAATATCTTTGTGTAGATCTTATAGTTACTATTCATTAGGGAGATCAGCCTGTAAGACTCGCATGGCTTAGGGTCCTTGTTTGGCTTAAGGATTATACTAATAACTGCCTCGTCCAAAGAGCGTGGCAGATGTTGTCCTTTTAAAAAGGCCACGTTTAGTAATTCTATTAGATTAGGGGTCAACTCATTTTACAAAGCGATATAGAACTCATTTGGGAGACTCTCTGGGCCTGCTGCTTTCCCTATTTGTAATTTTCTCATTGCATTCGTCACCTCTCCTATACTAATCTCTGAATTTAATTCTTCCCTTAAATCTACTTGTAGAATCAGGGTATCTATTCTGCTAAGGTAGTTGTAATGTACTCTTCTGTCACAACTAGATCTTCTGTATACAATTTTTGAAAGAAGTGGGTGAAGGCCTGCTCTTTCTACAGCTCTTCTGTACATTTGTTACCTATGTCTTCATTCTGAATGGCTTTATTCGTGTTTCTAGTCTGCTCTATCTTTCTTTTCCAGGCCAGCAATTTGCTGCACCCCTCTCCATATACATTGCGGGCAATTTACTTGCTTCCCACTTTTTCCCAATAATTGCCTCTGAGACATTTACAAGACAAGCCCTAACACTCTTTATCCGTTCCTCTGTTGCTGCCAGATCTTGAGAATTATAAATGTGGTCTGCCTCAACCAGTAGCCTCTGTATTGTGGATTCCACATTCCTTATCTTCTTTTTGCTTTCCTTACACTGAAATGCTACTAAACTGATTAGTCTCCCCCTGATGACACTGTATAGGTATCCCAAACAATCTGCAGGGGGACTGAACTTCTGTTTAGTTGGAAGAATTCTATTTTCTCTTTCTTTCAATAATCTACTATCTGGTGATCTAAGAGAAGTATTTGATTTACAGTCCACATTGGGGAGGGCAGATGTTTTATCTAGCATGACCTCAAGGCTAACTGCTGAGTGGTCGAATGGTGTTCCATTATATATTCCACTTTTCTGGTGTTTTTACTCATTCTGATGTTCACTAGAAATAAATCAATGGTCCATATTTTTTGTTGTGGAAAGTGAATTTGCCTCTGTTCAACCTCCAAATATCAACAAGGCCTATATCTTCCATTATTTGCTTTACTAAGGCTCTCATTTTAGGTGAATTGGTCGCGTTTCTTGGGGTGGATGTGTTTAGGACAGGGTCTATTAACACACGTTAAAATGACCTCCAAATATTATAGGGGGTTTGAACTCCAGAAGCCGATTATATAGGGCTTGAAGGGGGAGATGATCATCTATGTTTGGCCCGTAATAATCCCCAAAAGCGTACCAATATATAGATTTTGACCTTTTCAAACGGCCCTCTCCCCTTTGAGTCTGTAATCAAATCCCCCTACAGTCTTGAATAGAATTGCAACCCCTTTGACACAAGTCTGGTTAGTGGAAACATATTGAGCTACCCATTTTGTTTCTTCATTATATTCTCCCATTCTGCTCTTAGTAAATGTGTGTTTGGGAGGATTATAACTTCTCTGTCTGTGAGTCTTAAATATTCAAAAGATTCTTCACCTTCTACTTTTAACTCTAAAGTCATTGACTATCCAAGTTAACACTTTTAGGGGAACCAAAATTGTTGAGCCTGACATATCAACCTAATGGTAGGAACCTGGTTCATAGCTATATGATCTCCACTAAACTCCTTCATATTTTATTTTTACAAAGGAGGCAAAAAAATGTTTATTCTTTTTCTCCCACATGCTCCCCTACCCAGTGCTTGAATATTATGCAAAAAACCTGGTGTGCCTGTGACCCTCCCATTCTACTCTAGAGAATTCTAGGAAGATTAATACCGTTTTTAACTCTCTTTCCCCTTTGCAACTTTTGAAATGTATTTCTGGTGAGCTTTAATCTGCTTCACAAGGATTCCTACTTCCTTTGGATCCCTTAAGTTGCACATTTTCCACATGATCCTTAATGTGATGGAGAAATGCATCTGTGCAGTGGCTCCCAGTGACATGGACTCTTGAATGTATATATTCCTAACTCCCATTGTCTCTCCTGTGTGACATCTGTAGATGTCCGATCCAATGTGCAAGGACCATTCCCCTTTAGAAAGCTACCCTCTTTAAGGGCTTCAGTCAGAATTTTTTTCTTTTATCGAGTAGGTCTTAAAGTTTATCAATATTGTCCTTGGAGTTTTCCTAGCTACTACTTTTTCAAAAGGATCTGAAAGAAACAGGTTAGTACTAGATTCCTTACCTTAGAATATCCCCAGGCGTCAGTCTGGATCTGCACATTTTTGCATAGCAGTACCCCTGCGCGTCGGTAGGCGTCGTCTGCGGCTCTGCGTCCGTCGGCGGCGGCGCCGGGATGACGACGCCGGAGTACTTAGACGCCGCCCTCGTGCGCTGACGTCAGTTCTTCTTTTTCCACGCCAGCAAGCGCAGTTCCGGAGAAAGTGGTACCCTTTAGTCACTTTTTGACTAAGCTTTTTCGATCCTTTTTGGATCCGTTTCGAGTCGTACGACTCCATCGGTGCTGGTAGGGATGCCCAGGTTGAAGCCCCGTGCCGACTGCAACCGACTGATGTCGGTTACCGACCCCCATCGCCGGTGCCTACATTGCCTGGGGCTCGACCATGATGACAAGTCATGCCCCGACTGCTGGGCCTTGACATCGAAGGCTAGGCGGGAGCGGTCCCATAAGCACCTCCAGCTCTGGCAGTCGGCCCGTGCCGTTCGAGGTCCCAGTCCGGAAGGAGGTTGAGTCACTGGTCACGGGGTCGGAGTCATCACAGCTCGGCGAGTCAACACCACTCGTCGGGCTCCAAGTCCTCAGGTAAGAGGCACAAGAAGTCGAAGAGGCAACATCGCTCTTCTGACTCCCCCCCAACGCACTCGCGACGTGGCCGGGGGTTCGGGTGACACCACCCGCGCGGCTCCGCCAGAGCCGCGGGCGTCTCGGCCTCCTCCATACCCGCCTGTCCCTGGGCAGAACGCGTCGCCGGAGGAGATCAATGTCTTCCTCATGGCCATGAGGTCACTCACTCCTCCATCGGGTTCCGCGGCACCTTCGGGCCACGCGGCCCCGACTGGGAGCCCAAGCGGGCCGGGTGCTTCGGCTCCGGTGCCGTCGGGTCCTTCGGCCCCGGCGCCATCGGCAAATTCGGTCCCGACGCTGCAAGGCCCCACTGGATCCGGTTCTGGATCAGGGTCGCCGCTGGTCCACCTTACGATTCAGAAAAGGGGGTGGTGATGAACAGAGTGTCTGAATTAAGCAGACCACTCTTACCGAATCCAAAGATCAGGGCTTGATCCATCACCGTTATTTATCTCACTGCACCATCCCAGATCAGAACCTGGCTATATGCAAATCAGTCTGTCCCTGGCCCAGTGCATCATGGGAACAGGGCAGATTAAACTACCAAGCCAATTCCTCACCAGAAAGGAGACAAGCTACCGGGGACCGGTTTCTAGCATTTCAGACGTCTTCGGCCCGGCTTGCTTGAATCCTGATGGTGCAGTGAGAAAGGGACTCATGTCTGAGTATACCCTGCCACACCTATAGTGGCCAAAAACGATTCAGAAAAGGGGGTGGTGATAAACAGAGTGTCTGAATTAAGCAAACCACTCTTACCCAGTCCAAAGATCAGGGCTTGATCCATCACCGTTATTTATCTCACTGCACCATCCCAGATCAGAACCTGGCTATATGCAAATCAGTCTGTCCCTGGCCCAGTGCATCATGGGAACAGGGCAGACTAAACTACCAAGCCAATTCTTCACCAGAAAGGAGACAAGCTACCGGGGACCGGTTTCTGGCATTTCAGCCGTCTTCGGCCCGGCTTGCTTGAATCCTGATGGTGTACCTTACGACCCCGCCGGCGTCGACCCCTAGGGTGTCACCCCTGGCGCTGTCCCCGCACTACGCCGTCTCTGGTCCACCCCTTGGTCCGGATCCGATGCCGGAGCGGTGTCGCTCGACGCTGCATTCGGCGCCGGCCAAAGAGGAATTCTTCGAGGATCTGGGTCCATCCTTTACCCCTGTATATCAGAAGATGGACAACAAGAGAGGCTGGGAGGGGTCTGAGGACCCTCTGGCACGTGAGTGCCAGTCATTTCAGGACTGGACACAGGAACTAGGGGAGGCCAGTGGCCTGGATACCTCCATACCTCCCGAGACACTGGTTTTGTCTCCCCTCCTACCGTGGCTACGGAGGAGGGGGCTACTTATAGTGTGTGCTGATGAGGGCGGCCAAGGCCTTGGCTCTTGAGCTCACCATTGCAACGGTGAGGTCTAACATTTTCACAGAGGTCCTTAAACCACAGGTAATCTCCCCAGAGCCTCTACTGCCGTTTAACGAGGCTCTCACGGACTTCCTGTTGGGCACTTGGTCCAGGCTCAATACAGGTCCTCCTGTAGATAGGAACGTCGATTGGTGCCACCGCCCTGCTCCGGGCGACCCTTGTTTCTTGTTCACCCACTCCGAGAGCCTGGTTATCCAGGCCTCTACTTCCCAATCCGCATTCCTGACTGCACCTCCGGATCGGGAATCCAGGAGGTATGAGAAATTCGGCAAGAAGATTTTCTCCTCCCTTAGTTTGGGGTTGCGGTCGGTCAACACCGCGTGCCTCTTGGGCCGTTACACCCACTCCCTGTGGGATACGGTTGCGGCCATGCTACCTGAGTGCCCGGAGGGAGCCCGGATGAAGCTCGGTCAAGCCCTCGCAGAGGGACGAGACGCAGCACGGTATTCCATACGATGTGGACTGGATACCATGGACTCGCTGGGGAGAGCGATTTCCACGTCTGTGGCGGTTCGCCGCCACGCCTGGCTGAGGTCCGCCAATTTCTCGGCTGATGTCCAGAACACCCTTATGGATATGCCGTTCGATGGCTGCCACCTCTTCAGTGGCAAGGCAGATAGTGCGATGGAACGCTTTAAGGACTCCAGGGCTACGGCCAAGTCCTTGGGCCTGTCAGCCTGCGCCAGCAATCTTCTGCCCAGCGCTCCTTTCGTGGCCACGGAAGGGGCACCCCCACACGTCCTGCCAGCCACGGGCCGCAGACTAGCATTCAGCGCAGTGGCGGGCATGGTTACCGTCGGCACGGCAACAGGGTACTACGGCACGGCCAGTCCACATCCATCCGCGCAGCATCCGCCTCAAAGCCTTCCTAGTCCGAGCTTTCAGGCCCATTTGACGCCAGTGGGGGGACAGGGTTCACCATCACCTCCTCAACAGGTGCTCCATCACATCGGACAGGTGGATGCTACAAATCGTCCGAAGCGGCTACTACCTCCCCTTCGAGGCGACCCCTCCAGCCATGCAACCGCAGTCCCACTGCGTGTCGGGGGATCACTTGCAACTTCTGCAAGAGGAAGTTACGGCCCTCTTGGCCAAGGGGGCCATCGAGCGCATTCCTGGGCCAGAAGTAGGGTGTGGTTGTTATTCCCACTACTTTCTGGTTCCCAAGAAGGGCATAGGGGGCCTCCGCCCAACTTTGAACCTGCTGAACGTCAACGGCTTCCTCCGGAAGGAGAAGTTCATGATGCTGACTTTGGCTCAGGTCTTAGCTGCCTTAGACCCGGGAGACTGGAAGGTAGCGTTGGACTTGCAGGACACCTATTTCCACATTCCCGTCCTGCCGGCCCACCGGCGCTACCTACGGTTCACGGTAGGCCACGAGCACTTTCAGTTTACCGTGATCCCCTTCGGACTTACCAGCGCCCCACAGGTGTTCACGAAAGTGATGGCGGTGGTCGCAGCTCATCTGCACAGGTTAGGGGTTTCCACTACCTCGACGACTGGTTGTTGAAGGCGGACTCGCCCCAGACAGTCGTCAGCCACCTCCAGACTACGGCCGACTTCCTGCACCTGCTGAGGTTCTCCATCAGTGTGCCGAAGTCGCACCTGTGTCTCTCAGAAGCTCCACTTCATCGGAGCAGTTCTAGACTCGGCGCAGTTTCGGGTTTATCCTCCCGAACAGCGAGTTCGGGATATTCAGGCTCTGATTCTGATCTTTCCGCCGTTATCCTGAGTCTCGGTCAGGTTGACGCTGCGGCTTCTGCGGCTGATGGCCTCCTGTATCCTTCTGGTGCATCACGCCAGGTGGCGGATGCGGGCTCTGCAGTGGGACCTGAAGTTTCAGTGGGCCCAGCAACAGGGTAACTTGTCCCACCATGTCTTGATCTCAGAGGGCACTGGAAGACAGTTGCAGTAGTGGCTCACGGACCGCGATTGGGTCAGCGGCATATCCCACTCCCTACCCCAACCGGAGCACGTAGTTGTGACGGACGCGTCCCTCCAGGGTTGGGGGGGCCACATGGGAGAGGCAGAGATCAGAGATCTCTGGTCTCCGGCTGAGTCCCGGCTCTACATCAACCTTCTGGAGCTGCGGGCGATCCGGCTTGCACTGAAGGCATTCCTCCCCTCTGTCCGGGGGAGTGTAGTGCAGGTGTTCACAGACAACACCACCGCCATGTGGTACTCCAACAAACAGGGCGGGGTGGGGTCGTGGACCCTATGCCAGGAGGCTCTGCGCCTCTGGCAGTGGCTGGAACATCAGGGCGTGACCCTGGTGGTTCAACACCTGGCAGGTTCCCTGAATGCCAGGGCAGGCGAACTCTGCCATCGGTGCATGATGGATCACGAATGGCGTCTGAACTCGGACGTGGCGCAAGGTCTCTTTCAGAAGTGGGGGGAGCCTTGGTTAGATCTATTCGCCACAGAAGAGAACGTGCAATGTCATCAGTTCCGCGCGTTGGAATTTCCAAGGCGGCACTCGCTTGGAGACGCTTTTCGTTGCGAGTGGAGTTGCTGTCTGTTGTACGCCTTTCCACCTATACCACTTCTGCCCAGAGTGCTGAAGAAGATCAGACGCAACCGGGCCCAAGTTATCCTTGTGGCTCTGGACTGGGCACAAAGATTCTGATATCCCGAGCTACTCAGCATGTCAGTCGATCCCCCGATTCATCTGCCTCTTCAGGAGGACCTTCTGTCGCAGCAGCAGGGGAAGGTCCTCCACCCGAACCTGTCCAGCCGCCACCTCCATGCGTGGAGATTGAGCGGCAACAGTTGATGCCATTTGACTTGCCTCCTGAAGTCTGTGATGTGATTCTGGCAGCCAGGCGTCCCTCCACAAAATCGGTATACGCCTGCAGGTGGAACACATTTGTGGCATGGTGCACAGCAAAGGCTGTGGCTGTGGCTCCACTCTCTGCCCCTCTTTTTGAGGTTCTCCTCTTTCTTCTTTCTCTTGCCCAGCAGGGCTCTGCTCTGGGCACTATCAAGGGCTACCTCTCTGCCATTTCCGCCTTCTTAAGGCTCCCTGATCAGCCCTCTTTGTTCAAGTCCCCAGTTGTAAATAGGTTCTTGAAGGGCATCACTCATATGTTTCCCCCTGTTCCTTTCGTGATGCCTCAGTGGGACTTGAACCTTGTTTTGACTTATCTGCTCCCTTCGAGCTACTTCATAACTGTCCTCTTCGTCTTCTTACCCTTAAGACTGCATTCCTGGTTGCCATCACCTCTGCCAGGAGAGTGAGTGAGCTCCAGGCCCTTTCTTCACAACCGCCTTTCCTTTATGTCCATCCGGACAAAGTTGTGTTGCGGACGCGACCCTCTTTCCTACCCAAGGTAGTCACAGCCTTCCACATCGGGCAGTCCATCCCCTTACCCACCTTCTTTCCGCTTCCGCATCCCTCGAAAGAGGAAGAGAGGCTCCATCGTCTGGACCCAAAACATGCGCTCTCATACTATCTGGATCGCACACGCCAGTTCCGGGTGGATGACCAACTCTTTGTTGGTTACGTGGACGCTAAGAAGGATCGGGTGGTGCACAAACGGACCATTTCCCGATGGGTCGTCTTGTGCATCAAGGCTTGTTATTCACTGGCTAAAAAGGAGCCTCCTGTGGTGCTACATGCCCATTCTACTCGGGCCACGGCGGCTACTACTGCCCTGGGTCGGGGAGTACCCTTGCAGGACATCTGTCAGGCAGCTACGTGGGCCTCGCTGCACACGTTCGCAAGACACTACTGCCTAAACAGCCAAGTCCGGATAGATGGCTTTTTTGGCCGTTCCGTTCTCCAGGACTTTCTGGTGTGATTATTGGTTTGAAGGCCCACCACCGGGGTTGGTATTGCTGGGGTATCTATTCTAAGGTAAGAAATCTAATACTAACCTGTTTCTTTCAGATGCACAAGTTACTTACCTTCGGTAACGATATATCTGTAAGAAACAGTAGTTAGTATTAGATTCCTTACCGCCCCACCCATCCTCCCCGTTCTACGAACCGATATCTAGGGTTAAGGTCCTCCCCTTTCAGGGCCCTAGTTTCACGGCACCAGTGTTGGTTTTTATCATGGCTCTGCGTTTCTGGCACAGAAAACCTGTGTATAAGAACTGACGTCAGCGCGCGAGGACGGCGTCTAAGTACTCCGGTGACGTCATCCCGGCACCGACGACGGACGCGGAGCCGCAGACGACGCCTACCGACGCGCAGGGGTACTGCTACGCAAAAATTTCCGGATCCAGACTGACGCCTTGAGATATTCTAAGGTAAGGAATCTAATACTAACTACTGTTTCTTACAAATATATTGTTACCGAAGGTAAGTAACTTGTGCGTCACGACCGACTCTCTGTATATCCTCCTCAAAGACTGTAGGTTCCACATAGGGGATAAATTCCTTCATTAAGATAATCGCAAAACTTCTAATGTCTGTCCCCTATAGACCTTCAGGGGTGTTCAGTATTCTGATATTGTTCCTCCTCATGTTTTTTTCTAGTGATTCAATTTATCACGCAGATTCTTTTCACCCATTTTTAAGTTTTGTATTTCCTTGTGGTTTGCCTCCACCTCTCTGTAAAGCTCCCACAAAGAAGCTTCAATCACTGAGATTCTTTCCATCAGAGTATTGGCTTCCAAGGCTTCGCAAGTCCCCTGAATCGAATCCTGATTATTCTCTGATGTTACGAATTTCCCTCTCATTTCTTCTATTAGTGTTATAAGCAATTTTTCCACACCTGGATGACTTTCATGTCCCTGAGATTGCAGACTAAAAGTCTGTAAGCAAGGGCTCTGCAAGTAAGGTTGGTCATTTACTGTCTCTTGGGTTAAAATCTGAAATCTATTACTGGTTTCTTTTACCCCTCTACTTCCTCCGTTCTTCCCCATACTGGTGTCGCTGTTGCTCTGCATTACAGTTCCTGGGCTGCCTATCTGAAGTGTCTTAGGAGTTTAAGAAGGAGAGATCCTCTTCTTTTTTCAACTGGACTTTGAAAAAGGAGCACAGGGCCAGATGTATCAAGATATCGTTTTGCGATTTCTAAATAGCGATTTTTTGCGAATCGCTATTTAGAATTCGCAAAACGGTATGCATGTGATTGCGATTCCTTATTATTCTTTATTTGCGAATTCGCAATTTGCGAATTCGCAAATAAAGAATAATTTCCAATGCATTCCTATGGGCCAGGAGGCCCATAGGAATGATAGTGCAATAATTCTCAAATTGCGAATTCGCAATTTGCTAATCGCAATTTGAGAATTATTACAAGGGTGCAGGGGTGTCTCAAAGACACCCTGCTACACCCCTGAAATCTACATGTGTGTGCATGTGGCACACATACATGCCCTATGGGCATGTATGTGTGTCACATACCACCCTCACAAATGCCAAATAGGGCATTACTAAAAGAAATCGCCATTTACCACCAACTACAAGTTGGTGGTAAATTGCGATTCCTTAACACAAATTCGCACTTCAAAAATGTTTCATACATATCATTTAAGGAATCGCAAAATTTACGATTCCTTAAATGCTATGGTAAAATAAGGAATCGCAAATTATTGCGATTCCTTAAATTGGGATTTTTTGATACATAGGAAATAACGCAAAAAGGCCGTTTGCGAGTCGCAAAGGCCGAAATTCTGCGAATTTCGGCCTTTGCGAGTCGCAAAAGCCTTGATACATCTGGCCCATACTGTTTTGACGCTTCACCCCTTAATACCTAAAATTGGTCAGTTACCTAGATTGATTGTAGGGCCAGTTGAAGGGACTTGTAAGGAGAACCTAGAGAAGACATTTTTGACTGCTGCTTTTATCTCCCCCTGACTCTCACTCTGTTTGCGGGAGGCAGAAACTGGAATTGGGTTCACTTGTGATGAAGTGGACAAAGTACTTTCTGTCACAATTTGTTTGTTTCTTAAAGAGTATCTGATGTTTAGGGGATCACAGTAACGCTGTTCTAAACCCCCCACCCCCGAGCAAACTTGCTTTTTACCTGTTGTCTTTTTCCTGGTTGCAGGAGAGTCAGCAGATTCTCATGGATGTTTTCTTCCACACCTATGACCGCTTGTTGAAATCATATGGAGACTGCAGGTTTTCTACATTCTGTTCAGCACAGCCGGTGTCCCTATCAACGTTTGCAGCAGGGACGACAATGCACTGACTGCCTCAATTCTTCCTGGAACACCCTGGAAGCAAATGCGTGCCGAGGCTTGCAAACTCCTACTGAGCCTCGATGCCGCCTCCGCCTACTGACCCGAACCCACGCCGCAATGCCGGCTGCTTCTGATTGGCTCCACTCGGACCCCACTACTGACTCTCAACTCCACCTTCGACGAATGTAGCAGTGATGAGTAATCTTGCCGGTAAGTTTTTAAAAAAGAGGGGGGCGTCAGCGCATTTATGAGCACACATATAACTGAATAACATATCCACCACTCAAATTACTTCATTCTTCACTATACTAATTTCTTCAACACTAATCCTTTATGGGTTCCAGAGTAGCGTCCTACTCACCAGAAAAGTGCTTCAACACCCATCAGGGGTAACAGGTGCTACATGAATGCAAATCTTTCTTTCCCTTCTATCCTGCTGCTAACCTTCTCACTCCAAATAACTGACTAATATCCACCACTCAAATTACTTTCATATTTCACCATACTAATTCAGCACTAATCCTTTATGGGTTTCTGGAGTAGCGTGCTTCAAGATTCTGCTATCTTTCCGAATCCGAATCCAAATAACTGACTAATCTATAACTGGCTAACCTATACACCACTTAAAGTTTACTTGCATGTTTCAATATACTAATTCAACACTAATCCTATATGGTCCCGGAGTAGCGTGCTACTTGTTGAAAAAGTGCTTTGATGCCTCGTCAGGAGTAGTAAGCAAGATATAAATGCAATTACAATACAATACAATACATATAATTTGGAGCACCTTTTGCCTAGAGGTCCAAGAACTCCCAACGGGCAATCTCAGCCGGCCGCCAGGTTTACCCAAGTTAGGTCAGTTTTTGGCACAAAAATGTGGTGTCCATGTTGCGTTTTGGACCAATTCCTGTTGTGGGCAATAGGCCTCATTGAATTGAATATCCTGCCTGCTGTTTCAATATGCTGTCTTCCCTTTTCAAAATCATGTCAGCCACTACGAATATTCTATATTCTGCCATTTATATCCTATGTGTTACCATCAAGATCCTTTCAATAGCTTGTCTGTAGTATTAAATTCAATATCACGTGTTTTCCATTTTCAAAATCCTGCCATCTGCTCTGCCATCTAAACCACAGGGCCGTGGTGATTTTTGCATAATTATAAATTTGCTGAATTTGTCAGATAATCCATCGTCCACTGTTCAATCTGCAGATTTTAAAAATAATGTTTCTACCTTCAACGGTTCAAAAGTTACTAAGAATGCAGTGACACTTATTGCCACGCAGTGGAAGGCCCTTTTCAAAGATTGACTGGTCACCTTTCAGTAGCTTATTGTTATATTTGGGTTTTTTACTGATACTAATGAGGTGCAACTAATGCCCTGACAGATTTAACAATTTTAAAAATGCAGTAAGACTATCATAAAATGTGACCATAATGCAGAATAATTTAGCCTTTCTTGTTGCATAATTTGGCCCTCCAGTGCTGCATAATTCTAGTGGCCCTATCTATATCCTATGTGCAACCATGAACATCCTCCTCTTTCAGAGACTTGTTTTTTTTACTTCAAAATCTTCTATTCCTAATATCTAGTGGACAGCTAGGTTTTCTTCAGGTTCGATACCTGCCAAATAGTCAACTTGGACCAGTGGGTAGTTGAGACCTATTCTGGTCAGATATCCGGCTAACTTGGAGGTGTTTTGCTAAAGTCAATTTCCTGACCTAAAAGCATTTGAACTTATGTTCGACTACTGACCAATGGTTGGCTGTGAATGGACGGATCAAACTCTTGATTAATTTTCAGGTAAGTTTGGGAGACGTCAGAGTACAGAGAGGTCAACATATATGTTCTGTGGTACGGCCAGAACTCGTGAATGGGTGACTGATGGAGAAGCTGTACTCATGGCCAACTGTCTGAAGATGCTTGCTGTAAAAACTTGGCCAAGGGGCAAGTAAATGTTGTGTCAGATTATTGACGTGACCAATGGGTAGCTAATGGACATGTTACTGAAGGATGTTAGCAGTTTGAAGCTCTGTTGCTCTAGACATGTACAGCTGCACTCCCAAACGCTTGGGAGAGTTGCAGTAACAAGGGACATAGCAATGGCCTCTGAAGCTTCTGTGATGCAAGGGCTTACAACCCGCAAAGGGCTCCTCACTCTTAGTCTAAGGCCTTGGTACTTCTCAGAGGCAACCAGATAAAGTTACAATTTAAGGGCTTCTCATCAAAGTTTGCCAGATGGGCAGGGGCCCCCAAGCAGTGGATGTTGTCCATTAGTGACAACAACCACCCTGTATGTGGATACTGCTTCACCTACTTGCCGCCGGTCTCACAGATAACCAGAGTCACTGTGCCATACCCTGGAAACAATGCTGGACTGGCCATACCGGGCATCAGGTGTTTCCCCTAGAGCCTGGAGGGAAGCAGTAGAGGCTCGCAGAGGTAGCGAGGTGTGGCGGGGCGGGGCAGGGTTGGGCGGTAGTGGAGTAGGCCATACAACGGCAAAGGTAAAATTAAATACATAAATAAATAAAACCACATACCTTCAGCTCGCGTGTGGGTGGTACAATCATTGCTGCAGGCACACAAGCTGCATTTGATTTACAGGCCCAGGGCACACACAGTGCACTGTACTAGGGACTTATTATTAAATCAAATAAGCCAATCATGGAAGCACCAATCCATGAACACAAATTGCATAGAGAGTGTATGAGGCTGGCTTAGTATATAGTGCACACTTATGTAAGTGTAGGACCCTGCAGTAATCCAGACAACCCTTTTGGTGATGTTAGTGGTCTTAGACAACCTTAGTAAGCTCTCTAAATGGTTGCTGTGGAGAGCAGCTTTCAGGCTTAGTCCAGAAGGAATGTAAAGTATCTTGTTTTACCAGTACTTAATCTTATGGTGTAGGTTAAGTGAAAAAGAACCACACAGTGTAGTTATAAAAATATTTATTTATTATAAACACTCACTAACACATTACAATATAACCTACCCAGAGATATAACCACAATTCACACAATACTTTGATAATAGAACACGTAAGTAGCACTAATACACAGTGGTCTCCAGGGGGAGACCAAACCATATACTAAAATAGTGGAATGTGAACTACGATGTAAGTCGGGACTGGACATAGAAGACGTAGAAGAGTTGGGGACCCAAGGAACCGCCCAAGGAAAGTACTCAGAAACCCCATGCAGGCCGAATGTAGAGTGGGAACATGACCAGGTGCTCAATACAAGTCAATGGGTAAGTCGCAGTTGCAATTTTAAAGAAGAAGGACCCCTCCCAGAATCCTGTGGAAGATGGAATGTTGAAGAGTCACCCCATCCATGAATACCCCAGGAACCAGGATGCCTATACCAGGAAAGCCGGGTGCGTAGCTGCGAAGTGGGATCGGAAACCGCTGCAAACCACAATGGAGGACTTCAGTGAAGATGTCACTGGCGAAGAAGGCGAAAGAGTTCGGTGGAACCAAAAGGTGGATTCAAGATGAGAGGTACTTGCAAGCAGAGGGGAAAAAGTTTATGCCACTCAAGAGTGACCAGGAGGCATGGAAGACGAATGCCCACCAATGTCGGGGATTCAGGAGAGTTGAGGGTGCCCTTGAAGTTGTAGCTGCTTGGACCAGGCGACGCTGGGAAGACTAGGTGCCACTTGGATGTCAAGAGCCAGGAGGTCAGTGTCCGGCAGGGACACCAACAAGCCTTGTAGGTCCTTAAGTACCCTAAGGAAAGGGTTGGAACGATTCAGGTTTCCCTCTCAGAGGAGGGGCTGGACAGTGGGGAGGATACTCCCATGTCCTTTGTCCAGTTTCACGCCAGAGCGGGAGCCAATGGCTCCCTGAACTGGTTTCAACTAGAGTATGCAAGGAGGGTACTAAATGTGCTCTAAAAAGCAGTCTAGTGGCGCTGGCAAGCGCCCCACCCTGTCCCAGTACACTAAGTCCTGTCTGAGAGGTGGTCACACCTCCCTGTGACAGGAAACCTATTGTCCTGCCTCTCCCTGCTCCAGCATGGTGCAGCAGCAGGACGGCAGAGGTGGGGAGGGGAATGGCTTCGCCTGTCGCTCACCCCCAGGCCCCTTCAATGCGGTCCCAAAATGGTGAGGTGGTTTCAAGAAGTGAAAAGGAGAAATTGTTTTTCACTTCTGTATCAGCCTGGAGCCAGCAACAGAAAGCACAAGAGGCTGCGTCTTTCAACACACTCAGACTCTATGCAACAGATACAACAGGAGCAGGCTTGAGGAGCGGGCTGGGATGGAGGCAGAGGTGACTGCTCCGAAGTAGCCCTGGGAAATATTTATCTATTAAGCAGAGTAAATCAACCAAACAACTGTCCAGAGTTTAGTATCCAAGGCAAAAGCAGGACTTCTACTCAAAAGGCCCAGCAACAGAACACAGTATCACAGCTGGCTTAGTGTGCCACTATAGGGGCCTGTGTTCGACCTCATGGTCACAGGTTCAAATCCAAGTGGGTCCACCCAGCCTTTCATACTCCTGAGGTTGATAAAATGAGTACCATTGAAATGGGCTATTAAGCGCCAAGATTCCCTTGGGTGAGCGCTTTGCGGGCTGCACCGCTACGTTTGACTGCCTTCACAATCAATGGGCTTATGAAGTCCCGTCTCGGCGCATGCAGCTTCCGGTCTTTACTCTTTTTTTTCTGTCCAGTGTTCTCACAATAATAAGTCAGCTATGAGTCATGCAGCAGAGGAGAGGAAATGACGTTCTCCTAGAGACGCAGCGTCACTGCCAGGGCACCATGCAAAACTGCTTGCCGCCGGCTGCCCCACGGCTGGGTCTGAGTGGGGAAAAGTCCCCTGGTATGCTTGAAAGTAAAATGTTACCAGAAATCAACTTTGGTTCCCAAAAAATCTAACAAAGAAGTGATGGGGGCGGCTACGCAAAACAGCAAAGCATATGCTACGCTAAGGAAGAGGAACTGTCTGGGGAAAGATCACTCGAAAGACACCAACGCTCTGTTTTAAACAGCTCTTCTGCGCCTCCTTATAGATTGGGAACCTGCAAAAGGAGGCAAAAGGCCCTATTCATTACTAAAACTCTGAATTCTGACGTCTTCCAATTTAGGGGGGCTTTTTGAGGGGGCGGGTTAGAGGGGCTGACATACGGATTGCTTGGCTTGGAACGATTTTCTGAAATAGAGGTAAATTCCACAGTTTCACTAATTTATATCAAACTAGCAGCCCGCCCCAGCGTTGCCTGGGGCAGAAGGGGGCTGGGGCTGCATTTTTACCCCGGGGCAGAAGGTGGCTGAGGCAGCATGTTGTCGAGCGGTGCACCCGCCGACTCCCTCCCGCCCCCGGCCCGCCCCGCCTCCCGCCCGGACTACAGCAACATCCGAAGCAGCCCGCGCGGTGCACCCGCCGACTCCCTCCCGCCCCAGCAACATCTCCAGCCACGTACCTCTCACTGCTCCTCCGCTTCCCGACGCTCCTCCCAGCCCTGCCACTGCTCCTCTTGGTTCTCGCTGCTCCGCAGCTCCTACCGGCGCTGTTGTCCTCCGCTCTTCCTGGTTCTGGTGAACACCGCTCCTCCCCTCACGCAGGTGCAATGTAAGGGGCGCTGTTGTAATGTTTGTACTTCCCCCCACAGGACACTCTGAGACAGGTATGAGTGTGGAACTCAGGTTTATTATCAATAACAAGAAAGATCCGAGCCAAGGGCGCCGAGCGTCTAACTATAGCAAGCTCCGGTCGCCAACTGCCGTTTCCTCGCGTTCGCGCCTTTCCTTTTACTCTCGTGCGCAGGCGCGCCTATCCGCTCTAGCCTACGGCGTGACGCGTCATCGCGTATACGCCCGTAGACTAGAGCGCATACCACATATCTCCCCCCTTTAATGAAAACAAAGTTATAACATTTCCCCCCAACGGTAAAGTGTCCTTCAGCTGTGAACATTGTCTATGTGGGGCGCCAGGGGGGGCCGGCACCAAGCTAGTGTCCATCCATCACAAAGTCACTATAACGAGAGGGCACTACAACTGCCCTTCCGCTGCGGGTGTGTCTTACCGGCATGTTCTCTCTCGCCTCTGTCTCTCCTTGGGACACCCCAGCTTCTCTCACGTCAGTTCTTTGCTCTGCATTCGCTTGTACTCCTCCTCCGTCGGTCGGCCTGGCTCCCAGGACAACCGCTTCACTGTCATCGCCTGCACCTTCCCCTTGGTTGTCTGTGCCGTGCTCAGAAAGGGGTCTAACCTCCGGGTGATCCATGCATCTTTCGACTTCCTCGGCCTTGGGCCAGACTAATATTTTGTTGACTCTGGCCATGCGATCTTGTGACCAGACCTTGCCGTCACTGAGAAGAGCCGCCCTGCCACGCACCTCCTTGACTTGTAGCGGCTGGCTGAATTTGCTTTCGCCCTTCTTTTGTAGGGTGGGGAGTTTGATCCTAACCCACTCCCCTTCTTCCAGCGCCGTTTCCTTCGTGCTGCGTCGCTTGTCATAGTGTGCTGCATAGATCTTCTGGGCCTTCTCCAGATTGTGCTGCACCACCGCTGGGGACCACTTGCTGGTGATGGTCTTCTCCCTCCATGCTACGTTGTCCCGGGTGAAGGGATGCCGTCCTCTTAGCACTTGGAACGGACTATACCCCACTACAGAGGGCGTTATCCGGTAGGCCCATAGCATGTTCATTACTTCCACCTCCCAGTCTTTTCCTTGCGATATGGCTGCCTGGATGGAGCCCATGAGCACCCTGTTGAACCTTTCGACCTGGCCGTTGCAAGCTGGATGGTACACGGCAGTGTGTCTCACCTCGATCCCGTTCCTCTTCATGTATCTCCCCCACTTGTCCGACACAAATTGCGGTCCATTGTCGCTGAGGATGGTTTTGGGTATTCCCTCCCTGAGGAACACCACGGTTAGGAACTTCAAGATCGTGTCCGTGTCCATCGACTCTTGTATGTCCACTTCTGGCCACTTAGAATACTTGTCTATTAACACACAGATGTACTTATTCACACCTCTACTGTCCAGAACGGGCCCCAGAATGTCTATGGCCACATCCTCCCAGGGGCCATGCGGGGTGTCAAACTTCCCCAGTGCTGGTCGGAGTGGGCGGAGCACCTTGTCCGCTCCTTGGCACTGCCCGCACTCCCGCACTTGTCTCTCGATGTGGGCATCCATTCCTGGCCACCAATACATCTGTTTGACCAACGCCTTGGTTTTCACTATGCCCAGATGCCCCTCGTGGAGCAATTTCAGCAGTCGGGGTATCAGTGTCACTGGGGGCACCACTCTCTCTCCTCTGTACAAGAATATCCCCGAGTCACTCAGGGACAATTCTTCTCTTATTTCATAAAAACGTCGGACACGCTCCGTTAGCTTCTTCTTGTCCGGCCACCCCAACGTGAGATGTTTCCTTACTTCCATCTTCTCCTCATCGAGCTCGTAAGCCGCCTGCCATTCCTGCGCACTGATCGACGTCTCGTGATCCTCTATGCCGGCGACCATCTCCTCTGTGTCCGGGGTCTCTCCCGGCGCCTCTTCCATGGCTGATGCCCGGCTGAGGTAATCAGCTACCTTGTTCTGCGTACCTGGAAGATATTCTACATCGTATGTATAATCTAGCAACTTCAGGGTCATTTTCGCTATACTCGGGGTGGCAGTGTCATGGCCCGATGACGTCAACACTTTGATGAGTGGCTTGTGATCCGTTTGGAGCCTGAATCTCGTGCCCCATATGAACTGACGAAACTTGGTCAACGCCCACGTGACCGCCAGCATCTCCTTTTCAATTACGCTGTACCTCTGTTCCGTCGGGGACAGCGCCCGGGATGCAAAACTGATTGTTTCTTTGGTTCCGTCCACCCTTTCCTGCGCCAAGACAGCCCCCAAGCCCTTGTCGCTTGCGTCTGTTGTTACAATAGTCTTGCCCGTGGGGACATACCCCTGCAATGGGATGGCATGGCTGATACAGTCTTTAATGGACTCAAATTCGGACTGGGCCTCCCTGTCCCATTCGAATTTCGTATTGTGCCTGATTAGTTGTCTCATCCTGTACGTTCTCGTGGCAAAATGACTGACAAACTTGCTGTAATACTCGGCCATTCCCAGGAATGACCGCACTTCCTCTTTGGTTGTTGGGGCTTTGGCGTCCTTTATTGCCTTCACATTTTGCTCCTTCGGCAAGATGCCATGCGTTCCTATCTCGTGCCCTAGGTAGGTCACTGAGCGAGACCCAATTCTGCACTTGCTCCATTCCGCCGTCATGCCTTTGCCTTGCAGCACTCCCAGCACTTGATGTAGTTTCTTGTCGTGCTCGCCTTTGTCGGAGCCCATCACTAGGATGTCGTCTTGGAAATATTGCACTCCCGAGATGTCCTTAAACAACCTGTGCATCAACTTCTGGAAAACGGCCGCAGCGGATGCCAGGCCGAAGGGCATTCTCCTGAATTGGTAGCATCCAAAGGGCGTTATGAAGGCTGTGTACTTCCTGCTCGACGGGTGCAGTTCTATCTGGTAATATGCAGACGTGAGGTCTATGGTGGAAAAGTGGGTGATGCCTTTTGTCCTTGCTAGCATCTCCTCAATTCTGGGGAGCGGGAACCTCTCCACTATGAGGTTTTTGTTAAGCTCCCTCAGGTCCACACAGAGCCTGACCTTTCCATTGGGTTTTTTTACTACTACCAAGGGCGATAGCCATTCCGCACTGTCCACTGGCTCGATGATTTCTAGCTCTTCCAACTTCCGTAGTTCCTGGCGCACCGCCTCACTCGTGGATATCGGTATGTTCCGGACCTTATGCACTACTGGTACTGCTCCCTCCTTAAGGACCATTTTATGCATGAATTTGTCCAGTTTGCCTACCGTGCCCTCGAAAACCTTGGGGTATGCTGCCTTCCAGTCTTCCTCCTTCGAGAGGGGCCATTCGTCTGTTAGCAAGATCTGTTCTTTCCCTCCAGGATTGAGTATGATGCCGAGATCACCTGCGTCTCTCCATCCTAGTACCGATGGGCCCTTCTCCGCTACATACAGGGTGCATGTGGCCGACCGTCCTCTAAATTCGAACTCCAAGTCCCTGCATCCTACCAGTGGAATGGAATTCTCGGTATACGAGATGGGTCTGATGTCCGGCGGCATTAGGTCGGGTCCTATGACTGGCGCGAAGTCCTCTTCCCATATCGACCTTTGCACGATGGTCCAGGGGGACCCTGAATCCACGGCCACATGTACCTTGACGCCCCCTATGAGCATGTCGGTGCGGGGTTTATCCCTTCGCTTCCCGGATACGTCCAGCACTTGATCCTCTATGCACAGCACCAGGTCATCCTCTTCCTGGTCGTCTTCCTCACTTACGTTGGCCGTGGCCGCGTCGATGCACTTGACCGTGGACTTCGTCCCTTTCTTTCGGCAGACCTTTTCGAAGTGACCGGTCAACCCACAGAATGAGCACCTGGCGCGAAACGCGGGACAACGCCTGTCCTGGGCCGCGTGCGCTGCACTGCCACATCTGTAGCACGCGAATTTCGTTCCCTGGCTGGGGCGAAACATCTGCTTCCCAGACCCTCTTGTGTCCTTCTTCGGGTCTCCGTAAGCGCTTTGGGCTTGCTGGATTGTGGTGCCTCATCAATCTTGTTGATCATCTGTCTCGGCCCACTTTCTCTTTTTGCCGCGTCTGCGCCTCTCTTCGACATTTCCGCCTTCTTGACCATCGCCACAACTTCTTTCAGGGTTGTCTCATTCATCGCCCATAGCTTGTCTTGGACTGCTCTGCTGGTGGTGTGCATTACAATTTGGTCTTTGATGTATTCATCCTGCAGGTTCCCATACCTACACGTGATTGCTAGCCGGCAGAGAGCTGCCACATAGTCATCAATGGATTCTCCTGCCTCTTGTTTTCTCTGTTGGAAGTTATAGCGGTCTATCGAGACGCAAACTGCTGGTCGGTAATGGCTGTCCAGGTCGTCCAGTGCGTTCACAAAGACATCCGTCTCCGCTGCACCCCTCTCTTTGGGCACCAGGTTCTTAAACACCCTTACCCCTTCTGGGCCTAAGTTGTGGAGCAACAGTCTCTTTTTCCTTTCCGGCTTGTATTCACCTTCACTTTCATCTTCAAGGGCCTCAATGTAATTGAGGAAATATTCCTTCCAGTCTTCCCATTTTAGTTGGGGTTCACCTGGTCTGGTTAGGAACGGGACGGGTGCCATTAGGGCTGACGCTTGATTCGCCATTCTGGCTTCGCCTCTAGGTCCTCCTTCCTGGGCCCTTTGGATAGGCTCACCGGACGCTCCTGCGCTCTCTGCCGTGTCACCTTGGCCCCTTGGGCTACCTGGGGTATTATCCCTCGTAGTGTGCGCTGTCTGCGCTATCTTCCCCCCTTCCTCTAGCCTGGGGGTGTCTCCCTTGGTTGCCAGGTTGCTGCCTGGGGGCTCCTGGAGTCTTGGGCCACACTAACCTGACTTGTGAGGCTGGTGTTTTGTTCCTTGCCGTGCTGCTGCGCTGCTGCCACGCCCTTGCTCTTCCTTGCAGGACCTGTGCCTTGCTGGCTCGTGGGTGTGGGCTGTGGGGGGTTTTTTCTTTTTCCGTCGTCCACTGCACCTGGTGGTGTCCGGATCTCAGCCTCGTCGCCACTGTAATGTTTGTACTTCCCCCCACAGGACACTCTGAGACAGGTATGAGTGTGGAACTCAGGTTTATTATCAATAACAAGAAAGATCCGAGCCAAGGGCGCCGAGCGTCTAACTATAGCAAGCTCCGGTCGCCAACTGCCGTTTCCTCGCGTTCGCGCCTTTCCTTTTACTCTCGTGCGCATGCGCGCCTATCCGCTCTAGCCTACGGCGTGACGCGTCATCGCGTATACGCCCGTAGACTAGAGCGCATACCACAGCTGTATGTGTGCAATATATGGAGCGCTCTATGTGTGCAATTTAAACTTGCCCTCTTTGCCTGTGACCACATATTTTGTTTTTTGACGCCCACAGCCACGTTCTTACACGCGACCACGCCCCCAAGGGACTACTTTTACACTTTTGGGTTTTGTTCTTTTTGAATATATATGGTGTACACATTTATAGCCTATGTCCTTCTGCTATATCTCCCCTTTCAAATGGTGTATTGGGTGTAGTGATTGGTGCATTACTTTTGTAGTTTACCTGGCTCAAAGGTTTGTGTTCTCTCTTTATAATAGTAGTATAGATGAGGTGAACAACATATTCTAATATCGGATGGCAGCTATGGCTATCCGTTTGTTTCAAGACAAGTACTCAACCCAGTTCTCTGGTTGGCTCTCAGGGAAATAAAGCATTCTAACACCAACGTCTGGCTGAACTTTCCCACCCACCAGCCTGAATATAAGGCTTGGTTACAAGGGCTACACCAGACCCACAGCAGGGACCCGCCTCCCTCCCTTACTGGACCTTCTTACCCAGGAACTGAGGAGCTGGAAGGGTCCCCATCACTCTGTCTCTGCTCGGAACTGATTGTAAGCTTCTGTGGAATATTCAGTTTTCCGAGTCTTATTTCGACATCAGTTTATACTGTCTATTCAGTCACTTTTATCCAGCTCACCTGTAGGCAATGTGTGTATTTTGGTCGAATTTCAATGTTATTTCATTCCTTTTCTATTCATTTAGTGAAATTGTGTTCATGTCATTAATATCAAGGCCAGTAACGTCAATGTGGCATCCTTTGTTCTGTGAGGTCATTGAATTTTTAGCACTCCTGATCAATTTTGTAAGTTTGAGGGCTTTATCGACTCTGATGCCTAGAGAGTTCCGGGCTATGACTAGGCGACTGTCCTTTAAATATGCCCCTTTCCAGGGGTGGTCGGAGCAGGCCAACGCACCAGCAGCAACTAGGCGGGACATGTTACACGCTTACACCAGCACATGGCTACGACTCTTTATGTCAGCGCATGCCTACGCAGACACACTTTACCCTTCTCTCGATGCAAGGGTGACTTTCCTAAACTTATAAAGAGAAGGGGGCACAGGGAATGAAGTGCTGATCTCATGATAATCAGGTAACACTTTTGGTCAAGTGTCCTGGCTCTGCAGAGAGGTCAGAGGTCAGGGGGTCTGCAGTCAGCTGATCACCCCTCCTGTGACCCTCCTTTCAAAGCTTTGACTATCATCATACAGTCGTCGAAATTCATTGGACTAAAGAGACACTTTGGGCGGTGAAGCTGGGAAATTGAGATGCACCCATTGGAATAAAGATGCATTTTGCTTCCTGTGGCGGCAAAAGAGGTCATGAGCTCAATTTTCCAGTTGAGAGGGAAAGGCTGCAGAGCTAGGCCCCACTGTGGCAATACATGTGTTTGTGTTAGTTAAGTCCACAGAGGAGCCCTTCCTGGAGGTAATATCCATGCAAAATGAGTTCACATTGCTTCTATATTTTATAATACTTGCAAAATACATTGGTACACAAATGTCCTTCTAATAAATCATGAGCTTGCCACAGAATGGTTTAGTGGGCGGCCAGAAACTGATTTCAACCCAATTTTACTTCCAGGCTGGACTATCCCATGGGTGTGTTGGGTGGCTGAAGGGTGGTTGTGAGTGCTAGCGCACACATGGGATGCAGAGGGCACATTTCAGCAGTTTGCCTTGGCACCATATTGTCTAGAACAGGGGTCTCCAAACTTTTTAGTGATAAGAGTTACTTATGTTCAACGAAAATCTTCCTGAGCTTCTGACATTATTAGTGCTGTAATAGTGACCATGTCAGACAAGATTACATCACTGGTCACAATACGCAAGATTACCAGAACTGATCACCACATTGATGCGTCAGGCTGGACTGCCAGCAGGAATGCAAAAAAGGCAATGTAGCCAAGTACCAAATGCTTCTGTTGCTTCTTAAGTACTGGACTTAGTTTATTGGCATCTCATGCCTTTATCATCAGTATCTGTAGGTGCAACATTAGTATGCACATTATGCAACTGTCGGATGTTGAATCTTTTTCTTCTCCCTCCTAATTTCCTCTGTATTGCTTTTCATTATGAAAACCAATACAATTTATTGACCAAAAAAAACAATGTAAAAAAAGTTTTGCCAGTTTTGGATGCCTCTACATGAGTCATACATAACAGCCATGATAGCTATGCCCCTGTCACTAAGCTAATAAAGTTAGTTACAAGTATCTCCAATGCCACTTGATTTATCGCTCAAATATCAGCTTTTGATATATTGTGGAAATGTACTAATTTTTCGCCAAATATTGCTTATGAGTTTTGAAAATAAATATGTTTCGCCTTGAACACACTCAGTTTTTCATACCTACATGATTTCAATGGTATAACAGCTTCTAATTTCGAGGGCTGAACACAGGAGAGCTACTACAGGTAGCTGGAGAACACCCAGTAGCTCACAAGCCACTCGTTGGAGAAGCCTGGTCTAGATGCCCTGCTGACCGTGGTTGTCTCTTCTCAAAAAATGTGTGTGTCACTCACAGCTTGTTGAAAGCGCCAGAAGTCTACTAATGCACACTAACACCAGCCTCAGCTTCTGCACTCACAGAATGAAGAACACAAAACTGGCCAACTCTCTCTCTTCTGCAAACTAAGGACGTTTCTATTAGAGTCAGACTTTAGAAGCACTGTCCCAGCAGAGGGTCTACCAAAGCTCAAAGGTAAACTCAGGGAGCCCGCAAGTAAGCGCAAGATTCCTGGGGTCGTTTGTTTGATCTGGAACAGTTGCATCGCTAGGCTGTATGTAAGTAAGTGCAGGAAGGAGATGACGAGAGTGTAGGCTTCTCCCACTGCACTCCAAGGCACAGGGACTCTAATACTGAGCTCACCAGAGTCAAGTTGCTATTTATCGCACCTCATATATAACGAAACCCAGCGGTACGTCACTTATCGGGTGTGATAAATATTGACTATTACAAGTTCTTAGGGAATAATATTAGATTTTGGTGTTTAAAAACACACCAACAATCGCATAGTATAGTAAATGTTGCACCCTTTTCCACTGGTAAATTTCATCAGGTTTGACCTGGCAAAATGTACCAAAAGTTGAAGTATTTAAAGCACCCGGTAACTACTGGGTGCATTAAACCACGCTACTCATGACTCTGACCCTGGTGGAAACACAAGTTTACGCAAGAGTCAGAAAACATCAACATACTCGTAATCGGGTCCTGGATCTCCACCTCAATAGACAACCATCAAGTGTATTTCTTTTCCTGTTTTATGCACTGCAATTTAAGTAGAGCAACCTTTGGTAAACCTAGCTGTGAAGTAACGGAGCGCTGTACATTATGTCAGGGGTCAGGTATTGAGCTACAAGATTATGTACATCAAGTGGGGTTAACACAAATACATTTTACACACATTTAGGCACCGAACGATTACGCCATTTGCCGAGTATCACACAATGTTGAGTCTAACGCTGACGCCAGGATTCAAGCATGGGGTCCCAGTTTCCAAAGGTGGCAGCTTGAGCCACTTGGTGACATCTTTCTCGCTTCTGGAAGGAACTGAAGACCCATCTCGTCCAGCTTCACCCCATTCTAGGCTAATCTCTTGGCCTCTGGCTCCCACCGAAGAGACACCTAGCTGACGCCACCCTTTCACCGCTCACCATCCTCCTCTCCGTACCCCTTTCTCACCTCCTGACAGTCTGCCATTTCCAGCCCCATTATTGTAGGATCTCATTTGATTTGTAGCTTAATTTCCCATCTATAAATGCCCAAGGTAACACCCACGACAAAGATGTTGACACACACTGGGAAGTATGGGGGGCTTCAATAGAAGTGATTAATCTCTCTCTGGGTGGTCTCCAATGTTCATAAGCACCACCCCATCTCCTGCAGCCTGTGATGTAATCTCTGCTCTAGTGGTCCCAGATTCAGGGGGGCTTGTCTTGGAGACTGACACTTATTGTTTCAAGCTAAAACTTTGTGGAATTTACCTCCCCTCACCTCTGCTCAGTTCCTTCTTAAACTATTCGGTGTTCCCTCAAAATGTACCTATTTGGCAACTTGTGGGTTTGGATGGCTGTGTGGACCACGCCTTAGCGCCAAGAAGAACAAGCACTGTAATAAAAGAGCTTCAACCTGTAACACGAACCCAGCCAGGCACCGGTGAGGTGATGTATAACAATGGAATATTCAGATGTTTGCATTTCACAACGATATTACATTTCACAGATGCACTACATTGATAAAGATTTAGGCGCAGGGAGTTTTGGTGATTTGCCCAGAATTACACAATTTACGGTCAAAGACCTGCGGTTAGAACTCATAGTGCCAGTTTACAAGTCGCAGGACCACATCTCTGTAATAGACTGGTATCATAACAGCGTTTTGAACACAAACATTTTGACAATGGAAAATGTGTTTTCTGATTGGTATTTTCAGAGCAGGGCGGGATATTTGAAGAGGCAGAACATCTAAAAAACATAAAAAACATGAAAATTAGCATTGAGGAGATCTGGAAGCAGAGAAACACTGTTGAAACCCAAAGTTGCAGGGATCCTTGTGTCCCCAAAAGCAGCAGCAGGTTAATTAACCCCACCAGGGGCACCTTCACTATCAAGTATGAAGTGGGAATAAGGGGGGCTTGGGGGAGGGCAGCCGACCCCTGGGAGGTCTCCTCCCCCGGGCTGTTTGGGAGGTTTGGGTGGGGTTCTGTTTCGAGCAGTTTCCATTTGGGCTTCTTTTGGGCTTCTTTTGGTTGTTTTTGGAGCCCAGCCTATAAATGGGTTGTTCTCCCGGTCACCATTTTAGGCTTAGGTGACCCGGTGGCCGGTTGGTTTTGCAGCTAGTTTTTGTCGGTTAGTTTTTGTAGGCTTTTTCAGTCTCGAATTTGTAGTGATTGTTTATTCAAGTTCGTGATGGCTGGCGAAGATTATCGAGTGCTTGAAGCAATTCGTCTGCTTAGCGAGGCGGGTCGCTTGGATTTGGTTATAGGTGATAGAGAGCAGGTCAAGCCCCAGCGTCCCCAGCGTTTGGCGTCAGCAGGGGTGTCGGCGGTTGTGGCGGCATGTTATTCTCCTAAACGACGGCGTCAGGAGGCAGTAAGTGAAAGGGGCCACTCCAGAACTAGGAGAGCGGTCCCGGGTGTGAGGGCGCGCCGGGGGAGTGGTTCGGGGCCTTCTGAGCCGGCGGGTGCGTTGGGGCTTGCTGTTGGTGGACCTGGGCTGGTGGGTGAGTTTCAGACGGCACCGGGTGATTTGTCAGCGGCAGCAATACGTGACAGAGGTGCTTCGGCTCCAGTATTGCAAGGTCGTCGTGCCTCTAGACAGCGCGGTTGCACGCACCGCTCTGCCTCGGCCTCCGCGGTGACGGTTGGTGACGTCATTGGCGGGGGAAGGGCGGAGGCCATTTTGGAGCGCGAGGCAGTGGCGTCTCGACCGTTACTAGGTGGTCAGGTTAATCCTGTGTCTGAGGGGTTTTCTCATCAGAGTGGTCTCATGCAGGCTGATTTTTCGGCGCCTGTAGACGTACAGAATGACAGTTTACATATGCCTACTCGCATACAGAGAGTTTCTTTTCCTGCAGGTCATGAGATTGCTGATTTGTCTGGGGAGGTTGGGGGTGTTGTTTCAGATATGGGTCAAGTTAGCCCCTTATTGTTTTCTCCTTCGGTCTCAGTTAGGGGTGAGGTGGTTTCTGTATGCAGCGGTTCGGTGGGAGAGGGTGAGTGGGCGCAGATGGGGGGCTTTGAGGGTTCTTCTATTTTGCACTCGGGTATTGGTCATGAGGTTTTGTCATTTCCCCAGGTCTCCTTTTTGCCTGAGTCGGGAGCCGGGCGTTTGGAAGGGTCTTTTCCTGTAGGGGAACCTTTGAGTGAGCCTCAATCGGGGGTCAGGGTTCGGTCCTGGGGCGATTTGGATGTTTTTCCATCTTGGGAGGGGGGGCTCAGGGATGCCTCGGTCCGGCAGAGGAGTGGGAGCCTTGGGGGTATGCCTGCTATGTCTGGTAAGTTGAATTTTCCAGGTTTGAAAGTGGGTGGGAGGGATAGGTTTTCGGGTGCCTTGGGAGGGTCGGTGGTTCAGGGTTCTCAGGTACAAGGTCCGGCTTCTGAGTTTATTCAAGCTTTGTTAGACTGTAGTACTGATGAAGAGGTATGCGCCCCTTCCCCCTCTCCCCCTCGGTTGAACGCTGGTCTTAAAGGGAAAGGCCCTGTTGGTTCAGTTGTTTTTCAAAAGAGTGGTCAGGGTTTTAGTAGAGCGGCGGGTGAAGTGTCTTCGGCTTCTGGTGTGTTATGTAGTAAGGGGCCCGGTACATCAGTCCGGCCTTTTTCTTTACAGGTTAGAGATCGGTCTGGAGCAGCGGACTTGGTAGGGCGGCAGGCAGCCCAGTCACGCCAAGGTGAAGGGAGGGTGGAGCCTTGCGCGGCACGTCCCATACCATCGAGGGATCCCGTCGTGGCCAACACAAGCAGGTTCAGCGCGACCTCGATGGCCCCAATGAGGGATGTCACCACAGGCAGTGTAAGTAGGTCAAGCGCGACCTTACTGGCCTCATCGAGGGATTACAGCGCTGTTCATGAGAGCAGGTCAGGGACGACTTCTCTTGTGCCTCAAGTTCTTCGAAGTCATAATTTGGTTTTGCCGGTTGGAAAAGCTGTTGTAAGTGGTAATAGCGGAGGAGGGTACCGGCGCGTACAGTCGGCCTCCCCGCCACGGTCACAGTTGAGGGCTGGTAAGGCCCGGGGACGTTCACAAACATTTGAAAAAGTTCAGAGTAATGTGGTGTTACCTGCTCCTCCCCAGTTAGAGGAGTCGTTAATTTTGGATTATGATGAGGATAGCCCTGAGGAGGGCGAAGTGCGGGAAGTTGTGTCTGGGGGGGGGCATTCTCATGTCTCTTGTAGTTCGTTACAGGCACCGGTGGTGCAGAGTCATGCGGAGTTGTCCAGACCACGAGTGCTCGGCCCCTCGGTGAGGGCTCCTCGGAGGGCGGATGACGGTTCGCGTGTGGCATGGAGAACGGAGCCAAGTCAGCCTCCTTTGTTGCGTCCAGGTGAGAATATAGAACATCATGTGCAACCTAAAATGGTGTCTGTTGGGATTGAGGTGGATTTGGTTTCTGGTGGAGCTGATGGTAAGTTGTATAAGGGTCGCATTGTGAAGGACCAGAGTGTGGGTACGGCTGATGAGGATAAAGGTGTAAGTGCAAAAGTGGACAGTGGTACTTCCACAGTTGGTTTGGACACGCCCAAAAATGTCTTACATAGTAAGGAGCTGAAGATCAAAAAATTGCCCTATATGGGTGTTACTAAGCCCTTGGGGCTCATTTAATGCTCAGCACCAAAGAAAGGATATGGAATGGTGAGTACGTGGAATTGTTGAAATTGTTACACAGGGAGGTCCGGGCCAAGGAAGGTTCTAAAGAAGAGGAATACGAGTTGGCTAAGCGCCCTAAGGTCCCTTTGAATATTGAGAACTGGACGGCGGCCTTTTTAATCTATGCCAGCGTCTATTGCGAAAAGTTCCCTGAGCGCTGTGTTTCCTTGTTTAAGTATATGGATGTTATTCGGAAAGCACAAATAACAAGGAATGATTTTGCATGGGCGCAGTATGATGAAGAGTTCAGGGCGCTCATGGCCTGGGACCCGGAGGCAAAATGGGGGGAGCTAGACACCGATCTTTGGCAGCATACTATGGGTTCCTCTGCTAGTGGTAAAACTATTTTTACTGCTAGTGGTTTTCCTTTGGTTTATCGCCCCTTTCAGGCGCGACCCACCCGGGGAGCGGTGGGGGCCAGTTCGCCAGGGCAGTCCAGTTCAGGCACATGTTGGGATTTCAATAAAGGGGCGTGTAATAGAGAATTTTGCAAGTTCCGGCATGAATGTTCACAATGTGGACGTAAAAATCATCCCTTGTCGAGATGCTGGGGGCCTAGGCCTTCCAGTGGTCACCAGGGGCCACAGCAGGGGTCAGGATCTTATGTTGCACCACAGCCATCTCCAGCTCCCAGGGGAGGGAAATCGTCATCTGGCGTTGGGCCCAAAGGCTCATACACCGGTTAATGTTCTTCATCTGGCTGCCGCTTTGCAGGACTATGAGCCTGCGGAGTTGCTGACGCTTTTATTATCAGGCTTTCAGGATGGTTTTCATCTGGGTTACGAGGGTCCTCGTTTGAGGCGTTGGTCTAAGAACTTGAAGTCAGCAAGTGAACATTCTGCTGCGGTCCAAGAGAAGTTAAATAAGGAAGTGTGTGAGGGCAGAATGGCAGGTCCTTTTGATGATTGGCCTTTGGAGAATCTAATCGTTTCCCCCATTGGTGTGGTCCCCAAAAAGGAACCTGGGCAGTTCCGGCTCATTGATTCAACATTTGTCTTGGCCAGAGGGTGGGTCAGTGAATGATTTTATCGACAATGAAGCTGCCTCTGTGTCCTATTCTTCTGTTGACGTGGCTATGGCATTGGTTGTAACAGCAGGCCCTTCGGCTTTAATGGCAAAATGCAATATTAAATCGGCATTTAGACTGCTTCCAGTCCATCCTGAGGACTGGAGTCTTCTGGGTATCCATTTCCTTGGAAAATGGTACGTGGACAAGGCATTGCCAATGGGTTGCTCCATGTCATGTGCATTGTTTGAAACATTCAGTACGTTTTTACAATGGTTTTTCACTCAACAAGGTGGACATCCGTTGGTCACACATTACTTGGATGATTTCTTTTTTGTGGGTGCGGCAGATTCTTTGGACTGCCAGAATGCTCTGTTAACGTTTCAAACGCTTATGGCTCATTTGGGTGTGCCACTGGCTCCTGAAAAGACCATGGGTCCTTGCACGACCATGTCTTTTTTGGGAATCGAACTTGATTCACAGTCCATGCAGGCGCGTTTACCATTGGACAAGAAGCAAAAAATGTTGGAATTGGTGGGGGTGATGTTGTCTAAGGAGAAAGTTTTGGTGAGGGAGGTTCAAGTTTTGCTGGGTCACCTTAATTTTGCATGTAGGGTGGTCAGGGCGGGTAGAACCTTCTGTAGGCGTTGGGGAGGGCTCTCTCTGGCCATTACTTGCCACATCACCGAGTTCGTTTGTCAGCAGGGGTCAAAGAAGATTTGCGTATGTGGGTCACTTTTTTGCATTCTTTCAATGGTGTACCTTTATGTAGGGAGGTTGACTGGTTGTGGGATGTTCAGATTTGTTCTGATGCGGCTGGCAGCGAGGGTTTCGGTTTGTTGACTGGCAGGGTAAGTGGTGTGCACAACAATGGCCGGAGAGTTGGAAGAACGGAGGCAGGAGCATTGCCTTTTTGGAATTGTTCCCGGTGGTGGTGGCAGTTACTTTGTGGGGCCAGGATTTGGCTCACAAAAAGGTTCTTTTCAGAATTGATTTTATGGCTGTGGTGCAAGTGATCAATAAACAATCAGCTAAGGACCTGCAGATCCTCAAACTACTCAGAGTCTTTGTGCTAGGCTGCCTTAAATTTGACATTTGCTTTAGGGCCCTGCATGTTCCTGGTGTGGACAATGACATTGCGGATGCTTTGTCTCGTTATGTTATGTTATGTTATGTTATTTGTACACTTCTATAGCGCACGGCCACTCCACTGGAGTATCCCGGCGCTTTGACGAAGACTCCCAACCGAAGATGGGGAAAAAAAAAAAAACATAACACCAAAAGAGCATACAGACATAAAAACAGCCTCAAAGATTACGGGAAGAGCCAAGTCTTAAGGGCCTTGCGGAAAGACAGAAGACTGGAAGTCTGTCTTAAAGAGATTGGAAGATCATTCCATGCATGAGGGGCTAAGTGCCGAAAAGACCGTCCTCCTACTCTTGCCCGTTTGATAGTGGGAACACTCATTTTTGATAAGGACGAGGATCTAAGAGATCTGAGAGGGGTATACCAAGACAGTCGCTTGGAGATATATTTGGGGCCTATGCCATGCAGGGCCTTGAAAGTCGTGGTCAGTGTTTTAAATAAAATCCTTTTTGCAACTGGTAGCCAATGCAATGTGGCAAGAAGATCCGTAGCTCTGGCTTTCCTTGGAAGGCCAAAAATGGCTCGGGCTGCAGAATTCTGGGCGATTTGCAAACGCCTGACCAGATATTTGGGAAGTCCCAAAAACAGAATGTTTGCATAATCCAGCCTGGAACAAATCAGTGCCTGGACAATAATTTGTCTGTGCTGGATAGAGACTAGGGGGAGAAATTTGCGAAGCATCCGCAGGATGCCGAAACATTTCCCAGTGAGAGATGAGATATGTGGTCCGAAAGATAGCTTGTTGTCAATCACCACTCCCAGATTTTTGGCTTTCGCAGACGAGCTAGTGGGAGGAGACATGTCTTTCGGCCACCAAGTTTTCCAGTCGGGTTCAGATGTACAGCCAAAGAAGAGCAACTCCGACTTGTCGGCGTTGCACTTCAGCCCATGGCATCCAAACCACTCAAAAATAGCACTCAAACATCCGTTGACCTGGACACCATCAAACTGACCATCCCTGTTACTTACAAAGAGGAGCTGGGTGTCATCAGCATAGCTGACAATCCGGGCGCCAAAAGACTCCGCCGTCACCGCCAGGGGGGCCATAAAGATGTTAAACAGGAGGGGGCTTAAGATGGAACCTTGCGGGACCCCCACTTCAAGCGGTGACATTTCAGCAGAGAAAGGTGGCGCCCAGATTGTCTGCCGGCGGTCGGCTAGGAAGGACTTGAGCCAGTTCCACACCGTTCCCCGCAGACCAAAGTCCCAAAGTCTGGAAAGAAGAAGTACGTGGGGAACGGTGTCGAACGCCGCCGACAGATCCAGCATAATCAGTACCACTTTTTTACCAGCATCCAACTCCTCCCTGATGGCATCTGTGACTTCAAGGAGCGCGGTCTCCGTGCTAAAATTTGCACGGAAGCCGGATTGAGTACCATGCAACAGACCCCTTTCTTCGATAAAATCGGAAATAGATCTGTGAGCAAACCTTTCTGTCACTTTCGCCAGAGCAGGGAGTAAGGAGATGGGTCTGTAGTTTGCATGAACTGCAGGGTCGAGCGCCGGTTTTTTTATAAGTGGTAAGATCATGGCACTCTTCAAAGCTTTGGGAACTATCCCAGAAGAGAGTGACAGATTCAAGATGGGGTTTATCAAGTCATTAAGAACAGGTGCCATGTTTGCTAGACACTTTGCAGGGCAAGGATCCAGTGGAGATCCAGATTTGAGACTTGTCAGAATAGCAAGAGAGCTCTCTAGATCTAATGGGGGAAATTTGGACAGAAAGGGGCCATGATCTGGCAGGGGACATGCCAGACTTGTCGTATGCTGCTGGAAAGTGGCCTGGAGGGAAGATTGAATAGAGGTAATTTTCTGTACAAAATAGACAGCTAATTCCTTCAACCAAGTTTCAGAGTGAACATGAGTCGGAGTGTAAGCAGAGGGAGAGGTGAAGTCTTTAACCACCCTAAAAATGTCCTTGCTAGAATGCTCCGCTTCATTGATTCTGGATTCCAGATAGGACTTTTTACCTTCCCAAATTAATTTATGGTAGGCCCGAGTCTGCGTCTTAAAATTTAATCTCTCAGAAGGATGATAGGATCGCCTCCATGCTCTTTCTGCTTTCTTGAGATCTTGTCGTGCTTTTTTCAGGTGAGGGGTAAACCAAGGAGCAGATGTTCTCTTGTCTGCAGAAGTATGTTTCTTTGCTGGAATCAAGCTCTCTAGACGGTCAGTGAACCAATTATGGAAGAGATCGATGTACTCCTCTACATTGTTAGAGGTGGGACACGGGAGGCTAGTTAAAACATTTGATAGCATCTCTCTGGTAAGAAGATGGAAAGGTTTGGAGAGAGGCTTAAGCGACCCTACTGGTTGGGACCGTGATGGAGCCATGACAGAGATGGAAAAAGTGATGAGAAAATGATCTGACCACAGAACTGGCATGGGGGGGTCGACACAGATAGGAACGGTGGAAAAGATCTGGTCAAGCGTGTGGCCTTTATTATGAGATGGTCCTGCCACATAAGGAGATAGGCCAAACACGGAAGTAATATCTAGCAGTTTTAAAGTGTCCGGATCTGAACTATTATCCATATGGATATTTAAATCACCTAATAAAATGCAGTGATTAGACCTAAGGCATGGTATTGATAGGGCTGCCTGTAGTTCTTCCAAAAACAGCCCCACCGATCCTGGTGGTCTGTAGACCAGGATACCAGTACAGGCCTGGGAAGATGAGAGCTGGAGAGTAAAGCCTAATGCTTCGCAGCCCTGTATATTATCTACTGCGAACGTATGGCATACAATATTCTTCTTAACTATAATAGCCACTCCCCCACCTCTACCGGATGACCTATCTTTCCTATAAATGTTATAGGCAGAAGGTACGGCATTGGCCAAATCAGGAGAGGATGAATCGGATAGCCAAGTTTCCGTAAGGAACAGACAGGATATGTTGGAATCCTGTAACATATTCCAAATGTCTAAAGAGTGGCCGGGTAGGGATCTGGTGTTCAATAATAAGCAGTTATGCTGAAAAGGTGGGCTGACCTGTATGAAAGATTTCCGATCAGGAAGGCGCCAGCCACAAGTACTACAGCCTTTCCTCAGAGCCCGCCCTCCTGGAAAAACATGATGGCAGCGACTACACGGGGGGCGTAGGGAGCGAAGCTGGGGGCTGGAGTACGTAAGTGTACAGCGACACATAGTGTCACTAGCACGAAGAGCGAAAATATGCGTAAGCCGTCCGGCCCCGTCCGCCTCCGTGCCGCGGACTGGCGCAGACTGGCTACTCTTTGGCGCCTCTTCGGCGCGTATTCGGCGCTACCGCTGCGCGTCACCGCTGCGCTAGTCTGTGGGGAGTCTTATAGATTAGGTGAGGGTGGAGACTAGTCCGCCGACCTCTCCAAAATGGCTGGCCCGGAATGGAACAGCCAGAAAACCAGGAAGTGATTTCGCTCCAAAGCTCCCTCCACAACAAACAGCACAGAAGCTGTGGTGGACCGGGGAAAGCGAGCAAACTGCAAGTATGGGCAGAACTGAAGTTTTTAAAGCACAGAATTACATATAAAGCACACAATTAATCACACTCGAAATTATTTGTTTTTAAAATTCTAAAAAGCTCAGTTAAAAAGCTGGAAGTTATATGTAGCAATTCTGGTGCAAGTTAGCGCTAGTAAAGGTGTAGCGCTAGCGCTGCAATCTTCGTTTTGTTAGTGATTGCACGCGAGAGACTCCCGCCCTCAAGTAGTCAGGGCGAGGGGGAGACTAGTCCGCCGACCTCTCCAAAATGGCTGGCCCGGAATGGAACAGCCAGAAAACCAGGAAGTGATTTCGCTCCAAAGCTCCCTCCACAACAAACAGCACAGAAGCTGTGGTGGACCGGGGAAAGCGAGCAAACTGCAAGTATGGGCAGAACTGAAGTTTTTAAAGCACAGAATTACATATAAAGCACACAATTAATCACACTCGAAATTATTTGTTTTTAAAATTCTAAAAAGCTCAGTTAAAAAGCTGGAAGTTATATGTAGCAATTCTGGTGCAAGTTAGCGCTAGTAAAGGTGTAGCGCTAGCGCTGCAATCTTCGTTTTGTTAGTGATGACAGTGGGAGAGATTCCGTGGGCTCGCTTTGGAGGCAGACGAGGAGCCGACTCCCATGCCGGAGCATCTGTGAACGGTAGGCAACACAGGGTTGTTCAACTGGTTTTAGGTTCTTTGGCTCCATCTACTAGATTGGCATATGACTTGGCTTGGAATGAGTTTTTGGCTTCAGGAGCTTGTAAGAGGGAGATTTTTTGGCAGAGGTCAGAAGACGTGGTTCAGTTCATTTTGTGGTTAATGGAAAAAGGTTTATCCAGAGTTACAATTGCTGGTAAGTTAGCGGGTGTTTCTTTCATGGGTAAGTTGTTATGGGGCTATGCTCCGTCAGCTGGGGAGCTGGGTAGGAGAATGTTGGAAGGGTGGTCCCGGGAGCGGGGCAGTGTTTGGGCGCTGAGGTCCCCTTTGTCTTGGCAGAAGTTGTTCGGTATCATATCAGTGTTGCCTGTGGTGTGTACGGATAGGACGGAAGCTTGTCTTTTTGCCACTTTGATGGTCTGGATGTTTTTTGGAGCGTTTCGGGTGTCTGAGTTGTTGGGCACTAAAGCTTCAAAAGGTATTTTGTGGGGGGATGTTCAGTTGTCTGTTAGGGGTGTTCATATTTGGCTGTCTCATTCTAAGACGGATCAGAGGAATACAGGCAAAGGTATTTGGCTGGAGGCGGTTTCCCCCCCAGAGACTTTCCCTTTGCGGT
Source organism: Lissotriton vulgaris (assembly GCF_964263255.1). Classification (NCBI taxonomy): domain Eukaryota; kingdom Metazoa; phylum Chordata; class Amphibia; order Caudata; family Salamandridae; genus Lissotriton; species Lissotriton vulgaris. The sequence continues at coordinate 1,941,449,788 of NC_141693.1, forward strand.
GGGCTCATTGCTGGTGGGAGCTTTCAGGTGGTGCTGTTGAGCATCCTATTTTTCAACACCTGGATGGTTCTGTAGTGACCAATTATCAATTGCGCATAGTCCTGCGAAAAGCGCTGCAGCATCTTGGCCTTGATGAGACTTTATATGGCACACACTCTTTTCGAATTGGGGCTGCAACCGAGGCCTTTAACAGGGGTTGGTCGAGGGAAGACATTATGGGCTTGGGGCGCTGGACTTCAAACTGCTTTCAGCGCTATGTCAGACGGGAGACTGGGGGAGCGCTTGTGTCTGCTTCTGTTTTGCCTCTCTGATACTTTTTTCTTTTTCAGGTTCCGTGGCTGGTCCTCGCGCCGAGTTCTTAACTGTTTGGATCGTGGGGCATTCATTCATAAAGAGAGCGCAACTTCAAGCTCGTCTGAGTTATTTTGGCTCGATGTTGGGGTTTAATGATCGTTTATTTAATGTTGTTTGGAAGGGGAAGGGGGGTATGTTGTGGAAAGACTTAATTCCAGCCCTAAATTCTTGGTTGGTAGGTGGGGTTTGTCCAGATGTTTTATTTATCCATCTTGGGGAAAATGATTTGGGTTTGGTTAAGGGTGTTGTTCTTCTTCGTGCTATGAAAAAAGACCTTTCTTTGTTGCATCAGCATTGGTCAGGGTGTCACGTCCTGTGGACTGAGTTGATTCCTAGGAGGGTTTGGAGGAATGCTTTGAAACCGAAGGCCATTGATAAATCTCGTAGGAAACTCAATCTTGAGGTTTCTCGGTTTTGTAGGGATTTAGGCTTCAGGCGCATTGTGCATAGTGACATTTGTTACGATGCTGTTGAATTTTAAAGGTGATGGAGTTCATTTGTCTAGAATGGGGATGGATTTATTTATTCCTTGAATTGCGAGAGGTACTGTCTCGCTGTTTGACGATTCAGACTTTCTTGGGTGAGTAGTGTATCTTGTTGGTGTTTTTTCTGCTTCGTGTCAACCCCCCCCCCCGCCCAGTTATTTGGTTTCTTTGTGGGGGGCAGAAAGGTGGGGGGTTTCCTTCGGCCTCTTCCCCCACTGCTTTCTGGGTGGCGGATTATTTTGGTTTGCCAGTTTTGGGCCATGATGGGAGCCGATAGTTTGTGAAGTTGGATTTGTTGGGGGAAGTTGTACAGGTTGAGTCTGTGTTCGGAGATATGGGTTGGGGGATCTGGATTGGCTTGGGATGTAATTGGGGTTTTGAGTTATGGCTTTGGGAAATGTTGAAGTTATAATGTTGTTGTGGGATTGTGGTATGGTTTATTATGTGATTGGGTTTGTACGGGTGGGGGCGGGTTCACTGAAGGGTGAGGGGCGGGGCGGTTTGTGGGGGTTTGAAAAATATACAAACAAATGGGGTAAGGTTTAGATTGTTAGGCATTTGCCGAGGTTATGGTTGTGTAAAATGTGCACCTGTTTCATTAAAGCGGCCTTTTTCACACTCTTTCGGTCTCTTGGTCTGCTCACTCTCCCCCACCCCTCCCTCCCAAGGGGGGCTTGGGGGAGGGCAGCCGACCCCTGGGAGGTCTCCTCCCCCGGGCTGTTTGGGAGGTTTGGGTGGGGTTCTGTTTCGAGCAGTTTCCATTTGGGCTTCTTTTGGTTGTTTTTGGAGCCCAGCCTATAAATGGGTTGGGCTCCTTCTCCCGGTCACCATTTTAGGCTTAGGTGACCTGGTGGCCGGTTGGTTTTGCAGCTAGTTTTTGTCCCTCCCTCCCTCCCTTTCTGCGGTTCTTTGCTGTTTCTTCTTCTTTTCTTTTGCATTCATTAATTAATTTTGGCGGCTGGTTGCAACAGGTGGACATAGGTTTTTTTTCTATATTGTTATGCTTTGTCGCTTGGAACAGGTGCGGGGCGGATTATTTTAGTTTGCCAGTTTTGGGCCATGATGGGAGCCGATAGTTTTTTAAGTTGGATTTGTTGGGGGAAGTTGTACAGGTTGAGTTTGTGTTCGGAGATATGGGTTGGGGGATCTGGATTGGCTTGGGATGTAATTGGGGTTTTGAGTTATGGCTTTGGGAAATGTTGAAGTTATAATGTTGTTGTGGGATTGTGGTATGGTTTATTATGTGATTGGGTTTGTACGGGTGGGGGCGGGTTCAATGAAGGGTGAGGGGCGGGGGCGGTTTGTGGGGGTTTGAAAAATATACAAACAAATTTGGTAAGGTTTAGATTGTTAGGCATTTGCCGAGGTTATGGTTGTGTAAAATGTGAACCTGTTTCATTAAAGCGGCCTTTTTCACACTCTTTCGGTTTCTTGGTCTGCTCACTCTCCCCCACCCCTCCCTCCCAAACAGGGCTTATAGGGCCAGCACCATGAAACAGGACAAGAGCCAGGCGCACATTACCATAGCTGTGACATGGCCCCATGTCACGAGTGCGACTTTCAGCCAGTCCTGGCATTTCACCTCAGCAGCAAGCATGCTGGGACTTGTAGTTTCATCATTATCAACTTTTACACTTATGTAGGTGACATCAAAACTCCTATGTATTTGAGTTTGCTTTGCATGTTTATCAAGTAATTTTAGTTCCTAACACTTTTTCCCAAACCACACACAAATTATTGTAGCATGTAGTGGCCAAGAGTATCAGTGTTTCTTCGGTCCTGACGCCAATACCACCGGTTATGAAGACGAGCGTTCACAGTCCCGTTGGTTATGATATGAGATGCGTCATAAACGATCAAGCTAGGGTGACTCTGCCTCATCGGTCCTTGACTGGCGCAATACCTCGGACTTGTCCATCCGAGCTCAAGACTCTTGGCTTCTGCTCTTATGTTGGGACCACGCAGTTCCAAGGCCATCTAATCTGTGCCAAAAGTGTCTGTAGAACAAGCAGACACATCTTTTATCGGACATTATTCTGTTGACTTGCTTGAGCCCTCGCTTGGAGAATGATGACCAGTCTGGGGGTCCTGTTTCTGTTAACAGGCTTCACAAGCTTTCCCACGATCAGTTAAAGATAAAGTTAGTTATTACCCGGGCCTCCTTTTACACTTTATAAAATATAGCCTGGTGGTGTAAGTGATACCTCAAAGCACCACACTGGTAGCTCCTCGGGCGCAGAAGACCTGCCTGAAAAGGGCAAAGTTCAGAAGAGCAGCCTCTGCAAAGGTGGGCTTCCTCAGACCCAGCACTGTAATTCATATGAGTACCAACGCGCTCCGCTGGCATCAACTAACGGACCGTGTGCCATATAGACAAGGGCTTCCGGTGCATCCGGGTTAAACACAACCAGTGGGCAGTGCTTAATTTGTGCTGGTGTGTGCCCCACAGGCACTCACTTAAGGGGAACAAGACTTTTTTTTGACTGCCCAGTAGTGCAAGACAGACACTGTCTTGTTTCCACAACAATAATGGACTGCTTGTCATTGCTGAAAGAGACAGAGAAAGAAAGAAAGAAAGAAGGAAAGAAGGAAAGAAAGAAAGAAAGAAAGAAAGAAGGAAAGAAAGAAAGAAAGAAAGAAAGAAAGAAAGAAAGAAAGGAAGGAAGGAAGAAAGAAAGAAAGAAAGAAAGAAAGAAAGAAAGAAAGAAAGAAAGGAAGGAAGGAAGGAAGGAAGGAAGGAAGGAAGGAAGGAAGAAAGAAAGAAAGAAAGAAAGAAAGAAAGAAAGAAAGAAAGAAAGAAAGAAAGAAAGAAAGAAAGGAAGGAAGGAAGGAAGGAAGGAAGAAAGAAAGAAAGAAAGAAAGAAAGAAAGAAAGAAAGAAAGAAAGAAAGAAAGAAAGAAAGAAAGAAAGAAAGAAAGAAAGAAAGAAAGAAAGAAAGAAAGAAAGAAAGAAAGAAAGAAAGAAAGAAAGAAAGAAAGAAAACGGAAGAGCGAATCTGTGTGAGTTGGGGCTTTTTGTGGGGTAGGTGCTCAGCACCCGCCGTATTTAAAAACAGACTTTGAAAAGGGCCCCCACTGGACCCTGTCTTTCAAGTCCTTAACTTTATAAACAAACACAATCATTTCTTTCTCAACATCGTGAGCAAGAGCGTTTAAGCTAACCCACGTGACAGATTCGTTCACTGTTCGCTTTTACTTGGTTTTCTTCTTAGTGCATGGTATGTGTGTCACTATTTCCTTGGAGTGTTTTCTTTTCCCAGGTTTTGTGTTTCTGCATTTCTGTTTATCATGTAACATGATGAGCCCTGCATTGTGCATAGTGCACAATGAGGGGGTGCCATGCTGCCTGTTTGGGCTTTGGTGGGGATTCTATTGGGGCCTCATAAGATACTCCAGAGAGTTACTCCTTCAAATAGGTGAGTCTCACGCTGATAAGGTGACTCTTGGGTTCACTGATTCGGCGTCCCCCTTAGGAGATTTTCTTAACAAAGGTCTGCTAGCGCGTGGGCTCCTCAATGTGAGGTCTCAGCCAAAGCATAGTGTAGAAATCCAGCTGCTGCTGCAATCACACAAGCTTGATGTTCTGTTTATGACAGAAACTTGGACCAGCCCTGACTGCGAGGTTGACCTCAGTTGGGGATGTATGACGTTACAACGCATACTTTAACATCGCATACCTTTACAACACATTTTTTACAACGCAACATCCATTACAACGCATTCCATTACAACTCACGCCATTACAACGAATTTTTAAAAACTACCTTTACAACGCATACCATTACAACGCATAACATTACATTGCATGTATGGTAAGTATTAGATAGTGTAGGGGTAAAAATTACTATTCTAACTCCAGGGGGGTGCAACAGTAGGGTAAGTGGTGGATAGTGTAGGGGTTAAAATTACTATTCTAACTCCAGTCGGTGCAACTGTAGGGTAAGTGTTGGATAGTGTAGGGGTAAAAATTACTATTCTAACTCCAGGGGGTGCAACAGTAGGGTAAGTGTTGGATAATGTAGGGGTACAAATTTTTATTCTAACTCCAGAGGGTGCAACAGTAGGGTAAGTGTTGGATAGTGTAAGGGTACTATGCGTTGTAATGGTATGCATTGTAATGGTATGCGTTGTAATGACTGCGTTGTAATGACATGCGTTGTAGTGGTATGCGTTGTAGTGTCATGTGTTGTAATGGCATGCGATGTAATGGATGTTGCGTTGTAAAAGTTTAGTTGTAATGGTAGTGCGTTGTAAAAGTTGCGTTGCAAAGGTTGTTTTCCTCGGTTTGGCTTGTCCACCTGGTTACAAAATCCACCACCAACCCAGGTTAAACGGGAGGGGGGGTGGAGTAGGAGTAATTTATGAAGATACCTGGAAGATAGGAACCATTGACATTGATGTGGTTGATGGTCTGGAATTATTCGGCATGACCATAAAAAATGACTCTGGTCTCATTTGTACAGGGATTATCTGCTATAGACCTCTTGGGGCTTTCAGCAGTCAGCAGCAACAATCACTGTTAGATACCCTTACTAAAATGGCAGCTCCGCACCACAAATTAGTTATCTTGGGGGGACTTTAATTTGTGGTTAAACGGTTTGCTTGGCTTGGGTTTCCACAACTTACTCCACTCTTGTGAAGGACTTGCCCTTTTCCAGCAGGTCTCCAAGGACACTCACAAGCCTGGGCATCTCCTTGACCTAATTTTCTCCGAATTCCATCTTCTGCATATTGGTGAAATTTTGCCTATGAAATGGACAGATCATTTTTTGATAACATTTTTTGTTAAACTCTCGACACCTCAGACTCAGGTCCCGCGTCCTACAACCGAATACACTAGCAGAGACTGGAAGGCTTTCACACGTTCAAGGAGCTCCGGCTGTAGAAAAAGGTAGGGCTAGGACCTTTCTCAAGTTTTGCCCGGCGCTAACCGCCCTTGTACCATTCAAAATTTACCAAGCAATGAGGCAGGCGCCGGAGACCAGAAGGCAGGAAACAGAAGTTTATTCCGACGGAGCAGAACACATCAGATCAGACAACAAGGTATCGTCTCGAGGTGCTCTAATAGCCTCTCGGAGGCTTGGGCTCTTATACACTGGTTTATGGCATGTGACCTTCCTTTATTACAATCACGACTGTGTAAGGCAAGGAAAAAGTCATCCCCGCAATCCTCGTGTTAATCCCACCCCCATATACCTTCACAATGGAGGTCCTCAACCTGCTGATAAGAGAGAGAGTCATCACGCAGCTGAGTGTTTCGTCGAGTCTTAGGATGTGTGCGCCTGATCACGTCACAGGGGGTGGGGGGAGGCCTGGATCAATAGAGGGTCCTTTGACGGAGAGCGACCTCATACAATAAGGGCAGTAAATGATATCTTCTCGGCTTAGGTAATGGCCTCGGACCTGTGTGGACAGTCGGACACGGGGTGAGGGGCCATCAATGGAGTGGTATTCATGCTGCGTGGACAATCCAGCGCAGGGGGGAGGTTGTTCAACAGAGGGGCATTCATGGGAGGGGAGGAGGTGTTGGTCAGGCGCTGGCATGACTTCCAAGGACAGGGTCATGCAGATGGGTCATGCTCGTAAGGAGGAGGGAGGGGGAGCCAGGGTGCGCGGAGGATGCTTGCTGGGTCAGAGGGGCGCGCTGGCGATCGGTCGTGGACAGGGAGACCATGATATCTAAAATGGCTGCCGTGCGCGTAGTGCATAGGTGACAAGCTGGCGCAGATGATGTTCAGATCGCAAAATAAAATTCCACAGTCCTCCCTTTTAACATGTCTCGCCAACTTGTCAGTTCGGATTTATCCCCATAAGGCCACGTAGTTCTACTTCATAGAGGGGGCTCATGTGCTCATTTCGGAAGTCCAAAGTCTTTGGGCACATATAGCTAGAAAGAAGGCCGAACAATGGTGGCAGACATTGGATACCTAAGCAACACCCACATAATATTACAACAGGTATCAGCACGAAGGAAAACAACCTCCAACCCCAATTTTTCAAAGTGTCCCAAAACCAGCTCCCAAGCGACCATCCTTCCTGCTCTTGGTGAACCTCTGAGGACAGTCTGTGGAGGTGTTCAATGGCTTTGTAGACTGAAGGCGAGTTGTCAGGTACGTAGGTGCAGCAGCTGGATCCGATGATGCGGCATGCTCCTCCTCGGTCGGCTAGGACTACGTCTAGGACGAGTCGATTTTGAAGGGTCACAAGGCGGACCGCCTGAAGTTCCGCAGTGTTGTTAGCGAGGATGCCAGCCGTGATGTTGATCGTTGTTTCTACGGCCTGGGTCAGGTGTCGGATAGCACGGCTGTTTGCCATTGGACCCCACAGAGGAACAAGTCCCTTTGCTGCATCCAGGAACTGTGCTCCGGTGGAGTCGGTTTGTCCAAGGTCGTCTGCACGCCTCTGCCGGTGGTGGTTGGCAGGGGCTACATATGTGGGTGGAAGAACGAAGGCAATATAACAGGTGCCCTTCCATCCTCTCGGGAGCCAGGTGTAAGCCTTGGTGCCACACACAAAGTACATATTCGGAGAAGCAACAAAAGAAGGGGGTTCAGCTGAGTCCAATGTTCGGGTGACTCGGCAGGCGCTGTAACCCACCAGCTGCGTTCCCTGGCCTTCTAGGCACACAAGGCCAGTGACATTGATCACGGACAGAGCCACAGTCAGGGTGGCGGTAGTTTGTTTCTGCAGATGAGAGAAGGTGGTTCTGGCTGGATTGTGGAGCACCTGTACTTCGACTCGTTCTTTGGCTGGAATGTCTTTGATGAAGGTGGTGCCTGCGAGCGCAGGACACAGGGCAGCTGGAGTCTTTCCTGTTTTGTTCAGCCAGAACCCAGAGTGGAAGTGTGACACTGTCCGGCTGGAGGTGGCATTGTCCCTGTGGCTCTCTTGCATGAGGATCAACCAGGCGAGGCAAGAGCCGTGAACTGAGAAGGGTGAAGGGATGAAGGGGATGGAGTGTCCAGTGGCATGCGGGAGCAACCCGCAGATCCAACAGTTCGTAGCATTTGCAGCAAGGTTATGTTGGTGCAACAGTTGCACGAAGGAATTGTTCCAGAATTCCCTGCGCCTTTCTCGGACCTGAGGCGACAGAGAGATTAGGTGATGCTCTTTCAGGGGTGTTGGCTGTGCAGTAGGTAGCAATGTCTCATGAGCCGGTGTGCTCTCCTCCAGAATCCAGAAGGAGGTCATGAGGAGGAGGCAGAAGAGGAAGGCAATGAAGAGTGCAATTGTCTTTGATTTGTGCAGGTTGTCAGTCTTTGGATTTCTATACTGGGTATTTCCCGTTGCTTCCATCATCTTCTTATCTGGCGCTTCCATCATCTTCTTATTTGGCGCTTCCATCACCTTCAAGGGGCTCGGTAGTGGGCAGAACCACAGACTTCGTTTAGCTTCTCTTCCGGCAACCCTTGATTGTGTGTAGGTCACCGTTCTGAGATTTTAACTTAGTCCGTGGCCTACTTAGCCGAGACTCCCTCCTTTCGACGCAGGAAATACCCTTCTCTGGATGGCACAGTAGGATCAGAGAATTTTGCGAGTTCGAGTGCCTCAGTATCTGGATAACAGTCCAATATCGGTCGGTCTTTGCTCAGGAGCTCTTCTTGGGTGCTGACGTTTTCTGTCGTGGCCAGGTTTGCAGAGACCTTCCGGCAATGATGCGCGTGCAGCCAGTGCTTCTTCCCCTCCACTCGGAGTGCCGTTCGGGTGGTGATCAGCACTTGCCAGGGGCCCGTCCACCGAGGTTCCAGACTCTTGGTTCGCTGGAAATTTCGTATCAATACGAAATCTCCCGGTTGGATGTCGTGACCGGGGCCCCTGGAAGCATCGGGGATGGCCTGCTGCACCTGTTGATGAATGACAGACAACGTTTTAGTTAACTTGCACAAATAATCAGATAGTAGGACGTCTGGGACGTCATGAATGGAGGTCGGTTTGGGAGCAGTCCAGAGATTCATTGGCCGCCCGAACACGACCTCGTAGGGGGTCAAATGGTGCTTGGTGGGAGTGGAGCGCATTGATAACAAAGCCAGTGGGAGGGCATCCGGCCAGTTAAGTCCAGTGGTGGCCACTATTTTTGCCAGTTTCAGCTTGAGTGTGGCATTGTGGCGTTCCACTAGACCAGCGGATTGGGGGTGGAAGACCGCATGGAATCGTTGCTTCACCCCCAACCCCTTCAGGATTAGTTGGATAACCTCAGCTATGAAGTGGGGGCCATTGTCGCTCCATAAAATTCGGCAAAGGCCATAGCGAGGGAAGAATTCCTTCAGTAGTACTTTGGCAGTAGTCATGGCAGTGTTGTCACGGGTTGGATAGGCTTCTACCCATTTGCTGAAGGCACATACGATGACTAGTACATACTTCAGGTTTTGGCATCTCTCTAGTTGGATATAATCCATCTGAAGGACCTCAAAGGGGTGATTGGGGGTCCCAAACCCTCCCCGGGGCACTACAGCTCCTTTCCCGGGGTTGTGTTGCAGACAGATAAGGCATTGTCGAACTAGGCGTCTGGCTGAATCAGGGATTTTGTCGTTATGCCAGACTTTGGAAATGAGTTCAATCATGGGTGCAGATCCTATGTGTGCGGGGGAGTGAGCCATGGTCAGTATGGGAATCAGATATGAGTCGGGCAGCATCCATTTGCTTGCATCCTTCGTTCGCCAACAGCCTTCCTCATCCTTCAAACCCACCCCTGCCCACTTAGTCAGCTCGTGAGGGGTGCTGGCCGATTGAATGTCCCTGATCATTATCCTTGTGTCACTCCATGTTTCTGCTTGTGACCTGGTCACGTACATGTGTGTCGCTGTCCTATTCTCGGCTGTGGTTCGTGCAGTGATGTCGGCCAGTGCATTCCCTTGTCCAACTAAGTCTGTCACCTTTTTGTGTGCCTGACATTTAATCACCGCTAATCGTTTGGGGAGGAGAACTGCTTCAATCAGAGCGGAGACTAGATCTCCGTGGAGGATCGGGGTGCCGTGGGACGTCAGGAATCCCCTCTCTCTCCACAGGAGCCCAAAATGGTGGACCACTCCGAAGGCATACTGGCTGTCCGTATATACATTCGTGGTGGTCCCTGCGGCTATGGTGCATGCTCGGGTGAGGGCTATCAGCTCTGCTGCTTGGGCAGATCGTTGTGTGATGCAAGCTGTCTCAACTACTGTTCGGGCTGTCGTTACTGCATAGGCAGCTGAGGTGGTGCCATCTGGGAGTTTGATGCAAGAGCCGTCTACCCATAGCTCTCCATCGGGGTCAGGGAAGGCAGTGTCTCGGAGGTCAACCCTACTCCTAGTTTGTTCGTCCGTGAGGGTCACACAGTCGTGGATGGGGGGAATGCCGGGGTCATTTTCAGGCAGGGGTAACAATGTGGCAGGATTCAAAGTCGTGCATCTCTTTAGCGTGATGTGGGGTGCAAGTAGCGTCAGTTCATACCCTGTCAGCCGGGCGCTAGTCAGGTGCTGGGTTTTGGTCTGGTTCAAGAGGGTGTCAACTGCATGGGGTACTAGCACTGTGAGAGTGTTGGAAAGTACAATTCCCTCGCTCTGACGGATAGAGACAGCAGCGGCGGCTACTGCTCGAAGGCAGGCAGGCAAAGCTCTGGCTACAGGATCAAGAGTGGCGGAGAAGTAGGCACAAGGGCGCTGCTTAGGACCAATTGATTGCGTTAGGACAGACAATGCGCATCCCTCCCTTTCATGGGTGAAGAGGGAGAAGGGTTTGGAGTAATCCGGAGTTCCTAGGACAGGCGCTGAACAGAGTGCATCCCGTAATTCCTTAAAGGAGGCTTGACACTCAGCGGTCCAAGGAAGCGGGGAGGGGGCATCTTTGGTCAGTAGGGCAAGTAATGGTTTCACAATGAGGCTGTAATTAGGCAACCACTGTCTGCAAAAAGATGTTAGGCCAACCAAGGAGCGGACCTGCTTTTGTGTTTTCGGGATGGGGGTATCTAGGATGGTTTGGATTCGGTCGGGTGTAAGTTTCCTCCCTTCTTTGGACAGAAGATGGCCTAGGTAAGTCACCTGTGGCTGACAGAACTGTAACTTCTTTTTGGAGACTTTATGGCCATTTTCTGCAAGAAAGTGTAGGAGTTGAACGGTGGCTGTCGTTGCAAGGGGGGTGGTGTCGGCCGCCAAAAGGATATCATCGACATATTGGATCAACACCACTCCCTCTGGAAGCTGGAAGGCATCCAGCTGTCTTTTGAGGGCCTGGCTGTAAATGCTGGGACTTTCAGTGTACCCCTGGGGAGCTCTACAGAATCGGTACGAGCGAGATTTTAGAGTGAAGCCGAAGAGGTAACGGCTGTCTGGATGGATGGGGATAGAGAAAAACGCGTTCTTAAGGTCGATAACAGTAAAGGTGGTGGCAGTGGACGGGATGAGGGTCAGAATGGTGGTGATATCAGATACCACAGGATATTGGGGTACAACCACTTTGTTAATCTCTCGTAAGTCGATGATGAAGCGGTACGCTTTCTCATCTCCTTCACCTTGCTTCTTAACAATAGGTAGGATTGGGCTGTTGCAGACGTTGCTAACCACCTCTTCAACCACTCCTGCGTCTACCAGAGACTGAATGATCGCTACCAGTGCCTTCTCACCCTCTGGCGATATCCGATACTGCGGGAGTTTCGGGAGCATAGCGTCCTGTCGTACAGTTATGTGAATAGGATCAATCATCATTCGCCCCACATCAGAGTCATTTTTGGCCCACAGGTACGAAGGTAGGGTGTCAAGCAGGGATAGGTCAGCGTCAGTTATAGAGCACATGTGTCGTGGGGGACGGGATCTGGGCATGTCTGGGTTGTCGTACAGGATGACTCGTATTCCATCTGGGGAACACCTAATGGTAGCTCGAAAATGCTTCAGTAAGTCAATGCCCATAATGGCGTCAGGGGAGTTGGAGGAGAGGAGAAATGTCGCGTCAGTAGTGTTGTTTTCTAGGTCAAAGGTAATAGGTACGGACAGGGGGTTAGTGGAGGGCGTCCCATCGAAACCTATCGACGTTATGTGTGAGCCAGACAAGGGTGCCCTTGGAATCAGTCGTTTTGATAACACACTACGTGTCGCCCCAGTGTCTACCAAGAATGGAGACTCTGTACCCAAGACCTTAGCGGTGACATAAGGACCTTGCTGGTCAACACAGAGCTCGACTGGATCCCTCCCTTGCCCCTGGCAGTCCTATGCAAAGTCGGGGGCGTGTTCACCTTCAGATAGCTGATATTGGTTCTGTCGGGGACGGTCAAATGTGTTCAGTCTTCCTGATCTGTCATTATTGGTGTCGTTGGGGCTCCCTCGTCCCTGTATTCTATTCCTCGGACCACCCGCCACATCCCTGGACTCCCTATTTCTGTTCATTTCTATCAGAACTGGACACTGAAATTTCCAATGACCGAGCCCTTTGCAGAAGGCACATTGGTCATTGCTAACGTCTCTACGTCCAGTGTGGGGTGCTGGGGTGTGATCTTTAGGAGGTAGATCTCTGGGGGTGGTTGATTGGTAGTTCCCCCTTTGGTGTTCCCGTCCTAGCGCTATACCCTGTATCTGGGCTATCATTACCCTTTCCTTCAAATCTTTCTTCTTTTTCTCGGACGCCCTATCATTCTCATTCTTTTGGTGCTCGTAATACTGAGCCATCTGAAGGATAGCTGCGGGTTTGGAGGCCCCCCAACTACTCTCACTCGTCTGTAGTTTTTGGGAGACCTCCTGTGTTAGTCCCTTTACGTAATTTTGCACAAACAGGTGCTGTCCGGTTGCGGTGGTCATATCTTGGCCACTGTAGTCGGAGAACACGGTCTCGAATCGGTAGAAGTATTCTGACACATCCTCCTGGGGTTTCTGACGACAGGCCGTGACTATCGACCAGTCTACTTTTCTTTCCGGGACCAGGGTTTTTAACTTCTGGACTAGTTTGTCTGGGAGTTCCAGTATGTCCTTCACTGGTTTACTCCCCGGCTCTCGCTGTCTATCTAGTTTACCGAGTTGGTCCCAGGTATGTCCAAACAGATCCGTGTGGTCGACCTTCCGGATTTGCTTCCACACATCAGCTGGCAGGCATAACCCAAAGAACAAGTCAATATCTGCTAAAGTCATTATTGTCGAACCCAAGGCTGTGCCTAATTCGGTATAAAATGCCGTCGGGTTCTTTCTTAAGTCGGGCAAGGTTTGCTTAAAGGTTAGGATGTCTTGTCGGTCCCATGGTTGGTAAACCCAATTGTACACAACCCTCCCCTTTGCATTTTCACTATTAACATCATCGCTCGTTCCCTGGCCCCGTGGCGGGATCCAGTAAGGAGCCGCTTCTCTGATAGGCATCATAGTATTGGCTACCTCTGCCGAGGTTGTTTCAGGGACCGTAACCTTGGTTTCTGGTTTCTGTTCCGCGAGGTGGCGGAAGACCTCAAGCATTTGCATGAAGAGCTCCGTCGCCTCACGTTCAGTCCCATCTCCAACATCAATCTTTCTATACAGTGTTGTGAGTTTAGCAGGACCCTTACTCTGATACCTATCTTCATACGCGTTCAGGGTGTGGTAGCTGAACCGCAAAATGAAATGCCGTCTATGGCTGTCGGCATGTGAATTATATACGCTCATTGTGTATTCTTCGCTCTCCCTTCGTTCTACCAATGTCTTTGCTATTTCGTTGATCCCATCCCGCTCATCTTTGCTTAACCTACTTAACCTGGCGGATGATTGTTTGCTAGCCTCGGGGTTGTCTAACGAAGTTGTTAATGTGGCTGGTGCGGAGGCCGTGAGGGCCGGTGCACTAGCACTAGGGCCACTTTCACTCACACTCGGGGCTTGCAAGTTTTGTTGGCTGGGAGCATATGGAGGGGGCATGTAGATGATCGGTGGACCTAGCAATAGCTCATCGTTTGCCCGTTGTTTGGAGGGTAGTTCAGGGTAGAGCGCAGAGGGGGTCCTAACAGGACATTGGCCTGTTGACCCTGATTCTTGGTTTTGTGTAGCTTCTTTTCTTTCTTTTATTTCTTCTTCTAGTTGCTTTGCGGCCAGATGGGCTGCCTTTCGTAATTCTTTCCCTATTTTTGCTTCTTCTCTTTTCTTTCGTTGTTCCGTTTCTTTGCGCCACATGCCGATACTGTCGAGCATAGTGGGCGTGGTCTTATTCTTCTGGAGCGCTATTTCTAATGTTTTTATTTTATTTTCACTAAAGGAACCTATCAGTGGCCACTGACTTTCAGGGTTCTTTTTCGTATATTTATGCCATAGTCTAGTGTAAGCTATAGCGACTAGTCCATACTTAGTGAACATGTCCTTATTAGGGGTGCCCTCCAGTGGAGCTGGATGGTTCATCTCTAATAAGCGGTCCGGGCTAAACAGGCTACCAACCAGTGGGGAGAAGATAGGCATGACGGTTTACACCGGGGACAAAAGTCTGCACTACCTATCTTATCACGGCGGGCAAAGACTAGACAGAATATTTCTATTCTCCGTTGTTTGCCGGCGGTGAATACCTCAAACGAACCAATACCGAATAATCGGTCAATCAAAACAATTCAGTGGGGAGAATAAGTGGGCACGAAAAGTTATCGTTACCTACTCTTTCTCTACCTGCAAAGAGAGACCTTGTTCTTCCCTGTTTGCAGAAAAAGAATCTCCAGACAATAATCCACGAACGATAGTTCGGGAAACAGTGGGGGAGGAAGATAGGCACGACGGATTACAATAGGGACAAAAGTCCGCGTTACCTATCCTTCACTGTTTGCAAAGAGAGAGCCTGTTTGTTTTTCCCCGTTTGCAGACAGCGAATCTCCAGAGGTTTCAACAAAGCGTAATACTAGTATTATCCAAACAAACAATTTTCCTCAATTCGTCGTGTTTACACGACCTTACCCGGACCGCATGGACGGTTTCCTGTCCTCTGGATCCAGCGCCCGATCGTCCTCTCTCCTTCGTGATGTTCGCGGCACTCCTGATGGTTCCCAGTCAGGACCGTAGATCACTCGAGAGAGGTCTGTTCAGAACTAGTGAAGGTCGGATGATCGGCTGTCAGACGAGGGTCTATCGGACATGAGCTCTTCCCGATCGTTGCAGTCGTTCACTCTGTCATCGGGACCTCTCCCACTGGATCCACGTGTCGCTGATGGGCCCCACGCTTTGGGACGCCAATTGTAGAAAAAGGTAGGGCTAGGACCTTTCTCAAGTTTTGCCCGGCGCTAACCGCCCTTGTACCATTCAAAATTTACCAAGCAATGAGGCAGGCGCCGGAGACCAGAAGGCAGGAAACAGAAGTTTATTCCGACGGAGCAGAACACATCAGATCAGACAACAAGGTATCGTCTCGAGGTGCTCTAATAGCCTCTCGGAGGCTTGGCCTCTTATACACTGGTTTATGGCATGTGACCTTCCTTTATTACAATCACGACTGTGTAAGGCAAGGAAAAAGTCATCCCCGCAATCCTCGTGTTAATCCCACCCCCATATACCTTCACAATGGAGGTCCTCAACCTGCTGATAAGAGAGAGAGTCATCACGCAGCTGAGTGTTTCGTCGAGTCTTAGGATGTGTGCGCCTGATCACGTCACAGGGGGTGGGGGGAGGCCTGGATCAATAGAGGGTCCTTTGACGGAGAGCGACCTCATACAATAAGGGCAGTAAATGATATCTTCTCGGCTTAGGTAATGGCCTCGGACCTGTGTGGACAGTCGGACACGGGGTGAGGGGCCATCAATGGAGTGGTATTCATGCTGCGTGGACAATCCAGCGCAGGGGGGAGGTTGTTCAACAGAGGGGCATTCATGGGAGGGGAGGAGGTGTTGGTCAGGCGCTGGCATGACTTCCAAGGACAGGGTCATGCAGATGGGTCATGCTCGTAAGGAGGAGGGAGGGGGAGCCAGGGTGCGCGGAGGATGCTTGCTGGGTCAGAGGGGCGCGCTGGCGATCGGTCGTGGACAGGGAGACCATGATATCTAAAATGGCTGCCGTGCGCGTAGTGCATAGGTGACAAGCTGGCGCAGATGATGTTCAGATCGCAAACTAAAATTCCACACCGGCTCTGTATTCAAAGTTGGGGACTGCTTCTCCCCAGACAAGCAAATTGAGGAGAATTATGCCTCACTGTGTCTAAAGATCACTTCGATCTTGGACTCCTGTGCTCCTTTGAAAAAACACAGATGCAAGGGCAGAACTTCTGCCCCTTGGTTTAACCCTACACCAAAAGATCTGAAACTGGCGTGTAAACAGGCTGAGAGGATATGGAGGCGAGGCTACAAGGAGTCAGACAGGTTGCTGTGGAAACTAAAAATTGTAGAGTATAAGAATGAGATTAGAAGGTCTAAAGCCGACTATTTCTCCTCCGTAATCTGTAATGCTTCTAATAGCTCTAGAAGCATTTTTTATATTCTGAATAGTCTCACCAACCCTGACTGCTCCAGGAACGTAATAGCTCTCTCTCAAGAACTTTGTGAGAACCTGGCTAGGTTTTTCCAGGAAAAGATCCAGCTGATTATAGATCTCGAGGGTGGCCAGCTAGCAGCTGGGAACCTAGGGTCCGATGTAGGTCGGTCGGTAACGGCCGAAAATCGGTATTTTCGGCCGTTACCGACCGGTATTCAAGGATTGGCATGTAGGGGCACAATTTTACAGAATCGGTAAATTTACCGATTCGGTAAATTTACCGATTCTGTAAAATACCGAATCGGTATTTTTACCGATTCGGTAAATCTCAGATGTAGGTGGGACTCTTCTGAGTCCCAAAGGCCCTACAAAATCGGTATTTTACCACACAATCCTATTGTGCGGTAAAATACCGAATTCAGGTGTGCATGCACATGTGTGCATGCACACCTAGCCAGACATGCCCTTAGGGCATGTCTGTGTGCCACATGGCGCACATGCCTATTTGTGGGGTGCCAGAGGGTGTCAAAGTGACACCCCCTGCACACTTGCAAAATTCGGTATTTACCGATTCTGTAAATACAGAATCGGTATTTCCCATTGATTCCTATGGGCTTCAAAACCCATAGGAATCAATGGGAATTACCGACTCTGTATTTACAGAATCGGTAAATACCGATTGTTACAGATTCGGTATTTCCACTTCTGGAAATACCTACATATCCACCCTTTAGATTTACCGATTTTTAATTACCGAATCGGTAAAATTCGGTAATTAAAATTCGGTAAATCTAATTTACCTACATCTGGCTCATAGTCTCTGAGGCTAGGAGCAATGGTGCTCCTGCGGTGGGTGAATTGGAGGGTGTGGATAATGGCCCTGTTTCTCAGGCTCCTGAACATCTATCTCAGTTTATGCCCTTAACGGCGGAGGACTTCAGCAGATTGGCACAGGGTATCTCCTCTGGCGCACCCCTGGATCCAGTACCACACAAGATCTGGAAGGAGTATGAGGAAGAATTGTTCCCTACTCTTCGCCTGATCTGTAATCAATCACTACCAAGTGGTGTAGTTCCCCCACAGTGGAAAAAAGCCTTAGTGTCCCCTTTATTAAAGAAACCATCTCTTGACCCTGACTGTTCAAAAAACTATAGGCCTATTTCCTTGCTGCCGTTCCCAGCTAAAATTGTGGAACATGCTGTTAGTATCACTCTTTCTGCGCACCTGGAACAAAACAGTCTGGTGGAGGAGGCTCAGTTTGGATTTCGTCCGGTAAATGGGAACGAGACGGCTCTGGTGACCGTTATGGATGAGCTTCAAAGGCGGGCAGACAGGGGACAGGCAGCAGCAATGATCCTGCTTGACCTGTCTGCCGCCTCTGATACGGTCAACCATGAAATCCTGCTGAGAAGATTGAGTGAGGCCGGGGTGAAAGGCGGTGCCTTACGATGGTTTCTTTCTTTTTTTGCAGGATAGACAGCAGGCGGTGTACCTCCCCCCTTCCAATCTGCCTTCTCTAATGTGTTGCATGGTGTACCCCAGGGATCGGCAATTAGCCCT
The DNA here is from genome assembly GCF_964263255.1 of Lissotriton vulgaris. Taxonomy (NCBI): domain Eukaryota; kingdom Metazoa; phylum Chordata; class Amphibia; order Caudata; family Salamandridae; genus Lissotriton; species Lissotriton vulgaris. The sequence goes on from NC_141693.1 coordinate 1,941,467,536, forward strand.
ATTTTATTTAACATTTACTTAAAACCGTTGATTGCGGTCATCAAGACTCACAACATTGATATTATAAATTATGCAGATGACACACAGCTGATCCTCTCCTTTGAGGGAGAGGATTCAACATCAGTGGAGGTGTTTCACAACTGTCTGCAGGACACGGCCCGCTGGCTGCAGGATAATTCCTTACAATTTAATGCAGGTAAGACAGAGGTGATCTTTTGTGCCGCGAATAGCATCCCTCATCTCCTTCCTGGCAATTTCTGGCCCCCTGGAATTTTGTCCACAGTTCGGCCAGTAAAAACTGTCCGCAACCTGGGCCTTATGTTTGACAACAAGCTTACCTTGGAAGCTCAGGTTACAAAAACGACAGCTTCTTGCTTTGCGATCATTAAGTCCCTTCGCAAAATCTTCCCGTTGTTACCTTCTCAGGCACATGCCCAAGTGGCGAGGTGTACGATTCTCAGTAGGCTTGACTACTGTAATGCCCTCCTGCTTGATTACCCTAACTTCCTGATGGACAGACTACAAAGGATCCAGTCAGCAGCTGCCAAGTTAGTTTTAGGGCTGCCTAGAAGATCTTCCGCATCTGCAGCTCTGGCAAAACTTCACTGGCTCCCTCTGAGACAGAGAGTGCAATTTAAATCTTTCTGCCTTGTCTTTAAAGCCCTTCATGGGATAGGGCCTTTGCTTATGTGAAAAAAAATTATTGGTACACCCCTACAAGATTGCTTCGCTCTTCATCGGCGAGACTGGTGATGGTACCACGATTTAGGAAAGTCAGGTCAGGGGATAGATCTTTGGGGTGGCAGCGACAAAATTGTGGAACAGATTTCCTTGGGAGATCAGGCAAATTAGGGAGCTCCTTCCTTCAGGAAAAGTGTAAAAACCTGGCTGTTCCCCAAGAATGAGTTGCCTGACCTTGTTTCTGAGCCTTTGAGTTGCTTATTGACAGGATGCCTGCAAGGTGATAGTACGCTTTATAAGCCGAATAAATAAAATGTAAGGACTGGCGGGCTGCACTTGGTTTCACGATGGCAGTGGAGGGACATACTCCACTACCCTGATGGGCTACAGCCCGTTGTCTTTAGATCTCCTCACCCGCCTGCAGGGCCGGACTGGCCATAGCGGGCACGGGGCAATCCCCTGGTGCGCCGCACGGATGGGGGCCGGTTTTGGGCCCCTGGGGGCCGTTTTTGTTACAGGGCCGTTTTTGCAGCATAGCTGCAACATCGACCCTGTACCAAAATTGGCTGAAAACCGGCCTGGCAAAGAGCCCGGCAGCACCTCCAACACCCCTGAGTTGGGGGGGGGGGGGGGGGGGGGGGCGGCCGAGCACTTTGCCAGGGCCGGTTGTGGTTCCCAGTCCGGCCCTGCCCGCCTGCCAGAGATCTCTTTGCCACAGTAGCTCCTTAGAAGGCACTGAAAGTTTGCAGAGTTGCAGTGTTTCAAACCAATCTTTTTTTGTTTTTAAAAAACAAACTGCCACACAAACAAAACAAAACTCATGGTCCTGACACCCTAGGATTTTCTCCGAGTGTGAGGGGTTTCTTTTTATTTTTTCTGTTCAGTATCACCAGGCTTTTTCTGGAAGCCCTGAACTTCAAAAAATTACATCAGAACGTCCGCACAAAACAGGTACTCATTCCGACAGCCTAAAGTCCTACAGTCCTTCGGTCTAAGGTTTCCGCTGGCAGAGTCAGCAGGGTCAGTGGTGATCGAAACATGATAGTCAGCCTGACTCTGAATAGAGTGGGCTGACTATCAGTTTGGAGGGTGGTCTATTCCGCCACATTATTTATTTATTTATTTAAAGAGTTTATTTATTTATTTAAAGTGCTGGCTGGACCCGAAGGTATCATAGCGCTTTACATGAGAATCAACAATGTAACAGAAAAAGTTCAACAATTACACAATACATCAAAAAATAGGCAATACAATTAGGAGAGGAGAGAAAAGAGAGAGAGAAGTAGTGGAGGTGAGAAAGAGAGAATAAGGGAAGAGACAATAAGGAGAGACGAAAAGAAGTCTGTCTAAAGACCGACTCGGTAGGTGACGACCAAGGAGGTAATCCACTGCCCATCTCCCCTATAGCTAAACCAGGTAGCTCCATCGTGCATCAGACAAAATAGTCCAGTGTCAATTCATTGAGAGAGGAGAGAAGGAGAGACATAAATAGAGGGAGGATGCGGGAGGAGACGACAGGAGAGACGAAAGGAAGTGCAACAATGTGGTTCAACAATATAACAGAAAAAGATCAACAATTACACATTACATCAAACAATCAGCAATACATTAGGAGAGGAGAGAAAGGAGAGAGAAAAGTAGTGGGGGGCAGGGGATGTGAGAAAGTGAGGATAATGGAAGAGACAACCGTAGAGACGAAAGGAAGTCTGTCTAAAGACCGACTTGGTAGGTGACGACCAAGGAGGGAATCCACGACCCTTCTCCCCTATAGCTAAACCAGGTAGCTCCATCGGGCATCAGACAAAATAGTTCGGTCTCAAGTGTCGAGGGAAGAGTTTCACAGAAAAACAGGGTGGGGACAAAGGGCAGGGGCAGGTGAGGGCAGAGTACAGAAGCTGGAAAGAGTAGGAGTGGAGAGGGGAGAGGGGAGAGGGTTGGGGGAAGAGAGAGGGGGAAGATAAGGTCAGGGGAGACGCTGGAGCATTTGCCCGAAGTCCGGCTGGGTAGTTGATAGTCAAAGGAGGGAGTCCAAAGTCAATCTCCCCTATAGCTCGCGAGGTAGCTCCACCGGGCATTATACAAAAGTAGCTAGGTCTCAGCTGTCTAGGGGAGTAAGCAGGGAAAAGGACCAGGTGGGTGACCCTTCTACCATGGCTGCGTTGTTTGGGTGCCTCCCGGTGTATAGCAGAATTGTGCTGGGTCACTGAGACTCTTTATATTGTTTTGTCTTTGTTTTGTTGCACCCCTCCTTCTTGTTGCTGTTAACCTGTCGGCTTCCTGTAGTTCGGTTTTAAGATGGTTACCTCCTGTGCCCCCCTGTGCGACCTGTGGTGCCTTGTGTGGTGCGACCTTTTGGTGTCTCTAGGGTCCTGGTTGGATGAGAAATGCTTCTGAGACTTTTAAACTGGTGTATCTTAATCAAGCAGGTCATAGATGATTTTAGTCTGACCAGGCCAGGTGTTGCTCGCCATTAACCCCTCTAATATTTTAGATCTCACAAGTAAATGCCAAATACTGTGTCCAAATGCTAATGTGTGGCACGACAAGTTTGTCCTGTCATTTACACAGCCTATGGGACAGGGCAGAAACGTAAACCCATTAACGATAGCTCATATGCGTATTAAAGGGGAGCCTGCACAATAGCTAAAAATCTCATGCTACTGCTGTCAATCATATCTATTAGAAGAATGCCTTTAAACTAATACATTATTATTATTAAATGGAATTTAATGAGCGCGCTGACACCATGAGTTTCCTGGCGCTATAGGACATAGGTTCAGAGACTGAGGTTTACATGAAGAACATTTATTTTCTTGGCTATGACAGAGCCTCTGGACATGAAAGCATAAAAAGCAGCAGCAAGCACAAGGACTACCAAGGCAAAAGGCCTAAATCTCAGGCTACAGGCCTTTAATGAAGCAGTCAAAGGTTCTACCTAGAACTTACAAAATTCTCTCCAGGTTTACTGCACTAGCTATGAATAGAAGACTCGTTTTTAAGCATCCAGCCTATCTGTTCACTCTTCAATACCTGGGTCTACAGATCATACCCCTCTGCAGAGCTTTACCAGCTGCCTGGAAATCTTGACAATCATTGCTGAGTCACTCTTTCGAAGAGATTGGCCTTATGGTAGATGATTGCAGTTTGTATTTAGAGTACACATCATTATGTGTGTTGATAACTTTATTTCGGTCAAAGACCATAAAAGTGCAGATAAAATACATGCAAGACACAGTAGTTAAAACAATAAATATAAGCAATTAGTATTAGACATAAAAAGTTGAATAAACAGAAAGTTATCAAAAGACAAATCAGATAAGATTATTTTTTTAAAAGAAAAAATTGATCCAGATTGTTGACATTAACTTTAAACAAAGCCTTTCCTTCGGCGCCACATACCATGTAAAAAACAGGAAAAAGAAAAGACAATAGGAGGCAAGGTGTCGTACATTAAAACTCTACATGCCTGCACACATTTCCTGAAACCCAGGTTTTTACATAGTGGGATCAGCCAACATTTTCTTATTGTGATATACGCTGGGCAGAAGAACATAACATGGGCGACATCTTCTCGGATTATGATATAGCATGGGTGTCTAAAGCAGATGCACATGTACCAGACATACCAAACTTAAAGGGCTGTCACAGACGGAGTCAGGATTCCAATGTAGAAAAACCATAAGCAAATTTCTCCCAAGGGGATGCACTGAGAATCTAGCATAGCAGTGCCCCCAGATTAATCAATGCTGCACACCACACTACAGTTATAAAACAGCTGTTAGGCACAGGCTCCTGGTATTGACACATATTATCAAAATGGTGAAAAGGAAGACTTATGTGCCGCCAACGTTCTTGGTCCTCTTTCACTGCTTCGCCATAATTTACTGGCGTGTGGTCTCAGTCCACAATAGGCAACAGGGCTTGGGTCCGCAACTACCTGATGGATCACCATGCAACAAGTCTTCCACTACAGCAGGTTCTCACAGAACAGGTCCTTGGTAACAATGCCGTGTTAGGTCTGATTCCACAATGTGGTGCTACAAATGCCACAGGGATCTGTGTGGCTGCTGTTCCACAACTATTTCTAATGCGAAAGTATTAGAAATTCGATTATTTGAGGTGGGCAATTGCCCACCTCAAAGAATAATCAAAGCAAATTAACAGGAGGTCATCTCCCAGCTAATAATGGAAGAGACCAAACAAAGTTTTCAGGCAGTTCCAAAACATTAATACAGTAATTAATTTAACACCCCCCTCCAGCCCCCTCAAAGTAATAAAAATCCCACACCAAATCAGAAAATCTGTACAAATGAATAAACAAAATTACACCAAAACTACAAAAATCCAAGAAGGGAAACCAGAAATACAAATTTTTAAAGTTTTAAATAGAATTCGCACCAAAAAGAGCAAAGCGCCAATAATAGTCAATGGTTGTGTTACACTGTGACATATGCGTGATTTGAGGTAGGCCATAATGGAGCCCTGATTGGATACAACAAGAGTAATGATACTACTAAATAAATGGAAGTCTAACTTTGAAAAATTTCGAAGTCCTAACTCATAAAAGGGACTTTGTCACTTTTGAGTTGCAAATATTATCCAGTTGGGTCAAAGCTGAAAGTTTAGCTGGTGCAGTGGAACAGCAGGCCAGATACTAGACGCAAGGTGATGCTGGAGCTTTTCAGTGAAAAAAATGACTGTCCTTTTTTTGAAGATGCAGATATATCCAAGCAGGACAAGGTGAAATTCAATCTAATGCAGTAGAACAGCAGGTCAGATAGTTTTTGCGACGTTACCGCGGAGGCCCTGGAGCAATGGTTTTTCAAAGATGCCTTGTTGCCTAAATAACTACAGGAGTGCCCTTCTAATTTCCCTCGGTTCTCAGGCGAGGACACTTGAAGAATCTCAGGGGATCAGGCAGAGGCCAACAGCAAAGTCCAGTCCAAAGTCAGTTTCCACTGGTCAGCTAGGCACTTTATGAAAAATGTCTCTGGAAGCGTGTTGTGTCCCCTGTAGGCACCAAGGGGGTCAACCAACTGACCCTTGGATTCCACTTTTTTGTTCAGGGTACTGGAGCAGTTTGTCTTTCAGAGTTTCTCTCCAATCAGAGACAGCAGATGCAGCCCTTTTCTGTTCCTCTGCAGGTGCTTAAACATTTCTGATGGGGTGCCACATTTACACCTGGCAAAAAAGTGAATAGCTGGGGATGACTCCTGGGCACACTTTATCCAATGCGTTAAAAAGTTCCAAGAAGCAACCCTAACCACTTTCTGTAGTTCCTGTTTGCTTTCCAGCAAACAGGCCCAAAATGTCATGTGCCAGGACTTTTTCAAGATTGGTAAATATTGTTTGCCACAGAAACTTGGGCTCTGAGGAATGTGGGGTCCCGATTCACATAATGAATTTAAGACTCAATCCTAAACTTACTACTGTTTTGGTATTCACAGAATGCACTTACTACTTTTGGCATTCGCAGAATGAACTTACTACTTTTGGTATTCACAGAAGTTAGGATTTTGTCTTAAGTTTGTCTTAAGACAAACTTGAGAAAGATTTAAGACAGACTGAAGACAAACTTAAGACAGACTTAAGACAGACTTAAGCCTGTCTTAAAACAAAATCCTAACTTAAGTCTGTCTTAAGGTTGTCTTAAGTCTGTCTTATGTTTGTCTTAAGACAAACTTAAGACAAAATCCTAACTTCTGTGAATACCAAAAGTAGTAAATTCATTCTGTGAATACCAAAAGTAGTAAGTTCATTCTGTGAATACCAAAAGTAGTAAGTGCATTCTGTGAATGCCAAAATAGTAGTAAGTTTAGGATTGAGTCTTAAGTTAATTCTGTGAATCGGGCCCTGGGCTTTTAGGGAAGTGCACTGAGTTGATCACCAGTACATCCCACACCCAACACTAAAATACAGTTTTAAGAGGACTCTGTTTACCACAGACTAGAACACAGAAGTAGCCTGTGCACCAACCTCCTGAGTTGTCTTGAGGTGTTTGGGTGTCTTTAGGAAGTGAATGGCCGGGATGTTCATGACATGATGACTCAGAGCTCTGGAGTTAAAACTGAATGCACTGCGAAGTTTTGGCTGTGCCTGTCACTGGGTCATAAAGATATTCTTACTCCAAGCTCATTCAATCCTTGGCCTCTCTGCAGAGCACACATACTGATGGCCATGTATGTGCCAATTGTAATTATACTTACATGGCGAAGTGTGTGGGGGAATTATAGAGCTTTTGAAATGTAGAAAGCACCAGGAGAAACATTTTCTAGGGGGAGAGCTCCCCATCAGCCCCCTTTGCGGAAAGCTGCCTTGTTTGCTTTGCTTGCACTTTGCAGTTTAACTTTGGCATTCGGCAGAGGGCATACTAGTAAGGGAAGGTGGGTGATGCCAGTGAGAGGAAGTGGGTGGCATCCTCCTAAACAAAAATGTGCCCATCTGTAAATATTTTTTGTTTTACAAATTAAGCGCTGCCAGTAAGTATACCTTCTGTTAGATATCCTCTGGACTCATTTGTGGTGGAAGTGGTGAACGTTCCTCTAAGGTGGGTGCAGGGCTGTAGCTTCGGGGCTGGGGGGTTGGTTGGGGTGTTACACCCCCCTATTAAATGTATTTTCTGATAAATAGTTGAGTACAGGTTTCAGTTCAGTATATTATTTATTGTTATTAAAAACCATCACAAGACAAGTTAGATACATATAAAATAAATCCTTTTTAAAATTATCAGTTTTCTTAAAAACATTGATTAATATTGGTGCAACACAAGAACATATTGGACTTAAAAAATAGAATGTTATAAAATTAATTTGATTCATGATTATGGGTACACTTCACAGTTGTGATAATGTAGCATATGTGTCTATAAATGATTCTGCAGCTCCAAATATCAACATCCTGCGACTGTTTTATCATCATCTTATGCTCCTATGACTGAAGAAGTTCCTTATGCTGTTGTATGCTACTTGTAATTCTATTTTACAGCTTTGTCATGAAATTGTAAAAACTTCCGAAGTTTACATTTTAACTGAGGATCTGTGGAATCCAGACTTCTCATGATGACTGTTCTACACGTTCGAATCCCTTTCTCGTTAAATAAGCGCTTTAAAAGTGCACGGTGGACATTGTTCAGTCTGGGACATTTGCAGTCCAAATGCAAAAATCCTCGTCTGGGGCATCACATAGTCTGCACATTTTTGGTCCTTTATAACGCCATACGACGGTAGATCACCTAAGCACATGGCCAATAGTTTTTTCCTAAAATACACTGGATAGGTTAGATGTAGATAAGTTGCCGGTTGCAATGTGACATATGTTTGAATTGTCATCCATGCATGGGCTCGCCGTGAAAATGTACTTTTATCATCGACTAGCGAATGTATTTTTGCTGCTTTATTCATGGCTTGTCAAAGGGTAGGATGTGACAAATTCAAGTCACTTCTTCCTGATTTGATCACATTTTCAACTCTTGTAAGCGTACACGATGTGTTATCTGAAGTGGGTACAAACTCATAATATGGCAATGTTTTAATCCTGGAAATTGATTCAGTTTCAATAGATTTATTAGTTTTATCAATTTTATTTACTCGTAGCTGATCTTCATCAATAGAAAGTTTTTTCAGATACACCACCCAATCTTGTTCTGTAACATCTGATGATACTGTTACTTTGTTAATCTCATTTAGGCCGTTTATTTTTTTCCAAAAAGCATTGGTATTTGATTGTTTTGCAGTTATAGACCAACTTTGCCCGGAAATCGTCTATTATATTTCTTTTTTCTTGCCAAACATGTCTCTTAAATTCCTTCTTCAGTTGTTTTAACTAACCCGATGCATCTGATTGGTTACCTTGTTTTTTTACTTTCCTTATTTCTCTTCTCAGTTCTTTTTTTATGTCTTTAATGTTCTGTAATGATAGGTGAATATAGCTTTTGGTCCGTCTCGATATTGAATTTGATTTCTGGTTCGTTATTTCAATCACAAATTAAGTCCAGGCGTTTAATACGGTAGACGTTAACGCTATACTACCCTCCAAAATTGTTTTGGCTTTGCCTGCGAGTTCTGGAAGTTGATGAGATGACCAATTCACTCGTTTATGAGCGGTTACTGCAATTCCCTCGTCGATTGTTTGAAAAGACTGATATCTGTCTGGATGTATATTTATTGCTATTTGCTGGATTGAGTGGTCGCTCTCCGCTGTACACTTGATCTTAAAAGTACTTAATTGCTGAATTAGTGGCAGGGAAAGAATAGTATAGTCAATTATGGACCCAGAAGTTGGTCCATAATATGTTAAACTTGGAAGACTATCATCCGGTGATCTCCCATTAATTACTCTCAAACCAAAATGTTCTAGAGTGGAGACCAGTTGGTTTCAGTCGGGTACGGTGAGGTGTCTGCCGGATTTCACCTGGAATTTTCACACTCACAGACAAAAATGCACCCACACTCTCTCACTCTGTTTTGAGAGTCCTCAAAAAGATTGGTTATTTTTCAGAATATGGTCTTTTCTCTCACTTCGTACTCCTACCAATCCGCATTCCTCTCCCTTTTCACTGTCCCTTAGGCCCCTCTCATACACCCTGCTTGTCATACAATGTATTTTAACATTTTATGTTGGGGTGATTGTTAGAAAATCTGAACCCCCTTGCCCGCCCCCAAAAGTTACTGACCAAGCTACGCCCCTGGGTGGGGCATCTGTTTAATTTCCTCTTAATCACAGCCACCAGATTATCAGATTCTACCAGAGATTTCAATCGATTGATCTAGAGGGGTTCCCAATGTGTAATAGGCCCTGGTGCAAGGTGGAAAGTGGGGCCCCGGGCTGATGTTTGAATTATAAAATACAGCAGTAATCAGGGTTCAGTGGGCCCCCTGAGACCTCAGGTCCCCGGCGCCACTGCACCTGCTGCACCAATGAAAGCTGCACCTGCGCCCTAGCCTGAACACTAAAGATTAAAGTTAACTGCGAGTCCCTCATGCAGCCGGGAGAAGGTGATTTAAGGGCGGCGAAAGGGGCTTGTAAATAGCCCCATAATTCTTTCAACAATCTAAGGGTTCCCCTGACCCCTACCCTCTCAAGGCGTGTCTTTAAATACTTTCGCTAAGAATGAGTCATCACGTGAACTAAAACGCCACTCTTGGGATACTTTCTCCAAGAATACGTCATCACGTAAACTACAACAGCCTTTCTTGGAATCCTTTCGCCAAGAATGCGCCATCATGTAAACTTCGCCTGAGCTGCATCCGATTTGACCTTCTGTTAGACAAAAATCAGTGCAGCGGGCTCAGCCGCACCCACCTGACCTCACACAGGTCTCCAAATACAGAGCCGGGAGGGATTAACTTCAGACGGTGGAAGCCGTGGAGTTCCCCTCTCTGCCGCCTCCCAGAGCCCCTCCCCCCGCACCCCTCCCGCAGCTTCTCCTACGTCATCTATTGACTCTGTAATCAGCAGCGGAAAGCTCATAAAAGAGACGCGTTCTTGACATGGAGCGCACCTTTGTTCCAAGTTTACTTAGTAGAGGCCGTGACGACAGAAGCGTTATTCAGGGGTGGGCGTGGCTTAATTATGTTTAAAATAGTGATACATCGGAATTATCTTCTCCCCAGCCGAACGGATGTCCTTAAAGAACTGAAACATGACCCAACTAAGTATAAACACAAACGAATGTGGGACTTTTACCTCACCCGTTCAAATGTTTGTACAAAGGATTATCTGTTACTGAAATAAAACCTCTGCTGCCTCGGGCACTCTAAACAGAGCAGATACAGTGTAAGCAAAATATCTGGCTAGTTTGTCATGAGCAAGCAACGAAAACCGGCAGCGCACGAGTTAGTTTGGCCCACTCTGTGTCTGTGGAGAGATGCATGGGTGCCCCGGGGCTCTGCGTCTGGGGAGAGATGCATGGGTGCCCCGGGGCTCTGCGTCTGGGGAGAGATGCATGGGTGCCCCGGGAATCGGTGTCTGTGGAGAGATGTATGGGTGCCCCGGGGCTCTGCGTCTGGGGAGAGATGTATGGGTGCCCCGGGGCTCTGTGTCTGTGGAGAGATGTATGGGTGCCCGGGGCTCTGCGTCTGGGGAGAGATGCATGGGTGCCCCGGGGCTCGGTGTCTGTGGAGAGATGCATGGGTGCCCCGGGGCTCGGTGTCTGTGGAGAGATGCATGGGTGCCCCGGGGCTCTGTGTCTGTGGAGAGATGCATGGGTGCCTCAGGGCTCGATGCATGGGTGCCCCAGGGCTCTGTGTCTGTGGAGAGATGCATGGGTGCCCCAGGGCTCGGTGTCTGTGGAGAGATGCATGGGTGCCCCGAGGCTCGGTGTCTGTGGAGAGATGCATGGGTGCCCCGGGGCTCGGTGTCTGTGGAGAGATGCATGGGTGCCCCGGGGCTCTGTGTCTGTGGAGAGATGCATGGGTGCCCCGAGGCTCGGTGTCTGTGGAGAGATGCATGGGTGCCCAGGGCTCTGTGTCTGTGGAGAGATGCATGGGTGCCCCAGGGCTCAGTGTCTGTGGAGAGATGCATGGGTGCCTCAGGGCTCTGTCTGTGGAGAGATGCATGGGTGCCCCAGGGCTCTGTGTCTGTGGAGAGATGCATGGGTGCCCCAGGGCTCTGTGTCTGTGGAGAGATGCATGGGTGCCCCCGGGCTCTGTGTCTGTGGAGAGATGCATGGGTGCCCCAGGGCTCGGTGTCTGTGGAGAGATGCATGGGTGCCCCAGGGCTCTGTGTCTGTGGAGAGATGCATGGGTGCCCCCGGGCTCTGTGTCTGTGGAGAGATGCATGGGTGCCCCAGGGCTCTGTGTCTGTGGAGAGATGCATGGGTGCCCCAGGGCTCTGTGTCTGTGGAGAGATGCATGGGTGCCCCAGGGCTCTGTGTCTGTGGAGAGATGCATGGGTGCCCCAGGGCTCTGTGTCGGTGGAGAGATGCATGGGTGCCTCCGGGCTCTGTGTCTGTGGAGAGATGCATGGGTGCCTCAGGGCTCTGGGTCTGTGGAGAGATGCATGGGTGCCCCAGGGCTCTGGGTCTGTGGAGAGATGCATGGGTGCCCCAGGGCTCGGTGTCTGTGGAGAGATGCATGGGTGCCCCAGGGCTCTGTGTCGGTGGAGAGATGCATGGGTGCCTCCGGGCTCTGTGTCTGTGGAGAGATGCATGGGTGCCTCAGGGCTCTGTGTCTGTGGAGAGATGCATGGGTGCCTCAGGGCTCTGTGTATGTGGAGAGATGCATGGGTGCCTCAGAGCTCTGTGTCTGTGGAGAGATGCATGGGTGCCCCAGGGCTCAGTGTCTGTGGAGAGATGCATGGTTGCCTCAGTGCTCTGTCTGTGGAGAGATGCATGGGTGCCCCAGGGCTCTGTGTCTGTGGAGAGATGCATGGGTGCCCCAGGGCTCAGTGTCTGTGGAGAGATGCATGGGTGCCCCGAGGCTCGGTGTCTGTGGAGAGATGCATGGGTGCCCCGGGGCTCTGTGTCTGTGGAGAGATGCATGGGTGCCTCAGGGCTCGATGCATGGGTGCCCCAGGGCTCTGTGTCTGTGGAGAGATGCATGGGTGCCTCAGGGATCTGTGTCTGTGGAGAGATGCATGGGTGCCACAGGGCTCTGTGGAGAGATGCATGGGTGCCTCAGGGCTCTGTGTCTTTGGAGATGCATGGGTGCACCCGGTCTCTGTGTCTGTGGAGAGATACATGGGTGCCCCGGGGCTCTATGTCTGTGGAGAGATGCATGGGTGCCCCAGGGCTCTGTGTCTGTGGAGAGATGCATGGGTGCCCCAGGGCTCTGTGTCTGTGGAGAGATGCATGGGTGCCTCGGGGCTCAGTGTCTGTGGAGAGATGCATGGGTGCCCCAGGGCTCGGTGTCTGTAGAGAGATGCATGGGTGCCCCAGGGCTCGGTGCATGGGTGCCCCAGGGCTCTGTGTCTGTGGAGAGATGCATGGGTGCCCCAGGGCTCTGTGTCTGTGGAGAGATGCATGGGTGCCCCATGGCTCTGGGTCTGTGGAGAGATCCATGGGGGCCCCAGGGCTCTGTGTCTGTGGAGAGATGCATGGGTGCCTCAGGGCTCTGTGTCTGTGGAGAGATGCATGGGTGCCTCAGGACTCTGTGTCTGTGGAGAGATGCATGGGGTCCCAGGACTCTGCGTCTGTGGAGAGATGCATGGGTGCCCCAGGGCTCTGGGTCTGTGGAGAGATGCATGGGTGCCCCAGGGCTCTGGGTCTGTGGAGAGATGCATGGGTGCCCCAGGGCTCGGTGTCTGTGGAGAGATGCATGGGTGCCCTGGGGCTCTTTGTCTGTGGAGAGATGCATGTGTGCCCCAGGGCTCTGTGTCTGTAGAGAGATGCATTGGTGCCCAGGGCTCGGTGTCTGTGGAGAGATGCATGGGTGCCCCAGGGCTCTGTGTCTGTGGAGAGATGCATGGGTGCCTCAGGGCTCTGTGTCTGTGGAGAGATGCATTGGTGCCTCAGGGCTCTGTGTCTGTGGAGAGATGCATGGGGTCCCAGGACTCTGTGTCTGTGGAGAGATGCATGGGTGCCCCAGGGCTCTGGGTCTGTGGAGAGATGCATGGGGGCCCCGGGGCTCGGTGTCTGTGGAGAGATGCATGGGTGCCCCGAGGCTCGGTGTCTGTGAAGAGATGCATGGGTGCCCCGGGCCTCTGTGTCTGTGGAGAGATGCATGGGTGCCTCAGGGCTCGATGCATGGGTGCCCCAGGGCTCTGTGTCTTTGGAGAGATGCATGGGTGCCCCAGGGCTCGGTGTCTGTGGAGAGATGCATGGGTGCCCCGAGGCTCGGTGTCTGTGGAGAGATGCGTGGGTGCCCCGGGGCTCTGTGTCTGTGGAGAGATGCATGGGTGCCTCAGGGCTCGATGCATGGGTGCCCCAGGGCTCTGTGTCTGTGGAGAGATACATGGGTGCCTCAGGGATCTGTGTCTGTGGAGAGATGCATGGGTGCCTCAGGGCTCTGTGGAGAGATGCATGGGTGCCTCAGGGCTCTGCGTCTTTGGAGATGCATGGGTGCCCCGGGGCTCTGTGTCTGTGGAGAGATACATGGGTGCCCCGGGGCTCTATGTCTGTGGAGAGATGCATGGGTGCCCCAGGGCTCTGTGTCAGTGGAGAGATGCATGGGTGCCCCAGGGCTCTGTGTCTGTGGAGAGATGCATGGGTGCCTCGGGGCTCAGTGTCTGTGGAGAGATGCATGGGTGCCCCAGGGCTCGGTGTCTGTAGAGAGATGCATGGGTGCCCCAGGGCTCGGTGCATGGGTGCCCCAGGGCTCTGTGTCTGTGGAGAGATGCATGGGTGCCCCAGGGCTCTGTGTCTGTGGAGAGATGCATGGGTGCCCCAGGGCTCTGGGTCTGTGGAGAGATCCATGGGGGCCCCAGGGCTCTGTGTCTGTGGAGAGATGCATGGGTGCCTCAGGGCTCTGTGTCTGTGGAGAGATGCATGGGTGCCTCAGGGCTCTGTGTCTGTGGAGAGATGCATGGGGTCCCAGGACTCTGTGTCTGTGGAGAGATGCATGGGTGCCCCAGGGCTCTGGGTCTGTGGAGAGATGCATGGGTGCCCCAGGGCTCTGGGTCTGTGGAGAGATGCATGGGTGCCCCAGGGCTCGGTGTCTGCGGAGAGATGCATGGGTGCCCCGGGGCTCTTTGTCTGTGGAGAGATGCATGGGTGCCCCAGGGCTCTGTGCCTGTAGAGAGATGCATTGGTGCCCAGGGCTCGGTGTCTGTGGAGAGATTTATGGGTGCCCCAGGGCTCTGTGTCTGTGGAGAGATGCATGGGTGCCTCAGGGCTCTGTGTCTGTGGAGAGATGCATGGGTGCCTCAGGGCTCTGTGACTGTGGAGAGATGCATGGGGTCCCAGGACTCTGTGTCTGTGGAGAGATGCATGGGTGCCCCAGGGCTCTGGGTCTGTGGAGAGATGCATGGGTGCCCCAGGGCTCTGGGTCTGTGGAGAGATGCATGGGTGCCCCCTGGCTCTGTGTCTGTGGAGAGATGCATGGGTGCCCCAGGGCTCTGTGTCTGTGGAGAGATGCATGGGTGCCCCCGGGCTCTGTGTCTGTGGAGAGATGCATGGGTGCCTCAGGGCTCGATGCATGGGTGCCTCAGGGCTCTGTGTCTGTGGAGAGATGCATGGGTGCCTCAGGGCTCTGTGTCTGTGGAGAGATGCATGGGGTCCCAGGACTCTGTGTCTGTGGAGAGATGCATGGGTGCCCCAGGGCTCTGTGTCTGTGGAGAGATGCATGGGTGCCCCAGGGCTCTGGGTCTGTGGAGAGATGCATGGGTGCCCCAGTGCTCTGGGTCTGTGGAGAGATGCATGGGTGCCCCAGGGCTCGGTGTTGTGGAGAGATGCATGGGTGCCCCAGAGCTCTGTGTCTGTGGAGAGATGCATGGGTGCCCCAAGGCTCTGTGTCTGTGGAGAGATGCATCGGTGCCTCAGGGCTCTGTGTCTGTGGAGAGATGCATGGGTGCCCCAGGGCTCTGTGTCTGTGGAGAGATGCATGGGTGCCCACGGGCTCTGTGTCTGTGGAGAGATGCATGGGTGCCTCAGGGCTCAATGCATGGGTGCCTCAGGGCTCTGTGTCCGTGGAGAGATGCATGGGTGCCTCAGGGCTCTGTGTCTGTGGAGAGATGCATGGGGTCCCAGGACTCTGTGTCTGTGGAGAGATGCATGGGTGCCCCAGGGCTCTGTGTCTGTGGAGAGATGCATGGGTGCCCCAGGGCTCTGGGTCTGTGGAGAGATGCATGGGTGCCCCAGGGCTCTGGGTCTGTGGAGAGATGCATGGGTGCCCCAGGGCTCGGTGTCTGTGGAGAGATGCATGAGTGCCCCGGAGCTCTGTGTCTGTGGAGAGATGCATGGGTGCCCCAAGGCTCTGTGTCTGTGGAGAGATGCATCGGTGCCTCAGGGCTCTGTGTCTGTGGAGAGATGCATGGGTGCCCCAGGGCTCTGTGTCTGTGGAGAGATGCATGGGTGCCCCAGGGCTCTGTGTCTGTGGAAAGATGCATGGGTGCCCCAGGGCTCTGTGTCTGTGGAGAGATGCATGGGTGCCCCAGGGCTCTGTGTCTGTGGAGAGATGTATGGGTGCCCCAGGGCTCTGTGTCTGTGGAGAGATGCATGGGTGCCTCAGGGCTCTGTGTCTGTGGAGAGAAGCATGGGTGCCCCAGGGCTCTGTGTCTGTGGAGAGATACATGGGTGCCCCAGGGCTCTGTGTCTGTGGAGAGATGCATGGGTGCCTCGGGGCTCTGTGTCTGTGGAGAGATGCATGGGTGCCCCCGGGCTCTGTGTCTGTGGAGAGATGCATGGGTGCCCCAGGGCTCTGTGTCTGTGGAGAGATGCATGGGTGCCCCCGGGCTCTGTGTCTGTGGAGAGATGCATGGGTGCCTCAGGGCTCGATGCATGGGTGCCTCAGGGCTCTGTGTCTGTGGAGAGATGCATGGGTGCCTCAGGGCTCTGTGTCTGTGGGGAGATGCATGGGGTCCCAGGACTCTGTGTCTGTGGAGAGATGCATGGGTGCCCCAGGGCTCTGTGTCTGTGCAGAGATGCATGGGTGCCCCAGGGCTCTGTGTCTGTGGAGAGATGCATGGGTGCCCCCCGGCTCTGTGTCTGTGGAGAGATGCATGGGTGCCTCAGGGCTCGATGCATGGGTGCCCCAGGGCTCGGTGTCTGTGGAGAGATGTATGGGTGCCCCAGGGCTCTTTGTCTGTGGAGAGATGCATGGGTGCCTCGGGGCTCTGTGTCTGTGGAGAGATGCATGGGTGCCCCCGGGCTCTGTGTCTGTGGAGAGATGCATGGGTGCCCCAGGGCTCTGTGTCTGTGGAGAGATGCATGGGTGCCCCCTTGCTCTGTGTCTGTGGAGAGATGCATGGGTGCCTCAGGGCTCGATGCATGGGTGCCTCAGGGCTCTGTGTCTGTGGAGAGATGCATGGGTGCCTCAGGGCTCTGTGTCCGTGGAGAGATGCATGTGGTCCCAGGACTCTGTGTCTGTGGAGAGATGCATGGGTGCCCCAGGGCTCTGTGTCTGTGGAGAGATGCATGGGTGCCCCAGGGCTCTATGTCTGTGGAGAGATGTATGGGTGCCCCAGGGCTCTGTGTCTGTGGAGAGATGCATGGGTGCCTCAGGGCTCTGTGTCTTTGGAGATGCATGGGTGCCTCAGGGCTCTGTGTCTATGGAGAGATGCATGGGTGCCTCAGGGCTCTGTGTCTGTGGAGAGATGCATGGGTGCCTCAGGGCTCTGTGTCTGTGGAGAGATGCATGGGTGCCTCGGGGCTCTGTGTCTGTGGAGAGATGCATGGGTGCCCCAGGGCTCTTTGTCTGTGGAGAGATGCATGGGTGCCCCAGGGCTCTGTGTCTGTGAGAGATGCATGGGTGCCCCAGGGCTCTGTGTCTGTGGAGAGATGCATGGGTGCCCCAGGGCTCTGGGTCTGTGGAGAGATCCATGGGGGCCCCAGGGCTCTGTGTCTGTGGAGAGATGCATGGGTGCCTCAGGGCTCTGTGTCTGTGGAGAGATGCATGGGTGCCTCAGGACTCTGTGTCTGTGGAGAGATGCATGGGTGCCCCAGGGCTCTGGGTCTGTGGAGAGATGCATGGGTGCCCCAGGGCTCGGTGCATGGGTGCCCCAGGGCTCTGTGTCTGTGGAGAGATGCATGGGTGCCCCAGGGCTCTGTGTCTGTGGAGAGATGCATGGGTGCCCCATGGCTCTGGGTCTGTGGAGAGATCCATGGGGGCCCCAGGGCTCTGTGTCTGTGGAGAGATGCATGGGTGCCTCAGGGCTCTGTGTCTGTGGAGAGATGCATGGGTGCCTCAGGACTCTGTGTCTGTGGAGAGATGCATGGGGTCCCAGGACTCTGCGTCTGTGGAGAGATGCATGGGTGCCCCAGGGCTCTGGGTCTGTGGAGAGATGCATGGGTGCCCCAGGGCTCTGGGTCTGTGGAGAGATGCATGGGTGACCCAGGGCTCGGTGTCTGTGGAGAGATGCATGGGTGCCCTGGGGCTCTTTGTCTGTGGAGAGATGCATGTGTGCCCCAGGGCTCTGTGTCTGTAGAGAGATGCATTGGTGCCCAGGGCTCGGTGTCTGTGGAGAGATGCATGGGTGCCCCAGGGCTCTGTGTCTGTGGAGAGATGCATGGGTGCCTCAGGGCTCTGTGTCTGTGGAGAGATGCATGGGTGCCTCAGGGCTCTGTGTATGTGGAGAGATGCATGGGTGCCTCAGAGCTCTGTGTCTGTGGAGAGATGCATGGGTGCCCCAGGGCTCAGTGTCTGTGGAGAGATGCATGGTTGCCTCAGGGCTCTGTCTGTGGAGAGATGCATGGGTGCCCCAGGGCTCTGTGTCTGTGGAGAGATGCATGGGTGCCCCAGGGCTCAGTGTCTGTGGAGAGATGCATGGGTGCCCTGAGGCTCGGTGTCTGTGGAGAGATGCATGGGTGCCCCGGGGCTCTGTGTCTGTGGAGAGATGCATGGGTGCCTCAGGGCTCGATGCATGGGTGCCCCAGGGCTCTGTGTCTGTGGAGAGATGCATGGGTGCCTCAGGGATCTGTGTCTGTGGAGAGATGCATGGGTGCCACAGGGCTCTGTGGAGAGATGCATGGGTGCCTCAGGGCTCTGTGTCTTTGGAGATGCATGGGTGCACCCGGTCTCTGTGTCTGTGGAGAGATGCATGGGTGCCTCGGGGCTCAGTGTCTGTGGAGAGATGCATGGGTGCCCCAGGGCTTGGTGTCTGTAGAGAGATGCATGGGTGCCCCAGGGCTCGGTGCATGGGTGCCCCAGGGCTCTGTGTCTGTGGAGAGATGCATGGGTGCCCCAGGGCTCTGTGTCTGTGGAGAGATGCATGGGTGCCCCATGGCTCTGGGTCTGTGGAGAGATCCATGGGGGCCCCAGGGCTCTGTGTCTGTGGAGAGATGCATGGGTGCCTCAGGGCTCTGTGTCTGTGGAGAGATGCATGGGTGCCTCAGGACTCTGTGTCTGTGGAGAGATGCATGGGGTCCCAGGACTCTGCGTCTGTGGAGAGATGCATGGGTGCCCCAGGGCTCTGGGTCTGTGGAGAGATGCATGGGTGCCCCAGGGCTCTGGGTCTGTGGAGAGATGCATGGGTGCCCCAGGGCTCGGTGTCTGTGGAGAGATGCATGGGTGCCCTGGGGCTCTTTGTCTGTGGAGAGATGCATGTGTGCCCCAGGGCTCTGTGTCTGTAGAGAGATGCATTGGTGCCCAGGGCTCGGTGTCTGTGGAGAGATGCATGGGTGCCCCAGGGCTCTGTGTCTGTGGAGAGATGCATGGGTGCCTCAGGGCTCTGTGTCTGTGGAGAGATGCATTGGTGCCTCAGGGCTCTGTGTCTGTGGAGAGATGCATGGGGTCCCAGGACTCTGTGTCTGTGGAGAGATGCATGGGTGCCCCAGGGCTCTGGGTCTGTGGAGAGATGCATGGGGGCCCCGGGGCTCGGTGTCTGTGGAGAGATGCATGGGTGCCCCGAGGCTCGGTGTCTGTGAAGAGATGCATGGGTGCCCCGGGCCTCTGTGTCTGTGGAGAGATGCATGGGTGCCTCAGGGCTCGATGCATGGGTGCCCCCGGGCTCTGTGTCTGTGGAGAGATGCATGGGTGCCCCAGGGCTCGGTGTCTGTGGAGAGATGCATGGGTGCCCCGAGGCTCGGTGTCTGTGGAGAGATGCGTGGGTGCCCCGGGGCTCTGTGTCTGTGGAGAGATGCATGGGTGCCTCAGGGCTCGATGCATGGGTGCCCCAGGGCTCTGTGTCTGTGGAGAGATACATGGGTGCCTCAGGGATCTGTGTCTGTGGAGAGATGCATGGGTGCCTCAGGGCTCTGTGGAGAGATGCATGGGTGCCTCAGGGCTCTGCGTCTTTGGAGATGCATGGGTGCCCCGGGGCTCTGTGTCTGTGGAGAGATACATGGGTGCCCCGGGGCTCTATGTCTGTGGAGAGATGCATGGGTGCCCCAGGGCTCTGTGTCAGTGGAGAGATGCATGGGTGCCCCAGGGCTCTGTGTCTGTGGAGAGATGCATGGGTGCCTCGGGGCTCAGTGTCTGTGGAGAGATGCATGGGTGCCCCAGGGCTCGGTGTCTGTAGAGAGATGCATGGGTGCCCCAGGGCTCGGTGCATGGGTGCCCCAGGGCTCTGTGTCTGTGGAGAGATGCATGGGTGCCCCAGGGCTCTGTGTCTGTGGAGAGATGCATGGGTGCCCCAGGGCTCTGGGTCTGTGGAGAGATCCATGGGGGCCCCAGGGCTCTGTGTCTGTGGAGAGATGCATGGGTGCCTCAGGGCTCTGTGTCTGTGGAGAGATGCATGGGTGCCTCAGGGCTCTGTGTCTGTGGAGAGATGCATGGGGTCCCAGGACTCTGTGTCTGTGGAGAGATGCATGGGTGCCCCAGGGCTCTGGGTCTGTGGAGAGATGCATGGGTGCCCCAGGGCTCTGGGTCTGTGGAGAGATGCATGGGTGCCCCAGGGCTCGGTGTCTGCGGAGAGATGCATGGGTGCCCCGGGGCTCTTTGTCTGTGGAGAGATGCATGGGTGCCCCAGGGCTCTGTGCCTGTAGAGAGATGCATTGGTGCCCAGGGCTCGGTGTCTGTGGAGAGATTTATGGGTGCCCCAGGGCTCTGTGTCTGTGGAGAGATGCATGGGTGCCTCAGGGCTCTGTGTCTGTGGAGAGATGCATGGGTGCCTCAGGGCTCTGTGACTGTGGAGAGATGCATGGGGTCCCAGGACTCTGTGTCTGTGGAGAGATGCATGGGTGCCCCAGGGCTCTGGGTCTGTGGAGAGATGCATGGGTGCCCCAGGGCTCTGGGTCTGTGGAGAGATGCATGGGTGCCCCCTGGCTCTGTGTCTGTGGAGAGATGCATGGGTGCCCCAGGGCTCTGTGTCTGTGGAGAGATGCACGGGTGCCCCCGGGCTCTGTGTCTGTGGAGAGATGCATGGGTGCCTCAGGGCTCGATGCATGGGTGCCTCAGGGCTCTGTGTCTGTGGAGAGATGCATGGGTGCCTCAGGGCTCTGTGTCTGTGGAGAGATGCATGGGGTCCCAGGACTCTGTGTCTGTGGAGAGATGCATGGGTGCCCCAGGGCTCTGTGTCTGTGGAGAGATGCATGGGT
Source organism: Lissotriton vulgaris (assembly GCF_964263255.1). Taxonomy (NCBI): domain Eukaryota; kingdom Metazoa; phylum Chordata; class Amphibia; order Caudata; family Salamandridae; genus Lissotriton; species Lissotriton vulgaris. Next base: position 1,941,488,285 of record NC_141693.1, read on the forward strand.
GCCCCAGGGCTCTGGGTCTGTGGAGAGATGCATGGGTGCCCCAGGGCTCTGGGTCTGTGGAGAGATGCATGGGTGCCCCAGGGCTCGGTGTTGTGGAGAGATGCATGGGTGCCCCAGAGCTCTGTGTCTGTGGAGAGATGCATGGGTGCCCCAAGGCTCTGTGTCTGTGGAGAGATGCATCGGTGCCTCAGGGCTCTGTGTCTGTGGAGAGATGCATGGGTGCCCCAGGGCTCTGTGTCTGTGGAGAGATGCATGGGTGCCCACGGGCTCTGTGTCTGTGGAGAGATGCATGGGTGCCTCAGGGCTCAATGCATGGGTGCCTCAGGGCTCTGTGTCCATGGAGAGATGCATGGGTGCCTCAGGGCTCTGTGTCTGTGGAGAGATGCATGGGGTCCCAGGACTCTGTGTCTGTGGAGAGATGCATGGGTGCCCCAGGGCTCTGTGTCTGTGGAGAGATGCATGGGTGCCCCAGGGCTCTGGGTCTGTGGAGAGATGCATGGGTGCCCCAGGGCTCTGGGTCTGTGGAGAGATGCATGGGTGCCCCAGGGCTCGGTGTCTGTGGAGAGATGCATGAGTGCCCCGGAGCTCTGTGTCTGTGGAGAGATGCATGGGTGCCCCAAGGCTCTGTGTCTGTGGAGAGATGCATCGGTGCCTCAGGGCTCTGTGTCTGTGGAGAGATGCATGGGTGCCCCAGGGCTCTGTGTCTGTGGAGAGATGCATGGGTGCCCCAGGGCTCTGTGTCTGTGGAAAGATGCATGGGTGCCCCAGGGATCTGTGTCTGTGGAGAGATGCATGGGTGCCCCAGGGCTCTGTGTCTGTGGAGAGATGTATGGGTGCCCCAGGGCTCTGTGTCTGTGGAGAGATGCATGGGTGCCTCAGGGCTCTGTGTCTGTGGAGAGAAGCATGGGTGCCCCGGGGCTCTGTGTCTGTGGAGAGATACATGGGTGCCCCAGGGCTCTGTGTCTGTGGAGAGATGCATGGGTGCCTCGGGGCTCTGTGTCTGTGGAGAGATGCATGGGTGCCCCAGGGCTCTGTGTCTGTGGAGAGATTCATGGGTGCCTCGGGGCTCTGTGTCTGTGGAGAGATGCATGGGTGCCCCCGGGCTCTGTGTCTGTGGAGAGATGCATGGGTGCCCCAGGGCTCTGTGTCTGTGGAGAGATGCATGGGTGCCCCCGGGCTCTGTGTCTGTGGAGAGATGCATGGGTGCCTCAGGGCTCGATGCATGGGTGCCTCAGGGCTCTGTGTCTGTGGAGAGATGCATGGGTGCCTCAGGGCTCTGTGTCTGTGGGGAGATGCATGGGGTCCCAGGACTCTGTGTCTGTGGAGAGATGCATGGGTGCCCCAGGGCTCTGTGTCTGTGCAGAGATGCATGGGTGCCCCAGGGCTCTGTGTCTGTGGAGAGATGCATGGGTGCCCCCCGGCTCTGTGTCTGTGGAGAGATGCATGGGTGCCTCAGGGCTCGATGCATGGGTGCCCCAGGGCTCGGTGTCTGTGGAGAGATGTATGGGTGCCCCAGGGCTCTTTGTCTGTGGAGAGATGCATGGGTGCCTCGGGGCTCTGTGTCTGTGGAGAGATGCATGGGTGCCCCCGGGCTCTGTGTCTGTGGAGAGATGCATGGGGGCCCCAGGGCTCTGTGTCTGTGGAGAGATGCATGGGTGCCCCCTTGCTCTGTGTCTGTGGAGAGATGCATGGGTGCCTCAGGGCTCGATGCATGGGTGCCTCAGGGCTCTGTGTCTGTGGAGAGATGCATGGGTGCCTCAGGGCTCTGTGTCCGTGGAGAGATGCATGTGGTCCCAGGACTCTGTGTCTGTGGAGAGATGCATGGGTGCCCCAGGGCTCTGTGTCTGTGGAGAGATGCATGGGTGCCCCAGGGCTCTATGTCTGTGGAGAGATGTATGGGTGCCCCAGGGCTCTGTGTCTGTGGAGAGATGCATGGGTGCCTCAGGGCTCTGTGTCTTTGGAGATGCATGGGTGCCTCAGGGCTCTGTGTCTATGGAGAGATGCATGGGTGCCTCAGGGCTCAATGCATGGGTGCCTCAGGGCTCTGTGTCCGTGGAGAGATGCATGGGTGCCTCAGGGCTCTGTGTCTGTGGAGAGATGCATGGGGTCCCAGGACTCTGTGTCTGTGGAGAGATGCATGGGTGCCCCAGGGCTCTGTGTCTGTGGAGAGATGCATGGGTGCCCCAGGGCTCTGGGTCTGTGGAGAGATGCATGGGTGCCCCAGGGCTCTGGGTCTGTGGAGAGATGCATGGGTGCCCCAGGGCTCGGTGTCTGTGGAGAGATGCATGAGTGCCCCGGAGCTCTGTGTCTGTGGAGAGATGCATGGGTGCCCCAAGGCTCTGTGTCTGTGGAGAGATGCATCGGTGCCTCAGGGCTCTGTGTCTGTGGAGAGATGCATGGGTGCCCCAGGGCTCTGTGTCTGTGGAGAGATGCATGGGTGCCCCAGGGCTCTGTGTCTGTGGAAAGATGCATGGGTGCCCCAGGGCTCTGTGTCTGTGGAGAGATGCATGGGTGCCCCAGGGCTCTGTGTCTGTGGAGAGATGTATGGGTGCCCCAGGGCTCTGTGTCTGTGGAGAGATGCATGGGTGCCTCAGGGCTCTGTGTCTGTGGAGAGAAGCATGGGTGCCCCAGGGCTCTGTGTCTGTGGAGAGATACATGGGTGCCCCAGGGCTCTGTGTCTGTGGAGAGATGCATGGGTGCCTCGGGGCTCTGTGTCTGTGGAGAGATGCATGGGTGCCCCCGGGCTCTGTGTCTGTGGAGAGATGCATGGGTGCCCCAGGGCTCTGTGTCTGTGGAGAGATGCATGGGTGCCCCCGGGCTCTGTGTCTGTGGAGAGATGCATGGGTGCCTCAGGGCTCGATGCATGGGTGCCTCAGGGCTCTGTGTCTGTGGAGAGATGCATGGGTGCCTCAGGGCTCTGTGTCTGTGGGGAGATGCATGGGGTCCCAGGACTCTGTGTCTGTGGAGAGATGCATGGGTGCCCCAGGGCTCTGTGTCTGTGCAGAGATGCATGGGTGCCCCAGGGCTCTGTGTCTGTGGAGAGATGCATGGGTGCCCCCCGGCTCTGTGTCTGTGGAGAGATGCATGGGTGCCTCAGGGCTCGATGCATGGGTGCCCCAGGGCTCGGTGTCTGTGGAGAGATGTATGGGTGCCCCAGGGCTCTTTGTCTGTGGAGAGATGCATGGGTGCCTCGGGGCTCTGTGTCTGTGGAGAGATGCATGGGTGCCCCCGGGCTCTGTGTCTGTGGAGAGATGCATGGGTGCCCCAGGGCTCTGTGTCTGTGGAGAGATGCATGGGTGCCCCCTTGCTCTGTGTCTGTGGAGAGATGCATGGGTGCCTCAGGGCTCGATGCATGGGTGCCTCAGGGCTCTGTGTCTGTGGAGAGATGCATGGGTGCCTCAGGGCTCTGTGTCCGTGGAGAGATGCATGTGGTCCCAGGACTCTGTGTCTGTGGAGAGATGCATGGGTGCCCCAGGGCTCTGTGTCTGTGGAGAGATGCATGGGTGCCCCAGGGCTCTATGTCTGTGGAGAGATGTATGGGTGCCCCAGGGCTCTGTGTCTGTGGAGAGATGCATGGGTGCCTCAGGGCTCTGTGTCTTTGGAGATGCATGGGTGCCTCAGGGCTCTGTGTCTATGGAGAGATGCATGGGTGCCTCAGGGCTCTGTGTCTGTGGAGAGATGCATGGGTGCCTCAGGGCTCTGTGTCTGTGGAGAGATGCATGGGTGCCTCGGGGCTCTGTGTCTGTGGAGAGATGCATGGGTGCCCCAGGGCTCTTTGTCTGTGGAGAGATGCATGGGTGCCCCAGGGCTCTGTGTCTGTGAGAGATGCATGGGTGCCCCAGGGCTCTGTGTCTGTGGAGAGATGCATGGGTGCCCCAGGGCTCTGGGTCTGTGGAGAGATCCATGGGGGCCCCAGGGCTCTGTGTCTGTGGAGAGATGCATGGGTGCCTCAGGGCTCTGTGTCTGTGGAGAGATGCATGGGTGCCTCAGGACTCTGTGTCTGTGGAGAGATGCATGGGTGCCCCAGGGCTCTGGGTCTGTGGAGAGATGCATGGGTGCCCCAGGGCTCGGTGCATGGGTGCCCCAGGGCTCTGTGTCTGTGGAGAGATGCATGGGTGCCCCAGGGCTCTGTGTCTGTGGAGAGATGCATGGGTGCCCCATGGCTCTGGGTCTGTGGAGAGATCCATGGGGGCCCCAGGGCTCTGTGTCTGTGGAGAGATGCATGGGTGCCTCAGGGCTCTGTGTCTGTGGAGAGATGCATGGGTGCCTCAGGACTCTGTGTCTGTGGAGAGATGCATGGGGTCCCAGGACTCTGCGTCTGTGGAGAGATGCATGGGTGCCCCAGGGCTCTGGGTCTGTGGAGAGATGCATGGGTGCCCCAGGGCTCTGGGTCTGTGGAGAGATGCATGGGTGCCCCAGGGCTCGGTGTCTGTGGAGAGATGCATGGGTGCCCTGGGGCTCTTTGTCTGTGGAGAGATGCATGTGTGCCCCAGGGCTCTGTGTCTGTAGAGAGATGCATTGGTGCCCAGGGCTCGGTGTCTGTGGAGAGATGCATGGGTGCCCCAGGGCTCTGTGTCTGTGGAGAGATGCATGGGTGCCTCAGGGCTCTGTGTCTGTGGAGAGATGCATGGGTGCCTCAGGGCTCTGTGTATGTGGAGAGATGCATGGGTGCCTCAGAGCTCTGTGTCTGTGGAGAGATGCATGGGTGCCCCAGGGCTCAGTGTCTGTGGAGAGATGCATGGTTGCCTCAGGGCTCTGTCTGTGGAGAGATGCATGGGTGCCCCAGGGCTCTGTGTCTGTGGAGAGATGCATGGGTGCCCCAGGGCTCAGTGTCTGTGGAGAGATGCATGGGTGCCCTGAGGCTCGGTGTCTGTGGAGAGATGCATGGGTGCCCCGGGGCTCTGTGTCTGTGGAGAGATGCATGGGTGCCTCAGGGCTCGATGCATGGGTGCCCCAGGGCTCTGTGTCTGTGGAGAGATGCATGGGTGCCTCAGGGATCTGTGTCTGTGGAGAGATGCATGGGTGCCACAGGGCTCTGTGGAGAGATGCATGGGTGCCTCAGGGCTCTGTGTCTTTGGAGATGCATGGGTGCACCCGGTCTCTGTGTCTGTGGAGAGATGCATGGGTGCCTCGGGGCTCAGTGTCTGTGGAGAGATGCATGGGTGCCCCAGGGCTTGGTGTCTGTAGAGAGATGCATGGGTGCCCCAGGGCTCGGTGCATGGGTGCCCCAGGGCTCTGTGTCTGTGGAGAGATGCATGGGTGCCCCAGGGCTCTGTGTCTGTGGAGAGATGCATGGGTGCCCCATGGCTCTGGGTCTGTGGAGAGATCCATGGGGGCCCCAGGGCTCTGTGTCTGTGGAGAGATGCATGGGTGCCTCAGGGCTCTGTGTCTGTGGAGAGATGCATGGGTGCCTCAGGACTCTGTGTCTGTGGAGAGATGCATGGGGTCCCAGGACTCTGCGTCTGTGGAGAGATGCATGGGTGCCCCAGGGCTCTGGGTCTGTGGAGAGATGCATGGGTGCCCCAGGGCTCTGGGTCTGTGGAGAGATGCATGGGTGCCCCAGGGCTCGGTGTCTGTGGAGAGATGCATGGGTGCCCTGGGGCTCTTTGTCTGTGGAGAGATGCATGTGTGCCCCAGGGCTCTGTGTCTGTAGAGAGATGCATTGGTGCCCAGGGCTCGGTGTCTGTGGAGAGATGCATGGGTGCCCCAGGGCTCTGTGTCTGTGGAGAGATGCATGGGTGCCTCAGGGCTCTGTGTCTGTGGAGAGATGCATTGGTGCCTCAGGGCTCTGTGTCTGTGGAGAGATGCATGGGGTCCCAGGACTCTGTGTCTGTGGAGAGATGCATGGGTGCCCCAGGGCTCTGGGTCTGTGGAGAGATGCATGGGGGCCCCGGGGCTCGGTGTCTGTGGAGAGATGCATGGGTGCCCCGAGGCTCGGTGTCTGTGAAGAGATGCATGGGTGCCCCGGGCCTCTGTGTCTGTGGAGAGATGCATGGGTGCCTCAGGGCTCGATGCATGGGTGCCCCCGGGCTCTGTGTCTGTGGAGAGATGCATGGGTGCCCCAGGGCTCGGTGTCTGTGGAGAGATGCATGGGTGCCCCGAGGCTCGGTGTCTGTGGAGAGATGCGTGGGTGCCCCGGGGCTCTGTGTCTGTGGAGAGATGCATGGGTGCCTCAGGGCTCGATGCATGGGTGCCCCAGGGCTCTGTGTCTGTGGAGAGATACATGGGTGCCTCAGGGATCTGTGTCTGTGGAGAGATGCATGGGTGCCTCAGGGCTCTGTGGAGAGATGCATGGGTGCCTCAGGGCTCTGCGTCTTTGGAGATGCATGGGTGCCCCGGGGCTCTGTGTCTGTGGAGAGATACATGGGTGCCCCGGGGCTCTATGTCTGTGGAGAGATGCATGGGTGCCCCAGGGCTCTGTGTCAGTGGAGAGATGCATGGGTGCCCCAGGGCTCTGTGTCTGTGGAGAGATGCATGGGTGCCTCGGGGCTCAGTGTCTGTGGAGAGATGCATGGGTGCCCCAGGGCTCGGTGTCTGTAGAGAGATGCATGGGTGCCCCAGGGCTCGGTGCATGGGTGCCCCAGGGCTCTGTGTCTGTGGAGAGATGCATGGGTGCCCCAGGGCTCTGTGTCTGTGGAGAGATGCATGGGTGCCCCAGGGCTCTGGGTCTGTGGAGAGATCCATGGGGGCCCCAGGGCTCTGTGTCTGTGGAGAGATGCATGGGTGCCTCAGGGCTCTGTGTCTGTGGAGAGATGCATGGGTGCCTCAGGGCTCTGTGTCTGTGGAGAGATGCATGGGGTCCCAGGACTCTGTGTCTGTGGAGAGATGCATGGGTGCCCCAGGGCTCTGGGTCTGTGGAGAGATGCATGGGTGCCCCAGGGCTCTGGGTCTGTGGAGAGATGCATGGGTGCCCCAGGGCTCGGTGTCTGCGGAGAGATGCATGGGTGCCCCGGGGCTCTTTGTCTGTGGAGAGATGCATGGGTGCCCCAGGGCTCTGTGCCTGTAGAGAGATGCATTGGTGCCCAGGGCTCGGTGTCTGTGGAGAGATTTATGGGTGCCCCAGGGCTCTGTGTCTGTGGAGAGATGCATGGGTGCCTCAGGGCTCTGTGTCTGTGGAGAGATGCATGGGTGCCTCAGGGCTCTGTGACTGTGGAGAGATGCATGGGGTCCCAGGACTCTGTGTCTGTGGAGAGATGCATGGGTGCCCCAGGGCTCTGGGTCTGTGGAGAGATGCATGGGTGCCCCAGGGCTCTGGGTCTGTGGAGAGATGCATGGGTGCCCCCTGGCTCTGTGTCTGTGGAGAGATGCATGGGTGCCCCAGGGCTCTGTGTCTGTGGAGAGATGCACGGGTGCCCCCGGGCTCTGTGTCTGTGGAGAGATGCATGGGTGCCTCAGGGCTCGATGCATGGGTGCCTCAGGGCTCTGTGTCTGTGGAGAGATGCATGGGTGCCTCAGGGCTCTGTGTCTGTGGAGAGATGCATGGGGTCCCAGGACTCTGTGTCTGTGGAGAGATGCATGGGTGCCCCAGGGCTCTGTGTCTGTGGAGAGATGCATGGGTGCCCCAGGGCTCTGGGTCTGTGGAGAGATGCATGGGTGCCCCAGGGCTCTGGGTCTGTGGAGAGATGCATGGGTGCCACAGGGCTCGGTGTTGTGGAGAGATGCATGGGTGCCCCAGAGCTCTGTGTCTGTGGAGAGATGCATGGGTGCCCCAAGGCTCTGTGTCTGTGGAGAGATGCATCGGTGCCTCAGGGCTCTGTGTCTGTGGAGAGATGCATGGGTGCCCCAGGGCTCTGTGTCTGTGGAGAGATGCATGGGTGCCCACGGGCTCTGTGTCTGTGGAGAGATGCATGGGTGCCTCAGGGCTCAATGCATGGGTGCCTCAGGGCTCTGTGTCCATGGAGAGATGCATGGGTGCCTCAGGGCTCTGTGTCTGTGGAGAGATGCATGGGGTCCCAGGACTCTGTGTCTGTGGAGAGATGCATGGGTGCCCCAGGGCTCTGTGTCTGTGGAGAGATGCATGGGTGCCCCAGGGCTCTGGGTCTGTGGAGAGATGCATGGGTGCCCCAGGGCTCTGGGTCTGTGGAGAGATGCATGGGTGCCCCAGGGCTCGGTGTCTGTGGAGAGATGCATGAGTGCCCCGGAGCTCTGTGTCTGTGGAGAGATGCATGGGTGCCCCAAGGCTCTGTGTCTGTGGAGAGATGCATCGGTGCCTCAGGGCTCTGTGTCTGTGGAGAGATGCATGGGTGCCCCAGGGCTCTGTGTCTGTGGAGAGATGCATGGGTGCCCCAGGGCTCTGTGTCTGTGGAAAGATGCATGGGTGCCCCAGGGATCTGTGTCTGTGGAGAGATGCATGGGTGCCCCAGGGCTCTGTGTCTGTGGAGAGATGTATGGGTGCCCCAGGGCTCTGTGTCTGTGGAGAGATGCATGGGTGCCTCAGGGCTCTGTGTCTGTGGAGAGAAGCATGGGTGCCCCGGGGCTCTGTGTCTGTGGAGAGATACATGGGTGCCCCAGGGCTCTGTGTCTGTGGAGAGATGCATGGGTGCCTCGGGGCTCTGTGTCTGTGGAGAGATGCATGGGTGCCCCAGGGCTCTGTGTCTGTGGAGAGATTCATGGGTGCCTCGGGGCTCTGTGTCTGTGGAGAGATGCATGGGTGCCCCCGGGCTCTGTGTCTGTGGAGAGATGCATGGGTGCCCCAGGGCTCTGTGTCTGTGGAGAGATGCATGGGTGCCCCCGGGCTCTGTGTCTGTGGAGAGATGCATGGGTGCCTCAGGGCTCGATGCATGGGTGCCTCAGGGCTCTGTGTCTGTGGAGAGATGCATGGGTGCCTCAGGGCTCTGTGTCTGTGGGGAGATGCATGGGGTCCCAGGACTCTGTGTCTGTGGAGAGATGCATGGGTGCCCCAGGGCTCTGTGTCTGTGCAGAGATGCATGGGTGCCCCAGGGCTCTGTGTCTGTGGAGAGATGCATGGGTGCCCCCCGGCTCTGTGTCTGTGGAGAGATGCATGGGTGCCTCAGGGCTCGATGCATGGGTGCCCCAGGGCTCGGTGTCTGTGGAGAGATGTATGGGTGCCCCAGGGCTCTTTGTCTGTGGAGAGATGCATGGGTGCCTCGGGGCTCTGTGTCTGTGGAGAGATGCATGGGTGCCCCCGGGCTCTGTGTCTGTGGAGAGATGCATGGGGGCCCCAGGGCTCTGTGTCTGTGGAGAGATGCATGGGTGCCCCCTTGCTCTGTGTCTGTGGAGAGATGCATGGGTGCCTCAGGGCTCGATGCATGGGTGCCTCAGGGCTCTGTGTCTGTGGAGAGATGCATGGGTGCCTCAGGGCTCTGTGTCCGTGGAGAGATGCATGTGGTCCCAGGACTCTGTGTCTGTGGAGAGATGCATGGGTGCCCCAGGGCTCTGTGTCTGTGGAGAGATGCATGGGTGCCCCAGGGCTCTATGTCTGTGGAGAGATGTATGGGTGCCCCAGGGCTCTGTGTCTGTGGAGAGATGCATGGGTGCCTCAGGGCTCTGTGTCTTTGGAGATGCATGGGTGCCTCAGGGCTCTGTGTCTATGGAGAGATGCATGGGTGCCTCAGGGCTCTGTGTCTGTGGAGAGATGCATGGGTGCCTCAGGGCTCTGTGTCTGTGGAGAGATGCATGGGTGCCTCGGGGCTCTGTGTCTGTGGAGAGATGCATGGGTGCCCCAGGGCTCTTTGTCTGTGGAGAGATGCATGGGTGCCCCAGGGCTCTGTGTCTGTGAGAGATGCATGGGTGCCCCAGGGCTCTGTGTCTGTGGAGAGATGCATGGGTGCCCCAGGGCTCTGGGTCCGTGGAGAGATCCATGGGGGCCCCAGGGCTCTGTGTCTGTGGAGAGATGCATGGGTGCCTCAGGGCTCTGTGTCTGTGGAGAGATGCATGGGTGCCTCAGGACTCTGTGTCTGTGGAGAGATGCATGGGTGCCCCAGGGCTCTGGGTCTGTGGAGAGATGCATGGGTGCCCCAGGGCTCGGTGCATGGGTGCCCCAGGGCTCTGTGTCTGTGGAGAGATGCATGGGTGCCCCAGGGCTCTGTGTCTGTGGAGAGATGCATGGGTGCCCCATGGCTCTGGGTCTGTGGAGAGATCCATGGGGGCCCCAGGGCTCTGTGTCTGTGGAGAGATGCATGGGTGCCTCAGGGCTCTGTGTCTGTGGAGAGATGCATGGGTGCCTCAGGACTCTGTGTCTGTGGAGAGATGCATGGGGTCCCAGGACTCTGCGTCTGTGGAGAGATGCATGGGTGCCCCAGGGCTCTGGGTCTGTGGAGAGATGCATGGGTGCCCCAGGGCTCTGGGTCTGTGGAGAGATGCATGGGTGCCCCAGGGCTCGGTGTCTGTGGAGAGATGCATGGGTGCCCTGGGGCTCTTTGTCTGTGGAGAGATGCATGTGTGCCCCAGGGCTCTGTGTCTGTAGAGAGATGCATTGGTGCCCAGGGCTCGGTGTCTGTGGAGAGATGCATGGGTGCCCCAGGGCTCTGTGTCTGTGGAGAGATGCATGGGTGCCTCAGGGCTCTGTGTCTGTGGAGAGATGCATGGGTGCCTCAGGGCTCGATGCATGGGTGCCCCAGGGCTCTGTGTCTGTGGAGAGATGCATGGGTGCCCCAGGGCTCGGTGTCTGTGGAGAGATGCATGGGTGCCCCGAGGCTCGGTGTCTGTGGAGAGATGCGTGGGTGCCCCGGGGCTCTGTGTCTGTGGAGAGATGCATGGGTGCCTCAGGGCTCGATGCATGGGTGCCCCAGGGCTCTGTGTCTGTGGAGAGATACATGGGTGCCTCAGGGATCTGTGTCTGTGGAGAGATGCATGGGTGCCTCAGGGCTCTGTGGAGAGATGCATGGGTGCCTCAGGGCTCTGCGTCTTTGGAGATGCATGGGTGCCCCGGGGCTCTGTGTCTGTGGAGAAATACATGGGTGCCCCAGGGCTCTATGTCTGTGGAGAGATGCATGGGTGCCCCAGGGCTCTGTGTCAGTGGAGAGATGCATGGGTGCCCCAGGGCTCTGTGTCTGTGGAGAGATGCATGGATGCCTCGGGGCTCAGTGTCTGTGGAGAGATGCATGGGTGCCCCAGGGCTCGGTGTCTGTAGAGAGATGCATGGGTGCCCCAGGGCTCGGTGCATGGGTGCCCCAGGGCTCTGTGTCTGTGGAGAGATGCATGGGTGCCCCAGGGCTCTGTGTCTGTGGAGAGATGCATGGGTGCCCCAGGGCTCTGGGTCTGTGAAGAGATCCATGGGGGCCCCAGGGCTCTGTGTCTGTGGAGAGATGCATGGGTGCCTCAGGGCTCTGTGTCTGTGGAGAGATGCATGGGTGCCTCAGGGCTCTGTGTCTGTGGAGAGATGCATGGGGTCCCAGGACTCTGTGTCTGTGGAGAGATGCATGGGTGCCCCAGGGCTCTGGGTCTGTGGAGAGATGCATGGGTGCCCCAGGGCTCTGGGTCTGTGGAGAGATGCATGGGTGCCCCAGGGCTCGGTGTCTGCGGAGAGATGCATGGGTGCCCCGGGGCTCTTTGTCTGTGGAGAGATGCATGGGTGCCCCAGGGCTCTGTGCCTGTAGAGAGATGCATTGGTGCCCAGGGCTCGGTGTCTGTGGAGAGATGCATGGGTGCCCCAGGGCTCTGTGTCTGTGGAGAGATGCATGGGTGCCTCAGGGCTCTGTGTCTGTGGAGAGATGCATGGGTGCCTCAGGGCTCTGTGACTGTGGAGAGATGCATGGGGTCCCAGGACTCTGTGTCTGTGGAGAGATGCATGGGTGCCCCAGGGCTCTGGGTCTGTGGAGAGATGCATGGGTGCCCCAGGGCTCTGGGTCTGTGGAGAGATGCATGGGTGCCCCCTGGCTCTGTGTCTGTGGAGAGATGCATGGGTGCCCCAGGGCTCTGTGTCTGTGGAGAGATGCATGGGTGCCCCCGGGCTCTGTGTCTGTGGAGAGATGCATGGGTGCCTCAGGGCTCGATGCATGGGTGCCTCAGGGCTCTGTGTCTGTGGAGAGATGCATGGGTGCCTCAGGGCTCTGTGTCTGTGGAGAGATGCATGGGGTCCCAGGACTCTGTGTCTGTGGAGAGATGCATGGGTGCCCCAGGGCTCTGTGTCTGTGTAGAGATGCATGGGTGCCCCAGGGCTCTGGGTCTGTGGAGAGATGCATGGGTGCCCCAGGGCTCTGGGTCTGTGGAGAGATGCATGGGTGCCCCAGGGCTCGGTGTTGTGGAGAGATGCATGGGTGCCCCAGAGCTCTGTGTCTGTGGAGAGATGCATGGGTGCCCCAAGGCTCTGTGTCTGTGGAGAGATGCATCGGTGCCTCAGGGCTCTGTGTCTGTGGAGAGATGCATGGGTGCCCCAGGGCTCTGTGTCTGTGGAGAGATGCATGGGTGCCCACGGGCTCTGTGTCTGTGGAGAGATGCATGGGTGCCTCAGGGCTCAATGCATGGGTGCCTCAGGGCTCTGTGTCCGTGGAGAGATGCATGGGTGCCTCAGGGCTCTGTGTCTGTGGAGAGATGCATGGGGTCCCAGGACTCTGTGTCTGTGGAGAGATGCATGGGTGCCCCAGGGCTCTGTGTCTGTGGAGAGATGCATGGGTGCCCCAGGGCTCTGGGTCTGTGGAGAGATGCATGGGTGCCCCAGGGCTCTGGGTCTGTGGAGAGATGCATGGGTGCCCCAGGGCTCGGTGTCTGTGGAGAGATGCATGAGTGCCCCGGAGCTCTGTGTCTGTGGAGAGATGCATGGGTGCCCCAAGGCTCTGTGTCTGTGGAGAGATGCATCGGTGCCTCAGGGCTCTGTGTCTGTGGAGAGATGCATGGGTGCCCCAGGGCTCTGTGTCTGTGGAGAGATGCATGGGTGCCCCAGGGCTCTGTGTCTGTGGAAAGATGCATGGGTGCCCCAGGGCTCTGTGTCTGTGGAGAGATGCATGGGTGCCCCAGGGCTCTGTGTCTGTGGAGAGATGTATGGGTGCCCCAGGGCTCTGTGTCTGTGGAGAGATGCATGGGTGCCTCCGGGCTCTGTGTCTGTGGAGAGAAGCATGGGTGCCCCAGGGCTCTGTGTCTGTGGAGAGATACATGGGTGCCCCAGGGCTCTGTGTCTGTGGAGAGATGCATGGGTGCCTCGGGGCTCTGTGTCTGTGGAGAGATGCATGGGTGCCCCCGGGCTCTGTGTCTGTGGAGAGATGCATGGGTGCCCCAGGGCTCTGTGTCTGTGGAGAGATGCATGGGTGCCCCCGGGCTCTGTGTCTGTGGAGAGATGCATGGGTGCCTCAGGGCTCGATGCATGGGTGCCTCAGGGCTCTGTGTCTGTGGAGAGATGCATGGGTGCCTCAGGGCTCTGTGTCTGTGGGGAGATGCATGGGGTCCCAGGACTCTGTGTCTGTGGAGAGATGCATGGGTGCCCCAGGGCTCTGTGTCTGTGCAGAGATGCATGGGTGCCCCAGGGCTCTGTGTCTGTGGAGAGATGCATGGGTGCCCCCCGGCTCTGTGTCTGTGGAGAGATGCATGGGTGCCTCAGGGCTCGATGCATGGGTGCCCCAGGGCTCGGTGTCTGTGGAGAGATGTATGGGTGCCCCAGGGCTCTTTGTCTGTGGAGAGATGCATGGGTGCCTCGGGGCTCTGTGTCTGTGGAGAGATGCATGGGTGCCCCCGGGCTCTGTGTCTGTGGAGAGATGCATGGGTGCCCCAGGGCTCTGTGTCTGTGGAGAGATGCATGGGTGCCCCCTTGCTCTGTGTCTGTGGAGAGATGCATGGGTGCCTCAGGGCTCGATGCATGGGTGCCTCAGGGCTCTGTGTCTGTGGAGAGATGCATGGGTGCCTCAGGGCTCTGTGTCCGTGGAGAGATGCATGTGGTCCCAGGACTCTGTGTCTGTGGAGAGATGCATGGGTGCCCCAGGGCTCTGTGTCTGTGGAGAGATGCATGGGTGCCCCAGGGCTCTATGTCTGTGGAGAGATGTATGGGTGCCCCAGGGCTCTGTGTCTGTGGAGAGATGCATGGGTGCCTCAGGGCTCTGTGTCTTTGGAGATGCATGGGTGCCTCAGGGCTCTGTGTCTATGGAGAGATGCATGGGTGCCTCAGGGCTCTGTGTCTGTGGAGAGATGCATGGGTGCCTCAGGGCTCTGTGTCTGTGGAGAGATGCATGGGTGCCTCGGGGCTCTGTGTCTGTGGAGAGATGCATGGGTGCCCCAGGGCTCTTTGTCTGTGGAGAGATGCATGGGTGCCCCAGGGCTCTGTGTCTGTGAGAGATGCATGGGTGCCCCAGGGCTCTGTGTCTGTGGAGAGATGCATGGGTGCCCCAGGGCTCTGGGTCTGTGGAGAGATCCATGGGGGCCCCAGGGCTCTGTGTCTGTGGAGAGATGCATGGGTGCCTCAGGGCTCTGTGTCTGTGGAGAGATGCATGGGTGCCCCAGGGCTCTGTGTCTGTGGAGAGATGCATGGGTGCCCCAGGGCTCTGTGTCTGTGGAGAGATGCATGGGTGCCCCAGGGCTCTGTGTCTGTCGAGAGATGCATGGGTGCCTCAGGGCTCTGTGTCTTTGGAGATGCATGGGTGCCTCAGGGCTCTGTGTCTGTGGAGAGATGCATGGGTGCCTCAGGGCTCTGTGTCTGTAGAGAGATGCATGGGTGCCTCAGGGCTCTGTGTCTTTGGAGATGCATGGGTGCCCCAGGGCTCTGTGTCTGTGGAGAGATTCATGGGTGCCCCAGGGCTCTGTGTCTGTGGAGAGATGCATGGGTGCCCCAGGGCTCAGTGTCTGTGGAGAGATGCATGGAGGCCTCAGGGCTCTGTCTGTGGAGAGATGCATGGGTGCCTCAGGGCTCTGTGTCTGTGGAGAGATGCATGGGTGCCTCAGGGCTCTGTGTCTGTGGAGAGATGCATGGGTGCCTCAGGGCTCTGTGTCTGTGGAGAGATGCATGGGTGCCTCAGGGCTCTGTGTCTGTGGAGAGATGCATGGGTGCCTCGGGGCTCTGTGTCTGTGGAGAGATGCATGGGTGCCTCAGGGCTCTGTGTCTTTGGAGATGCATGGGTGCCCCAGGGCTCTATGTCTGTGGAGAGATGCATGGGTGCCTCAGGTCTCTGTGTCTTTGGAGATGCATGGGTGCCCCAGGGCTCTATGTCTGTGGAGAGATGCATGGGTGCCCCAGGGCTCTGTGTCTGTGGAGAGATGCATGGGTGCCCCAGGGCTCTGTGTCTGTGGAGAGATGCATGGGTGCCCCAGGGCTCAGTGTCTGTGGAGAGATGCATGGGTGCCCCAGGGCTCTGGGTCTGTGGAGAGATGCATGGGTGCCCCAGGGCTCGGTGTCTGTGGAGAGATGCATGGGTGCCCCAGAGCTTTGTGTCTGTGGAGAGATGCATGGGTGCCCCAAGGCTCTGTGTCTGTGGAGAGATGTATCGGTGCCTCAGGGCTCTGTGTCTGTGGAGAGATGCATGGGTGCCCCAGGGCTCTGTGTCTGTGGAGAGATGCATGGGTGCCCCAGGGCTCTGTCTCTGTGGAGAGATGCATGGGTGCCCCAGGGCTCTGTGTCTGTGGAGAGATGCATGGGTGCCCCAGGGCTCTGTGTCTGTGGAGAGATGTATGGGTGCCCCAGGGCTCTGTGTCTGTGGAGAGATGCATGGGTGCCTCAGGGCTCTGTGTCTGTGGAGAGAAGCATGGGTGCCCCAGGGCTCTGTGTCTGTGGAGAGATACATGGGTGCCCCAGGGCTCTGTGTCTGTGGAGAGATGCATGGGTGCCTCGGGGCTCTGTGTCTGTGGAGAGATGCATGGGTGACCCCGGGCTCTGTGTCTGTGGAGAGATGCATGGGTGCCCCAGGGCTCTGTGTCTGTGGAGAGATGCATGGGTGCCCCCGGGCTACGTGTCTGTGGAGAGATGCATGGGTGCCTCAGGGCTCAATGCATGGGTGCCTCAGGGCTCTATGTCTGTGGAGAGATGCATGGGTGCCTCAGGGCTCTGTGTCTGTGGAGAGATGCATGGGGTCCCAGGACTCTGTGTCTGTGGAGAGATGCATGGGTGCCCCAGGGCTCTGTGTCTGTGGAGAGATGCATGGGTGCCCCAGGGCTCTGGGTCTGTGGAGAGATGCATGGGTGCCCCCTTGCTCTGTGTCTGTGGAGAGATGCATGGGTGCCTCAGGGCTCGATGCATGGGTGCCTCAGGGCTCGGTGTCTGTGGAGAGATGCATGGGTGCCTCAGGGCTCTGTGTCCGTGGAGAGATGCATGTGGTCCCAGGACTCTGTGTCTGTGGAGAGATGCATGGGTGCCCCAGGGCTCTGTGTCTGTGGAGAGATGCATGGGTGCCCCAGGGCTCTATGTCTGTGGAGAGATGTATGGGTGCCCCAGGGCTCTGTGTCTGTGGAGAGATGCATGGGTGCCTCAGGGCTCTGTGTCTTTGGAGATGCATGGGTGCCTCAGGGCTCTGTGTCTATGGAGAGATGCATGGGTGCCTCAGGGCTCTGTGTCTGTGGAGAGATGCATAGGTGCCTCAGGGCTCTGTGTCTGTGGAGAGATGCATGGGTGCCTCGGGGCTCTGTGTCTGTGGAGAGATGCATGGGTGCCCCAGGGCTCTGTGTCTGTGAGAGATGCATGGGTGCCCCAGGGCTCTGTGTCTGTGGAGAGATGCATGGGTGCCCCAGGGCTCTGGGTCTGTGGAGAGATCCATGGGGGCCCCAGGGCTCTGTGTCTGTGGAGAGATGCATGGGTGCCTCAGGGCTCTGTGTCTGTGGAGAGATGCATGGGTGCCCCAGGGCTCTGTGTCTGTGGAGAGATGCATGGGTGCCCCAGGGCTCTGTGTCTGTGGAGAGATGCATGGGTGCCCCAGGGCTCTGTGTCTGTCGAGAGATGCATGGGTGCCTCAGGGCTCTGTGTCTTTGGAGATGCATGGGTGCCTCAGGGCTCTGTGTCTGTGGAGAGATGCATGGGTGCCTCAGGGCTCTGTGTCTGTAGAGAGATGCATGGGTGCCTCAGGGCTCTGTGTCTTTGGAGATGCATGGGTGCCCCAGGGCTCTGTGTCTGTGGAGAGATTCATGGGTGCCCCAGGGCTCTGTGTCTGTGGAGAGATGCATGGGTGCCCCAGGGCTCAGTGTCTGTGGAGAGATGCATGGGTGCCTCAGGGCTCTGTCTGTGGAGAGATGCATGGGTGCCTCAGGGCTCTGTGTCTGTGGAGAGATGCATGGGTGCCTCAGGGCTCTGTGTCTGTGGAGAGATGCATGGGTGCCTCAGGGCTCTGTGTCTGTGGAGAGATGCATGGGTGCCTCAGGGCTCTGTGTCTGTGGAGAGATGCATGGGTGCCTCGGGGCTCTGTGTCTGTGGAGAGATGCATGGGTGCCTCAGGGCTCTGTGTCTTTGGAGATGCATGGGTGCCCCAGGGCTCTGTGTCTGTGGAGAGATGCATGGGTGCCTCAGGTCTCTGTGTCTTTGGAGATGCATGGGTGCCCCAGGGCTCTATGTCTGTGGAGAGATGCATGGGTGCCCCAGGGCTCTGTGTCTGTGGAGAGATGCATGGGTGCCCCAGGGCTCTGTGTCTGTGGAGAGATGCATGGGTGCCCCAGGGCTCAGTGTCTGTGGAGAGATGCATGGGTGCCCCAGGGCTCTGGGTCTGTGGAGAGATGCATGGGTGCCCCAGGGCTCGGTGTCTGTGGAGAGATGCATGGGTGCCCCAGAGCTCTGTGTCTGTGGAGAGATGCATGGGTGCCCCAAGGCTCTGTGTCTGTGGAGAGATGTATCGGTGCCTCAGGGCTCTGTGTCTGTGGAGAGATGCATGGGTGCCCCAGGGCTCTGTGTCTGTGGGGAGATGCATGGGTGCCCCAGGGCTCTGTCTCTGTGGAGAGATGCATGGGTGCCCTAGGGCTCTGTGTCTGTGGAGAGATGCATGGGTGCCCCAGGGCTCTGTGTCTGTGGAGAGATGTATGGGTGCCCCAGGGCTCTGTGTCTGTGGAGAGATGCATGGGTGCCTCAGGGCTCTGTGTCTGTGGAGAGAAGCATGGGTGCCCCAGGGCTCTGTGTCTGTGGAGAGATACATGGGTGCCCCAGGGCTCTGTGTCTGTGGAGAGATGCATGGGTGCCTCGGGGCTCTGTGTCTGTGGAGAGATGCATGGGTGCCCCCGGGCTCTGTGTCTGTGGAGAGATGCATGGGTGCCCCAGGGCTCTGTGTCTGTGGAGAGATGCATGGGTGCCCCCGGGCTCTGTGTCTGTGGAGAGATGCATGGGTGCCTCAGGGCTCAATGCATGGGTGCCTCAGGGCTCTATGTCTGTGGAGAGATGCATGGGTGCCTCAGGGCTCTGTGTCTGTGGAGAGATGCATGGGGTCCCAGGACTCTGTGTCTGTGGAGAGATGCATGGGTGCCCCAGGGCTCTGTGTCTGTGGAGAGATGCATGGGTGCCCCAGGGCTCTGGGTCTGTGGAGAGATGCATGGGTGCCCCAGGGCTCTGGGTCTGTGGAGAGATGCATGGGTGCCCCAGGGCTCGGTGTCTGTAGAGAGATGCATGGGTGCCCCAGAGCTCTGTGTCTGTGGAGAGATGCATGGGTGCCCCAAGGCTCTGTGTCTGTGGAGAGATGCATCGGTGCCTCAGGGCTCTGTGTCTGTGGAGAGATGCATGGGTGCCCCAGGGCTCTGTGTCTGTGGAGAGATGCATGGGTGCCCCCGGGCTCTGTGTCTGTGGAGAGATGCATGGGTGCCTCAGGGCTCGATGCATGGGTGCCTCAGGGCTCTGTGTCTGTGGAGAGATGCATGGGTGCCTCAGGGCTCTGTGTCTGTGGAGAGATGCATGGGGTCCCAGGACTCTGTGTCTGTGGAGAGATGCATGGGTGCCCCAGGGCTCTGTGTCTGTGGAGAGATGCATGGGTGCCCCAGGGCTCTGGGTCTGTGGAGAGATGCATGGGTGCCCCAGGACTCTGGGTCTGTGGAGAGATGCATGGGTGCCCCAGGGCTCGGTGTCTGTGGAGAGATGCATGGGTGCCCCGGAGCTCTGTGTCTGTGGAGAGATGCATGGGTGCCCCAAGGCTCTGTGTCTGTGGAGAGATGCATCGGTGCCTCAGGGCTCTGTGTCTGTGGAGAGATGCATGGGTGCCCCAGGGCTCTGTGTCTGTGGAGAGATGCATGGGTGCCCCAGGGCTCTGTGTCTGTGGAAAGATGCAAGGGTGCCCCAGGGCTCTGTGTCTGTGGAGAGATACATGGGTGCCCCAGGGCTCTGTGTCTGTGGAGAGATGTATGGGTGCCCCAGGGCTCTGTGTCTGTGGAGAGATGCATGGGTGCCTCAGGGCTCTGTGTCTGTGGAGAGAAGCATGGGTGCCCCAGGGCTCTGTGTCTGTGGAGAGATACATGGTTGCCCCAGGGCTCTGTGTCTGTGGAGAGATGCATGGGTGCCTCGGGGCTCTGTGTCTGTGGAGAGATGGATGGGTGCCCCCGGGCTCTGTGTCTGTGGAGAGATGCATGGGTGCCCCAGGGCTCTGTGTCTGTGGAGAGATGCATGGGTGCCCCCGGGCTCTGTGTCTGTGGAGAGATGCATGGGTGCCTCAGGGCTCGATGCATGGGTGCCTCAGGGCTCTGTGTCTGTGGAGAGATGCATGGGTGCCTCAGGGCTCTGTGTCTGTGGAGAGATGCATGGGGTCCCAGGACTCTGTGTCTGTGGAGAGATGCATGGGTGCCCCAGGGCTCTGTGTCTGTGGAGAGATGCATGGGTGCCCCCGGGCTCTGTGTCTGTGGAGAGATGCATGGGTGCCTCAGGGCTCGATGCATGGGTGCCCCAGGGCTCGGTGTCTGTGGAGAGATGTATGGGTGCCCCAGGGCTCTGTGTCTGTGGAGAGATGCATGGGTGCCTCGGGGCTCTGTGTCTGTGGAGAGATGCATGGGTGCCCCCGGGCTCTGTGTCTGTGGAGAGATGCATGGGTGCCCCAGGGCTCTGTGTCTGTGGAGAGATGCATGGGTGCCCCCGGGCTCTGTGTCTGTGGAGAGATGCATGGGTGCCTCAGGGCTCGATGCATGGGTGCCTCAGGGCTCTGTGTCTGTGGAGAGATGCATGGGTGCCTCAGGGCTCTGTGTCTGTGGAGAGATGCATGGGGTCCCAGGACTCTGTGTCTGTGGAGAGATGCATGGGTGCCCCAGGGCTCTGTGTCTGTGGAGAGATGCATGGGTGCCCCAGGGCTCTATGTCTGTGGAGAGATGTATGGGTGCCCCAGGGCTCTGTGTCTGTGGAGAGATGCATGGGTGCCTCAGGGCTCTGTGTCTTTGGAGATGCATGGGTGCCTCAGGGCTCTGTGTCTATGGAGAGATGCATGGGTGCCTCAGGGCTCTGTGTCTGTGGAGAGATGCATGGGTGCCTCAGGGCTCTGTGTCTGTGGAGAGATGCATGGGTGCCTCGGGGCTCTGTGTCTGTGGAGAGATGCATGGGTGCCCCAGGGCTCTTTGTCTGTGGAGAGATGCATGGGTGCCCCAGGGCTCTGTGTCTGTGAGAGATGCATGGGTGCCCCAGGGCTCTGTGTCTGTGGAGAGATGCATGGGTGCCCCAGGGCTCTGGGTCTGTGGAGAGATCCATTGGGGCCCCAGGGCTCTGTGTCTGTGGAGAGATGCATGGGTGCCTCAGGGCTCTGTGTCTGTGGAGAGATGCATGGGTGCCCCAGGGCTCTGTGTCTGTGGAGAGATGCATGGGTGCCCCAGGGCTCTGTGTCTGTGGAGAGATGCATGGGTGCCCCAGGGCTCTGTGTCTGTCGAGAGATGCATGGGTGCCTCAGGGCTCTGTGTCTTTGGAGATGCATGGGTGCCTCAGGGCTCTGTGTCTGTGGAGAGATGCATGGGTGCCTCAGGGCTCTGTGTCTGTGGAGAGATGCATGGGTGCATCAGGGCTCTGTGTCTGTAGAGAGATGCATGGGTGCCTCAGGGCTCTGTGTCTTTGGAGATGCATGGGTGCCCCAGGGCTCTGTGTCTGTGGAGAGATTCATGGGTGCCCCAGGGCTCTGTGTCTGTGGAGAGATGCATGGGTGCCCCAGGGCTCTGTGTCTGTGGAGAGATGCATGGGTGCCTCAGGGCTCTGTCTGTGGAGAGATGCATGGGTGCCTCAGGGCTCTGTGTCTGTGGAGAGATGCATGGGTGCCTCAGGGCTCTGTGTCTGTGGAGAGATGCATGGGTGCCTCAGGGCTCTGTGTCTGTGGAGAGATGCATGGGTGCCTCAGGGCTCTGTGTCTGTGGAGAGATGCATGGGTGCCTCGGGGCTCTGTGTCTGTGGAGAGATGCATGGGTGCCTCAGGGCTCTGTGTCTTTGGAGATGCATGGGTGCCCCAGGGCTCTGTGTCTGTGGAGAGATACATGGGTGCCTCAGGTCTCTGTGTCTTTGGAGATGCATGGGTGCCCCAGGGCTCTATGTCTGTGGAGAGATGCATGGGTGCCCCAGGGCTCTGTGTCTGTGGAGAGATGCATGGGTGCCCCAGGGCTCTGTGTCTGTGGAGAGATGCATGGGTGCCTCAGGGCTCTGTGTCTGTGGAGAGATGCATGGGTGCCCCAGGGCTCTGTGTCTGTGGAGAGATGCATGGGTGCCCCAGGGCTCTGTGTCTGTGGAGAGATGCATGGGTGCCTCAGAGCTCTGTGTCTGTGGAGAGAAATGAATGGGTGCCTCAGGGCTCTGTTTCTGTGGAGAGATGCATGGGTGCCCCAGGGCTCTGGGTCTGTGGAGAGATGCATGGGTGCCCCAGGGCTCTGTGTCTGTGGAGAGATGCATGGGTGCCCCAGGGCTCTGTGTCTGTGGAGAGATGCATGGGTGCCCCAGGGCTCTGTGTCTGTGGAGAGATGCATGGGTGCCCCAGGGCTCTGTCTGTCGAGAGATGCATGGGTGCCCCAGGGCTCTGTGTCTGTGGAGAGATGCAATGGGTGCCCCAGGGCTCTGTGTCTGTGGAGAGATGCCCTGGGGCTCCATGTCTGTGGAGAGATGCATGGGTGCCCCAGGGCTCTGTGTCTGTGGAGAGATGCATGGGTGCCCCAGGGCTCTGTGTCTGTGGAGAGATGCATGGGTGCCCCAGGGCTCTGTGTCTGTAGAGAGATGCATGGGTGCCCCAGGGCTCTGTGTCTGTAGAGAGATGCATGGGTGCCCCAGGGCTCTGTGTCTGTGGAGAGATGCATGGGTGCCTCAGGGCTCTGTGTATGTGGAGAGATGCATGGGTGCCTCAGGGCTCTGTGTCTGTGGAGAGATGCATGGGTGCCTCAGGGCTCTGTGTCTGTGGAGAGATGCATGGGTGCCCCAGGGCTCTGTGTCTGTGGAGAGATGCATGGGTGCCCCAGGGCTCTGTGTCTGTGGAGAGATGCATGGGTGCCTCGGGGCTCTGTGTCTGTGGAGAGATGCATGGGTGCCCCAGGGCTCTTTGTCTGTGGAGAGATGCATGGGTGCCCCAGGGCTCTGTGTCTGTTGACAGATGCATGGGTGCCCCAGGGCTCTGTGTCTGTGGAGAGATGCATGGGTGCCTCAGGGCTCTGTGTCTGTGGAGAGATGCATGGGTGCCCCAGGGCTCTGTGTCTGTGGAGAGATGCATGGGTGCCTCAGGGCTCGATGCATGGGTGCCCCAGGGCTCTGTGTCTGTGGAGAGATGCCCTGGGGCTCCGTGTCTGTGGAGAGATGCATGGGTGCCCCAGGGCTCTGTGTCTGTAGAGAGATGCATGGGTGCCCCAGGGCTCTGTGTCTGTGGAGAGATGCCCTGGGGCTCCGTGTCTGTGGAGAGATGCATGGGTGCCCCAGGGCTCTGTGTCTGTGGAGAGATGCATGGGTGCCCCAGGGCTCTGTGTCTGTAGAGAGATGCATGGGTGCCCCAGGGCTCTGTGTCTGTGGAGAGATGCATGTGTGCCCCAGGGCTCTGTGTCTGCGGAGAGATGCATGGGTGCCCCTGGGCTCTGTGTCTGCGGAGAGATGCATGGGTGCCCCAGGGCTCTGTGTCTGCGGAGAGATGCATGGGTGCCCCAGGGCTCTGTGTCTGCGGAGAGATGCATGGGTGCCCCAGGGCTCTGTGTCTGCGGAGAGATGCATGGGTGCCCCAGGGCTCTGTGTCTGTGGAGAGATGCATGGGTGCCCCAGGGCTCTGTGTCTGTAGAGAGATGCATGGGTGCCCCAGGGCTGGCCGAGTTAACTCATTCACCAAGCTGCAAAGCTGCTGGATTCTGTCGACTTCATCAATGGGTGGAGGTTCTTGGTAGGAAAAAAGAATTGTGTGGTGATATTTTATCGTTTTGCGTGATCCGTTCCATCTATTGGGCCACTGTGCAGAATAGATATAAAGTTACTTGGGAGGGGCAGGGTTTCCTCAACTTACCCATTTTGTTACACTATTGTATCTCAAGTAAAAATCATAATTAATAGAAGAATATATGTAAATTCCTTATCCGCTACCTTATATGTTCTCACTACAGAGCACACTCCCACAGATATGCTAATTTCTAAAGCCTCATTGGTCCTGTAGTTTTAGTCTTCCTTTGTAGGTCTGGGCCTGTAAGCCTCAGAACACAGTGCAGCTGACCGAAGGAACAGGACTGACAGGGAGTCCCCCTTGTGCCGTGGTCAGGGGGGAGATAAGCAACCAGGGTCTTTTAATAGAGGAGCCCACTGCTACCCTCGGCCAACAAACACCCCTCAGCAACATCCTTGCCACAATCTGCTCCATCTGGGTTCTGATCCTTTCAAGGCGCTACCCTGGAAGTCTTTTCTGCTGGAAATGCACTCATTCATTGCTCAAGTTATTAAAAACTGCTTTCAAGAGACTCCTCATCCAGACCCAGAGGTCCTAACTCATCTTACCTCAACCCTAACCTACAACTGTATTTCTGTACATAAGTCTGTATCATGATGTATTTACTATCATTTAATTGTTCAAAACTCATCTTCTCTCTATGTTTTTCACCTAAATCTGGTCATGTCTTGATAGATTATGGGTTACTGTTACCCATTCAGGGAATCCTCTCTCATGGGACCAGAGGCTGCAGTAACTCCCCTTTCAGGATGGGAACATGTTTGCTCTTGGAGACCAAGGACAAGCGATGGGAAAGCCAATAGGTCTCGCATATGCAAGACCTGTTGGCTTTGTCAGTGTTTTTAACCATGTTGTACCGCAACCACCAGCAAGGCTGAAAATGTTTTAAAAAACAAGACTAAGCCACGTTTATTTATAATTATCTTTTTACTTTCAACCATGCTGCACTCCTGCCACTCAGCTGTACAATATGGCTTAAAACATTCCAAAGCCAAATAGTAGAGCTATTTGGAATTGTCAATGTTTCCTTTGCTATGTTGTACAGCTGCAAGTTTTTCAAAGAGTGCCATGAATTGACCACCGTTGACTGCTTCATATCATCATAGCAGTTTTTTTTTTTTATAACTTTTAGCATGCTGCAGCATGTCTAAAAACATCGGCAAAGCCAATAGATTTCCTTTGCAATTAAAAATAGGTAAAACAATTGACCTTGTGCGCCATCGGTGATGCAGAATGCGTAAGTTAAATTGTTTTAATTATTTATTTACTTACTTTACTCCATTCCGCTGTATGTCGGAGTCCACTAACCCCACCCTGCACCTCCCCCGCTCCACAGCACTCCCTCGGCGAGCCACCACTGGTGCACAGCAGAGCCCTCCCCGATTTTGCATACCTTCTAGGCAGGTGCAGTGACGTTGGAAGGCGGCAAAGAAGCATGACTGGAAAGAGTGTGAAACCGGAGCAGGATATGTGCATGACAGACAGAGGGAGCGAAAGTGAGTTTAGGGATACGTGTGTGTGAGATAAAGGGATGGTTAGAGAAGAATGGGGCAGGAAGAAGGAGGGAGTGGGGAATAGAGGACAGTTGCGATTTTTTGAGGAAGAGACTAGAGCAGATTGGACGAAGGAGAGAGCTGGGGGATTTAATGTTGGAGACTGATTCTATGTCAGGACAGGAGGCTCCGATTATGCTAGTCTCATTTCTTTATTTAGAAATGCCCAGCAGCCATGTAAAAAACCACATTACCCAGAAACACTTGGGTGATAACCATAGAGTCTGCACTATAAATAGGTATGTAGACAATCCCACTTCCTCTTTCTTTGCTGCTCCGCAGCCAGTTAAGTGTTCTTACCTTACTATTGTTATTGTGGTTATTACTCTTGTATCTGCTTGACTTCCCGCATTGTTTGTGCCTTATATTGCGCTGTGCTTGCGCTTTCTCGCCGCGTTCTGCTTTATTGCCTCCGTTTCGGTGTGACGCGGTCGGGTGCGAGGCATCTCCACCCAGAGGTCGGGCGCTTTGTGCCCGTACTCCTTACTTCATGTGGAGTGGAGTTTTGGGGTCCGGACAGCCTCGCGCTGCTGTTTCCTGGTAGGCGGCCGGTCAACGCGCAAGCGCGTTTTATTGTTTCCGGCGCTCCGTGTTTTCTTCCTTCGCCGGAGCCTCACAGAAGGACATCCTTCGCGACGTTAACGCCCACAGCCTCCAGGATTGACCCTTTTGACGCCAGTGTCTGACAAAAGGCTCTGGTTGTAAGAATTTGCATAGGCTTTGCCTAGAGTGACGTTTTTTGTGTGGCAGTGAGCCCTCCCTCCACTCTTTATTATTATTCACCTGTGGTTTTACTACAGTTTGGCTTGCTTCGAATTTTGCCTTTGGCATTACTTATATTTACCTTCCTCATTTTGTGGGAATACTTGCACGAACATCGTGCATCATGAGTGAATACTATTATGAGGAGGAAGGGGAATTTGATGAAGAGTCTCCTGACACCATGGAGCAGGATCTTGTGGAGGCTTTAGACCGAGGAGTCCAACACTCCATGAATAAAGCCCTTGTACGTGCTATTACGCCTCTGAAGCGGCACTTGACCAAGTATGCCCAACAGCAGGGTTGGGTCCCTGCGGCCACGAAGTCCTTTTCTTCTTCTCCTGGTAATCCGCATGCTTCGGACTTCAGGAAGGTGGCGCAGTCTTTGTCATCTGCCAAGCCTGCTACTATTGTGGAGGATGACGAGAGTGATGAACAGCAATCCTCTTCGTCCTCGGACCCCGCTCCTCCCCCTCCCAAGAAGAAAAAATGTAAGGAGCATTTTGTTGACGCATCATCACACCCTCCAGTGCTTACTTTCAAACTTGCGGACATTGTCCATCCCCAGTCTACGGCATGGCTACCGTCCCCAGCAGTGACGGAGTACGTCCAACAACACATACGTCAGCCATTCGAGAAGGAGGTACGTGCCCGCCTCCGTTCTGAATGCCCACGGCCCGATTTGGCAGACCACCTGGCTGAGACTCCTCCCACCATGATAACATATTGGCACAAATTTGCGAAGGATCCGAAGAAGGGTCTTGACAGGTCTTGGCGGGCATGCCAAGACAAGGTTTTAGATCTCTTGGGGCCCCTCACCAAGATGTTAGATCTTGGATTTCTGGCAAAGAGTACTAACAGGATGGTTGACCCTGATGAACTCATTGAATGGGCTCAACGCGCCATTTGCCAGTTGGGGAATGCCAACAGCGCACTCTCTAGCGAGAGGCGCCGCTCAATCCTGCTCAAGCTAGACCCTAAGCTGGCAGAACTGGCGACATCTGAGTCGGGCCCTGCTGCCCAGGGTCTGCTTTTCGGGCAACCTTTCTTAAAGGAGTTGACCAACTTCGTCAATACTTTCAGTGGCCTGGATAAAGCCCAAGCATCTCTGCGCCGGACCTTTCGTCCGGTTTTCAACAGGGCCGGAAGAAGTAGGGGACGTTCCTCCGGCCGTGGTCATCAACAGCCCTCCCAAAGAGGGTATCAGTCCCAGCGAGGAGGCCAACAGGATTCGGGCTATACCCAGCGCTCCAACTTCTATCCATCGAGAAAAGGCCGTGGACAGTATAAAAAAGGACGTTCCGCTGGCTCCTCCGGCGGATATCACGATTCCGCCACTTCAGGTGAGAATTCTTCCTGCATGCAGTGTTGTTCTGGGGGGCAGGATTCGCCTTTTTCTAGAGAACTGGCGATCAATCTCCAGCGATGCATGGGTGCTGGAAACGGTTCAGGACTTCAAACTAGAGTTCTATCAGCCAATCCGTCAGTCCCATCCTCCCTTTCCCCTCTATTTCTCAAAACGAAGTCAAGAGTTCATCACAGAGGAACTCAGGGCTCTGGAATTGAAAGGGGCGATTGTGCCAGCAGTGCGCCACCCTCAGGGTTTTGCCAGCTCAGTCTTCCTGGTGGAGAAGAAGGGAGGGGGATCGAGGTTAGTTCTCAATCTGAAGGAGTTCAATGCGGGAGTGGTTTACCGTCACTTTAAGATGGAAGGCATCCATCTGTTGAGGGATCTCCTCAGGGAACGGGATTGGATGGTCCGACTGGACCTCAAAGATGCGTATCTCTCTGTTCCAATTTTCCCGCCCCATTGCCGCTTTCTACAGTTTCAGTGGCAGGGGACTTGGTATCAATATCAGGTTCTTCCCTTCGGCCTTTCGTCAGCACCATGGTGCTTCACGAAACTGTTGCGTCCGGTTGTGGAGTCCCTTCGCAGTCGCGGAGTCCGCTTGATCATCTATTTGGACGACATCCTCCTTCTGGCGGATTGTGCTGTCAAGCTGATGACTCATCTGGAGTGGACGGTCGACCTTCTTCAGTCTCTCTGGTTTTTAGTGAATGTTCCCAAATCTGTACTACGTCCTACTCAGGTGATAGATTTCTTGGGTTTCCAGATCAATTCCCTCTCCTGCCAACTTCTGTTACCTCGTCAGAAGATTCGATACATCAAACGGGAATTGAATTCCGTTGTCTCGAGTCCGACAGTGTCATTGAGATCATTAGCACGAGTTGTCGGTCTTTTTGCGTCTTCCCTGCAGGCGATATTTCCGGCTCCACTGCATTACCGGGCATTGCAGCGTCTGAAGATTCAACATCTTCAGAGGAGCCTTCGTTATTCCGACCACATTCCTCTATCAGAGGAAGCGAAGTCGGAAATGAAGTGGTGGTTGGATCACATGGAGGCCTGGAATGGCAGGGCTCTTTTCGGATCCTCTCCGGAGATTGTGATCGGGTCGGATGCCAGCCGTTGGGGCTGGGGGGCCCGCTGCGGCCCGATCTCGACAGGGGGACGATGGTCCCCGCAGGAACTTTCACTCCACATAAATTGTTTGGAGTTACTGGCGGGATCGTTCGCGATCAAGTGTCTGTCTTCTCTTCAGTCCCGCTGCTGCATACTTCTCCGGATGGACAATGTATCAGCAGTCCGGTACATCAACAAGCTGGGAGGGACTCGGTCGAAGTTGTTGGCGGAGATAGCCAAGGAGTTTTGGCACTATTGTCTTCACAACAAGATCACAGTTATTGCGGAATACCTTCCGGGTTGCCGCAATCTTGTAGCGGATTGGAACTCCAGGTATCTGAGGGACTTCAGCGACTGGAGACTCCATCCTCGTGTGTTCCGCCAGCTTCTCCGGGCATGGGGCCCTTGTCTGATCGACCTCTTTGCGTCCCGTCTCAACTCCCAACTTCCCCGGTTCTTCAGCTGGAGACCGGATTCGGAGGCTCTGGCAACGGATGCTTTCCTTCAGCAGTGGCCGTCCTCCCTATGTTATGCGTTTCCCCCGTTTATGATGATCCCCAGGGTTCTGGCCTATGCGACTCGCTTTCAGGCGGAGTTAATTCTGATTACTCCTCTGTGGCGGGCTCAACCGTGGTTCCCTGTTCTCCTGGAAATGGCATGTGCATTGCCATTTCTTCTGCCTCAGAAGCGGAATCTCCTGTTAGATCCGCTTCAGAATCCGCATCCCCTGGTTCAGTCAGGCTCTCTCCTTCTCCTGGGGTGGTGGATTTCGGGGAATGTTGGGTGGTGTCAGGCCTTTCTGCGGACGCTACCAGATTCCTCAGCAACGCCTGGGCCCCAGCTACTCACAAACGTTACAGAGGTTCATGGAAACATTGGAGTGATTGGTGTGCTCAACGGCAAGTTGATCCAACATCAGCTGAGGTCTCTTTGATTGTCAATTTTTTGGCTTCTCTGTCTTCAGCTTCTGGTTTGGCGTACCGTACAGTCAACAACTTCCGTTCCGCAATTTCGGCGGGCCATCTTCCTGTTGATGGGAAGCCTGTGGGGGAACATCCTCTGGTGTCTAAAATCCTTAAGGGTATTCGAATGGCTATTCCTCCACGTCCCAAATATGTTTCTTTATGGGACGTTTCGGTTGTCTTACGTTTTTTGGAAGCCTGGCCAATCAATTCTTTGCTTTCTCGTAAACAACTCTTGGCCAAGCTTACTATGTTGCTGTGTTTGCTTTCCTGCAAACGGATTTCAGACGTTCGTGCGTTAGATCTTGCTGGACGCAGTTTCACTCCTGAAGGGGTTATATTTCGCCTTTCCAGGCGCACAAAAACTAATACTGAGATTATTTCTTACCCTTCTTTTCCTGCTCGTCCCAACCTTTGTGTTGTCCAATGCCTTAAAGATTATGAGGTGAGTACTTCGCTTCTTCGCTCTGATATGCAAGGTCAATTGTTGATTGCATTACAAAAGCCTTTCCGCCCCGTTACTCCTGCTACATTGGCTCGCTGGGTACGGTGGCTTATGGGGGAGGCGGGCATTGATGTTTCTGTATTTGGTGCTCATTCTGCTCGTGGGGCCATGGCCTCTAAAGCCTTTTCATTGGGAGTCACCTTGGGGGACATTATGAAAGCTGCTGATTGGTCAACAGATTCTGTATTTAAGACTTTTTACTTTAAGCCTGTTGTTACTGTTGCTTCTGTGGTGTTGGATGAGCTTTAAACAAGCATAATCGGAGCCTCCTGTCCTGACATAGAATTCAAAATTTGCAAACATTCGTGACAAGAATTTTCAATTCTATTAAGGACTAGGAGGCGAGGATTATCCCACCCGTGGTTTATACATTGTGTTTACTGACAAATGTTTATGCATTATTCTGTTACAACAGTATCTATTGCCTTGTCTTCTTTCCCACCCTTGTTTCGACATGTTCCTGTATATGCTGGACGTGTATTACGGCTTTGTGTCTATTTTCAGGATCGGATCCCAAATGACGTGCCTGCGGTGCAACGTGGATATTCCTGTTTTCTTCTTTGAAGATTGTTCCTGGTTTCTGCCTTCGGCTGCTGCTGTTTTGGAACTTTCCGTCAATTTCCCTGGACTGGGGTTCGCTTTTGTATTGACTTTGTTGAACTGTTTGCTGTTTCCTGGATTTACTCCTCACCAAAGAAAGAGGAAGTGGGATTTTCTACATACCTATTTATAGTGCAGACTCTATGGTTATCACCCAAGTGTTTCTGGGTAATGTGGTTTTTTTACATGGCTGCTGGGCATTTCGAAATAAAGAAATGAGACTAGCATAATCCTCGCCTCCTAGTCCATAATAGAATTGAAACTTCTTGTCACGAATGTTTGCAAATTTTGAATTACCCAGCTATAGAGGGGTCAATAATGGGAAATGTAGCAGAGTTTAAGCACAGAAGAGTAGGGACACCTCCTGACATGGCAACATCTGAACATAACGCCTCTCCAAAAATAGACTCCCAGGAAACACCCAGCGATTCAGCTGAGCGTACACAGCATAGAGAACGAAACAACTCCTCCATGCATGCTTATTTTGCCGGCATCCAAAGCAGCAGTGGCAGCGCATAATGTAAACTGTGGGAACTGTGATCCAGAGTACAATTGGGGGCGGGGTCAGAGACGTGACTAAAACGAACAAAGTATTCTATACCTATTTTGTTGATCTATCTACATATAAAATATAATGCACAAGAATAAATGTAGCTAAAATGTATATTTGGGAAACGCATTTTTTTATTAAGGAATTAAGGAAGGTAGATGGGTAATACGATCACTTCAGATGTCTGTGGGTGTAACCCAACAATGGCACCCATAGCCATGTGTCCTACAGCAAACAGTGCCACACTTTTCACAGGGAAGAGTGCCATAGCCCCAGAGAAACGTGCTATCGACTGACTCAATAGCCACGACTTAAAGTGTCATGAAGCCACGCCTCCTACTGAGAAGGGTGCCATTGACTGCACCCATAGTTGACCTAACATAACTAGTCAATGGAAGTAGCTTGTAGCACACAGGCCTGTGCTTCCATTCCGACAGAAGCAGATCTCAAAGTTGCCACACATACAATTGCAAAAAAATTAAAGTAAAGTGGGCCAGGGACCTAAGGTCCCAGCACTGTGCTCTGAGGCAGATACACATTGGCCAGTGTTACCAAACAGTATATGCTTTTTAACCACAAAAACAGTTTTCATGTTCTGCAAGGAGCCAGGCCTCGTGCCTCTGACTAAAAGCGTGGACGGAAGGTCAGCAAATTTAGACAAAATCAATAATAAGCACACAGACCTTCCAACACAGGCATATGGCTTTGAACTATTTTGTAATCATTGGGGATGCGGTGAACACCTTTCTGGACACCCCTTGAACTCATGAGGCAGGCCTCATGAGAAACTGGATGAAGCCATTGGCTTACATGAAAGCGATCAGTGTTGTTGCAAGGGTGCCATTGATAGCAATGCGAACATGGAAACATGGCCCACCTGAATTCTGCTTGGACTGTAAAATACGACCATGATTGAGGAACAATGTGCCCCTCACACCTGTGGTCCCCGGTGCCACTATACCTGCTGCACCACAGAATGTTACGCTCCTGCAAACCAATCGTCTAGCTCCCTGCGTGCTCTTGTCGAGGATTCGGCTTGCCATGGAACTGCCTCTCGCGGACTCTTAGTTGCACCAACTGGGCTGGCGTGAGTGGTAGCTGTAACTGGCCTGGTGTTCAAACTCTGCCTGAGCCATAAAGATTTTCGTATACACTAGACTGACATGCAAAGGACTCCCTCAATCCATACTGGCAGTTTGGAAGCACAGATCTAATGTGCAACCTATTATACCATAGCAGGAAACAGCAGCCTGTACGTTAGAAGAGACTGACTCCTTGCCCTACCCCCTGTGCGGACACCAGCTTACTTCATTCAAAGCCCACAGCCTTTCAAAGGAGCCAGACTTTCAAAATAACTGGGCCCTTATTTATGAGGCCTTGCGTCAGTTTTGCGCCGCCGGTGCGTCACTTTTTGTGACGCACCAACGGCGTAAAATATGCGCCTTGTTGCGCCATATTTAAAAAGTGACGCATTGTGCAAGCGGTCCCTCCCACCCCCACCAACCAGCAGTCACGAACCAGGATGTAAGACCTCCATATTTTCCAATACCAACTGCAAACAAGTGCATGGAATTTTTTGAGACTACATGGTTTAGCATGCATTGTAATACCTGTTTTTTCCATGACGCCCTGGGTTAGCCGACGCCCGGATCACGGTATCATGCAGGGCCGGACTGGGAACCAAAACGGCCCTGGCAAAGTGCTTGCCCCCCCCACCCCCCTTCCCCCGGGGGTTGGGGGTGCCGCCGAGCTCTTTGCCAGGGCCGGTTTTCAGCCGATTTTGTTACAGGGCCGATTTTGCAGCTCAGGAGTTTGCCCGGTGCCCGCTATGGCCAGTCCGACCCTGGTATCATGGGGTGCAGCGCTTTGTTTAACCGACGTGCAGCCACTTACTTTTGCTTTCTCTTGCAGAGCAACAACAGTGGAAAGTGACGGCTGGAAAAGCAAAGCGACAGGAAGGTTGGGAGAGAGGCCGGGGACGGGGTGGAACTAATGGAGTGAGAGGTTAAAAAAATGGAGGTGTGCGAGCCGTGCCATGCAAAATAAAAGAAAGGCGCATCCGCCATACTCAAAGATACAGCTCGGCACCCCGAGCTGCAACACTTATACAAAAGAGTTTTTCAGAAATAACACAAGACCAATGGAAGCAGATGGAAACTGTGCTTGGGCGGTGCACTTGTACGAGAAAACTGAAGTGACATGTCGCTGCATGAGCCATTTAGGAAGCAGCTAAAAAGAGCACACTGCACTGAACCAATGGGAAGCCAGCAGGCGGGAGCTAAGTCCTTTTGAGTACAGCAGGTCTTGCAGACAGCGCATGTGCACTGCCTAGGCTTGAGCTAAAAAGGGGACCAACAGACTCTTTAATACAATCCTGGACCTGTTGATTCTACAGAAGAAAGACGCCCTGCTGCACTGCTGCTTAAGGCCAGCCATGTTTGCTGAGGAGGGAGACTCGACCTGACTGAAGTAACTCCAAGGGTCAATTGATTGACCTCCTGTTCCGAGCTATAGGGACTCAAAAAGCTTCAAAGGACTCTCTGCAACTTCCTAGCTAACCTGCTGCGCTAGACCTGCCTGGACCTGTAACTGGACCTGCTGAGCTCTGCTGGCCTCTGCTGCAGTGAGATCCTGATCCTAAGAGGTACCCCTCAGGTCATGGACCTTTGGTGTGGCATCAGTGGAACTCCTCTGATACTGACATTTTGGGGTCTTGGTTTGCGTCAACACAAAGCTCTGGTGTACCGAACTCTTAGAACTACAGTGACCGCCAGCGATGACCAGCAATGCAAGAACTGAACTTCGTGCTACAGCATCGACAGCATGGATCTCCAGGAACTACTGTCCACAACCCCTGACAGGATCTTCTTGAGACCCTCTCCACGCGAATGGAACTCTTTGCACTGGACTTTGAAAAGAAAATGTTTCCGCTGAACTAACCTGGTCCTTGTATCTGGCCCACGGTCTGGCCCACGGTCCATTGTGGCCATCCTGAACTTGTGGCTTTCACCCGGTGTCTCTCGGCCAGATAACCGTGAATGTGTTTTTAGGTGCTATACTTACCTGAAATCTTTAAAATTGCATATCGCCAGTCTTACTGATTTGATATGTGTTATTTTGGTCTCAAATAATTTATTAGGTTTATTAAATTTTACACTATATTTCTAAATTGGTGTGGGATTTTTCTTGTGTTGTATTTTCACCTTATTACTGTTTGTGTGCTGTATAGATACTTTACACATTGCCTCTCAGTTAAGCCTGACTGCTTTTGTACCTAGCTACCAGAGGGTTAAGCACAGGGTAATTTAGCTACTTTTTTGTAGTTTACCCTGACACGGATTGTGGCTGTTGCTTAAGAAGGCCTCACAACCCCCTCAAGCAACCCAATTTCTCACAAATAAATTTTTATTACTCAAATGCTATCTTCCTAGAGAGATATCGAGTTATGAATGATATAACACATATCTTCTCTTACCCCAATACATTTTTCAACCAGCTTATCAGATTCTTTGTTAAAAGTGGAACTGTTATTTGAAACACACACCAGCAGCAGGGCAATCTGTGACCCCGACTCACTACCGACTCCTTGAGGGTCTCTCTTCAGAACGACCGGCGGGGGCGAACATAGCCCCGCAATTGAGGTACTTTCAGGATCTTGGGGTGCAGCTGTTGGGGAGCACGGGCGAGCCAGCCGTGGAGCAGCTGTTGGTGGCAGCGCGCCCCTGCCTATGACGGACCCTCCGCCTGCTGTGCCAACAAGCGGACCCCCCCTTTGCCATTTGTATATTGAATCCCATGCAACAGCCTGAAGCTAGGACCCGAGGTTGCAGCCCTCCCGACTGGCAGCCCCAGCTATCCTGCCGCTTCACTAAGGTGGCGCTGAGACCCTGCGCCGCTGTTGCGCTCCGACCATAATGGGAGTGCATGAAGGGAGGGTTGCATACCACAACACCATAGGCATCGATTGTGACCTCGCCTAGACAGACTGCTGACAACAATCTCCGTACTAATTTGAGGCCGGTCGGGGTTGCCAACTGTGGTTCAATGAACTGTGTCGACACAGCCTCTCTGTCTATTCCTCCGTTGTTTCCCCATGTAACCAACCGCTGGGATTTGGCTGGTCACCTACGCCTTCCTTCCCCACGGACTGGATCAGGAGCGGATTGGACTGTGACGAGTGGCCTCAGTGCCCAGTGAGACACACCCTAGAGGGCTGGGGAGGCCTCTGGGCTTGAGCTCCCATTGTTCTACTTACCTGCTTTGGCTCCAACCTTGTGGTGATTGGGACAGGGTGCGAGACATTCAGTGTCACTCTTATTACACCTGCCCTAGAGCAAAACACTTCTTCACCCAATCACCTATCCTATAACCTGCGTCCATCTGTGACACACTTCAGCTGCTATAATAGAGCACAATAAGGGGACTGGGACCAGGGGGCCGAAACCAGTCCAAACCAACAAGCTGGATTGGTACACGGTGACCAAAGATTTGCAGCAGGGCCGTCCATCAGATGAAGCAGCAAGGGGATGCCCTGGAGAAGGAGAGTTCGAGCTCCCTCTCAAAGACGTCATGGCAGCCATCACAGGTATCAAGACCTCCCTAGACTCAGTGGCTATTGATATTAACCTCATCAGGGACGACATGGGGAAATTCAACGAAAAAGTGAAGCAGGTGGAAATCACAACCACCCGCTTAGTGGGTGATGTCACACAGTTGCAGAGGAAGGTCCAGGAACTGCAGGAATCCCAAAATCGCATGGACCTCAAGTTGGATGACTACGAAGGATGACTTCCCCGCAACAATCTCCGTATCGTAGGAGTTCTGGAAAAAGCAGAGGGGCAATTTCCAAACCTGTTTGTTGAGGACCTTATCCTCAAACACCTGCAACACAAAGGCCTCAGTAAATTTTTTATGATCGAGTGGGCCCACAGGATCCCGGGCGGCCGACCCAAATCTGGTGCTCCTTCGCGGCCCATGTTGGCTCGTGTCCTGAACTACCGGGACAGGGATGTGATCCTCCAAAATTCCAGGGCCAACGCTCCCCTACGATATGACAATGCTGAAATCTCCTTTTTCCCCGACTTCATGCCGAGGGTGCAGCAGCAGAGGAGATCATTCCTGTCTGCTAAATGTGACCTGAGAGAAAGGGGCCTGAAATACTTGATGATGTTTCCAGTGCACCTCCGAGTCGAGGCGGAGGGGAGAGCGTGGTATTTTGATCGTCCTGAGGCAGTTGCAGACTGGATTTACTTCCAAGGGACTAAAAACCCAATGGAGCGAGTAGCTGGAGGCATGAGGACAGTGGACCGGCCTGAGACGGAGTTTCGAATGATGGTCACCTTTTTGAGAAGTAAAGGGAACATTTAGTGCAGGGCTGGTTGGGGCGGAGGGATGACTGTACATTTCTTATCAGGGTCTGCTGCTTTACCTGTGACCTTACGTTTAATGTTCAACAAGGGTGTGACAGTAATGTAGTATAGGGCAGGACGCGGAGCCTACTGCTGCCCCCACTGTTTTTTCTTCCTTTGAATTTTAGGGTGACAGGCACTCTGCTGGGTTTTTTTTTCTTTCGATGGGCAGTTTCGAGCTCAGAGGGCAGGGCAGCGGGTGGGGGATTGTTACGTTGGGGTATTTTCTTTAGTCATGCTGTGTTCTTGTGTTTATTATTCTCGGCATTATTTTGATGGTGCAATCCTGTCTGTGGCTGTGGCCACTATGGCGCTCAACAAGCAAGACAATGAGTATGCGGCGTAACAAGGAAGTCAAAATCTTAAGTTAGAATGTTAACGGGTTGGGGGACAAAATCAAGCGTAGTATTGTATTGCAATATGTAAAGAGATTGGCACCAGATATTGTATTGCTGCAGGAAACTCACCTAATTGGTAACACATGTAAAGCGATGCACAGGTGGGGTTACTCGATGGTGGCACATGCTGGTTTTACGTCCAATTCCAGAGGGGTGGGCATCATGCTAAAGAAGTCATTCCCATTACTAACTACGTCTACACATGTGGATGACCGCAGCAGGTATGTTGGTATCACGGGCACTTGGGAGGGCCAAACCATAACCTTTATGTCAGTGTATGCACCGCCAGGGTTACAGGCCGCAACATTTTCTGGTCTTAGCACATTACTGCTGGAACTACCGGATGGGCATCTAGTGCTCGGTGGCGACTTCAACTCCATAATATCGGATCATTGGGCAAACATCTTCCACGCACAATCCCTCACACCGCACACTCCTTCTCTAGCTTCTTGGAAGCGATAGGGTTAGTGGATGGTTGGAGGACGCACCACCCCGACAAGATCCAGCACACCCTCCATTCTGGAGCTCATAACAGCCTATCTCGCTTGGACTATATAATTGACCCGGCTCCACAGGTTACGGATATCCACGAGATTCGGCATCTAGCTAGGGGCATTTCTGACCACTCCCCCCTCTGGGTCCACATTGTTCTCAACCACTCCCAGGCTGGACGTGTTGCCCCCATTAATCCCTGGTATCTAAGAAGCCAGAAAATACGCAAAAACCTGATCAAATCCTTTCACAACTACTTTTTAGAAAACAACCATACTGTTGACTCTCCGCAAATGTTATGGGAAGCCTTTAAAGCAGCGGTCCGAGGTGAGGCTCTCTCTCTTATAGCGGGATCTTAAAAAGACAAGCTAAAAGACATCTCCGATGTTGTGCACAGGATTTGTCATCTTGAGCAGGACGTTAATTCTGATCCGTCACCGGATACGCTACATACACTGCGTTTCCGACAGGACGAATACAGGGCACTGGTTACCGACCGTGCAAAGTTACTGGGGCAAGACAGACTGGACCGACTTTATGACTGGGGAGATATGGCGGGGAAATTAATCGCCGGGCTGGACAAAAAGGACCATGCCAGTAGACTTGTCCCGGAACTAACTGGCGCTGAGGGATCCCCCATAACAGATCCACAAGACATAGTCAACCACTTTGCAACGCACTTTCACAAAGTCTACAGCTCCGTCGCACCATATTCCGAGACAGACTCTTCCGAACTCTTAAGAGATATCGCCCTCCCAGTGCTGTCGGACGGTGATCGGGCATTCATGGACAGTGCCCTCTCCACCGATTAAATAGCGACCGCAATCCGAGTGCTTCACACTGGCAAGGCTCTCGCCCCCGAACAGTATCCCGATTGAACTTTACAAGCTCTGTCCGGACAAATTAGG
The DNA here is from genome assembly GCF_964263255.1 of Lissotriton vulgaris. NCBI lineage: Eukaryota > Metazoa > Chordata > Amphibia > Caudata > Salamandridae > Lissotriton > Lissotriton vulgaris. The sequence goes on from NC_141693.1 coordinate 1,941,526,064, forward strand.
CCCATACCTGAAATGTATGTTCGAAAACAGCTTGGAACTCGGTTCACTCCCCCTAGTCAAAGAATTGCAACCATTGTCGCAATTCATAAGGAAGGGAAACCAAAACCTGACTGCGCCTCCTATCTGCCTATTTAGTTGCTTAATGCTGAACCTAAAATCTTGGCCAAAGTGCTTGCAAACAGGCTGCTCAAGGTGATAAGCAGTCTGGTACACCCGGATCAATCGGGGTTCATGCCCAGGAGAAGCACTGCTTTGAGCCTGTGCAGAGTCCATGGGGTTCTGGGTAGGGCACCGACCATCTGTGAAGATGCCGTCATTGTCTCCCTCGATGCCACCATGGCTTTCGATACAATTGAGTGGCCCTACCTCTTTGCTGTCCTCATGAAGTTGGGGTTTAGGCCGGTTTTCAGCCGGTCGGTGCGCTTGCTTTACAGCCTCCCTATGGCACAGGTAGTTGTCAATAACAAAAAATCGGAAACTTTTTACTTAGCCGAGGGACCCTTCAGGGATGTCCCCTCTCTCCCTTGTTATTCGCCTTGGCCCTCGAGCCCCTTGGATTTGTCAGGACGTAATGATTCGTGGTATGCGGTGATCGGCAGATTGGGAGGATCGTATCTGCCTATATGCTGACAACATCCTTCTATATCTTACATCACCCAAAAGGTCCCTGATCGCTGTATTTGACATCTTGGCCATCTTTGGCAGATACTTCGGGTTTTGTATAAATTGGCAGAAATCTCTCCCATACATCCTCTGTGGATACTAACCCCCAATACCTCATAACTGCCCCATCCCAATAGTTTCAGAAGGATTCAAATACCTGGGTATATTCATCTCGCTTGATAGCTCACTCCGATTTGCCTGCAACCCTGTTCCCCCGCTGCAAAGGCTCAAACGTGATATTGCCAACTGGAAATCACTCCGACTCTCTTTGTTGGGAAAGGCCACCCTTTTTAAAATGATGTCCCTGCCCGACTCCTCTATGCTCTCCAGAACTCGGCCGACCCTGTCCCAAACTCATACTTCAAAGAAATAGAGGGGCTAAAGCGGGACCTTCTTTGGGATGGGAGACCACGTATCGCCTTACCAAAACTTACACTCAGCTGCTATGATGGGGGTATCGGCTTGTCCGACATCAAAAAATACTATTGGTCAGCACAACTTATAGCAATAAACCATTGCACCTATCGGCGGCCCGACGACACAGGGTTCAACATGGACAGATGGATCCTCCTAAATGGAACCTACAACCGAGCCCCATACTCTAAACCGAACAGGTATCCACTTACTGGTCCCACTAACCACACAGTCAAGATCTGGCATTTAGCAATCACATCATTAAGCTGGAGCAATAAACTGACTCTTGCCACGCCAGAGGCTGGGTGACTTGGGAAATTCCAAAGGATTTGATAGGTGGGATCTAATTGGCATCTCCTACATTAGAGATCTTTGGGACAAAAATAACGTGAAGACCTTTGCATCCTTCAGCGACAGTACAAAATGACAGAGTCGGAGCGTTTTAGTTACTTGCAAATCCGACACATACTGCGCACAGCATTGCCTCGTGACTCCTCCCCGCCAGACTATTCCCTCTTAGAGGACAGATTACTCGATGGCCACCTACCTGAATAGGCTATTTCTTTGACTTATAGAAATCTCGTTAACAACATAGAAGATCCCCTACTGTCTCTACGAGAGAAATGGCTTGGAGATGCGATCGAATTAGATGACGAAAATTGGCAGACAGCAGTCTCCTCCCCCAAAACTGTTGCCATTCCAGTGTGTCTCCGCCTGGTGCAACTAAAAGTACTACATAGAATTTACATCACAGGCCCCCAATTGACACACACACGGGCACGTTCATACACATCATATGGCATTGCGACCCAATCCAGGAGTCCTGGCACAAAATTCACGAAACAATGAGCGAAACACTAGAAATTGAAATTAAACCAGAGGCCCCTAGATGCCTCCTCAACATCTGGGAACCCACGGACCTCAACGGACATGCCATACAATGGGTCATTATGGGCTGTATGATTGCTAAGAGAAACATCGCCCAACTCTGGGGGGCGACACATGCTCCTAAAGTTGCGGATTGGAAGAAAGATCTCGATTGGTGTATGCTAAGGGAAAAGACAGTGTACACAGCCCGGGGATGTTCCCGGAAGTGGTCTCAGATTTGGGCTCCATGGAACGAACATTGAGGCAATATATGTGCTCCTCCCTGTGATCCTGATTGTGATGATCCTCCCTCCCTGTGATTTCCATACATTATCCTACTGTATTTGTATTTGCCTTGATTTTGCTGTGACTCCTGTTATTGACCTATGTGAAATTATACCTCTATGTCGTGTATGTTTAATAAAAAATGTTTTTTTATTTTTTTTATGTGGAACTGTTAAGCAGAAGAGAAGGCAAACTGCTATTAATCAATGCATTTCGGATGTTTAACCCGAAGACTAAGGGTGGAAGAATCAGATTTAGTAAACTAATAAGGTGTACGGATGTACGTTGACACATCTGCCAATCAAGCTCAAGACTTAGGGGGTCATTAGGATCTCGGGCAGATCACCACCCCCGCATGGCTGTGGCGATCTGCCCGCCACCCATTTCCCCTGCATTCTAATGGCCCCCACGGGACCCCCGCCCTTATGGCGGGTGGTCCATTTTCACGTCGGGATGGCGGGCGGACAAAGTCCGCCAGCCATCCTAATGTGCCCCATAATTTTTATGCTAAGGTTGATTTTGGCAAAAGTCAAATGGTTTGTATATACTTACCTTGAGCTTTTGATGAGGATCTGATTTAAGAAATTCACATAATTCTGCAGCGTACAGAGGAGGAATGACAGGAAAGAGAAGTGGATGAGAAAAAGAAAGATAAAATAGGCGGCGTGAAAAACCACAGTTAAAAACCGAGTTACGGCTCTGGCTGAAATACCGAAAATCACTTAATTCTGCTAGTTTAATTGCCAGTTGTGGTTAGTAACCCACAGAGCATGAACCATAACTTGTGCCATCCACCTTTTTGCTGTCTAGTTAGCTCTATTTTCTGTGCATCAGAGAATGGTGAAGGCACAACTTATGGTATGTCTTGTGTGCATTACAAACCATAGCTGGTGAATTTGAGCAATTTTAGGGGAGTTCAAGCTTGAACTATAACTCAATTTTAACTACTTTTTTAAGTTAATTGTTTGAGTTTTTAATGATTTATTCAATTTTTAATCCCCACTGTGAATGACTTTCTGTCTTGTGCCCAACCCACCACGGTCGGCCAACCAGAGTCGTTGGGAACAGCAGTGGTTGGCTGCATGACCGGCCCTGTGCACCATCCACTGTACCGGCAGCCCTGCCCTGTGCCGGACCCCTCTGACAGCAGCTATGCCCATGGCTGGGTTTGCCCTAGACCCCACCCATTGCGGCAAGCTGACACCTGCCTAGCATCCATACTGCCAGTAGAGGTAAAACCTCCACAGTAGTGAGCATTGATAACCGGTCTAAGCACACATTCACCCTTGGACGACACCAGCATATGAGCCCTTATTCTTCAATCTGCCTTCATCCCTGAAATAATTCACTCATGATGCTATTAAGGTCTTCAATCAATCAATCAGGACGTATAAAGCGTGACTAATCACCCACCAGGGTATCCAATCGTGTGAGATTTTATAATCACAAAACAATGCCCTTGATTCTGTGCTCTTCAGGCTCAGAATAACCCGAATCCACCAGTCCTGACAATCTGTCACTTCAGGACCTCATTCTGCCATGTACGATTAAACCTTGCAGTCCAGGCACATCCAGGACTGATGCCTGATCATTCGCATGGTCCTTCCTTAGACTGCAGTACTTACTGCTTCCATAGACTGCAGTACTTGCTTCTTCCATAGACTGCAGTACTTACTGCTTCCTTAGACTGCAATACTTGTTTCTTCCATAGACTGCAGTACTGACTGCTTCCATAGACTGCAGTACTTACTGCTTCCATAGACTGCAATACTTGTTTCTTCCATAGACCGCAGTACTTGCTTCTTCCATAGACTGCAGTCCTTACTGCTTCCATAGACTGCAGTACTTGCTTCTTCCATAGACTGCAGTACTTACTGCTTCCTTAGACTGCAATACTTGTTTCTTCCATAGACTGCAGTACTTACTTCTTCCATGGACTGCAGTACTTACTTCTTCCATAGACTGCAGTACTTACTGCTTTCATAGATGGCAGCACTTGCTTCTTCCATAGACGGCAGTACTTGCTTCTTCCATAGACTGCAGTACTTACTGCTTTCTTAGACTGCAGTACTTGCTTCTTCCATAGACTGCAGTACGTACTACTTCCATAGACTGCAGTACTGACTGCTTCCATACACTGCAGTACTTACTGCTTCCATAGACTGCAGTACTTACTTCTTCCATAGACTGCAGTACTTACTGCTTCCATAGACTGCAGTACTTGCTTCTTCCATAGACTGCAGTACTTACTGCTTCCTTAGACTGCAATACTTGTTTCTTTCATAGACTGCAGTACTTACTTCTTCCATAGACTGCAGTACTTACTTCTTCCATAGACTGCAGTACTTACTGCTTCCATAGACTGCAGTACTTACTGCTTCCTTAGACTGCAATACTTGTTTCTTCTATAGACTGCAGTAATCTCTTCTTCCATAGACTGCAGTCCTTACTTCTTCCATGGACTACAGTACTTACTGCTTTCATAGACAGCAGTACTTGCTTCTTCCATAGACGGCAGTACTTGCTTCTTCCATAGACTGCAGTACTTACTGCTTCCTTAGACTGCAGTACTTGCTTCTTCGATAGACTGCAGTACTTACTGCTTCCATAGACTGCAGTACTTACTTCTTCCATACACTGCAGTATTTATTCCATAGACCGCAGTACTTCTTTCATAGACCGCAGTACTGCATCCATAGACACAGTACTGCTTCCATAGACTGTAGTACTGCTTCATAGACTGCAGTACTGCTTTCATAGAATGCAGGACTGCTTCCATAGTCTGCAGTACTTACTTCTTCCATACACCGCAGTACTTACTTCTTCCTTAGACTGCAGTCCTTCTTCCACAGACACAGTACTGCTGCCAAAGACTGCAGTACTTCTTGAATAGACCGCATTACTGCTTCCGTAGACTGCAGTACTTACTTCTTCCATAGACTGCAGTACTTCTTCCATAAACTGTGATTCTTACTTCTTCCATAGACTGCAGTACTTCTTCTATAGACTGCAGAACGTCTTCCATAGACTGCAGCACTGCTCCCATAGACTGCAGTACTTCTTCCACAGACTGCACTACTGCTTCCATAGACTGCAGTACCGCTTCCATAGACTGCAGTACTTCTTCCATAGACTGCAGTACTGCTTCCATAGACTGCAGTTCTGCTTCCCCTCCCTGCTCTCAACGATTTGCACACCAATCTTCATGTTGGACCATTAGAGACCTCCCCTATAAAAGAATGTGTTCCCATCTGTTGTGTTCAAAGCCAAGCCCCCAGTACTGTGAAACATATGATACTGAAACCAATAGGGGAGACCATCATGTCATAAAGCCTGTGTTTGCATGTGTTAGTACATTAAAGCAAGAGCTGTTGGCTTTGACAATGCTTGTTCATAAAGTGCTCAGCAGTCAGCAACGGGCAGGTATAGGTGAGAGGAGGAAGCAAGCAGATACAGACCTTCCCAAGTCCAGGAAGTAGGACAGGAGGACATCTGTACCAACCCAGTAAGTTTGGGACAGAAATAAAAAAGCAAAGTCATGCTGAGACACCTGACCCACCAGAGGGCAAGAAAGAGGGCAGGCCCCTGGAAATTCCAGACGTAGGTGACTTCCTGGGAGACAGTCGATGGTTCTTTTCTAGCACAGCCCTGCCCCACTCTGGAATGCATTCAGCCACAGCTCTGACATGTGTTACTGCGCAGTGTTGGACAGGCCTGTCGGGCGCTTTGTCACTGCCAGGGGGCTGGCTTTAGAGGGCCAGGGTGGGGGCCGCACTTCAGGGGGCATATTATCAAGAACGGCGTTCAAATTATCGCTGGTTTAGCGGCAGATGACTGCAGCTAAAGCGGCGATAATGGGCTTGATAATATGCCCTGGAGAATTCCAATAGAAGCCCAGGATCACACCAGAACATGGACTTCTATTGGAATTCTCACGGGCATATTATCAAGCCCATTATAGCCGCTTTAGCGTGCTGCTAAACCAGCGATAATTTTTTACGCCGTTCTTGATAATATGCCCCCAGGTCCCGTCATAGCCCACGGGAACAAACAAAACGGTCCATACAACTACCCTTGCATGCTGAACCTGTCTGGCATTGCCTGTGTGCCAGTCAGAGTGCCTGACAGGCAAGTCCAGCACTGATTGTCTGCACAGGTGCCAGTGCGCCCGGAGCTGGTGCTAAGTGTGTTGTCTTGTTTGTTGGGTATTTATAGACAGAGCAGAAGTGAGATGTCTCTTGCATTAGTAAGGTGTTATTAACTTGCTTTAATACTGCGCTTCTGGCACTTACCGACCTTGAGAGAATAGCTGGCTGAGTTGGCTTTATCGGGTTCACCCTGATGACTACAGACCACAGGGATGGAAGCGAAGAGTGTCAACCCACTCCCTGAGCCGGCTGGCAGCTATCAAGCTGTTGTGGGGGGATAGCTGTGTGCTAGGAAGATGATACTTGGAGAGCTGTTCCCATGTTTCCGCTCTAGTAAAGCGCTGTGGATAACCCTGCATTGGTGGTTGATGTGTTTTATATTGTAGGGAGGTCTGTTATGTCCTTGTGGCGGTAGAGATGATGGTACAGGAGTTGTTGCCTTGGTGTTTGATGTGGTTGTATAAGACGACAGAGTCTCCTCTGCTGTTGTATGAAGTGTCTTCAAGTGACTTTGTAGATAAGGTCTTCTTGTTTGCTGTTTTCGTAGGGAGGTTTCTTCTGCCCTGGGGTCCACAGTGATGATGGGTCATGCAGTGCTGATGTGGTGGGAGTTGTTTGATGTGGTTGTATGAGTAGATGCAATCTCAAGTGCTGCTGTTTTAAGTGCCTTTGGATGTCACAGTGCACATGAGGCTGATCCTGAAGGATGATGCCTTTTCTTTTTGGTGTGCTTTTATAGGGAGCTTTCTTCTGTCCTGATGTTAGCAGAGGTGGTGGTGCATTCAGTTCTGATGTGGTGGGAGTTGTTGCCCTGGAGTTTGATGTGGTTTTGAGAAGGTGCAGTCTCATGTGATGCCTTCTTCTTGTTTGCTGTGTTTTTGTATGGAGGTTTATTCTGGCCTGGGATCCACAGAGATGATGGTGCATGGAGTGTTGATGTGGTGGGAGGTGTTTGGTGTGGTTATGAGGAGGTGCAGTGTCATGTGCTGCTGTTGGAAGTGTCTTTGGGTGTCACAGTTAACATGAGGCTGACCCTGAAGGTGATGCCGTCTTCTTGTTTGGTGTGTTTCTATAGGGAGGTTTCTTCTGCCCTGATGTTAGCAGAGATGGTGGTGCATTCAGTTCTGGTGTGGTGGAAGGTTTTGTCCTGGTGTTTGATGTGGTTATGAGGAGGTGCAGTCTCATGTGCTGCTGTTGGAAGTGTCTTTGGATGTCACAATGCACATGAGGCTGACCCTCAAGGTGATGCCGTCTTCTTGTTTGGTGTGTTTCTATAGGGAGCTTTCTTCTGCCCTGTTGTTAGCAAAGATGGTGGTCCATTCAGTTCTGATGTGGTGGGAGTTGTTGCCCTGGTGTTTAATGTGGTTTTGAGAAGGTACAGTCTCACGTGCTGCTGTTTGAAAACCCTTTGGATGACACACTGCACCTGAGGCTGATGTTGCAGGTGATACTGTCTTTTTGTTTGGTCTGTGTACATGGGGAATGCAAGTTGTGTCTTGTTTGGGCAGTCTCTAGAGATGATGATGCTTGGAGTGCTGATGTTGGCGGGGTTTCTGAGTTGTGTTGGTAATGTTTTATTGTAACCAAAGCAGGGGCGTAACACAGGCCCCCGCAGGCCCCGCATTGCGGGGGGGCCTCGGCGCTCCAGGGGCCCCGACCCTCTCACAATAGATGATGGATTTTAATGGTGCGCTGTGCGCACTGCGCATGCAGCTTCTTTAATAAATTAAATGGTGGTGGTGCGGCGTGCAAGGCATGCGTGCCTGGGCCTGCCGCCCGCTGAGGCTGTTAATGAATTGTTGCACGGGCACCGGTCGGGGCCCCTGAGGCACTTATAAATGGTGCAGGGCCCCGGCCGGGCCCCTGATGCTAGATACAATGGTGTGCGGGCCCCGGCCGGGCCCCCGTGAGCGTGAGGCTCCTAAGAAATGGTGCAGGGGCCCCGGCCGGGGTGGGGGGGGGGGAAGGGGGGGGGGGGGCCTTGAGGCTCTTAATCATGGTGCGCTAGGCTCTTATTCTTACAATAAATAAATGACAGGGCGGGTGCGGCGCGCTTCGCACTGGTTTCACTTTCTGCCTTCCGTTCCTTCCGGCACGCGTATGCACGTTGGGTGGGGGGCAGGGGCCCGGGGCAGGGCTAGTGACCAATGCCGGGCCCCTGATTATATTTGTCATGACTCATGACATGCGCAATGAGCTCAGCCCACACGCAATTAAAACTACGCGTTAGAGACTGACTAAGGTGTGGCATCCTGATCTAAGAGAAGACCCAGCAGCCAGCAACGCTCCTACGCAGGTAAGGACTGTTCGAAGTCCACTGCGTGACTGGCCGGGACTTGATCCATAATTTTAATTATTTGCACCCCAGCCCCCTACCTGGCTAGCCTTGCGCTGGCCGCAGCCTCTGCCCGTCCCGCTTGTGGCCTTGCGCCTAACAGAACTTTGAGCTGCAGGCCAGGCCCAGGCCCCTCAACATTGCTAGCACCGCTCACTGGGCACACTGTTCCTATGAAACAATGCTGCTCGAAACAGTTCCCTGGTGAGCAAAATCTGTTCAAAGGAACCATAAATGTACGCAAACCAAGGGTAGCCAAATAATGTACACTTGTGTAAAACAAACTACACACGGGCCTAACTACACACCACAAAACAGGGAGACCTAATCGCAAAATGTATAGTTCAGTACAGGCACTGCGCAACCCCATCTATTTGTGTTGATAAAAATGGCTCTTCTTTTTTTAATGTAAATCAGACCATTTGTGGCAGTGGGACCGGAAGTCATTCTCTGTCCCCTTACAGCAAACCCAGCTGCACGTGCTCGGGCCATCTCCAGACACCCCACCCGGACCTCGGGTCAGGGGTCAGGTGAGTCTGCGTCCGACGGTCCGAGGCTTCGCAGCTCTGCAGATGACGCCCGCTGCTTTAAACTTGACCCTTGCTGGGAAGGTCAGCCAGGTCAGTTCCTTCAGCAGCGGACAATATGGCTCGGCGAGTTAAAGGCACACTGCTGACATTTGCCTTGACCTGCAGATCACGAGTTTGAGTCTCAGCAAGTCCGCCTCATCTGTCATCCTTCTGAGGTAGGTCTACTCAGCTCCATTATATAGCATCACAGTTATTCACCAATTACAGCGCTTATAAGCATCGGAGCTAGGTTATGAGGCACACTATAAAAGAAACGAGGTAGTATTATAAAAGGCCGTCTCTTGATGGGGCAGGACTTTCATCGAGGAGGCCAAAGAGTAGGGCATTATCTCCATCAATGAGGACATGTCCCAATGTGTATGCCTGCATTGACATTTAGGAAGTGGTAGAAGGTGTTCCTTGTCTTCCCAATACACATATGATGTGACACAGGTTGCGCTTTGTGTTGACTTGGTGTTGAGGGAGATGGCTGAATCGACATGGAAGTCCTTCCACTCAGTGGTCGAAGTGGGGAAAGAAAAGTACGGGAACTGTGGGCGGAGAATCAGGGGGCGGGAATAACCGAAGATTGAATCAGTGGGCGGAGTCAGGGGCGTGGCTAGAAATAGCAAAACATACCAATTTTTAGTACGTTTAGCATTTCACTGACCAGTTACAGCTTAGAACGTTATTTAATTAAAACAATGGATAAACATGTTTGAGGTTTAATTCAGGAAAAAGCAAACAGTCATAGGGAATACAGGTTTATGTAAAGCGTGTGAAATATAAGCAGGAACAACATGTTACCTTAATGCTTTTACTCAATGTTCAGAAATCCATGATTATTTTTTGTCTCAAACATTGAGGTCATGACTACAGGGCTCCTCCTGTACACATGTGTTAAGCAGGACTCAGAAGAGAAAGGGACTCTTCAGGAGAATCCAGACTCACGGAAACCCACAAAGGCTCCTTCATATTCATGTCGCCAGCTAGCTGCTCAATCATAATATAGCAAAAAGAACAACTGAATGCAGAACAATTTCAAACACTCACCCCAATACAGAGATCTGGGCCTAAATCCATTGTTTCTTTGCTCACCATGCCATTCCAGTTTGAACCCAGCCATATGCAAATCAGTCTAGATTCTGTGCCCAATGGGAACAGTCCTGCCCCCTCCCTTCTCCTGCCCCCGTCACCGCTCCTGTCCCGTCACTTCTCCTGCCCCGTCACTTCTCCTGCCCCCGTCACTTCTACTGTCCCCGTCACTTCTCCTGTCCCCGTCACTTCTCCTGTCCCCCTCCCTTCTCCTGCCCCCATCACCGCTCCGGCCCCTCACTTCTCCTGTCCCCGTCACTTCTCCTGTCCCCGTCACTTCTCCTTTCCCCGTCACTTCTCCAGCCCCGTCACTTCTCCTGCCCCGTCATTTCTCCTGTCCCGTCACTTCTCCTGTCCCGTCACTTCTTCTGTCCCGTCACTTCTCCATCTCCTGTCCCGTCACTTCCCCTTCTTCTGTCCTGTCGCTTCTCTTTCTCCTGTCCCGTCACTTCTCCTTCTCCTGTCCCGTCACTTCTCCTGCCCCGTCACTTCTCCTGTCCCCGTCACTTCTCCTGTCCCCGTCACTTCTCCTGTCCCCGTCACTTCTCCTGCCCCGTCACTTCTCCTGTCCCTTCACTTCTCCTTTCCCCGTCACTTCTCCTGCCCCGTCACTTCTCCTGCCCCGTCATTTCTCCTGTCCCGTCACTTCTCCTGCCCCGTCACTTCTCCTGCCCCGTCACTTCTCCTGTCCCTTCACTTCTCCTTTCCCCGTCACTTCTCCAGCCCTGTCACTTCTCCTGCCCCGTCACTTCTCCTGCCCCGTCATTTCTCCTGTCCCGTCACTTCTCCTGTCCCGTCACTTCTTCTGTCCCGTCACTTCTCCGTCTCCTGTCCCGTCACTTCTCCTTCTTCTGTCCTGTCGCTTCTCCTTCTCCTGTCCCGTCACTTCTCCTTCTCCTGTCCCGTCACTTCTCCTGCCCCGTCACTTCTCCTGTCCCCGTCACTTCTCCTGTCCCCGTCACTTCTCCTGTCCCCGTCACTTCTCCTGCCCCGTCACTTCTCCTGTCCCTTCACTTCTCCTTTCCCCGTCACTTCTCCTTTCCCCGTCACTTCTCCTGCCCCGTCACTTCTCCTGCCCCGTCATTTCTCCTGTCCCGTCACTTCTCCTGCCCCGTCACTTCTCCTGCCCCGTCACTTCTCCTGTCCCGTCACTTCTCCTGTCCCGTCACTTCTCCATCTCCTGTCCTGTCACTTCTCCTTCTCCTGTCCCGTCACTTCTCCTTCTCCTGTCCCGTCACTTCTCCTTCTCCTGTCCCGTCACTTCTTCTCCTGTCCCGTCACTTCTCCTGTCCCTTCACTTCTCCTGTCCCTTCACTTCTCCTGTCCCTTCACTTCTCCTGTCCCTTCACTTCTCCTGCCCCGTCACTTCTCCTGTCCCGTCACTTCTCCTGCCCCCGTCACTTCTCCTGCCCCGTCACTTCTCCTGCCCCTGTCACTTCTCCTGCCCCGTCACTTCTCCTGTCCCGTCCCTTCTCCTGTTCCGTCACTTCTCCATCTTCTGTCCCGTCACTTCTCCTTCTCCTGTCCCTTCACTTTTACTGTCCCTTCACTTCTCCTGTCCCTTCACTTCTCCTGTCCCTTCACTTCTGCCCCGTTCACTGTTCCTGCCCCCGTCACTTCTCCTTCTCCTGTCCCCGTCACTTCTCCTTCCCCTGTCCCTTCACTTCACTTCTCCTTCTCCTGTCCCATCACTTCTCCTGTCCCGTCACTTCTCCTGTCCCCGTCACTTCTTCGAGTGGAAGATGGGCACATTTACTTATTTTGCTTGGTGTGCATCAGAGGTTTACTGCAAAATGGGGGGCATTCTAATTTTCTGGCTACTACCTTGGTTGGATGGAGCAGTGGAGGCCTCTCTTTTAGGGAGTGCAAAGCACACTCACATCACGTGCTGCTTGCCATTATAAGTGTAGTTCAAAGTTTGGGGCATTTTGATTTTCTGGCTTCTCCTCTGAGCAGAGCCTCACACCTTAAAGGCCACAGGATCGCAGAGGAGGGCTTAAGATCACGTTGTCCTCCAGTTAACGGGGTCTGGCAGTTTAAAGGAAAACCCCGTTCTGTTTATCAAGACCTGTATTTCGAACAATCCCCAACAATAGGCATCCCACGATGTTCCCTTGTTCAATTACGTCTACTGGGTGTTGAGACTAATGTAATATTCGCCGGATTTCCCCTTTAATACATCACGTACCGAGCAGCAAAACACACTTATAAAAATACAGCTTAGAGCACTAAGCAAAATATATATTCCATAAAACGTATTAGAAGAAGCAAGCACCTTCGGGCACGCCTTTGACAGCCACAAGTGTTTTTACAAGTATACTGTCTATAAAAAATAGCTTGATCGGATGTAATGCTTTTCCTCGCCTCCTCCGCGTCGTGGACGTCAGGGTTGTGTTTTCCAAACAGCAGATTACACTGCCCACAGTGCACCTCTCACGCCCCAGCGGGATTGTTTTAAAGTTTTGATTACACATTGCGGACCCATCTTGTATATTTGTTGCACAACGAGCCATGGCCTGCACCCAGATACCAGAGACACCTCATGCAGATCTCACTGGCATATGCTAAAGGCAGGCAGCGGGCGGGCGCATTGTCATTCCAAAGGGGATAATCAGCCTCAATCGGAATGACAATGGCCCGCCCTCGGTCTGTGCGCGGACAGGGAGGGGCTGCTGCAGCCTCTGGAGGTCAACAGAGAAGTGCGAGCAGCCCCTGGAAGCTGAAAAAAAAATTATCGTTTTTAGTAGGACTATTCTCTCCGTCCCGGAATGCTTATTTCAAAGAAAGAAGTAGGGAACGGGCTGAAATTATTTTTAGAAGTAGGGGCACGCCGTGCCCACCGATCCCCTTCCACTTCTACCGCTGCTTCCACTGCCCTGGCAGTAAGCCAGTGTTAACCATCTTTCTTTGTGAGCGAGGTTCATGGTACTATGCAGGAGTGTGATACATGCACGCAGAGCACGAGGAGGTGTGATACAGGCTCACAGAACGGAGCATAACGTCACACGAAGCGTGCGTGTATTACATCACAGAGATTTGGTATGATATTGCACAAAAAGAGCTTGTAGTGCAGACAAAGTGCTGGTGAGACGGGTGCAAGCAGTGGTTGTGGGGGGAGTACCGAGAAAGAGCACAACGGAGGCAGCCTAAGTGGGACAGAGTTGAAGGAGCTGCCATGGCAAAAACCATGCCTCCAAAGCCTCATATTAGTCCTGGAATTGCAGTGTGGGGCTGGTTTGAAAAATTCTCCACGCTTCTCTAGAGGTGGGCGAGCCACTGAAAGCTCTAGCCAGCCTCGAGCTTTAGTCTTTCCCTGGCTCACCTCAAGATCCTGTTGGAACCCGGAGCCCAAAACAAGCCGAGATTTCATGCAGCTTCTGCCTGCCTCCCACGCTCTAACCTGGTGCACAAGAAGGTAAAAACAAAGCTTTAACATTTGAGGAAAAAGGAGAGACTAATAGATACCTATTAAGTGGCCGATTTCCTCGAAGTGAAACAAGAAAACCTTGAGTAATCGCTGCCTCTATCTTTACCAAACTGTGATCTAAGGCAAAGGTTTTATTTTACCAAGCTACCTTTTACTATCACATTACGTGAGTTCAGAACACCAGCTGTACAACAACCTATTGCGTATGATTAAATAGTCTATAATGTTGCTCTGGTATAAGAATACAGGCCACATACAGGGTTCACACGAGCACTGTCTTGACTCTCAGTGCACTAAAGGCATTGTCGCCAGAGTGGGACAAATATGGAGCTAAGTTCATGTTTAAAAACTATCACTTTTAATAGTGAAATGCTACAACATACATGATGCATTAATGATAAAGCTTCAAAATATTAAAGAAATACCCTTCTTTGAATTTTTAAGAGGTGTTATCATGTTTTACGTGATGCCCCGTGTAGGATTTGCATGGCAAACATTTTCAGGGCTCGACTCGTGCACGGGGTCTAAGAGCCATGTCTGACCTATTGCTTGGCTCTGGTTCAGCTCCCCCTATTAATGTGTTGGCTCTCCCACATCTAACCGTCTCCCTGCAGGACCATACCAACAATACATTACCGAAGGCCCAACTTTTCTACACGCTCTGCCTGCCCCTCTACACTACGTCCCCTTGCACGCCAGTGTCCAACGTGCTGATCTCTCACACTTGGCTCCTCCTCTTACCCTACACTCAGGGCTGGCCTTTAACATGGGCGAGCCGGGCTCAGGCCCAGGGTGCCAATATTCTGAGGGGCACATGGAGCTGTGTGCATTAAGGTTATGCCAACAGCAGTGCCCGTCTCTTCTTGCTCTAGCCTTCTCCTTGTCCCTGCCTGTTCGTTTCTGTCTGATTTGCCAGTTTAAAGTGGTTTTAGTCCTTCATTATTATATGGCAGGTAATGTATTTAACACCCCTTTAGCTCCTTTCCTTGCCCTCCCTTCACCCTCTGACCCCTGCTGGCACACATCAACCAAACCATCATCTCCATGAGGCAGCTAAGCTATTGGTAATTTAGGTGAGCTGGGGGCAGTCCGGGGATGTTTGTGTTCAGGGTCCAGTCCCTGCTCATCTAAGTACTGCCCACTCCGATCCTAGTAGGCAGGAGAAGGAGTGGTTCGCGGGTGGTGGCGAGCCAGGCGATGACCGTCAAAGTGTTTGTGGGTGCGGTGGGTGGCTGGCTGGTAATTTGGACTGATATCTGGGAGGGAGGGCGGGCATCATGGTGGGGCCCGACCGGCAGTAAACAGTGTTAGTGTGTGTCTACAGTGTCTCATCTCCCTGCCTGCTCCAGCTGCATGGCTTCTTACTTAGCCTCCCTGCCTGCTCGATCACCCCTCATCTTGATTTGACTTTTAGTGCTACCAGAAGGCTCCGATACCTACCGAACAAGAGAACAGCAATAATCGGGTATTGAACGTGACATTTGTGTTCACAAACCAAACATGCATAGTCACACAGCATAACCCTTTTTTGAAACGCGGGCCGGACGGCATGAATCATGGCTTGTTTTTCTATTTAGTATTTAGCAGCAGTGAGGAGGGGGCATGTTTATCTATTTAGCAGCAGTGCGGGGGGGGGATGCTAAAGGGCAAGAAGGCAGTTACACAAGCTAATTTGGGGGATAAAGGCGTGCTCCGCTCTCATGTGTGCTGCTTTGCTCCTGGGGGGTTTTAAAGGCAGAACACATATCTAATGAACGTTCCCCCATTATGCTGAAGTACTTTAGCACAGCCACTTAAACATCACCACAATAAAGGAAAGGAAGGGAAGGACACAACTTTGTTCGCACAGGTACATAATTCACCCACTCTCCATCCAGTGAGCCAGCAGCATTCTCCTTTCATCTCGCATGAGTATCCTCCATTACCCCCTCTTGCCTTCCCCATCAGTGTTCTGAAGCATCCAAACAGTTTTCTTCCTCAACCTTGTTTGTCTGCCTGTTTTGCAGTGCTTACTAATAAAGACATTATGATTGAAATTGCTTTCTCAGTTCACGTTATTATCATGCACAACCCTTGACTGTCGCTAGTGTGTAGCATGCAGATAATTCAACAGTCTATTTCTCCTGACTTTCGCAGGATTCTGAGTTATAGCTTGTGTATTTCTCATGTATATTGTCAGTCGAGTTTTTATGGAATTGCAGGTTTGGGTTTGTCTTTCAAAGTTTCAAGGTATTGTCCATTCTGTTTCAGACCCTTCATAGTTGTTCTTTGTTCTTCAGCCATAGGCAGTTCCTAAGACATTAGGATCACTCCTTGGTATTGTTCTGATTGCTGCCTCCGTTAAATAATCTGCTTTTGACTGTATTGTTGCAAATGGCATAGCGTGTATGTTAAGAGTGTTTCCTCCTTTCTCATTAGAACTTACAGAAAGACAATATAGAGGCATTTCATTTAAATGTTGGAGGTTTCAAAGCAAAATATGCTAGATTTCTGGGTGGTAGGGCAAAGTGGTACATGGTGGGCCGCGCCGTCGGGGTGGGGGCCCCTCCATGTGCTTGCAGGGGGGCCCCCTCAAGTTTCGTTACGCGTGTCTTTTCGGATGCCGGTTCACTCAGACAGATGCAGCAGGTGATGCAGCCTGTGTACTTGATATGTTTGTATGATGGGGGGTGGTGTTTTGTGATAATGTGTGACTTACCCTTAGGTCTGATAGAGCCTTTTGTGGCGATACCGTCTGGGTGCTCTTAGTTTTGGGATAAGAAGAGATCTTGTGTGATGTGTTCACTGTCTTTAGAGAGATGATGCATGTGGTGCTGATGCAGGGATGGTTATTTGGTTTTTTTTGTGAAGGGCATAGGTGAGTAGTGTCTTGTGTTGTGTGTGTCTGCAAAGACGATGATTCACGCTGAGATGGTTGCTGCATTGTTTGTTTTGTTGTTAACTGGGTAGGGGTGTAGTGTCATGTGTTGTGTGTGTCTGCAGACAGCATGGTGTACGTAGTGCAGCTGCAGGGGTAGTTGCTCCTTGTTTTATTTTTCAGGGGGGTGTAGTTTCTTGTGGAGTATGCAGAAATGATAATGCAAGGACAACTGAGAGGTGGCGGTTGCTGTTGTGTGTTTTGCTTTTATCTTGGTTATGTGTCTAGAGATATAATGCATGTCTGCATGCTCAGGGTGAGAGTGCCCGTTGAAGGAGGAGGCTGTGAGGGCAGGCTGCAGCTCCTCGTGAGTGAGAAGCCTCTACTTAAACTGCCTGTAATTGTAACTTAAATGAATAACCTTTCTATATTCATTTGTGTCGGAGTTCCATCGGAGAATTCAAGCTTTGGCCTTAAATGGGCTCAAAGTTTACAGATTTCTAAACATTTGAAATAGGTGCTTCTTCATGGGTGAATCATTTCACTTAGCTCACAGGGTTGAGCCCTGGGTGCAGTTCTGCGCTCACACCTGACTGAAGCTGCCCTTTCTCCTGGATCTTAAAACTGAGCACCATAAAGTTGGGTGATAACGACACCTTTGATTGTAACGAGAGAGAAGTTAGTTCAATTTTGATGGTCGATGACAAGGGTAAATGAATCATTTATTTAATTTTCCCTCGTCATGGTCTGTCGAAATCCCCCCCAACCCGGCCCCACCGCCCCATGGCTCTTACCCGCACGGGCCGCGGCTGTGTTGTGTATTTCTTTCAAAAATTTGATGGGTTTTCTAGTGCGGTGCACGCAGCAGCAGCCACTTCACAGTGCTCGGAAAGCTGGACCTTCTGAGGCTGCACACAGCGGCATCAACAAAACAATAATCTGTGCGGAGAGACCTTTACAAACAGCTCAAGAGCGATGGACTATCAATTTTATGAAACAGAGAAGTTTTTAGGTTTTGTTGCACCTTCCTGTTACATTGAAGAAAGATTATACGTTCGGGAACAAGTATGCATGTCCTTCATTCTTCAAGTATACGGTACAGGTAGGACATATCTGGCACACCTCCCTGGGGGTAGGAGGTGTTAAAAGCTCCTCTCCAAGTTGGACGCTCCAATTGGCTCTGTAGGAATACGCCTTGGAAAACTCATAACAAGTTCATATCGAACCCTCTACAGCAAACTAAGAGGTCCTCTCACATGCTCTCAGACTCACAATATACTAGGACATGCTACATCTCACCTTTTTAGTTGAAGCCTACTAAGCAGCGTATACACTGTCTGTTACGAGGCATGTTTTCACCCTACGGTGGGTTTAGAGCCCAACGGTTGCCTACTATTGGTTGCATTCATTGTCATTCTTGTTTGATCGCTGCTAATTGGTTACCTTATGTACGCTACTTCCTCTTCTTTTGTCCTACCTCTCCTTCATGCTGCTTTTGTTTGTGTGCTTCTGTGCCACCATGCGCTCTCCTCCATGTTGCTCTTCTTCGTCCGTGTGCTTCGCGCCCCACTGCTCAACATTGTTGCCTCGTGCCGGTGTGCTTCTCTGTCCACCCACCCTCACAGACATTCATTCAACAAATTTAAAAGAACGCTATGACATCTGGCATCCGCATGCATTCAACACACATGCGAGTGCCAACAAAATGACAGGCCACACACGCATTTCTGTTTTTTAATCTTTCCTTTATGTTGTAAAGAACTGGCAAGGATGCTGTACACCACATAAAGCACTGCCAGAGCCAATAGGTGTCAAAGACAAGACCTATTATCTTTGGCAATACTTATTCACTACGCCACCCAATGAAAAAACACAACACTGCCAACGAACACACAGCAAAAAGAGGTAGGCAAATGGCATCTATAAAACGAGCCAACATTGTTTAACATCCTATACACACACAAAGTAAAAAAAAAATCACTTGAACTTACTACCGAATAACACATAATATAAGGCATAAAGTACCCCTTGCTGTACGTTATAAGTATATAGCAAGTCACCAAGAAGTTCCATAACCATATAGAGGAACAAGGCTGAAGGCTAAATTCCTTTATGAGAATATGGAACTCTGAGGTGACTTGCAATATCCTTTTCATGTATGTCAGGGAGTACTTTATCCCATATAATAAATGGTCACACCACCACCTTTCCCACAAATCACTTAAAATCTTGGTGTGTAGCTCTTTCAGAAAAAGGGAGCATGATGCCAAACAAAAATAATAAAAAATAGAACCTCTAGTGTAAAATCAAGCACATCAGATATTGGTTGCAGAAAGATATTAGAAATAGTTAAATACCAGCCAGTTAAAAAGAAAGCTGCAGTAGCTCTGAATGGGTAGAAACATGCAGAAAGATTCGAACTTTTTGTAATTATCTAGGAAATGCAAAAGATAATCATGTTCTTTCTGCTAGTCACTGTAAACTAGAAAATTAGAGCATAAGTAAGAACAGCAATGTTGAGATTATGATACAGAAAAGATTGGGTAATTAATTGATGTCTATGGCACAGTTTTGTTGCGTAGGAAGAGCCCTGCCACTCTGGGTTGTCCCAGGTTATGTAAGGCACGGCCACAGACCACATGCGATAAACTGGGCCAATGGGGAGACATGTTTACTGTCTCTATTTTCTACCCATTCAACGCTCTTGTAGTTGACCATGGGATACCCATAGGCTTCTTTCTATTGTATGCCTCTTTGGCGAATCAACTGCGAGCGGTATGGAAAAGACTCATGCAGAACCAGAGGCATCTAGACTACTTCCAACAGCCCTCACACACTGTACTGCCCGCCAAGCTATCACTATGCTTCATACCTCACTACGGCAGGATAGGACACTCCCGTTAATGACCTTACGGGCTTACTGGGATGAGGAATTATCAATTACATTGACTGACAAGCAATGGGCACAGTCTCGGAATCCCAAAGATATTCTCAATCAATGCAGGGGTCAAGTACAGCCAGTTTAATTACCTTCATCATACCTATCTTACTCCCCATGGGATAGCCAGGATGCACTGTCAGCGCGCACCCTGAGAGCAGCCCTCTGCAGGGAGTAAAGGGGGTCCTATGGACCCCTAAGATATCCCCTTTAAAGGTATAGGTGGGTTGCCGCCTCCACAGTGAAACACAGAGCGGCTTCAAAGCAGTCACTCCGTTTTTCCCGTGAATGCGCTGCCCACAGGGCCGCACGAGTTTGCGGCTGCCAGGGGGCAGCGCATTCCTCATAATGTTGCACCAGGGCCGGTTCTAGGATTTGCGAGGCCCTGGGCTAAAAGGGAACGTGGGAGGCCCCCTCTAATTTACATAAGTGGCCCCTTGCAAGGAGACCATTCACAGACACTGTGGGAGCCCCATTGTCCAGCATTTTGGCGCCCCCACAGTTTCAACTTTTACTCCACAAGCATTTCTCACACCTTCATAGGTGTGAGAATTGATTGTGGTCTAAAAGTTAAAACTGTGGGGGCGACAAAATGCTGGACAATGGGCCCCCCTCAGTGTCTGTGAATGGTCTCCTTGCAATTGAGGGAGCGCCTCCGTCTCCCTCCCCTATGCCTCCTGACACCATCCATGAGAGGCCCAGGGAGGGGGCCCCCTCCAATGGACCTTAATTGCAGGCGACACCTTTCTTTGTGATAGATCGCCAGGGAAACAACAGGACACATCACCAGTGCGTGGCCCCATGCTGGTGGGCTGAGTGCGAGGCCCTGTGCAGCCGCCCACGCTGCCCATGCCTAGCGCTGGCCCTGTGTTGCACATTTTCTTTCTTTGCGCGGGGTGCCCCTTTTTAAAGGTGCGCCTTTCGCAATGAATGAAAATGCACTGTATGTGTAATGCGGCCCCTGGGGAGGGGGGGGCACTGAATCTCAGTAATCTAGGCTGTGGCTTACGAGCCAACCAGGTGTCTCCCTAGTTGCACTAGGGGTCATGCGTTAAACGCCACTGGAGCATCACACACACAGGTCCTGTAGTGACTACTCTGCAAGAGGCCAAGGCACGCTGGAGCTGCAAGCACCTCAGGTGCAGAAGTTCCTTGACGCCTCCATGCCCACACATACACAACAACAATCAACAGAGCCAAGCAAACAAAAGGCGGAACTTCAATAACAGCCAGCTAACCACACATCAAAAGAGCACAGCTATCACTTCCTCAGATCACTGGAGTGCACCACAAGGAAAGCAAGCCCCTGACCACACTCACGCAGGACACTGATGCCAACATCACTACCCCGACAAGATCTGGAGATCTCACAGCTCCCGGAACACATACAGACGTCAAACAAACACCTTGACGCAGAACCGAACTCCTAAAACATACACTTAATAAAGACTACAGTTCTTTGAATCAGTTACACAAAACATGCCCCTCTCCCGACACAAATGTAAAATCCTCTATCTACCTTATACAGCTGTAGCTAGGACAGTATAATCCGCATATGCAGAGTGACAGTTTTTTCATTTTCCAAAATGCTGTCCTAACTGGACAGAGGGACAGGAAGCTGACTTCAGCGCTACTAGATCTATAGGCCACCTCTCACTGGGCACACTGACACTGTCCCTTAAGTACAAACCCACACCAGAAGACTCAATCTTCCCAAGTCCTCCACAGATACTTCAGTCGGGCATCCGGGGCGCGCTGGATTCCTTCTCCGCTCCAGAATTAATTGACCGCAAGGTCCCCTCTACTTCTTGAAATGTCTTTTGCAGAGATCCACCACTCAGATTCTAGGCACTATCCCCCAGATTCATCAAAGTCCTCTTTTGCGTGTCTGTATTAGCGATTATTAAGGAATCGCTATTACAGACTCGCAAAACGGGATGCATGTAGAAATCGCAATATTTTTTGTGATTTCTACTGCTTCCTTATTTGCGATTCGCAAATTGCTAATCGCAAATAAGGATGCGATTTCCCATTGATTCCTATGGGCCTAAAGGCCCATAGGCCCATAGGAAAGAATGGGGAGTCAATCCTTATTTGTGATTAGCAATTAGCGAAGCGCAAATAAGGATGCGATTTCAAGGGTGCCAGGGTGTCCAAAGGATACCCTGTAGCACCCCTGAAATGGAAATGTACACTGAAGTTGCGCACACACATGTCCAAAGGACATGGGTGTGGGTAACATGCAACTTAGATAAATGCACTAAAGTGCATTTATCTAAGTTTTTGCTATTTACCACGTAGTCAGACTTCGCGGTAAATAGCAGACCCGGATTGCGAAATCGCAATTTTAAAATGGTTCATGCATTGCATATAAGGAATCGTAAATTGCGATTCCTTAAATGCAATCGCAATATCAGAACTCGCAATTATTTGCGAATTCTTATATTGCGAGAGCATGAACCATTGATGAATCCCAAATGCAATTTTTGCGGGCGCAAACGGACGATTTTTGCGATTCGCACCGTTTGCGCTCGCAAATATGCTTGATGAATCTACCTGTATACTCTTTTAAGGATCAGATGAACCCTCTCGTTCCTGTGTCTTCTTGTTAGAGTTAAGTCCACACATTGAAGAGCAACCATGTAAGTTCTCCACTTACACCTTATCTAACACACAGCAGCGGGAGATGTAGGTGGTGTCAGCTAAACTCTTCAAGTGAAACACTCTCACTAGCTCTACTGGGACACTCCAGTACATGGAACAGTCATGTTACATACATGTCACACCTTCCAGAGCAAATAGGAGCCCTCACATATTCTTCTACTCACAGGACGCCAGGTCTCAACACATCCATGGTTTGCATTATGTCTCAAGGAGCAGTGGGAGAACGTTCCAGAGTGTTCCCCCACTGAGGTAGGTAATAGGTTTGTGAAGCACAGTAAATACCCAACAAGACCTCCAGGTGCTAGGAAAGGGGATAGTCCCAGGCCTGTGGGGGAAATTGTTGAGGCTTTAGAAAAGCCAGGTTTCAAGATTTTTTATGTAACAAGAGTTTGTCGGTGGTAGTTTCGAGTCTGATAGGTAGGATGTTCCAAAGTTTGGATGAAAGATAAGAGAGAAGAGAACTCTGTCAGAGATTTCATCATGGTGGAAACCATGATGGGATTTGAAGGAGAAGAAGGTAATGCTGGGAAGGGTGGTATATCCTGAATTTACTCCTAAATTAAATAAGCCCTGAGTTGTGAAGAGCCTGGTGCACAAAATAAAGTGCTTTTAATTCAGTACCCTTCTTAACAGGAAGAAGTTTAGAAACAGAGGCAGTAGATGGCGAATCTAGAATAAGAGGGGTAGCCACTTTAATCCAGTCTGCCTGGTTTATCTCACTCATTGCTTAATAGTACAAACCATTTTCCACTCCTTAAATAGCGATTACCTACAATTTGCTATTTAAGGAATGCAAAATGGATTTTTGATGCATGTGGCCCCAAGTTCTCCTGGCAGAAGAAGAATGATGATCCTTAGCACCAAAGAAGAGAAACAGAATTTCCGGAAACATGGTTTATGTGTTTGGCGAAAGAAAGTCCTTTTTCCTGAACTAACCCTAGGTTTCTTGCCGAGTCTATAGGCTTGGGTACTGGTCTGAGTTGCTGAGGCCATCAGGCCGGTGACCTGGTGATTGACTGCTGGCCGAAGAGCAGTCCCTTCTGTTTCACCATCAATGGATCCACTGGTAGGTTGGAGTTTGGCTTAGGGTCAAGAAAGTAGCATACATAGGAGTACCTCAAGACATTACACAATGCAGACAGGGTTATCACAAACTTGATGGATCAGGACAGAAGTTTACTTTCCACGTTAAACACACTAAGAGCAGGGCAAGTTCCCCGCTCAGTCCTAGGAATCCCAGTTCTTGAAGACCAGCTGAGAAGGGGAACCAGCAGTGGGCTGAAAGAATGTGTTGCCCGCTGGATGCAGAGCTGTGAAGTGATTGCAATCTAGTGTCACTAATTGTGGCTGTGTTCCTGGTAATGAGAGTTTATATATATATATATATATATATATATCTATATCTATATATCACTGCTCAGAAACTCCTTCAGCAATTACGAGAAAGAGAACAGCACTCGCGGGGGCAGTTTGCCGATGTTTTATTTCAGCGCAACAAACACTTTCCGGAAGACTCCTTCTTGTCAAGTCAAGTCAAGTCAGAGAATTTATAAAGCGCACTACATACCCAGAGGGTCTCAAGGCGCTAGGGGAGGGGAGGAGGATTACTTGTCGAATATCCACGTTTTAAGTTGCTTTCTGAATGCTAGGTGGTTCTGGGTAAGGCGAAGGTGAGTGGGGAGTGAGTTCCATGTTTTAGCAGCCAGGTATGAGAAGGATCTGCCTCCCATGGTGGTCTTGTTGATGCGAGGTACAGTGGCGAGGGCTTGGCTGGACGAGCGTAGATGGCGGGAGGGGGTGTAGAAGGACAGTCGTGAGTTGAGGGATTCTGGTCCGATGTCGTAGAGTGATTTGTGTGCGTGGGTTAGCAATCGGAAAGTGATCCTCTTATTGACGGGTAACCAGTGGAGGTCTTTCAGGTGGCCAGAGATGTGTTCGTTGCGCGGGATGTCTAATATGATCCTGGCTGATGCGTTTTGGATTCGTTGTAGTTTCTTCTGGAGTTTAGCGGTAGTGCCTGCGTAGAGGGTGTTTCCGTAGTCCAGTCGGCTCGTGACCAGAGCATGGGTGACTGTTTTTCTGGTTTCGGTGGGGATCCAGCGAAATGTTTTTTTGAGCATGCGGAGAATGTTGAAGCAGGATGAGGATACGGCGCTGACTTGTTTGTTCATTGAGAGTGAAGAATCCAGGATAACGCCCAGGTTCCGTGCGTGGTCTGTCGGGATGGGGGCTTTTCCAAGGGCTTCCGGCCACCAAGAGTCGTCCCATGCAGATGGGGATGTACCTAAGATGAGGACTTCTGTTTTATCTGAGTTCAGTTTCAGACGGCTGTGTTTCATCCATTCGGCAACTTCTTTCATTCCTTCGTGTAGGTTAGTTTTGGCGGTGCTGGGGTCATTGGTGAGAGAAAGGATCAGTGTTTACACACCACACTGAGGAGCACCATTTTTATCACCTTAGCTGCTTTGGAACGTCCAGCTCCAGTGCTGAACGTTCCATTGCGCAGGTGCAGCTGGAACGTCCAACGGCCGACGGCAGCACTCCCGAGGTAGTGGTGCCGTCGGCCGCTGGTATAGGCGCAGCACTTAAGAGGTTAAATGCCATTTCATTAAAGACATCAACATTGAAAGTGAACCATTTCCATGTTCCCATATTACAGGCGCCATATTGGAGGTATTTATGTTTGCATATTCTGAATTTATACATCATACCTAAAACAGATCCAATTCATCTGTAGCATGGTACTATTGTATGTTTTATAAACAATTGATTTTGTCATGGCTTATTCCGGCGAATATGAGCACATTCAACTATTATACCCATGCATCGGAAAGTTACCAAATCATTGTTACCTAGTATCGGGCGCCATACATACATTAAGCTCAGACGGAGAACACAAAATAAAATTACATTGCATTCAGATAGTGGCAGATATTCCCAATCACTTTTTCATATTGCGCAGTGAATCGGCGTTTTCCACTCAAATTAGCCTACTCCGTCCTAAACTAGTCCTTCATTAAAGTCTTCACCAAGCCATGTATCGGCAACAATTTTCTAGTCGCATATCTGTTTCAAAAACAAGAGATCAGGATCTCATAAAACTTCATTATTTACAGGAACAATATTCTGCTACCTCACTGGGTCTTTAGGTACCCAAGTGTACCGCCAATTCCTCCCCACTATTGAGGCCTTTTGGTGCCTTAGTTTGTAAGTCGATGATATATTGAGACTCTAGCCACCGTAGTCTCAAGACTCTGTCACTGCCTCAAGTATTTATCAGCACATGATCAATGCTGAAGTACTGCAACAGGTCCCTCTTGCTCTGATGTTTAATCGCAAAGTGCCTGGCACCTGGATAAATCAGGTCTTTATTCGCAATAGCGCGCAGATGCTATAATATGCGAATCTTCAAGCTGTGTATTGTGCTGCCTATATATTTGAAAAAACAACAATTGATGGACGGAATGCAGAACAATGTCATACATTCACCCCAGTACAGCGATCTGGGTCTAAATCCATAGTTTTTTTGCACTCCACACCACCCCAGTTCAGACATGGCCATATGCAAATCAGCCTTGACCTTGTGCCTCATGGGAACAGTCCAGCCCGAACTGCCAAGCCATGTCTTTACTGGACCGGAATCAAGCATCCTAGGACCGGTTTCTGGCTATCAGCCGTCTTCAGCCAGGATAGCTTGACTCCAGTGGTGTGGAGAGCATGGGACTCACGTCTGAGCATACCCATCCCACTCGGGGTGACAAATGCAAAAACAACAATTGATGGACAGAATGCAGAACAATGTCATACATTCACCCCAGTACAGAGATCTGGGCCTAAATCCATCTTTTTTTTGCACTCCACACCACCCCAGTTCAGACATGGCCATATGCAAATCAGTCTTGACCCTGTGCCTCATGGGAACAGTCCAGCTCGAACTGCCAAGCCATGTCTTTCCTGGACCGGAATCAAGCATCCTAGGACCAGTTTCTGGCTATCAGCCATCTTCAACCAGGATAGCTTGACTCCCCTTTGGTTTTTCTTTGTTCGCCCTAAGATGGCAGGGTATGCTCAGACCTGAGTCCCTTGCTCACTTTGCCACTGGATTCAAGCAAGCCCAGCTGAAGACGGCTGTAATGCCAGAAACCGGTCCTGGGAAGTTTGATTCCTGGGTCCAGGGAAGACATGGCTTGGCAGTTCGGGCTGGACTGTTCCCATGAGGGACAGGGTCAGACTGATTTGCATATGGCCATGTCTGAACTGGAGTGGCGGAGGGAGCTAAGGAACGGTGATGGATTAAACCCAGATCAGTTGACTGGGGGTGAGTGTTTGTATTGTCAACACTCCGTCCATCACCCCCTTTGGTTTTGCCTATATATTTGAGGCCGTATGGGCAGATCAGATAATAGACAGAGTGATTTGTTTGGCACGTCATCAACTTACTTATCATCTTCCATTTTTTCATTTCTGCTACCTCATAGGTTAGGACTCTCTTACTATTAGTGCAGGCCTTGCACTTCCCACAGGGATAAAAGCCTTTAATTTCTCTTAGTGTCCCTTGCTTCAGTGGCATGTTTTCAAGATGGCTATGAACCAATTTGTCTCTCAGTGATCTAGCCTTTCTAAATGTGACTAGGGGAACTGAGGGAATATCTGTTCCTATGATCATGTCCATTTTTAGAACATGCCAAAAGTGGTGATCATACGGAATTTGCCCTCCTCCTTTTTCTTTTTGTCTACTTTCATGTTCTTGTCTTTCACTAGCTTCTCTCTCGAGATATTTTCCACTTTCTTCAGGGTGATCTTTAACAGATCGACATTATATCCTCTGGCCACAAACCTAGAGACACTCTCCCTGGCTGCTGATTTGAAGTCACAGTTTCTGGAGCAATTGTGTTTTAACCTAAGAAATTCACCGTAGAGTTTGCTGTTTATTAATCTAGGAGGATGGCTGCTTGCGGCGTGCAATGTAGAATTACCCGCCGTGGGTTTCCTATATAATGCTGTTACCAGCTCACTTTCTTGTATACAGACCCTGAGATCGAGATAGTTCACTGCCACTGACCTAATCTCCCATGTGAATCTTAAATTCACATTGTTTTCATTCAGCTGTTCTATGAATTCTATGTCAGGACCGGAGGCTTCAGATTATGCTATATCTTCCTTCGCTTTATTAACATAAAGAAACCACAGCAGCTTAGGAAAAGATATAATAAGAACAAAAAATGCTTTAAACATAAAGCATTGACGTAATGTTCAACAAAAAATCAACAACAACTCCCAAGAGTCTCTTTGTTATAATCATAGTCCACAGTCCTTTGTCACTGTTCATCATCCCTATATAAACGGACTTCCCATCATCTTCCTCCTCTTTCTTCGCTGCTCCCGCAGCCAGATAAGTGTTTTTCTATTTTGTCTTCTTTATTGTACTTGATTGTCTTGCGGTCTTTGGGGACTCCTTGTGTGGTTTATTCCCTTTCAGAGTCCCTGGTTGCGGGAACGTTCTTCGTTCCTACGCGACTTTATTCCCACTCGTGTGCGGTGTGTACATAGACCGCAAGGGGGCGGCCTGTCGTCTCGCCGACCCTCCGGCGCGCCTCCGCAGTGCGAGGAGCCGCGCCGTGGGGTCTGCTGGCGCAGGGGCCGACCCTCGCATACCCCTCTGACACCTGGTGATCCGGGTCTGTACTTTCACAATTTTGACGCCCTCTGGGGCCTGTATAGCGGTTTTGACCGCGTGGATCGCCTTCGGGTGAGATCTGTGCACCTCTTTGAACAGTGTGTGGCCTAGCGCGCTTGAGGGGTACGTAGACCCGGTCCCGGCGAGGAGGGTCTGCGCGCTTGGGGGTTGGTGCAGCCCACCTGCCACGTCAGCTGGCCCAAAACGTGATCGCAGCCGCTGGGCCTGCCCACATTCGAGAACTTTCTCGGTTGCCGCCCTCTTGGGTGCCCCGCATTTGCCCTTGGTTCCGACATGGAAGGGGAGTATGAGGAGGAGGCCTGCCCCTATCTGCAGGATGATGAGTTTTATCAGGCGGTGGACAGCTCCATCTATCGTTGTGTGACGGAGGTGGTAGGGCCCATGGAGGACCGCCTTTCGGCCCGCATCGTGGAGGAGTGTGCCAAGCTGGCGGCGGCGCAGGTGCCGCCGCCCCCCGTGCTCCCGGGGACGTCCGGCGGGTTGCCGCCCGCTCCGAAGAGACCCCGGAGTGAGGGGCCTTCATCGGAGTCCCAGGGCGTGGATAAGGACGCCTTCGAGCGTCTTCGTGACGCCTTCCTGGCCAAAGCGACGGCGGTGCCTCCGGCGCCCTTGGTGGACCCTGGCACTTCGGGCGGTCTGTCAACAGCGCCCGCTTCCCCGATCTACGATTCTCCGGACTCGGATGACGACGGGGAGTCGACCCGATCTTGGCTCCCGGCGCCTTCGGGAAAGGAAATGCCCCGAGATGAGTCGGGTATGCTGGACCCGGACGAGATTGTCCACCCCCGTTCCGCGGCCTGGGCCCCGGGGGAGACGGTGGCGAAGTTTGTCGCGGGCCGGCTGCGCAAGCCCCTGGAGAAGGAAGCGAGGGGTTGCCTGCGCGGGGAATGCCCGCGGCCTACTTTGGAGGGGAAGGTGGCTATGACCCCAGAATTGGACCCCAAGATGGCCACCTTCCTGGCGAAGTTCATGAAAGACCCCAGGAAAGGGATCGATCGGTCCTGGCGGGCCTGCCAGGACAAGCTGCTGGATGCGGTCGGGCCCGCCACGAAGATCCTCGACATGGCGGAGGAGGCTCGAGCAAATGGCACCGCCATTTCACCGGAGGTGCTCTCCAACTGGGCCCAGAGGGTGATCGTCTTCTTGGGCAACGCCAACTGTGCCCTGTCCACGGAGCGACGGCGGTCGCTCCTTATTAAACTGGATCCGAAGCTGGGGGACCTGGCCTCGTCGGAGGCAGGTGCAGTGGCCCAGGGTGGCCTCTTCGGTGAACCTTTCATCCGCGAGCTGGGAAAGTTCGTGAACACGTTCACGTCGCTGGACAAGGCCCAGTCCAGCATCAAGAAGGTGTTTCACCAGCGTTTTTCTGGAGGGGCCGGTCGCGGCAGGGGCCGCGCGATCGGCCGTGGTCAGCAGACCAACAACCGTGGACAAGGCTCCGGAAGAGGTCAGTACCAGACCTCGGCCAACTACACCAATTTCTACCCCACGAGGGGACAACGCTATGGTGGAAGAGGATTCCAGAAGAAGTCCGGACAAGGACATGCCCCCGGTGAGTGTTCTTTGCTTGGATCAGGTTCCGATTGGGGGGCGGCTGGCAAGCTTTTACGGGGAGTGGGAGTTGCTCACTGCCGATGCTTGGGTTTTGCAAACTGTGAGAGGTTTCCATATAGAGTTTCGCGACCAGCCAGCTCAGGTGAGGCCCCCGCGCCCAATGGTTTTCTCAGATTCCGACGCGCGATTGATAGACGGGGAGGTCTCGGACTTGCTGCGCAAGGGAGCCATCCGCCTATCAACGCGCCACCCGCATGGGTTCCTCAGCAACGTCTTCTTGGTAGACAAGACGGATGGGGGCAAGAGGCCTGTGATCAACCTCAAGGAATTCAATGGGTGGTTGGTCTACCGTCACTTCAAGATGGAGGGAATCCACCTCCTTCGGGACGTGCTCCTCCCTCGGGATTGGATGGTGCGACTGGATCTCAAGGATGCCTACTTGGTCGTCCCCATCCACCCCCCTCATCGTCGCTTCCTACAATTCCTGTGGGACGGCAAGGTGTTCGAATTCACCGCCCTGCCGTTCGGTCTTTCTTCGGCCCCGTGGTGCTTCACGAAGGTCCTTCACCCGGTGGTGGAGTTTCTCAGAAGCCAGGGAGTCCGTATGATAGTATACCTGGACGACATCCTCCTCATGGGACAGTGCCCAGAGGTGCTGGCGGGACAGCTGCGTCAGGCTGTCGGCCTGCTTCAGAGGCTGGGGTTCGTTGTCAACGGCTCCAAGTCGGTCTTGGTCCCTACTCAGCAGATCACCTTTTTAGGTTTCGTGGTGGATTCGGTTCAGGCGGTTTTGAGCCTACCGAGTCGGAAGGTCGCAAAGATACGACACCTGCTTCGGCAGACGATCGCGAAGGATCGTGCGTCACTGCGCCATGTCGCCAAGGTGGTAGGCCTCCTATCGTCCTCCATCCAGGCGATTTTCCCAGGCCCGCTGCACTACAGGGCTCTTCAGCGCCTGAAGGCACAGCATTTGCGCCGTGGGATGTGTTACGACCAGTGGGTTCCCCTCACGGACGAAGTGAAGGAGGAAATGTCGTGGTGGCTGTCTCACATGGAGGCATGGAATGGGCGAGCGATCTTCGGGTCGGCTCCGGACTTGGTCATAGAATCCGACGCCAGCAGGTCGGGCTGGGGCGCCCGGTGCGGGGATTTTTCCACCGGCGGCGCCTGGTCGTCAGAAGAACAACGATTGCATATCAATTGTTTGGAGCTCCTGGCGGGCTCCTTCGCGGTTCGCTGTTGGACCAAAGATTCGGTCAAGGCTTGTGTCCTGCTCCGAATGGACAATGTTTCGGCGGTCCGATATGTGAACCACCTGGGAGGTCCTCGGTCGCGCGCCTTGGCGGATTTAGCGAAGGACTTCTGGGATTATTGCCTGTCTCGTCACATTGCGGTGACGGCGGAGTATCTGCCAGGCCAGTCCAATCAAGTAGCGGATTGGCACTCTCGACATCTCAGGGATGCCAGCCAGTGGAAACTGGATTCGGGAGTCTTCCGGTGGCTACAATCCCTTTGGGGCCCCTTCTCGGTGGACCTCTTCGCGTCCCGTCTCGACCACCAGCTGCCGCGGTTTTACAGCTGGAGGCCGGACCCTCTGGCGGAGGCCACGGACGCGTTCTTGCAGGATTGGAGTCGGGAACAGCCGTTTGCGTTTCCCCCGTTCTCCATGATCATGCGAACGGCGGCTCAAATACGCCGCCAGGGTGCGGACCTGGTGTTGGTTACACCGCTGTGGAGGTCTCAAGTATGGTTTCCGGTTCTTCTGGAACTTTCCTGGGATTTTCCAATCCTACTCCCCCTGTTTCCTCTGCTCCTGACGAGCCCGGATCAGGAACCTCACCCTCTCGTCATGCAGAACACTCTCCGCCTCATGGCGTGGAGGCTCTCAGGAGACGCTGGACGCTCCCGGGCCTTTCGGGGTCAGCTGAGCACTTGCTCTCCAAAGCATGGGCCGATAGTACGACGAAGCGTTACAGATCCGCTTGGCTTAAGTGGATGCGTTGGTGTTTACGAAGGGATTTGGATCCCATGGTCGCCGGCCTTGTTCCCGTGCTGAATTTCCTGGCTCATTTGGCCGACAAGGGTTTAGCGTATAGAACGATCAATGCTATCCGGTCGGCGATTTCTGCGGGCCATGACAACATCGATGGCCATCCGGTAGGGGAACACCCTTTTGTGTGCCGGCTTCTGCGAGCGGTTCGCCTCGCACTGCCGCCAGAACCCAGGTACTCCGTCCTTTGGGACGTCAATTTGGTTCTGAATCTGTTCCTGTCGTGGCCAGCGAATTCTTATCTGTCTCTTAAGGAGCTTTCGGCGAAATTAGCCATGTTGTTATGTCTGGTCTCTTGTAGGCGCGTCTCGGACGTGCGCGCGCTGGATGTTTCTGCACGCATTTTTTCCCCGGATGGGGTTACTTTTACGGTGGGCCGACGCACTAAGATGTCGTCGCGTTCCATTTCTTATCCAGCCTTTACTGACACTCCTAAGTTGTGTGTCGTGCAATGCCTCAAAGCATATGAGGACCTGACCTTGGATCTGCGCCCTCCGGGCGAGCGTCAGTTGTTGATTGCCCTGCGGAAGCCACACAAAGCTGTCTCCTCCCCCACTATCGCTCGGTGGGTGCGTTGGGTCATGCAAGAAGCGGGCATCAATACTTCTCTCTTTGGAGCACACTCCGCCAGGGGGGCCATGGCCTCTAAGGCATTCTCGGTGGGTGCTCGTCTGGAGGACCTTATGCGAGCGGCGGACTGGTCCTCGGATTCCACCTTCAAGAGGTTTTATTTTAAGCCGGTGGTGGATTTAGCTCAGTTGGTGGTAAGTAAGCTTTAAACTAGCATAATCTGAAGCCTCCGGTCCTGACATAGAATCGAAATTTGCCTAGCTTACGTAACGGTAAGTTTCAATTCTATTAAGGACACGGAGGCGAGGATTATCCCACCCGGACTACGGTGGTGTCTCTACCCACCCGTATGGCAGTAAGTAAAGCGTTTTCCTTTACGTTGTCAGTACTGTGTTGTTCACTGAATGCTCCTCGCCTTGTTGTCGCCTTTTCCTGGGCCACCTCGCTGATACTGTTCCTTTTTTGACAGGCAACGACGGTGCTAAACAGGACCAATGAGGCTTAAGCGTGATCTGCGCGAAGAAAGAGGAGGAAGATGATGGGAAGTCCGTTTATATAGGGATGATGAACAGTGACAAAGGACTGTGGACTATGATTATAACAAAGAGACTCTTGGGAGTTGTTGTTGATTTTTTGTTGAACATTACGTCAATGCTTTATGTTTAAAGCATTTTTTGTTCTTATTATATCTTTTCCTAAGCTGCTGTGGTTTCTTTATGTTAATAAAGCGAAGGAAGATATAGCATAATCCTCGCCTCCGTGTCCTTAATAGAATTGAAACTTACCGTTACGTAAGCTAGGCAAATTTCGATTCCTCTGCCATGCTCTCTGGCCCCTTCCATACCAGGAAGAGGTCGTCAATGCTACTATTTCTTTTACCAATGTTTCATTGGCTGGAGACCAGGCTACCTGCTCCTCCCACCAGCCCACGAATAAATTTGGGTAGCTGGGGGCTAAGCAGGTACGGAGATCTGTCTGTAATGGTCCCCATGAAATAAGAAAATATTATTTAGCAAGCAAAATTCTTTTTTTTATTTTTATTAGGATTTTATATACTGTATACAGTCATAAGCATTTTTAGTTACAGGCAGCACTGAAATTTACTCTTGATCGTTATTACAATGCACTGGTTGTGCTTACCCACTTTGGTAGTGTGGTTAGAGCCTAGAAAGATCAGACGGGCAGAAAGGACAGTAAAGTAGGAAGGAAGAGAGGTGAAGGACAGGATAGCCTAGTAGGGAAGAGAACAAAAACTTTGCACATACATTTAGTGGAAGAGAGCACAAAACTTAGTCGCGATTGACAAGGTTCCTAAGAATTTGAATGGCTACCTTGAGGCTTCACAAGAGTCATATGTATAGGGTTGATCATTCAAGGAGGCTTGTGAGGGTCCAGGGATCTGTCTAGTGCTACCCACTGATCTCTGGAAGATGCCTTCCATGGAGAGTACTGCATCGCCAAGGTGTCTGCTCCTCTGAGGTATGTAATCCAGTTTAACCATCCTCGGAAGCAAGTTTTGCTAGTGTCTTTCCAGTTGTTTAGGACGAATTTCACTGCTGCTGTCAGTAGTAGGTCCATTTGTTCCTTATCGTTCTCGGAGGGTAAGTCAGTCCTCATAAATGCTATGGGGTAAGGGAGGCGAAATCCCTCTTTATTTTGACCTGAGAATATCGTAGCGCTGGCGCTTGGTAGCAAGTAGGACTGCTACAAGCGTTTTCTTGTATTCCTATCTCTGCTCTGCTTTTAGCTCATTTTAAAAACTGTTATAACTGTGTTAATTACCTGATTTGGGTGCGCTTACTCCCCGGTCCACCGCAGCAACCAGTGCTGTTTGTTGTGGAGGGAGGCAAGCGGCACCACTTCCTGGTTGCTCCATCTGAGGCGGCCATCTTCGGTGGGTTGACGCGCTAGTCTCCCACTCTGCCCTGATTACTTAAGGGCTGGACAGTATCGCGCTCGAAATTGACCTGAGAATATCGTAGCGCTGGCGCTTGGTAGCAAGTAGGACTGCTACAAGCGTTTTCATGTATTCCTATCTCTGCTCTGCTTTTAGCTCATTTTAAAAACTGTTATAACTGTGTTAATTACCTGATTTGGGCGCGCTTACTCCCCGGTCCACCGCAGCAACCAGTGCTGTTTGTTGTGGAGGGAGGCAAGCGGCACCACTTCCTGGTTGCTCCATCTGAGGCGGCCATCTTCGGTGGGTTGACGCGCTAGTCTCCCACTCCGCCCTGATTACTTAAGGGCTGGACAGTATCGCGCTTGAAATTGACCTGAGAATATCGTAGCGCTGGCGCTTGGTAGCAAGTAGGACTGCTACAAGCGTTTTCTTGTATTCCTATCTCTGCTCTGCTTTTAGCTCATTTTAAAAACTGTTATAACTGTGTTAATTACCTGATTTGGGCGCGCTTACTCCCCGGTCCACCGTAGCAACCAGTGCTGTTTGTTGTGGAGGGAGGCAAGCAGCACCACTTCCTGGTTGCTCCATCTGAGGCGGCCATCTTCGGTGGGTTGACGCGCTAGTCTCCCACTCCGCCTAACCTTTTTTAGCACGCACTTGTCCGTGCAGCGGTGACGCGCAGCGGTAGCGCCGTAGACGCGCCGGAGAGGCGCCAGAGAGAAGCCAGTCTGCGCCAGTCCGCGTCCAGACGCTTCCCGCTGACCAGTGCTCAGTCTCGTTCACCATGGTAGGCCCTCCGCTGTCTTACGACGTAACATCGCTTCATGCCCTTTGTCCTTCTTTTAATCCGACATGTGCCCATACTTACCTTCCTCATCATACTGATTACGTCTGCGAACACTTCAACTGGCGCCCTTCCATCCCTTTTACTCGCCCATCACCACCCACTCAGGAATGGAAAATGTTCCTCTTGAATTGCAGGTCCGTCTGTAAACACCATACTGAGCTACACTAAGCATGGGCGGAAAATCCGTTTCGCTCGCGGATTTTGCGGATTTTCGGGAAATTCGCAATCCGCGAAATTCGCGAATCTCCCGCAAAATCCGCAAATCCGCGAGCAGCGGATTTTGCTCGCACTGCTCGCACTGTTCGCGTGAGTTCGCGGCTTCCCAGTACAACTTCGCGCCCCGCGAATAAGTGCAAAATTGCAGAAATACGATCTTAGCAAAACTGAAACTACTTACCAGGTTCAAAAGTTCAGGCTCATCATTAGTAGCCATTTCCTGTAGTGCTTCCTGAGGGGCCCCTCCAGAGTTCAGTTGCCAGTTGCAACTATTATGTGACCCTGCTCTGAACCTCAGAATAGTTACACATATGCCACAAAGGTCCTGAATTACAGCTAAGGGAGACAAGCAGGAGCCAGGCTGGAAGTTCAAATCCATTAATCAGCCCCTAATTCATTATTGTCAGTTGGAGCAGGGCAGGTGTTGTAACTAATTTTGCAACAATGAAAGCACTTAGCAAGTGCAAAAGATCACTAATCAGGAAGCACTAAGGAAGCAGGTGCCAGCTAAAAAAATATTCTGTGACACATTAATCAGCCCCAAATTAATTCAGGTCACTTGAGGCAGGGAAGGTGTGCTTGCGTTGCCACAATAATGTACACTGACTGGACAACCAGAGGGTGCTGTGATGAAACAGAGGGTGGCATGGCTGGGCCAGAGGGTGGCATGAGTAGTCAGAGAGTGGCAGTGGTGACAGAGAGTGGCAGTGATGAAGAAGAGTGTCCCAAACAGGCTGGACACGTAGAAACAACAAGTTCGCGAAACTTGCGACCCGACAGGTAAGTTCGCAATTTGCAAAAGTGTACAAAACCCTCGCGAACTGGCAGAAACCCACGCAAACACAAAAAAAAAAATCTGCAAATTCGCGAGAATTCGCGGATTTTGCGGATTGCGAGTTCGCAAATCCGCAAAATTCGCGAACGCGAGATTCGCAAAATTCGCCCATGCTTAAGCTACACTCTTTGATTGAAGACCTTAATCCTCATGCACTTTTCCTAACAGAAACGTGGCTTCATATGGACAATGATCCAGCTATCGTCTGGGCCATCCCTCAAGGATTTACACTAAAGATACTAGATCGCCAGATTGGAAGAGGTGGAGGAATGGCTATTGTCTATCGTGACAGTTACAAATGCCGAATTACTCCCACAACCGCGCCAACTTGCGAAAGTTTACACTTTTCGCTTGACTTCTCCCCCACCACTACCTTCTCTGGCATCCTAGCCTACCGTCCTCCTGGTGCTCTCAACAATTTTATTACTAATATTACGGATCTTGCTGCAGGTATCGTGTTATCCTCACCCAACTTTACTTTGTTGGGAGATCTTAACTTGCATTTAGATGACCCCCACAATACTGCTGCCAATACCCTCTGTTCCAATCTTCACGCGCTGGATTTACACCAAAAGGGATTTCTTGCAACCCACAATAGAGGTCACTTGCTGGACCACATCTACAGCAATATTGGTGATCTCTTGGTCGAACCCCCTGTCCCATTACCCTGGACGGATCATTTTTTAATACCCTTCACTTGGCGCACCAATCTTTCTCCCTCCACTTGCGGCCTCGTTAAACGTCGAGGTAGGAAATGGTCCTCACTTCCCCTCCCCGCCTGGGAATCCGCCCTGGTTAAAGACATACCCGGGAAGGTGCTGAATCCCACTACAGCAGCCAACAATTTTGATGACTGGATCTCCTCCACACTCGACACGGTCCTCCCTGTACAGGCCAGCAACCTCACGAAAAGACCTAGAGCTGCCCCATGGTTTACTCCCACTCTCAAGACCATGAAATTAGCCTGTCGCAAATATGAAAGAGCTTGGAGACAGGACTACTCCAAGTCCAGGAAGGATGATTATAGAGCTGCCATCAGGCTCTATAAACAGGAGATAAAGACGGCACAGACCTCCTTCTACGGCAGCAAAATTAATGCAGCCGCTAACGCCCCAAGGGAAGTTTTTAAAATTGTCAAGTCACTCATCTCACCCCCTGCGGAATGCCCCTCTGCTGATGGTGCACAAAACCGCTGCAATGAACTGGCTGATTTTTTCTCTGGAAAAATACAGACTATATACTCCTCTTTTGGGGATGTTAATAATGACTTGGAACCCCTTATTTCCCGCACCTCCGATATCCCTGTCCCGTGTAGGCTTGACACAATCCCACCCTTAGACATTCCGGCTCTGGACAGACTCATCCTCAAAGTCACTTCAGGCTCCCCTAACGATTCAGCACCCCCTCAGACCCTTATTAAGGCCATGGACATAATTCGCCCGGTCATATTGGACGTTCTCAACACTTCCATCTCCTCTAAATCCGTACCTCCCTCCTGGAAGTGCGCGATGGTGAGGGCCTTGTTGAAGAAGCCCAATCTCGACCAATCCAACTTGGCGAATTATCGTCCTATTTCCCTCCTCCCTTGGCTGAGTAAACTGCTTGAGAGGCACGTAAATAACACCCTGATGAACTATTTGGAGTCAAATAGCCTTCTACGTGCCTCCCAGACAGGGTTTCGCCCCCTACATGGGACCGAAACCGCCCTCCTAGCGGTAACAGAGGAAGCAAGAGCAGTGTTAGACCAGGGTGGCAAAGTTGCCATCATCTTATTAGACCTCAGCGCCGCGTTCGACACGGTCAACCATGTCACGCTATTACAACGACTGGCGGACATGGGCGTATCGGGCCCGGCTCTGGACTGGCTGACATCCTTCCTGACTGACCGCTTCTTCCAGGTCTTTGAGGGCGAGGCAGTGTCGCCTAAACATCCTCTCAGGTGCGGGGTTCCTCAGGGCTCTTCCCTGAGCCCCACCCTGTTTAACACCTACATGGAACCCCTAGACAGGATTGTCCAACCCTTCGGTGTGCGTATTATCACCTACGCGGACGATACCCAACTGGTGGTCTCTTTAGACCCCTCGGAGGTATCGTCCAACACCCTAGGCCCCTGTCTAGAGGCTGTTGCCAGATGGATGCAATCTTCCTGTTTAAAACTTAACGGGGAGAAGACAGATGTCATCTTATTGGGTAACCCCTCCCCCTCTGTCTTTGCTTCTATCTGGCCATCATGTTTGGGCTCGCCCCCAGCTCCCAAGACCCAAATAACAAGCTTGGGGATTTGGTTTGACACAGCCTTGAACTTCTCAGCCCAAGCCACAAAGACCGCAGCCACCTGTTTTGGATTGATGAGGATGCTGCGGAAGGTGCTCCCTCCGCTTCCATTTCAGGCAAGGAGGATCCTAGTCCAGGCTCTCATACTATCTCGCCTGGACTACGGGAACGTCCTCTATATGGGAGCCCCCTCCTTTGTCATCCAGAAGCTCCAAGTCACCCAAAACAGTGCAGCCCGTCTGCTCTACAACCTCCCTCGCTGGCAGTCAGCAAGGAATGCCCTAAGGGAACTTCACTGGCTCCCCATAGCGGCCAGAGTACAATTCAAGGCTATGTGTACTCTTCACAAAGCCTTTCATCACCTTGGCCCTGCAATTTTACAGCCCTTTGTCACTCCTTATGTTCCGTCACGCCCCCTCCGATCCGGTACCCTCCAGCTGGCCTCCTCCACCAGAGTCAGGAAAGCCCGCTGGGGAGGCCGCTCCTTTTCACACACTGCGGCTAAATTCGGGAACACTCTTCCTTTAACCCTTAGAGGAACTACCAATCATCTTTCCTTCAGGAAAGCCCTGAAAACTCACCTGTTTGCTAAATCCTGCTGTTCTACCCGAGCCCGCGCTAAAAAACTCTCCAGTCATAAGCGCTACGAGGCCTCCAGGTAGATAGCGCTATACAAGTGCAGTTTCAATTCAATTCAATTCAATTTTGCGTTTAAACACATTGTCAATAAAGTCAAACACCTTTCCCCAGAAAACTTTATGTGTAGGGCAGTGGAAGATAAGGTGTGCTAGGTCCCCCTTCTGTGTATTGCAGTTCCAACTTAGGGAGTCCTCTCTAAGACCAAGTGAGTGTAGTCTATCTGGGGTCCAGTATGTTTTGTGGAGCAACCAGAGTTTGGTTTATGCAAGGAGTGGGGTGATCTTGTTTTGTGTGGCTGAGGACCACAGCTTTTCCCACTCCTGGTCGCTTAGTTGGGGGTAGAACTGTTAGTCCCAGTATTCGATTGTTTTAGCATTGAGTTTTGAGTTTTTTTGGTGTAGAAGCTTATAGATATGTGAGACTTGGTATCTTAGTTTGTTGATGTTGGCCACGTAGCGAAAGATCGATGGATGGGTGCTGTTTAGTTTTGTCTTCGATAGGGCTGCGTTGACTTTTAGGAACAGTAAGATAGTGAGCTATCTGGAAAAGAGCAAAGGCGATATAATCTTACTGCAGGAAACAAAATTGGATGAGGAAGACTTAAAACTAGTCAGAGCTAACTGGATAGCATATACGGTCTGCTCTCCCACGGACAAAAAAAACTGGGGATTCCTGACCCTTGTATCCAAGAGATCAAAGATATCGATAGACTCCCACTCCTGAGATAAGGAAGTAGGACATTAATAACTAACCTATCAAGAGGGAAGGAAAGATACCACGTGGCGAATATATATATGGCCCCAATACTGACGACTCTGCCTTATGGGAGGGTGTAGCAGAAGCGCTAGACAAGCTTCCCCAAAATGAACTTACAATCGTGGCAGATGACCTCAACATCCCACTTGACCACACACTAGAAAGACAATCCTCATGCCCGTACCACCCGACGAAATCACATTCAGCTCTGCAGAACATATGCAACAAATATAACCTCAAAGACGCATGGAGGCTACAACACCCAAACACGAGGGACTACACCTTCTACTCCAACCCACATACCTCCTTCACCAGGATAGATTACATCTTCATTTCAGGGACACACACACACCTGATAGACCAGTCAGACATAGCACCAAGGCTAATCACAGAACACTCAGCCATCAGTCTAAAACTAAGTGGATGCCACAAGGTAGAGGCCCCTAGAAGATGGCGATACAATAAGGAAATTGTCTCTGACCCGAAAACAGGAAAGAAATTGAAGAGGCCATATCAGAGTACCTATTCAATAATGATACCCCAGAGACCAGCGCCACCATACTGTGAGAGGCCATGAAAGCAACGATCAGAGGTAAACTAATAGGGATCAAGGCGAGGATAAACAAAAAAACGAACATGAGAATAAACCAAATAGAAGAGGAGATAAAAAAGCAAGAATTAGACCAATCCAAAGACCCTAAGAACGCTGCCCTCCTAAATACACTAACACAACACAAGTACGAGTACAATAAAATTCTGAGCAAAAGGGCTGGACTTTGGTTTAACAAATGCAAGGCATGCAGCCTATGCCAAGCCAACAGAGCAGGGAACCTTTTGGCATCATACCTGAAACACAAACGCAATCAGGTAGAAATATCGACAATAACAGACGCAAAGAACACCACTTACATGAGACATAAGGACATCCTTAACACTTTCCAAGATTTCTATGCAGAGTTTTATAACTCAGAGCAGACGCTCAACCAAATGGAGTGTACCAGATACCTAGACAGATTAGGTCTCCCCAAACTAGACCCTGCAGAGTCAGCAATGCTAGGACAGGAATATAATGACGTTGAAATTGAAAGGGCAATCAGATCTCTTAAAAAAAATGATCCCCAGGACTAGACGGATACTCAGCAGATTTCTACAAGACTTTTCTAAACCAACTAACACCAACCAAGAGTTTTCAACCAGACAGCAAAGATAGGGTTAGTTCCCCAATTCATGACAGAAGCAAACATCATAGTCATCCCGAAAAAGTGCAAAGACCACGCACTACCAAAAAACTATAGACCAATATCCCTCATCAACGTGGACTGCAAAATCTACACCAAAATCCTGGTAGTCAGACTAAACACAGTCCTCCCCAAACTAATCAGCAACACCCAAGTTGGTTTTATGCGTAACCGTATGTCCAGCGACAACATGCGACTATTCTGCCACATTCTAGAACAAACCTCCATGAGAACGGAGCCTGCTGTGGCTATTGCTTTAGAGGCAGAGAAAGCCTTTGACAAGGTCTCATGGGCCTTGCTAGAAAACTGCATGCAGGCCTTTAACCTGGGTGAGACATACATTAAGATGACCATGGCCCTCTACCAATCACCCTCAGCCCGCATCACAATTAATGGCTCACTATTGGACTCTTTCAAACTGAAACAGGAAACCAGACAGGGATGCCCGCTATCGCCGTCACTCATCCTACTGGCTTTAGAACCCCTCATCCAAGACGTAAAGCTAAAGGAGAGCATAAAAGGGGTCAGAATCAAGGACACTGTCGTAAAGATAGCCGCGGACCATATCCTAATAATAATAGAACAACATAAACCATCCATTAAGGCCCTGATGACCACTATTGCACAGTACTCCAAGCTATCAGGCTATAAGTTAAACAACGAAAAATCAGAATGCAAA
This sequence comes from Lissotriton vulgaris, assembly GCF_964263255.1. NCBI lineage: Eukaryota > Metazoa > Chordata > Amphibia > Caudata > Salamandridae > Lissotriton > Lissotriton vulgaris. The sequence continues at coordinate 1,941,567,582 of NC_141693.1, forward strand.
CCACTAAACATACATTGCACGAGAGACTCGCTGGGAGACTCCGGCTTGACATGGCAAATGGGATACATCAAATACCTAGGCATTAACTTCGGTACAGACCTATACAGCTCCCTACGTCACAATGAAATAAGCCTCTTAGGTAAGGTTGAAAACCTGCTAGAGGCATGGTCTCCGTAATTCATCACATGGTGGGGATGAATGGAAACAATAAAAATGAAGATCACGCCGATGATCAACTACCGTCTAGTATGCTCCTCACAGATGACTTCCATCGAAAAATCGACATTCTGGCGGGACAAGAAAGCTAGGATCAGTATTAAGAAACTGAAACTCGCTAAAACTCAGGGGGTCTAAACCTGGCAGATTTCAAAACCTACCAAATAGCCTTCATAGCAAAGCAGGGAACACATTGGGTATCCCAAGCTTCAGACTACTCACCAGCTTGGTTACAGGTAGAAAAGGCCATCCTAAACAACCTACACCCCCCCACCCTACTAACGTTAAACTCATTCCCACCCACATCCAAGCTGATTTTTAAGAATACAAAACTAGCACTCCAAAAGATAGACAGAAAAATGGAGGTCAGCACTAAAGGAACCAAGTCAGAGTCACTATGGTCAAACAGCAAAATCAAATATAAGGGAAAGGGTCTTAACTTTGAGACATGTATAGAAAAGGGCATTTGCTGCCCAAATTCAATGAGTTCAATTAGCATAATGTTATGTTCCACAAATTTAAAGGGTCTCTTTTAAAAAAAGAAATCAATCGCATTGAGTCCTTGTTTGTGATAAATACATGTGTATAGACTTGTGATGTCCAATACGATCAATTTGTATAATGGTTCCCATTTCAGGTTTTCAATTTGTTTGATAAAATCCTTTGTGTCCTTGATGTAGGAGGGCAGATGCAGAACCGATTGAAAGAGGAAGTGTTCAACAAAGATAGACAGGTTTTCAGTGAGGCTACCTTGTGATGACACTATTGGCCTGCCAGGCAGATTAACACTGTCTTTGTGTATTTTCAGAAGATGGTAAAACGTTGGTATCACTGGACTGGTGTTTTGGAGAAAGAAATATTGTTCTGTGTCGAGCATTGATTTTTCATGCCATTTATTTATCAATAAATGATATTGTTTGATGCTGTCATTGTATCGCTCTCTGGTTGTTTTCTCGTAGTATCTACCATCTGTTGGTTGTTTCAGGGCTTCACCACAATATTGATCCCTTGTCATTAAGAATATATTTCCCCCGTTATTGGAGGGCTTGCATATGATGGTGGTGTCCATTTGTGGATTCTCCAAGGCTCTTTCTTGGACTTCTGTCATGTTAGTTCTTCTGGTTGAGGGTTTCATACTGTATCGGAATTTCACGAGGTCTTTAATCATTGCTTTTGAGACGGTGTCAATTGCATCCAGTGGCATTTGGGCATGAATTGCGACACTGGCCTAAATGCACTTAGTGGTGCCTCTTGCTCTATGCACAGACGCCTAGTTCTTTGCGCAATATCTCTGATGTTTTTACCTTCCCCCTATTGTTCCAAACGTAATTCGTACAGCATTTCCAGAGACGTCAAATCATCCACTGTCAGGATGTCAGTGTCCTTAGACCTATGTTCCAGCTGCCTAGATTCTTTGATGGTAGGTTTGAGCTTAAAATATTTGTGCAGTTTGAGTTTGCGCACAAATTTGAAAAGCTCTATTCTTGTTTGGTAAACTCCAATCGTTTGTTAGGGCAAACGGTTAGTCCCAATTTTAGTACTGACTCTTCAGTTGTTGTAAGAGATTTAGGTGTTAAGTTGACTATCGTCAGGTTTTCTGCTTCGGTTACCATCTTCCCCCTCTCTTCCTTCATGTTACTCTTGGTGTTATGTTGCGTCTTCCTCTTCCTGCCCCCCCCCTTGTGTTTTTCTGTGGTGCCTTCCGGTGGCTTGCTCTTGCCCACTCTCAGACAGGACTGGCGGATGAGATGGAATTGCTTGTGAAAAGGAGTTTTGTGTTTCTCACCAGAGGTACCTTGTTGTATCTCATGTCATTCATCCAACATTCCACATCACATGCATTCTAGCTGAGCAGCAGGAAGACATAAGATTCAACATACGTGCTATTTCATCCTCTGATTGCTCGTTTTCAGTAACATCTCATTCCGACGTTTCTACCCTCACTGGTGCTGGTGCTGCTTTTTTCCTTCACATTTCCTTTCTGTGTCCGTCAAACTTCTTTGCAAAAGTCTGCACTCTTCCCTGTGAGTAATCCCTTTCATCTCTCTCGAATTTTTCTTGTTTTCTTTGTCTAATTTTCATTTTGTATTTCAGCAGCCTTCTTCATTAGTTCTCTTAGTTCTTCTTGTTTATTCTTATGTCTTTCAATATTTCTTCCTCCAGTACTTGCATTTCTTCCAAAGCCTTTTTCCTGTCTCTCCGAATTTGATGAGAATGTTCAGCATACCTTTGCACAACAATGCTGTAAGCTCCGCCCACTCTTCCAATAGGAGTGGGTCCGGGTCCTCGTACACCGGTACAGTGTAAATACGCAGAAATTAAATGAGTGAACAGGTGAGGAGTTTCCCAAACACCAAGGCTTCTCTGGATAAATGAACCAGAAGGCATATCCAATGAGTCACCAGGCAACAGAAAGACAAAGATGCTATTGACATAAAAAGCCTCAAGACAGCGCCCTGCCGCAAGGCAGCGCATAGTTTTTTACATGTGATGTGAACATCTTCTACAGCAACGTAAACCTTGAAGGCTGCAGCAAGTGGAAAAACCGGTCCTGGCGGCCAGGACTCAGATCAAACAGAACATGAAGCACCAGGCACAGATGGGTTGGAAACAATGGAAAATGGGTCTGAGGGCACTTAGGAGAATGGAAACACTAGACTGCTAAATACAAACTAACCAGCATAGCAACTGAAAAGGAGTGTTAGTTATAATAACCTGATTAATATTCTACTTTTCAACAAAATTCGAACATAGTAATTTCAAAACATACCCAGTATCAATAATTCAATGACATTTAATCATTCAGGAGTCTTGCGTTCAAAATCCAACTTTATTAATTATTTCGAAAACACTTTATCCATTCAGCCCAACCAACACGTTTCATCCCTTACGGCTGTGTATTCCGTCATTGTTAAATGAAATCTCTGAATGGAATATGGGGGCCTATTATCAACAACTAGCGATATTTATCGCTAAATGAGCTTAGCGATATTTTTTTATGGACGTGCTTCGCCGGATTTTATCACAGAGATAACGTGCTATTAGCAACGTTTATCTCCAAAGCGATAAAATATCCGGAGATAGCGACAAAATGCTTGAATATCGCTGGAAATCCAGCGAAATTCAGGCATTATCGCTAATGGGCACTTAGGCTGAATATCCACCTCCCATTGGATATACAAGATAAGAAGTGGTCTGAGCAGGCGTTAGGTTTTGGTGATATTTGTGCTTAGCGCACATTTTTTTATCGCTTCGGCTGCCTTGCTAATAGGCGATACCTGTGTTAGTGACTGCTTTCAGTTGTTAACAGTTTGGGTACACCCACTTTGCATGTCATTAGCGATAAATATCGCTGACATGCAAAGCGGGCCCCAAACCGGTCGCTATCGCTTACAAGCTGTAGCTAACTGCTGTTAGCGACAGCTTGCTAATATGCCGATAAAATTATCGCCGCTTTTTGGCCAAAAAAGGCCGCAAAAGCAGCGATAATCTCATATCGCCTGCCTTGATAATATGCCCCATAGTCTTCTCCCAAATCCAGTGTTTTGTCATAAAGAACCAGTCATGTTTGCGGGTGGTATAGTAGCCCCTGTTCTGTTTTTCTCCTTCATGCTGCGATATCTGAATGCTAGGGGAAATGAGCCTACAGACTAATCCGCCACTAATTTCCTGGGTCTGTTGTTACTTCCAGTTTAATGAGCACACCTGGTTTCTAGATTTTGCCTGGCCAGATATTAGTTGCATTGGCTTTTGGACTAGTTTCACTTTTGCTGTTTATTCCTCCTTGGTCCCCTCACTTTATCAGGTTAGTTCTTCCCTCAACTGATCCTACATATTGTGTGTCACCTCTTTACCTTTGTTGTAGGTGCTGTTCAGTGTGTTTGTGGTAGTGTCCTGGGTTTCAGGGGTTTCCAGGTCCCCTCAGGACTCAACAGAGAACACTTGGTCCTGAAGCTCCGGAAGTCTATGTTTACATTGTATTGTTCAACCAGCTGGTTAAACCTTCCTGTTACCCTCTGTCTTCCAGCCGGTTCACACCTACCTGTCTCTGCAATATCGACGTAGAGTTGTGCCATCCCTTGACTGAGAACAGCAAAACACACAAGATGATGGACGGAATGTTGCACAATGGCAAAAACATTCACCCCCAGTCACAGATCTGAGTTTAATCCATCGTTATTTTGCTCACCAAGCCACCCCAGTTCAGACATACAAATCAGTTTTGACGCTGTGCCTCATGGGAACAGTCCAGACCGAACTGCCAAGCCATGTCTTCCCTGGACCGGAATCAAGCATCCTAGGACCGGTTTCTGGCTATCAGCCTTCATCAACCAGGATAGCTTGACTCCAGTGGCAGAGTGAGCACGGGACCCACGTCTGGGCATACCCTTCCCACATTGGGTGAACTGCAAAACACACAAGAAGATGGACGGAATGTTGCACAATGGCAAAACATTCACCCCCAGTTACAGATCTGTGTTTAATCCATCGTTATTTTGCTCACCAAGCCACCCCAGTTCAGACATGGCCATATGCAAATCAGTTTTGACGCTGTGCCTCATGGGAACCGTCCAGACCGAACTGCCATGCCATGTCTTCCCTGGACCGGAATCAAGCATCCTAGGACCGGTTTCTGGCTATCAGCCGTCTTCAGCCAGGATAGCTTGACTCCAGTGGCTTAGTGAGCACGGGACCCACGTCTGGGCATACCCTTCCCACATAGGGTGAACAGCAAAACACACAAGATGATGGACGGAATGTTGTACAATGGCAAAACATTCACCCCAGTCACAGATCTGGGTTTAATCCATCGTTATTTTGCTCACCAAGACTGAGATCATCCCATGCTGGAGAGTGAACTCCAGCCCAGTATTTCCTTTCTCTATCACTCCCATTCCCTAGTTTTCCTCAGATTTCTACATCTGGTCTCACGTCTGTCTCTGCTCCCCAGTGTGTTTCTATGTGTATGGCTTTTATTAACTAATAAACTAAATTGACTGACTGACTGTCTGAATTCTGTCTCTGTTCGCCAGTGAGGGACAGCAGGGGCTTTCAACTGTCTCTGGATCTAGAGATCAAGAGAGAATGAGTTTTCAAAGAAAGAAAAGCAGATCTAAGCTCCAAAGAATCCAATCGATAGTGTGATATAATTACGTCCATCATGCAGGCAAATTGTATTCACAGACCCTTGATGAGCAGCAATCTGGCGCACACAAATGCAAATAAATTCAAATACTAGTTAGAAACTCATTCTCACCAATTCAGTCTGGCAGGAAATGATTGCTGTCTTGGTGTGAGTCATAGCTTCTGCATATAAATGGAGCAAAATTACAAGTGCAAACAGATGCAGAAATTCATCATGTGATTAATGTAACTCTCACAATCAGAAAACTGTTTACGAATTTTCTGAATCATTTAATAAAAATGAGGAATAACGGCTGTGGCTATTCATGTTTGCATGCCAGAGATTAAATTAAACAATATATTAGAAGTAACAAGCTTTCATACCCTAGCAGCCAAAGTGCTTTACCTTTCAGTTAATTACAACAGTTCAAACAGATATTATCAGATGAGATAGCATTTAAAACCCACAAAAATGGAATGGTGCACACATATTACAATCGCAAATATTCTGAATGTATCTCAAGAAAAGTTATACAGAGGATTGCAATGATCAGTCATGAAGAGAACCTCACTTCTGCAGGGAATAAGGATACAGAGAGTTATATGAAAGGAATCAATCTATAGATAGAGACACCAAAAATGAGATATTAAAAACATAATGCAGCATAATTGGAACATACTACGCAATGAGGAGGGTAATTAATTCTTTTTTGTCAAAATAATAATTTCATAGTTCATATTTGAAAGGGCAATAGTTGAGAAATATTGGAGAAGATAAAAAGGATGAAAAAAAGCCAGTTACGAAAATGATACAAATACCTAATATACAATACCTAAAGTACTTACAGCCTGATTCATGAAAACCGAAGTCTGCGATTTTTAAATTGCGATTTACAGCGAATCGCAATTTAGAAATCGCAGACCGGCATTCATGAAAATTAGCGAGAAAATAAAGCGATTTGCACGCGGCCGCAAAAAGCGTTAGCGATTATTAAAATCGCAGATAAATCGCTATTTACGTCAAAATCTGTGTAGGAATTGCGATATCGCAAATTGCGAGATCGATAAATGCGATCTCGCAATTAGCGAGATCGCAAAAACGGGAAGTCGCATTTCGAGCACAGTGATGGCATCACAACCAGGAAGCAGGCAGTTCCCACCCCCATTCAGAACAGTGAGGCTGATCTTGAGGCTGCATCTCACAGAGCTCCTTCCAGGACACCTCCAAACTTCCAAATCCTTTACTTTTGTTACTGCAGCAATGGCAGAGGATGCAGCACCAGGGCCCAGTGACACCGGGCGCAAGAGGAAGCTCAAATTCTCTGAGCAGGAGTTGGAGCACCTGATTGACGGAGTGGTTGATAACCCCCCAAAACTTTTTGGAAAGGACTCCAGGAGGGTGCCTGAGGCGGAGAAACGCCGAATCTGGCTTGGGATAGCCGCAAAAGTGAACGCTGTGGGCGTGACACACAGGTCGCTCGAGGAGCTGAAAAAGAGGTGGTACGACCTCCGAGGTCGTGCCAAGGAGAGGGTGGCAGAGAGGCTGGGCGAGACCCTAGCTACTGGAGGCGGAGATCCTACAGTCCCTCCCAACACCCCTTTGGAGGACCGCGTGGAGGACACTCTTGAGCCAGAGGCGTGCATAGGGGTCATCAATCTTGACTCATCCCGACCCACCCAAGACAGCCAAGGTAAGTGGCATGCGACTGCGACCCTGTCCCCTAACAATGGCCATGACCCTATAGCCTCCCATAATCATCCCAAGTCATGCAATCCATGCACATTAGGTCATGCCCAAAAGCATTGTGGGACATGTAGTCTGCCCACAATGTACAAGAACCCCAATACAGCCAGACATGTCCCAAAGTACGCAATGCCACAGCCAGTCAGGGAATGTAATCCAGCATGCATGTAGCAACTGCACGTGTGACCGAGACATGCAATTAATGTACGTCCACTTCCCCTCACAGGTGGCGCTGACACCAGCAGCAACAGCGACAGGCTGCTCATTGACGAGGCACGAGAGGATGCAGAGGAGGTGCCAACAGCTACACATCCTGCACCATCAGGCGCTGCACCAATCCCCGCAGCCAGGGCAACACCATCTGCGCCAGCACCATCAGGCGCTGCACCTATCCCCGCAGCCAGGGCAACACCATCTGCGCCAGCACCATCAGGCGCTGCACCTATCCCCGCAGCCAGGGCAACACCATCGCGCCAGCACCATAAGGTGCTGCACCTATCCCCGCAGCCAGGGCAACACCATCTGCGCCAGCACTATCAGGCGCAGCACCATTGGCAACCACAACTCCACCACCAGCGGGACCCTCTACATCTGGTGCAGCTAGTGCGGTGGCAGTGCGCACACCCACTGTGGCCAGCCAGCACAGCAGGCATGGCAGGGCTCGCCAGCAGAACACAGCATGCAGCGGCAGGAGGGGGATGGCTGTGTGCGTGCCAGGGATGAGCATAGAGCGCCGGATGCTACGCATCCACCAACTGCAGGCACGACGGCAAGGGTCGATCCAACTGCAGCTCCACAACATTGGCCGCAATGTGGCAAATGTGGCCGAGAGGATAGAGCGCATGACGACTGCCATGGAGGCCAACACTGCTGCGCTCATCTTGCAGCGCAACACCGCCCGCCGCCGCCACCGGCAGCTACTTACGCGGCTATCAGCCTACATCCGCTCAAACTATGTAATTGGGAATGCCACCTCCCAGCTCTCACGTCGCTCCCTGGCGGTGCAGCAGCAGCAGGTGCAATGCTGTGAGGATGTGGCACAGTCTTGGAGCAGGTCACCAGTGCCGTACTGGCACTTCATCCTACAGGCCCAGCAAATGTTGGTGATGACACCAGTGAGGGCACCTCCAGTGTCAGCAGCCTGTCTGCCTCACAGGTCGGTGTGCTTCGCCGCAGCACCAGGCCCACTGCTGGGTCACGTGCCGTCCAAGAGGAAGAGCCAGAGAGGCGATTGGGTGCCGCGCGCCGGAGGCGCACTTGACTGTAATGTACATTGGCAGGGGCATGCTGATGATACAAGCATGTCCTGTGAATTATTTGGAGCAGTATGGCGCAATACTGCTTGCATGTAAAGAAAAGCAAAATGACATTATTATTGTGCCTTCAACAATAATATTTATTCTAGCATCATACATCGGCCTCCTGTCATTATTTCCATTGGCATGCAATTGTGATTTGTTGGGTGAGGGGAGTGGGTGCACTAGAAACTGTTCATTGTGATGTGGTTGCGGCGTCTGTGTCCTTCAGCTGGATTCTCCCCGCGTACTTGACGCACATGTGCAGGTGGCCGGTCATCCCCTTCCGACTCACTGCCAGAAATCTCTACAGGTATCCGGCGCTTGGTAGCAATGTTGTGTAGTATTGCACACACAGCCACAATGCGGCAGCACACATCAGGACTGTAGTACTTGGCCCCACCAGTCTTGTGCAGTATGCGGAATCTGCTCTTCAGTAGCCCAAATGTCCTTTCAATGCAATTCCTTGTGCGTATGTGTGCTACATTGTAGCGCCGTTGCTGTGGTGTAGCAGGGTTGAGGTAGGGGGTGAGGAGGTATTCACGGAGGGCGTAGCCACTGTCACCTGAATGAGAGGAGCAGAGGGTGAGTGCCTGTGCTGCGCAGCTACTTCATCGCAGTGTAACATTGTGGGCCAAGTGTACTTACCAAGTAGGTGTCCTTCACCAAAGTCTCCCCTGGCCAGTCGTGTGTGGAGGCCAAAGTGCCGGAATATGAAGGAATCATGTGTACTCCCCGGGTACTGTGCCACTATGTCCGTGATGTATGTCTTAGCATTGCACACCATCTGGATGTTGAGGGAGTGGTAGGACTTGCGATTGCGGTACATGTACTCCGTTGCAGCTGGTGGGCAGATGTGGATGTGGGTACAGTCAATGCATCCTATCACATGTGGGAAATGCGCAACATTGCAGAATTGATGCTTGGTGTCATCCAAATCCTGTTGGCTGGTGGGAAATTTGATGTGGTGGTGTAGCTGGGTCAGCATTGCGTCTAGGAAACTGCCTAGGCAGCGGGACATGGTGGGCTGGGATATCCCCCCAGCAGCCGCAACTATCCCCTGGAAGCTCCCGGAAGCCAGTAGGTGCAGGCTGCACAATACCTGGACATGTGTGGGCACGGCATTGGTCTGCCTTGTTGAGTGCTGCATCAGGGGGTCAAGGTCCTGAATTAGCTTGATAATCATTGGCCCATTCAGGCGGTACTTTGCGTATATTTGCTCTCTGGTTTGCCCCAGCAGGGTGACCCGCTGGCGGAATATCCTCTCCTGGATTCTGCGTCTCCTCCGTGCTGCTCGCTGTATCCTTCGCCGCCTGACCACCATGTACAGTCCTGGCATTGTGAGACTCCTAATGCTGCTGCTGCATCTCCTTAAGTGTGTCTGGTCAGGCCTGCACCTGTTTCTGATTGGGCAACGGTTTTAAAAAAAAAAAAAATTCTATGGCTTGGATGGTTACCACCTGCTTTGGGTTGTCCTTAAATTGCGCCTCACAAGCTGCGATTTAGTTTTTTTTCGCAATTAGCGATTTTTCATGAATAGCGAATGCGATTGTTTTGCGATTTCGCTATTTAATTCGCAGAATCCGTGGTTTCTCGCAAATTCCGAATCGCTAATGGTCTACTGCCAGGATTCTGCGAATCTTTTAGCGAATTCGCTATTCTGTGTTTGCGATTTCGCACTTTTCTTCGAGAATACCGATTTTGTAAATTGCGCTCGCAATAGCATTTTCGCAGCTATTGCGCACGCAATTTTGCTTCATGAATCAGGCTGATAGCTCTGTCTTAAGTTGTGTTAGTACATGTGAACACACACATTCACAAATGATGCTCACAGCGGCTGTTTATCTCATTAAAGCATCAGGACCTATTTTCTTTGCCTATTTTTAGAAAAAAGTAGTAAAAAGGATTGCTTTCTGTAGGAGATAAAGAACTGAATGTGACACAGAGTATGACGAATGAGTGTACTTAATATATTTAAAATAGTCCATCATGCATTCCAGTTGACCCGTGTCCTGAAAGCGAAAACATCAGACATTCGACAGCCTGAGGTGACAGTAAAAACCCTCTGGGTGACGCCCAGTCTATTTTAAACAATTGGTTAGAATGTTGCAGAGAGGGAGATCCCACTGTCAGGATCCTGCAAGGACTGAGATCACACTGACAGGTCGCGGCTGAGAGACTGCTTACACAGACAGCTCACACCGAGCGGGTCCTGCAGGGAGGGAGATCACACTGACAGAGCCCTGCAGACAGGGATATGATACTGACAGGGCCCTTCAGACAGGGAGATCACACTGTCAGGGCCCTGCAGACAGGGAGATCACACAGACAAGGCCCTGCAGACAGGGAGATCACAGACCGGGCCCTGCAGACAGGGAGATCACATTGACAGGGCCCTGCAGTGAGGGAGATCACACAGACAGGGCCCTGCAGAGAGGGAGATCACACTGACAGAGAGCTGCAGACAGAGAGATCACACTGACAGGGCCCTGCAGACAGGGAGTTCACACTGACAGGGCCCTGCAGATAGGGAGATCACACTGACAGGGCCACACTGACACGGCCCTGCAAAGAGGAGATAACATTGACAGGGCCCTGCAGTGAGGGATATCACACAGACAGTGCCCTGCAGACAGGAAGATCGCACAGACAAGGCCCTGCAGAGAGGGAGATCACACTGACAGGGCCCTGCAGGGAGGGAGATCATACTGACAGGGCCCTGCAGAGAGGGAGATCACACAGACAGGGCCCTGCAAACAGGGAGATCACACAGACAGAGCCCTTCTGACAGGGAGATCACACTAACAGAACCCTGCAGACAGGGAGATCACACTGACAGGGCCCTGCAGAGAGGGAGATCACACTGACAGAGGCCTGCAGAGAGGGAGATCCCAGTGATAGGGCCCGCAGTGAGGGAGATCACACAGACAGGGCCCTGCAGAGAGGGAGATCACACAGACAGGGCCCTGCAGACAGGGAGATCACACAGACAAGGCCCTGCAGAGAGGGAGATCAAACTGACAGAGGCCTGTAGACAGGGAGATCACACAGACAAGGCAGTGCAGAGAGGGAGATCACACTGACAAGGCTCTGCAGGGAAGGATCTCACACAGACAGAGGCCTGCAGAGTGGGTGATCACACAGACAAGGCCCTGCAGAGAGGCATATCACACTGACAGAGGCCTGCAGACAGGGAGATCACACAGACAGAGGCCTGCAGTGGGGGAGATCACACAGACAGAGGCCTGCAGAGAAGCAGATCACACAGACAGAGGCCTGCAGAGAGGGACATCACACAGACAGGGCCCTGCAGTGAGGGAGATCAGACAGGGCCCCATAGAGAGGGAGATCATGCAGACAGGGCCCTGCAGACAGAGAGGTCACACAGACAGTGCCCTGCAGACAGGGAGATCACACAGACAAGACCCTCCAGAGAGGGAGATCACACTGACAGCGCCCTGCAGGAAGGGAGCTCACATAGACAGAGCCCTGCAGAGAGGGAGATCACACTGACAGAGAGCTGCAGACAGAGAGATCACACTGACAGGGCCCTGCAGACAGGGAGATCACACTGACAGGGCCCTGCAGACAGGGAGATCACACTGACAGGGCCACACTGACATGGCCCTGCAGAGAGGAGATAACATTGAAAGGGCCCTGCAGTAAGGGAGATCACACAGACAGTGCCCTGCAGACAGGGAGATCGCACAGACAAGGCCCTGCAGAGAGGGAGATCACACTGACAGGGCCCTGCAGGGAGGGAGATCACTCTGACAGGGCCCTGCAGAGAGGGAGATCACACAGACAGGGCCCTGCAGACAGGGAGATCACACGGACAGAGCCCTGCTGACAGGGAGATCACACTAACAGGACCCTGCAGACAGGGAGATCACACTGACAGGGGCCTGCAGAGATGGAGATCACACTGACAGAGGCCTGCAGAGAGGGAGATCCCAGTGATAGGGCCCGCAGTGAGGGAGATCACACAGAAAGGGCCCTGCAGACAGGGAGATCACACAGACAGAGGCCTGCAGAGAGGGAGATCACACAGAAAGGGCCCTGCAGACAGGGAGATCACACAGACAAGGCCATGTAGACAGGGAAATCACGCAGACAGAGGCCTGCAGAGAGGGAGATCACACAGACAGGGCCCTGCAGTGAGGGAGATCAGACAGGGCCCTGTAGAGAGGGAGATCACGCAGACAAGGCCCTGCAGAGAGTGAGATCAAACTGACAGGGCCCTGCAGACAGGGAGATCACACTGACAGGGCCCTGCAGACAGGGAAATCACACAGACAAGGCAGTGCAGAGAGGGAGATCACACTGACAGGGCTCTGCAGGGAGGGAGCTCAAACTGACAGGGCCCTGCAGACAGGGAGATCACACTGTCAGGGCCCTGCAGACAGGGTGATCACACAGACAAGGCCCTGCAGAGAGGCATATCACACTGACAGAGGCCTGCAGACAGGGAGATCACACAGACAGAGGCCTGCCGTGAGGGAGATCACACATACAAGGCCATGTAGACAGGGAAATCACGCAGACAGAGGCCTGCAGAGAGGGAGATCACACAGACAGGGCCCTGCAGTGAGGGAGATCAGACAGGGCCCTGTAGAGAGGGAGATCACACAGACAGGGCCCTGCAGACAGAGAGGTCACACAGACAGTGCCCTGCAGACAGGGAGATCACACAGACAAGACCCTCCAGAGAGGGAGATCACACTGACAGCGCCCTGCAGGGAGGGAGCTCACATAGACAGAGCCCTGCAGAGAGGGAGATCACACTGACAGGGCCCTGCAGGGAGGGAGCTCACATAGACAGAGGCCTGCAGAGAGGGAGATCAGACTGACAGGGTCCTGCAGGGAGGGAGATCACACTTACAGGGCCCTACAGGGAGGGAGCTCACACTGACATGGCCCTGCGGGGAGGGAGAAGCTCACACAGACAGAGACCTGCAGGGAGGGAGATCACACAGACAGAGGCCTGCAGAGAGGGAGATCACACTTCCGGGTCACTGCTGAGGGATTGCTTACACAGACAGCTCAGATTGACAGGGTCCTGCTAGAAGGTAACTTACACTGAGTGTTCCTGGAGGGTTCCCTCACTGATGGCCCCGGCAGTGCTTGAACTCACACTGGCAGGTCACTGCTGTGTGAAACCTCAGGCTAGTAGCACTAGACTTTGACATGACGTCGATCGCACCCTTCAGCCCTCTGACAATGTATATTTGGTCAGAAATACACACAAAATGTATCATTGAGCCTTGGTTCCCAAACTGGCTGCCTTCAGAAGTGCAGGAAGGTTACCAGCGTGCTTCTTTCTTAGCATCGATACAACCAAGTGTACCGCACCAGGTGCATGTGTAGCTAATAATTCAGCCAAGGGGCTTCTTGGTGATATTGACGGATAGCATGCTTATTTTTTCTCAAAGTAACTGTATTTATTTGATCAACCTCAGAAGGATGATAGGCTGAGTGGACCCGTCGGGGACGGGGTTCAAACCTGTGACTATGGGGTCTTGTACAGATCCTTACAATCGGTAGAATACAATGGATTGACCGCCCGAGACACGTGCCCAGGTCACAGGATGGAGAACTTGTGAACTTTTAGGACAACCCGAGAGATGCGCCCTTGGTGCACAATACCACAGCTGTGCAGTGTATGAGCCAGAGGTGATGCAGATGTGCAATAGCTTTAGAAGATGGCAGATTACTGCACAGCGCATGCGAGTGACTCAACAACTGTGCTGTGCATGGAACCTGTGCTGCATCTATGAGGTGTAAGCGTAACGAGTGATCTCTACACTTGTGCAGTGTGCCCAGGCACTGTGACCTGTGGGTGTGCGGATCTGGAAGCAGATGGGTACAGAAGGGTACCTCAGCTCGGCAGATAGGGGTGCCAGAGCCTAACACCAGGGGCCTCATGAGAGGTTCCTGGAACCTATCTTGGCGCCTCAGTAGTCCTTCGGGCGGTTGTGGGCCTGAGCAACGAGGGGCTTGCCTAGCTACGCTCCGCCCCGAAAGGGGCGTGAGTACAAAGGACCAATGGTCAGGTGATCTTGGAAGGGAATACCAGTAGGGGCAGCACATAGGTGGGTTGCGACAGTGTTGCTTGGCTCCTCAGGTGGGCAGGTGGCTAGAAAGCTGCCTGCCCTTGGATCGCCCGTAAGCTAACCCACAATGATTACATAACGTTGTATGTAATAAACCTGCAGCAGCTTTTCCCAAGTAACACTGGTGTGGTGTGTGTTATTGGCGAGATGCATGCTATGATGGGTGGGGCCGGTTGCCATGATGTTACTATAGCTTTAGAAGAGGAGAGATTACTGCACAGCGCATGCGAGTGACTCAACAACTGTGCTGTGTGTGGAACCTGTGCTGCATCTATGAGGTGTGAGTGTAACAAGTGATATCTACACTTGTGCAGTGTGCCCAGGCACTGCAACATGTGGGTGTGCAAGCCGCACTGTAACTGCATAGTGTGTGTTCAAGGCATGCCACATTAGTGCTGCCTTAAGTTATGAGCATGCCGCGCCATGCCTGTGCAGTGTGCTTGTAAGTCCCCCTCCAACCGTGCAGCGTGTGTAACAAAACAGAAGTACTTATCCTAGGTACCTCCCCCTCTGCCTGGGATGACTCTTGGTGGCCAGAGGCCCTTGGAAAAGCACCCATCCCGACGGACCACGCACGGAACCTAGGCGTCATCCTGGACTCCTCACTCTCTATGAACAGACAAGTCAACGCCGTCTCATCATCTTGCTTCAATATTCTTCGCATGCTCCAAAAAACATTTCGCTGGATCCCCACCGAAACTAGAAAAACGGTCACCCACTCACTGGTCACGAGCCGCCTGGACTACGGAAACACCCTATACGCCGGTACCACTGCAAAACTCCAGAAAAAACTACAACGCATCCAGAACGCTTCAGCCAGACTCATACTAGACATCCCGCGTAAAGACCACATCTCTGGTCACCTGAAAAACCTCCACTGGCTCCCCGTTAATAAGAGGATTACTTTCCGCCTCCTAACCCACGCACACAAAGCACTTTACGAACTTGGACCCGAATGCCTAAACACACGACTTTCCTTCTACACCCCCTCCCGCCAGCTACGTTCCTCCAACCAAGCCCTTGCTACTGTACCTCGCATCAACAAAACCACCATGGGAGGTAGATCCTTCTCCTACCTGGCGGCTAAAACCTGGAACTCACTTCCCACTCACCTCCGCCTCACTCAGAACCACCTTGCATTCAGAAAGCAACTTAAAACTTGGATATTCGACAAGTAATTCCCCACCCTTCTTCAAGCGCCTTGAGACCCTCTGGGTATGTAGCGCGCTATATAAATCACCTGACTTGACTTGACTTGACTATAGCTGTGTATGTAACTGCTGCTATAACTGCAGTGTGTTGTGTGTGCCAGGAAATCTTCATCTGTTCACTGTGTGTTGTCTGTGTGCGTATTTGACCCACCAGCAGTGTGTGTGTAGCTATGTATGTAAGTGCTGCTATAACTGCAGTGTGTTGTGTGTGCCAAGAAATCTTCATCTGTTCAGTGTGTGTTTTCTGTGTGCGTATTTAACCCCCCAGCAGTCTGTGTGTGGCTGTATATGTAAGTGTTGCTATAACTGCAGTATGTTGTGTGTGCCAGGAAATCTTCATCTGTTCGGAGGGTGTGTGCCTGTGGGTGTGACTCTGCAGCGTGGGAGTACGTTACCTTGGACTGCCACGAGCACAGGGGAACGTACACAAATATAGATTTGCCATACAGATACCCCCTGACACTTTTGCAACATGCATGGTAGATTTCGTCATCCCTGAAATGTATTACATTTCTAAATGCACTCAGAGGCGGCCGAGGATCTTAGGAATTAATGCTGACACATTTCTCTCAAGAAGTCTGGAGGGACATTCTGTGGCCTGTGGTGCAACCACTGATAGTGTATCACTGAAAAGTTCACTGTTATGCAAGGCGCTTTATCTGTAACGTTTGGCATGCACCAGTGCAAGAGGTGAGTTAGGGTGGAAAGTTGGTTCCATGACACCTCAGACACAAGACTTAAGTCTTTGATGGTCATAGTTAACCCTGGGCGTTGTGGGCATAGTGGGGCTACGCGGAGCACCACAGAGTTGAAAACAAACTCAGTGAAACTCTGCGTAGCTCAGCTACACCACCTGCCTCCCACCCGCCCTATTAACAATAAGTAAAAACTTTTAAAAAAATGAGTTGCCATTTCCTCTTCATCACGTTCTTGGTCAAAACTGCGCATGCGCGGCCGTGCGACATAGTGTGGGGAGGTGCCTAATGAGGCACTAAGGGGTCCACCCTCTTACAAGGCCCATTGCGCACGCCTGTGGCTGCCACATAGTGCTGATATCAGCAACCTCGCTTAGCAATAATTAACTGAGCTGTGTAAAATAAACAGTCCACACAAGTTTTGCTGCAGGTTTATTACATACAAGGAGTATGCCAACTTGGTGGCATAACCTACGGGCGATCCAAGGACAGGCATCGGTGACTAACCTAAGCTGCCCTGGCCAACCCAATCGCTGCTACCATTCATGTGGGGGTTCTCCCCCTTACATACCATTGACCCCTAGTCCATAACTTTTACTCACGCCTTTTAGAGGCGAAGCGTATACAGGCAAGCCTCCGGTTGCTCAGGCTTACATCGCCTGAAGGACTAGTGGGGCGCCGTCGTTTTCAACCAGCACCCCTACTATGCTCCTTAAAGGGTAACCCTTGTACCAATCTGCCTTCGGTTACCCTGTAACTCCGCCAAAGCCCTGGATGTCGCTGCCATCATATCCAGGGCCCCCCACCATGACAGGCTCCATAACATCCTGCAATGTGCGGTTACCAGTCCTAGCTGGACAATTCTTATTTACCTCTGACAGGTCACCAATCCTTCTAGCTGGAAAATTCACATAAACTTCTGCAGGTGTTCCCTGTCCATATCGGGGGAACCTCTTGGTGTTTGCACCAAAGAGACCAAGCCTTATTTACCGAGCCCTTCTTGTTTTATTTGATTTAAAATTAGGATCAAACCAAGCCCTCCTGCTTGCTGGGCTTGTGCATGGCATAGTTACACTTGTCCGGTGGCCTCCACTTGAGTTGGGAACTAATGTTCTCTGTTTTAACCCCAGCTTTATTTACCCATCCGTAGGCAGGTGCGATGGGAACAACTGTACACTACTTTAACCACAGTACATGGTGAAACCTTATGGTACCCTCTGTGCCAATAAGGGCCTTCTTGTTAGGTGTTGCTAAGTTGTGTATTTTCCCATCACAGCCTTACCCTGAGCTCAGGATAAGCTTGTAAGCATTATGGAGTTTGCCTCCAAAGCCCACACTATATTTGTCAACAAGTTGTTGTTTGTGGCCAACACCCCACCTTTATCTCTGCCAGCTGACCTCCACCTGTACAGAGTACCACACCGGCAGGAAATCTTACCCCATAGGGAATGCTAAACTACTGCTCTCCACGTAACCATGGTTCTGTCTGATTTAATCCATTGTGCACTGTGTGCAATGTGTGCCTTGCATTTAGGATTGACTAAGCCCTTGTTTACCCCCCTACCTGGTTATTCCCAAACCTGGGTTCCGTCTAACTTTGAATGCACGCTGTGTTCTGGTGATTGTTAGCATTTCTGCTCATACCCTTCTTTCTCCACCCTTATTGTAGTCACCGCACACCTATTTTTTTTTTAAACAAACTTACGCAACCCACCTATTTAAAACCCACTCTGTTTGCAGGTTCCTACTATAATATGCAAATACAAGGAGATGATGGACGGAGCGCTGAAACTTTTCAGAAACTCACACCCAGTCACAGATCTGGGTTGAATCCATCATCATTCTTTAGCTCACTTAGCAACCTTCGTTCAGACACAGCTTTATGCAAATCAGTCTGGTCCCTGTGCCTCATGGGAAAAGTCCAGCCCGAACTGCCAAGCCATGTCTTCCCTGGACCGAAAACAAGCATCCAAGGACCAGTTTTGGGCTAACAGCCCTCATCAGCCAGGCTAGCTTGAATCCAGTGGCAAAGTGAGCAAGGGACCCAAGTCTGGGCATAACCTGCCAACTTAGGGCGCACAAAGCAAACACAAGGATATGATGGACGGAGTGCTGAAACATTTCAGGCACTCACCCCAGTCACAGATCTGGGATGAATCCATCATCGTTCTTTAACTCACTTCGCCACCCCGTTCAGACACAGCTATGTGCCAATCAGTCTTGACCCTGTGCCTCATGGGAACAGTCCAGCCCGAACTAACAAGCCATGTCTGGGCATACCCTGCCATTAGGGCGAGCAAAGCAAATACAAGGAGATGATGGAGGGAGCACTGAAACTTTATAGACACTTGCCCCCAGTCACAGATCTGGGTTGAATCCATCATCATTCTTTAGCTCACTTAGCAACCTTCGTTCAGACACAGCTTTATGCAAATCAGTCTGGTCCCTGTGCCTCATGGGAAAAGTCCAGCCCGAACTGCCAAGCCATGTCTTCCCTGGACCGAAAACAAGCATCCAAGGACCAGTTTTGGGCTAACAGCCCTCATCAGCCAGGCTAGCTTGAATCCAGTGGCAAAGTGAGCAAGGGACCCAAGTCTGGGCATACCCTGCCAACTTAGGGCGCACAAAGCAAACACAAGGATATGATGGACGGAGTGCTGAAACATTTCAGGCACTCACCCCCAGTCATAGATCTGGGATGAATCCATCATCGTTCTTTAACTCACTTCGCCACCCCCGTTCAGACACAGCTATGTGCCAATCAGTCTTGATCCTGTGCCTCATGGGAACAGTCCAGCCCGAACTAACAAGCCATGTCTTCCCTGGACCTGAAACAAGCACCCTAGACTAGTTTTGGGCTAACAGCCCTCATCAGCCAGGCTAGCTTGAATCAGTGGCAAAGTGAGCAAGGCACCCGCGTTTGGGCATACCTTGCCAACTTAGAGCGAACAAAGCAAACACAAGGAGATGATGGACGGAGCACTTAAACTTTTCAGATGCTCACCCCCAGTCACAGATCTGGGTTGAATCCATCATCGTTCTTTAGCTCACTTCGCCGCCCCAGTTCAGACACAGCTATATGCAAATCAGTCTTGACCCTGTGCCTCATGGGAACAGTCCAGACCAAACTGCCAAGCCATGTCTTCATTGGACTGGAAACAAGCATCCTGAGACCGGTTTCAGGTTAACAGCCCTCATCAGCCAGGCTACCTTGAATCCAGTAGCAAAGTGAGCAAGGGACCCACATCTAGACATACCCTGCCAACTTAGGGCGAACAAAGCAAACACAAGGAACTAATTGACGGAGTGCAGAAACTTATACACTCATACAAAGAACAAAATGAGAATTAATTGCGTTTTAGTTCCTGCTCATAACAAAACAGTGCACAAGAATGGACTAAAAAGTCTATAGCATTCTTCATTAACTCTGAAGATGGTAAAGATGCTTTCAGCAAACCATCTAGCATGAGACAAGGATTCCCTATAGTGAAGCCCTTCAGCTCAGGTATCAATTTTGACAGGTCATCACACAACATTTTCATATACGAAGCTGAATCACTGCAAATACAAACAATGTCATTTCAATCTTTGTTGAACTTGGTAAGAAATTTTTGCAGCAGTATTCCAAGTGGCACAGCGTTCCATGTTTTCACCATTCTCCCAGATGCTTGGTGATAGCACTCTTTTCACATATGTCACTACACCTTGCATTGAATGTTTAAAGCCTGGGGTGTTTGGCAATTTACCTGCTATAAATACTGACTTGCTAAAAAAAGGGGCTGATGTATCAAGGGGTTTTACCCATTCTCTGTGGGTAAATGTGATGGTACATATTGGGAAAGATTCTTATGAAACCAGCCATTTTACAAATCAGTGAAAGAATCAAATGTAGCCGAAATATCTAATATGATTTTGATATTTACTGATGCTCTACAGTTCTTAAATAATTAAACAAGACCTAGAACATGCTTCGAAACCCTGCATCTTTAGACCAAAGACCACAAAAGTAGAAAAAAAAGCAAAAGGAAGAAACAATATTTTAGTGACATCCCTAAACAACAAAACTGAAGCAGAATACTGTTAGCCCGGTCTTTCTTGCTGCTACCTTGTATATCAGTTACATTTTATGGGCCCCTTCAGGAAGAAATAAAAATGACTCTCACTCTCCTTTTCCTTTCTTTGAATGACATTTAGTTTGTGGTTGTGCAGGGGTTTTTATACGTATTTAAGTGGTTACGCTGGTGAGGGTTATTCCCCTGTAGGTGGGGTTTTATCAGTTATTATAGGTTATTATAGGTTTCAACCTCAAACGGGATAGCCTATTTATGGTTAACTTGCTTGAACCAGGAAATGCTTCTCCTCACAGTCTCTCCCCAACAGTGAGCTGTTTCCATCGTTACCCAACAGTGGAGATCACTCCTTCTCCTACCTCACTGCCAAGTCCTGGAACGACCCCCCCTTCATCTTTGAGCCTCATCCTCACTGCTGGATTTCAGGAAGGGACTCAAGATCTGGCTGTTCAACTGATGCCCCCTCCGTACTGGGATCACAGCGCCTGGAGTCCCTGGAGTTCCTGACTGGTGATTAACCACGATTTACAAATCTTGATTGATTGAATCCTGATTGACCATCATCCTGTGGACCTCCATCACAACCCACACACCCAACTCATAAGGCGTGGAGAACTTCCATCCTGGTCGATGATCAATTATGATCGCCGGCTGTATGTGGTGGCCATGGACCCGCCGCCTACTGCTCACCTTTTAGTTGTTTAGTCTTCACCATCTTTGGGAGCTGTCCAGATCATACTCTGGGGACTCCTACACTGGATGAGTGGGGAGTGTCCTCTTATTATCAATGCCCATAGTGAGCACCTTGTCGTGCAGTGTAGGGTGTTGCATTATTCTCTGACAAACCTGTTGAGGCTGACGTCTAGGTCTGAGTTCTCTTGTACAGATTTCTGCATCATCTTATCCAAGGTGCGCATGAAATGTTCTACATCCTCACTTGCCGGCGGCCACTGAGGGGTTATCCATCTGTGCTTGATGCCAAGGTCATGTAGGAATTGTCAGAACTCAGATCTTCAGAACGGTGTGCTGATGTCAGTGCAGATTTCTTTTGGGAGCCCAAACAGGGCAAACACTCTCTCCAGCCGTCGAGCAACTTTGTGGAATGCAGTGGACTCAGCCTGCTCCACAAATGGGTACTTTGAATAGTTGTCGATCATGTTTATGGTGGTTCATACGTCTGGAAAACTCCCAATGTCCAGGCTGACTATTACCCACGGGGTGTCACAGCGTTCTTTGGTGCCCACTGGGGCAGGGTTTTTCGATCTGCCTGTAATTTGGCACACCATACACGGTTTGACAAGGTTGTCGACCACCCCTTCGAGTCCAGGGAACCACGCCTTCTCCCGGAGGTGGCATTTTTTTTGGGCGGCGCCTAGTTGCCCACTATTGGCCAGCTCGGAAACCTGTTGAGTCAGGGCAGCTGGTATTATGAGCTGAATACCAGCCCACACCAGGCTGTCTTGCGTAGTAGTTAACTCATGTCGGACCCTCCGTAGTTGTTTTAGTCTTTCTCCCTCTTATGACTTGTCCACTGATTGGAATCTTTCAGGTACATTTTCCCTGTGCCCTACCATAGGGTTCTGACAGCCTTCTGCAGGATGTTGTCTGTCGCTGTGGCAAAGCTTATTTCAAGTAGGCACATCACCCATGGGCAGGTCCCTTGACTCACCAGCTTCAGGTATGTCTCTGTCTGTGTGTTGCCGCTGGGGTTGTGTGCTTTCATCAGCACCGGGTGATGTGAGAAGAAGTCTGCTGGGTTTCTTGACCGTTGTTGGTACATCACCTCAAGCTGGTTTGGTTGTAGCTGTATAGGTCAGCCCTCGATGTGAGGCGGGGTCTGGTGCGGTACCTCTGAAAAGGGATACCAACGGTGAGTGGTCTGTGATATTGCAGAATGGTCATCCACACAGGTACAGATGGAAATGACAACACTCCGTTTTGATGGAAAGGGCTTCCCTCTTAATTTGAATGTATCTTGCCTCAGATGGGGTGAGAATCTGGCTAGCGAATGCAAAGGATATCCACCTATCTGGCTCGGTCTCTTGAGTCAACACCACCCCAAGTCCCATGGGACTGGCATCTCCGATTAGCACTGTCAGTTTTTCTGGATCAAAGTAGGCCATGGTGGTGTTATTTAGTAGTGTGGCCTTGATTCCACCTCCTGGGGTCCCAGGTCCACTTTGTGTCCACCTTGGTCTGTGCCCAGAGAGACTCTGCAATTGTCGCTAAGTTTGAAATGGAATGGCTACAATAGGTTGCCATTTCTAGGAAGCTTGCACACCTCAGTGGCACTTGTTGGAGCAGGAGCTTGGCAGATCGCCTGAGACTCGAGTTGGTCAATTTGGATGCCATCCTTCGTGAATACGTATCCAAAGAACTCAATTCTTCATTCGAAGAAGAAGCACTTTTCACATTGAATGGTCAGCCCATGGTCGCTGAGACATCAGTGTCGACCTGAGCTGATGATGATGTTCTTCTAAGGTCATGCATTAGATGAGGAGGTCACAGCTTTTGTTCATTACGCCTTGTATACTGGATAGAGTTTCCTGTATGGCTTTCCAGAAAACTTCGGCTGCTGAGGAAATCCTGAAGTACAAACACTTGTACCTCATCCGTCCCGAGTGAGTGGAAAATGTGGTGATGTGCCTGCTGTCATCGGCGAGATGTAGGTGGTGGAACCCTGCATTTAGGTCAAGTTTGGAGAACTACTGTGCTCCATTAAGGTCTGCAATTATATTGTCCATTGT
The DNA here is from genome assembly GCF_964263255.1 of Lissotriton vulgaris. NCBI lineage: Eukaryota > Metazoa > Chordata > Amphibia > Caudata > Salamandridae > Lissotriton > Lissotriton vulgaris. The sequence continues at coordinate 1,941,590,797 of NC_141693.1, forward strand.
GTGCATGATGTGCCTCTCTCTCCTGATGGTGTTATTGGGCAGGGGCATTTCTATTCACATTCGGATCTTGCCTGGTTGCTTTGGGTTTTCCGTAAGGACTATCGAGGACACCCAAGGGGTGGTTCCTGACACTTCTTAATGACATCTAGTCACTCTAGCTTGCCCAACTCTGCCTCGACCAGAAGTCTTAGGTAGAATGGTATTTTGCGATGACGCAAGGCCACTGGCTTCATAGCCGTGCCGATATGTAGCTGTACTGGGGCCCCTTTTAGGCATCCAATCCCTTGAAATAAGTGGGGAATGTCATAAAGCAGGTGGTCCACTTGATGTGCTTGGGCGGTTTGGGCAACTCTACTCTAACTATATTTCTTCGCGGATTAGGGCGACAAAGCTAGTTTATGTCGTAGGCGGGCAAATTGGTGGCTGCACATCACATTTATGGATGCCCCTGTGTCTTTACGGGCCCTTATTACTGCTGCTACTATTATCTTGCAGAGTGGCTGCAGTCTGTGGCTCTTCTTCATGTGCGCCGTGAAGGACACCAGGAATATTTACTCAACATCTTCGGACTGAGTGTCTTCTTGGTAGCTCGTTGCCCATGACGGGTGCAATATTTGGTGCTGTTGTTCAGTCTCAGCCAGTGTGAGGTACCTGACCACCTTTGTGGTTATTGTTCTTCCTTTGAGTCCGCGATTCAATGACCCACTCTTACAAGCCTTGGCAAAGTGGCTAGGGTTACCTCAAGCGGAATAGATCTTCCCTTGTAAAGGGCAGTTATCAAGCTGGTGCTCCTCCTGTCCACAGTTCTGTCAGTTGGCACTGGATGTCTAGTCAGCTGGTCACGCCCTCCCACCTTTCTGCCATATCCTGATGGCATCTACTGTCTCAGATTTTATGGACCCCGGAAGGTGGGGTTGACGGCCACAAGGGATGTGGGAAAGGGCTGAGCCCATTTTGACTGCCAGTGCTGCATAGAGGTTGTGAGACCGGGGGAGTATGAGAATGTCCCCAAGCTGATGCCTGGTCAAAGTTGGACCAGACCTCTGAGCATCTTTGACCTACGCCCCTGGATAAGCTGCACACGCACTTCCTTCGGTTGCTCGTTATCTGTACAGGTGCTAGCCAGCTCGTGGAGGTGTGCACAGAAGGTATCAATGCACTCTCCCTCCCATTGATGTACTTGCTGTAGCTTGAAGCATTCAAAGTCGGAGTAGTTCGCGGGGTTTAAGTGGGCACCAGCTGTCACCGCCATGTCGTAATCGTAATCTGCCACAGTTGCTGGATGGTGTACAAACAGTTTGTAGATATCCTCCCCCACATAGTGGAGCAGCAGAGATCTTTTCACAGCCCCATATGTTTCACAAGTGATGTTGATTACCAATACTGCGCTATGCCTATCTTAGTTATAAGAAACCGCACGGCCATCAGCCATACAGTGTCTTGGCTCCCTGCCCATTCGTCCATCAGTCCTAATATAAGGTATTTGGGCTCCAGCACTACATGTCGGTGCACTGCCTGTGATTGTACCTGATACACTTGGTTCCAGTATCATATAATCAGACATTTCCATTTTGTATCGAAAAAGTTTCCTTGGTCCACCCCACAGCATAGACACCAGGGTTGAGGCCTAGCTTAATTCTGCTCATTCTGGTGGGCATATAATACACTCTATGTAGCTGTTTAGGTTGAATTAGCCACAGGCGCATGGAAAAGGCAAACGTTTTGGGAGCCAACTTGGCTTCTGTCCAATTATCCTCATAAAGGCCACCTAAATCTGGTTCACAACCTTCCTTCAATTGTAACATAGGGTCGGGAGTGTTATTTACCTGTGTGGGGTATAATTGTGAAATCCTCTTCCTCCCAGTTTGGCAGTAGAACACGTGTCTCTAGGTGGTTGCAAGCTGGCAAGGATTGAGGGGTGTCACAGTGCGCCTCTAGAGCATAGCGTAACTGGAGATAATGGTAGAATTGTGTTTTGTGCATATTTTATGGAATGGAATGGAAGTTGATTTATAAAGCGCATGGTTACCCGGGAGCGTCCCAGCGCTGTAGGGCAGAGATTACTGTGAGGGAAATGCAGTGTTTAGCAATCCTGGGGGAAGAGGAAGGTTTTGAGGAGCTTCCGAAACTTCAAATAGCTAGGTTTGATTCGGATCTTGAGAGGAAGTGTATTCCACAGAGTCGCTGTGTTAACGGAGAACCGACGTCCTCCCGTTTGAGCCCTCTTCACTCTTGGAACATTGGCAAGGTGCCCATGGTCAGAGCGGAGTGTCCTGTTGGCCTTGTAAGGGCGCACTAGACTCCTCAAGATAGGGGGTCCTTTGCCCTGTAGGGATTTGTGAACAATGCACAGGGATTTAAACTTAATTCTCTCACGTATTGGCAACCAGTGGAGGGATCTCAGAGCATGTCTGGCTGAGAGCTTTGCAGATGAACCTGTCATCAACCTGGCTGCGGAATTTTGGATCAGTTGAAGTTTGTTAATGGTGGCCTCTGGGGCGCCCAAATAAAGGGGGTTACTGTAATCCACCCTTGAGAGGATTAAACCTTGGATGAGGACCTTTCTTGAGTGAGGAGGTAAGAGAGGGAGGACTTTACGGGCTGAGCAGGGTAGGCCAAAACATATGCCGGCCGTTTTTTAGCTTTAGTAGTTCTAAAAGAGAGGTCCTGTTCGAGCCAAACCCCAAGACTTTTTGGGGTGGGAAAAGCCCCCATACTGACAGGCCAGATGGAGTCAGCTAAGGATGTCGACTTGCGTCCTAGGAGCATAATCTCCGTTTTAGCTCCGTTTAGTTTGAGCAAGGATTTACTCATCCAGGCATGGATTTCTGACAGGCAAGATTGAAGGTTTCCAGAGCACTGGTCAAATTGGGTGAGCGAGACGACTAATTGTGTGTAGTCTGCTTAGGTGAATAGTTTGATCCCAAAGGGAGTGACCACATCTTCCAGTGGGGACATATACATGTTGAACAGAGTAGGGTTTAACGAGGAGCCCTGCGGTACACCAGACTGGAGAGGGATCAGGTTAGGCCGTACGTTGCCTTCCCAAACCTGGTAAGTTCTGTTGATTAGAAAAGTTGTTAGCCACAACAGGGCTGTGCCTGAGACTCCCAGGTTACTGAGGCGCTGGATTAGGATGCAGTGGTTGATCGTATCAAAGGCTGCACTTAGATACAGGAGGATCACGGCTGCTGATCCTCCCGAATCCAAGATGCGCCTAGCCTCTTCGACAACTGCTATAAGGGCGGTGTCTGTGCCCTGACCTGGGCGGAAGCCTGTTTGAGAGCTCCGCAGTAGCTCATTAGTTTCCAGGAAAGATGCCAGTTGCTGGTTCACTATTTTCTCAGCAATCTTACTGAGTACCGGCAGAAATGAGATCGGTCGAAAGTTGGCCAACTCAGAGGAGTCCAACTATTGCTTTTTTAATAATGCTTTTACGATGGCTTTCTTCCGGCCAGGAGGGAGGATACCTCGAGAGAGGGAGGCGTTTATTAAGTCGGTGGCCAAGGGGGTGAAGGTAGATGTAATAAGTTTTAGGATGTGCATGGGAGCGGAGTCGCTGGGAGATCCACTTTTCATAGATGCCAGGACTTTTTGAAATTCTTCCCTAGAGACTAGGGCAAAGGAATCCAGATGAGGGCCAGATGTAGGGCCCTGGGACTGCTAAATTGGGAAGGGCAGTCACTTTGAGGTAGAGTTTTTAGGATGGTTTGAATTTTACTGTCAAGGAAGTCCACAAGCTGATTGCATTTGGCCCCTGAGATGTCTAGGACGGGAGGAGGGTTAGGAACTTTCAGTAGTTCCTTCACTATCCAGAAGGTTTTCCTGGAGGAGTTAGAGGAAATTCTAATTTTCTCCGCGAAAAATGCAGCCTGGGCAGTTTTAAGAGACATTTTATAGGACCTGATAGCTGATCTGACCTTGTTGTGACTGGCCCAATCTTTCCTCCATGCACGTTCGAATGTTTTACATCCTTTCCTCTGGTCTCTAAGTTCTGGCGTGTACCACGGAGATTTGAAAGCTCTACTTTTCTTTTCAACTCTTTTTCTAGGAAGGACAAAGTCAAGTGAGCTGTCAAGCCAGCTCACTAGATTTTTGTCGGCTACCAAAGGGTCGGGGTTGTGTACCGGGTCAGTCTGCTCTAGTCTGTGCGTCCAGTTCTCAAGAGAGAGCTTGGACCAGGCTCTTTCTAGCGTGCGTATGACCAGGGCTCGACATGAATCTATACTGGTTTGCCAGGAAAATGGGACCAGAAAGTGATCGGACCAGGGGAGGGGAAGTGGGGATCTGGATTCCAAGAGCGGAATGTTGGAAAATATGGGATCCAGAAGGTGTCCTTTGATGTGAGTGGCATCTGAGTTTTTAAGCAACAGGTCATATGATTTTAGGTCGAGCTGTAGTTCAGCCGCCGCTTTATCTTGGGGGTCGTTGAAGTGGAGGTTTAAATCTCCCAGTAACATAAAGTTGGGCACAGTGGTGGCTGAGGAAATAACTGTTTCTAAAAGCAAGCTGCCGAAATGCCCTGGACTGTCCGGAGGGCGGTACACCAGGAGACCTGAAATGGACCTAGTGGGGGAGATTTGAACGGTAGAGTGGGAGCTCTCAGAGTCGTATATCCCGCTATTAGCCATCCTGCAGGTGTAGTGGTTTCTATACACTATGGCTATTCCACCCCCTTTGCCATTGGGCCTATTCTGGGAATGGATAAGATATCCCTGAGGGAGCGCGCTGACTATATCTGAGTCCGAGTTCGATGACAACCATGTCTCTGTTAAGAAGAGTATGTCGAGTTTGTGATCCTGGATTAATAAATTAGTCTCTAGGGAATGTTTCGGCAGTGACCTACAATTAAGTAGGGCCATGCGTAAATGAGTTGTGGCTTGTCCGGCGGATTTTTTTTTTTAATCAGGTGTAGGGTGGATCCAGCGGCTACAGTGGGTATATGGGCCATCTGATCTGTTCACGCCGTGGCATGCAGACTTTTTCTCCGTTCTTAAATGTAGGAGGGCTTCGCGTGAATAAGTGATGGGGCCACTAGAAGGGACGTCCAGGGTTTCTGGCCCTAGGCCCGAACTGGCGCGGACGGGCGCAGACGGGCTTGCCTCTGGCGCGCGCGCCCGACCGCTGTGCGCACGGGAAGCGTTTTTCATTTTGTAGTGGTGGGCCAAACTCGCCCACAGCACTAGCCCGCCGACCTCGAACTCCTCCCAAGATGGCGCCCGTGGATATGCGCCGGGGTGTCAGAGCCCGTGCCCAGAGACAGCCCAAAATCGGCCCCTGGAAGTGAGGATGAGCCCCTGGGGAGAGCGAGTGAGGTGAGTGGGGAACCAGTGTAAATTTTTAAAAAAACAGAAAGTTGCACAAACAGTGCGTGAATTAAAAAATTTCAGAAGCAGAACACAGAGCAATATATTCAATAATTTTAAGAGAAAGGATACCCTAACTCCCGGCTTTCCGCCTCAGGAGTCTCTGACTCTAAGGACCCTTCAATCGCTGAAAGGGTGCATAAAGCTTTGTTCCCATCACACACCGAGATGACATTGAGTTTGGTCATATGATTTCTAGCAAAGAATCTTATTTTCCAATGGATATTGTAAAGTGGTAGAATCCTTTTGTCCACAGTTAAGTATGAGATAGGGCCGAAAGCCTTCAGCAATGAGTGTTCTATTGACACCCGTATGCAGCAGTAATGGTCTGAAAGATTGAGCCATCTGGTTCCTTGAATGAAAAAAAAGCTGTTTGGTAATATTTCAAGTTAGCTAAGTCGATCTCCCTGCCTCAGGTCATTGAGCAATCTTAGTTTCGTAGGGATGTCAATGAGCGCTTTTTTGCCATAAAAAATTGTTACGTGTTGAGTCTATTTTAGGAACCAAGCCAATAGAGAGTCATAGTGAGATCATGCTTAATAGTTACCTGTTGTTTGCATATTTTATTTTTGATAGTTTCAATCCTCCCCCACCAAGATAAGAATTTTGGCAGCATTTTCAAAATGTTGTTTTATAATGTCTGATGGTGTCAAAAATATGTTCAGTAAATTGAATTCCTGAATATTTTAAATATTTGGATTGCTATGCAAAGACAGAATTACCAACAATTCTTTGTTATAGTAACCAAAAACATATCTTAGATACCACTCATCCCTTCAGTGGCCAGGTGCTTAAACCCCATCATCCCCTCCTTCAAGACCTAAGGAGTGAGAGCTTCTTATTCCTGTGTGCCAGGACAGTTCCTTCTCTTCACCGTGCCCAAAGGCAGAGGGAATCATTGCTCCTCCCTCAGCCTCAAACATACTCCCTTGTCTTGGGGACAGGCAGGGTATATGTGTCTAGAGAACGACCTCACCTGCAATAAAAAAAAGTCCAGTCCCCTCAACACCTTGCCCAAAAAGGATTTTCAATACAAATAAAAACAGAGCATGTGGCAGATAACCCACTGACATCTGCACACTGGTTAGATGGCACTGGGACAGATGTTCCTCCGCGCAATATTCAAGGCGACATGGGGAGACAGCAGCTTCTCTGTCCACGCATGGCATGTAAGCAGCATTTTGTGGGCTACGGAGCACAGGAGGAGTTCAGAGTGGCCACTTTACGCTATCTGCCATTTTAGATATCACGTTGGAGTAGCTGCAAACTCTCTGCGGCTCACTAAACAAAGGGCCTGTCGGTCCCTGGGCAATGGAGGCGGTGAGAGGAAATAAGGAGCTTCCCCATCCCTGGCTATGGTGGGGCTGGGGCAAATAAACCCATCCCACCCGAGTAAGGAGGGAGGCCCCTATAACACCCCTACCATTGGGCAAGGCATTAGCTAGTGACTAATTCTGCCCCTTTTGTACAGGACAGAGGGGCTTAAGGATCCAAGTCCTAACCCCTCCTTACTCCACATTTGGAAAAGATGGGAGGCATGAGTCATACACCAGGTTCTTAAAGTCTACAGGTTCTAGGGTATCTGTCACCTATCCCAGGCCTCATTCACCCTTTATGAAATGAGATGAAGGTAGACAGGGACAGTAAACAGCTCACCCAGCAGACTGTTTGCACTCCATCATCCAAAGCCTGACTCACTTCTCCCAAACTCATTCAGTTTCTCATTTACATCTCATTTTCCGCTTGCCCGAGATGCAGATACTACTAATTATTGAGGTCAAAATATCATGAGTACAAAAGACAGGAATATCGATTACTGATTACTTAAATACTGTGGTATTTAATATTATTTTTTACAGTTTCTTAGTATTAATGTAAATATTATATTTTAACTTAAAAAAAAGAAATCTGGGTTCTTTGGTTTCATTGGGATTTTGGAGAATGTCATTTTGTGAAATCTGTGTTTTGTGTTACTTTGGTATGTTTTAATTGATTATTTTAATTAACATTTTTTATTTTTGTTTTCAATTATTGTTTTATGTTACTATTTTTTATTTTATTACCAGAGTTGTAAGTAGTGTTTTAAAATAAAAAAATAAGGTTGATAATTATTTTTATTACACATTTGTTAAATAATTTTAATAACTAAAAGTGTGGATTTCTTTTTTTTATAAATTAGTTTTAATTAATTAATAAATAAGTTCGATATTTCCCTAAATGGTTTTATGTCCATGCAATAATTCATGTAATTATATTGATTTAATGGAATACATAAAATGGCTATATATTATTTTATTTTGCACTTTTAAAAGTGTGCAGATTTTGATTTATAATGTTCAAATGAAAGGTTTAAAAATATTTTCTCTAAAAAACTGATTTTGGCCACGCTATTTCTTTTTAGTAATTGTGATATCCATAAATATATTCACCCAGCTGAACATTTGTTGGACTGTACTTACACAAGTAAATATGCCCCCTCAAAATATATCCCCTATCCCTTAATATACACAACAGGGGGTAGTGGTGGTATAGACAGTTGCACATCAATCCTTGTGAAACATAAATATATATTAATCGTCGTCAATTGGAAACAAAAAAAGTTTTGGTGCCTCTCAAGGTTAAGTAAGTAATCCTTTATTGTTTGATTAATTAAAATCTTACAATAGTACAAATTCATATAATAGTCCATTATATACAATTATAAAACAACAAATATATAAAGTACTATACATCTTTTGACTGCAATACATACAATAAAATTCATTACATAAAGGATTGTAAAATATGGTGGTTCGTTTTCTAGATTATCCTCATCCAATTTTTTCCATACTTTCATAAAAAAATTTACCAATGCAGAGTTCATGAGTATATCATCTGAAGACAAACATAGTATCAATGCCTGTCTACACATTCTTAGTCCTCGGTCATTAAATAGTCTCTTAAGTATAGTCATTATTGGCCATGCATGTTTTCTTTTTACAAATATGTCTTCGTCTCTTATCAACGATAAATGATCTGTTATTTTATTAATCGTTTTTTTTAATGATTCCTGAGTTATGGTAGTATCCTAATCGACCTAACCTCAAATTCTTCCAGTGCCGCACCTAGATATTTCCAAGCTGATGATTTCCTATTTTCACTAATTTTCTTCCATAGTAACTGGGACATTAGATTGTCATTGTCGTTTTTAATTCTGTTCCATGCTTTAATTGCTTGTCCTTTTCTTATATACAGCTGATTATTTAGTCCAAATTCCAGCCTATCTTGAGCTTGTGATGTGTTGTTAGGGAGGAGAAAAGGGGTTTTAAAGGTTTTAGAGACAGTGGCTCTCAAGGTAACAACAACACATCACTACCTCTGATGTCACTACACGCAAGTTCAGCCAGAACCCAGTGTAAAACTTGATACAAAAACCATACCTCTGCACTCCCAATGTTTGAATCTCTATTCATAAGCAGTATACAAGACAAAACATCCCATGTGTTTTAAATATGATACCTCACAGGAAACACCAATATAGATAATCATTCTGAAGATTTCATTCTATTTAAGGTTTAGTAACAGTGATCCAATCTGGTCATCGTGGTTCACTTAATTCACAGTAACATGTATCTTTGGTCACAGTCAGACTGCATTTATACAATTAGTACATGACAATCCATTTCATAAAACACCATGGTTGCAGAAGATGATGACAGCCACTATCACCACGGTTAGCTTGATGGGTGTTACAATTGTAAATTTGGCCCTTCTTAATATAGGCACTTTTTGAAATGTTGTTTGTAGTGGTGTTAGAATAATTAATCTGACCCCCCTGTCCAAAAAACTAACTTTTCCCATTTTTAGTTGGATTGGAGTCAGAATAGTAAATCGCACCCTCCTGAATATAAGCACTTACTCCAATGTTAGTTGGATTTGAGTTAGAATTGTAAATCGTATCCCCCTAAATATAAGCACGTTTCCCCAAATCTACTTAGCTATTAAATACAATACAATGGGGATTCTGACTATTAGTAGAGATGAGGCCCTACCCACTGAGACTCCACACGTAGAGACTACAAAACATGGTAATATAAACCCCTTCGAGATCTCAGATAAAGATATCACCCTGGCCGACATAGGAACTCTTCTGAGGGCCCTATTAGGTTCCCTGGAAGCTCGCCTAATCAAGATGGAAGCTAGGCTAGTGAATATAGAGAAATCTACGGTGCAACTAGCCGACAGCCGGAAAGTAAACAATAAAGCTGATAACAATGGTGAAAGAGGGGGTGCCGAGGTAAAGAACAAGAGGGGTACTTTAGCTTCCACCAAGGCGCTTAACAGTGCAGCACCCCCGGCCCGACAGGCCAAACCAACCCCCTCCAAAAACACTACCACGCAGCCCAGAGCCAATATTCCCATCCCTAAACAGCCCCCAGCCCGACCCCCATACACATCCCCACCGCAATCGAAGCCCAAACAGCCAAAGGATAATTCCTCTATTCCCAACCAGCCTCAGAAAGCAGTAGTACCAACAGATGAGGCACCAGTTAAAGCTAATAAGGCAAGGGTAGTGAACCTGCCGCCGGAGGCGAGCCCTTATACAGTAATTTTAGCAGGGGTCCCAGAGTTCAAAGTCAAAAGATAACTTTATTTCGATTGAATTTACAATCATAAAAAGTACATTTTAAAAACATTACAACATTATAAAATTCAATGTGCACATTGGCTTCGAAGGAAGGCATTTTACAGGTAGACACTAACACTCTATATACAAGTATAATAGCACAATAATCAGTAAAAATTCAGTTTGCTCATTTGCTGCTAAGGAAGGCGGGTATTTTACAAATAATCACTAACACTCTTTATACAAGAATACTAGCACAGTAGTCAGTAAAATCTTAGGAGACAGTTGCCAATAGCTGGGAATGAGTTTTCAAACAGGCTTTGAGGTAGCAGGCAACAGTTTTGGCAACGTACGGGGTGTCTAAGTATTGAAGTGCCAAAAGAGCCGGTCTACATCTTCTCAGACCTAAGTGCCGGAGCAATGGAACCAGCCATCGTTTCCGCGGGGATTTATAAAAAGCGCAGAAAAAGGTTACATGCAGAGTTGACTGGCGAGTAAGACCGTCACAGGGGCAGTTTGCTAATTCTCGTGACCAGTCTAAGGGCACAGGCAGTGAGACAAGGCGATAGAATACATCAAACCGAAATCTGGTTAAAACATATCTCTCATGGTTTGACAGAAAAAAAGACAAATAAGGTTGAATGCCATAAGAACTTTGGACCATCGTTAGATGAACATTTGACTTTTTGACTAGTTCAGAACACAGACGAAGATCGCTTAAGTGGTCAGCACATAGCTTTTTCAATGATTTTCTAGATATGCCCAATAGAGATTCAGGGTCGGTGAAATATGCAGGGTGGTTCAAATCTGTCAAAAATTTTGATACATATAACAGCCAAGGAATCTTTTTCCAGTGGGACAAAGTGAGACAGTCAGATATTAGTGATCTAGTTAGATGACATTCCTCCTGGGTCCATATGCGGTGCCATAGTAGAATCGGATGGTATCTGATGATGTCAGTCAGGTACTCCCAACCGAGTTCCACATGGGCACCGTAAGTAGGAGCACTACGGGGAAGGGCTAATATGTATTTCAAAAAGTAGTTTTCTATGGTTTGTAGCTCGTCTGCAGACACATAGCCCCAAACTCCAGCCCCGTATGTAGCCACGCTCATGCATTTAGCTTGGTAGATCTTCAGAAGCACAGTAGGAGCGGGCTTACCCAGTTTCCTAGAGAACGAAGTCAGTGCTGATGTTGTGCGTTGAAACTGCAGTTTTTTACTGGATATGGCAGGTTTCCAGGACAGATGGTTATCAATGAGAATACCTAAATAGGGGTAGGTATTAGCAGTTTCTAATCTGGTCTTCTGAATAAAGAGAGATTTACATTTTTGGGCTCTCTTCCCAATATTCATAACGAAAGTCTTGGACTTATTGACTTTGAGACCAAGAGAAGACATAAAGTCACAGTATTTTTCTAGTTGGGTCTGAAGTTGATTGGGTGTCCTAGCTAGGATGACTGAATCGTCTGCATACAGTAATGCAGGGATAGGGCGGGTGCTTATGCAGGGGAGATCTTTACTGTCAACTAGCATTGCTTGCTCCAGTCCATTAGTATAGATGTTAAATAGGAATGGAGCAAGGACGCATCCCTGCCTTATGCCTTTTTCGATGTTAAAGGATTCAGTAAGCTCCCCTTTGGTACCGTATCTCACACAAGCTTTTGCGTCCGAGTATAGCTCTCGGAGAAAATTCAGCAGTGCAGGATCTATACCCAGGTTTTTCAGGATCGCCCATAACTTGAGATGAATTACGCAATCAAATGCGGAACTCAAGTCCACATAAACTAGATGAAGTTTACCGCCTTTGGCCCCAGCGTATTTGCCTATAAGTAAAGTCAGGTTTAGGGCCTGTTCCACTGTGCCCAGGCCCTCTTGAAACCCAAACTGTAAATCAGTTAGGATCTTATTCTCTGTGGCCCAGTCCCTTAATCGCTCCAGGATAAGTCTGCCGGCAACCTTGCCTAGGGAATCCAAAAGGGAGATGGGCCTGTAACAGGCTGGGTTATCCCGATCTCCCTTTTTGAAAATGGGCAGGAGCACAGAGGTAGACCAAGAGTCAATAAGGCCAATCTGGGTAACTGCGGACATGACCTGTGTGACAATTGGAGACCAAAGATCTATGTTGCTCACAAATATATCTAAGGGCACCCCGTCTGGGCCGGGCGCCTTACTGGTCTTTGAGGCAGTCAGTGCTGTGATTACCTCCTCTAGATCGAAGTGGAGGTCGATAGGGAAGATGTTATTGCTAGTGGGAGCTTCCGCATCTGAACTGGGAGCCTCGGTTGTCAGGGGGTTGTCCCCGAAAATCTGCGAGTAATGTGCTACCCATTTATCGGCGGGTACTGCCACATCTAAATGCTGTGTCGCAGTTTCGTCAGCTAGGAAAGGGGCCTTAACTGTTTTCCAAAACATGGTGGAGTCTTTGGTCAGAGTGCTCTGGTGTAGTTGGGCCCAGAGATTATTTTTTAATTCCCGTTTACGGGATTGCTGTGCCATCTTATAGTTTTTCCTTAGGGAGGCGATTAGGGGCTGGTCCCTAGTCTGATTGTGTAGAGCACTTTTCAGTGCACGCTGCGCTTTACGGCAACGGGAGTCAAACCACCCTCTGGAGTCCTTATCGTTGTCGTGAGACCTATGTGGGCGGGTAAGCTCTTGTCTGATGACTTCTAGTATCTTAGCAAAGCTGGAGAGAATCAACTGGGGGGAAGATGACGTCTCCAAGCAGTGGTGGATTAAAGGAAGGGTTTTTTGAATGATCTTACTAGTGGTCTCTGTCGAGTTGATCATCGCCCACTTGACAGCATAACCATTAATTTTACTCATCTCCAGAGAGTGCTGCACTAAGAGACTTGTTTTTGGGCAGGCTGAGGATGGAGTATTTAATACTATGATTATGCTATTTGGGTAGTGGTCGCTTGAGGGATCGGTGCCAGTTGTAAATTGCTTCAGTCGGTTGTTTAGGGATTGGGAGCATAAAATAAAATCGATGATTGTGGTAGCTCCTCTACCATGAAAAGTCGTCTTAAACTCTACAGCAGGACACACTAAGATGTTCGCGAATTCAAGTTCTAGTACCGAAATACAAGTATTTAGTGCATGACCCACTGTACTGTGGGTGAAGTGGGCCAGGGGGACGTCGTGCTCATCTAAGAGCCCGCAAATACCTTTGCTATAGTTATTACACAAATACACATTGAAGTCCCCACCCCACACAATATGACAGTTTAACTCTTGGTTCATAGCTTTTTGGTCTTGTAAATACAAAGTAATTCCCAATAGAGATTTTACACAGTCGCTAGATGAAGAGTTATTATACATATTGATGAGATAATAACATGAGTGGTTATCTGGAACTATTTTAAGGATTTGAAAAATTGGCGAGGCTAGCGGAACTTCCATGAACGTAAAAGGAATTAAATTGGAAGCATAGATGGCTAAGCCGCCCTTAGGTCTACCATGTGTGGACGGTAAGGAAGGAAGGTGAAATGTTTTAAAACCCTGGATATGAATAGGGTCAATTGCCCAAGTTTCTTCTAGGCAGATTAACTTAAATTTGTTGGTTGCTTCCGCCCAGGACTGAAGATGGATTTTCGATCTTAAGCCAGCTATGTTCCAGAATAGAATTGGAAGGTCCTGGGTTGATGAAAAAGTAGGGTTTGGAGGCTGAGGTTCAGCGGAAAAGTGTGGGAATTCGGACGGGGACTGAGTAGTTATAGCAGGAAAAGAAGAATTGGGTTTGGGCTCACTAAGTTGAGAAATAGTGGTTTGTATATTTGGAAGCAGGTCTACGGGGGTAACTAACGCGGTGTGACACACGGCCTGTTGGGGAGAAGATAACTGCTGTTGGGTCAGGGTGTGCTGGGGAGGGGAAGACTCAAGCTCGGTACCACTCAAGGGTGGCAAGAAGGAATCAGCCGTCCGGATGCTGTTACAGGGGTCTTTTGGGTTGGGAAAGACGCTGTTGTAGCTGCTGTCTGTTGTGGGTAGAGAAGGTAGTCAGTCCACCATATCCAAGCAATCATATCGATTGGATAGTGGTGGACCTCTCCAATTGCTAAAATGGCCTGATGATGGATTATTAAAGCCATACCCCGACCACTGATCTCGGCCTCTGACTCCGCCCCAGTTTCCTACCCTGGTCCAGGACCACGGAGGACCTGCGTTACGTCGTGTACTAGGGGGATAGAAATGCGACAGATTATGGGTAGCTATCCCTTCAGTAGAGATTTGATCACCCCAGGAGCAAATATGCTCGACTGTATTTGGGTCTTCAAAATTTACTATAGTACAGTCGCCCTGTGTGTTTTTTGGTAGATTGCCTAACCAAGGCACTCTACGCACTGTAGTAACTCTGTTGTCCATAAAGATTGGGAGCGGTCTATTATTGGACAACCAGAATATTACTTTATTTTTTAAGGACCAAACCGGTTCATCTTGGTTTGGGGGGAGTCCTGGAACCCCAGTCATTATTACTACATATGGAGAGGCCTCAGGTGGGAGATGGATAGGAGGGATCCTTCTCTTACGATTGTTGGGAATGGTATTGAATCCAGTAGCATTATTGGATTGGGCAGGAGCCGGAGTGGGGGCTGCAGAGGTGGGTAAGGAAGAAGGAGGGTTTGGTAGGGAGGGTGCTGTTGGTTTAGGTTTGGTTACAGTGCGGGGTGGTAAAGGGTTGGAGGATTTAGGAGGCGGTTGCGTCTTGGTTGTAGATGCTAGGGAATGGTTTTTAATAGGCTTCTCAGGGACTTTTTGTTTGTTGGAATTGGGGTTCTGCGCAGAGGTTCCAGGTTTTAGCGCTTTGGCGTTTGGAGTGTTTGAAGTAGTAGACCTGCCTTTCGCCAGATTGGAATCCTTCTTGTTTCCTGTACTTTGGGATAGTGCAAGGGACAGTTGGGTAAGTTGAGACTGAACCATATGTAGGGCCTTTTCTATGGGTTCCAAGTGAGATTTAAATAAATCACCAATTCTGGTGAGCAATAGGCTGTCGTTGCTACACGTGTTGGTTGTAAGATTACCAGTTACCATATCTCCTCCGCTGTAATGGCTACTTGAGCTGGTACAGCTGATGTTCAAATTAACAGAAATGGAATCCACTATATGAACATTTGACAGTGAAGGAGAATGGTGGTGGGGTGAAGGGTTAGGGTTTTGCGGAGGAAAATTAGAGGAAAGAGGAGTTGTAGGGATAGTTGTAACAGGAGGAATGGTGGTATGGGGGGACTTAGTGGTTGTCTTCTTCTTTAGTTTTTTAGGGATTGCTCCTTCTCGTATACCCCTAGCCATTGTGGAAGAGGGGGAGTTATCTTGTTGAGTAGCAAAGATAGCAGGAGATTTTTCCAGGGACAGATGGGATTCAGACAAGTCTAAAGATGCAGAAAGGTCCACTGTGCGGGGAACAGTGTGCGTCTCTGCATGCACTGTCACTGGTGGAGGTAGATCAACAGGACGTAAGGGGGTTTTTGCATTAGCCAGTAGGCCCATCGAAGAGCGTCTGGCAATCATCAAGTCCTGTGAGATCCTCCGATCCAGAAGAATGATGCCCTGCTCAATGGCATTGTTGGCTTTAGTTATAAATTGGTCAATTGGGCCAATGACCTCACCAGCGGATTGAGCCTGCTTTTTAACTGTGTTCCTAGTGGTTCTCGTGGACATTGTATTGTGAGGGTTATTTACAATAGTAAGGAACAATGAGTTTTCTTAAGCCAGAACCAAAAGGTTAGTGTGGTATAACAGTGGCAGAATATTAAAGCACAAACTGCAAATAGGGTGGCCCAGTCCAGTCCTGCCCGGTCTTGAACGGGCTTAAATGGGCCCGCCCTTGGCCCGGGCTTCGCCCCGCGCTGCGGGAGGGACTGAACTAGTTTTTATGTTACGCTGTGATGAAGGGGCGTGACAGCCGGGGGAAGAGGCACCAGCTGTGGAAGCTAGAGGCTGCTGGTCCTCGCAGTCCCCCGGTGTGGTCAGCAGTAGTTTATTTTAATCTATGGTCCAGCGCACGCTGGGAGCATGCAGAGATACCGCCGAATGCGGAACTGCTCCCACCAGCAGCGCGACCTGGCAGTAGAGCCCCTTTGATCTCTGGAGCCCTCCGTGGGCGATGAGCAGCCTCCTTGTGCAAGTATCCGGTGAAACAGAGCAAGTGAGCGGCACCCGCGGAGCGGGTGTCGCGAAAGGTAAATGGACGATGATGAGGGGGCGTGACCGCCGGGGGAAGAGGCACCAGCTGTGGAAGCTAGAGGCTGCTGGTCCTCGCAGTCCCCCGGTGTGGTCAGCAGTAGTTTATTTTAATCTATGGTCCAGCGCACGCTGGGAGCATGCAGAGATACCGCCGAATGCGGAACTGCTCCCACCAGCAGCGCGACCTGGCAGTAGAGCCCCTTTGATCTCTGGAGCCCTCCGTGGGCGATGAGCAGCCTCCTTGTGCAAGTATCCGGTGAAACAGAGCAAGTGAGCGGCACCCGCGGAGCGGGTGTCGCGAAAGGTAAATGGACGATGATGAGGGGGCGTGACCGCCGGGGGAAGAGGCACCAGCTGTGAAAGCTAGAGGCTGCTGGTCCTCGCAGTCCCCCGGTGTGGTCAGCAGTAGTTTTATTTAATCTATGGTCCAGCGCACGCTGGGAGCATGCAGAGATACCGCCGAATGCGGAACTGCTCCCACCAGCAGCGCGACCTGGCAGTAGAGCCCCTTTGATCTCTGGAGCCCTCCGTGGGCGATGAGCAGCCTCCTTGTGCAAGTATCCGGTGAAACAGAGCAAGTGAGCGGCACCCGCGGAGCGGGTGTCGCGAAAGGTAAATGGACGATGATGAGGGGGCGTGACCGCCGGGGGAAGAGGCACCAGCTGTGGAAGCTAGAGGCTGCTGGTCCTCGCAGTCCCCCGGTGTGGTCAGCAGTAGTTTATTTTAATCTATGGTCCAGCGCACGCTGGGAGCATGCAGAGATACCGCCGAATGCGGAACTGCTCCCACCAGCAGCGCGACCTGGCAGTAGAGCCCCTTTGATCTCTGGAGCCCTCCGTGGGCGATGAGCAGCCTCCTTGTGCAAGTATCCGGTGAAACAGAGCAAGTGAGCGGCACCCGCGGAGTGGGTGTCGCGAAAGGTAAATGGACGATGATGAGGGGGCGTGACCGCCGGGGGAAGAGGCACCAGCTGTGGAAGCTAGAGGCTGCTGGTCCTCGCAGTCCCCCGGTGTGGTCAGCAGTAGTTTATTTTAATCTATGGTCCAGCGCACGCTGGGAGCATGCAGAGATACCGCCGAATGCGGAACTGCTCCCACCAGCAGCGCGCCCTGGCAGTAGAGCCCCTTTGATCTCTGGAGCCCTCCGTGGGCGATGAGCAGCCTCCTTGTGCAAGTATCCGGTGAAACAGAGCAAGTGAGCGGCCCAGAGTTAAAAGAAACCTTTAAAGAATCTACCACCTCTCTAAAGAACAAGGTGGTAAGTTGGCTATCTATCTATAGACCACTCCCACAAGGTGTTACGAGCGAGGTCCTCATGGTAAGAAGGGTCCCATGGGTGGGTAGCACTAGAAAATCTATCAATGGAGACTGTGTCCTGATTAGTTTTAGAGATCCTAGGACCGTTTCCCACATTTGTGGTTAGTCTCCTGACGACCAAGAGAGCAACATTCAGCCCCTACCCCTTTCTTTCTTCTACCCGCCATTGACACATGTATGGGAGGAAGAGAGATGGGATGGCCTACAGGAGAGGGTGGGTAGGTGGGATGCAAGAGCGAGAGGAGATTTCTACTACCCTAGAATCCAATACCAATCGTATTCTACATTAAACAATGGGGAGGAGGGCTGGGAAACTTGTTATGGGGGGAGTGACTGGAGAGGTAGAGAGAGAGGAGATTGCCGCCGCCCTAGAGCCCACCACCCCACATTCTTCCCGACATCAAATGGGTACTCCCACTTAGATATGGTGGATTGACATTTTATGCGCGTTGGCAGTAATCAGTACTGCCACCCACGGGAGGGTAAGGAATTAGACATCATACCTCCTAGATCCACCACTGTCTTGATGACAGAGCTCGGGCAGCCTGAATCTATTCACCTGAATCTCATTTATTGGAGAACTGCGCTAATCGAGGGCGGCAGCTTGTACACAGTGTTTGTGGACTTGCGAGCCGCCTTCGATTTGGTGCCAAGATCCAAGTTGTGGAATGTCCTGGCTGATCTAGGTGTTCCGCTAGACATTCTCGCCATTCTGATGAAATTGCATCAGAATAACTTTGCCCGTGTCAGATGTGGTAGAAATGGCAATTTCACTGAAAGATTCCCTGTTGACAGAGGGGTGAGACAGGGCTGTGTGCTTGCACCGACCCTGTTCTGCCTCTTTGTGAACGGGTAATCACCCATCTGACCAGGATTAATGACATTGATGCCCCCAAATTGAACGGCAGCAGCAATTATGTTTGCGGATGATACCCTGCTGTTGTCGAAATCCCCCATGGGAATACAACGTGTACTGGATGGGTTTCTGGAATTCTGCACAGAGAGGGGTCTTGAGATTAATGTCACCAAAACAAAATATATGATCTTAAACCCTACCCCATCATCACGTCCCAATCCCTCGCTAGGTCTAGCGCGGCTAGAGAGGGTATAACCCTCAATGAGAACATGACCTCGGGTACACAACAGAACAGGGCAAATATGAAACTGGTCCAGATAACGGGTGGTATCTCTAGGATGGCGAATACATCATCATATCGTCCACTTGGTCCTGTCATTCAGATCTACAAATCCCAGGCAAGGGGGGCAGTCACCTATGGGGGTGAGTTGTGGGGCCATACCTCTGCCAAAAACTTAACAAGCACGGAAAATAAATTCATCAGGCAGTTGGCAGCTCCCCCACCAAGTACCCCGTTACTCCCACTGAGAATGGATTTGGGTATCAGGCCAATTGCAGAAGAACTGGGTCTCAAACCACTAACCTTCTGGCGACGTTTATGGAGCAGCCAAGATCTTATCAACTACAGAATGGAGCTCCAGGAGTTTTTTACTTTACAAAAAGCCTCCAACATCCCATGGCTTGGATACATAAAAAGTTCCTGCGAGAGCCTGGACCTACCAGAACTTTGGACTGATCCGGTAAATGCAAGCACCAGGATTCCACGCAAGGTATTGTCAAAAGTCTACTATGACCGAAAGTTGGCCAATATCTTGAACACAATGCGTGAGGGATCCCTAACGAAGTCATTCATTCAAAGCAAAGACTTCTACTTACTGGAATGTGTTCTGGATGGTATAACTCCTGTGCTGACCAGAAAGTTATTTCTGCAATGGAGATACGGCACACTTCCCCTTAGAACATTCACTAGCTACTGTTCTTCTCCCCCGACTACTGAGCACTGCCCGGCATGTGCGCATTTTAAAGAAAATGATCTACATGTGGTCTTCTTTTGCAAAGCTTACAAAAGAATCAGAAGATATTGGCTAATCCCCCCTTTTAAAAATCTGGGCTTCAGACAGTTCCTTCCTGCGTACAGAATTTTAAAAACTGATGTCTCCCCCCCAATCGTGTTCGCAGTGGCAAAGTACCTAACAGCAATGTGGTTCACTCGCAATCACCTTTTGAAGATGGAACTGGCTTTTTAAAACAAACTTAACCTTATTACTGATTTTTAACCTTATTTTTATGTTGAATTGATTAATGTGTAGCAGTGTAACTTCATAAGCAATGTTTTATTGATTTGTGAAATGATTGTATTGATTGTATATCTTTGATGATCTA
Source organism: Lissotriton vulgaris (assembly GCF_964263255.1). Lineage (NCBI taxonomy): Eukaryota > Metazoa > Chordata > Amphibia > Caudata > Salamandridae > Lissotriton > Lissotriton vulgaris. The sequence goes on from NC_141693.1 coordinate 1,941,610,505, forward strand.
CAGATCGAAATAAAGATTGAAATGGTAAATACAATATTAAATATAAACCTCTTCTGCCCCCTCACACACTTGCACTCTTCCCAATGTTAGTTAGAGTGGATTTGGAATAGCAAATCTGACCCAAGAAATATATGCATTTTTCCTAATGTTAGTTGGGCTACAGTTAGAATAATAAATCTGATCCCAGTCCCCAAATATATCCATGTTCTCCAATGTTAGTTGAAATGTAATCAGACTAGTAATACTGACTCCTCTAATTGTATGCACCTTCACCATTTTAATGGGGCGGCAACTGGAGTTTTAAATATTGCCCCTTAAGTATATGCTCTTTCACCAAAGTCTGTTGGGCTGGAGTTCGAACAGTACATGAACACCCACAAGTATTATTTATTTTTGTCTGTTTTTTAACAAATTACAATACATTATATGTTTGTTTGGGGATTTTTACTTGTTGTGTTTTACATTTAATTATCTTTGCTTATGCATAAATTATTTTGTATTTTGAAAACACTTAAATACTTTGCAGTGTTTTGAATATACATGTTAGTTTCTTAACAAATAAAATGCATTATTTAGAATTTGTGGATTTTTAAAAGATTTCATATGCCGAACATTTTTTTTAAATTATTTGCGAAGATATTTGTTTTTATTTTTAGATACTTAGAAGTTTAGTAAAGACATTTTTTGGGGAAATAATATTTTTTCATAAATATTTTGTATATTCTTTTGTGATTATGTGTAAAATAAACAATATATTTTGAATAAAGTATAATTGACAACATATGTTTAATTATGTCAAACATATTTTTCAAATGATTACAATTTATTGCAAATTACAATTAAATAATTGTCATTTTTAAAATTATATCATCAATGTTTTTACGCTATGTTTTAGTTTTTAATATTTTGTGAATTCTTATGTTAATTTTAAAAATCATTATTATTGTAAGTTATTGCTTAGGATAAGATATTTTCAAACCTTTGATTTGTTGTAGGATAATATTTTGGAATCAATATTTGCATGATTTTAATTAAAGGTCAAGGTTTTGTGATGTTTAGGTCTGTTTATTTTAACCTAGACATTAATGCAAGTCAATATTATCCTAGATATTATTGTAAGTCAACATTCTGGAGAACATCCCTTCCAAATGCTGCAGCTGCCAGCAACCTGTCCCTGAGCAGTGCAGAGGTTGGTGGTAACAGTGGGTGCCACAGGGAACAGCTGCAATGTTGTGAGGTTCTGGAGGTACTGTGGAGCAGCATGAGCCAGCATGGATGCAATGCTATAGAGGAGCAGACAGGAATATTTTGGAGAGCACAAACGACAATGCAGAACTTTGTCCTTGAGCGAGGTGTGAAACAGGTGCAGGGGGCCACTGACGGCAGTCCACCCGCTGCCATGAGACCCTTACCTGCATCAAAAATGGGTTCTCACTGTCGTGATACGATGAAACAGCCTTTTTATTTTTTTTTATCTTTCCATGATTTATGCTTTGTGAAAGTTTTTTTTTAATCTTGAAGATGCAAGTCACTTTACTTTGTAACTTACAAGGAACTATTTCGAAGTCTAAACTTCTACAAATTAAGTAAATGCCATGGACAGCCACGTTTCAATATTCCATTGGAGGATTCAGGGACTTGAGGAATTTGAATTTAATTTTGAATGTACTTCCGTTGCTTTAAGCATCAGAAACTGCCTTTTGCTGTAGGAAATAAAAAAAATACACTTTAAAAAAGTCAAGCAGTCATGAATGAAAGTAAATGTTCATAATATGTTTCCCTGATTGTACCTGTTCATCTTAACTACATCAGCTCAGCTGTTGCATACCTTCTTTGAGGACAACATGACGGTCATAGTCTAGGTTGTTGTAGATACATATTTTTTCAGTTTTTTTTCTCTTTAATCCCAACTTGTCACTATAAATCTTCCTGTCCATTTTTTTTTCCTCAGAGGAGAGATCACTGAACAGAAAAAAATAATGCTCTCTAGCTATATCCATTTGTGCATACTCGAGAATAACTGTAAAGGTACAGCCCCTGATTTTAATGTAAAGTGGACAGTTCGAGCAAGAAGTTGGTCATATCTTCAATTTGATGACAAGAGCAAGTCTCAGAAGATGCTTTCTTCATTTTCTTTAAAACCGTTTCAGTAGTAGTATGGTACTTCTTGCTATTACAAAGAATCTTCTTTTACCTGTAGTTGGTTAGCTTTAGCTGGTAAGACTGGGTATGCTGGGAAGGACTGAAGAGGCTAATTTGCCCTGTAGGTCTACAGTTTTCAAGGGCCTTAAGTTTATTTCCTGTTTGTAGTTTGGTAAACAGTTTGCTGATGGTCATGCGTATCTGTTTTATTGACATTATACTTTGAGAAAGATTTTCAGGAGTTGGAAGTAGTTCCATCCTCATGACTTCTTTCATCCAGGAGGATAACACATTTTGAGATTGAAAAACTCACTCCAAGTTTTTTCTACAAGGTTTTCTCCTGCCGCTTTCAATCTTTCCACACTATGAGGCCGATAACGATGCGGTACGTCAGAGCCTTTCGAGCCGCATTGTAATGGGCTCCTCGGTTTTCTTTCCAACCACCGCCTTATGATCCTGGCGGTTGGAAAGTAAACCGGCCAGTCATTCCGGCTGGCTTCCGACAGACTCCAGGGCCAGTCGGAAGCCAGCCAGTAATCGCAAGTGCAGGCTTTTATGCCCTTGAGATTACGATGCACGGTTTCCGTCATGGTTTTCATGCCGGCCTGTCCTACATGGAAACCATGTCGGAAAGCGTGCTTGGGGCACCCCAGCAGGGCTCCTTTGGGTGTGAGGCCTCCGGTTAGGGGCCAGGGGGGCACCATTAGTGCCCCCTGCTGATCCCTGCACCCTGTGGCAGGCCCCTTGAGGTGCAGGTCTGACCACACATCCCATTTCCCTATGGCAGCATGCATTACGGCCGGTTTGCATGTTCCTATAAGAAAATGTAGGAATTCAACCGAACAGTGTTCAGTCGCATCCTAATTAAGCCGTTGGGACAGCCAACCGGGTGTGAGTCGTTCCCTGGATCGAGTCAGGGTTGGGGGAAGCAATTCTGCCTGCATTGAAATCGGCCCCTATATATTTTATAAGATGATTTGTACTCCGGATGGAACAATAGCTAACTTCTGATTCCAACAGTGGCTAATTCCTGATTTCAGAGAAAAGTGGTTGAAATCAGTTTGCAGCATCAACAGTGACTTTCAAAAGTTGTGTTAAAGACTCCCTGTTTGTGTTGCCATTTTGTAAAGTCCCCAGTACCATAATTTGACTTCCTACCTTTGCCTGAACGACTTTATCAATGTCATGCGAGAGGCAGTTGCCATGAGTATATCACATTTTGCGGATACATTTAGTGAGGCCTCTGATTTTTCTATAGCTGTTTGTAACCTCCAATTGAGGTTGTTGGCAGTAGACAGACTTGGTATGTGAAAGCCCAGATATGTGAAAGTTTTCACTTCTTCAAGTCTTTTGTTGTTAACCATGACGGCTTTTGTATTCTTTCTGAGTGCCACTGTTTTGGTTTTTTCTGTATTTCTCTTAAGCCCAATTTCTTAGCAGTATGTGTCCATCGCTATCAGTTGTGCTTAAAGACTCTTTAGGGTTCTCATTAATAAGATGGAGTTGTCAGCCTATAAGAGGACAGGAACTTGGAAGCCTTCATTTTCTGGGATCTCTTGACTTGCTCTCAGAATGTCTCTGTAAAAGATGTTTATACACAGTGAAAATAACAGGGGTGCAACAGGAATTCCTGTTTTACTCCGCTTACAGTAGCAAATTTGTTGCTGAGGAGGCCTTTTATCTTACCCTAACCTGGGATGTTGTGTCTTAGCACAATATTTTTAGCAAAGACATTAAAGCAGGGTACAGTTCAATTTCATTCATCTTTTTCTATAGCTATACCTTGGTAATAGGTAAAATGCAGCTGCAAACCCAGATATGCCATGTACAGTAACATTTATTTTTTGCTGTGCTGTATTATGAATGATATGAAGAAGGGTGAACTTTTGGTCATTCGTGGGCAGACCTTTACTAAATCCCCCGTGAATTAGGTTTAATGTTTATTTTCTTTTGGGATCTCGTCATCTATAGCCCTTAGTAGGCTTTTGGAGAAGATTTTATAATCAATGTTACTGAATCTGATTGGTCTATCTGATTAGGGTTGTTTTTAGGCCGGTTGTTGGACTTGGCCCTTCTGGCAGGTCCACCCCTGAACTTTTTGCCTAGTGTTAATCAATAATTATGGTGATTTCTGGTCTTTACGCACTTTGACACTGTGGCGCACTGTAAAGTGCGTGCGCTCCCTGAGTGCGTGTGTGAGATAGGCCTGCCCTCCCATAGGAATGCATGGGGAATGTCTGTGTCCCTGGTAGTTCCTGATGCGTGAGGTGTGCATGCGCGAGTTTGGTATGTGCAAACTCGTGAGAGTGAATGCTGCGCAATGGTATGTGCGGCGTGTATGTGTCTAGTGGGGAAGTGCCACTTCTAGACATGGCTGTACGTGTGCTGTGAGGGTGCTGGAGTGTGATTGGCTGGAGCTGGCTGGTGAGCCTGGCTCCAGGAGTCTGTGTGGGTCTGCCCCGGTGGTGAATGGAGAGATCAGCATGCTGATGTGAGGGAGGGGCTGCGCCTGTGTCTTGAATGAGGCTGGGTTTCCCCCACACAATGCTGGCTCCGCCCCCTGTGGTGCGACTGATGACCCTAGCCTGCCTGGTGAATGAAAGGGGAGGTTGAACCATCAAGGGTACTCCAAAACCAGCTGCGACTGGTTCTCCCCCCACCCTGCACCTAAAGACAAAGGGAAAAGGTGTATAAAAGAGGGGCTGTGACCCCATGAAAATGTTCTTGCTCTGGTTGCTGACTTGAATCTACCAGGGGCATGCTGCTGCTTGGGCCCAGGGGAAGGCTTGCCCCCCCCTGGGCCCTGCCCAGCCCCTGGCTTGCTGATGGACCCCTGAAGGACTTTTCCCTAGTGCCTGGAAGCGCTTGATTTTCACCGCCAGCGCCTGGGGAACGCTTTATTTGCTATTTTAGCGCCTGGGAGCGCTTTTCTTTCACCTATAGCGCCTGGAAGCACTGCATTGTCGCTAAGCGCTTGAGAGCGCTCCATGTGTCTTAGCCGGTGCCCACCCGGCATTTGTCACCCCGAGTGGTGGCCGAGCGGCGCAGGTGCCACCCCGCTCATTGCCGTGTTCAGTTGCCGTCGCTTGCCCCGGTTACGAATTCCCTCGAGAGAGAGCCTACCCCTCGGTGAGTTTAACCCCCGCCTACAATGCCCAGCCGGGCCGCCGCGCTGCCCGCGACGACCCGGAAGTGGTCGGCCGGCCGCCCAATGGCAGGGCGGCCCGGCCAGAAGTCCCGCCTCCTCGAGTACCCGAGGAAAGTGAGGAAGTGACGTTCCCTCCACGGCCCGGGGCTCCCGTGAGCTGGGGAGAGCCCTGGGGCCGCCAACCAAGCCAAGCGCGAGCCGATGAAGGCCCGGTCCCGAAATGGGGGACCGGGTGAACAGCGGTGAAGCGGGCGCATGAGGAAGGCGGGGCTCCCATGAGGAGAGAGAGCCCCACCGAGCGCTACCGCCGCCCGGACACCGAGAGCCTGCCGCAGAGAGAAGACGACCCTGTGAGGGCAGACCGGTGAGTGGGGACCGTGCGTGTGCTAAAGAGAGGGGGGTGTCGGGGCACATTGCCGGTGCCCGCCCCCTCCCTTCCGCGGAGTTAGTTGTTTTGGAGCCCGAGAAGGCTCCAGGCGCCCCACTTGTTTCCCGGGCCCCGAGAGGCTCTTGGTTGCCACAGTTTGTTTGCTTTGAGTCCCCAGAGAGGGGGACTCCAACGGCAGAGCATATTTGGAGCCAGAGAGGCTCTCAGCGGCATCCCTATTTCGAGCCTGTGAGGCTCCGGGCATTCCTTGAAGTGCGAGCCCAGTGAGGCTCGTGGGGGCATATTTGATGAGCCCTGCATGGCTCCCTGCCCACAGTTGAGGTAGAGCCCCAGAGAGGCTCTTGGGGGACAGTGCTTTTGCTCAGAGCCTGTGAGGCTCCCACGATGCCCCGCATCATCCTCTACAGCTGCCCAGCACTTTGTAGGCAGCTGCTACGTTTAGGTTTTGGCGCAGTGGCGCAACCTGGACCCTGGACTTTTGATGTAAGTTCTGTGTTAATGTGATTTATGCAAAGTGCTCTGTGCTGCACCTCTGAATGTGTTGTAGATGCATCATGTGCCTTGTTCCTTACACCGCTGAACGTGTGTTGATGCGTCATGTGTTCCTTACACCGCTGAATGTAGGTTTCTGCATCATGTGTTTTCCTCCCCTACACCGCTGAATGTATGTTATGCATCAGGTGTTATGTACTTACACCCCTACAGGTATTGTGATACTTAGGTGGTTGTTTTTCTCCTAGTGCAGGTGGTGCTAGTGAGGTCCTGGTTACCAGTGATTACTGGTTGTGTACCTTATATTCTATGTTCTAAGTGCTAATTCTACCAAGTGCTAAGTTCTAAAAGTGCTGATTCCTGACAGTGGTCCAGGTGGCCCTGTCTTGTACATATGCCTTGTAAATTCTGCCCGTGCCGGTTGGCACATTGTAAAGTGTGTGCTTTATCTAATGTGTTTTGATGTAATACAAAGGCTATTTTTATATATAACCTTGTGTGGAGTTTCCTTTGTGGTGGGCCTTGGGTGTTGTTGCTGGGGTGCGTGCGCAAATACTTAACTCACATCGCCTCCAAGTTTAGCCTTGCTGCTCGCGCCACGTTACCTAGAGGGTGAGCAGGGGTTATCTTGGCTCTCTTTTTTAATTTCGCATTCTTCATCGAATCATCCCGCATCTCTAGTTATGGTAAAGAGTTCATAAGCTATGTTAGCCTGACACTCAGTTTCTCTGGGTAGTTATTTTGTGTCTTAGGATGGAAATAAGTTCCTCAGTGCATGATCCATTTGTACCAGTCATTAATTTTGGGCTCCATTCCCGATTCCATTTTAGCATTTTCTGACTATCGAATTCCTAGCCACTCCTCAGATCTTGGCTTTTTTGGGGTTCTTGAAATATGTTTCCTTGATGTCTAAGGATAGGGCATGTGGTCACTCTCAACTTTCCATAAGACCTTTTGATTTTGGACCAGTCCTCGAACTTAAGCAGAATGTGATTAATAGCCATTGGAGCGCCACAGGCAGCATTTATATGGTGGAATCTGAGAGTCCTTGTTTTCATAAGAGTCCCGGGTTGAGAGCAGGGTTTCGCTGGAAAATAATTTTACAAGTAATTTGCCTCTTGCATCTTTTGTTGTATCCTGATGTCATATTGATGGAATGCCTAATGATGATTTCGCCTCCTTGGTTTCTTCAGCATCGCTTAATTCCCCATCCCCCCATTCTGCGTTTAAAGACACCACAGATGAGAATGATAAGTTTCGAGTGAACAGATTTGAACATTGGTTCTCTGAATCAGGTGATGAAATTTGGGAAGCCCTCCAGTTTCTGTTGCAGTGTGTAGGCATTTATTATTCACAAAATTAAGTTATATAGTAGGGTAATGTCACACATCTGATAGATCTCGTAGAGATTTTCCCATGCTTTGAATTTAGAGCAGTGTTCGGTTAGGCAGGATATGTGTAGGTCCCCATTCATTGTAGCAGGCAGCTGTTTAGCATATTTTGCCTGTTTGGTGTGACCTGGGATATCCGATACTGCTGATAGACAGGTTTCTGGTATGGCTAGAATTTCATAGTTTGTACAGAAGTTCACTAGATATAAACATCCCCTATTTTTTGTGGAATGCTAGCCACATGCCCAGATAAGATTGTGGCTTGCTTCCCCAAGCCCACCTGTTTGAGCCAGTGAAGGGTTTTGCCACAAATTACCACCAATACAGGGATCATAGTAGGGATCACAATTGTAGGAGTGCTTTTGCCAGAAAAGTTTGGATGGGCAAAGAATCATGCAACAAAGGACTTTATCACTTCCTTCACAAATCGAGGGATGTTGTGATGTCACCACCTTCTGAAGAAGGGTGACATACCCTGAAACCGGTCCCAGGATGCTTTTTTCCGGTCCAGGGAGGACCTGGCCTGGCGGTGCTGTCTGGACTGTTCCCATGGGGCACCGGGTCAAAACTGATTTGCTTATAGCTGGGTCCAAACTGGGGTGGCGTCGTGAGCAAAAGAACGATGGATTTAACCCAGATCTTTTGACTGGGGTGAGAATGTTTGCATTGCCAATATTCCGTCCATCATTTGTGTGCTGTGCCACCACCTTCTAAACCATGATCTTATTCTTCTCCTGGGTGCCTTTCATAAAACGTGTGGAAAATTCCACAAGTTTCTTTTAAAGAAAGTCTGAAGAAAGCTCACAGCAAAGCTTTTGTGCTCTACCAAGAATTTCCCACGGAGATGCACAACTTAATTTTTTAGTAGAGGGTGTGCTACCACCTCTTTTGTCTGCACTCGCCTCTTTGAATTGTCTTTAATTACTTTTCAGAACACAGCATACAATGGATCAGATTCTTGTAAAAAGTCATAAATCTGCACCCACTCGTATGCAAATGTACAACTTTCGGGAACTCATAAAACTCTGTGGGTTTCCAACCAGACTCCTTTAAAGAAGTAGTAACTTATTTTTCTTCGAGTGTGTATTCTGTTTGAGAAAAAAAAAAGAGCAAGTTCAAGAGCACCTTTGAACTTTTTTTCCCCCTTCAGTTAAATACTTTTCCCCATGGAGAAACGCCTTCTCCTGTTCCCCACCTTTAGTGGTGGCGTTCCCTTTCATGTCCATGCTATTGCATACTATTTATTGTCTGTGATAATTTCAAGGGCGGGAAGAGCTCTCTAATACGAGGTAGGTACAAACGTCCATGACATTTCCACTTTTGAACAATCGCTGCACTCCCAAAGTAAGGATACGTTTGTGATGAAATTCATTTTTGAGTGCAAAACTAGTTTTCGAGAATTCAAAAAGTTGGTCTTCATTTGCAAACAAAGCTATTTGCACAAACATGTAGGTCAGATTTACGCCTCTGGTGCAGTGGTTCGTATAGTGAGTATAATAATAACTGCTTTGCCGAGTGCATGGGTCGCCACTTAAGTATATCGGCAACGGTCCTTACCTCAGCGAGTGTGGTTCAAAGTAATTCACAGTGCTCTGTAGCGAATGAATGAATAAAATACACGTTTTAAGCAGGAGGGCGTCCTGGCTAGTAGTGGTCGAAAAGCGTAACTACAGTAGCTTCCCATGAAAATTCATGGGACAGGGTCCTCGGCTTTTCCCTGTGGCGCGAAGGCATTGCACGCTGACTCACCTGCAGAGGAGATTCCGGGCTAGGGAAGTCTTCCTCTCCCGCCCGCGCGCCCTGGGCGCAGGTCTGTACTTGCCCAGAAATAGAACAGCATGTACTCGGTCAAGGTAGCACGTGAGAAAATTGTGAGAAAAATGCCATTTCCTTTTCAGAAGTCTGGCCTGGGGACTTTGAGGTTTGCCAGAGATCGGGTCGCCTCTTTGGTAACGCGATGAGCGGTCGCGTGCGTGCCTGAGGCACAGGGTGTCCCCGGGCACTTCCGTTGTCCTGACTGTAAACAAAGGCTCGCAGTGCGCACGCGGCGCGGTGACGTCATTAAACTTCCCCACTTGCGAAATGCTTCACGCTGTGTGTATATTTAAGACTTGGCAGGGCTCGCCAGTCACACTTCACTACAGCCAGCCGGGCAGGCACTAACACTCCCCCGCCGAAAAGGAGCTCGCTTATTTGTCTTTATTGTTCTTTTCATCTGCCAGTTTTTTCGTGGATTATTTTTTGTTGTTAAACTTATTTTGGAAACAAAGTAGTGAGTGCATTTGGGATTGCCACCTATCGACGCGTTTACATCGAACAGGAGCATCGTCGACTTCGAGCAGCTATCTCTTGGTGGGAGCCCCGTGTGTCGCCTTCTGCGTGATCTTCTCCCTGTTTAGAAGGAGTGAGGAAGAAGCGGTGCGACCACGGCCTGGGATGGTAGCACTAGTGTCCCCCCTGCGGCCCCTGGACGCGGCCCCCAGCTCTGGGCTCCTGTGCTCTGCCTGCGGGTTCCTGCTCATCCAGCCCAAGCAGACCGAGTGCGGGCACCGCTACTGCAGCCCCTGCGTGCAAGGGCTCTTCAGGTGAGCAAGGAAGGCGGACGTCTGGCTGTGGGGTGTGCTGTAGTAACTTTATCAATAGCGCTTAGTACCAGTGACGAGGCATTGAAGCACTATTAGTGAATGCAGCAAACACTAAGGTCCCCCGTGTGACCGGTGTTTCCTAATAAATAAATAAATAAATAAAGCACAACACCAGGCAGCCCTACTAACTTCTTACCTTGCTTCTACATCTATATTTACCACCAATATGAGTCCGTTCCTTTGTAACGATTGAACTTCTATCCCGTCACGTTGCATCTTGTAAAAACACTGTCAACTGTTTTGTAAGTCTGCACGTCTTGTAATAAAACCAGTTTTTTAAGCGCCCTAATTAATACCTTTGGGTAGTTTCCGCGCTATATAAAAATGCATAAATAAATATCGCATTCACGATTCCTCTCCCTAGCCCCACAGACGTGTCACCACCACTTTCTGCGTACATTACATTATTACCTGCACCACTAAGACGTCACACCACCAACCACATCACTGACGGGGGCATGATATGCCCCCGCCAGGAAAGGCACTGTAGGCTGTTGGCATGTGTCAAGATCTGTTGTTGATCCCATCTATGTCTCCCTCATGCCAACTGTGCGACTGGCTACCCCAGTGCATTCTGGTAATTGCAATCTCGGTGAAAGAGAACAGACAATCATTCCCAGGTGGCGAGTGCATTTAGTGTATAACATGCCTGCGCTGACTAATGTAGGACTGAATTGCTGAGTCATTCCCTCTCATGCGTCTTTGGCAGTGTCTGATCCGCACTCAGTGTCTAATGATCAGGGGCGGAGCTAGTGACGTGTCAGAACGCCTTACTGCTTGATGACGTTTATTTGTATTCCAGTGCTCAGTTTATTAATCAAACAACGTCATCACCAAAGGAAGACATAGGGCGTTAGGCACTATAAAAGTTAACAACTGTGTGACCTTAAACCTCCGTTTTAAGAGTCCCTCCCTAACAGACTTACCCACACATAGCGCCCACTTTAGGCGCAAGATCCCAGAGGCTTCACTGCTCAGGTCATCGCTGCCTTTAATGGTGTCATTCGGGGTGCTATGCAGGGGCGCAATTAGCGGTGCTATGAGAAGTCCTCTATGACGTCCTAGAGAGACACCTGTGATGTCATAGCTGGGGTGCATGACGTCATCCGCAAAGCCTTCAGTGTGGGGCGGGGTTTGGCCTTTTTGAAGGTGCTAGACGGAGGGACGCTGAGGAACAGAGAAGGGAGTGTGTGGGGGGGGGAGGGGAAAACGGGGGGGGGGGGGTGAAAGCTGTAAGCATATATTAGGGTTTTTCGGGCGTGTACATGTTTCAAACATTATGTCCAAATGACTTCTTCAATCCAACCCTCTCCTCTGTCCCCCCATGCAGGAAAGAACAGGAGGTGAACTGCTTGGTGTGCGAGGAGAAGCTGAGCCTCAGCAAGGTAAGAGCCCCCGCGAGCACCGCTTTCTTACCCCCCCCCCCCCCCCCCGCCCCCCCCACCACCCCCCCTGCCCGGGAGTCCCGGGGAGGCAGACACGGTTGTCACAGTACAGATAAAGCAGCGGGTCAGGGTGGAAGACCTGAAGCAGAGATCTCCGTGTAACACGAAAGGGCACACGTGCCTCAACTCCCGTAAGCCAGCTCAGCGGGGGAATGTGCATGCTGTGGAGATCGCCATGCAGCTCTGTGGCAGATTTGGAAGGATTGCTGTGCGCATACTGCGAGGCCCGCTGGCCAAGAAGTGCCGCTTCCGCCCGTCATCCACCTGCGTTCAGTGTAATGGGCTCCATGGCCGTATCTGCTAATACCTATATGAAGTGAACATCTCTGTTTGTTCCTCAACGTGACGCATTTCACGCTTTTCATTGTTTCTCAATAAAGCGTCATTGCAGAGCAAGCCTATCCGAAAACACCTCATTCGAAAGATTATGTTGTAGAATAATGACTGGAAAATGTATGATAAATAGCCACACCATTTAGATCCTGTATAACTATATCCGAAGTAATCCGATTACACATGACTGGCACCTGTGATTTGATTGGCAAACGGAGTGTGCTTCCTTTCCTCGCTGGAGGATTCTCCCTTCCAGCCCATTCCCCACCTTTTTTTTGAGGGGGGGGGGCGCGTTGCTTTCTACTCTAGTTTTCATTCTAAAGAACGCACCTTTTAAATGTAGCGCCCTGAGTCCCCCAACTCCCCCCCTCCCCTTTGTGGTCGGGTGATGCGCCCACGATCAACCCGTGAATTGTTCTGCGCCCCACCTGGCTCTGAAGGGGTGAGATGGAAAGATGTGAGGCCTTATTAGACAGTTTCAGTGTTTCAGTTTCCATTTGACCTGTTCTCTTAGCTCCACCACCATCAGCACCGCGCTCGCTCATTCTCGCTATGAAAAGCGCATTGACAGGCCAAGAAGGCGCTGGTTTCATGTAGTGTCTGCAGCAGTCCTGCGCCCTCAGCAGGAACAGTGAGAGAAAGGCGGCGACAGAGGCCACTGGAGCACTCGAGGCTGCCAGCCCGCGGTCTCCGGCCTCACCCTTTGCTGTGCTCCCTCTTTCTCCCACCTTTGCTTTTCCTTCCTCCCCGCTTCCGAATTTTCTCTCTCCTTTCAGTTCACTCGCTGCTTTTCTCGCTGTTTGGTCTTCTGTACTTTTCTCTCCTCCCTTCTTCCTCGTCTTCACCTGTCACTTCTCCAAGAACAGACATAAGGTGTCCCCTTCACCCACCCTGGTGTCCCCATCACCCACCCTGGTATCCCCCTCACCCACCCTGGTGTCCTGTACACCCACCCTGGTGTCCCCATCACCTACCCTGGTGTCCTCATCACCCACCCTGGTGTCCCCTTCATGCACCCTGGTGTCCCCTTCACTCACCCTGGAGTCCCCTTCCCCCACCCTGGTGTCCCCCTCAGCCACCCTGGTGTCCCCTTCCCCCACCCTGGTGTCCCCTTCACCCACCCTGGTGTCCTCCACACCCTCCCTGGTGTCCTCCTCAGCCACCCTGGTGTCCCCCTCAGCCACCCTGGTGTCCCCCTCAGCCACCCTGGTGCCCTCTTCACCCTCCCCGGTGTCCCCTTCCCCCACCCTGGTGTCCCCTTCACCCACCCTGGTGTCCTCCACACCCTACCTGGTGTCCTCCTCCTTAGCCACCCTGGTGTCCCCCTCAGCCACCCTGGTGCCCTCCTCACCCTCCCTTGTATCCTCATCATCCGCCCTGTCCCCAATCCCAGGGCCTCCTTAGAACCCGACACTCCTGACGCACAAGTGCCCTCGGGAAGTGACTCATAGGCGCTCCCACGAGGTCACAGCCCGAGTCTGCCGAGAAGGGGTCTCCGGGCTTGTCCCGGCCCCACGATTCCCGCCAAAGGAGGTGCAGGCCAGACCAGAGTTTCCGCAAACCAAAGGGGCAACGCGCGCTGGGGGAAACCCAGGTCCGGATGTCTCCCTCTCGGCATCTATTTCTGTCTCTCCCTCGCTCGCTGCCCTCTCTCTATTTCCCTCTCCCTCTTCTGTGCCCGCTCTCTCTACCTCTAGTTTGTCTCTCTCTCTCTTCTGTGCTCCCCTCTTTACCCCCATTTCTGTCTCTGTCTCTATTACCGTCTCTTTTCTACCTCTCTTTTCTCTGCCTCACTCTGATTCTCTCACATCCTCTCTGCCTGCTTCTGTCTGTCTGCATTTCCTTCTTTTTCCCTGCGTCTCTTCTTTCTCTCTCTGCCCGTTTCCCTCTTTCACCCTCCATTCGCCTGCTTATCTCACTATGTCTCTCTGCCTCTCTATTTAATCTGTCTATTTATTGTGTTCTCTGCCTCTCCTTTGCTTTCTGACTCCCCACTCTCTCTGGATATATATATATATATATATATATATATATATATATATATATATATATATATATATATATATATATATACGCACACACACACGCTGCTTTGAATGGACGCACAGAAACAGCATTTTATCATTACCTTGAGAGGAGGTGCCAATGTTTGGTGTTTTCTGTACTCTGTCTTCTTGCAATAGGGGCTCTTTTAATGAATGCGCCAATGCTGTCATAAGGATCTCAACACAATAATGAAACTCGACATTCTCGTGACCATTAAGCAGCCCCTGTTTCCACCCTGTATGAATTTCGTTTAAATGAGTTAGGACGCTTTTTCCACGCAGCATCATTCAGGGACCTTCACCAATGAGGGGCATTGATGGCTTCTGGACTAAGCTTTCACTTTATTAATACCAGAGTAATTAATACCTGAATACAGCAGTCAGCTGTGCACCTGCCCTCTCCATAGTGTCTGCCCTTGCACTCCACTACGTGCAGCTTGTTGTATTAGTCAGTGCTGAACCACATTTGTTTTTTTTAAGCCTGTACATTACCCAGCAGGTGGTGGAATGTATGGTAAGCGTGGTATATCCATGTCCACCTCTGAAAACGCCATGGCAGCACCATCTGTTTTTTTACCAGTTACCCTGCAAATATAATGTCCTTTTTCCCAGAATATATTCACCCAACTAAAATCTCAACCACCTTATTTCTATTAACTGGGGATTTGTTTTCTTCCAAAGTTGATTGGGAGCCACCCTTCTGGTTAGCTCCCCTTCCCCTAACACAAATTAAGCGCACCTTTTGTTTCTGGGGGCCAGGCCCATCTTTTTTAAGTGTCATCATCACATAAGTTTAGTCTGAACAGAGTAGTCAAATTTCGCCTGACTTCTTATCTAAAACTTTCCTGTCCGAGTGCATTCTGGGATATTTTATTCGGCTTTTCTTCTGTACAAGCAGCCTGCCCTGATCGAAAGCACTGAAGGCTGCTCTGTTGTGCCACCCGAGATTAATGTATTGTTAATAGTAATAATGCAGATTTATAAAACGCAGAGCTGCCCAGAGGTGTCCCGGCTCTAAAGGCGGTCCAAGCACAGAAACTATGCCCCAACTAAATTACAGAGTCTTCATTCTCCAAAATTAAGGCTGAAGGAATGTCATTCCAGTTCTTGGAAGGAGAAGAAACATCAACCCCTCCTTGCAAAAAAAAAAACAGTAGCCTCCAGCATCAGTGCTCTGGATGGGCACTAATGTGTGAATCTTTTGTTGAAACGTTTCGGCCCAGTATTATAGAACGCTCTGTGGGCCTACATCAGAGCCTTAAAATGTATCCATTTAAAAACGAATCACCTGGCCCAAAGCTGCTAGGGGTTGAAGTGGGCCGTATTAGTAATCCTACCCAGTATTCAAGTTCCAGCCCTGTTCCAGGGTTGCTGTTTTTTAACACTGCACCTTTTCTTTTCCCAGTTCCACAACGACAGAGCCGCAGAGAACGACGCCCTCGCCACTGAGGTGAAATGCCCACACGTCGGCTGCAGTTGGCAAGGGCGCCTCAAAACCTACCTGGTGAGTGAATGTTTGCGTGCCATTGTTCCGCATATGATCTTAGTCGGTGAGAAAGTAGGAGTACAGACCCTACATATACGATAAGACAAGCCACCTAGGTGCAGGTGCGAGAGGTAGCTCACCTGTTCCAGACCACCATGGTACAGGTGCTAGAGGGAGCTCACCCACTCCAAGCCACCTAGGTGCAGGTGTAGAGGGTCCTCACACACTCCAAGCCCATGGTGCTGGGTGTGAGAGGGAGCTCAGATACACCAGGCCACTTAGGTGTAGGGTAAGAGGGAGCTCACACACTCCAAGCCCATGGTGCAGGGTGTGAGAGAGAGCTCAGATACACCAAGCCACCTAGGTGTAGGGTAAGAGGGAGCTCATCTACTCCAAGCCTATGGTGCAGGGTGTGAGAGGGAGCTCAGATACACCAGGCCAATTAGTTGTAGGGTAAGAGGGAGCTCATCTACTCCAAGCCTATGGTGCAGGGTGTGAGAGGGAGCTCACCTACTCCAAGCCTATGGTGCAGGGTGTGAGAGGGAGCTCACATACACCAGACATCCTATATAGAGTGTGAGAGGGAGCTCACATACACCAGGCTACCTAGGTGTAGGGTAAGAGGGAGCTCACCTACTCAAAGCCTATGGTGCAGGGTGTGAGAGGGAGCTCACATACACCAGGCCACCTAGTTGTAGGGTAAGAGGGAGCTCACCTACCCCAAGCTTATGGTGCAGGGTGTGAGAGGGAGCTCACATACACCAGGCCACCTAGGTGTAGGGTAAGAGGGAGCTCACCCACACCAGACATCCTACATAGAGAGTGTGAGAGGGAGCTCACATACACCAGGCTACCTAGGTATAGGGTAAGAGGGAGCTTACCCACACCAGACAACCTACATAGAGAGTGTGAGAGGGAGCTCACACACTCCAAGCTCATGGTGCTGTGTGTGAGAGGGAGCTCACCCACACCAGACATCCTACATAGAGAGTGTGAGAGGGAGCTCACACACACCAGGCTACCTATGTATAGGGTAAAAGGGAGTTCACCCACACCAGACATCCTACATAGAGAGTGTGAGAGGGAGCTCACATACACCAGGCTACCTAGCACAGAGTGTGAGAGAGAGCTCAACCACACCAGGCCAACAAGGCACAATTGTGATAGGGAACACACCCACACCAGCCTGACTGTCTTTTTTCTCCCTGTGCCTTTAGAGTTCCCATCAGCAAGAATGCAGCTTTATGCCCGAACCCTGCCCCAATGCCAACTTTGGGTGCAGATTTGTGAGTGCCCAGAAGGGCATGAAGATGCACCTGAGCGACGAGTGCCTGTGGAGGATGGTGCCGTGCCAGTACTGTGCGACCCCTGTCTCGTTCAGTCTCTTGAAGGTATGTATCAGTATTGGTGAAGGGCGTGACACTGGGGCATCTCTGTACTATTCGAAATAACCCAACCCTTCACATCTTCTGTGCATAGCCAATACTCTTTCCCCCTTGGTACCCTCACATCTTCCAGGGTGGTGTGTGCCTAATTCTCTCACCCATTGACACACTCACATCTTCTGTGGCAGTGCACAGCTAATACTCTACCATCCTATTTCACTCTCGCATCTTCTGTGATAGCACAGCAACCCATGGCACCATCACGTCGTCTGTGGCACTGCATAGCTGCACCCTCACATCTTTTATGGCAGTGCTTGGCTAATGATCTCTCACCCTGTGGCACCCTCGCATCTTCTGCGGTAGCGCCTGGCTAATACTCTTTCCCCATTGTGCTCTCACATTCTTTGTGGTAGTGTGTGCCTAATACTCTCACCCTATGGAACCCTCACATCTTCTGTGTCAGTTCATGGCTAATACACTCTTTAAGTGACACCCTCACATCTTCTGCGCTAGCTCATGGTTAATACTGTTTACTCCATGGGACTCTCACTTGATCTGTGGAAGATAAGTATACAGGTAATACTGTATCTCTCCATGGCTCTCTAACATCTTCTGCGGCACACCCCCCTCTTCTGCGGCACCCCCCCTCTTCTGCGGCACCCCCCTCTTCTGCGGCACCCCCCCTCTTCTGCGGCACCCCCCCTCTTCTGCGGCACACCCTCTTCTGCGGCACACCCTCTTCTTCTGCGGCACACCCTCTTCTTCTGCGGCACACCCTCTTCTTCTGCGGCACACCCTCTTCTTCTGCGGCACACCCTCTTCTTCTGCGGCACACCCCCCTCTTCTGCGGCACCCCCCCTCTTCTGCGGCACCCCCCCTCTTCTGCGGCACCCCCCCTCTTCTGCGGCACACCCTCTTCTTCTGCGGCGCACCCTCTTCTTCTGCGGCACACCCCCCTCTTCTGCGGCACACCCTCTTCTTCTGCGGCACACCCTCTTCTTCTGCGGCACACCCTCTTCTTCTGCGGCACACCCTCTTCTTCTGCGGCACACCCTCTTCTTCTGCGGCACACCCTCTTCTTCTGCGGCACACCCCCCTCTTCTGCGGCACACCCTCTTCTTCTGCGGCACACCCTCTTCTTCTGCGGCACACCCTCTTCTTCTGCGGCACACCCTCTTCTTCTGCGGCACACCCCCCTCTTCTTCTGCGGCACACCCCCCTCTTCTGCGGCACACCCTCTTCTTCTGCGGCACACCCTCTTCTTCTGCGGCACCCCCCCTCTTCTGCGGCACACCCTCTTCTTCTGCGGCACACCCTCTTCTTCTGCGGCACACCCTCTTCTTCTGCGGCACACCCCCCTCTTCTGCGGCACACCCCCCTCTTCTGCGGCACACCCCCCTCTTCTGCGGCACACCCTCTTCTTCTGCTTCACACCCTCTTCTGCGGCACACCCTCTTCTTCTGCTTCACACCCTCTTCTTCTGCGGCACACCCTCTTCTTCTGCGGCACACCCTGCTCTTCTGTGGCGCACACCCTGCTCTTCTGTGGCGCACACCCTGCTCTTCTGTGGCGCACACCCTGCTCTTCTGTGGCGCACACCCTGCTCTTCAGTGGCGCACACCCTGCTCTTCAGTGGCGCACACCCTCCTCTTCTGTGGCGCACACCCTCCTCTTCTGTGGTTTTGCATAGCTTATACTTTGGCCCTCTCACCTCTTCCTTGGCAGTGAATAGAGAGTACTCTAGTACCCTATGGCACACTTGTGTCTTCTCCGACAGTCCCTAGCTCATACTCTGTCACTGGAGGCTTTTGTTATAATTAGGTTATTTTGTTTTCCATAGGATCACATGTGCAGCCCCACCAGTCAGAAAGGCATCTCATTACATGGCCCTTTGAAGGCAAGAAAAGCTGAGGTAAGGACAAGTTACAACACGTAACACATTGCTTGCTCCAGTGCTAAACAGCTGAGGACTGGCATTCCACCAGTATCCAGATAGTTCCACCTCTCCTGGCTCATGGAAGGGCTCTTCACAGGGCTGGTGCTGGTGCTGAAATAGGCGCACTGCAGCTAGCTGCCTTACCATACCACCTCAGATGGTCGCAAGTGGCGACAAATGACTAAAGGTGCACCCACGCAATGGCACGTTTTTTGTCTGTGGCTCTGAATATTCTTGTACCAGAGCAGGCTGTTGAGAAGAAATTTAGAGCCTGAAGGTGTTGAAAGCTCTTGATCTCCTAGGTTTTAGGAAAACCATTTAAAATTGGTGCAGCCTTGCTAAATATATTTTTAAAATAATGTATTCAATTTGTAAACACAGGCCTAAAGTAGGGGCGAGAGTAGCTGGTGTAATTGCCTCTTGCGTAACTAATTGTAATTCCTCAAAATAGCTCCTAATTATGCGTAATTGTGTGAGAAACGCAATCCAGCATTTAGAGCTGTTTTCTTGGTGGAAAATACACCCTCATGTCCAAAATGGACCACAGGATGCATTTTTGTGCAAAGAAAAAAAAGAAAATGCTACAGGACATGAATAGCAGAAGCCAGCGGCCGCTTGCTCTATCTTTGCTTGTTGTTTCTGTTCTCCTGCGGTAGGATTTTTACCCCAAATCAATCTTAATTAGTCTAGCTGGCTTAATTGCATACGTTTGGTAATTTCGCATCACAAGAGTAATACGTATACAGAAAGTACTCCAATTACTCTGGTGTAATTAAAATTTTGCCCAGGCCAATTTTAAGGAACAGATATGGGCTCCATTATGATGTCGGGCGGATCGCCACCACCATGGTGGCGGTGGCGATCCGCCTGACAGAAATGCCCGCCCGCCACCCTTTCCCCCCCGCCACATTACAATGGCGGGGAGGACCGCAGCGGAGGCAAACACTCGCCGCCACTTTTCGGCGGCCGGGGCGGAAAACGAGTAACATGCAGGCGGTGTCTGTCAGACACCGCCCGCAATATTACAATGGGCTTCTTTCAATGCCTTTCCGTGGCGGCATTGCCGCCACGGAAAGGCATGCGGTGTTCACTCTGGGGGCCCCCTGTGGGCCCCCAGAGTGAAGGTCCAAGGGGGTGGCACACGGGGGGGTACCTGTGCTACCCCCCTGCCTTTGCATAATCGAAGAGGCAGGCACCGCGCTTATATAGAGGTTTGCAGATGGGATACTCTGTCAAAATGTGGTGGATATCCTATATTCCGTATTACAAAATGGCTGTAAACTATAATGAACATATAGTTTGTTGCACACGACAGCCACTAAGTTTGTGAAAGAGTGCCCCGTCCGTCAAATTCTAAAAAGGCCTTAAGTGCCAATTGCATCCATTAAGAATCGCTACTGTGATTGGCTGGGACCTCAGCATAAGGATAGCCAGGCATGGTCTTTGTGGCAGAATAAAGCTTGATGATGATGATGATGATAGCCAGGCAGACAAGCTAGGCTTGTGTTAAAAAACAGAAGAAACTAATACTCAAGCGTTTTCCTTGCAGGCATCAGCAGAGTCGTTTTCCAAGATGGACGAACAGTCCAAGCTCTCTCTCCATAGCCTGCTGGAATCGGCGGAGATGCAAGGAAAGGTGCGTATTACACCCCTATAAAAACACCAGATTTTGGAATATGTGGAAAGGGTTAGACTCGGTAGCGGTCGACACAAATAACAAGTCCTGCGGTAGACCACCCAGTCAGCAGATCGTAGAAAGTTTACTTGCTCCATTTAGAAATGTAGGCCACTTTTTTACTAACCACTTCGCTAAAGGGGGCCACTTTTGTCCGGGACCCGGGCCTATTTTTTGTTGCAGTTCTACCCTGATGAGGGCATATCTTTCTTCAACTAATGAGACCAGTTTTGTGTTGTACTCATAGGGTGGGGGTCTCAAGGCTTTGCAGCCTTTAATGTTCCATCGCTCAACCTATATGCATAGACATAGTGATCGTGGGTAGAGTGAAGACAGTCACGAGGTGCTTATGAGTAAATGCCCGACTCCCAGGGAGTCAGAGAAGTCAGTCTGGAGCACAGATGTGCCTCAGGAGCAGGGGCCTAGGAAGGGCGCATGGTTCACAGGACGCAGAAGCCTTCAGGGCCATCAGAAGACAGGTCAGTCCGAGATCATAGAGGAGAAATCGCACACTGCTAGTTTTTGCAGGCACCAGAATACACTAACGAATACTACAGAGCAAAACACAACATTCAAAACACACACATACAAAACACTACAATTCACCAGTATTCAAAATGTAAAATACTCTCTCTCCCTCTGTCACCCCCCCCATAGTTGCATCTGTGAATAGCACTTACAGAGCTACACTAAAGTCATTTACACATACTATGCAAGTAACTTGGATCATACTACTATTAACAATTCATTTACACGAATATACAGATAATATACACAACTACCCATTGCTGTCAGACATTATATATAAGATAGGTGGCACACACACAGCCACGGACAGCATACTTACAACTCACCACACATTCATAGTGACATATACCTGATACACAGACATCACCATCTCAAAAAATAAAACCATCATTAAATGTCTGCCATTTGAAATATAAAAAAATCAGCCAAACAATCATCACATAGCTCGGTCTGAATGAGGGTTTATTGATCAGGAACATTAAAAAAAATATATTTGTCCAGAAGCATAGACTAGATGCGCCATCTTATGTTTGATGTCTGGGTGATATTAAGATGGTGTGTCCTCTCTTTCTCCTCCAGGCACACAGTGAAGGTCTGAAGAGCGGCCCAAGGGAAAGCAGTGAACCCCACCTGGTCACGCTGCTCTCCGAGGTCTACCATCTCAACGCACGGCTGGACAAGCAAGAAACAGTCAACACCACATTCAAGCAGCTGGTCATGGATAAGCTGGTCTCCCTGACAGGCTCAGTCAGCAGAATCAGCCACTCTGATACCCCCGACTCCACCTGCCGGCAGCATGGCGAGCAGAAGGTGGAGAGCTTGGAGAAGGTGGTGTCCGTCCTTCAGCAGGACCTAAAGAGACAGATGCTCCTCATGGAGGCGCTGCAACACCGGTGCCTGGAGTATGAGAAAGTCATCCAGGGCCTCCAGAGCCGAAACGGCCAATCACAGAGGCCGCAGGAGCCCGTCAGCACCAACGGGATCCTGGTTTGGAAGATCGAGAACGTGGCATCCCTTCTAAGGGCGGCCCGGGCTGAACAACGGACCTCATATTACTCCCCCTCTTTCTGCACACACCCTTTTGGTTACAGGCTCTGTTGCCGCCTCTACCCGAATGGTGATGGCAGTGGCAAGGGTACCCATGTTTCCCTCTTCCTGGTGCTGATGCGGGGCGACTATGATGACGTGCTACGATGGCCCTTCCAGCAAAAAGTCACCTTCCTGGTGCTCGACCAGACCCCGCATCAGAAGCCGTTCCGTGAGTCCTTTGTGCCGGACACCTCAAGCGCCTCCTTCCACAAGCCAAAGAGTCACATGAACGTGGCCAGTGGAAGCCCCCAGTTCTTGAAACACAACCAGCTGATGGCCTCCTCCAGCCCCTACCTCAAAAATGACACATTCTACATCAAAGTAATCATTGACCCATCAGGGCTTGACATCTGACCTGCAGAACCTCAGGTTCGTGAGGGATGAAGGACCTTCAGATTGGGTCCAGAGACCTCAGCATCACAGAGATGCAGAAGCTTCAACGTCTCCATCACTAGCTCTGAGAAGGACCATGCCCCCTGGCATCTGTGTTACTTCAAGCAGACTCCTCAGCCTAGTGTGTGGACAGTTTGAGACACAGGGACACAAGAACTGAAAGAGGCACAAATGAATCTCCAATGGCTGCTGTAGAAGACTGGTTCACTGCCATGCTTAAGTGAAGGGTCAAGAGTACCTGGCAAGTGCCTGGGCCTCTCTCAAGAAAGCAAGAGCTAAAATATACCTCATGACTATTTTTAAAAATGTTTACAACTGTCTTTAAAATCATGTTATTATTGCACTGACACTGACTCCCACTTTCCTGGACATTATACCTCATTTAAACTTTTTTCTATGACAAGATTTTCGTAGAAGGCCGGGTACTGCGATCTTAGATACTATAGCCAGATTTTGTGTTATCGCCTTAGGGTTCAATCACTAAGGGTAAACAGGGATTGATTTATTTCATCCTGAAACTTGGTCGGAAGAGACTTCCCACCCAGAACTCTGCGGGTTATCTAGTCAAGGCAGGTGTTTTTTGGGTGGGTGGTTATTAGAAGAGGAAACCCTGAATATGTGAAAAGGGCTATTTTTATATAGAAAATGCTTCAAGTATTAGAAGAGTCTTCAAAGTTGCCAACATTTTGCACTGAGAATTAAGAAGATCAGAAAATTTAAACAGCCTGATCCACAAACATTTCATATAAACGTAAGCACTTGCTGATGTGTAGAATTGGATAGCACAATCCCTAAACCTTGGCACAAAATCCATTATTGCACGTTCATATGCTGGACCACTTCAGCCTGCACATGTCGAATCTAGAAGTATCGCTACTTGTTTTTTATATTTATTTATTAATGTGACGTATTTATTAAACAATATTTATTTTGGCAGCTGTTGCATTTTTAATTTTTTTTCTCATATATCTGTGTTATCATGGGTTCATGTTGGATGGATGCTAAATGGTTTCATCATGTCGATGTAGGAATCTACAATGGGAGACCCAATTGTGAATCTCAACAGTCACAAGGGCTCTTTACAAATGGTTTCATAAAGTCTTGGTGGGAATCTACAATGGAAGCTCCAAGGGTGTATCCCAACAGTCACAAGGTCACTTCATAAATGGTTTAATAAAGTCTCAGTGGGAATCTACAATGGGAACACCAAGGGTGAATCCCAACAGTCACAAGGGCTCTTCATAAATGGTTTCATATAGTCTCAGTGGGAATCTACAATAAGAGCCCCAAGGGTAAATCCCAACAGTCACAAGGGCTCGTCATAAATGGTTTCATAAAGTCTTGGTGGGAATTTACAATGGAAGATCCAAGGATGAATCCCAACAGTCACAAGGGCTCTGTAAAAATAGTTTCATATAGTCTTGGTGGGAATCTACAATAAGAGCCCCAAGGGTGAATCTCAACAGTCACAAGGGCTCTTAATAAATGGTTTCATAAAGTCTTGGTGGGAATCTACAATAAGAGCCCCAAGGGTGAATCCCAACAGTCACAAGGGCTCTTCATAAATGGTTCCATATAGTCTCAGTGGGAATCTACAATAAGAGCCCCAAGGGTAAATCCCAACAGTCACAAGGGCTCGTCATAAATGGTTTCATAAAGTCTTGGTGGGAATCTACAATAAGAGCCCCAAGGGTGAATCTCAACAGTCACAAGGGCTCTTAATAAATGCTTTCATAAAGGCTTGGTGGGAATCTACAAGGGGAACACCAAGGGTGAATCCCAACAGTCACAAGGGCTCTTCATAAATGGTTTCATAAAGTCTTGGTGGGAATCTACAATAAGAGCCCCAAGGGTGAATCCCAACAGTCACAAGGGCTCTTCATAAATGGTTCCATATAGTCTCTGTGGGAATCTACAATAAGAGCCCCAAGGGTAAATCCCAACAGTCACAAGGGCTCGTCATAAATGGTTTCATAAAGTCTTGGTGGGAATCTACAATAAGAGCCCCAAGGGTGAATCTCAACAGTCACAAGGGCTCTTAATAAATGCTTTCATAAAGGCTTGGTGGGAATCTGCAATGGGAACACCAAGGGTGAATCCCAACAGTCGCAAGGACTCTTCATAAATGGATTCATAAAGTCTTGGTGGGAATCTACAATGGGAGCCCCAAGGGTGGATCCCATCATTCACAAGGACTCTTCATAACACTGTAAAGAAGCACATGAGTTAGTGGCATAATGCATAGAGGTCAAACTATAGACTTTAATTTCTTTATATAACAATTTTGATTTCACTAGACTAGGTAAACATAAACAAACAATTTATGCGACTCAAAAAAATCTACAGCCGTACATACGATTTTGTTATAGATTCAACAATCTATTTTCTTTGGGTCACCCTGGGCCTCATGGTGGCCAAGAGGAACATAGTAAGGTTGTGGGGAGCAGAATCAACACCACAGCTCAAGGACTGGAAACAAGATATGGACTGGTGCATGGTGGCACGAAGGGTAATCTAAGAGGGTCGCAGTAGTCCCTGTAAGTGGACAAGGATTTGGGGTCACTGGAATGAATACAAGAGTTCTCCGAGTTAGGGATGAGGTCCTCTGCAATTGCTATGGGCGGGAATGTAGCTGCAACTGAATGTAGGGATGTAGATTTATGATACCGTCTAGTTTCAACTTATGTAAAGTGGGGGATCCTTTTACTATTCTGTATATCTATTATAACCTGGTACTACTGATTGGACTGTGATTTTTCTGTCTTCATATACTCAATAAAAATATATGATAAAAAACAACAATCTAGGGCCAGATGTAGGTAACCAAATACCGGTCGGTAACAGCCGAAAATACCGAATTTCGGCCGTTACCGACCGGTATTTGGATATTGAGATGTAGGGGTCAAAAAATGTTCAGAATCGGTAAATTTACAGATTCTGTAAATTTACTGATTCAGAACATTTACCGATTCGGTAAATAAGAAATGGTAAAAATGACTTTTGAGATGTAGGTAACCTCTAAAATGCCGAATTTCCATGAAATTCGGTATTTAAGAGACTGTATTTACCATGCATTGAAAGCAGGTGGTAACCAGGTGCTGGCTATAAAAAAGGCCCCAAAATGCAACACTTTGACCAGAATGGCGGCATTCTACGTCATAGCGAGGTGCCTACGGCTACAGGAAGAAGGAGAGAGGGTCTGGAGAAGGGAGGAGCAGGTCTACAGGCAGAGGATCACCCTATTCCAACTAACTGAGGCAGGGATCCTACAAAGGTACAGGCTACACCCCCAAACTATCCTGGACTTGATCAGGGACCTGCACCCACTTTTGGAGCACACAACCCCAAGGGCGCACACCATCCCACCCCATGTACAGGTGCTGTGTAGCATACACCTGCTTGCCTGTGGGAGTTACCAGAGTGTGATTGCTGCGGTAGGTGGGGTGTCCCAGAGCTGCCTGTCCCGTTTCTTTAGGAAGTTCCTATAGGCCATGATGCAGAGAATGCATCATTACATCAGCTTCCCAGAAACACACTCAGAACTACTCAGGAACAAGACAGACTTCTATCAAATAGCACATTTCCCCAACATCATCGGCTGTATTGATGGCACCCGCATTCCAATTTGCCCACCTGCTGCCACAGAGTACATTTATAGAAACAGGAAGTCAACCCACACAATAAATGTACAGGTAATCTGTGATGCAAACTACATTATCACGGACATCGTGGCCAAGTTTCCAGGAAGTACCCACGACTCCTACATCTTTCAGAACAGTTGGATCTACACACGCCTGACAGCGGGGGGATTTGGCGAAGGATACCTGCTAGGTAAAACACTGTGACACACCCCGATAGATATTGCAGATGTATGTGTATGTGTGCATGTGAGTAATGTCTTTTCTATTTCATATCCTCTTTAGGGGCTATGGCCAATGCCCGTTCGCCAGGTCCTCCTACACAGCACAATATTGCAAGCGGAGCGACCGGGGAAGGGGATGTTGAGGATCAGGACCCAGACGCCCTATTGACGGGCAATAAGGGAGAGCAATTAAGCAGGTGGGGTCAGTCACTGGGGCTAGCGCCGGATCAAACTGAGGGCACAGTAATTTGCTTGGTGGAAGTGCATCCTAATCATACTGACGCTGCTGCATTGACCAAGGGGGTAGGGGCAAACGCAAAGGAGGTGGAATACGGGGCAGCGTTCAGCAAAAGGGCAAGAAAGCTAAGATAACCAAACAGAGTACACAGACACCATTGCTGCCACGGATGACTCTATTATCGAGCTGCCACAATCTCCTACCCCGAATGGAAGAGGCAACAGGGGGGAAGTGCACACGATGGTCATGATGGACATGGAGACAGACCACACGGAGAAACTGAAGGCCCTTGTGGCATCGCTCCTACAGCCCCTATTGGACAAATTGCTACACATCCAAAGTAGCTTGGAGAAATTGGAGGGAAAAATAGAGGCTGGTAGTGGGAGGGGGGAGAAAGGGCTGACAGGGGAAGAACGGGGGGAATGGGACCCTGTTGTCCACTTTAGACCCAGTTTTATGTTATGTTATGGAATATTTGTATAGCGCCTATCCCCGCCGGTCTCTAAGCGCTTAACAGAAGAACATAACACACTGGTGTCCAAAGAAACCTACAGCTGTTTTACCGCCTAAACCATCATAAAAGCCTTTCTGAAAAGATGAGTTTTTAGTTTCTTTCTGAAGGGTAGAAGCTGTGATTCTTCCTTCAAGGTGGGCGGAAGCTCATTCCACAGTTGTGGGAGAAGCACAGACAGGGCCCTGCCTCCTTTAGTTTTTAGTTTGAACCTAGGTTGAATCAGATTAGAGGTTGTTCCTGAACGCAGGGATCTTCCGGGAACATACCTCTTCAAACATTGTTTGATATACTCTGGGGCATTCCCAAAGAGTGCCTTATGGGCCAAGCAGAGGCACTTAAACTGGACTGTGAATTTCATTGGGAGCCAATGTAGCTTCTGAAGCAGGGGGGTTGCGTGTGAGTTTCTAGGCAAAGAGTGGATCAGCCTGGCTGCATCGTTCTGTATTACCTGCAGCTTCCTCAACAACTTCTGTGGCAGGCCAAGATATAGGGCGTTGCCATAGCCAAGTCTCGAAATGACTTTGGCGGATACGATCGATTGCAGGGTGGAGGCAGATAAGATGGGAACTAACTTTCGTAGCTGCCTCAACACGCCAATGCAAGATCCAACGACAGCAGAGACTTGAGGGCCCATCGAGAGATCCGCGTCGATCCTTAGCCCTAGGCTTTTTACTACAGCACCAGGAGACGGGGTAGTTCCCAACTCAGGGGGCCAGTACAGATTGCTCCAGGGATCCTCTTTTTTGCTAATCACCAGCACCTCTGTTTTATCAGTGTCGGAACATCAACTGCACCGGGGCACTTAGAGCGGGCGTCGGGTATGATAAACCCAAGGTGAAGAACAGTAGGGGAAGATCTTATAGCTAAACCAAACGCTCAAGGTTCACAGTGGGGCGAAGGTTCGGCTACAGCAGAGCCAGCGATGAAGACACCACACCCCCATCTAAATCTCCCACCAGAATATACCCCGTATGTGGTTATTTTAACGGGTGTGCCAGAATTAGGGGAGGGTAAAACTGAATCCCACGACCAATTGAAAAACAAGACAACATATTGGTTAAATTCAAATAGACCGCTCCCTGATGATGTAAATTGTCAAATTCTTGCTGTGCGAAGACTAAATTGGGTGGGGAATAGGCGGAAAACCACAGTAGGAGACTGTATTGTAATCAATTTCAATGACCCTAGAGTGGTAGATCATATTTGCAGGGAGCCATGGATAAACTCAAGGTCACAGGCTGGGCAGGCACAGAACCTTAGATACTTTTATAGCCCATCACCCCGTAAACAAGCTTGGGAATGCACTCATGGACAGTGGGGTGGCCCCGAAAGAGAGGGTAGAGTGAGAGGGTATGAGATAGGGATAAGGTGTGACCCCATGGCTGACCCACTAGGGGCGGGAAATCAATATAGTTATCAGGGAGGGGGAGATTGGGAGGCTGGACGAGGACTACTTTTGCACAACAGGTATGCATCACTTCAGGGGGGCAGACATCTCAGTGAGGTGGATTGACTACATGGGACGGACCCTATAGGAGAAAACCCATTAATCACCTCCCCCGATCACCACGGTCTAACCAGAGTGATTAAGGCAGGGCACCTAGGATATGCCCGGTCCCCCAGGCTAGAGAAATATACAAGCCAGGGGTGGTAATCGGCAATAACGGGAAACCAAGTAGGGTATCAAACCCTATTACCAGCAAAATAGGGAACTCCATTAAATTGGTATGTTGGAACGTGGCAGGCTTGACCTCAAAATCCAGAAACAAGGAGTGGTTAGAATTTATTAGTAAATTCCAAATTATGTGCTTCCAGGAAACCTGGGAGGTGGACCGAACTAATTTTCATCTAATGGGATATAAATCCTTTTGGATACAGGCCATTAAGTCAACGGCGGGTAGAACAAGGGGGGGGGGGGAGGGGGCTCCTAACTTTGGTAGATGTATCTTTTAGGTGGGAATTGGGGTGACTTGAGATGGAACTAGGAAGACCTGCTTGCACTGGAGTTCAGAAATAGGGATCACAATATAATTTTGGTGAATCTCTATAGCTCCAAGTGCTCCAGAGTCAGGGAGCTGGATGAGAGGCTCAGTAACCTGAAGTATAAACAGAATTCTATGGCACCAATGTTAGTTGTGATGGGGGATTTTAACTGCCATTTATGCCCAAATTTGCTTCCCATCGCAGCAGAATGGAACTCCTGTAACTTGGAGGAAGGGCCACACTTTGAGCACACCCTGGAGGGCAAGGGGTTGTGCAGGTTAATTAATAAACATGCCCTGGATCACACAATTGATCAAGTAATGGTCCCGCTAGATAGGCAGGCTACGCCCACTTATAAAGGCTGGGGTCCTACTCCTTTTATTGACTTCATTTTAGTGTCACACCCGTTAAAAAGGAAAATTATGGGCTTTGCCATCGAAGCAAGTGGCTTTAGTGACCATAACCCCCTAACATTGTTCCTGCAAGTATCAAATGCAAGCAGGAATGGAAACAAAGTGTAAGGCCCAATTAGGGAAAAGCTAACGGACCAGGGTAGGCGGCTGAAATGGGCAAGAATCGACGGGGAAAGTTTTTATAGGTCCTTAGTAAATCTAGGTGGAGGAGTCATTGATAAATGTTTGGACCTCTCGATAGAAGGGCCCGCACTAGTGGCGGCATTTGAGGAAATGGCACATATAATTGATGCCCTCCTGAGAACAAAAGGACAGGGAAAGCCCAGAAAGGATCCTAGATGGTTTGACAGTGCTTGTTCACTGGCACAAAGGAAGCTGAGGGCCGCCCTGAGGTCAAATCGCATTGATAAATACAGGGTCACGCTGTGTAGAACACGCTACAAAAAGGAACTGAGCAGAAGGAAAAAGACGATCCAAACGCAAGTTTGGGAGGACTTAAGAGGTGCTGCAGAAAGGAAGGATCTGTCCACCTTCTGGAGCATTATTATTAATCCCTGCTTTAAAGAAACCAATAGCCCAGAGATTGGCACTAACATCTTGCCAGAGCAATGGGTAGAACATTTCTCTGGCCTTTATAATCGGAACCATACGGGGCACACAAACAGGTGTAAAGGTGATGGGCATTGGAATATAGCGTTAGAGTTTTCACTGGAGGAGGTCACGGCGGACATCCAGGGCCGTACAAAGAACAAGGCACCAGGCCCGGATGTGATACCGCCGGACTTATTCTTAAGTAAAGTAGAGTTGTGGGCCCCAATTCTAACTAGAACACTGAATGCCGCAATAGTCACAGGGCTACCCCGGTCATGGTCGTCTGCCACAATTGTGTCGATTTTTAAAAAGGGCAACAAAGACGATCCCCAATGTTATCGCCCGATTTCTTTAATAGATGTAACGGCAAAGACCCTGGGACGAGAAGTACTTACCTGTCTGATGACCTGGGCGGAAGATCAGCAAATTATCCCTGATGTTCAGTACGGATTTAGAGCTAACAGATCCACCTCTGATCAGTGCCTGAATTTATATTTATTGGTGTCCAAGTACACAATTGCAGGTGCAGAAACGGTTTAGCTGGCCTTTATGGACCTCACGGCAGCGTTCGATTGCGTTAATAGAGAGAAGCTGTGGGACCTTTTAGATAGTTTAGGTGCAGATAAGAACATCATAAATATTTTAAAAGCCCTGCACTGGAGTACCACGGCCAATGTAAGATACAATATGGAGGGGGGATGCACTGAGTCCTTTGCTTGCAGAAGTGGCGTGCGGCAAGAATGTATATTAGCGCCCTTCCTCTTTTCGGTATATATAAATGGTCTGGAGAAAGCGCTATTAGAACTACAGGTGGACTCCCCAAGAATAGGTAGAAGAGCAATTCCAGTGCTACTCTACGCGGATGACGCGGTTTTGCTGGCCCGTACCCCGAGGGGCCTCCAAACCCTGATAGATGGCTTGGTGACTTTTATGGGTAACCTAGTGCTAGCTAACGTATCTAAGTCCTATGTCATGGAAGTGGGAAAAAGACAGAGGGCAAGCTTTAATTACAGTATAGGAGAATTTAGAATTAAAAAGGTACAATCCTTTTTGTACCTGGGAATATTGCTTGATGGGCATTTACATTTTAAAGTTTAATTAGAGGAGCGTTGTTCCAAGTTGTTGTCAAGTACAGGGGCCATAATGAACTTTGGCCGTAGACTGGGCCGGTGGTCACCAGAGCAAATGATGAAGTTGTATAACTCCATCTGCTACTCTAAAGTGGCATACGGAACGGAGCTCTTGGGATTCTCCGATATGGACAAGTTGCAGGTGGAGGAAAATAAGTTCATGAGAAGGCTGTTGCGGGTCCCTAAGGGCGTCCCTGCCTATATTGCTCACGAAGAGCTGGGGGCCCCCTTTCTGGAAGACAGGATACAGGTTAGGCCACTATTAGCAT
This sequence comes from Lissotriton vulgaris, assembly GCF_964263255.1. Classification (NCBI taxonomy): domain Eukaryota; kingdom Metazoa; phylum Chordata; class Amphibia; order Caudata; family Salamandridae; genus Lissotriton; species Lissotriton vulgaris. The sequence goes on from NC_141693.1 coordinate 1,941,642,026, forward strand.
GGCTCAAGATATGGGAAAACCCGGAAGCTGATTTGACCAGGCAAATTATACTGGACTGTCTCGGAAGGGATAAGGGACTGGACATTCCCTGGCTCAAGTCGATTAAGGTAACCTGCGGGGAATGTTACTGTAAGGACCTGTTGCCAGACCCGGCGAGGAGAATAGTCCGGGACAAGGCTAGCGTGAAGAAGAAGTTTTTTAATTTTAAGATAGCCGTCAGAGAGGAGGAGGAATGGGGGAAACAGTCAGTGAGATCTTATAACCTGGTAAGGTCTTGCGAAAATATGGAACCGTACCTGGCACTTATACATAACGCTCAAGACCGATTTTTAATGACACGTTTTAGACTCAACATTTTACATTATTTATTAGCAGAACCAGCTGGTTTTATAAATCATGGAGAGTCAAAGGGGCCCTGCGGCTGTGATCATAGATCTCCGCAGGACACCCTTCACTTTGTACTACTTTGCCCATATTATCAATTGCCAAGGCGTTTATTTCTAAAAAACTGGTTAAAGAAAATGAAATTTAGACACACCAAGGTAGCCCTTCTATACCTAAAATTAGCACAGGACCCTCTTACCCTCCTTGCCATTACTAGCTTTTTTTAGGTTGGCACTGAAATTAAGAGAGACAAGATCCTCACAGGATAACTGAGGCGGAAAGGAGATGGGTCTACCCTAACCCAAACGGAATGAATTTCACTGTTGTGTTTTTAAGCTATTGAATGTAATTGTCATGGATTTTGTAATGAATTACTGAAGTGTCGTCCATTTCTTCCTTTTGTTTTTTTTTTAAATATACATGTACTTTTATGGTGCTGTAAATAATACCGGATAAAGGAATTTATTTTCAAATAGGGGATAGTGCATATGCCGTCCGCTCGTTCATCCTGACACCCTACCTCAACCCTTCAACCCCCAGCCAGAGGCGATACAACAGGGCACACAAATCAACCAGGAACATTGTGGAGTGCACCTTTGGCCTCTTGAAAAGCAGGTTTTGCTGCCTCCACAAAAGTGGAGGGGCACGCCAGTATACACCTATCATCTACTGTAAGATGTTTGCCACTTGTGCAATGTTGCACAACTTTGCGACTAAGAAGGACACAGAGGTGGAATTGAGCGACTTTGAGGACCATGATGATGATCATGCACTGCCTGAACCCACACAGCAGGAGTTGCTACACCAACAGATGGCAGACACAGACGGGCAGAGATCACACAGAACTACTTTTAAGTAAGTAAAGAGACTCAGAAAGGTGGAGTATGCACCCAACGTAGTTTAATATTTGGCACTCCGCAGGTATTCAAAAGCACAAATGTGCAACACAAATGTCATCCATGTAATAATGGTAGTCCTGGGTCAATTCCCCATTAACTGAAAAAGTCATTTTCGCTCACGCCTACCAGTGCCAGATGTAAGTGGCTGGCTTTCTTCACTGTGCGTTTGGGCTGTTGGCTCACCATGGCGCCTGCTGCTCCTCCGTGTCTCCACAACAAGGGGGCTTGTCATGCTGCTCCTACTGGTGCTATCCTCACTTTCTGGGACGTCCAGGGCACCAGTTTGTGCTGCCTGTGCATTCATCATCAGCTCTACAGCACCAGTCAGACTAGCAATGCCCCTAGACACCTCATTGCTGTTGTGTGAGAGTCCCTCTTGTATGTTAATGCAACGTCTACATAGCAGGGAAGTGGCTGTGGCCAAGCGGTTTATTGCTTTACTTTGCTGCTGCGCATGCTGCCTCTCCTTGCGCCTTGCTAACATGTCCTGGTCCAGTTTGCTGCACAGGAGCTGCACTGATTGTGTCATGTCCCGCATCCCTGCAGCCATCTGCTTGTTCACATCGACCAGTTCTCTAATGCCCTTCCCTATATCTTTCACATTTGTGTTCAGGTTCCTCATCTGGCTTTGCACAGACAGGATGGCCTTCCCCTGCATCCTTTGGATTTTCACCATGCTACCCTAAAGGCCACGGAAGACACTGGGACCCTCCACATGAGCTGTTACAATGCTTTCTCTGTGCCTGCGGCGTCTGCTACCTGTACGGACAACCTTTGCACTGGACTGCTGTGTGGCAAGGCTACCTTCCCCAGGCAAGGTTGGTGTGGCATCCCCCTCCATGCCACCCGCTGGTGACTCCATTTGGACAAGTGGGGCAACTACATACCTCCTGCTCTTTTGTGATGCAGGAGTTGTCATAGGCAGTGATGCAGGCAATTCAAGTGAGGACAGTGGCAGAGGAGAACCTGAAAGTTCTGGGGACGCCTGCAGATGTGGAGACATTTCTGGGTCTTGTGATGGTGGCTGTGTAGTTAGTGCACCTGTATCCTCTGTTACATTCTCTGCACTTGGCCCTGGCTCCTGGCTGTCATCCCTCTCTGGTGCTGTGCCTTCTGTCTCTCTGGTACGCCTGCGTGATGTCTTGCCTGTGGACATATAAGCGTACATTAGCTTGGTGAAACTGTCTCACAGCCACTACAATGAAATCATTTTCACTTGTACAATGTGCATGTTGCCTGCGCTTCACTATGTCTGAAATGATTAGCCTAACTTGTTGCTTGCTGTGCTGTATGACATGGTCCTTCATTTACTGACGACATGTCCCATAATGCATTGCTCCTGAAGTGCTACCTCTACTGGACAGTGGTTGACTTTGCCACATAGGGTAAAGGGAAGGCTGATGGGGTGGGGGTGATTGCTGTGCATGCGTCTTACCTTTTCTGGGGGCAGCTATGGCTGAGTTGTCTGCATCTCCCAGTCCACAGACGCTCTCTGGTTCAATGGTGGACCCCACCAGCTCCCCCAGGTCACTCAGGGGGGTTCATCCCTCCTCCAGTTTTGTTTGCCTGTCTGTGGAGCTCAGCAATTTTTTTCTTTGTCAGGCTCCTGAGGCCATACCACCTCTTTTTCAGGTCGTCTACGTCCCTTGGAGTCACTCCTACTGCATTCACCTTTGTTTGAATGTCCAGCCAAATCTTCCTTTTTGCTGATTCAGCCACAGTCAGGGACAGCTTGCCAAACACTTTCTGGTGTTCCTTAACCACCTTCTCCACAAGGACCTGCAGCTCCATGTTGCTAAATATTATTTTCCTCTTCCTTTCTGGCTGTTCCTTTTCAGTTCTGCTTGCCATTTTCACAGTTTAAAAAGTGCAAAACTTTTTCTGTGGCTCAGGGACTCAGCTCAGCTCCAACTGCCTCTCCAGCAGCTTCTAATTACTTGCAGCTGCCTGTGTAGCCACTTCCTGGTAGGGAGGGGGAGGGTGGTAGCACCTGATTGGCTGCCTGATTCAGTTTAACTTTTATTTGCTTTCCGATTCGGTATTTACCGAATCTGTATTTCCCATTCATTCCTAATGGCCTTTTGGCCAATAGGAATGAATGGAAAGTACAGATTCGGTAAATACCGTTTCGGTAAATCCCAACGGCAGATTCCGAATTTCACGGAATCGGTAAAAAATACCGAATTTTTATCTACATTGCATTTACCGATTCTAAAATACCGAATCAGTAAAATTCGGTATTTTAGAGTCGGTAAATTCAATTTCCCTACATCTAGCCCCTAGTTTCTTAGGGGAATCCTAGTCCATAATGATTTACCATGTTATAGATCAACACGATGATACTGCCAACCGTACACTACTCATTTCTTTGAGACCACTTCCTGCCCTCTCTGGGGCAACACAGAACGAATCTTGTTAACAGTAAGCCTATTAGTTATTATGGGTTCATGTTGGATGGAGGCTAAATGGTTTCATCATGTCGATGTATGAATCTACAATGGGAGCTCCAAGGGTGAATCCCAACAGTCACAAGGGTTCTTTATACATGGTTTCATATAGTCCTGGTGGGAATATACAATTGGAGCTCCAAGGGTGAATCCCAACAGTCACAAGGGCTCTTTATAAATGGTTTCGTAAAGTCTCGGTGGGAATCTACAATGGGAGCTCCAAGGGTGAATCCCAACGTCACAAGGGTTCTTTATACATGGTTTCATATAGTCCTGGTGGGAATCTACAATGGGAGCTCCAACGGTGAATCCCAACAGTCACAAGGGCTCTTTATAAATGGTTTAAATAATAATAAATAATAGAAGGAAACCCAGCCCACGTGGCAGACTGGGCTGGTTCAATCAGAAGTGTAGGGAGGCGAAGTCACTTCTCATTGAAGCAGTAAAGTCCAAAGTACCATCTAGGACTAGGATGGCCAGGAGGTACTACGCATTCTGCCAAAAAAACGCCAAGATGGAGTGGGAGGATAACTTCTGGCAGGACCTTCTGACTGCTAGTCGAGGGAAAGACGCAAAACGTTTTTGGGATTTGGTGGGTATCAGGAACCGTCCTGACGATACCTCGAGGCCCTGTACCATCAACGCCCAAACTTGGTTCTCCCACTTCCAAAAACTCTACTCTGCCATCGAAGGTTCACTTAATGACCCCTTTGACCTCCCGCCCTCTAGTCTGGCCCAAGACCTGGAATCCTTTTCTGTTTTGGAAGTTACAAAACAGATCAAAACCCTGGTCCCTCTTAAAGCAGCCGGCCCGGATGGCCTCCCAGGCGATATCCTCCGAGCATACCCAGAAGAGTGGGGGGCTATAATTTCTGCACTCCTCAATGCAATTGCCGCGGGTGGCAATGTGCCAGACTCCTGGAGAGGTGCTGAGGTGGTCCCCATTTACAAGAAGGGCAGCAGGGACCTACCTGGGAACTATAGGCCTATAAGCCTAATAGATTCGTCCCAGAAATTGGCGGGGAAAGTGATATTGGGGAGGATCTCGCAATGGGTGGATGAAAACCACATCCTGTCCGACATGCAAGCCGGGTTCCGTTCAGGCACTGGAACCATCGAACAGGTATTTAGGCTCCTGCTAATACATTGGAAGGTGGTGGAGCTAGGCAAAGGCAGAGTCTACTTGGCCTTTATTGACCTAAAGACTGCCTTTGACCTGGTTCCCAGGGAGGAACTCTGGAGGGTGTTACACGATCTAGGGATGCCCCCGTACTTATTAAACCTCCTCATCAAACTGCACAAAAACACCTATGCACAGGTTAGATGGGGGTTGAACGGGGAAAAGACCGACAAGATCAGGGTCGAGAGGGGAGTAAGGCAGGGCTGTGTTCTGGCCCCCACCTTATTTTCCCTCTATATCAATGGGGTGGTAGACCATCTACTCGGCGAAGCAGCAGACGCTCCCACCTTGGGAGGCGTAAAAATTCCAACCTTGCTGTTCGCCGACGACACCCTCCTCATCTCTAAAACCCCCCAAGGTCTCCAGACATTACTAAATCGCTTCCAGGACTTCTGCATCTCCAGGGGCCTTGTTATCAATGTGGAAAAGACCAAGTACCTAGTTCTGCACCCGCCCCGCAAACTTGGCCGCCCCCCTATTTTGAATTCTATACCCCTAGAACGAGTGGCAGAATTCGATTACCTGGGAATCCGACTCAACGACGCGATGAACTGGACCGCCCATATCAACAAAATGGTACTGACCCATAAAAGGGTGGGGGGGGCTATCCTCAAAGAGTTTAACAACTCAACTAAACACTGTGTTGCCCCCCTACTTGATATATATAAAGCTCGTGCGGTCCCTGGGTCACTATATGGAGCAGAATTGTGGGGTTTGGACAAAGTGGACCTACTGTGCAAGGCGGAAAATAAATTCATCAAAGATCTCCTTGCCATACCATCGAGTAGTCCGACTATTCCAGTGCTCATGGATGCTGGCTGCAAAGCAATAGGGGAACAGGCTCGCCTGCGACCCCTCTTGCTTTGGGCCCGTCTGTGGAGGGTACCGGAGCTAAAACCCTATGCTGACGGCCTTGCTGAGGTGATGCACGCCGACGGTTGGCACAGAATCAAATGGCTGAAGAACATCAAACACCTTTTAGGGGACCTAGGCCTGGACTCTTGTTGGCATAGTCACTCCGCCCCCCCGAAGGAGACCCTAAAAAAACTGTTCTGGGAGTGGGTCCGCGTGAAGCGCATCAGTAATCAGCAGCACTGCAAAACCACCGCAGCTTTTCTGCTGATAAAAGATATCGTTGCCTACGAGCCATACATGGATCTAATAACAATTGCCATGGACCGGTCCCTGTACATCAAATTCCGGCTGGGGCTGTTACCCTTGGCCGACCTTTGTTCCAGGTGGAATAAATCCCAGCCCTCTTCACGATACTGTGCTCTCTGTCCCGATAAACCAGAGACTGTGCCACACTTTCTTTTTGAATGCCCAGATTACGGCCGACCTAGATCACGTTGGATTGGTCCTATCTGCAGAGAACTGGGTACTCGTCAGCACTCTGTCGCCCTTCGGATTCTATTAACTAATACAGCCCCCCCGATTGTTTGTGCCGTTGCCAAGTTTTTAAAATGGGCTTGGTTGATTAGACTCAGAAGACTGTCCACATCAATTTAATCTTCTCTTAACTAATTTATGATGTTTTAATGTGTTTTAATGTTTTCTACTTATTGTACAGTCATACTTTTTTCGACATGCTGTTTTAATCTTGTGTACCGCTTTTATGATATATGCATATCGAAATAAAGCAATCAACCAACCATAAATGGTTTCATAAAATCTTGGTGAGAATCTACAATGGGAGCCCCAAGGGTGAATCTCAACAGTCACAAGGGCTCTTCATAAATGCTTTCATAAAGTCTTGGTGGGAATCTACAATGGGAACAACAAGGGTGAATCCCAACAATCGCAAGGGCTCTTCATAAATGGATTCATAAAGTCTTTTGGGAATCTACAATGGGAGCCCCAAGGGTGAATCCCAACATTCACAAGGACACTTCATAACGCTGTAAGAAGCAAATGAGTTAGTGGCATAATGGAGAAGGCCAAACTATAGACTTTCATTTCTTTATATAATCATTCTGATTTCACTAGGCTAGGTATACATAAACAAACAATTTATGAGACTTAATAAAATCTACGACCGTACATACTATTTTCTTATAGATTCAACAATCTATTTTCTTTGGGTCACCCTGGGCCTCATGGTGGCCAAAGGGAACATAGTAAGGTTGTGGGGAGCAGAATCAACACCACAGCTCAAGGACTGGAAACAAGTTATGGACTGTTGCATGGTGGCAGTAAGGGTAATCTATGAGGGGTGCGGTTGTCCCCGTAAGTGGCCAAGGATTTGGGGTCACTGGAATGAATACAAGAGTTCTCCGAGTTAGGGAAGAGATCCTCTGCAATTGCTATGGGCGGGAATGTAGCTGCAACTGAATGTAGTGATGTAGATTTATGATACCGTCTAGTTTCAACGTATGTGAAGTGGGGGATCGTGTTACTAATCTGTATATCTATAATAACCTGATACTACAGATTGGACTGTGATTTCTCCGTCATCATATACTCAATAAAAAGATATGATTAAAAAAACAACAATCGAGTTTCTTAGGGGAATCCTAGTCCATAATGATTTACCATATTATAGATCAACCCGATGATACTGCCATCCGTCCACTACTCATTTCTTTGAGACCACTTCCTGCCCTCTCCGGGGCATCACAGAACGGATCTTGTTCACAGGAAGCCTATTTGTCGTATTGTCCAATCACTGTGTAAGTTAATCTGTCCACGGTGGCTGGTGCATGCATTTCAGACCTCCAGTTCTCTGTTTTGTCATATTGATCTTTCAATCTTTTTTCATTGTAAAGTAAAAGGTTAATTCAAAACATTTTATTTTTCTCCATTAGGTTTATAATATAAACTTTTCAAGTATCAGATAAAAAAAAAGTTCTGGAGAAGAATGTAGACTCGGCAGCACTGCCTTCACTCACTACATGCCTCATACCCATTTCTTTATGTAGAGTTTCAGATCATTTGTAATCTGAGTTCTCATGTAACCAGGCCACCCTCAGTAAATGCACTAGTTGCCAATAGACTGCTCGTAGGTTGCAGAAATCTTTGTGGTCATCTCCGCGCAATGCCTGTCTAGCACTTGCATGCATGACACTACCTCACTTTGGACACATTTCCTGAAACAACAATCTCAGTCTATGTTAATGTTAATGTTAATGTTATATGGGCTTGTATAGCGCGCAGCTGCCCCAGCCAAGGGGCGTCCCAGCGCTTTCTGTATGAGGAGTGGGCAGATGGTGGGATCGGGGAGGTAAAAAGGGAGAAGAAAGTTTAGCAGAAGAGGTGAGTTTTTATGGCTTTCCTAAAGGACTGCAGATCTTGTATCCCTCTGATCGGATCAGGGAGGTCATTCCAGAGCTTGGCGGCCAAGTATTTGAAGGAGCGGCCGCCCATCCTGGATAGTTTGATACGGGGTACTGTTGCGAGATTTTGTCCTTCTGAGCGTAGGGTACGTCGAGGGACGTAGTTTGACAGAAGTGGGCAGAGCATGGGTGGAGAAGCCATCTTTAGGATTTTAAATGCTAAGCACAGTGTTTTGAAATGAATTTGTTTCTCCATTGGGAGCCAGTGGAGTTTGGTGAGGGTACTGGCTACGGACGCATGGCGGGGGATACCTACCAGCGCCCTAGCGGCGGCATTCTGTACTTGCTGGAGTCTAGCTTTTTCAGCTACGTTCGTTCCTAGCAAAAGGGAGCTGGCATAATCCAGCCTGGAGAGGATGGCTGCCTGTACCATCGTCTGACGGGTTTGGTTGTCGAAGAATCCTAGGATGGGTCTGAGATTCCTTAGAATGCCGAAGCAGGTTGCTGCCACTTTTTTTGTGTGCTGAGTGAATTTAAGGGCAGAGTCTACCCAGACTCCCAGGTTTTTGACACAGTCCTTGGGTTCCGGTGGTTGTCCTAGGTCTGCTGGCCACCAGTTGTCCCCCCAAGTGTTAGTCTTTTTTCCTACCACCAACACCTCGGTTTTGCCGATGTTAAGCTGTAGGTAGTTCGCTGTCATCCATTCTGTGATGTCAACGAGAGTGCGTTGGAATTTTTGGGTGCTAAGACCACTTTCATCGTTTAGTGCCACCACCAGCTGAGTGTCGTCAGCGTAGGATACGAGCGACAATCCGTGTCTCCTGGCCACCTCCGCCAGGGGCTGGACATACACATTGAACAGGGTGGGGCTAAGAGCTGAGCCCTGGGGTACGCCCTGTTCAATGGGGCATTCCCTGGAGAGGTGGGGGGGGGGGGTGTAGACTCGGAAGGACCGGCCCGATAGAAAGTCTCTGAACCAGTCAAGGGCTGGCCCTGATACCCCGACCGCTTTTAGCCTGAACAGCAGAACCTCGTGTGACACTGTGTCGAAGGCAGCACTGAGATCAAGTAGAATCAGTGCTGCCGTTCCACCAGAGTCTAAAATGGTGCGGAGGTGTTCAGTCACACTTAGTAGGGCTGTTTCAGTGCTATGACCAGCCCGGAAGCCATGTTGTGACCAGTCTAAGATGTTATTAGATGCCAGGTGTTTGGTCAGGATGGTGTTTACATGGGCTTCTGCTACCTTGGCTGGCCAAGGGAGGAGGGATATTGGTCTAAAGTTATATTGCATTTAATTATAAAATGGCATGTTTTGGTCTCTTATGCAGGGAAATGCAGTCATTCCCTGGATTTGTTCTGAAAGGCTTGACCTGTGTCACATGACACTCCAAGTAGTACTCCTGGAAACCTGCATGTTGTGCAGCTTTACAGGCATACTACTACGCAGGCTTGTGATTTGCAAAATAATGTAAAAGTATGTGCAAGCAAAGTTCTAAATCGTTGCACATACTTTTTGGGGGAATTCATCCCCTTGTCAGCTACCTGCTCAAGAGAAGTAGCCATAAATGAGGACCACCTGGAATGAGTATACCTCTTGCTGGCCCGAGGCTGAACCCCTGTACCCTGGTTGCCCGTTATCACTGCCTCCTTAATTTTATAGAGAGCAATGCTATACTCTCTCAACAGAGAAATGCTCAGATTACTTGCCGGTAATCTTCATTACTTCGATTCCTTATTCCCATTACTTACTATATGCATTATGTGACTCGAAGCCTCTCTCCGTTCACTATTCTCAAGCACACATTAAACATGAAAAGCCAGCCCCGCCCATTTACTTACTAAAGGAAAACAAGGATTGCACACTTCCTGTTTTTACTGAGCCTCTCAGACACTCCATATAATAAAAAAGGAAGGCAGGAACATAAGTAATGGGATGAGGTTTAAGGAATCAGAGTAATCAATATTACCGGTAAGTAATCTGAGCATTACCTCCTCATCCATTCCATGTCCCATTCCTTACTATTCGCAAAAATATCCAAGCATATACAGACACCAAGGGCAGAAGTCATGCTCAAATTATTTAATAAACATAATCCAACAAGCTTCATGATTGTCATTTAAGAAAAATAATAGGTTTATACCCGCTTAGAAGTGAGCGCTGTTGTGATAACCTGTAATTCTGAATATTGAGCCAAATTCAGTCTTTAAAAATCTACAAAGGTAGATTGAGAGGGCCAAGTGCCTGCAGCATGTATCTCTGCCCAAGAAGCAAGAAGTTTGCCTAACCCAACTACCAACATCCTACCCTCCCGGAACCTCTGGAACAGACTCAGCACCTTCTACCATCACAAAAACAAGACAGTTTTTGACGTCTTCGATGACAATAACCTTCACGAGGAACCGTCTCCCACAGCCCCACGCAGCCAAACCTGGACAGCTGGACTGCCCTCAGCGTTGAAGACACCCTAAAGTTTATGAAGACCACCCACTCTGGGGCCCCCGCGGATCCCTGTCCCCATCACATCTACCACAGAACCACAGACATCATTGCCCCAAGGCTTCAACAAATCATCAACTGCTCATTCGAGAACGCCTCCTTCCCCGATGACTGGAAATATGCCGAAACCAACCCTCTCCTGAAAAAACCCTCGGCAGACCCCACCGACCTCATAAACTTCAGACCAATCTCCATACTCCCATACCCGGCAAAAGTCTTGGAAAAAGATGTCAACAGCCAACTCGCCCCCTTCAGAGAAGAAAACAACATCCTCAACTCCTAATCAGGCTTCAGGAAGAACCATAGTACCGAAACTGCCCTTCTCTCTGCGACAGGTGACATCCACTACCTCCTCGACAAAGGAGAGTTCTAGACCTCTCCGCAGCCTTAGATACACTATCTCATCGCACCCCAGCCTGCAGGCTCCACAACGCCAGAATCCGGAACAAGGCCCTCGACTGGATCCACTCTTTCCTCTCCGACAGAACCCAACGGGTCAGACTCCCTCCTTTTCTCTCGGAACCCACACTGACCACCTGCGGAGTCACCCAAGGCTCCTCCATCAGCCAAACCCTGTTCAACATCTACATGGCCCCACTCGCATCCATCGTCAGTCCACACAGACTCAACATTGTTTGGTACGGAGGCAACACCCAACTCATCATATCTCTGTCAAACAAACCCATACTCTCCAAATGTAACTTTCAAGTCGTATGGAAGCAGTCGCCAAATGGAAGAAGAACAGCTGCCTGCAACTCAACACAGACAAAACTGAGGTGCTCATCATGGGACCACACCCCAAAGCCTGGAACAACACCTGGTGGCCCTCTGCCCTCGGGAACCCCCTGCCACCACGAACCACGCATGCAACCTCAGAATCATCCTGACTCTGAACTCAAAGTGGACTGCCAGATTAACGCTGTCACCTCTTCCTGCTACCACAGCCGCCTCCTACTCTGAAAGACCTTCAGTTGGATTCCTTCGAACACAGCAAAACCGTCACACACACCCTAATCAGCAGCAGATTAGACTATGGCAATGCACTCTATGTCGGAGTCAACAAGAACCTCACCCGCAAACTACAGAACGTCAAGCATGCCACCGCAAGACTAGTCCTCAACCTACTGTGCCACTGTCACCTCAGCTAACACCTACGGACTCTACACTGGCTCCCCGTCGAGAAGAGAATCACCTTCAAACTTCTCAACCACGTCCACAAAAGCCTCTACAACACCTGACCCACCTACATGAACCACCTCCTTTCTTTCCATGCACCCCAAAGATCCCTCCGCTTGTCCTAGCTCTCCCTTGCGACAGTACCACGAACAAAGAAGACCAGATCAGGAGGATGCTCATTCTCCCTCCTCGCTGCCAAGGCATCGAACTTCCTCCCTCTCAACCTCCTACAGACTCCGTCATTCCCCAAGTTCTTCAAGGACCTCAAGACCTGGCTTTTCGACGGAGCACTGTAATCCTCTGGGAGCTGCACCCCTACCCCCCTCAGCACTGTGATACCCCACTCGGGCGAGTAGCTGCGCTCTAAAAAAAACATGATTGAATGATCCCAAGGGTTGAATGTATCTGAACAGAACCTGGAGCAACCAGATCTGCCTTAGAGTAAGCAATGGAAATTACCTCTCTTATCCAATGAGATAGAGTGGAAATAGACTTCTTACCCCTGTTTGCATACTAAAAGTTAATTAAATGGGAGGCACTCCTTAAATTTGAAGATCTAGTCACCTAGGTAAACTGAGACGAAAGTCTAACTTTACGACTGTCGGTATTCACAAAGGGCATTTACAAGTACTAAAATCAGACTTTTGGTCTGAGTTAAACGTAAAACTAAAACTTAAGTATAACTGAGACAAAAGTCTAACTTTACTTATCATAAATGCCCTTTGTGAATACCGAAAGTCACAAAGTTATAATGTCGTCTCAGTTCACCTTTGTGATTTGGGCCCATAGACTTTAACTACTCTCACCACATCCAAAGGGGAATCAGACTCAGAAGGAGAAGGAAGAACTGGAAGAACAGGTTCCTGAGACCTATGAAATTACCTTAGGGATGAAGCAAGGACCTAACTGTAAATCAATACGATACACGAACAATCTAAGGTAAGGGCCATTACAACACAAAGAAGAAAGCTCACCCAGTCTTCTGGCAGTGACAATATCAACCCACAAAACTACATTCAAAGACAAAAACGTAAGAGAAATGTCAAACAAAAAAAAAGAATTCCAAGGAAGGCACTTGCAAAGTCTTCAAAACTAGAAGAAAGTTCCAAGGCGGAAAAGGGTTTCTTGGCTTTGGCTTTTAAAAGGGCAACCCCTTAAAACAATCTAGAAACCCATACTCAATTTGAGAAATGGCACCTGAGGGAAGTGGAAGGCCTATTGGCACCTCATTGTACCCTCAGAGTAGATATAGACCAACCCTTGTAAAAAAACCCTTGCAAGAACTGAAAAATGGTCTCTGGGGAACAAATAAGAGAACAGCCATTATCATTACACTACCTGGAAACGAGGTCCAATCATGAGATTAAGATCTCATAGTGGAAAGTCTCCTGAAAGCCTGATTGGATTCGAAAACAGCATGAGACAGAGCTATCCTCCTAAGCCCTTCCCCTCTCAGCCTCCAAGCCTCTAGTCTCAACCTCTGGAGAAATAGAAGAGGCAGCTCAGAGCAGGAGGCAAAATTGGACTCGAAGCGAGAGAAGGAAACCAAACTTATGCTTTCAACATATTCATTAGCAGAGGGAAAATGTCTCCAAGACCAAAATGGGCAAACGAAAATCACTTCCACTCTGTCAAGATGAGAAATCAGAGGAAACAGGAACTGGCTGTTTGGCCAATGGCATGTCAATGCATCCACCCCTGCTGCCTGAATGTCGCGGAACCTGGAAAAATATATGGTGAATTGGGCTGATCTGCAAAAAGCTTTATGGAGGGGTTGCAGAACCTCTGGCAAAAAAAGAGACCTCCCCTGTGATTCTCAAATTCTGGGACATAGGAAACACACTGCTTAGAGAGGCTCCTATTGCTTGTGCCTCTCACACACATGAAAAACCCCTAGAGATAACAGATTTCATTACAAGACCGGAGGCTACCATTATGCAAATACTTTTATTTGCTGCCCAAACATGCAGCCCTTTAAAGAATACTATTACATCACAATAAATAGAACTTTAACACATAACAACTAGGATGAGCAGGCTCCTATCTTCCTCTTTTGTTCGCTGCTCTGACACAGATAAATACTACCTTCTAGCATACCATCTAACTTATTTATGAATATTTTGATATATTTTAAATGTATTTTATGACTTTATGATTACTAAATATCTCTTTACTTATTTATTAACAATTACTCGCAGAGTCTACATTAATATTGTTTATTTAAAAGTTTTTCTTATTAGATGTTAACATTAATATTTCCCAGTCCAATTTATGGTCGGGATTAGCCTTTTTTATTCCAGCTAACTACGATCGCTAGAGATTAGTTCATGGTAAGTATTCGATTATTCTGTGTCAATGTCGGAATATCTATAATATTCCTTTAAACTCTGTATGCCATGAATGAGGACCCCTAAATGAATTTCAAAGCGTACCTTCTGTTTAAAAAAAAAAAAGAAATTGAAAAGAAACGGCAACATATATTTTTAATCCCCGTGTCTCTTAGCAACGTAGAGACAAGGGTACGCGGTAGCTTGATGTCCCGCGCATGCCCATTATTCTTCTTGAATGCCTCACGCGTCTCCTAGCTGGGAGACGCGGAGACGCGGTAACGTAGATCAGCCTCGCACTTCAATGCGCGGCTGAGATTTGTTAAAATGCTCCTCCTGGTCTCCATGGCTACATCCCTTTAACGAGACTGTAACGGAGACGGAGGACGCGGAGCCTTTACGAAGCACAATTTAAACGTAAATAATAATATTTACAAAATTAATAAAAAAAAAAGATTTATTTCTGGCAAAGGATCGCCATCTACTGGCCTTTATTAGAATCGACGCAAGAGTTTCTTTAAGATAAGTGATTAACTCACGCTTATAAAGAGTCTTTTCCCGATTATTCCAAGGATATTACCTTATAATTAACCCTTGAGGGGATTATTTAGACCTTATAATTAACCCTTAAAGAGATTATTTAGACCTATAAGGGGATTATTTAGACCTATAACCTATCTGGTGTACCTTTTATCACAATAATCGTCATGGAATACAACACCAGTGATATTAATGTGTCCCCTAAAGAACCTTTGCCTGACAACATTAAAGACCTCTTTAGAGAAGAATTTAGATCTTCTATTAAAGAGGCTGTTGAGGCTGCTCTCGCAAAGAGAAAGAGAATTTTGCCTACGGAGGAGAATTATTTCTCCCTATCGGATGGGGAATCCCCTTCTACATCTGCAGGGCAAAAAAAGGGAAAAGTACTCCAAAAGAAGAATCATTCTATTGAAGCATCCAAAAATGCATACGAGTTTAGTGGCCCTCGCGCCACAAGAGTCATTGGTGCTCCTTGCAGCACAATAGATAGACCTCAATTACTTGAGGCAAGGAGAAGAGGTGTTCCTTGCGGCACAATAGAAGGCGGTACCCTCTACGGGACAAATGATTTTAACGACTATTTGGAAAGTCAACCAGCAGACTATGATGACTGTGACGAATTTATTTTTGATCCTAAAGACTCTTTTGAAGATATTGACGAGGATTTAGAACAACCTTCTACTTCTACCTCAGTCAAAGACCCATTTGGTGGGGAAATGTTTAATCCCACTACAATCCGCCATCCTCGTAGCACTGAATGGTGGCCTATGGATCATGTTGGGAAATACCTATCACAATGGGTTAGAAAACTCTTTGATATCAATACCCGTAATCTTTTAAGGAATGAATGCCCTCGTCCCTCTTCGGAGGACAAGATTTGTAATACACCTAACCTTGATCCTGACCTAATCACCTTCCTGTTCAAATCTGGAAGGGATCCTAGAAAAGGAATCGAAAGATGCCTTAAACAAGCTCAGGATAAACTGCTTGATGTAATGGGACCACTTTCTAAAATTCTGGATATGACGGAAGAAGCTAAAGCTAATGACTCACCTATAGACATTGAAGTACTTCGAGGATGGTCACAACGCGCTGTTTGCCTTATCGGCAATGCTAACGCGAATCTAATTACCGAACGTAGAAAGGCTGTTTTCTTGAGGATGAACCCGAAACTAGCTGATCTCTCAGCTAGTGAAGATATGTCCAACACCAAAGGGCTCTTATTTGGAGACAACTTTGTTAAAACACTCGGGAAGTATGTCTCCACCTTCAACGCCTTTAGTAGGTCACAATCAAATATGCGTAGAGTCTTTGGCACTCGACCACTTTTTGGAAGGGCTGACAGAAGGGGACAACCTGTCAGCCGCACCTCATCCCGGTCCCAGTTTTTATCAAGACAACAGAGGCTATCGTCCCTATAGAGGTTTCCGTGGAAACTCAAACTTCTATTCACAAAGAGGAAGGGGCCCAAGATCCCGTGGCGGCAGACCTCGATCATCCAACCAAGGAAACTACGGTAAGGATAACCCCTTCTATCCTCTTAAAGGTGGCAGGAAGACACTGACGCGCCCACCTCGCGCTTCTCAGCTGCCGCCAATCTCCCAGGCGTGCGCGCTGACTCCGCCCCCTTCAGGCCACGCCCCCTGCTGGCTATACTTAAACCGCTGACTCCCAGCGGCAACGAACAAACCTTTGACCCAGTCCTGAGGCGGAAGCCGGGAGCTGGAGGTACTCGAAAAATTTTAAAATTGAACAAAATTCACTATTTCCTTGCTTTGTGTGGTGTCACTGTTTTCTGTGTTTTTAAAGATTACAACACTCACCTAAGCGCCTCATTGCTTCAGCGCACAGCTGCCCTTGAGCTGACGCGCCCACCTCGCGCTTCTCAGCTGCCGCCAATCTCCCAGGCGTGCGCGCTGACTCCGCCCCCTTCAGGCCACACCCCCTCCCTCCCTTGATATGTGCCTGTACAGGAAGCGCAGCGGACGAGCGCAGCGGGAGCGCCGTTTGCGCGCCGAAGGCGCGCCTAAGGCGCGCCTAAGGCAAGCCCGTCTGCGCCCGTCGTCGCCAAGTCATCGCCTCTCGCCAGACCCCCTGGCCAAATATCATCACCATTCCTCGCCTATGATAGTGAGACGCTTCATAGCTGGAACCCCGGAAGATCTTGCGTAAACATTACAGGTAAGCCCGGTCTCACCTGCCTACAATGCCAAACCTGTAGTTTCTCTACTACTAAACCCCACGCCGTCCAACAGTTTATAGGTCCGGACAAAACCACCTCCATCACGATACTCCACCTCAATGTTAGATCATTAGTTAAACACCACCTGGAGGTTAACACTTTAATACTGGATGAAAATCCAGATATCTTCTTCCTCTGCGAAACATGGCTTCGCGATGGCACCTCCACCATTCCCAATCTTACTCTACCTGACGACTACCTGATGTCGGCCATTAACAGAGAGGGTAGAGGAGGCGGTCTCGCTATAATCCACAAAAAAACGCTCTCATGTTCTTTTGTCAAGGAAGATCTGGCAGACTCTGAATGCGCCAACTTCAAAATTACCATAACTCCCAACTTCACCGTGTCGGGTCTCTACATCTACCGCCCACCTGGCCCCTCTTCAAAATTCATTGAGGCCCTCCTTGAGTCAACAACCTCCTTAATCACCAAAAACCCCAATTTTACCATTCTGGGAGACCTTAATCTCCACTTTGATCTACTTAATGACTCCACGATCAAAACACTCCTTGCAGACCTCTCTGCACTGCAACTCAACCCCTTCATCTCCACTTCAACTCACTTAGCCGGCCATATCCTAGACCCAGTCTTCTCCAACTTAGAAGAACTCACCTCAGAGCCACCCCTTCCTATGGGATGGACAGATCACTCCCTTATTAAATTGGCCATTCCGGTCAACAAAAGCAGGCACAATACGGCACCGACCAGCCGTTTAAAAAGACCGTGGCACAAACTGTCTCATGAGGACCTACACAAGACATTAGGGGATTTCCACCCTGACTCTAACGCTGACATCAACGCTAACTACAGCTCGTTTCACGAGTGGATTACGGGCGGACTAGACAGTCTTATCCCTGCTAAATGGACAAAAGGCCGTAACTCGCCATCGAACCCCTGGTACAACGACACACTCAAAAATCTACGAAAAGAGTGTAAAAAGGCAGAACGCCTTTGGCGTAGGGAATACAATAAAGAAGACAAAGCTAAATACCTTCTGCTACAAAAAACGTATCATAAAGCCATCCGTGCTGCACGGACCGCCTTCTACGCCGATAAAATTGAATCTAGTCCCACCCCCGCGAAAGAAATTTTCAAACTCGTACAAGAACTACAGAGCAGCAAAACACCCCCCCCCTATGATCTCCTCTGAGCAACAATGCGAAGAACTTGCTAAATTCTTCGTTGACAAGGTGCAGAAAATCTACACCTCCTTCCCCCAGCATGACCCTAATACCATCAGCTATCCCTCCGCCTCTCCTAGCTACTCGACCTTGACCTACATCCCAGAAATCTCCAAAGACATTCTTATCAGACTATGCAACAAAGTCAAGTCTGGCTCCCCCGCAGACCCCATGCGCCCGGCTCAATTCCTAGAATCACTCAACTTCTTCCTACCAGCGCTAACCGCCATCCTGAACCTCTCCTTTACTTCAGCGTGCGTACCATCTGCCTGGAAGCAAGCGTGGGTTTCGCCTATCATCAAGAAACCCACCCTAGACCCATCTAAACCGGAGAACTTTCGTCCTATCTCCCTGCTTCCATGGCTTTCCAAACTCGCTGAAGCGCATGTTAACAGCGCTCTATCCCAGCATATGGTCAAAAACAACACTCTGGACCCATCACAAAATGGGTTCAGACCAGGCCATAGCACTGAGTCTGCTCTCTTAGCTACCACAGAGCACCTCCGGACGATCTTGGATGCCGGTCAAGGTGCTGCGCTGATCCTTCTGGATCTCAGCGCGGCCTTTGACACGGTATCCCATGTCATCCTACTTAAACGTCTGGAGACCTTTGGAGTAACAGGCCATGCCTTGGAGTGGTTTAGATCCTTCCTCGAAAACAGGTCCTTTTGAGTCTCTGCCCCCCCTTTTTTATCTAAACCCCACCCTATTGAACAGGGAGTCCCGCAGGGCTCTGCGCTAAGCCCCTCTCTTTTTAATCTCTATGTTCAGCCTCTGGCGGCAGTGGCCAAAGAATGGGGCTTGACATTGGTATCGTACGCTGACGATACACAACTGGCCATTGCCCTCTCAGAAGGACCTTCCAACTTTTCCTCTAATTTTAAAAACGGACTCTCTGCGGTCGCCCAATGGATGACCACAAACTGTTTACAACTCAACGGCGGAAAAACAGAGGTGCTCCTCCTTGGCAAAAAGTCCAGCCTTTGGAATGAGCACTGGTGGCCATCCTCCCTTGGTACCATCCCTCCCCCCAAAACCCTAGTGAAAAACTTGGGTGTCTGGATGGACGACTCACTCAACTTTCGAGCTCACACCAAGAAAGTTGCCGGCACCTGCATTGGCTTACTGAGAAGCCTTAGCCACATACTAGGCTTCTTTGACGCAAAGACCCGCCAACTCATCATCCAAGCCACCATCCTCTCGCGTCTAGACTACGCCAATGTACTCCTTCTTGGCGCCAACAAATGTGAGTTAGCACGACTCCAACGCGTGCAGAACTCGGCCGCTAGAACTCTGGTCGGCCTTCCCCGCAGATGCTCAGCCAGAGCAACCATCAGAAAACTGCATTGGCTCCCGGTTGACTCCAGAATCAAGTTTAAGACCCTCATCATGACCTTCAAAATTCTCAAACTTAACACTCCCCCTCTGCTTCAACCCCTTCTCACTCCCTATGCGCCGTCACGGAACCTAAGATCTTCCAACCAAAACCTTCTCTGCGTCCCACGCATAAAACTCTGCCGCATGGGCGGACGCTCCTTTAGGTTCCTGGGAGCCAAGATGTGGAATGAACTTCCACATCATATTCGCGCGCTGGACAACTTATCTGCTTTCCGGAAGGCAGTGAAAACTCTTCTATTCCCTTGCCTGTAAACTTTCCTCTGTCCTTGGACCTTCTAGCTCAGGATCGGACCTAGGTTTCAGCGCCGGGACGCCTCATTGCCGGGGCAGCTGTAGCGCTTCACCAAAACATTAAGATAAGATAAGATAAGACAATTCGAAAAGAATTGGCTTTGAGTTACCCAAGATCCATGGGTTTTGGAAACTGTTGTGGGATTCAAAATAGAATTTTGGGAAGAACCCTTTCAGGAAAGAGCTCCCAGGGAACTCATTTTAGACGAGGCAAATTCGAAATTAATAGAGACAGAGATCTCCCAAATGTTAGAGAAAGGGGCTATTATAAAAATTCCACTTGCAGAGTTAACGAAAAGCTTTCTGAGTTCTATCTTTCTAGTTAAAAAGAAAGACACGGGTTGGCGACCTGTTATAAATATAAAGTTTTTAAAAATTTTCTAATTTACAGACATTTCAAGATGGAGGGTATCCATCTTTTGAGGGACATTCTTCTTACCAAAGACTGGCTAGTGAAATTGGATCTGAAAGTAGCCTATTTCACCATTCCCATGCACGAGGATTATCGCAGATATCTCCGATTTACTTGGAAAGGAACTCTCTATCAGTTCCAATGTCTCCCCTTCGGTCTATCTTCAGCCCCTTGGTGCTTCACCAAGGTTCTTCGTCCGGTGGTCAGTTACCTAAGGGAAAGGGGGATTCATCTTATAATTTATTTAGACGATATCCTCATCATGTCTCAGGACAAGACAGAAATCCTGGAACATTTAGATATCACTATGAACCTCCTTCGAGACCTGGGTTTTATCATAAATTTGGAAACATCTATTTTAACCCCAACTCAAGAAATAGAATTCTTGGGTTTCAAAGTCAATACTATTCTATCCAACCTGATCCTTCCCCACCAAAAGGTTGTCAAGATCAGGAAACACGTCTCCTACGTCCTTTCAAAAGATATTATCCGTCTGAAAGACCTAGCCAGAGTTTTGGGTCTCCTTTCATCTTCAATTCAAGCAATCTCTCCGGGCCCACTTCATTACAGGGGCTTGCAGAGATTGAAAGCTCAAGGTCTGAGGAAAGGTCTCTGGTACGAAGATTCTCTTCCCCTTTCAAAAGACGCTCGAGAAGACCTGCATTGGTGGTTAAACAACCTACAAGCTTGGAATGGAAAAGCTATATTTGGAAATGTACCAGATTTCATCCTAGAATCAGATGCGAGCAACCGTGGTTGGGGTGCTCGTCTGAACGACCTAAAAACCGGTGGGAGATGGTCCTTTTCAGAACAATCCCTCCAAATAAACTCTTTAGAAATGTTGGCAGCCTTAAATACCCTTATGAGTTTCAAAGAAGTTCTGAAGAACTCCAACACTTTAATCCGTTTGGACAATTTTTCAGCCGTCTCTTACATAAATCGTTTGGGTGGCGCGAAATCCAAAAGTCTCTCGGTTATCGCAAAGAAAATATGGTATTTCTGTTGGGAACACATAATCACCCTCAGAGCAGATTACATTCCCGGTTCATTAAATCTGAGAGCAGACTGGAATTCACGTTTTCTTCACGATTCTAGCGATTGGATGCTGAATCCAAGATTTTTTCATCTAATTCAGGAAGTGTGGGGCCCAATCCGGTTAGATTTATTTGCCAGCCGTTTGACGAATCAAGTTCAGAAATACTTCAGTTGGAGACCAGACCCAAACGCGTCGGGAGTAGATGCCTTTCTCCAACCTTGGGAAGGGACGAAGGGCTGCTACGCCTTCCCTCCTTTCTCAATGATTCAGAGATTGTTGTGGAAAGTGAGACTCAAATCATGCAACATAATTCTGGTGACTCCCTTTTGGAAATCCCAAGTATGGTTTCCCGGTGTAATGGAATTGGCGGTAGACTTCCCATGGTTAATCCCTTCCTGTCCGGGTCTACTACAAGGCCCAGACGGAGAAGAACATCCTTTAATCTTGGAAGGGAAAATGAACCTTCTTGTTTGGAGGATATCAGGGATTCAGGGAGATATTCTGAACTTTCGGGAGAAGCTAAAAGCTTACTGGAAGAATCATGGGTCCCTGGGACCAGAAAGAGATACAGAGGAATATGGAACAAATGGTCTGGTTGGTGCCTTGAAAGGGATTTGGATCCCGTTCAATGTCCTTTACAATATGTAGCTAATTACCTCGCTCATCTTTTTGAGTCAGGTCTTTCTTTTAGAACCATCAACTGTTACATGTCAGCCATCTCTTCAGGTCATTGTTTGATTAATAACCTTGCTATCGGAAGTAATCCACTAATCAAAAGGGTCATGAAGGGTATTAGACTTAGGAGACCTCCTAGAGCTCGCTATGAATCTATTTGGGATGTTAATATTATTTTTAACCTTTTCATGTCCTGGCCTGTTAATCAGTTACTTTCCCTTAAAAGAATTTCAATGAAATTAGCAACCCTATTGTGTTTAATATCCTTCAGGAGGGTGTCTGATATTAAAGCTCTTGATCTTTCCTACAGATTTTATTCTTCTGAAGGTGTTCATTTCGATATTTGGAAAAGAACGAAAACGATGTCAGAATCTATCTTCTATCCTTTCTTTCATGAATGTGAAACATTATGTGTTGTTAATTGCATGAAGTGTTATGAAAATAAGATTTCAGTTTCTAGACCTCCTGGATGTGATCAACTCCTTTTATCTTTTGTTAGACCTTTTAGGCCAGTGTCATCAGCAACTTTAGCGAGATGGATACGCCTGATTATGCATGAAGCAGGTGTAGATCTATCTAGGTTTGGTGCTCACTCTTCTAGAGGTGCAATAGCAAGCAAAGTCTTTTGGGCTGAAGGTTCTCTACCGGAAATACTTAAAGCTGCAGATTGGTCTAATGCAAGTACCTTCTTGAAGTTCTACTTGAGACCGATAGAACATGTTAGCGGTGCAGCTTTGCATGGCTTTAAACATGCATAATGGTAGCCTCCGGTCTTGTAATGAAATGTCGATTCTCCAATTAACATGAAGAGAGAATCTTGATTTCATTAAAGACATACGGAGGCTAACATTATCCCACCCTCCTCTCCCTGAGAGGTTTGGGTTGATTGATGTCAAATGTTTTCTTATTATATCTGAAAATATGATTATTGTCTCTTGCCTTTTTCACTATATGGTATTTTTTTGTTCCTTCTCAGATAACAATCTTAAGGAATAATTGTTTCGATGAAATTTCTTCTCTGTACTCCTGTGTCATCGCAGCCCACGAGGAAGATAGGAGCCTGCTCATCCTAGTTGTTATGTGTTAAAGTTCTATTTATTGTGATGTAATAGTATTCTTTAAAGGGCTGCATGTTTGGGCAGCAAATAAAAGTATTTGCATAATGTTAGCCTCCGTATGTCTTTAATGAAATCAAGATTCTCTCTTCATGTTAATTGGAGAATCGACATTCTTCTTTACCTAATCCATTGGTCTCTCTACCAGCAAATTCAAAACAGGGGAGTCTGTTCCAGATTGCCTGTTCAGATATGACATTGCGCAATTGCATTGTCCATTCTCTTTGGCACATTGGTGTGAACAATCTCTGTCTGAAACATTTTGGAGAGCCACCCATACTGTATGTAGCTCTCTCCAGTTGGACACATGCTTCCTTTTGGTGGATTTCTAGGTTCCTGGTGCTGAGCGATGGCCCAGCACTGCACCCCACTTTTTGTTGCTGGCCTTCGATGTTACTACTACTACAGGCTGTTGGGGAGGAAGAGAACACACGTTCTCCTAATTAGCAAGGTCCCACCACTACTGAAGTTAAGCTCAGTGATACTGAGTTACGGGTACCAGAGACTCTCAAAATTGCTGGACTTTGGTAGCCAATGCTGAATAATGTGAAGCACCAGAGGAACCAAATATGATCTGGCCCAAGGAAACGCAAATAGAGAATCTGCCTACAAGGAAAAAATATCCATAAACAAATTAACAACTGGATCAATCCAGAGTATTCTTACAATCCGCTCAGAACCACGCTCCAATATAATTTAAACTATGGGAAGGCTCCAGATTTGTGTTCTTCTGATTGATGAGAAACACGCGTCCGACCAGTATCTGTAGAACTTTTGCAACGCCTAATGTCAATTTCCAATCGAAATTGGAATCTAGGAGAAAATCGTCCACATAGAGATGGATCTGAATATTCATCTTATGTAAAACCACAATCACTGGAGCCAAACTCCTGGTTAACACCCTTTGGGAAGCCTACCGGCCAAAATGAAGAACTCTGAACGGGCAGTGAATGCTGCCCACTGCAAACCTTGGAAACATCTGAAGAAGAGGAGAAATGGGGACATGCAAACAAGCATCTTGGAGATCCACAGATGCAAATCTCCTTAATGAAACAAAGGAATTACTTGCTTAAGGGTGTTCATGAAATTATTTGTCTGAGAAAGAAATTCAAATCTTTGAGGTCCAAGGAGATTTCCTTACTAGAAGGACAGGAGAGTACCAACCCAGGCCCTCCTTTAGAATCTGAAACAAGGACAATGGCTTCCTTTTGAAGTAAGAATGCTATATTGTCCTGTACGGCTCGACTCTTCTGCAGCAATCAGAGAAGATGAGTCACCAGAAGAGAGTTCTCTGGAGGACGAGGTTGGAATTTTAGGGAATATTCCTTGGGGATCATCTGCAGAACCCAGTTGTCCTTGATTTGATATTGTCATTCTGGGACAAAGAGAGTTAATCTCCTCCTCCAACAGGCCATCCGATCGATTGAGAGTTTATGAGGAGGATCCAGCTCCCCCTCAGATAAGGAATAAGGTCTTGCCATGAATCTTGGAACAGAAGTTTCTCTAGATCTTTCCATTCCCTTTTTAGAGGGCCATGAACTGTGGAATTCATGTGGAATCAGGGAGGAAATAATTTGTTAAATTGTCTAAAACAGTCTCCACTGGTAGAAGGCTATTCCTCATCCAACGTTAGATTCCCATTAGAGGAGATATAAGAAACCAATCCTTGGAAGTCCTCCTTGTGAACAGACTTGGCTCACCCGACTGAAATTCATCAATGTCGTTACTTGGAGAACATGATGAGGAAGGGACTGAAAAAGGACAAAGTCAGAAAACTGTGAAGTCTCCTGACAGGAGACAAACCGATCCACTGTTCCTGATGTCTTCTGAAAGCAACAGAAACAAAAAAGTGCCTATGCCCTCATCATAATGTGGAGATTACGCCCCTCAACTGCAGGGCCTCCGCCACGAGTGTGGATACTCTTTGTGAATCTGGCACAAGAAGCTTCTCCAAAAGGCCTTTCCCTACTCTGATATTTGCAGCAAAAGAAGAACGCCTCTACGTACCCCTCTACTTAGAGGGAGAGAGAGACAGGTGTCAACTCTTCTCACTATGTTTCCCCATTGTGAGTAGCCAATACCAAGAGCCCTCACCACAAAGGTGGTATATATAGTCCCCTGAGGACCCCTGACAAGAGTCAAATGGGAATCATGAAAATAAGAGATACAGAAAAGAAAAATAAGGTAAATACCTACCAATACGTCCGAAAAAACTACCACCACACATCTTTGCAAATGGACCGAACAAAAAAGGAGAAATTGTTAACAGGCAATAACAGAAACAACCCCACTGCTTGATTTCTCATTTCCCCCCATTTTTCTACCAGGCCACTATCTCCCTCAAAGAGAGAGGAAGAACAAGACAACTGGTTTCACAGAAAGGCTTCCAGTTAGCAAAGAGGAAATAACTGCTATCAATAGTTAAGTCAGTTAAAGAAATTTTTGTTATCTCTTTCTTCTCCTATTAAAACCATAATCAACTGCAATGCCCACCTGCCCCAGCAATCCTTGATCGAGAGGAATGGGGGCTCTGCATTGACACAATAAACAGAGACACAGGCCAGCAGCCACATCCCTCCTAGTTAAATGGCAGAAAGGAGACACAATGAACATGCTGTCCTCAAACAGTGTTGGATTGGGGATAAAAATCGGCCACGGCACATTAAAAATGAAAATGGCCCACATAACACTGCTTTGACAAAGTTTTATAAAAAGAAGGGGGAGGGGGGGGGGGGTCACTGACAGAGGCATGTTTTCGTAACTGTTCTTAGATAAAACAAAAAATATACGGGTTAGTTCACTGAAACACATATGAAAACAAATGAGACCACTTTTGCTGGGGCCCCCTGGCCACGCTCAATATGCATATATTAATGTGCCGAGCCAGCGAGAGAAAGGGAGTGAAACCTCTGCACGTTGATAAAAGGGAGGTAATGGACACCCAACTTCCCCCAGAAAGACCACTCAGGCACCCACTGGGCTGCTGGCAGCATCTGAACAACACAGACACCGCCCAAATCGGATCCCCGAGGCTGCCCAAAAAAGCAGCCCACAGCTAGAACTCGGATCCCGGCCCCCTGGCCATTGCCCGAGTGCCCGCCTTACCAATCTGACCCTGTCCACAAATAGAAGAAACGTGGCTCAGGTACAATATCTTAAAAGTGAAAGGGAGAGCGTGAGCCCGTCGTATGCTCTTTGATTTCAGTAACTTTTATTGGTTATTTCAAACACAAAAACCGATTAAAAAGACACAGAATGAAAGAATAAAAAAATACAGCAAATCATCAAATGCCATAGTGGATAAAGGTATTAGGTGAGATGGTTTACAGCGGTACCCGTGACGAGGGTGAAATGGCCAGCCGGGTAGGCAAGAGCACATATGTTAGGTAGATGAGCTAGCCAGGATACAATTTTCACACAAAAGTATGTAATCACAGAATACAAAGGCATGTCTGAGTCCTCATATCGGTTTGACAGATGCAGATTAGTGTACTTTAGGTATGTTACACATGTCTAAATAGTGGTCGATGTGATCGGGGTTCAAGCGTGTCCAGTATATCATTAGTAGAAGCATGTATCCTAGACCTAACAATCCTGGTGGATATCCTTTACCCTCCTTTCAGTTTGAAGAGAATCAAGAGAGAGAGAAAACGACAAAAGTAATGAAATAAATACTAATAAAATAAGGTAAGTAAAGGGAGAGAGTAAGAATAAAAGAGTAAGAAGAAGCTCGGGGTCAAGGAGCACATCTATAGACCAGCATTAGTTAGTTCATCGATTAGCCTTATTCTGATAGGTAACCATCACTCCTTCCTAATTGGGATGATTATATTTTCCTAAAGGGGCTGTATTTAGTACTGTGGTAATCACATTGGGGACTGATATTTCAAGGAGGTTCAAAAACTATAGATGCAGCGTCAAGCAAATTCCATATCTTCCTGTGTTTAGGTTTCCAAGGGGAGGTATTTAAGGCAATATTGACCGCACCTCTTTAAAAATATAGCCACTCTTGCCATTTTTTTAAATTACATTTTCCCAGAGCTCTTCCAGTTACACAGGAATATTTTACACGCCAGAGTTAACATTAAGTCAAGCAGAAAGCGGTCATCCTCTCCCATAGGTCTGGGTCCAGTAATCCTGCTAAAATATATGATAGCTCTTTAACTGGTGGGATGCTCAATATCTGGGGGATGTAGTTGAAGACTTTGTCCCAAAAGTTGTGCAGCATAGGGCACAATAGGAGCATGTGTGGTAAGTCACCTGTTTGTGAGTTGCAGTTCGAGCATTGTGGGGACTGGATTAATTTAAGGTTAATTAGTCTAGCAGGGGTCCAGTAGTTCCTATTTATGATCATGAATTTTGGTTGTGAGATATTAAAAGAGATTTTGTGTTTAAAATGCATAATATGAATTTGTGTCCAGTCAAATGTAATTGTCTTGCTGTTAGGTTGTGACTCCCACTTTGCTACATTACTCAAGTGATGCTTACCAGGAGTGGGAAGTAGTAATTTATAGACCCTTGAGACCGTGTGACCAGCTTGGAGTAGTTGGTGTAGTTTGGAAGGGAGCAAGGGGTAAGTAAGTTAGAGTTTAGTTTAGAGATCTGTACTTTAAGTTTCAGAAAGTCATAAAAGTCTAGTTCAGTTAAACCTTTCTCTTTTTTAAAGGCAGAGAAGGGGATGGGTGAGGTATTATTATAAAGGTCCTTGATAAATTAATACCTCTAGGGAACCATTCTTTCCAGAATATTGTTCTCTTGTTAATGTTATCACTGGATTGTTCCAGATCTCCAGTGTATTAGAATCACCCATTGTTACTGTGGATAATGTGTCCAGTCGTGCAAGGGATTTTTTGGTGTTTACAATTATGTGTTTAGAGTGCTCTAAGTGAGAGACCTGCATTGTCATAATCGCCGGAAGGGGAATTTCCTCAATGAGCTTTAGTTCTTCGTCTAACCATTGGGGTCTTTAATCTAGTTTATCCATAAATCAAACTGCCCCTTGTTTGCAAAGGTATGCTATTTGGTAGAGCCTAAAGTTTGGTAAGCCTACCTCTCCATTGTTTTTGGCGAGTCTAAGTTTACTTAAAGAAATCCTCGCTTTTTTCCCCTTGCCATAAAAATTTACTGATAGCTTTATCTATCTTCTTTAAGAAATTTTCTGACATCATCCTAGGAAGCATACCAACAAGATAGTTTATGAGAGGCGATATCATCATCTTGACCATTTCTATTCCCCCCCACCATGATACAAATTTGGGAGACCATCCCTCTAAGAGGTCCGTGTTTTTTGTATAAGTAATCGTTTTGTTTTCCTCAAGTGTGGAGATAAGATCGCTCGAGAATTCTAAGCCTAAATATTTAATTGTGCCTGGCTGCCATGTCAGACCTCCAGTATCTCTCTGGACCTGCATACATTAAGTAATTTGACCTCAGTCTTATCTTTATTGAGTGTGTAGCTCGAATCATCTGCATAGTCATGAATGGATTTCATAAGGGCCAGGATAGCTAGGGCCGCTTCTTTGGATACCACCAGTATATCGTCTTCATAGGCCGCGACCTTGAAAGAGTTTTTGCCAAAGTCTATGTCCTGAATATCTTGATTTGCCTGTAGGTATGGGAGGATTGTTCAATGGCCAAAGAAAAGAGAGATGGTGATAGTGGGCAACCTTTCCTGGTGCCTTGTTTTAATGGTAATGAATCAGATAGTGCTCCCCCTGCCCTCACTCTAGCCTTCGGACTTTGATATAGTGCCATGATCATCTGAATCAGATTATCTCCTAGATTGTATTTCCTGAGTGACACATTTAAAAATGACCAATCAACTTTATTTGTTTTTGAATTCGATTGGATAAGATCATGGCATATATTTTACAGTTCAGATTAATGAGTGAAATTGGTCTATAATTCTTTATCAGCGAAGTGTCTTTACCCTCTTTTGGGATGACAGTAATTATTGCTTCCGCTGCGGTACCCATTATTTGCCCAGAAGATGCAAATTGGTGAATGAGGAGTAGTAGTGGATCACACAGGTGCTCTTCAAATGTTTTATAAAAGGATGCATTATACCCGTCTGGGCCCGGAGCTTTACCTGTTTTAAGTTTCCTAATAGCTGCCCTAAGTTCTTCCATCGTAATTGTGCCATTGATGGAATCCCTTTCCTTGTCATTTAGAGAGTTAGTAGAGGCCTCTTTAAGATATTTCTGTATCTTGTGTGATTTTACATCGGGGTTAGGGTTATAACGTTTTTGATAAAATTCTTTAAATGTGTCTACCATTTTGTTTGGGTTTGTGTGGATGTTTCCTTTATCATCCTTGATCGCATTGATCGGGTATCTGTGGCATTTGAATTTTAAATAAGTGGCCAGCGGTTTGCCAGCTTTATTTGCTTCACACAGGCGAATACTTTTTTGTTTATTTATCCAGATACCCATTCTCGTGCTAATTAACTTGTTGTATTTGTATTTCTTATTTAGGATTTCTGTTAGAGTCACAGGATCATTATTATAGATATACGTTTTTTCCAGTTTTGAAATATCTTCCTCTAATTTCTGCAATTGTGAGTTAGCCTCTTTATTCATTTTGGCCTTGATTTTTATATTTACTCCTCTAACAGTAGACTTTAATGCCTCCCCTCTTTTTAGCTGAGATGTGTCATTTTCTTTGTTATCAATTAGGTAGTTTTTGATTGTATCTTCGATTACCTTTTTGTTCTCAGGAGAGGCTAATACCTCATTGTTGAATCTCCAGAGAGATTCCTTGTTCTGTGAGGTCTGTGATAGTAAGCGTGATACAGGAGTGGTCAGATACCACTCTTGGTTCTATGGTTGATTGGTTGACCCTACTTATGTGGTTCCATGAAATTAAAAAGTAATCTATACGTAAGTATGAGTTGTGGAGAAAAGAGTAAAAGGTGTAATCCTTTTCAGTCGGGTTCTGTAGCCTCCAAGGATCGAGCATATTGAATCTTCTACAGATGTGTACGTGTGTTCTCTAATTAATATAATAAAAGTCTGGGAACAACGGCTCCCTGCAGACAGCCCTGAGAAATGACTAAGGTAGAACTAACAATAATAAAGGAAAGTAATTAAAGGAGTTGTGGGGAGTGGGGCGAAAGCAAGGCCTTCAAGAACACCAGTAAAAGGCAAGGTGCACACACACATTTGAACAACCCAAAAGGAAGTCAGGCCAAGCACTGGCAACCAAAAAACAAGCATTAGAAATCCAATAGGTCTCACATTTAATTGTGTTGGATCTATTGTCATTGTATATGAGAACATGTTTTATTTATGTGTTATGAACTGCATGTATGTAGCATGCAGTGGAATTATGTGGGTTGAATTGGAATTGTTAGTTGTGGAATTGTGTTGCGGAATTTAGCTGGGCGCTTTAAGATACACATGCACCAGATACCAGGAGCATTGGCCATATAGTGATCTCGGCTAGCACATAATTGGATATTGATCTTTTGTGGTCCGAAAACTAAGGCCTGTGCCTCTATTGTTTTTAAACACCTTACAGTACTTTGTTACTTGAGTGGGTCATGAATATTAATTAAAAATTAAACATCTTACGTAGGTGTTATTGTGCACTGGGGTTCTAATCAAGTCAATATGTTTGCTTACAATGACAGGGCCTTCAATTTCATTTTGTAAAAGTAAAAGGATAGTTAGTAAAAAATATAAACTGTGAGGTGTAATTTATTATGACAAAAACATGACATCTTATTCAAGTGCTCCAGCTGGTGGCCGCCTCCCACCCTCCTCTAAACCGGATATAATGGAGAAGACATTCCGTCCGCGCAGCGGGCACGCCGGCGGCGTGCCGAAGGCGCGCCAAAGGCGTGCCCGTCTGCGCCCTTCCGCGCCAAGTCCGTGCCTAGGGCCATACCCCCTGTGCAAATTGTGGAAAATGGGATGAAATATACATACTCTAGTGTGGAACTCCATTTACTGAGACCTATAGATAGATGTCCAGTTACTATGTTACCTCAAGAACTTACATATTGTCCGGTATGTGGCCGGGATTTTACCTGCCCTCATATTGACATGGTGAATGAAGCGAACGCCAAGTCCAAGGACCAGGACTGTAAAATTACTCTTGTGAAGGCGGGCCTAATCAATGCAAGGTCATTGGTTAAACACAACACGCATACAGCTGAACTTATTGAAAGCCAAAATTTGGATTTTTTATTTATTACGGAAACTTGGGCGGATGCAGCCTCAGACTCTGATTTGGCTTTAGCCGTCCCAGAAGGGTTTGCTCTGTATAGAGCGGAGAGAGAGAAGAAACGCGGAGGAGCTTTAGCAATTATAACTAGGGATAGTTATAGGGTGAAAAGCTCAGAGAAGGGTAGCAATCCAAACTGTGAAACGTTTTTGTTTCAAATTAGGCTTACAAACAATTTCACATTCAATTGGCTATTAATATATAGGCCCCCCAGTGCAAAGAACACACTGATTGATTCACGTAGCCCTTTCTTAGAATCAAGTCTAGCTAACACTGATTATACAATTATGGGTGATTTTAATTTGCAACTAGAGAAAGATGGTGACCCTAAGATAGCATCTTTTAAGGATGCATTAGCCAATTTTTCATTAGAACAAACGGTTTTTGTAGATACTCACTGCGCCGGTCACTCATTAGATGGGGTTTTTTCATCCTGTCAGTGGTTAAATAACATTGACACTCTATTGGTCCCCTGGTCTGACCACAAGGTAATTATGTTCTCATTAGAAATCAGGGAAAGTACGGGAAGACCGGTGGAAAAACTTAGGCAGGCCACATACCCTGATTGGGCAATGACGGACTCTCAGGTTCTTATAGATAATCTACAGGGATCCTATCCCGACCTTGGTCCAGAGAGCAATATAGCCAGTGAGCAACTTAATGACTGGATAAAAGCAGCTGTGAAGGTGGCTGTACCACGAAGAAAAGTGACCTTCAAGAGGAAAACTCCATCACAGCCTTGGTTCTCGGAGGCATTGAGGGCGCAAAAACAGAGTTGTAGAAGGGCAGAGAAAAAATGGAGGTCAAACTATGATACTAAGCATAAAGAAGATTATAAAGTAGCTTTAGGCTCGTATAAAAAGTTGATAATATCAGAAAAAAGCAAATACTTTGTGCAAAAAATTAATGACTCAAGAGAACCTAGTAAAGCCCTTTTTTCTATTGTCAAGAGACTAGCTAAAATCGACAATACTAGTATAGAGACAATTACAGCGGACTTCTGTAATACTCTGGGTGAATTCTTTGTAAACAAGGTTTCCTTGGTTTTTAATTCTTTTAAGACTCACCTCTCAAACAATGCAGATTTGGTTATCTCCGGCCCAATAAAAGCTTCGGAGGACCTGTTGCAAACTCAAATGTTTTATTTCTCCCCACCCACCGCAGAGGAAATTATAAAGGAAGTAAATTTCACAAGTTCAGGCAGTCCAATGGACCCATGTCCACCAAAAGTAATGCAGCTCTTTCCAGAACTACTTAGTTCCGCTCTAACAAAATTCTTCGCACAAATTATAACGTCAGGGATTTTTCCAGATGACTGGAAAAAGATATCAATAAGGCCGCTCCTGAAAAAATCAAATCTGGATAGTGATGAGCCCAGCAGCTACAAACCCATAGCAAGGATCCCATTTATGGCGAAAATCCTTGAAAAGCTGCGAAATAAACAGCTATCTCGGCACATAGCAGAGGGCGGATGGTTAGATCCTTCTCAATACGGATTCCGAGAGGGACATGGCACGGAAACAGCTCTGCTGATGGCGGTTGAAGAACTCAGGAGGCTGCTGGACAAAGGAGGGAAGGCCGCCTTAGTACTATTAGATCTATCGGCGGCCTTCGACACGGTTAGCCATGAAATACTCCTGGCCCGCCTAGCAGAAGCAAGGGTCCATAAGTCTGCAATATCTCTCCTTGCATCATACCTTCGAAATAGAACTTTCTTTGTTGAGTTAGGTGAGGTAAAGTCCAAATCTTTTAGTTCACCGTGTGGGGTACCCCAGGGGTCTGCATTAAGCCCTACCCTTTTTAATTTATATGTAGCTCCGCTGGCAAAAATGATAAGGGAATGTGGCTTTACCCCAGTATCTTATGCTGACGACACCCAGATAGTGGTGTCTATCAGTAAGGAGGTGAATGAGACAGCAGATAAATTCAAACATTGTATGTCACAGGTCAGTCAGTGGATGATAGACAACTGTCTAAAGTTAAACGGCGACAAGAGTGAAGTGCTGTTGCTGGGTGGTAATGATGACATCTGGTCACCAGCATGGTGGCCAGACAATCTGGGGAGTTGCCCAGACCCAGTAGACAAAGTAAGGAACTTGGGAATGACCTTAGACATCAAGCTTTCTTTTGATGCTCAAGCAAACAAACTTGCATCCACAGTTTGGCTCATCCTAAAGATGATAAAGAAACTACTGCCCCACATACCAGATGATACCCGAAAAACAGTAGTGACGGCATTGGCATTGTCTAGATTAGATTATGGAAATGCCTTGTATGCTGGAGCCCGAAAACATATCTTAAACAAGTTGCAACGCCTACAGAATGCAGCTGCAAGGCTGGTGCTCGGTATCCCCAAATATGAGCCAATTACATCTAAATTAAAACTTCTGCATTGGCTCCCAGTGGAAAAGAGGGTTTGTTTCAAATCACTATGCCTGGCATATAAGGCTGTTCAGGGCCTAGGATCACAGTTTTTGCGTACCAATTTGAAACTGTATGAACCAGGCAGGATGCTTAGATCAAGGCAATTGAAATTAATTAATATCCCAAAATTCAAACGAACCAACTGGGGTGGGAGAAGTTTTCTGGTACATACAGCACGGGCATGGAACCGGCTGCCACTTGGTATAAAAGAAAGTCCAACACTGGCTCTATTCCGAAAGGCAGTGAAAACTTGGCTTTTCACTGCAGACTGTTAAGGGAGTTATGTTTCCATAGTTGAGGCCTGCTATATGTCCTAGCGCCAAGACGCCTTCGGGCAATCGCGCGCTGTATAAATTGATAAATCTAAATCAAAGTGAAGTGGTGTGTAATTAGAATAGTCCAGGGTCATGAATATTTAACCTTCTCTTTCCTAAAGGGGAGTTATCACGCATTTGTCACGGAGTCTGAATTGTTGTAGTCGGTAGTGAGATCTTGCTGTTGATACTGTGTGGGGGCAAGTAGCCTCTCTCAACTCTCTGCACAGCATTAATGACACACTGAAATGTGCTGAGGCGTTCCGGTGCAGGTGGGGGGCGTTCCCGCGCAGGAATGCCTCCTAAAAGTGGCTGAGTGAAATCTACAAGATTTCACTCAGTCACTTTTAGGCCAATGCTACGTCAAAACCCTGCGCCTGCCTGAAGCAGGCGTAAGGCTTGACGTAGCATTAGTAGAATGGGCCCCCCAGGAGCATTGCTGGAGCTGCGTCGCGCATGCGACACAAATCCAGCAATGCAACGCCTTTACGGCACAGATGCGTGACGCATCTGTGGCGTTTTTGCCCCATGGTGCGCTGCATTGTAAATCCGGCGCATCATGGGTGGCGGAAGCATGGTGCATAATTACTGGCGCATCCCTGCTAATATGCAGGGATGCGCCGGTAATTGTAAATATGCCCCCAAGTCTTTTCCATGCAATGCATCGGTCGGGCTGAACTGTGGCAAGAGAAATAGTCCGGATCGCTCACATAGAAATTGTGGCTGCCATCATAAGTGCGAATAAGGTTGCCCAAGTTGAATGAGTCACAGAGTTCCCAAGAGACAGATGTTTTGAAATGCTGAGATGTTTGGGATTACAGAATAACATCTACAATGGTTTTCATACTCTTTGCTCTGCAGCCGTGCGTGCTGGAATCAGCTGCCATGCAGCATCTCTGTGCAAGTGCGATCACATAAACACTGCATGCATGCATGAACAGGAGGGACACAGAGAGCCTGGGACGGGCGATGGGGGCCGGCAAGCAATGTTATGGGAGGGGATTGAGAAGATGGGTGGAAGGGGCGTTTAATCAATTTTTTATTTAAAAAAAAAAAAAGACAACTGACTATCTCTGGAGGGATGAAATGTTATCTTTAATAATTGATAAAAATCATTTGGCATTCATAGCTTTTATGCACACGTCGTTAATGTTGCTAGATGCTCGGGGGGGGTGGGGAGAGGGTTCATAACGTGAAGCGGAAGGAGGATGCCAAAACAAATAAAAATAACATGAAGCAGATGGAGGTTGCAAAAAAAAAGCAGCGATGGGCGTAAAACAATTAATAAAAAAAAATGAGTTCTCCAAACCACAGATAAGGAATGCAAGAATGAGGAAACTGTACTTTTTTGCTGCTCCTCAGCCTTTAAAGGAAGTGAGGTATCGGCTGCGTGAATGACTTAGAAAGCAGCAAAGAAGAGCGATGCAGGAGTTGAAGAAAACCACCACCACTTACCTTGCGCTCACCGCATCACTGAGGTAGTGGTTCTCTGCGCTTCCCTTGACTGTCTGTGTTCATGCAGTTTTGATAAACTCTGCAAGTCATGGGCAGCATCAAACCTTCTTCACAAGGGGGTCCACTGGTTCTATGTGTACGGTATCAGTGCAGTCCAAGGGCAGCAAAAAGGCTTCCATTTGAAGGCCCCGTCTAGAGATTGATGTTATGTAAATGGCTAAGTACAGCAATGCCATTCCTGCAAAGGGTGTGGCAAGAGATTTTTGTGTTTTTGACTAAGATGTGTAAAGTAAGAACAGCCTCTGTATTTCGCCTAAAGCTAATATTCGTGAGTTTTGGGTGCACACTGCATTGCACAATACACTTAGGGGCAGATTTATGTTAACTGGCGCATCCCCAGGGATGCGCCAGTTAACATGCGCCACAGTGCGCCACTGCTCCGCCACCCATGGTGCGCCGCATTTATGATGGGGCGCACCATGGTGCAAGTTAGTGAAGATGCGTGACGCATTTCTCGGCGTACGGGCGGCGCATTGCAGGAGTCATGTCGCAAGTGCGACATGACTCCTGCAATGCACGGGAGCCACCTCTTCAATGCATGATGCGTCACCCTTACGCCTGCTTCAAGCAGGCATAAGGAATTGACGTAGAAAGTGACTGAGTGAAATCTCATAGATTTCACTCAGCCACTTTTAGGAGGCGTTCCTGGACAGGAACGCCCCCCCTGCGCAGGAACGCCTCCTTATGGCGCAGGTCTTTCCAACGTGACGCATCTCCTAGATGCGTCACGTTGTAAATAGGGCGCATTGTTTGCACCGCCGTTGCGTCACATTAAGTGACGCAATTGTGGCGCAAGGAGGAGCAATGGCCTCATAAACCTGCCCCTTAAATTGGCCATCGCAGCGACAGGCGGAAAACAGTGATTAAAAAAAGAGCTCTGCAAACCACAGATAAGGAATGCAAGTGTAAGGAAACTGTACATTACCGGTGCTCTTCAGCCTTTAACAGAATTGAGGTATCGGCTGGGTGAACGACTTAGAAGGCAGCAAAGAAGAGCTACGAATGAGTTGAACCAATGGTAAGTAGCAGGCAGAAATACAGTTGTATTATTGATTACAGCAGGGCTCATACACCGTGCATGCATGCTGGCTAGGCTTGACCTAGCTAACCAGGCCCCAAATCTATGCAGAGAAAGCTGAAACAGAACATATGAAAAAGAACAGGAAGTGTGCTATTCACATTTGCCTTTAGTAAGTGAAGAGGGCTTTGTGTTTTGATGTTCAATGTGGGCTTGAGTTGAGTAAGGCTTCACCTCACGTAAGGTATATAGTAAGTAATAGGATGAGAAATGGATGCCACACTAAAGGCAATCTCATTATTGCTCAGGGAATACCTGAGGTTGTTCCATAGTTCTTTTTTTAATGTATGCAGGCCAAATATTAATGATCCAGGATTTTCCTAGGAAGTCTGGAGCAAATGATTTCCCACTTCTCAATTCATTATCTAGGCTGGGCGCAGAGGGTGGGACTTCAGTGTTGCCTTGATGATCAAACGGTTGTATGTCGTTACTACGAATTCCGTTGCAACGCATGCCTTTTCCACGCATGCGTTACAACGGAATTTGTTTTCCATGCATCACCTTTACCACGAATTTTCCTTTACCACGCATAGTTTACAACGTATTTCGTTGTAAATTTATGCATGGTGAGGGCATACTCGTTTTAAAGGTTAGACCTCTCCCGTTACATGATCCCGGCCCTCACTCCTTATTATTACCCCTGCCCTTAACGCTTAATCTTTTTTTTTTTTAAATAAAATTCCCCTTAGCTTTTTAATTTGTCTTCTCTTCATCTTCGTTTGTAACGTAGGTCATGTTGCTCGTACATCGTAAAGAGGAAGCAGAAGTTTATTCCAGCTTCCTCTCTAACAACGCAGATTGCTTCGGCACTTAAGTTTTTTTTTTTGGGGGGGGGAGACCCTCCCAACCCCCCTTTTTAATCCTATGCTTTATTTTTTATTTTTGGGGAGACCCCCCAACCCCTACTTTTTTTTTTGCATTTACCACACATGCCTTTACTACGTATCTCGTAGTAAAGGTATGCGTGGTAAAGGCTGTCGTTGTAACCACGCATGCGTTGTAATGCATGCGTGGTAAAGGTATTCGTGGAAACGGCCGCGTTGTAGTCGCTGTTTCCCGATCAAACGTCTAATCCTGCTCCCAATCCTCTGAAATGAGACATTTCACCTCATTCCTCACCGCTGAGGGGGGCCTTTAGGCTAAATCTCATGACTTCTGGATTGGCTTCTGCTTCAGCAGTGTTCCAGCATATTGTAGAGTCTCTTTTCAAACATCTCCCTGGTGTGAGGTGTTTCCAAAATGACATGTTACTGTATGCTCGGGATATAGAGTCACATGACAGGAATTTGGCCCCGATGTTGAATTCTTGCGGGACAAGTCTGTCACTTTGAAGTCTCAAGGCACATTTGGGGTTCGTTGTGTGGATTATCTGGGTTACTGGTTATCTGCATGAGGGGTTGAACCCACGGAGGGTTTGGTCAAGGGTATTGCTGAAATCTTTGCTCTTGCGAATATGGATCCATTACGATCCTTTTTGTGAATGTTGGAAAGGTGGAGAACCGCACACTTCCTGTTCTATAACGCAACAATGCTTCCAGCCATACGACGTGGGAATTTTACCCCATAAAATGACAGACAAGCAAATTACTTTCTTGCATTAGAGAATATGACAATTCTCTGGGCATATTTATTACATTACAGAAACACAACATTAAAATATTAAACATTTTTTTTTAGAGTTTTGTATAGCGTGAACTAGACCTGAGGATATCAGGTATCAGAGCGCTTTACTTGAGCACCAGTTTAGTTATAGATAGACACTTTCATTTATGGTAGGCACGGGGAGATTACGTGATTTGTCCAGAATGACAGAATGTTGAGCGGCGTTGCCGAAACTCAAACCTAGTTTCCCAGCTTCGAAGTCGACCACTCTAGCCGTAATGCTATATCCTCTCCAACATTCTTGCATATTATTTACAATGTGTACATCACATCACTGGGGATAACTAATACATGGAATCTCCTAACAATAGCTCTCAATTGAGTTATAGTTGACCACCCCCGGGCATCTATGGCATTGACTATTACAATTGACTCTGGGGCTGTGTAAGACCTGCGATTCACCCCACAAGTTGCACATCACAAGGCAAACTCATCTGCTCCTTCAAGATAAAGGGAGCATGGGCCAGCATGAAAACTGGACCTCAAAACAACTATGCCAGAGCCAACGCAAACAAAAGGAACTGCACTGACACTAAGGGGCCCATTAGGATGGCGGGCAGATTGCCCCCGCCAGGCTGGGGGTAGCCACCGCCGGCCTGGCGGGGGCAATCTGCCCGCCATCCTCACCTAAATGACCTCCTGCCATATTAGGATGGCGGGGGGGACCACGGTGAACGGAAAGACCGTCCGCCGCTTTACCGCCCTGGTCGCCTTGCGACCGGGGCGGACAAGGTCCAATATGGTGGCGGTGTCTAATAGACACCGCCAGCCATATTAACATGGGCTTTTTTAGATGTCTTTCCGTGGCGGCGATGCCGCCACGGAAAGGCATGCGGTCTTCACTTTGGGGGCCCCCTGTGGGCCCCCAGAGTGAAGGAGAGGTGGGGGGGGGGTGCACACTGGGGGTACCTGTGGTACCCCCCTGCATTTGCATAAACAAAGAGGCAGGCACCACGCGGTGCCTGCCGCTATGTTTATGCAAATGCATACATACATTGTTAGCATTGTGGCGGGCAATGCTGAGAGCACCGCCCGCCACAATGCTAAAAATGCAGGATGAGCCACAGTGGCGGGCTCATCCTAATACCCCCCACGGGACCCCCGCCCTTATGGCGGGCGGTCCCAATAACCGATAGGATGGCGGGCAGACTAAGTCCGCCCGCCATCCTAATGACCCCCTAAATGTGAAATGGAGCTGGATAACTAGGCCATATCTTGGTCCTCTGGTGCAGTCACTACCCCCTGACATAACCAGGGTCATGTAATGGAGTATTTTGGGAAGCTATAGACAATTGCTGTAGCGGGCATCCCGAGCCCTTCTCTAGATAACTTAGTACCCCATCCCCGTTCCATTGTGAATTTGTCTGTACTTTTTTACCTGATGCCAAGCTAGACCACCCGCTTTGTGCCCAAGCATTACTACTTCCCTGCCACAGGCCTGGGCGGCTCCCTGACCAGCCAGGCCTCCTCCCATAAATTGCCACACATAGTTTTGCAAAAAACACTGCATTGCAAAGGCCACCAAACTTTTAACAAACAGTTCACAACCGACAGGTGAATTTCGTCCCTGTGCAACAGGGACTTCTCACAGAGGCACCCATGAGGATTCGTTTTTAACAATGCTGTATTGCATAGCCATTTTATTCTGCTATTCAGAGACCTGCCGAATCATTAAGGCCCTTAGCCTACCAGCCTGACCTCCGTACTTGCCAGGATGTGGGACCATGCGATGACTGACCCTGGGCACCTTTATGCTAACCAAGACATTTTTAATGTAAATTGATACTTGTATAGCGCACTCCTCACCCGCAAGGGTCTCAAGGCGCTTGTACGAATACCGCTATGGAACCCATCCTGGCTTTCCCTGTGAGGCGTCCACTCCTGGGCACCCCCAAGGTGGAGGCCAGGCAACCTTAGCGTTGTGGGGGCCGTTGTGGAGATTAAGCAAGCTATTGCCCAGAGTTGCAGAGCGGGACTCCATGATTGGAATAGGCACCGAGGCGAGAATTATCAGGTCAGTGGAATTTTGAGCCCAAGGCCCGCTGAGAAGGGGAATTGAACCCTGGTCCCGGGCTAGACCTCTGCATCAGGGTCTGCCGCTCTAATCATTGAGCCACACTTCTCCACAATCACCATCAAATCTCGAATAGGGCTCATCTGCCCATTGTCGCCAAGTTATTGCCCCTATGCAAAAATGTTGAGCACAGGCAGTGGTAGCTGTCAAAGCCAAAACCTCCTCCATGAGCTGATGAAGAGAAACCAAGCACAAACCACCTCTACCGGCCTAGTCGAACTGAAGACCTACTTACACCACCTGCCTGTGGTACTGGTTGAAAACTGGCCTTGCCTGTCACTCAAAGGAGTGACTGAAAAGGGTCCAAAACTGTCTGGAACCATGTGATCAATGGAAACTGAGAGAAGATGTAAAAAAGTGTGTTACATAAGCCATCACGTGAAATCTCAACATCTGTAAATCATGTGGATACACATATGGAGCCTATAGCAGTCTGACTTCCATCTGCTGACCTGACTAGGAATGGGTGAAGAATTCCACTCTGCTGGCGGAGTTTCCAGAGTTTTGCCCACCCAGCTCTCCGTGCGGAGCGTGGAATTCCGAAAAAAATAGTGAAGTGACCCAGAGCAGATTTTTTTTATTATTGAGCTCATGGTAAGTTGGCGAGCGCTGGCAAGAAAAAATAATGTGCTAGACCTCCTCCTGGTGAGACCGCTCGCATTGAGAAATCTGCTATTCGCATTGAGGAAGCTGCTGCTCAAGAAGAATGTCTACTCGAGTGGCAGAAATCAGCAGCACCCTCTGGCACGACCCCTAGTGCCGTTCACCCTGATTTTACAGCATTGGACAAAACCCCTGCAGCTAAAAATCAATGTGAGCAGCACAACTTAACAGACTCCGTTGCTGGCAGAACTCTGTGGAGTGCGGCAAAGTTTTCTGGCACTTCGCGGCGTTCCGCAGAGTAAAACACTGAGAACTGTGCCCAGGCTTACTACTGATCCCCTGACTGTTTCCATGCTAAACCCTGCTTACACAGCTGATGTTGCTGCTCATATCCTAAAGGAGTGTGAGGTATCTTTTTCCCTGGATGTCAGCTGCCTGCAAGGCCTTGCGCAATGTCTGAGACAATTGGTATCTTGTGGGCAGCACACCTCTTGCATTGACAAATAGGGAGGTGGATGGCACGGGGGTCGAATCTGTAAGAATCTGCAGATCATGGCTGCTAGGCGTTCACAGAAATCACCCATCCACCTTAAGACTAACTGTTGCCGTCTTCTCAACTTGTCCATTTTTGAGCATGGTAGTATATCTACTCAGTCACTGCCCTCTAGTATGTACTCAAAGCAAATGTCCTCCATGGGTATCTTGTTTAGATCTCACCGTAAGTTCAGATACCTAAAGAAAAGCACTATAAAGTGTGAAGGCTGCCGTGAACAGCGTTACCTCATATTCTGAATTGCATACCCACAGCCAGAGTCCCTAGGACTCTTTCCAGCTTATAACCATCAACGGGGCAACTCTGGTATGGGATCGCTCAATCCAACCCTTCCCACCCCTTGAGTATCTGCTTAATAAGGATGGATTGGGAATGATCCCTGCCTTCCCCCCAACCAACTTCATGAAAAAGGCCATTGCCAAGATACTATGCCTGGCACTTGCTAATGGTCTACCTTGCACTTGCATGTGCTAAAAAAAACAACAACTATCCAAAGAGAAAAGCTGTGAGTGGGGGTTGCCAGAGGTGTATGCAATGTAACTATGAAAAGTCTTTCATATGCCCTCCTCCTTTTAGGTGTGAGG
This sequence comes from Lissotriton vulgaris, assembly GCF_964263255.1. Taxonomy (NCBI): domain Eukaryota; kingdom Metazoa; phylum Chordata; class Amphibia; order Caudata; family Salamandridae; genus Lissotriton; species Lissotriton vulgaris. Next base: position 1,941,684,131 of record NC_141693.1, read on the forward strand.
TTGGCTGCCACTAGATCTGCAAAAGTTGAGCTCTGAGGTTCCACAGATGTCCCGCAAAATATGTAGGTTCCAATTCTACCCCTGGGTGGACAGGGAACTCCTTGCTGGGGCAGAAGAAAGGAAATTCCCATGGTGTAGACATGTCAGGAGTCATCAAGGGCAGCCAGGCTAGAAACTAGGTAGCAACAGGTAAGGTTGTGCCCCCTTTTAACTCACCCGGCTGCCGCTGCATCCGTCCACGTAACCCCATTGCCCTCTAACCAGCCAATGGCTGGGGTTGTGGGAAGCCTAAAAAAATCCAAAACATGGCAGCCACCCTTGGCTGCCACCTTCAGCTGGTCTGTCCAGCCCACACGCCATCACTTGCCATTGCCCCAGGCCCCAATTTATTGATTACTTTCTATGTGTGATGAGAAAACGCATCACATGCATAAAATATTCAAATATAATGAGAACTATATCTGGTTACATCTCATACTCACTGCATGGGGCCTCACTCTCCTTAATTTACCTCAGAAAGACACAACACACATTCATGAAATATTTGTAGTAGTCTAGGACCCGGTGTACACCGTAAAATATGATTGCCTTTTAAGTTGACATATCTCCTTCCTTTTTCATGGTATGATTTCAGGTGGTATAATGAAAATTAATAAATAACAATAGTAGGAAATTGGTTCATAGTTTGAGGGGGGTGTAAACTCTTCTCAAACAACAACTTCAATCCTTGTCAGGGTGAACCCTAAAAGTTGCTACAGTAACATGTGCTTATCTCTTTGCCGGGTTGGGTGGCATAGTGGACTAATGCGTCTACTGTAGGGGCCTGTGTTTGACCTGATTGGTCAGAGGGTCGAATCCTGGCAGGTCCTCTCAGCTGTGCTGCGAGGTTTCGCTGGGCTTAAGTCATGCCGGATTTCATGTAACCTTCAGTTAGGCCAGGAGGAGTTCTTTCTAAAGCTGGCCAGGGGTCAAGCACCTGGGTAGAAACCTCTGGGGATTAGGAACTCAATCCAGCAGATGCCAGCAGGGCTCAGTCGGGTCTAGTACCAGGTCCAATGTAGCAGATCAGCTGGGCAGTTGCAGGGAGGCCTCTGTAGCTTGTTTTGTCCCTGTAGCTCAGAACAGGATATCAGTTAATTGACCCTTGAGGTCACTTTGGTAATCCTGGATTCAAGGAGATTGTCCTCTCTCCTTTAAGCAGCAAGGCAGGCCTGAAGCAATAGGGCAGTCTTCTGTAGCATCATGGCAATCCTCTGAGATACTAGCATAACTATGTGCACCAGCACTTACCCTTTTACAAATGAAATACTGTGGCAGTCTAAAGCAGGGTTCTTCAAACTGTTAGGCGCGCCCCCTGGGGGGGCGCGGCACCATCCCAGGGGGGGCGCGCGCTCCACTCCGATCTTCCCTTTGCGCCCGTTCCTTTGTCTGGGTGATTCTCCCAGGAGGGGGCCAATTCATGGAGTCAACAGCTTCGGCTACAGTGCAGGCAAGGAGTCTCCTATGCTAAAAGCGAAAGCAAACAAACAGACACTCTTTCAGCTTTAGCAGAGGAGACCCCTTGCCTCCCACTGCAGCTGAAGCTGTCGACTCCGTGAATTGGCCCCCTCCTGGGAGAGTTAGCTCTTCCCAGAAGGGAGAGAAGGTTTCCCTAGAGGGTTTGAGGCACAGGCGGGGTGGGCTCTGGCCAAGGGCCCCAGCCTTTCAAGGGGGGGTGGGAGTGAGGGGGAGGGGGAGGTGGTGGGGGCGGGAGTCCTTCAGTTATTTTGGGAAGGGAGGGAGAGGTTGCAATCCGGGTTTGGGCCATTAATCGGGACGGTGGGCTCTGGTCTGCGGTCATCAACTCATGAGGATCTTTGTGTGAGGCACCGAAGTGTCTGTGTTCAGGGATGTTGGTCTGCAGATTCGAATTTGAATCATCAAATGTGTGAGGGATGTCGGGTGGATTTTATTTGTGCGTTTTTATATAGCGCGGACTTTACCCGAAGGTGTCAGAGCGCTTCACAATAGGAACAGAACTGATACATGAGAACATTACAAGTGAACAAAATACAAAAGCCAACGTTACATTAAATGAAGCAAAAAAAGACAATCGTGTGACAACAAAATACAAGAGGTAGCAAACGGTGCATTACAGCCGTTATGTTGCCATGTGGGTGAATAGATGTATGGGTGGAGTGGTGGATGTATGGGTGGAGTGATGGGTGGAATGGTGGATGTGTGGGTGTCATGGTGGATGTATGTGTTGGGGGGTGGATGGATGAGTGAGGGGATGGATGGATGGGTGAAGGGGTGGATGGATGGTGGGAGAGAGGATGGATGCATGAGTGGAGGGATGGATTGGAGTGGATGGATGTGTGTATGGTTGGAAGGGTAGATGGATGGGTGGAGGGATGGATGGATCAGTGGAATGGTGGATGGATCGATGGGGGTGGATGGTGGACGAGTTGGTGGGTGGATGGATGAGAGAGGTGATGGATGGATGGATGTATTGATGGGTGAAGGGGTGAATGAATAGATGGATGAGTGAAGGGGTGGATGTGGGGATGGATGGGTGATTGAGGAGGGTGGATGGACGGGGGGATGGATGGAGGATTGAAGGGGTGGGTGAGAGGTCAATGGATGGATTCATGAGTGGATGAGTGGATGGATGAGTGGATGGATGAGTGGGTGGATGGGTGAAGGGTGGACGGAGGGATGGGTGGCTGCGTAAGGGGGGAAATGGAGAGAGAGGGGGGGAGGATGGATGGATGTATGAGTGAGGACATGGATGAATGGTTGGAAGAGTGGATGGGCAGGTGTGTGCATAGATGGGTGAGGAGAGGAGCATGGAGATGGATGGGTCAGAGAGTACATGCATGAGTGGGGGGAGGGTGGAGAGCGGGAGGGATGGATGGATGAGTGGGGGGTTGAGTGGGTGGACGGATGAGTGACTGGGTGGATGGATGAGTGGGTGGGGGGATGGCTGGATGGGTGAGAGGGTGGGTGGTTGGATGGAGGGATGGATGGATGGATGGAGGAGTGGATGGATGGGTGGAAGAGTGGATGGATGGGTGGAGGAGTGGATGGATGCATGGAGGAGTGGATGGATGAATGGAGGAGTGGATGGATGAATGGAGGAGTGGATGGATGAATGGAAGAGTGGATGGAGGAGTGGATGGATGAATGGAGGAGTCGATGGATGAATGGAGGAGTGGATGGATGAATGGAGGAGTGGATGGATGAATGGAAGAGTGGATGGATGAATGGAGGAGTGGATGGATGGATGGAGGAGTGGATGGATGAGTGGGAGGATAGCTTGGGTGAAGGGGTGAGTGGTTGGATGGATGAGTGGGTGGATGGATGGGTGGAAGAGTGAATGGATTGGTGAGGGGATGGATTGGGTGAAGGGATGGATGGATGATGGATGGATGGATGGGTGAGGGGTGGATGGAGGGATGGATGGGTGAGATGATGGATGGAGGGATGGATGGTGGATAGGTTTGCAAGTGGTTGAAGGGGTTTGGATGTGGATGGGGCACAGATGGAGGGAAGGAATGAATGGTGGGGGAGTTGGTAGATGACAAGGTGTACATGATGGATGGGGAGGGTTGTGATGACTTCCTTTGCCTTGGAGTATTGTGTTTTGAGCTGTGTGGTACGCCTCTGTCGTTTCGCCACACCCACTCACAGGCCTGCAGTTTTCTAGGCACTCTTGTTGTGTTGAGCATTGTTTGCCAGATATCGCCCGTGGTGTGCGCGTTGCAGTCGATCAGGTGGTGTGCCGGATTCCCGAGGTTTCGGTCGGGAGGTGGGGGGGTCCAACATCTGGGGGAATTCCGCTGAGGGGGCTCAACCTGGAAAAGTTTGAATACCTCTGGTCTAAAGTCACCCACAATTCCAGTCAACGGAGGCATCCCGCAGGATGCTGTCCTCTCACCATGCCTTGTTAACGTTACATGGTCTGAAAAACAAGGTAGGCCTGAAGCAACAGGGCAGTCCTCTGTAGCACCATGACAATCCTCTGAGATACAAGGCAGGCCGCAATCAACAGGGCAGTCCTCTGGGGTATAAGGCACTCCTTCTGAAGCCTTCCACAGTTCCATGAAGATTCAGTCTGAGGGTCCAATATTTATACCTGGTCCAAGTATTTGAAGTGCGAGAAACTTCTAGACTCCTCCCCACATCTAGTTCTGGAATTTCCTTCCTCCCCAGCCCTGCTCCAAAGGGGTCTAGGGTGACAATAGACTGGTGCCAAGTCCTTCGGGAGTATGCTGAGGCTGCACCTTTGAAATGGGAACAGCTCCGCCCCTTCCATCCTGGCAGGATGGCCCATTCTGCAAACACCTAGCCCCCTTTTGTTTCACTGATTGGGAGGAAAACACAAAGGCCAAGTGCCAACCGCAGCCACCCATGTGATTAAGGAATTTGTTGCAGGCACCAATGGTTAGGACAAGAAAATGCCAACTTTCTAAAAGTGGCATTTTCAGAATTGTGACTTAAAATGTGACTTTACCATTAAATATGCTTATAAATCAAAATTCATTTGAGTGTAAACATGACATTCCTATCTGCTCCCAATCAAACTTTATCACTTATTATATATAATAAGGTAACCCACTGTTATCCAATGGGAGAGCTGGGCCTTACAGTACTTAAAACCAAATTTAGGATTTTGTACTACTGGGGCATGTAAAATGTAAAAGTACATTACCGACTTCTTAATTGCACTGCACTCAGCCCTATGGGCTGTTAGGGTCTTACCTTAGGGGTGACTTATATGTATTAAAAGGAAGGGTTAGGCCTGGCAAAAGGTTTATTTTGCCAGGTTGAAATGGTTGGTTAGAACTGCACTACAGGCTGCAGTGGCAGGCCTGAGACATGCTCTAAAAGGCTACTTCAGTGGGTGGCACAATGAGTCCTGCAGGCCCACTATCAGTATTTAATTTATTTGTCCTGGGTACATGTAGTGCCAATTTTCTAGGCACTTACAAGTAAACTAAATGTGCCACTAGAGTGTAAGACAGTTTTACCATGCTTAACAGAGAGAGCACATGCACTTTAGCACTGGTTATCAGTGGTAAAGTGCCCAAAGTCCTAAAAAGCCAACAAAAATGGGTTGAGACACAAGAGGGGTGAAGGCAAAATGTTTTGGGGTGACCCAGCAGAGAGGACTAAGTCCAACAACAACAAAAATATAAGAATCTTCAAACAAAATAAAGAACACTACATAACATCAAGCTTGATAGAATTCCACCGACTCCTCCTACAAGACTACTTCACGTGCAAAACCTTGTGAGTTGAGTACAAGGAAGTAAGCAGCGACACATCACTGTAGCTGGCAGAAATAAATCAACGTCTCAGGTACTCAGCTCAAGGCGTCAAACAGGTATATTGCTAGATTGGAAACAATGAGGTGCGAAAAAAGGGAAGAGAATACAAGTCCTACAAAGATATGCACCTATCCGACATTATACCATAGCACCTATCTTAAACCAGAATACCATGATTGCCCAGCCATGGCATCACTAGGGCGCAACAACGTTTCCCAATGCAACTCAAGTGAAACTGCCACCTCAGTTTTGTCACTGGAATGCAAGTACATTGACAGGTATTGTCAGCAAAGCATGCTCTGTGTCAGAAGAAAGGCATGTTGGCATGTGTGTTATAAGAAAGGAATGCACTGCAGCTCCTACTTTTTTCATGCTCAGTCAGTGATTAATTTAAGCCGGTGGTTTCAGGTGGGGCATACTGGGACTCGTTTATTGGAACCGGCTCTTATTTTTCATAAACAGACTTTGATACATAGCAAGAAAGGCAAAAACACAAAAAAGGAAGCAAGAAAGAGGAAGACAAAGATGACAAACAGGAACAAATGAAGAAAACCGGATGAAAAACAAAACTGCAAGAGTGAGGAAAAAGAGTCTGGTTTGTGGATAAAAGACGCAAGAGGTGGAATCAACACTACGCAGCCTTGGTATTCGGCATCCCTGACATTCGATCACACTGGCCATGGGCTTCTGAGCAAAACTATGTCCACCAGCACTTACCCTTTTACAAATTCAATACTGTGGCAGTCTAAAGTCACCCACAATCCCAGTCAATGGAGGCATCCCTCGGGATGCTGTCCTCTCACCATGCCTCTTTAACCTTACATGGAATGTCATGCCACAATAACACAAGATAAAAACATCTTTGTATAAGAATATGCTGACGAGGCGCAGCTCCACCGAAGGGTCTCAAACCCAGTCAGCACAGACAGCCTGAAAACTTTGTCAACATGCTAAGCAATCAGATATACTCTCTGAAACTTTTTTCTACATCAACATCTCAACTTAATAGACACCCCACACCTAGCTCATGCACACTTTTGTCTTCTTTTTCATGACCTTTGCCCTCAAAATGTGTTATTGTTTTCTCTTTTTTCGTGAATGGCCCCTCTCACATTCTTTGTTGCACGCACGTTGTCAATCTTTTACATGCACAATGTTTCCTCCTTTTTCATGGACACAGTTCCTTCTGTCTTTTTAGAAGCACACAATCTGTTTATACATGCACACTGCCTATTGCTCTTTTTGCATTCACACTGCACTTTAGCCTAAATACTGCACCTCCCACCATTTTTATGCCACTTGTACTGCTCTTCTTTTCTCATGTCCACATCCTTGATGTCCACACATGGCGCCTCTGCCTTCCTTCCCATTTTCGTGTACCCACACTCCCACCTCTTTTCTTGAACTCTGTATTCTATAATTATGCACTTTGTGTATGGAAATGCCTCTTTTTACGTGATCACCCCCAAATATTTGGGACTGATGCTGCTGTTTTTTTGGCTTAGAGTGCACACAGGTCTGCTAACCAGACCTAAGTGCCAGTGTTCTGACCCTTAAAGTTGTAATGATTGATTGGCTTATACCCAATAGGCATACCTTTACATACTTATATGTCCCTAGTACATGTTACCAGGACCCAGGGTATGTTAAAGTGTCCCACTCGGGATGCAGCACTTATTGTGCCACCCTGGGTGTGATGTTAACACATGTCTCTGTCTGCTACTGCAGACTGCTAGAGCAGTCTTAAACGCTAAGTCAACTTTGTAATGTAAACCTATAGCAAAGTCCAAACCTCCCTTATTAATATGTATAAGTCACCCCTACTGCAGGCCTATCGAGACTTAAGGCAGGTTTCTGTATATTAAATGCAGGACATTTATTTTTATATGTCTCAATAGTCAAAGCCCCAAATTGTCATTTTTACTGTGGAAGGACTAGAAGCCCCATTGGCCATTACAGGGTAACACATTGACAACTCAGCTGTACTAACTCCTGAATGGGATTACTAAAGTTGTTACTTCAAAGTATCAAATGCATCATCACATTAAACTTGACTTGATGCCCAAGTCGAATTTAATGTATCTTTTAAGTAAAGGCATCTTTTAGAAAGTTGCCACCCTCTTGCCCAAGTTCCAGTGGTCATTAGCAGATGATGGCCACAAAACAGCCTTCTGATCTCCTTGCGAGAAGTGTGAATGAATGAGTGGGAACAATGGAAGTCTGCTTTTGGAAGAGGTGTCACCTCTCCCTGGCAGGAAGTCAGATAGTGTTTGACCCCAAAAGATGGGCTTTAATGGAGAAGCCACCTTTGAAGGGCAAATGGTGTATGCACCGAAAGGGGCTGCTCTTTGTTGAGCTGGACGGGTTGGCGTTGGGGACAGAGTGGGGAGACCAGTTTCCAAACTGTTTCTTTCAGCACCATGGAAACAAAAGCTGAAGTAGCCTGATCTGGCCAGTCAGCAGCCACAACCGCTTGACCACCACTGCCCGCTAATGTGCAGCCCAGATGACCAAGTTCCAACGCTCAGCATCTGGTGGATCTGGGAGAGTCATTGGAGTGCAGTTTAATTAGACAAGACAGACACTAGTCTCCACCAAAGGGATGCCGCTGGTTTTGCCGTGACTAGAAACCAATAGTCCAGTGGCAACTGGACTTTTTCTGGACCAAATAGAACTACGAGGTACACGGACCCTGTGACCAAAGTCACCCCATCTGGACTGTGTACCAAGGAGTAGCCCCAGAAATACACCAGACTGCACAACATCCTCAGCATTTACAGTATTTTCAGCATACTATATTTCTTGCATCAGGACCACTCCATTAAAGCCAATGGTGATTCACGCATAGAGCTGGAACTGGCCTTGAGCCTGCTTTGGGTGCATGATAACTGCCCTAGAACTAATTTATGGCCCACTAGGCCCAGTGCTGTCCTAAGAATTTTTGGGACCCCGATCAAGACATATTCTGGGCCCCTGTTCATAACAACTTGAATTTTGCTACTCCATCAAGATGCCACGGTGCAAAGAGAAACAGACTCACAGGTAGCAGTTGTCTGAAAAGATAAGGGTTTAAATATGGAAATAGGCAGTGGTGAGCAAGATAGAGAGAAAGTTTACTTGCCCAGGGCCCCCGCCTTCAATGCCTTAAAACATCTCTGGCTTGGCCTTCCCCCGGTTGTAGTTGGTTGTCCAAATCAGGCCGGAGTAGAACACAACTCATTAAAGGGTTTACATAGTTTTAAAACTTTGTGGCTACCAGTGCTTGTTGGAGTGTTGTAGTGATTTACTATTTTACTTACAAATCTGTATCTCTAGAACCCTCTTTTAGATTCCTTTCGTTTTGGTGTCCAAGTATTCAGAAAAATAAGTTCAATATTTTATAAATTGGTTTTGGATTATTTCTTTCATGATGCATGCCTTTCTTATTCTGTTGTTTTGGTACATCTCAATTCTTTACACTCGTTCCTCTGTTTAAGCCTAACTGCTCGAAACCACAGCTTTCTAGTGTTTAGCTAAAGTCTAGAAAATTTGCCTAACTAGAGTGAAATTTGTTTCATGGGTGTATTCCACGGTGAGTTTGCACATTCACACCATATAATTACACCACATTGCCTCTTTCTATTTCATGCACACATCTACTTCCATCTTTTATTATTCATACTTACCACTCTTATTTTCAAGCACACTCTCACTCCCATCTTCTTCAGGCAACCCTTTTAATATGCCCACAGGCCATCCCTTTACCTTCATGTACACTGATGCTCAATTTCATTTTTTCAAGCACATAGCACCAACACTGCTGTCCCTTCCTTTTTAGATGCAGACACCCATCTCTGATTTATATATGCCCTCCTTCCATTTCCAATGCATATTGAAACTTCCTTGGATTTCTCATGCACACAAACCCATTAATGTATCATGCACCCAGGTCCATAAACTCTCTTCAGGCACATAGCTGGCTTTGTCATGTATGCTGTCCTACCTACTTTTCAATGTTCACTTCATCTCCTTTCTTTATTCATGCATACAGCCCACCCATTCAGGTTCTTCACACTGATCCACCCTGCTTTTTCATAAACACTTCAACCTCCTTGGCTCACATAATACACGGTGACTCACTCGGGCCTATTGACAAAGTCAAATTTACACAAGTAAATCTATACATGTAAACGTAGTCTTACACGCAGTAGTATATTGACAATTTTCAGTTTCTGACTGTAAATTTACTACAAAGTGTAGACTTACATGTCCCCAACCCTAGAGTCCTATTGAATAATTGCTAGATGATCGCGCAGTCAGCCCTACATTAATACAGAAATTGTGACTTGAAAAATGTGAAAGGCAAGGTAAAAGTATACCTCACAACATGGTAGTAAAGGTACGTTAAACAAAGTTGGTAGTTTTAACTCTTGACTTTCATCATTCATGGTGCATGAAGTCTGTCATTCTCTGCCAAAGACGATGAGGTACATCAGTCAACCACAAACACTGGGAAGTGCATAACTCACTCCAGCAGAACCTGAAGTTCATCACTCACTCCCAAAATACTTGCAGTCTGTCACTCACCTTCACTGCCAAAGACCATGAAGTGCATTAGTCATTGCCAAAGACCATGTGGCCCCTGTCGGACTCCGCATATCAAAGACCATGACATCCATCACCCACTCCCAAAGAGTATGATGTCCATGACTCCTTTCAAAAGACCATGACATTCGTCACTCTCTCCCAAAGACCATAATGTCCATCACTCACTCCCAAAGTCTATGACGGGCATCACTCTCTCCCAAAGACCATAATGCCCATGAGTCTCGCCCAAAGCCCATGTTGACTATCCCTCACTCCCAAAGACTATGAAGTGCATCGCTCTCTCTGAAATACCACAAAGCCCATCCCTCACTTTCAAAGATCACAAAGCTCTTCCCTCACTCCAGAAGACCAAAGGCTATGATATCTATCACTCACTCCTAAAGTCTATGAAGTGCATCACTCTCTCCCAAAGCCCGCAAAGCTCTCGACTCACTCTTCAAGATCACAAAACCCTTCACTGATCCCCAAAGGCCATGAAGTGCATCACTCTCACCCAAAGACCACAAAGCCAATCACTTACTCCGAAAGACCGCAAAGCCTTTAGTCACTCTCAAAGACCTTAAAGCCCTTCAGTCACTCTCAAACACCACAAAGCCCTTCACTCACTCCTGAACACCAAAATCCCTTCACTCACTCCCGAAGACCACAAAGCCCGTCACTCACTCACAAAGACTATGAAGCCATTGGCCATGATGTCCATCATTCACTCACGAAGACCACAAAGCCCATCACTCACTCCCAAAGACCATGATGCCATCACTCACTCCCAAAGGCCATGATGTCTTTCACTCACTCCTAAAGTCTATGAAGTGCATCACTCTCTCCCGAAGCCCGCAAAGCTCTTCACTCACTCCCGAAGATCATGGAACCCTTCACTCCCTCCCAAAGGCCATGAAGTGCATTACTCTTTCCTACAGACCACAACGCCCATCACTCACTCCTAAAGACCACAACACCCTTCACTCACTAATAATGTCCCAGTTAATGCAGTTCTCTACAGTGCTGCCCCAGCCCATCTGGCTATTTTCCATGGAGCAGTGTGTATTTCCTTTCCCATTCTAGGGGCCCAATTCACAGAATGAACTTAAGACTCAATCCTAAACTTACTACTATTTTGGTATTCACAGAATGCACTTACTACTTTTGGTATTCACAGAATGAACTTACTACTTTTCATTGATGACCTCTTTGTTATCTGGCATGGGCATGGAACTAGAGAGGAAGCAGAGAGATTTGTGGCACAAATCAATAACAACGATTTAAAATTGAGGTTCACTGCAGAAATTAGTGATACCAGTGTGAATTTCCTAGATACTAAAGTATACATAAGTAACAACAAATTAGAAACTACTTTGTATCGGAAAAAAACAGCAGGAAATTCTGTGCTACATGCCTCTAGTTCTCACCCGCGCCATCTAGTGAATAGCATCCCTTACGGCAAAATGCTTAGAATCGAGAGGGTATGCAGTACACGAGATGAACTAGAAAAGGCCCAACAACTTAGCAAAGAAAGATTTGTAGAAAGAGGCTACTCTAGACAAATAGTAGAACATGCCATTGCTAAAACAGAGATACTAGTTAGGGATGATTTGCTGGTTAAAAGTAACCAAAAGGATCAAGAGCAGGGCCAAAGCAAAGTGAGGGAGTCAGAGGAAGATAAGAGTTTTCGCCTTATAATTGGGTATAGCAAACAACACAAGGCACTTCAAAAAATCATTCAGGAAGGGTGGCCTATACTCCTCAATGACCCATATTAGGACCCCTGCTACCGCAGAGGGCGTCCATTACGTATAGCAGAGCTCCCTCAATGAGGGATTGTTTGGTGGTACCTGATCCTGAAATCATAACTAAACCTACCTGGTATCAGAATTTAAAAGGGTTTAAAAAATGCAAAACATGCAAGGCATGCACTCATGGGATCAACACTAAAACATATTTTAGCCCATTCAACTCCAAACCTTACACAATAAACAAAATGCTAACCTGTAAAACCGAGTACACAGTATACGTCCTAATGTGCCCATGTGGACTTGTCTACGTGGGCAGTACTAAGTTACAGGCTCATGTTAGAGTACTCCAACACCTCCGCGCCATAACAAATATGGACAACATCTATCCGGTGGCGCGACATTTCAAGGAACGCCACGGATCTAATAACAAAGGGTTGTCTTATTACTTAATAGACGCAGCCTCCCCTGACAGGCGCGGAGGGGACAGGGAAAACAAATTACGGAAGTTGGAAACCAGATATATCCTGTTACTCGATTCTAAACATCCTCAGGGCTTGAACTTAACAGAGGACCTGTACACTTGTCTGGAATAAAGCATAGAATAGGAATGGGCTATTAGATATTCCGTTTGCATGTCCTTAAATGTTTAAATGAGAGGTGAACCAAACCGCTGCCTATAACTCAGCACTTTTTAGAAAGTTGATATTATGTAAATGGATGAATTTTAGATCTATTTATTTACAACTTTATTACTTTTTGTATAGGTGTTTTTAAATATTTTTAAATGTCTTTGGATGTTTTAAATATTTGTGCACTTTTTTACGAGATTTCTGGTATTGTATCAAGCACACACAAGACATAGATGTTATCAAATGAAATGAGATGCATCGGTGCTTGAGGTAATTTTATATCTAAGTGTTGGGATAAGGCAGCACCCCTAATTCTCTGATATGGGTAACGCCCCATGCATGTAGATTGGACATTATTGATGGAAATACAATGTATCAGGTAACCAAGAAAATGAAATCAAAAAATTGGTGATAAAGTGATGAAAGAAAATAACAGTGGAGAATAATTATGGTGATACTTATAATAGCAGTCTGCTTCGGCTCATTAGGTTGGTGAAAATTGTCCAAATGATAAGCACTGGACATGATTTTAATTTCCCTAGCACATTAGACACAATATAGTAGTGTTCTCTATGGAAGGTGTTATACAACAAAAAATATCTCCAACTGAAAAGAGGTGTATGTATTTTACTAGAACATCTAAAAAACGCAATAGTTATCATAATAATGGTACAGAATTAATTTTAAAGTATTTTACTGATATTTATGTATCAAATTATGAGAAACTGTTTATATACATTTGCATGTATATTTTATCATGTATAATTATGTATAAAAGACTATCTGACAGTTGGAAATCAGCGCACATGTAACAATATAAATACGCGCAAAATAGTATGTCTTCCATGTCCATAGAGAAGGTAACTCATGTGATTCACAAAAATTCTGCACTGCCACTTTAAAAATGCTTCCTCAGTTAAAATCAATTGTCGAGTGAACAAGCGGCGTTCGCGCTGCGAAACGCGTCTCTGACTTTTGGGCGAATAAACATTTGAAGCACCTATACCGGGTCTGTGTCCTGCTTGCTGGCATCGCGTGAATGAAGACGTGGCGGCTGCGCTGACAGGATTTTTCGATATATATATATATATATATATATATATATATATATATATATATATATATATATATATATATATATATATATATATATATATATATATATATATATATATATATATATATATATATTACCTACTGGCAGTCGCCAGTAGGTAGTTATAGTTAGAATTATTTTCAATAGAAAAATCGCAACATTCTATTGGGAATAACTTAGGCGCCGGTTGAGGAATCTGCCTGAAAATTTCCTCAAATTTGCCTCGCGGCGCTCCAGTCCTTCCCTGAAAGTTTGGGGGGGATTCGTAAAGTGGGGGCCGAGATAAAAGGGGGGTCCCAAAATGTGTTTTCCTCATGTTAATTTCCATAGGGCGGTCAACCTCACTTTTAGCCCGAACGGCTGAATGGATTTCCACCAAACTTGGCAAAATTGTAGGGACTGGTAGCCCGATGAGCCTTTGCTATGTCTCAAGATATGTGCTCCAGTGGATTTTGAGTAATTTAGGTTAAAAAAATATATATATCTATAAGCGCGCCCTGGTACGCGCACCGGGGCGCGAACCAGCGCGCTACGCGAGTTCGCGCGCAGAAAGCTGAATGGCTCTCGGGTGTCTGTAAACATTCCAAACAGTCCGGAGCGGCCGCCATCTTGTGTCTCGGTAGGATCGAGACACAAGAGGTGGCAAAAACAAAGAGGGAAATGACCAAAAGGGGGCAGGATAGACCCCCCTGACCCCCTAGGTTTGATGTGGGGGCCATAAAAGGGCCCCGCGGGGCAAAAAAAACAACTTTTTTTTTTCGATTTGCACGGGGGGAGCGCCCGGTACACGCACCGGGGAGCGGATTGGGGAGCGTACCATGGGGGAAAAAGAATGACAGAGTTTTTTAAAAAAAATAGCCTTATTTTAATATAATTGGAGGTAGTTCTGAAAAGAACTGTTTTTTTTCTTCTTTTTGTTGTGTTATATTTTTTTTAATGTTTTTTTGAACATTTTTTACTTTCTTTGGCTTTTATGAACAGTTTTATATGTTTTTGTTATTTTTATGGGGAGAAACAAAAAACAAGAACTTGAAAACGGCTCAACTGGAGCAAAAAAAAAAAACAGGAAAAAATTATGGATTTTTGGGGCATTTGTGGTTGTCACCAGCACGGTTGATGAGCTTTATGCTTTGCTCACCATAGGTGATGGTTTTCCCACAAAAAATACAAGTGATCTTGTATTTCCCAAACTGGGGTTGAATGTTTGGGACCATCTCTCTTGTCTCTGGTCCCGATGGAGTGGGTTGCTTTCTTTTTGAGGTGCTGGGTGAAGATTGGGGAGGGTTACTGGCCAGTTCTCTCACCTCTGCCGCAGCATAGTTGTTGGGATGCTTGCTCTGCATGTGGCGAATCATGGTGTTATTGCCAAATGAGTATTTTTTGTTAGGGTTCCCCATTGAAAGTTCCATGTTACAGATTAGGCAAGTCACCTTTGGCGCATTCACGTTTTTTTGGCCACTTGGGATGGAAAAAACTCCCATACAATGTGTGGCTTTGGCCTATATGGGGTATTGTCTTCTGGCAGGAATGTCCTCCTCCCCTCCTCTTCACCTCCTCCTCTTCCTCTTCTTCATCTCCACCAGTGTGGTGTTGTGGTGGTCCTCTTGGTGGTGGTGGTGGTGGTGGTGGCTGAGATGCTCCTGCTGCTACTGAAGCTATTTTTCAGTCCAAAAAAGTACAGAGAAGTCTTTCAACAGGTCTTCTTCACTGAAAGTACAAAGTGAGAATGAGGAAAAAGGTAGGGGCTTTCATCATTAGGAAAAAAAAACTGACCTCAACCAATGAAAAGTGTTAATTTCAGGTCACATGACCAGGGCTTTCATCATTTGGAAACCAAAACTGTCCTGCACCAATAAAAAGTGTTATTTTTAGGTCATATGACCCGACGCGCTTACGCTACGTGCCCCCCGGGCGCACCCCGGGGCGCTTCGCGTAAGTGCGTCGAATGCTTACGTTGCGCGATCGTATGCGCTCAAGTGCTTCCGGGTGCGTTTACGCCGTGCGTATCACGCGGACGCGGCTACACGATACGTCACGATGATGTTTTCGTTTGCGGAAAAAGCGCTAACGGGACGCTCACCGGTACGCGCCCTGGGGCGCGCCGCAAGACTGCGCTTTCCGGTGCGCTCACCGGGACGCGCACCGGGAGCACTCCAGGGCAAAAAAAAACCATGAACAATATACATTTAAAAAAAAGTATTACATAAATACACATTATAGGGTTCATTATAAAAAATATTACATTTCATAGCTATAGAAATATGCTATTAAAAAACCTATGAAATTCACTGAAAAAACCAAAGGTTTCACACCAGTTATAGTTAGGAATTAGCATTTAAAAAACCTTTGAAATTCAATGAAAAAACCATAGGTTTCACACCAGTTATAGTTAGGAATTAGCATTTAAAAAACCTATTAAATTCACTGAAAAAAACATAGGTTTCACACCAGTTATAGTTAGCTGGAAATTTTACTGACATAAAACCATTGAAATTCCCACGTTATAGTTAGTTGGACTCACTATAACTTGCGCGCCTGCAATGCACTGTTGATGACGTCACATATTACATCACTCATGACATGGTCAGTGACATCACTCATGACATCACTGATGACACCATCCTTGTGACAGAGTGACAGACCTCCTTTCAGTGTAATGTAACCCGTGAAACACATATTCAAAAATAGAAACTAACATTTTCAAAAAAATGGAGATACCCATACCAGTTACAACAACCATTTCAGTAATACCACCACCACCATCTATATACACATCCACTCATTCAGCAACAGTTCTATATAGTCACTCATACATATACTCACTCATCATATGTAGTGATACACATATACATCATGTTACACACCGAAAGTCTTCCAAAAGGTACTCACACACATACTCACACATGCAAATAAACTATTGAACATCCATTTATTAGCATATACAACTATAGACACACTACCACCTTACTTCTAAGGAAACTTACACATACTTACTCTCTTAAACAATCACTTATAGAAACACATACTTATTTGAACAGGAACTCTTACAATCTCTCACTCTCACATATACTCACTTATATACATCAATACTCACATATACTAGATTAAAACATATGTCGTTACTGATAAAGACACTAGTGAGACAGTCATTCACTCACTAACACACACATATACACACTCATCCACCCATACAGACCTGCACATATGTTGTGTTAAAAAAACATACAAACAGAGAGTCAGTCATTGATGCATCTATGTGCTAAGTCATACCCCCACCAAACCATACAGACACTCATACCGATTCTAAAAACAACATCTAATAACCCATATACACACACATGTAGCTACTCACAAACCCATGCAGCCACTTATACACAAAGTGAAACGCTAATACATATATTTAAATATTTAAATATTTCTCACTAATATATGTATTCACTAAGATACACTTAATAAGCCAGTTAACCAATCAATTTTTTTTTTAAAAACATCCATTTAGACACTTATTAAACATTTATTCTTCCATTGACTTTAACATATACATATATAAAACATATTTATTTTTCAGAAAGATACACATTCTCTGGATGGAGTCATCAGTGATGTCATGAGTGATGTCACTGACCATGTCATGAGTAATGTAATATGTGACGTCATCAGCAGTCCAACTAACTATAACGTGGGAATTTCAATGGTTTTATGTCAGTAAAATTTCCAGCTAACTATAACTGGTGTGAAACCGATGGTTTTTTTCAGTGAATATATATATATATATATATATCCTCCATTTTGACCCCATTTCTGACATATCCAGGCTCTCCGAGGTGGTACGAGAACGGTACGGCAGATTAAAGCCTTTTCAAATTGCAACAATGATTCCATAAGGAAGTTCCTCTCGCACTCATATACTCAATTACATTCCATTTAATGAAATCAAATTAATCGCAGTGATTAGGTCGATTTATTCCATTTCATTTAATGATATTTTTCTGTAATTTCTGTACTTATTTATGTTGTCCAATTTACTTCAATGTAAGTGTAGTAAGGATTGGGTTATTTTTTATTTGGTGTATTTCATTTTAATTCAATTTACATTAGGGATCAGGAGTAGTTTTTAACGGAATATAATTTATTACAATTTTAAATAATTAAGGGTTTATAATATTTATTTCATTAAAGCATTTGTATTTAATCTAAGTAAAGAGTTACACTAAAACTTATAAATGTGTTTAATTTAATTTCGTTGATTAAGAGACTCAGATAGGAGAAGTGCGTCAAAGTAGATGCGAAGTACATTTAAAGCTTACCTAAACAATGTTGGAGGATATTCTCAAGGACGTGTGATAACTATCGCAAAATTAACTTAACACAACTTTCAACATCGCAGTCCATCGCGGGAAAATAACGCTGTGTTAACGTTGTATTCTCAACACGGCGGTACCATGCGATAGGCCCATGATAACGTGTCAAATGTCCACATTAAACCCAATGCGAGACTGAATAAACGAGAAACACCAACCCGAAAATAGTAGCGATGAGGCCAATCGTGATCCAAACATCAGCGATAACCAGCGACAGGCCTGCGAATCCCACGCATCATGTGGGAAAATGCTCCACAAAAGCAGAGTAAAAAAACTGTGAGATGACAACATACGAGCACAACCCCACAGCCGTGACGTAGAGCAAATGACCATTGATCCGGATCAGATAGGCATCATCTCACAAACAGCTACAATGCACATTGACATGCAGTCTGTATGCAAACTGCACCAATGCAGAATCATACATGGAACACAGACGTGCTATGTCCATGATCAAACAATTCTGAAAGAATGGACTAATATAGGGACAGGGTCTCCCCCTTACGTACATGTTACTCACTGGGATTGGAATCACATGCATCATGGCGGCACATATCAGAGCCCAAAAGAAGCCCTGTTGTCACTTGTTGACCACAAATGACAGCCAAAATGCAATGAAGTGGGACACATGTGAAAAGCCGAAGAGTGGGATACTGTACCAACTGTGACACACAGAACTGGTAGTCCGAATACCTGGCATCCTTAACAGCCTCACTGCACAGAGGTGACACACCCACCATCCATTAACAAATTCCCAAAATAGCTAGCACTACATGTCACACCCACAGTCGTCTGAGTGAAGTGCCTGTACATATGAGTGACATGCATGCAGGCAATGTGCCTTAGAATGCCTTTATTTTCACATGCTGTGCCAGTGGTCATTCATCGTATTTTCCCATGATTGCCAAGGACCGTCACAATGTGACGTCAACATGAGAAGAAATTGTCAATGATGGCGTTCCTACGGGCTATTCCTGCTGCGGCTGCAGTGGGGTGCGGTCCACCTGCCTCATCTTCCTCATCATTGTCTGGTGCATCTGGCACTGGTAGCATGGGGCATTTCTGCGTACACATATGTTGTGCAACATACAACATGCAACGATCATCTTGCACACGTCTGGGCTGTACAGGAGCCTGTGACGTCCAGGAACCTGAAACGTGACTTCAACACGCCAAATGTGCGTTCCACGATGCCCCTGGTGCGATTGTGGGCCAAATTGTACAGCCTCTGGGCCTATGTGTTCGGGGCTCTGAGGGGTGTCATCATCCAAACGCAGAGTGCATATCCTTGGTCACCTGTGACAGTGCAGAGAGACATGAGTCAAGACTACGTGCTGCATGATGTGTTGGCAGGCTCACTGGTTCATTGGTGTGTGATATGTGTGACTTAGTGATTCCTGTATGACATGAACTGCTTGTTATCCATGAGTGGCATTAATGTGTATTGCGTAGCCTCACTGCTGCTCCTCCCATCCCCCGAGCATAGTCACTAGTGTGCGCAGCGCGGTTGCATCATTTCCACCCCTACGGCACACCATTGTCATGCCTGTCTGCGCATGTCCACAAGCCTGACTATGACACAGTGATGACGCTCACTGAAAGCGGCCGGCCACGTGTGCGTAGGCCTATGGTAAGGATAGGGCTGACACAGATGTAGAGCACCTGCCTGGCTGGATTCGCCATGCAGCTGAGGGTAGACATTTGGTACATGTGGCGCTAATAGGGACACACACAACAGTTGGCATGTGTGATCCCTGACCCAAGCCGGCATGCCCTCCCTCAAGTACCCCTTCGGCCGAGGCCACACTCCAGGAGCATGCCACATAGTTACTTTGTCCAATGCGGGACTGGTGGTGCAGACACCACAACAGAGACACACGGATTAGTCACTTCCTTGGGAAGGCCTAAACTTAACTACACCCAAATTCACATGTTGAGGAGACCCACCCCAGCGCGGTACTGTCGTGTGCCTGTCCACTCCGCTTATGCCCACAGGGAGGTACGACACGGCTTCCTGTCCCACGTCTACCCCACTGCCTGCGGTAACATAGTTGCGCCCGCTGTACACAGCACAATGTAATGTGTTATGGCCCGGGCCCTCATGCATACATAATGATCACACGGACACACTGAGTGAGTTTGTGGAACTGGCTACAGGCACGTGCGCCCGGCCCCTTTTATTGCCAGGGTCACATTTCCAGTAACGCCTGTGCTGGATGGGTGTTGGGTAGTGTAAACCACCCCTCAGGGGATGGGTGGTGCTGGCAACAACCACAACAGTGATCAGACAATCAGCAGTACAAGGTTCAAACAGCAAAGGTCCATGACTTGCGCTGCACAGAGGTAGTGGCCCTGGATGCACTGTGGCCGGCACAGGCACACTGCCAAGGGACGGTGGCTTGCGCTACACTGAGGTACGGCCACGCGAGCTGAGCGGGTCCTCATCGATGTCTAAGGTAAATGTTGCGAAGGGTTGCGGGGGACAGTGGAAGGTGTCCTTCCAGGGCATGAGGCAAAGGACAGAAGCAAGCAGAAACAGGCAAATGGAGGAGGTGAAAGCTACAGAATCCGTTTTACCACCATGTCAGTATCAGCTACTTGATGATGAAGACAACCCCCAGCCCATGGACTCAGACGCCACCAAAGTTCAGCCAGAGAGTGCCCATGAATTCCGGGGCACATCCTTATTGGCACCAGAGCTGAGAGGGGATGCATTCTGCGATGAGGCCTGTAAAATGACATGAACTTAGCCATGAAGAGGGCAAGACTCAGTTCCAATTGTGTGACCTACTCCACTGCAGTGTGTGCCGGAGGCAGCGGGCAGCAGTGGCCCACAGCCACTTGTCGTTGGCTTGCGATGCAGAGAGTCAATGGCACCAGTGCAGTTGTTGGTAGTGTCCCATTGCCTCCGTAATGGAGTGCCTTTTCTCCTCCGGACTGTACAGCATCTTCCTCTTACTCCTCTCCTTGCGTACTGACATGAACACTGCCATGAAGATATCAAGACTCACTCCCAAATGTGTGACCTAGTTGACCGCAGTGTAGGCCAGATGCAGCGGTCAGCGTGGCTCGACATCTGTCCAGCCATCTCCTCCTGGATCCCTAACACACGACGTTGGAATGGCTTGTGGAGCGATTTGTGTCTGATGGAGGTAGTGGCACCAGAGCTGAGCGGGTGTGCAGCCAGCGACGATGCCGCGTCCTGCCTGATACGAACTGCTTTAGATTGGTGTGAAGCCTTCAGGACCGCAGTGTTGGCCGAAGGCCGAAGGCAGCAAGGGCCCACAGAGATGTGTGGTTGGAATGCCATGCACAGAGTTGGTGGCACCACATCGAAGGGAGTGTAGTGTTATAAACTCTGCCATATAATGTGTCCTCAGCCATTGTGTAATCAAGACTCAGTTCCAAAGGTGTGACGTACTAGTCTGCTGTGTTAGCCGGTGGAGTACCTCACTGAGAAAGGAGTACTGCGGGGCTGTGTCACGGAGGCCGTGATGGTCTGAGGAGGCTGCCAAGGTTGGGGGCCACTGGCTTGGAGCTTGCAGCGGCACATGTTGGGCCCTCCGTGACACACGCCGGTGTCGGCAGGTAAGCAGTGATGCCTGTGTGCGCAGGGGCGGGCAGGATGGGTCCAGGGACAAGCGGCCCAGGGTGCAGCAGGCGCACAGGTTTGCAGGCACCGCCACACATGGCGACGGCCTTGTGCAGTGGCGGCTCCTCTATGGGGGCGTTTGGGCACTGCCCCCCTGCTTTCTCACCGTGTGAGAAGGCAGAAACAAATGGTAGTTATTACCGTAATAACTAGCATTTGATTCTGCCTTCTCGCACGGCGAGAAAGCAGAAGTTCTAGGTTGAGAGAGTGGGCGGTGTTACTCGAAGGCAGGGGGGAGTGGCTTGGCCACTGTTGTTAATACTGTCTGGTTGGGCAGCCTGAGGCCGCCCAAACAGACAGTATTAACAACAGTGGCCAAGCCACTCCCCCCTGCCCTCGAGTAACACCTCCCACTCTCCCTGTTCTCTCTGTATGCTGCAGCATACAGAGAGAAAATGACGCGGATGGGGCAGCGGCCACACCAATCAACAACGCGGCGGTTGAGGGGAGGGAGGCTGCCTGCAGCCTTCTTGATTACGTGACGTGCCCTGCAGGAATTCAAAACCAGGACGGAGGGAGTCTGGAGTCTCGGAACGGGAAGGTAAGTTTTAGTTTTACTATTTATAATGCCTCCCCCCCCCCATCCCCTCCACAGCGCGACAACCCCAATTCCACCCCCCCCTCCACCAGCCCGTAATGCCGGCCGTGACTGTAGGCACAGTAGCAAGTCAGAGAGAACCTCGTTCAGCGAGCCAGGCCTGTCTGCAGTGCAGGGCGCGAGCGCTCTCAGACGATGATAGTACAAGCTCTATTCATTTATGTGACATTGTAATATATGCAAATGTTACGTTCTTAAGTAAACTGTGGTGTTTGGACAACCCTTCGCGTCTTTTTCCTACAAGTTGGCATCAGTACAAATTATGGCCCCAAAGCTGGTCCCCACCCTAGACACATAATATTAGAACACTCCTTTAAATCAATTGTAACAACTTTCAGGGCCAGTCTTGGCTTTAATTGCCCCTTCTCTTTTGTTGGCCCCTCTGTAGCGTGGGACGTGTGCCCAGGCCTCTAATGCAAGCAATCCTTAGACTCAAACACTAGACTAGAGCATTCTGGTCATCGTAGTTCTTAATATTGGGTGATGTTTCCCAACGCTTTGGCCTGCCTAGCACAACGGTAAATGATATCAGACTTTATGGGATTAAAACTTTTAAAATGACGGGATGCCACGTCATCACTTTAGGTATGAATATTATTTATGGAATGTGAATCCAGTCTGTCAGATTGTCACCGAGAAAAAACGATCGCGTACGCCAAGAACACATATTCTAGCGCTACGTGGCCACTGCAATGGCATCTCTGCGCTTTGCAAATGGGGAGGATAACATAATATGCAAATAGTCACGTATGCCTACATGGCACCACACAAATAATCACAAATGCATGCATGTACACAAATATACACACATGACACCATGGGCGTGCACACATGCCAGAGTTATATTTCGTTATTAAACTTAATATTTTGATCGTTTTCAATAGTGTATGATCCAGTGCTGCTGCACACAGGCCAGGGAGGGAGCATGCTTGCACGCTGCTGTTCTTTAATGTTCTCGCTGCCACCCCAAGGATCCATGCACTACTATGGGAATAAGTGGCACATGCGAAGACTGGGGGTAGGTAAGAATGTCTTTAAGGAACTGGTGGTGGACGCAGAGAAGAAAAGCCTCTGTAGTTTAGCGTGTTACTTGCTCTGTTGTCGCTGTGTACGCCTCGCTACGTCTGGTCAAGTTTCCTGATTATAAAGAATAAAAGGTTCCCCGCTGACAGAATGTACGTAAGTCAAGTGTTTTATTGAACTCTGAGTTGTGCTGCAGAGAGCCATGTGCCACATCCATAGCCTACTCCTGCCAGCCCAAAATCCGATGGCTACCAAATGTACATAGTTGCTGTATGTGCTTTAGCACCTATAGATAATCCGAGCGATTAACCTACAGAATTTCAGATTCTTGGACTTTCACTTCTCCTTTATAAATATCAGCCTATTCTATAAGTCTCAGTACGTGGATGCATTTGCATGCAAAGTGGTTGTGATGATGACATTGGGTGAGTTGACAATTCTGTGTACAGGTAGGAAACTGCAGATCACAAACAGAAAGCTAGCTGCCTAATGCTATTTGTGCCGGTAATTATTTGTTATCATCCCACTGTGCCTGAGAGAGAGCGAAACAAGGCAGTAATGAGAGCTCCTCTAGAAGACACGCAGAGAAGTATGCTCTACAGCCTTCATTGTGACTGATTCATGGAGCGCAGAGGCATGTGGTGTTAGCATCAGGTACTTTTCAGTCGCAAATTCACACTCCCAAAAACCCCTTCATTGTCCCTGTCACTGATGCCAATAATTTTACGCCTCACCACTTTCAAATGTCACCAGCCACCACTGGCCTTGTGGCATGGTGAGAGGCGCTGCCCTGGCAGGGATATTGGCCATTCCTGAAGAGAACCACGCCCAGGGCTACGTGCTTTTTATTCACACCCCTATGCTAGCCAGCCAACTCCACACACGCTTACAGGGGGGACGTAACAGCTACATTTCTGTGATCTCCCCCACTGGCTGGGGTGCCATGGTTGGGTTCACTGTCCACTACACTACCACCACCAGCAGTGTATGTCGACATGGATATGTCTGTGGTCTGTACACTGCAGTCTGTCCAGCACATCCACGCCACACTTGGCATTGTGTACATTCTCATTCATGGGTCACTTGCCTCCTTCGTATATGCCTAGTTCCCACATCTCCCCACATTCTGCTAATGTGTGGCTGAGGTGCCATTCTGTTGATTGCTTGTGTACATGGCTAGCTCAGGTTCCCACAGTAAGTTGTGCTGTCGTGTATGGTGGGTGTTCATGTTGTTTGGCATGTTGAATGTGAGTTTATGATGTGTGCATTCCCAGAGTTGTGTTTTGCATAATTGTGGATTTGTGGTGTGTGGTGTGTTCATTTGGTACTTACCAACGAGCACAGCATTTCCGTAGGTGACAGCTTCGAAGCGCTGGTTGATGATGGACTATCGGAAGATGTAGGAATCATGCATACTGCCTGGGTAGTTGGCGACGACGTTGGTGAAGAGTCCCCGATGGTCCACTATTGCCTTCACATTGATAGAATGCATGTACATTCTGTTGTGGTAATTATGTGCAGTGTCGGCAGGGGGCACAAGTAGGACATGTGTGAAGTCAATTGCCCCCAAGACGGTCGGGAGGCCAACGATGGCGTAGAAACCTTGCTTGGTATCCAGCTGTTCCTACGCAGTGTGGGAAAGTTTAGGTACTGAGGTACCAAGCTGAGGATGGCATCCAGGACAGGTTTGAGGAACTTTGATAGGGCTGGCTGTGAGACTCCTCCGACTCTGGCGGTTGTTGGTTGGAAGGTACCAGAGGCCAACAGGTGCAGCACAGCCAGCAGCTTTGTCTGAGATGGGATGTTGGTTGTCCGCTGGGTTGGTACCGTCATCCTGTGGGCAATGATGTTCAGGTTGCGGAGGATGGTTGTCATTTTGAGCCTGTAGTGGGCAATGACAGACTCTGGTGTTAAATCAGTGAGGCTGGTTCGTTTCTTAAGGTCCGCAGTCTGTGTCTGCGCTGCCTCTGTGGTGGTTCGGGGGAGGAGGGGTGAGGTGATCCGGGGGAGGGGGGGCCTGGGGGTGCTGTGTGTTGTGGCCTTGTTGGTGCTCCGAACTGCATTATCAGCAGCTCCATGGCATATGTTGTTCTTCTGGTGTGGCTCTAGGCTGGGCTCCCTTTTGTGGTGCAGGCTGTCGTCCTACTTTACACCAGGTCAGAGCAGGTGTAAAATTCCTGCTGCTAACTAACGCGCCTTATCGCATGTTTTGTGATCTTATCGCAGATCTTGCTAGTCGTTTAGAATGTTGTGAAGTGGTGTTTTTGCCGCTTTTTGCACGGGAACGCCTACTCTGCATCTCACTAGCGTTAGTTGCCGGGGTAATCTGTGGTGATATTGTTAGCGGCTGCTATCGCAGGAAAACTGGTGATATGGGCTGTTAGCACCAGCTTGTGAATGGGGCGATAAATTTATCGCCACTTTGGCTGTAATAAAGTGCCGATAACTCGGCGATAAATACTTGAGAATATGCCCCGTAGTTGCTGTCTAGTCAGTGCATCAACATAAGGTTGCATCGCGCATAAATTACATACACCCATTGATCTGAAATGATATATTGAAGATCCACTGGAGGGCAGCACAGGATAGGAAATAATAATTTTAATTGCTCATGTGCTAAATTATCCAATAATAGAGGCAGCAGTTTCCACTAGCAGAGCCTCTCCCCCACCACCCAGACGGAACGTTTACAGAGCATCTCAAACACTTTTTATCTGATTTCTTCCCATGTTAGCTTTTTATGTTTATTTTTCAAAAGGGAAAATGTTCTGACGTGACTATTTCTCTCCATTTTTTGAGGGCATGAACATAGAAATATATAAAACATTTTTACAAAGACGTTAGGCCAGTAAATAGGATCCGTGTGGAAACTTGGAGGTTCTTATATAAATAAAGCAGACATTCTTTCTGCTGTATCGTAATAAAATTGTGTTGGAGTGAGCTAAAATGTTTTATAGCTGCCTCCCTACCACATGAATGAAAACAGGGGGCAATGACAAACTCACTCCGTTTCTCTTTTCAGTCGACATGTTTTGGTGCTCGAACATTGCTCCTACGGATGGATTGAAGTGCCTTCCTCACAACAATAGGTATTTGTTCAAATACTGTGAAACAGTCCCGGTTCTTTGTTTTTTCATAAGATGGTGTAACAGCAGTGGAGATACCCCTGCTTCACAGAACAGGCACACCTTGTGTAGTATATTCCTCTTGTGTCCTCGTGCTGTACTCAGCACGAGGGCACACTTCTTATGTTATGAGTTATGTTCTGATTCTAATGACTCCGTTCTGTTCTAGTACTCTGGTCAACTAAAGTCAGTTGCCCGGAGTCCTGGAGTCGAGCGGCAGCACTTACCTGTGGGTGTCAAGTATTATGCAATAAAGAAGACTTCAAACCACTCATTCTTTCCACGGAGTCTCTTTACAACATTTGGCGAAGAGCGGGTCCCGAACCTCTTCAAGATACCCACCAGGAAGATACTCGGCCAATCCTCAACGCCTGCCGACTCAGTTCCCTACGGACGGCTCACCTTCCTCAAGTAACTTTGAACTTTCTAGCTGTCCCGTCCTCAGCGCCAATTTTGCCTGTTTTCTGCGGATTTCTACACTGCTTCGACTTCTTGCAGGCAGTTCGTCTCGAGGCCGTGAGTACCCCTGCGCAGCCTTTCTGTTTCGTGCTCCACGTACGTCATCGCCACACGCACGTCATCACCCCATGTAGACGTGTGTTCGACGGAGCTCAAATTGACGTTGCCTACGTTGCGTTGTCATCACGCACACGTCGGGCGGCCATTTTATTGGTTGCCTACCTATGCTCTTACACGGAATCGGCTTTGGTGAAATCGGCTTCCTTCAACTGCGCATATTTCATGTCGTTTTGCCTGTATCACATCGGCGTTTAAAACTCCACCACTGGTATTTTCTACTTTTGTTACTATTTTGCTAACATTCATTACATTGACAAAAATTGATTTCTTCATTGACAAAGGTATGATTCCTTCGGTGACAGGCACACCACTGCCTGCACTTCAGTTTCCTTTGTAACTTTTCATTCAATTGTTACATTTATTTAATCCCCATTCATTTTTAGACATATATTATTATTTTAATTATTTACTTTAACATTATTTTTCAATTTTTCAAAAACTGAGGAACCAATTTATTTTAAAATGGCTTCTTCTCAACAGTTTGCTCAACCTCCACCTTTTCTTCAACTTCCTGGCAAACTAACTATACCTTGGCGTCAATGGGTCAGAGCTTTTGCTAATCATATTGTTGCAATTGACGCAGTAAAGTTCTCCCCTGAAAGAAAAGTTGCTATATTATATGGTTGTTTAGGAGTTGCTGCACAGAATGTGTTCGAAAATCTGCGAAGGTCTCCTGTTCCCACTGGTGATGCAGGTGATCATTGGGATGAATATAAAGAAGCTTTGTCTCGCCTAGCAAGGCATTATGGCGAAGAACCAAATGAAATGCTTGAAAGACATAATTTCTTTAAAAGAAGACAACGTGAAGACGAATCCATTGAAGAATATATTGCCCAATTAAGAATTTTAGCATCCACTTGTGATTTTGAATCAAATCCTGACATCTATATCCGGGATCAATTTGTTTTCGCTTGTTGTTCCAAAAAGATTCAACAACGCCTGTTGAGTTGTAAGAAACCTACACTTCAAGAGACCATTGACATTGCAAAGAGCATTGAAAGGTCTATAACAACGTCTAATGCTCTTCAGAAGGACCAACCTCACATTCCTTTTCATTCTTCCTCAAATGATAATTCTAATTCTGTTAATGTTGTTAATGTGAATAGGTCTTTTAAACAATTTCCTAGGAAACCTAACCCCTTTTGTTACAGGTGCGGTTCTAAGTCTCATATCGGTAACAACCCTACTGGTCCTGCACTTGGCAAAAGATGTGTTTTATGCAAAAAAATAGGACATTTTCAGGGTCTATGCAGATCTGTCAAAAAAACAGTCAGACCTTCTGTTAATAACATTGAATGTTCTGAAATTGATGATTGCATAGATGAATTTCAAGATATGGTTGTTTCTATTCAGTGCAATTATATTCACGCTCCAAAATTAGTAAAAGGTCCGTTCTGCTCTGCACTTTTTGGTGACACAGAAATTTTAGTAATGGCAGATTCTGGATCTCCAGTAACCATTTTGAATGATGTAATGTTTCATGAAAAATGGAACAACTCCATTTCTTTAATTGAATCCGACCTCAGTCCTAAGGCATTCGGTGAATTTGACATTATCATGCTTGGCTATTTTAACTATAGGTTAGAGTGCTTTGGGAGATCAATTGTTACAACAATTTATGTTGCGATTAATGGTCGCAATATTGTTGGATGGCAAGATCTCGCCAAAATGGGTCTTTACTTAATGCCTGGTTCTGACAATCCGATAAGAGTAGGTAACCCTCCTGAGGATTACTCTCCTGCTCCACCTTTTGTGTCCGAATGTCTTCTTGTCAATGATCACGAGTCTGATATTAAACAAATTTTGGATAAATTTCCAAAAGTTTTTTCCAATCAGCCAGGTACTGTCAAAGGTTTTCGACATGAGATCAAATTGAAAACATCTGCTCAACCCATAGTTCATAAAGTTCGCCCGGTCCCTATTAGCGCAAGGGATGAACTTAAGTCTGTTCTCACTTCTCTTAAAAATGATGGTATCATTGCATCTTCAGACTCTTCCGAATGGGTTTCGCCCATCGTTATCGTATGCAAAAAGAATGGCGAGGTCAGGCTATGTGCCGACTTACGCACATTAAATAAAAATATTTTGGTTGACTGCCATCTCCTCCCCAAAATTCATGATCTCCTGGCCAATCTGGGTGGTGCAAAATATTTTTCTTTAATTGATTTGCGTTCAGCATACCATCAGGTTCCCCTCACTGAGGCCTCCCAAGATCTTTCCACATTTGTGACCCCATTTGGAGTTTACAAATACTTGAAACTTCCTTTTGGACTAGCTAGTGCAGCTAGTGTTTTTCAAAAAATAATGGATCATCTTTTTCAGTCTATGTCTGGTGTACAGGCCTATCAGGATGATATTTTGGTTTTTTCTCCTGATTGGGAATCTCATTTGTCACATCTGACTTCTGTTTTGAGTAAACTCAATGAATCTGGCATGACAGTCAGAGCTGATAAATGTAAATTTGGCTCTCAATCTTTGGAATACTTAGGTCATACCTTGACTCCTGAAGACATAAAACCCAAGTCCTCTCTTATTGAGGCTATTACTCATGCCTCCCCTCCCAAAGACAAAGATGCACTTCGCTCCTTTCTTGGTTTAGCGGAATATTATGCCCGTTTTGTAAAAGGCTATGCACTAATTGTTGAACCTCTTCGTTCCTTGTTACTCAAAGGTTCAAAATTTGAGTGGTCAGAAGAAATTTATACATCTTTTATTCACATCAAGAACATGATTGTTGGAGCACCTGCATTACATCCTTTTCAAGATTCTGCCAGATGTTTCATAATGGTTGATGCTAGTTTGACTGGCTTAGGTGCTGTCTTAGGACAGTGGGTCTCAGGGAGAGAACACACAATTGCTTTTTCTTCCAGGAGACTTAAGGATTCTGAAACACACTATAGCACGATTGAGCGAGAGTCCTTGGCTTGTGTATGGGCCATTGAAAAATTCAAAAATTATATATGGGGACGTGAATTTGATTTATTCACTGACCACAAGCCTCTCACTCAACTTCTTAATGGTGATGGTCTGGGGAGAGCCTCTTCAAGACTTGTCAGGCTTTTATCAAAATTACATGAGTTTCACTTTAACATCAAACATATATCTGGTGGTAAGAATTTTCGAGCTCACTGTTTATCTCGCATGTCGCTTAATGATTCATCTGATTTCGAAGAAATTGGTGACATCGAGTGTGTAGTCGCCACTCTTGATGCCACAAAGTTGTGTCCATGTATCACAGAAGAGTCTTGGTCCCAAGCATATGAGAATGATCATAATTTAAAATTAGTTGCACAGTATATTTCTAAAGGCTGGCCAGAGAATAGGAAACTGTCTAATGAATTAAAAGCGTTTGCTATGATCTCTTCTGAACTGTCCCTGGTTAACAATTTGATAATGAGACATGATGTTTTTGTTCCTCCCTCAGATATCAGGCTTGATATCATTAAATTCGCACATAAAGGCCATCTAGGCATTACAAAAACATCTCAACTTATGAAATCCCATTATTGGTGGCCTTCCATTGAGTCTCAGGTAAGGTTTTTTATAGATTCTTGCAATGAATGCTTACTTTCGGATAAGAAATGGAAACTCATGAATACCCCTCTTCATCCCGTTCCTTTTCCAGATAAACCATGGGAAAAGGTCGGTTTAGATTTTTCCGGCCCATTTGATGTCCTTTCTCACGAGATGAAATATGTCATTGTACTAATTGACTATCACTCGAAGTGGGTGTATCACATGTTTTGTGACTCTCCAACTTCTGCCAATGCCATTAAATTTTTAAAGAAACTGTTTATTATTGAAGGCCGTCCATCTGTTGTACTTACTGATAATGGTTCCCATTTCATATCCGAAAAATTTACTTCATTTTTACTTGAACATGATGTTGTTCATTTTAAAGTGGCTCTTTACTCGCCCACTTCAAACGGCTTGGTTGAGCGAGCTAATAGACTTCTCAAAGACGCTGTTCAAACAGCTATTTCTTCTCACAATGACGTCAAGGATTTTCTTGAGGATAAGTTTTGGTCATATAATATCTCTCCTCATAGTACCACTGGTATGTCTCCTTTTTCATTGTTAAGGAATAGGAATGTTCATACTAAGTTATGCCCCAAGTGGTTATCTCAGAAGAATGTCAAGACTAAAGTTAATGAATGTCGTGACGATCATTTGTCTAATAGAGTTTTAAAAAAACAGAGTGTCATGAAGGACAAACATGATTTGGGTAAATGTTTCAGTTCAGTTGAGTTAAAGATCGGTGATTGGGTTCTTATTAAAAACCCGAAAAGAGTTTCTAAAGGTCTCTCCAAATTCTCTACTCCAGTTCAAGTAACTTCTGTTAGTAAAGCTTCTGCTTTACTTGGTAGTAGAGGATGGTGGAATAAGAGAGCTTTAGTTCACTTGACCAATTCTCAAGCACGCGCTTTGTTAAACTTGACTAGTGAACAATTTGATCAGTGTGACTGGTCTTTTTGGTTAGATGTACCTATTTCTAGCAATCCTTCCTCTTTGTGTTCTTTTTCTGATCAAACAGATCCACTGACAGGTTCTTCTCCTCCCTCCATTGCTTCTGAAGTTGGTGGGGAGGTTCTTCATCAAACTTCTGGTTCATCTGTTCGATGTAGGAAGTTACCTGTCAGGTTTAATGATTATGTTTTAGGTTGAAATGTACTTGTTTTTCTTTTTGTTGCTTTCATTTATTCTTTTGGTCTCACTTTTGAAATATTGTGAAGAGGGAGAAGTTGTAGTATATTCCTCTTGTGTCCTCGTGCTGTACTCAGCACGAGGGCACACTTCTTATGTTATGATTTATGTTCTGATTCTAATGGCTCCGTTCTGTTCTAGTACTCTGGTCAACTAAAGTCAGTTGCCCGGAGTCCTGGAGTCGAGCGGCAGCACTTACCTGTGAGTGTCAAGTATTATGCAATAAAGAAGACTTCAAACCACTCATTCTTTCCACGGAGTCTCTTTACAACACCTTGGGCACAAATAGTGCAAGCTTACACGCTTCAGAGGAGAGCTATTGGTAGGGCAGCACAAGCTTTATTTCTTCACAGAACAGGCACATCAGAAAGATGGTGTTTGTAAAGTGCTTCACTGGTGAAATGCGAGGCCTTTGGGCTGTGTGTGGGAGGGAGCTCTGAGAGCGGCCACCTGACTCTGCGAGCCCTGAACGTCTGCAAGATGGTGGATACCGAACAAACCCTGCACCTGGCGTGCATGTCTAGAATGCTGCTCTAGCGCCACGGCCAACAGCGGCCGCACAGCGCCTCCCCCAGACCCCGGCCTCTCAGCGCTCCTTCCAGAACTTTCCCAACTCCAGTGCCGCAGAGGATGAAAAGCCGCATCGATTTGCGGCGCCAGTCAGCACTTCTATCCTTCAATGCAATTTCATGGCCAGTCCCTTCTGGGTTTTCCGAGTCAATCTATGCACTGCAACAAGCGGCAGACACCGCTGCGCGGTAGAGCTGCGGAGCAACAGACACCCTGAAGTGGCACTAACGGTTGGCAGAGGTGCAGCCTACCCCGAGTGCCATGAGCAGGTTAGTCTCTTCCCCATTTACTCACACACGGAGGGCCTGGGAGACGACGATCTACGAGACAGCCGCCTGACCCTAAGATGGTGGCGAAATAGCGGGAAACACTGTGATGTGCCTCACATTCTGTGCAGAGCCTCGGAAGCCACCCTCAACCAGAGAATAGCTGTCCCCCTGGGTGTAGTGACTTTTGTGTATTCTGGATCAACTCAGGGCTGCTTTCTCTCCTCCAAGACGTGCCTTGCTTTGCCTGACTCCAACATGGCGTCCTGAACCCACCATTCAGTGGAAGTTTGCTATCACCCTGTGGGGAATTCACATGCTTGCTATTCACTATTTCTCATCTGGAGCCTAGACCTACCCTGAACCTGCACTATCGACTCGCTCACCGTGCCGGACCTTGCCCTTATGCCTCCAAAGAAAACTGCAAACAAGGTTTCTCGCTTTTTTGCTGCACCTGAAAAGACTCTTCCTCCAGCAGAGACAGTCCGCCCACAGAACATGTCTCTTACAAGAGAGGAGCTGGTGGCTACCCAACGGAACTTTAAGACAGCATTATTCCAGGAACTCAAATAGAAACTTACGATCCTCCATGGATCAATTGAAAGCTGAACTTATGGAACAAATGACGACTCTGCGTCATGGTGTGGACGCCGTAGGCACCAGGGTGATTGAGGTGGAGGAGCAGAACCAAGACAGTTTCCCCCTTGACGATCCTCAAATGTTTCTTCCATTTTCTGATTTGCCTTTTCTCCATACCCTTGTATCCCTCCCACCCTCCCTTGGTGCTGTGACTGCACCCCCCCCCCCTCCGACCCCACTTAATGGAACTCTGCTTTTTTTTTTTTCTCTTGGTCTTAACCTGAGAAAATCTACTATGTGTACATATGTATATAGAGATAACTCTAATCACTAGTATATGCAGTAGACCTTTGTACTCTCTACCATTCCTAAGTGACTCTTAGAGTATATCCATTCGTATTAAGCATGGGCGAATTTTGCGAAAACGGCTCGTCGCAAATCCGGGGGCACCGACGGAGAGAGCGGGGCCTCATACTCCCGAGCGGTCGCCGGGTGAGGTGAGGTCTTCACCCACACAAAGCTGGGAAGAAGACGTTTGCTCTCCCTCCAGTGGACACTTAAGTATCTAAGTTCCTGGTAGACAATTAACGTTTTTGTAGTACATTATTAGTACTTTTCTCTTTAATGCAGTTGCAGTAGCCACTTTATGTTTAAGGTCCTGAAGAAAGCCG
This sequence comes from Lissotriton vulgaris, assembly GCF_964263255.1. NCBI lineage: Eukaryota > Metazoa > Chordata > Amphibia > Caudata > Salamandridae > Lissotriton > Lissotriton vulgaris. The sequence continues at coordinate 1,941,717,613 of NC_141693.1, forward strand.
GGGCAATTCCCCCTTTGGCTGAAACATGTCGACCGTTCTGCACTGCGCCACTGGGTAGTCATACTACTTGGCGTGTTTTTAATCCTTGACACATGGACTTTTTTCTAAACGTCCCAATAAGTTTGTGTAGTCAATTTTATCTATCACTGTCACTCTAGCACTGCACCTTTCTATTTAAACATCACTTCAGGATGTACATTATAATTACATTACTGTTATTCATACCTATGCTGGCACTATATGGTCGGAAGGTATGATTAGTCAAGTCCCACATGACGTAAAATCCACCACAGGGGTGGTCTGATGGGATTTGATATAGCTTTTGTCTTCTACTTGTTGTCAATCTGTTCTCAATGTACTCCGTTTACAACAACATCTATTCACACAGGCACGATATAAGTACACAGTCACCGGTAGAGTCATACACCGTCTTTAGACCTGGTCTGCTCTGTTATGTGTATTGTAATCTTGATAATAGGGGTATGAGCAGACAGGTCGTTAAATATTCCCCTCGACCCTCCACACACATTTTTGTTTTCATAGTATTGATTGTCAACCCCAGACTGAACCTGTGAGAAAATGCCTCTTTTTGTGTGGTCACCCCCTTTTTGCTGCAGAATTGTTTGCTCATTTTTAGTCTCTTAACACTGGGACACTGTTGTCCAGTACCCAATGTATGTGCTGTAACCTTTAAAACATGTACACATTTTCTAATCCCTTATTGGTGCATTAAACTCCCATATACGGTCATAGTATGATGTAGAAACTGCAAGTACGGCATAGAAATGTAAATGTCACCCGTGGACAGCAGCACGTTTTGTGCCATCCACTAGTGTGACAAGGGAAACATGGCTTCATGCCTTCCATCGTAGTCCTGAGGGTACCACAAATTTGCAGATTGAGATGCAAGGGCGCTCTTTTTCTTATTTTGGAATGGACTATAAACTTACCTTTAGGAAATCCCTGAAAACCTGGCTGTTTGCATATTATTGTCTCCTGGCTGGGAATTACCTGGTAGCTGTTGTTTTCAGATTTGTGTTGATTGCAAGCTAGTCCTTGGACGCCTTTGGGTAGTTAGGTTCAGTCAAAGTTTTCAGTATTTTAAAGCTGAGCTCAACCGCTGGTAGCTATGGCACAGAGCAGACAGGCTTAATTTAGCAAAAATCTGTAAAGCATTTAGAAGTATCAAGACAGTTAAAAAGTCAGAAACACAACACTGTAGAAATCCCACACCAATTTATAAAATCATGAACAATGAATAAGCAAACTGATGCCAAAACATCTAAGAACCAATAAGAGGAACTGGAGATATGAATTTTAAAGATTTAGTTAGGTATTGCGCCAAAAAGCACACAGCACCAATTGTAGTCAATGGTAATGGAAGGCATGATTTGAGGGCGACCACGATGGTCCATGGATCAGATACACCAAGTAGATTGGCCTAGTTAAGCCCTGGAGGTAGGTAAATTTGAAGAAGCTCCTAAATCGCAGTCCGAAAAGAGACTTTGTCGTTTGTATGAAGAAAAACTTTTCTCCGAGTGGGACAAACCTGAAATTCAGTTTGGTAGTCAGTCCCTTGAAGCTCTGGATCAAGCGTTTTGAAAAAGTTCCCAAATTTCTTTTGGTGCCCACACAACCACGAAGTTCACTTCTAATGCATCCAAGAGGGGTGTAAACAGAGGGTCAAATTCCGCAGCCTGCATAATTTATTTAGCTCGGAGGAGTCATCTCTGCCCATTCAGGTCAGCCTGTAGTGTGCTCCAGTGACTAAATTCACACCTCAATGACAACTCATCCAAGGCTGAGCACTGGCTTTTAGCAGCTAATGCAAATTAGCCTCCTGAAAGCGCAGGCAGGTAAAGGGTTACTTCTTAAAAGTTACTTTCCCTTAATGTTTATTAAAAATCCCACTTCACCATTGAAATGGATTTTTAATAACTTTTAAAAACAGGGGCTTATTTATTTTTCTAGCTGGTCCCTTTCCCGAGGTAGCAATATCAGTATTTTAGCCTGTATTCTGGTTTCTACATAGGACAGCAAGGCCTGCCACTGTGAAAATAGCTTTTAGGGTATGGTCACTCTAGAGACATGTTCTACATGCCCCACTTTTAAATATGGTGCGCTATACCTTATGGGCTAAAAGGCCTACATGGCATGTGATGAGTCCTCCTCAGGCTCTTCACTGATAATTTCAGGTGCCGCCTCTCCCTCTCTTGTGGTCAAGGATGATCACCACCTCCTCATGGCACTCGCTCCTATTTGAAGGGCCAGAATCTTACAGGCACATTCACCTGGAAACTGAGTGTGTTTCAAGACCCTCTCTTCTATGCGTATATCGTCTTCCTCCCATCTAGATTTTGCTGCCACCAGTGCCACAGCAGCATCCCCATCCACGAAGGGCTGCACATGAAACCTGTCTCACCCTGGATGGGGACAATCAACTGGCTGAGATGAAAAATGGTTCCTTGACTTACCCCTGGTCCTTTCCTCCTCTCCTTCTCAGAAGAAGAATCAGTTTCCAGAGACATTCACTTGGATGACCTCTCCCCATTTATGTTTAAGACAAAATGTAACACTACTAGAAAGCACCTAAAATTTGCTTCTGGGGTAGTGTTAGTGAGAATATGTGAAAAGAGAGGGAATTTGCAGAGGAGCTCGAGCAATCTTGGAGAGAGCAGACAGCTGGCTGCTCATTATGGACCGTGAGGTGTGCCACGATGCTTTGAGTGCATGATGGACCTTGGAGTGTGCGGAGGAGCTAGGAGTGCACATTGGACCTGGGAGGGTGCAGGTTTGCTGGGAGTGCATGATGGACATTGGAGTTTGCAGAGGAGCCAGGAGTGCACAATGGACCTTGAAGTGTGCTGCGGAGCTGGGAGTGCACAATGGAGCTTGGAGTGTGCAATAGAGCTGGCAGTGTGTTCGAAATGGGATCCCTGGCTGGCCAGGGCTTGCGCCAAAGTCAGTCAGAGACCACCACTCCTAAGTCAGGGCAAGGGAGTTACACGCCAAGATAACCCCTGCTCACCCTCTAGGTAACGTGGCGCGAGCAGCAAGGCTAAACTTGGAGGCTTTGTGAGTTAAGTATTTGCGCACGCACCCCAGCGACAACACCCCAGGCCCACCACAAAGGAAACTCCACACAAGGTTATATAAAAAAATAGCCTTTGTAATACACCAAAACACATTAGATAAAACACACACTTTACAATGTGCCAACAGGCACAGGCAGAATTTACAGGGGATTATGTACAGGACAGGGCCACATGGACCAATGTCAGGAATCAGCACTTTTAGAACTTAGCACTTGGTAGAATTAGCACTTAGAACATAGAGTATAAAATTACTGTAGCACAAAATATAAAAATAGAGCACACAACCAGTAACTACTGGTAAACGTTAAGTACCACCTACGCAACCCTAACCACCTTAGGAACAGGGCACGCAGGGAACCAGGACCTCACTAGCACCACCTGTACTAGCAAGAACAACCACCTAAGTATCACAATTCCTGTAGGGGTATAAGCACTTTACTCATGATGCATCACAACACTTTCAGAGGTGCAGAACACAGGGTGCGCAAAACATACGACACGCAGTACATTTCCTAACACCCAAAAGCAATAGGACATAGATCATAACCGCATCTAAACCACAGTTAGCGCAGGAATTATAATAGCACATGATTGACTTTAAAGTCCAGGTTGCTCCACTGCGCCAACACCTAAACGTAGCAGCTGCCCACTACTTGCTGGGCAGCTGAGGGACAGAACAGGGGGCCTAAACGCTGCAGCTGGCACAAAGTGCTGCGCAGCTGGGGAAGGCCAGGGTACGGATGAACATGTCCCAAGAAAGTAAAACCTAAACGTAGCAGCTGCCCACTACTTGCTGGGCAGCTGGGAAGGAAATTGCGCCAGGGGCTCTCACTAGCCCCTCAGGATCCAAAAACTGTGCACACTGGGAGCCTTCTAGGCTCTAGGGACCATGCTGCTGCACACATCACGTGGGAGCCATCGCGGGCTCCGTACAAAACCAATGCCCCACGGTGGAGCCCTCTAGCTCGGGGGGCGTGGGGAGCGGCCCGCTGCCAACTGGGGCCGCTCTACCCTTCAAAAATGCCTTAGGAAAGTAGGAGCCTCCTTCATTGTAGTCCCGCTCGGGGGACTCGAACTCGCAAAGCGCCCCAGGAGCCTCTCTGGCTCTAAATACAAAATGCCCCCTAAACGTAGGAGCGGCCCGCTGACATCTGGGGCCGCTCTGGACAGGGCAATGGGCACCACTCGGGTGCCTGAGGGACCCCCACCGGGGCCCCTTCACGTGGATTCGCCCTTCACTAGGGCCGGCCCGCCACTGCGGGCCCGTGGTGCATACATAGCCTCCCCCCCGCTCCAGCCGTCCCAGCTTACCGGCTCTCGGCGGGGGAAGGCTTCTTCTTGGGGCGGCGGCTGTTCCTCTTCCGGTCGGGCAGCCAATCGCAGCACAGCAGCGAGCGGGACTTCCTTCGTAAACAGGAAGTCCCGCCCAACGCCAGGCGCCCATCCGCCTGACTTCCTTTTTGCGGCGCGAGGGCCGCGGCGGTGACACGAAGGGTAATACCGAGGGGTGGGCACCCTCGGTAAGCATTTAAAATACACAAGCGAGGTGGGCACTCGCTAAGGACCATATAAACGGGATGGGCACCCGTAATTGAGTATAATGAAAATCGGGCACCATGCAGGGTAGGCTCCTGCGAATCTCGGCTCACAAGCCAATTAAGATACAGCGCTCCCCAGGCGCTAGTGAAAGATGAAGCGCTCCCAAGCGCTAGGTACACGAAGAGCGCTCTCAATTGCTAGAGGTCAAAGGAAAGCGCTCCCGGGCGCTAGGGCAACAGAAAGCAGCAAAGGCCTTCAGGGGTCCAGGGGCTGCAGTAATCCAGGGGCTGGGCAGGGCCCAAGGAGGGCAAGCCTTCCCCTGGGCCCCAGCAGCAGCATGCACCTGGCAGATTCAAGTGTCAGAACAAGAACATCTTCATGGGGTCACAGCCCCTCTTTTATACACCTTTTCCCTTTGTCTTCAGGTGCAGGGTGGGGGGAGAACCAGTCGCAGCTGGTTTTGGATCACTGTGTTTACCTCAGCCACCCTTTCCATTCACCAGGCAGGCTAGGGTCATTAGTCGCACCACAGGGGGCAGAGCCAGCATTGTTTGGGAAAAACCCAGCCTCATTCAGGACCCAGGTGCACTCCTCCCCTCACATCAGCATGCTCATCTCTCCATTTACCACCGGGGCAGACCCACACAGACTCTTGGAGCCTGGCATCCCAGCCTGCTCCAGCCAATCACACGCCAGCCTTTTTACAGCACACACACAGCTATGTCTAGAAGTGGCACTTCCACACTAGTCACATACACGCCGCATACATCATTTCGCAGCATTCAATCACATGAGCCGCACATACCAGACTCGAGCCTGTACACCCCACGCATCAGGAACTACCAGGGACACATACATTCCCCATGCATTCCTATGGGAGAGCAGGCCATTCTCACACACGCACTCAGAGAGCGCTCGCACTTTACACTGCGCCACAGTGCTAAAGTGCACAAACACCAGAAATCACTACTACTGGGTCACTAGTACAAAGCAAAAAGTTTAGGGGTGAACCTGCCAGAAGGGCCAAGTCCAACACAGTGTATGATGGGCCTTGAAGGGTGCAGAGGAGCTGGAAGTGTGTGATGGGCCTTGGAGTGTGCATAGGAGTTGGGAGTTCATGATGGGCCTTGGAGTGTGCATAGGAGCTGGGAGTGCATGATGGGTCTTGGAATGTGCATAGGAGCTGGAAGTGCGCGATGGGCCTTGGAGTGTGCATAGGAGCTGGGAGTTCATGATGGGCCTTGGAATGTGCATAGGAGCTGGGAGTGCATGATGGGCCTTGGAATGTGCACAGGAGCTGGAAGTGCGTGATGGGCCTTGGAGTGTGCATAGGAGCTGGGAGTTCATGATGGGCCTTGGAATGTGCATAGGAGCCGGGAGTGCATGATGGGCCTTGGAATGTGCATAGGAGCTGGAAGTGCGCGATGGGCCTTGGAGTGTGCATAGGAGCTGGGAGTTCATGATGGGCCTTGGAATGTGCATAGGAGCTGGGAGTGCATGATGGGCCTTGGAATGTGCACAGGAGCTGGAAGTGCGTGATGGGCCTTGGAGTGTGCATAGGAGCTGGGAGTTCATGATGGGCCTTGGAATGTGCATAGGAGCCGGGAGTGCATGATGGGCCTTGGAATGTGCATAGGATCTGGGCGTGCATGATGGGCCTTGGAGTGTGCATAGAAGCTGGGAGTTCATGTTCGACCTTGGGGTGTGGAGAGAGATGAGAGTGCTCGATGGACTCTAGAATGTGCAGTGGAGCTGGGAGTGCACGATGGACCTGAACGGATGCAGAGGATCATGAGAGACCTTGGAAGGTGCAGAGGAACTGAGCATGGATGATGGACCATAAGAGTGTGTGGAGGAGCTGGGAGTGCACGATGGACCTCAGAGTGTACACAGGGGCAGGAACTGCACGATGGAACTTGGCATGTGTGGAGGAGCTAGTGTGCAAAATAAACTTTGGAGTGTGCATAGGACCTGAGAGTGCATGATTGAAATGGGAGTATGTGGAGGTGCTGGACGTGCACGATGTACCTTGGAGTGTGCAGAGGAGCTGGGAGTGCACGATGGACCTTGGAGTGTGCAGAGGAGCTGGGAGTGCACAATGGACCTTGGAGTGTGCAGAGGAGCTGGGAGTGAGTAGTCAGTGGATACAGGCTCCTAATTGGCACATACTGTGGTGCTAGTTTCTACATAAAATTCTGCCCTTTGCCAGAGCACAACTTATGAATAGTGCCGAAAATGATAAACTTGGTTCCTAAGTCAGCTGGGGCTAGTCAAAAGTTTAAGACCAGCTTTTATGATGTTGGGAGATTGCGTAGTGAGGCACCTTCTGGCTTCCTGATTTGGAAGCCTTAGCGGTTTGACAATTCACTTCTTTGGGAATCCTTCAAATGGAGTTTACCCACCGATGGTCAGTTTGGACGTACGCAAGTTAGGGAAAGTGGAGATTCAGGGAATGAAGAAGAGCTCGGGTTCCAGTACACCCACTGTGATCCTTGCTCTCAATAGAGAGGCGATAGATAAACCACAAGGGGGCACTGTCACCCCCCTTTGCAAGCAACAAGCAGGTGAGGACAGCCACTCTTGAACACAAACCTGGGTGTCCTATGTCTGTCCAGCTCTGCACAACAATGAAGGGTTCCTGAACCTCAGAGATCCCATCTTGGTCTTGGAAGGTTGGAAGGCATCTCCCCAACGCTCACTCATTGAGCCAGGCCTCCAGGTTTTTGTGTAGACATTTATCTGATGCTCAAAGACAATGGGCCTCATTTATGAAAAGTGACGCATCGCTGCGTGAAAACAGCGATGCGTCACTTTTCATTGCGCCCTCCTTGCGACACCAATGATGCCTCATATTTACAGTAGGACGCATCATGTTGCAAGGAGTTACAGATACGTCAGTATTTCTGACGTATCTGTAGGCGCAAAAGTGATGCACTGCTGGAGTGTGTCACAAAAGTGACACAACTCCAGCAATGTCTCCTTTCACATGGGGCAAGCCCCATGTGAAAGGGCCTGCATCCGTCTTACGCCTGCTGTGAGGCAGGCGTAAGATTTTGACGCATTTGAGTCCTAGAAGTGGCGCAGTGAAATCTCATAGATTTCACTGCGTCACTTCCATGACCCTTTCTTGCATCAATACGCCCCCCTTGCATACATTATACCTGGCGCAGGTATAATGTGGCATAGGGGTTTACAAAGTGACGCATCTACCTAGAAGCCCAAAATTTGTAAATATGGCGCAACAAGGCGCATTTTTTACACCACTGGGGCGTCACAAAAAGTGACGCACCGGCGGTGTAAAAGTGACGCACAGCCTCATAAATGAGGCCCAATGTGAGCAAGACATCCATAACAGGCTGGTACCAATGAAGGAACCAATGGAGGACCAAGCCCTGCCTCTCAGCTTCTGACCCCTGCATGACCATCCAGGTGCTTGTACCCTAAAACAAGAACAGTAAATGTCCTTCCTGCTGATAATCAAGGTAGTCCCTGTTCCATTCTGAATGATATATTCAATGCAGCCAATCTCAGCCACCATAGGACACTGGCTGTCCCCATATCATGTATTTAACTAAAATGTCCCGTCTGAGAAACCGATTCTCCACATCTACTCACCCAAACCACTGCGAGGCTTAACATCCAAAAACGGGAAAAGGAAAGAACCAGGAAATGGGGTGTCTTGAGAGGTGCGCCAGAAACGGGCTCACTCTGGTGCTAAGAATCTTCCATTTCCAAACTCACCTACACTTGGGCGTCCCACCCTGCTTAACCTCGTCTTCACCTTCAACAAACTTCAGTGGGATCACTCGTCCCTAAAACCTTCTTCGCCCTCCAAGAAATCTTCATTGGCTGCAATGGGTTCACGCTCAAAACGGCTCATTCTCATCGACCTAGACAGACCCTCCCAGATATTGAAGTATAGATTTGCAAATTTTGCGGCACAAAAGCACTGAGTTATTTTGGTTTTCAATGCATAAACATGGCAGCAAAGCACCTGTACCCCATCAACACACAAAAACATATTGGGGCTTATTTATGAGCCCTTGCGTCACTTTTGCGCCGCCGGTGTGTCAATTTTTGTGCCGCACCAGCAGAGTAAAAAATGTGCCTTGTTGCACCATATTTAGAAAGTGACGCATCTAGGTAGATGCGCCACTTTGTAAACCCCTGCGCCACATTATACCTGCACCAGGTATAATGTATGCAAGGGGGGCGTTTTGATGCAAGAAAGGGTCATGGAAGTGACGCAGTAAAATGTATAAGATTTCACTGCGCCATTTCTTGGCCGCTAATGCGTCAAAATCTAACGCCTGCCTCATGGCAGGCGCAAGACTGACGCAGGCACTAACAACATGGGACTTGCCCATGTGAAAGTACACATTGCTGGAGTTGCGTCACTTTTGTGACATACTCCAGCAATGCGCCACTTTTGCGCCTACATATACGTCAGAAATACTGACGTATCTGTAACTCCTTGCGACATGATGGGTCATACTGCAAATATGACGCATCGTTAGTGTCGCAGGGAGAGGGCAGTGAAAAGTGACGCATCGCTGTTTTCACGCAGCGATGCGTCGCTTTTCATAAATGAGGCTCTTTGAATGCAAACATTGGCCAGCATTGCAAAGCCTGTAGTTCTGGGTTGTACTGAGTCCTGTCTAAAACAATAAAAATAAACTGCTGCAGATAAAAATAAAAAGGACCGCTTTGTGTACACAATTCATCTAAGTTAAATAATTTTATGTGTGATGTTTCTGACAACTTCTGCGATATAAAATTATCATCCAATTTTGCAATGCAAGCACTTCATAGAAAGCACAATGATATATTAAAGAACCAATTGCAGGAAGTGGCAAGGGAAATACTCCTGAGTGGAGCCAAAGTCCTTATGTTTTTTTGCAGTCAACTCAGGTGTTAAAAAAAACCCCAAAAAACACTCAAAGCATAAGTGCCCAGCCTCCAGCGGGTAAAATGATAAAAGGTGCTTTAAGCTAACGGCGAGATTCATTAAGCAGTTTACCTGGTTTAAGTTTTAGCCTCCAGCGAGGTCGGCATAGGGCCTCAGCACAGCTGCGATGTGGCATTAAGATTTGGGTCCATGGATTTACCTGGCCTGCAGCAGGAGGCCCTGTCTTTATGAGAGTCAAGGCTGTTGCAGGACGGAAAACAAACCGGAGACCCTACCTGATGAATTCAGCGCCATGAGGCGCTGAGTGTGTTCACGAGGAGCTGTTTCTAAGAGGTGTCACAATGTTTTAGAGCATCTCGCCGGTATACCGTGGCAACGGGCATAGCCTCTTCCATCCACATAGTCCTAGTTTGTACCTTTAATGACGTGTTAATCCCAGTGTTTTATCCTCGTGCCCGATCTCGCATCTACTGGTGGAAGTTCAATCATCATACCCCTTCTTGTGCTGGTTCAGCCACTAGGCTTCTACCAAGTGTGCTGGATCTAGCATCTTACCTCTGCTTGTGCTTACCATTGTAGGTTACCGCTTCCTGCACTGGTTACAGAATCTTACATTTACTACCATAAAGCCTGAGGGTTACATTGCCAGGACATCTAATTTTAGCTGTACAGCTTCCAAGGAGGATTAGCATCTTACCTCTCTCGTGTGCCAGGAGATCATACGTCTCCTTTGCAGTGTGCCAGATACTGGGGCGAGGTAGAGTCAGCAGGGGACAGGCAGAGGCCATTGGGACAAAAGTGAAAATGTACTTAAAAGCCCACAGGTTACAGAAGAGCAAGGCAGGCACTGAACTAAAAGAGACCCAGCAGAAGGCAAAGGGGGATCTGTCCCACATCCTATACGAGTGCCCCAAGGTTATGACATTCTGGCACAAAGTATACGACTTCATAGACACACTCTTGGGGAGCAACACAAAACGCAGGCTCCCCGGCCTAGCCGCTGCCTTCATGGCCACAGAGCTCGACTCCAAAGAAGACCGAGACCTAGTTGACCTCTTGCTAACAGCAGCTGCCAAAACTATCTTAGCAAACTGGAAAAACACTGGCAGAGCCACGTTCAAGCGATGGTTCAACTGGGTAATCTTTCTGAGCGGGTCCGATAACATCACCGCAAATCACCACCCAGCGAATCACACCGCCAGAGGGGGAATGTGGGCAGCCCTAGACATCCACCTGGAATGATAATACCCCCCCTCCTTTTTCTCCTTCTTTCTCTTTCTTTCTCCACAGTCAAGCAGCGTCTATAATACTGCCAAGAATTTTCTTTTGACATTGCATTGTATTATACTGTAAATTTATTTTCAATAAAATACTTTGAAATAAAAAAAAAAAGAGACCCAGCAAATCTGTGCCATACTGCTGGCTAAAACGACAGACACCGGGCAAGTGTCCGTTCACCACATCCAACTCTCATCTTAACTCTGAAACATCTTTTCATACTAGTAATGGAACCTGGAAATTGTTTAGGAAGAAATTCTAGGGTCTCTGAAATCTATAAAAAAGCATTAGCATAGCCAATAGGTCTCACTTTTGGGACCTTATAAGTATTTACTTATGCAACACAATATCCTTGGTGCAACAACATCAACTGTTGCATGGCTAATCACTTATAAGGTCCCAAAGGTGAGACCTATTGGCTATGCCAATGCTTGTTATTCTTGGCGTGTAGTTGTCCAACGAAATATTGGAAAGCATTGATTGCACGGCTCTTTTCTTTCCAGACTCATCCACACTATCATTCTCTCGAGCAGAACAATATGGGTATAGACAGAAACCTACTGCCACGGTTCTCCATCTTAGGAGCGAAGGGGGGAAGTAAATGAGCAGTGTTGCCCTCTTCCTGTGTCATCAATTTCCACCATGCATGTCCTCTGCAGTAGACGAGTACGTAACAAAAGCTTGGGGCATATTCTCAAGGAGCTATCGCAGAGTTAACGGCACTTCATCGCAGCCAAAGTCACAATAAAGATATCACCCCTTTCACAAGCTGGTGCTAACAGCCCATAGCACCAGTTTACCCACGATAGCAGCCGCAAAAATCATCGCCACAGACGACTCCGGCAACTATCCTTAATGAGATGCAGAGTAGGCGTTCCCAAGCAAAAAGCAGCAACAGCACCACTTTGCAACATTCTCAATGACCAGCCAGATCGGCGATATGACCACTAAACATGCTATAAGGCGCGTTAGCAGCAGGAAACTAACACCTGCCCTGACCTGGTGCAAAGTCGGACCACAGCCTGCACCACAAAAAGGAGCCCAGCCCACAGCCACACCTGAAGGGCAACAGATGCCATGGAGCCACCATCATGCAGCTCGGAGCCCCAACAGGACCACAACACCAACCGCCACCACCCCCGGACCAACACTGAGGCAGCGCAGACAAACACAGCGACCCTAGGAAATGCACCAACCTCAATCAATCAATCAATCAATCAATCAATCAATCAATCAATCAAGGCATTTATAGAGCGCACTACTTACCCGGAGGGTCTCAAGGCGCTCACAGCCCCAACTCCAGAGAATGTCATTTCACACTACAGGCCCAAAGGGACAATGCACCTCAGCATCATGACCCCCATTTGCCACCGGCTGACGCTACAAACACAGCGGACAACCAACATCCCTCATAAGACAAAGCTGCTTGGTGTGATTCACCTGTTGGCCTCTGGGTCCCTCCAACCAACAACCGCCCGAGTCGGCCGAGTCACACAACCAGGCCAGTCTAAGTCCCTCACAACAGTCAAGGATGACACCATCAGCTTGGTATCCCAGTACCAATACTTACCCCACACTGCGCAGGAACAGCTGGAGACCAAGTAAGGCGTGCATGCCATAGCTGGCTTCCTGCACATGTCATGAGGCAATTGCCTCCACACATGTCCCACTTGTGCCCCCTGGCAACACTGCACACATTAAGCGCAACAGAAGATGCACGTATCCCACCAACGTACATGCACTAGTGGACCACCAGGGAATCTCCGCCAACGTTGCCTCCAACCACCCAGGCAGTGTGCATGATGAATACACCTCCGACAGTCCATAATCAACCTGCTCAACCAGAATGGCACCACGGAAATGCATAGCTCATTGGCCAATACCAAATCCACACACCACACACCTCAACCCCACAATCATTGCAACTCACAACACAGGAAATGCACACGTCACAAGCTCACATACAACATGCACATTCACCAGACACCACTGCACAACTCACTGTGGGAACGTGGCCCATCAACGGCATGCCACCTCAGCCACACAATACCAGAAGGTTGGAAGAGGTGGGAAACAGGCATGTGCGAAGAAGGCAAGTGACTGATGAAGAAGAATGTGCACAATGTCAAGTGTGGCGTGGATGTGAGGGTCAAACCGCAGTATGCAGACCACAGACAGATCCATGTCGAAATATACTACTGGTGTCTGGGGTGTACTGGACAGTGGACACAACCAGGTCACCCAAGCCAGTGGGAAAGAACCCAAAAATGTAGCTTGTTACGCCCCCCGTAAGCGTGAGCGTAGGGGGCTGGAGCGGTGTACGCCAGGCCAGCGTAGGGGTGTGAATAAAGGGCACATCACTCTGGCACGTCACTCTGGGCGTGATCCTCTTCTGGAATGCCCAAGAGACTGCCTGGGTGGCGCCTCTCACCCCACCACGAGGACAACGCCGTGTGTGGTGGGGCCTGCGATCCTGTGTGCCTTCTGCACCCAGGGCCGCTGGTCACCGAAGCAGTCTTACTCACCCCTGCGCACCCAGGCCTCAATGCCCACCTTTCAACTCTGGCGTGTGTCGAAGAGGGCCCACCACATGCCGGTGTAAGCTCCAAGGCCAAGGCCTGCGACCTTGCCAGCCTCCTCAGACCATCATGTCTCCGCAATACAGGCACACAGTACTCCTTTCTCGTTGACATCCTTCACCGGCAGACACAGCGGACAAGTAGGTCACTCATTTGGAACTGAGAATTGAGTACACCGTGGCAGAGAACATTAATTTTTGCAGAGTCCATGTCAGTATACTCCCTTTGATTAGTGGTGCCACCAAGTCTGTGCATAGCATCACAAACACACGTGCATGTGGGCCCACACGGACTACTGCCCTTGGCCTACGGTGCGCTTGAGTAGGTTACAGAATTGCACCATGGCAGAGAACATTTTTTAAGTCAGAGGTTAAATTACTATACTCCCTTCAATATGGTGCCACCAAGTCTGTGTATAGCATTCCAAACACACGTGTTTGTGGGCCCACGTGGCTTACTGCCTGTGGCCTACGCTGAATTGGTACTGTACAACGATAATTCAAAGGCAGAGTACATATCATTGCATGCGAGAAGAGGCATAGGAGGATGATGTGTAACATGTGTGAGGAACAAAGGATAATCGTTACGGAGGTGATCAAACAATACCGACAACTGCCCTGGTGTCACTGACTCTGCGCATTGCGAGCCCACAACACATGGCTGTGGGCCTCTGCTGACCTCTGCCTCCGGCCTACACTGCGGTCCAGTAGGTTACAGAGTCTTGCTATGGTGGAGTTCTTATCAGTGTACTGGCATCATCGCAGACTGCATCCCCCTCAGCCCTAGTGCCACTAAGTCTGTTCTCCAACATTGGTGGCATTCATGGACTGGGGGGTAGTTTTTATCCTCATGAAGCTGTCAATTTTCACTCCCCCATTTGTTGTTTCCGGATGAGATCAGACCTCTGCATCATGCCCTGGATGACACCTTCCACCGTTCTCTGCAATCCTTCGCCACAATCACCTTGGACCTCGACGAGGACCCGCTCAGTCCTCATGGCCCTACCTCAGTGGAGCGCAAGTCACTGTCCCGTGGCGGGGTGCCTGTGCAGCCTGCTGTGTATCCGAGGCCACTAACTTTGTGCTAGTCAGGTCCGGGACCCCTTCTTCTGAGATATTAGATGGCCTCCGAGCGATGGTCTTGGGGTCATCAACGCAGTGTCTGTGGCCCTCCATCCACAAATGTGGCCCACCAGGGCCCACACATCAAATTGAGTCCAGACTGGCCCAGACGTGGCATCATAGCAGGAGGCACTGTGGTGACCGAGTTGTTCACACCTGTCGTGGATGCCATCATCTGCCTGATCCCCTGCTCAGTACTCCAGGTGCCACTATCTTCCATTACTGTTTTGGTTGTGTGCTGTGGAGAGCTCATGCAGCAATGTCACCTCAGGCAGGTAGTGTGGGAGAACTGGGACGACGATGTTGAAGATGATGCAGGTGTGAAACCCCCCCTGCAGCTGCATTAGGATGTCCAGGAGGGACACTATCATGGAAATTTTCTTCACATGAGCGCACTGAGCTCCAACCTCAGTGCACTGAAACTCACGGACACTTCTGTTTGTATGTTGGGTGTCCTCTATACTTGCTCCCTCCATGTTGCTCAGCAGTTGACCCTGTTTAGAGGTTTCCATTGCACTGGTGTCCACTGTTCAAGTTGTTGTCGGCACCAAGCATTCTGTGCCGGCTGGCTCATACTCACCACAAACACATCCATCACAGGAGTCACTGTACATGTGGCCCTGCCAATAAAGGGGCCAGGATCACGAGCGCGTAGCCAGTTCAACATAATATTTGCGTGTGTCCCTGTGGTCTTGTATGCATGAGGGCCCTGGGCCCTATGACATTACATTGTGCTGTGTACAGCGGACGCAGACATGTCACCGCAGACAGCGGGTTAGTGCTTGGACATGTAGCTTTGTCGTCACCCACTCAATTTATAAAGGGAGTGGGCTGGGCTGTCGTACGCAGAGCTAACGAGGGTGTGTGACTGATATGTGCGTGCCCCTGGGCGTTGTTCTGTACTGGAAATGTGCCTCTGCATGTGTCTCTATGGCAGTGTGGGTCTCCTTTGTGGGATGTAGGTGGCCCCTAAAGGGTAATGGACACCCACATATGTGATCTGGTTTGCCTTTCTATGGGTTCGGACCACACCCGCACCTCCTTTTGTTCTGACACCTGGCATTGGGGTGCAATGTGTAGGTCGGTGAAGTGTTGTGAGCGAGCCGTTATTGCCGGTGCTTCCTGCTGTGTGGTCTGTTGTAGGGGCCGGGTTCTCCCCTAAGTGGCTTGGCTGCCTTGGTCCTGGTGGTGGGTGGCGTGGGATGTCCATGGGCTGTTGTAGGGTGTTGTTGTCAAAGGTGTGGTGGTCCTCTCGCGCATTACTGATGAGTTGTCTGGTTTGCTCTGCTGGAGGTGTTGTGTGTCCCTCTGCATTGTGAAGGGGAGATGCATGTTGACATTGTGTTGACATGTATATTGGTGCATTGTTCTTGTTTACATGCAGACTGTATGACAATGTAAATTGTGACTGTTCTGGAGGTGCAGGATTTAGATGCGGGACAGTGTAAATTTTGACTACATGACGGATGTGAGATTGTATGCGTACATTTTCATTTCACAGTTTCCATCTCTGGCAGATGTAGTAGGCCTGTTTCTGCACATGTGGGGAGCCAGTTGTGTCCTCTGTTCTGCAATGTCGGGGTTGCACATTGTACCACATTGTCGTCAAGGTAGATGTGCTGTTCTTGCTATGTGTGTGTGCTGCAGTGTGCCATGAGGATGAGGGACAGGATCAAGGGTCATTGTGGGTGTGCAGTGTGCGGATGTATGGCGTTACAACGCATAATTTTACATCGCATTCCATTACAACGTGATTTTTACAACGCAGGATCCATTACAATGCATGCCTTTACAACGCATGTCATTACATAGCAGATGCTAATACAACGCATGCCATTACAACGTAAGTATAGGTAAGTATATCTTTTTAAAAAAAATGTAATTAAGTTAATTTAATTAATTTAATTTAATTAATTTAAATTAAATAATTTTAAAATTGTAATTAACTTAATTTAATACATTTAATTCTATTAATTTAATTTAATAAAAATAAAAATTGAAATTAATTTAATTGAATTAATTTAATTTAATTATTTTTATTTAATTAATTTTAAAATCGTAATTAATTTATTTTAATTAATTGTATTTAATTAATTTAATTTAAATAAAATAAAAATTGTAATTAATATAATTTAATTAATTTAATTTAATTTCAATGATTTAATTTAATTAATTTTAAAATTGTAATTAATTTATTTGAATTAATTTAATTTATTTAATTTAATTTAATTAATTTAAAGATTGTAAATAATATAATTTAATTAATTTAATTTAATTAATGTAATTTATTTAAAGTCATTTTTTTAAAAAACTGAACCCTAAAAATACCCCTGTACCCCAAAACCCAAACCCAGCCCTGAAACCTAAAAATACCCCTGTACCCCAAAACCCAAACCCAGCCCTAAAACCTAAAAATACCCCTGTACCCCAAAACCCAAACCCAGCCCTAAAACCTAAAAATACCCCTGTATCCCAAAACCCAAACCCAGCCCTGAAACCTAAAAATACCCCTGTACCTCAAAACCCAAACCCAGCCCTAAAACCTAAAAATACCCCTGTACCCTAAAACCCAAACCCAGCCCTGAAACCTAAAAATACCCCTGTACCCCAAAACCCAAACCCAGCCCTAAAACCTAAAAATTCCCCTGTACCCCAAAACCCAAACCCAGCCCTGAAACCTAAAAATACCCCTGTACCCCAAAACCCAAACCCAGCCCTGAAACCTAAAAATACCCCTGTACCCCAAAACCCAAACCCAGCCCTAAAACCTAAAAATACCCCTGTAACCCAAAACCCAAACCCAGCCCTGAAACCTAAAAATACCCCTGTACCCCAAAACCCAAACCCAGCCCTAAAACCTAAAAATACCCCTGTACCCCAAAACCCAAATATACTCCTATACTCATACTTATTTTTAAAATTACTAAAATTAATATATTTAATTTATAATAAAAAACATAAATTAATATATTTATTTATAATTAATATTAATAAAATAAATTAAATAATATTAAATAAAAAAATTAATTATATACTTACGTTGTAATGGCATGCGTTGTAATAGCATCTGCTATGTAATGTCATGCGTTGTAAAGGCATGCAATGTAATGTATCCAGCGTTGTAAAAGTTGCATTGTAATAGAAGTGTGTTGTAAAAGTTGCGATGTAACGGTTGTCCCCCGCAGTGTGCATGTGTGCCATTGTGCCCATGTCCCCCCAGTCCCTGGTCGTTACTCACCCTGTTGATGTTTTGTCAGGTCCTCCCGAGCTATGTCCTGACTCCCTACTCCTTGTACACTGTTGACTGAGGCCTTCGTTTCCACCGGCTCCTCCTGTAGTGTAGGACTCCCACCTTCTGTCACCATTCCTGCCTTCCTGTTGGCAGCACCTTTGTGCCTGGTTTATATTTTCACATCATGCCAGCGCCTCTTGGCCTCCTCGACACTCTGACTGCTTACCGGGTGGTCTGATTGTGGGTCAGTTGATGGTTGTATACTGTCACCTCCGTGACGCTGATCTTGTTTTGCTGCGGACTGCACCCCGTCTTCCTCTTCTCCTTGGCCTTTCCAGCCCTGTTTTTCCTTGCTGGTGGTCTGTGGGGCTTGTGGGGTTTGCATTGGCATCTGTGCTCGGTCAGGGAGCATCCATGTCGCTACTCACTTTGGATTGTTTCTGTTGTGTTGTTTTTGTTGCTGTGATAGTGCATTTTCCCGCCAGACGCGTAGGATTTGCAGGCCTGTCGCTGGTTTTCGCTGATTTGTGTACCGCGATTGGCCTCATTGCAGGATTTTTCCTGTTCGCGTTTTGCATTTTTGCGGCGTGGCGTTGGTTTTAACGCTGACATTTCATGCGTTATCTGGTGACTATTGCATGGTACCGCCGTGTTGAGAATGCTTCATTAGCACGGCCTAATTTTCCTGTGATAGGCTGCGATATGCAAAGTTGCATTAAGCTAAATTTGCAATGGTTATCACACATTATTGAGAATATGCCCCCTTGTGTAATAAGAAAGAGCAATACTTTTCATGTCTGTTTCAGTGTACATTTGTAACTGTGTAATCAAAAAAGCAAATACAAACTAAGATAACAGCCGCAAAGTTAGGGCGGCTGAAGGGGTAGAATATGAAGAAAGAAGCCTGAAGTTCTGTTGCAGTGAGTGAGGAATGCTGAATAAATCAACCATTCACCCCAGTCACAGATCTGGGTTAAATCCATCAGTTTTTTGCTCTCCACGACATTCCACTTCAGGTCGAGCTATATGAAAATCAGTCTTGACTCTGCTCCCCATGGGAAAAGTCCAGCCCGAACTGCCAGTCCAGGTCCTCCCTAGACCGGAAAGAACATCCTGGGACCAGTTTCGGGGAATGTCATGCCTTCAACCAGGCTAGCTTGAATCTGGTGGCATAGTGAGCACGGGACCCACATCTGGGCATACCCTTCCGACTTAGGGTGTCGAAAGGAAAAACAGCAAATGAAGGCATAATGCTGAATAAATCAAACATTCACCACCAGTCACAGATCTGGGTTAAATCCATCATTTGTTTGTTCTCAAACGCCAATCCAGTTCAGACCCAGCCATATGCAAATCAGTCTTGCCTGAGCTCCCATGTGACGAAAGCTTGTGAAATGGTAATGCTTTTCATGTCTGCTTCAGTGCACAGTTGTAACTAAAGTGTAATTAGAAAAGCAAATACAAACTAAGATAACAGTCATATTCGTCATTTATAACACAAAGCAAAAAGACTTTCGGGCAGCTGCAAGGTGAGAATACAACGAAGGCAGCCTACAGTTCTGCCGCAGTGAGTGAATTAAGCAGAGCCGCACCGAAGGAAGGACACGACATTTCCTTGGACCAGAGAAGTCTGTCTGAGTGGCAGCAGTAGCACGCGGTCTCTCTGCACTGGCTGCCAGGACCCCGGCACAGACAAGGCTGCCTGCGCAAGCGTGTCTCAGGAGACATTTTTTGTTCTACCTGGGGCAGCTGCTAGGAGATCTTTTTTGATTTGTTATGAGGCCAAAATGGTAAATATTGCAGTCATTGAGCTTCTTTGTTGATTTCGCAATTGTTTCGCGAATCCCGAAATGCTGGAGGGTCTGCCTAGAGCCTCAAAAGGCTGCGAAGTCTGTATTCTTCTGGGAAACATCGCTTACAACGCAACTTTTACAACGCAGTGCCTTTACGACGCAACTTTTACAACGCAAACCATTACAATGCATTGCGCTGGGGGCGCTCTAGGATAGGGAATAGGTTTAATGTACTATCCAACACCTTCCCTACTATCCACGGGGACTGGAGTTGGAATAGTAAATGTAACTATTCACTATCCAGCGCCCCAAAGCACTATGCGTTGTAATGGTATGCGTTGTAAAAGCATGCGATGTAAAAGCATGCATTGTAATGTCGTACATCCCTCCTGGGACACGCTTGCGCGGGCAGCCTTGTCTGTGCCGGGGTCCTGGCAGCCAGTGAGGAGAGACTGCGTGCTACTGCTGCCACTCAGACATACTTCTCTGGTCCAAGGAAATGTTGTGTCCTTCCTTTGGTGCGGCTCTGCTTAATTCACTCACTGTGGAAGAATACCCACGTCTCAAATATATTTATTGGCCTGGGGCTGAAATCAATCAATAAATCAGGGAGTTTTAAGCGCACTATTCACCCTGGAAAGGAGTGCATTGAGGCTCGGGCCACACTGCGCGTGTGCAGTAGAGGCTAAGCACGTGGCTCTGCCTCTTGCATGCAGTTCCAATTTAATTTCCTTAACTCATGGGAAGTCTTGGTAAAGTATGTTCTTCTAACACCCACCTCTGCAATATAAAGATTGCTGGTGCACCATAGTGATTCCATCTAGCTATTAAAATCAAAATTAAAACATGAAATCAAATTTTCAAAAGAATCTGGAGCTTTAAGTATGCAAACTACGAAGAGTAACCTACATGCCACAAGATGGCGCCAACGAGTTAATTAGCAGCAGTATGTTAAGGGTGTTTACTCAGTCAGACCCCCCAGGATATTGGGGCATTGATTACGAAATTTAACGGCACAAATATAGAAATGTAGCTGCACAAATATGGAAATTTTGCCGCACTAATATGGAAATTTAGCTGCTTTTTTGCTGCATTTTATTTTACTCATAACCATTAATTTTCAGCCTAAAATTCATAGAAACTGTTTTAGCTGAGTATTCCACTTTGAAATAGGCACGAGAACTGTGTTTGCAGCTCTCAGGAAGCACAACTCCAGTACTAACCTCGTAGGAGGAGCTGTATTTCTAAATGTAATTTTTTAAGTAGACCTCTGTGAGTGGAGTCTAGTGTCCACGAGTTCATCCAAAGCAGTCGAAGACCAGCTATTGGCTTGTGTCATTGTCCTTTGTAAATGATGGCTTCTGATTCGTAAATAGGCTTGTTAGTCCCTCCTTAGTACCGCCTTGTCTTCGTTGGTAACCTCCCATAAGGACTGTCTTTTTGCTTTGGATGTTACAGATTTTGGGGGGAGGGGGTAGGGAGAGATGCAGAGCAGGAATGGTAACTGAGGCTGTGATTTCTAAGATCCAGCTTCATCCTCTCCCACAAAAAGGCTTGTAGCTTTGGGATGGAATCATTCCCGCTACGCTGGCAGCCTTGCACCCTGGTGGAAGGGTGCCTGCTTTGGCAGCAAATGTTGCGCCAACGCAGGGGAAAGCAATGGGATGCGTCAAATTGTTGTAAATATGACGCATCTCTGTGCTTTTAAAATCAAGCAGCTCGGTGTAGCAGAATGGTTTGCGGCACCATGTTGCACCATTTTGTGGTAAATTAGGCCCTAGATTTTCATATATAAATGGGTCGAAGTGTGAGTGGATTATGACCTATGTCTGAAGTGTTTTGTGGTGTGTGCATGTTACTGAAAATTGCTCAAAATGTGTTGTAAGAAGTGTGTAGCTGCTCCTGCTCATGACATGTAATTTGGTTAAAGTGGTCTTTAAATTCAGTTCACATTATGTAGATTATGGGGCCAGGAATGTGTCCAGAGATGGGGCGTGGTTTGAGCGCCGACCGGGATGGCCGTGTGAGCGTGCAGCTCCGCGCAGAGTCCCGACATTTATCCTGTCACAGCCGCCTACAATGCCTTTGGAGGCACGGATTCACCTCCTATGGTGAATGTTACCCGGTGCAGAGTGTCTGGTCGCTGGCGGGACCTCGGGGGACGAGTGGCGACTGAATTCTGGATCCCGGAGGAGCCGGGGAGAACAAAGACAAGATGGCGGCGTGAAGGTCCGGGGAGGCTCGGAGACAGTGGGCGCCTGAAGCTGGTGCGCTGGTGGCTGTCGAGCGGAGCAAGGGGGGCGGGGGCGCGCCTGGTGGCATCTTAGGCGCCGAACGAGGGGGTTGAGGACATCGTTCCCCGGACGGCGGTGAGTGCGGCGCCTCCTCGCCCTCCCCCCCGCCCCCCCGCTCCCCGACCTGGAGGCTGGTGCGAGACGGGTGGACCTGGGACCGCGGTGCCTGCAGCGGGCGGCAGGCGGGCACACGGAGCGCTGGCCTGGTTCGTATGGAGGAGGCCGCACGAGAGAACAGACTCAACCGCCTCAGGAGCTAATTATACGGGCAGACGGTGGACTCTGCCGCCGCGGTGACAACGGGACTGTAACGTGCAAAGCCAGGATCCCTGATCTCCGGAGGGCACAGCTACATTCGTGGGCAGCGGGGAGTGTGTAGCGTCCTGCATACCGGTGGGGACCAAGGGGGCTTGCTGGATCACCCGCCTGGGCCACTGCAATGGTGAAGGTGGAGCAATATGGAGCGTGGACTGGGGCTGCGCTACTGACCTGCAGCCATATACTGGGTCGAGCAGCCGGCACATTCGGCTCCGGGGGGCGCCAACCTCCTTGCTCTGAGAAACATTGCTGACCCGGACAGCGGGAATTGGAGAGTGGACCGGGTCCTTGATAGTAGCAGACAGCAGCAGTGAACCACCGGCAGCGACCGGAGCCAGAGGGTGTGCCCCGGGGTCACGAAAGACATGAGGAAGGGGCAGGAACAATCCTTGCTGAGGTGTGTGGCGCCCTGCTCCGCATAGAAGCTGTCTTCCCCGGATAGTGGCAGTAGTTGGTGGGGCTGTGCAAGGAGCGCTGGGGATAGCGAGACTATTGGCGGTGGCCTAGGGGGAGCATCTACCGTGGCCAAGATGGCCGCTACTGGCGGAGTTCTGAACACACCCCAAGAACAGGATGGCGCAGCCGCCGTGGTCCAAACTGGCGATACCCGGACCCCACGGGAGGACTCCACGCCGGAACAGAGGTTGAACCTGCGTCTCGATGCTATCCTGGAGGCGATTACCGCGACGAAGGAAACACTGCATCACGATATAGCGCAGGTTGCGATGGGGCTGGGCCTACTGACTGCAGACCATGCCAAGCTCTCGGATAGAGTGAAGGAACATGACCAATTACTCCTGGACCTGAAACCTGCTGTGGTGACGGCGGAGCACAAACTGACGGATATTCTTGGTCGTTTGGCGACCCTGGAACGACGGGCGGAGGATGCGGAAAGTCGTAACAGGAGGAATAACGTGAGGGTGGTGGGCCTTCCGGAGAAGATTGAGAAGGATGATGCGGTGGCATACATGGAGGACTGGTTTAAAACGGTCGTGGCGCCGGAGGGGCTTTCTCCTTTCTTCTCCCTGGAAAGAGCGCATAGGGTACCGGCTAGGCCACCCTTAGAGGGCCGACCACCCCGACCGATGGTGGTGAAATTGCTGCTCTACAAGGATCTGTTGATACAAAGAGCACGGTCCCAGGGCCCTTTCCAAGTGGACAATAGCAATGTCACGATTTTTCCGGACTATACGCAGGAAGTACAGAAAAACAGAGCGTCCTTCCTAGCAGTTAAAAAAGAACTGAGGGAAGAGGGGATTCAATACTCCTTACTCTTCCCCGCCAAACTAAGGGTCATCCTCGATGACAGGACGCACTTCTTCCAGACACCGGACGAAGCTTGGTCGTGGCTGGAACTGTACCGTGCTGGAACAGACCGCACGCATAAAAGCGGAAGGGAAAGGCCAAAACCGATCCGGATTAGGAAATCGCAGCGCATTCGCTCGCGGAATAAACTCCAGCGGGCCATGCGAGACGCCCAGATGGCGGATGGCAAGAAAGGGGCAGTAGCTGCGACGGCGAGCATTACAGGTTCGCAGCTGGAAAGAACATCGGAGGGGTCGGCCTCGGAGGAGGAAGGTGAGAAATCTGGAGGCGATGAATCGGAAACGGGGAGTATGAAGGGACCAGTGGTCACCCCACAGACTTCAGATGGACTGTTTAATGAGTAACATTTCGGTGAACCCAGTAGCCCTGGGGTACCTGTTGGGACAGACTCTCCAGACTTTTGGTGCTATCAGGTATGGGGCTGCGGAGGCAGCATGGGACTGAGGGCGCGGGGTGGGAGCTCTGCCTACCCTGGATTGGTGTTCTATCACCCTCTTGTGGCCCTTAAGGCCTTCTGTGGTGACGACCACAGATTAGTGTAAGTGTGTGGTTTTGATGGTTTGGAACGGGGCTGAAGCTGGGTTATTAGGTCCTGTCCTGGGGAGTGGGGTTTGGGGCGTTTGTGGGGGGGTTGGGAAGGGAGACACAACTGCTGCAATGCAGGGTACAACTGCTTGATGCTGATACTGTATAGAAATGTCTATAATGGGGTCGTTATCTAATGTGAAATGTATTACATGGAATGTCCGCGGACTTCAAACAATGGTGAAACGCCATAAGGTGCATGCATACTTAGTAAGGCGGGGAGTGCAGATAGCAATGCTTCAAGAGACTCATTTAACTAAGAAAGAATGTGGAGCCTTACAAAGGAGGTGGCGGGGTCAGGTGTTTGGCACAACCTATTCGGCATTTGCCAGAGGGGCCCTAATATGGCTAAGAGCAGGGACACCGTTCCAAGTCATGGCGCAGCGGGTTGATCCCGAGGGTAGATATGTAGCGGTTGAGGGGCGACTTTATGGTAGGGAGGTGGTTTTGTGTAGTGTGTATGCCCCCAATTCTGATCAGGCCCGCTTTTTTGATAGCTTAACGAGTTCGCTGACCCATTTTCTGGCTGGCCCTGTCTTATTAGGGGGCGACTTTAACTCGATCACTGATGTAGCACTGGATAGGTCGCACCCACCTTTAGTCGACTCCCCAGTGCGCAGGCTGGCAGCTCACAGGAAAGAATGGCAGGAAAAGTGGGGAAACCCTAATGAGGCCTAAGATTGAAGGGGGGATGGCAGTCCCCGATTTTGAACTCTACTACCTGGCGGCGCAACTGCAGATCCTAACACAGAAAGTGGCCAGAGAGTTTAGGGGTCCTGAGAGTGAACGTGATACCGGTATCCAAAAGTGCATCCTATCTTATATAGTCATGCAACAGAAATTGGACTCGAGGGATCTCACGGTGGAGGAAAGCACGCTTAAAATGTGTTGGCAAAGGAGACTGAAAAGAGCGGGGAAAACCCGGCCGTATGCACCGGAGATACCGCTGGGGATGTTGACAGCGCTGCCGCATGGGGGTGATTGGTCCAGACTCCTGGAATGGGAGGAGTTGGGTCTCCAGATGGTGGGGGATTTATACATTGATAGTGCGCTGGTCCCCTATCAAGCATTGCAGGAGCAGTTTGGCTTGCCAGACGGTACTTTTCTATTGCACGCGGCAGTGGTAGCGGCGATGCAAAAGCATTGGGGGGTAGGGCTTTCTGAGCCGGAAGTGACCATGGCATGTCAATACGTGGTGAAGGCCGCGGGCACGGTTAAGGCGGTAACATGCCTCCACGCGAGAATGTTGACCGAGGGGCTAGCACCAATGCTGGCTTTGAAGTCGCGATGGGAGGATAGCATAGGCAAGCCCATACCGGATACGGTCTGGAGCCAGGTCCTGGGGCGGACGTGGAAGTGTACGAGAAACGCACGATTTCAGCAGGTGCATTTCTTTATAATACACAGGGCGTACTTGACCCCGGAAAGGATAAAGCGTTACTTCCAAGAGCTTGACGCGGTGTGCTCACGGTGCTTGGCGCCCGAGGTTGAGCTGGATCACCTGTTGTGGGGATGTCCGAAACTGGGGTCGTACTGGCCGGAGGTGGGGGAACTTTTGAATGCGGTAACTGATAGGGAGGTGGACTTTGACATGGCGGCATGTCTCCTGCTCTGGTTCCCCCATACTAAAAAAACGAGAATTACAAGTAAGTTTATTGATTTGGGACTCATGTTGGCGCAAAGAGAGATAACTTGGCACTGGAAATCTAGAGAAGGCCCATCGGTGAGGAGATGGACGAATGAGCTGTTGAAGTGGGCAGGCTGTGAGATCACTATTAGAATGCGGCAGGCTACTAGACTTGGCAAGGAGTGCTGTCTGGAAATGGCGAGAGCTTGGGAGATGGTGGTGCAGGCATTGCGTGATTACATGGTGGAGGGTGAGGAGGAGGAGCCATAGTCCATGAGGACTCCGTGTACTATTAGCGATTGCGAACGGCTCCTGATATGTGACGTGCCCCAGAGATAGTATGGATTCGGAATGCCCGCATTAGCAGCAGCAGTAGCAGTAGTAGTTGGTGGGGGGGGGGGGTTGGGGTGTTTTAAGGGAGGTAGCTCGACATAGCGGCACGGATCGGAATCAGAGGATAGAACTTAGGACTGTCCCGAGGAGCGGGGGGCCCCCGGGATGGAAGGCAGGCACTCTGGCAACAATACTGGGGGGATCCGGAAGGAGGACTCTGGAGTGCTATGGATGATATTGTGTTGGTTGGATCACATGCTGTAGACGATATTCCCGGGTGGATGCTGAGTTCGCTGGTTGGTGCATGGGGGGGGGCGGGTTTAGGGGGGTAAAAGCAGATACTGAAAGGTGAAGCTGATCGAATACCTGGGAAGGGAGTACACGGAAGCATCTTCCTGAGAAGGATAGACCTGGCACGCCGCCCAGCCTCCGGGATGTGGGCTAAATGGCTGTGTACGACATATCTGTCATTGTTACGGTTGGGATGCTGAGAGTGTACTGATTGGCCTATTCTGAAGTCTTGTTTCTAATTCTGCAATAAAAATAAATTAAAAAAAAAAAAAAAAAAAGGAATGTGTCCAGAGATGAATGGTGCTACCCTTGGCAGGTGCAAAGCCTGGGCCACATCTTTGCAATCCGACCCTAGAAATCTGTAGGCAGTGTCAAGGTCAAAGATTCAAATCTCATTAAGGATAACCCACCTTTTCATCCTTCTCATATTTTCAAAATGAGTGCAAGTTACGCGGGGAAAAACGACACCTCTTATTTACTTTGATAATTACAGCGAGATTGCATTGTTAATGGCTCATGATACGGGTACTATATAAACTGCTAAATACCTTTGTGCTTAGTGATTTTAGTTATTATCCTTATAAATGAAGGCCCTGTTATCTAATAAAGTCTCCATAGCTCAGACTACTTAATATGCTTTCACTGTCATGCAGTTTTAAAACGTGGGTATACCTATACGCCTTTGCTCATGTAGTCTGTGGCCCTGGTTTTATTTGAAAGCCCATAGCTGTAAATGTGATTTCAAACGCGGTTTAACCCCTTCGATGCTGATGACGGCCCCCAGCCGTCATGCTCTACGGTGGGCATGTGCTGATGACGGCTGGGGGCCGTCATAAACCCGCCCACTTCAAAAAACGCCGCACAGGCGCAGAATCGCGGCCGCGCCCAAGGGGTTAACAGGCTCAAGTTCCTCTTAGAATGATCAGCAGCGTAATTCTTTAAATACCCACTTGATGGCGATATACTACTGTGTAAGGCATTTTAGCTTGTTCGAGGGCTCGGTGGAAAAAAAGATTGTCCTCATTTAACATTGGCTGTATAGAAGATTGATACCAATGCAAATGTATTTATAATTATAACAACGAAAATTGCCACCTTCCTCCCCAGGATATTGCAGCATGGATCACATTTTCCAAATTTCGCGGGTAGTTTTGTAAAAATTGCTGCATTTTTACAAAACTGCTGATTTCGTGATGTTTTTGCAAATCGCGAAATCACGAAATCTTGGAGGGTCTGTTCAGTGATGTAACTGGATGACTTGGGCAAATACAGTTCCAGTAAAAGTATCAAATGTGCAAGCAACATGGGTGGTGCGCCCCGGGTGGCCCAAGTTTTGGGGGTGGAGGCCTCCTCCCGCTCTATAGCTGCCAAGGTTCCAGATTGCTATGTGTGACATTTTCATAATTTCAGTGTAGTTATGATGACATTTCAATGACTATGAGTAACACTGTCTTGTGAGCAAAAATCAAGCATTGAAGATGAGGGAATCATATAAATATCAGAAATTAGACCCATTTTAGCAAGGAGAAACTCTAAGAAGGTCTTAGAACTACTGCAAATGCCTGCGGTGGCTGACTGATAATTAAAATTAATTTATGAAAATGTTCCATATGGCATTCTAAAACCTGGGCAGCTATGGACATCTGGTAAGCAGGTCAGATGGCTCAGCTGAGATTTAACACCAAAATGAGCAAGGACCTGTGTTCAGACTGTAGAACCACTGGAGTGAAGCTGTGCAAAAAGTGCCACTTACAATACAAGACAACTGTTTAGTAGAGGACACAGATCTTTACTGCAACATGCCCCACCAATATAGAAGGGGTATTGATGGGTGCACATGAGGCATTCAGAGGTGTGGTAGGCCTGAGCATCACCCGAGCCTGCCCTGATGCCCTGGCATAAATATCTCTATTGTCACACAGTGTGTCTGCATAATCCAGGGAGGAATAAGTTACACAGCAAGCATAAATACACCATATGACACTTCTGGCAAAGATTGAAATGTGTTTTCTGTCCATGGGCAAGAAATGAAAACATGTAAACAGCACAGAAGCAGCGTGGTCTGAAGTCAGGTATTCTGTCCGCCCTGTATTGCGCTTCGAAGCCTGCAGAACAACAAGTGTAAAAAAAAACCTGAATCCAACACCTCGCCTTCAGATTCAGACACACTCAGGTGAGTGCAAAAGCAGTCTGTCTCGTGTGACAGTCACGACGCACGCTGATGAGAGTACCTGTCTGTGAACTGATGAGCTGCGGCTGTTTAGAGAGAGCCCAAATAATAAACCAGGTGAGGAGCTTCAGTAAACTACATGCCGCTCTCTCTGTCCCGCGTGGGACCTGAGCCCAGACTATAAAGCTGCCTCAGGTCGGATGCCATACATTAATTAGTCAGCTGACGCCGGCCACCACAGTCTGCACCAGTGTGATGCCATGATTGCTGGGGAAGCCTCAGGAGAGCCTGTGAGACACATAGCAGTTTAAAATAATTTCACAGCAGTAGAATTAGTTGAGCGGCCTCGGGGTCCGGTGCTCTGCCTACTACTACTGCGAGTTCAGTTAACACTTACTTGCACAAGTTAATAAACTAAGAGAACAGTGCGTACTCTGTAGCAAACATAAACCGTCGTTGTCATTTTAAATTACTTATAGCAGTGTTTCCCAAACTGTGGTCCGCGGACCCCCAGGGGTCCTTGACACATTCCCAGGGGGTCCTCAGGCAGCAGTTTTAAAAGCACTGCAAAGTTTCCTGTATCATTAGCAGTTTTCAAGCAACAATAAAAGTGTCTAGATAACATCAGTGATTAATGTACCTGCAGGAGAGGGATGAGAGTTTTGTCCTGTGGCAGCTTTCACTTATCTAATGTAGCACAGAGGGTTAATATGCCTACTGCAAAGAACGTGTACAATGCATTTAAAAAGATGTATTTCATGTGCATAGGTCAGTGGGTTACTGCTTTTGTCAGTAACTTATTTTTCTTCCCATATTGTTGTTCCCTGGTGCATAGTAAGGTTTTCATTTACTATTCTTTAAAAGCTAATAAAATTCAATACGTAATGATAAATGTGTTGTAGACTGCAACATTGTTTGCCAAAATCTTTCAGGGGGGGAGAGCCTTACAAAGCCCTCTCTGTAGTGGCCAGGCTCACTCACTGCACTTGGTATGCACCATATGGGGACTGGTCTGAAAACATTTTCTAGGGCTGCTTTTGGTTTCCATTCTGGCCCTGGCAGGAGCAGGAGCCTCGTACTGCAAAATAAAACCAGTCATTTAAAAGTTAGTCACTGGGATGCAGCACCAATCTTCCGATTAAATTATTTAGTTTTTTGCAAATTCTTTCAATATAAAATATTAAGAGGGATATTTATAACAGAAGTGGAGGTGGGTGTCGTTAGCCTCCTTGGCTTAACGACACGCTCCGGCACTTCTGAAATGTAGGGCTGCACCATATCTACAAGAATATGGTGCAGCCCTGCATTTCCTCCCCGCGCTGGTGCTACATTTAGCAGGGTAGCGCCAATGCAGGCACCCTTGCACCATAGTGCAAGGGCATCTGTGTGCAGGGGAAGATAGTTTATTTACAGGAATGTCCTCCTTCCTGCACATAAACAATCTTGAAATGCTGTTTTGTCAGTTCTATGTGTTCTGCTTAATGCAGCACACATGGAAATTACAAAATGTAATTTTTTTAAAGATTGTTTATGTGCAGGAAGGGTCGCCTTCTTGAACATAAACAAAACAAGGCGTTTTGCTTTTTCCATGTGTACTGCATAAGGCGATTCAGAAAAGGGGGTGGTGATGGGCAGAGTATCTGAATTAAGCAGAACACTCCTACCCAGTCAACGGATCAGGGCTTGATCCATCACCGTTTTTTAGCTCACTGCACCATCCCAGCTCAGAACCTGGCTACATGCAAATTAGTCTGTCCCTGGCCCAGTGCATCATGGGAACAGGGCATACACATGATTAAAAGCAAAATCGAGGAGAAATAAAGCAATTCTCCTTGTTTCGCCAAGTTAAGACCAGGTGTTTCCCGGTTTTAATGTTGGTGCAGTCTCCTATTTACGCTGCCCTTGTAAATAGGAGGAAGCATAAAAATCAATTGGTGTTGCAGTGGAACGCACACCACAACACCCACTGCCCACCTCTTTCACGCTAAGTACTGCATGAAAGGGGGCGTTATTTGCAAAGCAGCGTTAAGCCACGGTAAGAACCTCGACGCTGCCTTGTAAATAAGGCGAAGCCCCTATCGCCATGGGATCATCACAAAAAGTGACATTCCTTGGGGGTAGGGGCTTGTAAATATTTGTGCACATGTGTGTTTATTTTGTTCAAATTAATGTTTGAAATTTAAATTCTACAAATTGCTTGGGGGTTCCCGGCTTCCAGTGGTGACCTAATGGGGGTCCACAGGCATAACAAGTTTGGGAATCACTGACTTATAGCATATATGCTTTGCCATTTCACCCTTCTGCGGAGCCTCTCTTCCTGCCGCACAGTACATCTTTGCGCCTACAATGTCAAGACTCCACCTCCGTACGTGCTCTCTGAACAAATATCAACCTTTCCAGTTAGAGACTGTCAGAGTTGTGATGTTTCCCTTCACACAAGAGAAACTCTTGCAAATGGGTCTGTTTCTGTTATTATTATCACTGCCCGCAAACCAGCCATTGCGGAGCCACACCGGCCCTTCCTCAAAACTTCGACCCTCGCTCTGGCAGCAGGATGTGAGCGGCGTCCCTCTCGGCGCTTGACTGCCAGGTCGTTAACTACTTGGATAATGGGTCACAACATCAGGCTGCAGGCTGCCAGTCAGCCATGTCGTGGGGAATCTGATCACATGAAAGGTCTGGCACTGCAGTGCGAGCCTGCCTGCACTGATTTAGCTCACAGTGGCAGAGCCAAAGCCTGCTGCGCGAGTACAGGAGCGCAGTACATGCCACGCGTGACGTGCTGCGTTGATGCTTTAAGTGACAGCTGAGACACAACACAGATATGCGTGACAATGCATTTCAGTGCGTAATGCGGATCACCACACTGAAATGCATTAGTCTATTGCCTGATGCGTGGTACTTGGCAGGACTGCCACTCCTACCTACCACCTCGGCGGTGGCAATCGCCCCCCCATCTATATTGTGACTGTCACGGGGTGGGAATCACCGCCTAAGTTTCGCCAGCAAACATGCCCCAATCTTTAATGGGGCTGTGGTGGCAGCAAACGCAGGGACCACCACGGGCGGCCATGAGGCTAGCTACACCACTGGCCTGGTGTTGTGAACAGTGACTATCTCTGCAGATCCAGTGCGAGGGCTTTCGGAGAACCAAGCAAAATGACACCCACCTAGGAAGACGAAGGCCCTATTTAAAGAGTCGTTCATATACTCTGGCGCCCTCTTGTGCTGCAGCTGCGAGGCAGTGTGTTGAGCCACGTTAATGCATTGCAGCACTGGCTTACATCGCTTCTGTTCAGTGATCTTTCTCTCCGTCTCAATATCTATTTGTAAGTCGCTGTCCATCGCTGTGTATCATCCGCTTTTTAGATATCCATCATCTGTTTAAATGGATGTTTATTTTAAACAGCAACGCATATCTATGTCCAGGGCACGAGTCAGGGGTACGCGCGGGTGGACGGCGTACACCCACTTATTTCACAGGGGGGACGCCGTCCACCCTGCCAAGAAGTTGGGCCCCACTGATAAGGATGCTGAATTCGCCCTGGTGTAATTTCCAAACAGCGGGACACTTTTAGCAGCACCTGCACCTTGTTATCTTCTTTCAATCGGTAACAAGGTGCTGGTGGGGACGAGGGTCTCTTATTTCTAACTCCTGCTGGCTTTTAACAAAGGCCGAGTCTGAGGAGTCATCAGGCCTCCTTTTGTTTGAGACTCGTGGCTGGCAGCAGTCCGGAGCCTCACACACGAAAGCAAATGCAGACTTCACGCAAACTTAAAAGAGGCAGCTGTTCACTTTGTTCAGGCTCTGTTAGGAGATATGCATGCACTTTAAGAACTGCAGATGTGTTGGTCTTTCCCAGTATTTGCACACAAAAAATAGCATTTATATAGTGCTTACTACCCCTGAGGAGGCGTTGTAAGAATTTAAATACCACTATTTTTTCTTTAAAGCACTATGGTTAGAGGAAGCTTTACGCTGACAAAAGACAACATTGGTTTATGTGTAGTTTACAAAAGTGTGAATCGTCTGCCTAATTCAGGAGAGTTTACAAGTATACTCAAAATGTGCTCAAATGTACTCATGATACACCTGCTTAATATGTATGTGAGGGCTTAAGATCTGATGTCACTTCTTGTGATGCCACTTCTTGTGATGTCACGTGCCGTGATATTATGCAGTGTGATGTCACGCGGTGTGATGTCACACGACGTGATGTCATGCGCTGTGATGCCACTTGCTTACTGATTAACTAGGTTAGTACCCCCACTTCTTTTTTTAGGACTTGTGCCCTGTCTATGTCATATTGTACAGCTGTGGGCACTAATATACTGAAAACTCTAAGAACCATTCATCCTTCCTTCCCCTTCAAACCATTCATCCATCCATTTACGCCGGTACCACAGCTAAACTCCAGAAAAAACTCCAACGCATCCAGAACGCCTCAGCCAGGCTCATACTAGACATCCCGCGCAAAGAACACATCTCTGGTCACCTGAGAAACCTCCACTGGCTCCCCGTCAATAAAAGGATTACTTTCCGCCTCCTGACCCACGCTCACAAAGCACTTTACGACCTTGGACCCGAATGCCTCAACACACGACTCTCCTACACCCCCCCCGCCAGCTGCGATCTTCCAACCAAGCCCTTGCTATCGTACCCCGCATCAACAAAACCACCATGGGAGGTAGATCCTTCTCCTACCTGGCAGCTAAGACCTGGAACTCACTTCCCACTCACCTTCGTCTCACTCAGAACCACCTAGCATTCAGAAAGCAACTTAAAACTTGGATATTCGACAAGTAGTTCCCCACCCTTCTTCAAGCGCCTGAGACCCTCTGGGTATATAGTGCGCTATATAAATATTTTGACTTGACTTGACTTGACTGATGTCTTTAATCCTTCCATATTTTCTCTCCTCCCTCCTACCCTGGTGCCTTTCTTCCTTCCTTGTCTTCTCACCTTCCTCCTTCCCTAATGAATATTTCCCCTTCCTTTACTTCTCCACTACTTCTATCCCTAAGGCATTTCCTCCCCCCTTTCCTCTTTCTTCTTCCTCGGGACTTTCCTCCTTCCCCAACCCTGCTATGACAGCTCCTCCTCCTCGCACAAGGTTGGAAGCTCTTTTATTTCACCCAGCACTACTTATGGCCATTGTCCTGTGGTGGAGGCAATAGGCTTTAGAGTCAAGCGGAGTGGATTGTTGGGTGTCGCAGGCTAGGAAGAGTCTGTCGCTGAGGTTTAGACTCATGTTCCGTGGTGGTATTGAGTTGTGCTTTGCGTGGTGATTTGCCATAAGGATGGGGATACATTTTTTTTTTTTTAAAAGACAACCGTGTTTTATTTCGTGGTCTATGGCGCCACTGTGTGGATCTTTGCGTTTCTTCATCTGAAACGAGAGCGAAAGCCACGGATATCAAGTTTGCCGTCTTCATCATTTGTTGGTATATATTAATATTTTTGCGGTATATCGTGGATCTCGGGAGGCAGCAGCGGAGCATTTGCAGTCAAGCCTGTTTTTTTTCTGCCTCAGCCCTCCACGTGCCTGAAAAATACGCACCTCTCCTCATGAAGTCTCGTGGAAGAAGTGGGGTTACAGCCAGGCAGGGTTCCTGGAACCATGAGTCAACAAATTAGGTTGCAAGAAAACGGAAATTATGCAGAAGGAAAGGCAATTTAATTGAATTATTCAAATAAAGCAAATTATACTGCACATTTTATGACATTATATATAGAAAAAAATATACACAGTCAGGAGAACCTCTTTAAAATGTTAGTTGCCAACACTGAATAATGTTGTCTTTCATGAAAGCAATGGAACACTATTTTATTAACATCTTCCCTTCTTCCTTCTACAATAAAAACATTTAAACGTATGTAATGTTGCAGTTACCAGAATACAAGCCTGCATTGACATGCTTTTTGTATTAAAAGATGTGCTTCATTTACTTTGGGCTCCTGACTTATATTCGAACATGTATCCTTTGTTTCACGTTTTCTCTGTGCTCCGAGTGCATTGCACGTTTTGGATTTATTTTCCATGTATCTCACTAGGAGACACATTACGAGCCAATCCATTGGACCTTAGGTAGAGGTGCAACGTGTTTGTGACTCTTTATATTCACAGTGCCCTCTTGAAAGGATTTTTAGAGAACAGTTAATTTGTTGGTAATAATAAAATACAATAAAGACAAAGACGCTATCCTTCTTTCAACTTTTTTTAATATTCAACCGGCATGCAACTTCAAAAACAATTATATTTTCAGGTTCGAGCCCCTCATCAAAGGTTAGATCCATTTCTTATGAAAATCACTTGTCTAAATTAACTTTGAAATTCGATACTGCTGAAATCCACACGATACGTTACATATTGCAACATGTTTCGCCAGAAAACCTTGCTTCATCAGGGTAATATTTTTAGTTAGGGGATACAGTGAACAGATCTGATTCTAAAACAAAATTACAAAATAGAACAAAGAAAAAGGAAGTACTAGAGAGCTTTATTTCCCATCTTTCATAAAACATTTCTTGCAAAGTTTAGCAATTGATTATAATCCTAAATAATTTCAATAGCTTGTAATCTCAGAATTCCGCCTGAGTTACTTTACCAATTTAAGTAATCCTAAATGTACCATTGTGTACATAGTCTTGCAGGCATAGGAAACTTGCTTAGTTAATGGTGATTTTTCACGAGAAACATAAAAGAAACGGCTGTAATAAACCATCAATATTGTTTTATTTTGAAGGCACCATACGTGCATCTTTATAAAAAAAATATCATCTACAAGTAAAATTCACCCATTCAGCAATTTGTAAATCTAAGGGGGTCATTAGGATGACGGGCGGACTTAGTCCGCCCGCCATCCTATCGGATATTGGGACCGCCCCACATAAGGGCGGGGGTCCCGTTGGGGGTATTAGGATGCGCCCGCCACAGTGGCGGGCGCATCCTGCATTTTGAACATTGTGGCGGGCGGTGCTGAGCTCAATGCTAAAAATGCATGTATGCATTTGCATACACAAAGCGGCAGGCACCGCGCGGTGTCTGGCGCATTGCGTATGCAAATGCAGGGGGGTACCACAGGTACCCCCCATGGGCACCCCCCACCTCGCCTTCACCATGGGGGCCCGCAGGGGGCCCCCGAAGTGAAGACCACCTGCCACCACAGAAAGGCATCTGTTTTGGCCATGCTAATATTGCTGGCGGTGTCTGATAGACACCGCCACCATATTAAACCTTTTCCGGAAAAGCGGCGGACGGTCTTTCCGTCCGCTGCGGTTCCCCCCGCCATAGTAATATGGCGGGTGGGGGGGAATGGGTGGTGGGCAGGTAAGAATGTCTGGCGGATCACCACCGCCTGCATGGAGATGGCGATCCGCCAGACATCCTAATGGGCCCCTAAGTGTCTCATTCAGTGTTTCAAGGACTTGTGTACATGCAAAATTATAACAAAAACTTCCCAAGAACTGTGTTACCCTGAATTACTTTGCATAGTTTCACAATCTGTGTGAATTTGTTTTAAAAATTTGGAGGCCCCTACTGAACATGATATTCTTTGAGAAAAAAACAATGTCAAAATTGTTTCAAAATGGCCATTTTTAACCGTTTGCTCCCTGAGCTGGCCAGTACTGCGTGGAGTTGGTATCTGTTGAGATGGAGAAAGGTCCCCTGCATGGCTCTGAAGGGCATGTACCCCAGCCACTTATTCCAAATAGAAAACTGGAATGATTTCTTACCCCACCTAACCCCTCACAGTGATAATACATGTGCACTGAGACCTTTCTGTGATATGGAGAGAAACCCCAAGTGTGGCTCTGTGGTTTGAGCAGCATACCATGTGCACCTTGTCACTTCCCCAGACATTAGAGAAGTGACAGTGGTGCCAGGGAAATAGTTGCAAGACAGGTCATTTACCTGTCGCCTGCTAGAGGGAGTGACCTACTGGCCTGTCCTGTATGTTTAAAATTGTTCTGCCAGTCCACAAAACTCAGCAGAACTGCCCAGAACCTGTCAGAACTGAACTGCTGGAAAACCCAGACTGTCTGCAACTTGAGTATAAAGATGGGACAGAAACTTCCATTCAGTATTAGAATTGTAAGTAAGAAATGGCTGGGTGTATGGTGGTGAAAGTGCATACAAGTATGTGCATTAGCAGCCAACGAGCAATGGGTTTTTTGCCACAGAAAAACTATTTTAAGATTACCTGCCATGCATGCTTAAGTGTCATGCAATAGGAACAAAGCATTCGTAAAGTCAATAGTTTGGACTTTTAAAGCCGAGACGTACTGGGTTTGCCATGCTTGTTTTTTCTTCTCATAGAATCGCCAAACAGATGGAAGTCCTCATATGGTTTCGAAGTGTAATATGTAATGGCTGCACCAAACCAAGTGGACAGATTATTCACTTGTCACCTCAAAGGAAGAGTGTTTTCAAAATAGACTCTTACGCGTACCGCTCTTTTTACAGTTCTATATCTTGTCGCTTTACGCGACACACATGACTTCCACTCCAGGTATAGGGCTTGGCCAAATGGATCAACCAAGGTGCCACTTTTTCCTGAATGCCCAAATCAACTCAAACAAAGGGAAACGTTTGCAACCGAGATGATTTTTCCATACTTGTTTTGATCCAACAAGCTGTAGTTTAATTTTGGGGTTGTTCCAACCCTGGAAGTTCCACTCTATCTAACCGGTTAGTGGGTCATCGATGTGGTTATGGAGGGAGAAGCAGTGACACTGCAAGTGGTGAGACAGCATCACAGGGTGTCACCAGAAGCCCCCAGTGGAAGGAGGGTCTGACGTTAGTGGTGAAATGGGGTCAATATGGTGACCACTGGAGGAGTTTACAGTAATGTTGTAAAACTCTGTCGCTAGCAGACACCCAGTTCCATCATGTCATGGGCATATTTTGAAAAAAATGCATTGCCTCTCTCGCCTCTTAGAAAGTCACTAGGAAAGTTGACACACTAGTTCTTAGACACAGGTATAATGGCCAAGACTCGCACTGAGTACACTATGAACTCCAGTCATTATACTTTCTTCCTTTTTCGACTGTTTAATTTCAACATACATTTTAATGAGCAGATAAAGATAAATTACAACCTTACTACAAGTGAGATAATCAACCTCAAATTAATGTAGAAATAGTGCATTGATAAATGTCTTCAGTAGAAAGTGTAGAATCAATTATATAAAAATATTGTAACTACATCTTTAAGTAATATGTTTGCCTCCATTTTCCCCAATGAACACAAACACGCAAAAAAATAATTACACCCAGCAATGTCAAGATAGACACAATAGTTCACCTAAATGTTCACTTCAAACTATCACCTGACAAAAAATACCACTGTCAAAATATCATGATTGCAAACATTTGTACACCGAAATATCAAATGCTTTTAAAACTATATAATATTGATGTTTATACTATATAATTTATATATAATTTACGTTAATATCATTTTTAGTATAGTTCCTAATGGATTTTTTAATTTAAATTTTATTTGCTTTTGTTATTTTAATAAAAGTATTATTATAATATATATTTTGGGTTGTTGGGTATATTGGGGGTTTGGGCTTGTAGTGTTTTCTAAAATTAAATATTAATGTTACTTGATTAATTTGTTAATCATGATATATTTTTTATTTGTTAATCGTGTGTTTAAATGTTTGCTACATTGCTTGTTTCTGTATTACATTTTAATTTCTGGCTGTGGGGTTTATTGATGAATTCAGTGTGTAATAACCTTTATTATATAATAATTCATTTTAATTGATTACTGTGTTCACTATTAAAAATATTTTAAATGTCATTTATTTATTTAAATGTTCAATAATGTTTAACTTTTTTTTCCACATTTTAAATTCACATTATGGGGTCTATTGAGAAATTTGGTATCTAATATTTTAAATAAAAGATTTGTAAATAGAGATCAATTGAATTACATTTCAATTCATATTTATATTTATAATTATTTTTGAGTATATTTATGATATACTTTCAGTATTTTTCAATGGGGTGTAAGGTATATTGTGGGCTTGGTTGCTTTTCGTTTAGATATATTGTTATTTAAGTAAACATTTTTAAATGTTGAAATTTAAAGAAAATAAGTTTGTTTTGTAAGCCAATTTTATATGTCATATTGATTTTTTGGGTTTATGTGTTTGATATCTGAGTTTGTGGACTACTGTTTATTGTAAAACATTTTCTTTAATGATCACATTTTCAAACGTTTGATTACATAATTTAATTTATAAATAATAATAAAGAAATTAAAGATTATGAATTTTGAGATTTTTTCCTTTTTTCCAATACTGAAGCTATTGCTAATGAGTAATTATATTTTTTGCTGATGTGAATATGACTCACTGAATATATATTTACTTTAATAAATGTTTGTTAGTCTCGAGTTAGAATCGTAAATATTACTCCCATGGATGCATGTGAATTTAACCCACCCATGTCCGTACAGTATGCACCTTTCCCAATATATATGAAACTGGAGTTAGAATAGTAAATCTGAACCTTACCCCATGAGCCTATGCATCTCACTTTCTTCAAGGCTTTTTGGATTATGCTGGTAATGCCCCCTCCAATGTACGCAGTTTCCCCAGTGTTTGTTGGACTGGAGTTAGAATATTACTTCTGACACCTTTAGTATACAAACGTACAGCAATGTTTGTTGGACTGGAGTTAGAATTATAAATCTCACCCCCTCCAATGTATCGCCTGTCCTCAGGGATTCTTATACTGGAGTTATAATCTGACATCAGCCTTCCCCCTGTAATTCACAACCTATTCACAATGTTTGTTTTTACTGGAGTTAGAATATTAAATCTGACCCTCACCCATGTATCTCACATTCCTCAAGGCTTGTTGGATTACACTGGTAAATTTTCCCTCTTCCAATGTATGCACTTTCCCCAATGTTTGTTGGACTGGAGGTAGAATCTGACATATGCCTCTCCTCCGTAATGTATAAACATTTCACAATGTTTGTTGTACTGGAGTTAGAATAATAAATCTCACCCCTCCATTGTATGCACTTTCCCAAATGTTTTTTGGACTGGAGTTATAATATTACACCCCCTCCCCCACGCCCCAGTAATATACAAACTTTTCACAATGTTTGTTGTACTGGAGTTAGAAAATCTGACCCCCTGCAAAGTATGTGCTGTTCATAATGGTTGTTAGACTGAAGTTAGAATAAGCACATCTGCCCGCCCTGTTATATACAAACTTTTCACAGTGTTAGACTGGAGTTACAATAGAACATCTGACCAGCTGTAGCTCCTCCGCTAAGGTGGCGGAAGGTCACCCTACTGCTTTTCAGCAGGGCCCAAAAGGAAAAATAAAATGTTAATAGTACAATGTTATTATCCTGTTACTTTTCTGTGCTGAAGCCAGTTTTGGGAAGGGGCTGTGTTTGACTGCCATGTATAATTACAATGGAGTAACCCTGTGTCCCTCAGATCCTGGCTATTTATGAAAAAAACTACAGTGGCTCTGTTGGGAAACAAATACTTTCTTTACAAAGACGTTTATAATTCATAAAGTATCATTCAATTATGAAACTGTTGGAACACAGAACAAACAAAAAAGAATGCACCTCTTTAGAATAGCAATTTTACTTCTCATTAAGTAAGGCAATCAGAGTATGTATTTACAAGGCTGTCAAAAATAAATGCATAAATATAGTGACATAAAATACAGTGAGGAGGAGTGCTCAGTGACTGTGGTGCTGTGATCGTTTTATATACACGTGTAAGCGTGAATTATATCCAAGTTATCAAGAAGGATTTACAAATGAAAAAATTGTCAGAACAACATTAATCAATGTCTCCGGTAGATGGCACAGATTATTCAGAACCGTGAGACCTATTATATCTGAACCAAACGTTATCGCCAACGTTTTGACCCTGACAACAGCCTGATTAGGTGATGTCAAAGCGGGTTGTTCTGACCATTCTGACCATAGCCAAACACATCACGTTTTCCTGAATGTCCAAATTAAGTCAAACAAAGGGAAACTTTTTGCAGCGTAATAGATGTTTCCATGATTGTTTTGATCCAACAAGCTGAGTTTAATTTTGGGGCAGTCCTCTCTATCTAACTTGTAACTGGGTCATCGATGTGGTCATGAAGAGAGAAGCAGTGACACTGCAAGTGGAGAGACACCATAGCTAGGTGTCACCAGAAGCCACCAGTGGAAGGAGAGTCTGACATCAGTGGTAAAATGGGGTCAATGTGGTGACCACTGGAGGAGTTTACGTTAATGTGGTAAAACCTCTGTACCTAGCAGACACCCCTTTCCATCTTGTAGTGGGCATTTTTTTAACAAAAATATATTGTCTCCCTCTCCTGTTAGTCCACAAAGTCACTAGGAAAGTTGACACACCTGTTCACAGACCCAGACAAAAGGCCACGACTAGCACTGAATACACTATGGACTCTAGACTGTTATCTTTTTTTTCTTTCTTTTTTGACTGTTTAATTTCGACATAAATTTGAATGCGGAGATAAAGAGAAAATGCAAGCTTACTACAAGTGAGCTAATCACCCTCAAATTAATGTGGAAAGATGGCATTGCTAAATGCTGTCAGTAGAAAGTGTAGCATCAATTATATAAAAATAATCTAACTGCATCTTTTAGTAATATGTTTGCCTCGATTTTACCCAACCACCACAAACAGGCAAACAAATCATAAAACACAGCAATGACAAGAGAGACAAAATGTTCTGGCTAAACATTCACTACAAAATTTCACCTGAATAAAAACATCATGGTTAAAATATCATGATTGCAAACATATTGTATACCAAAATATCAAAAGTAAGTATATACTTTTTTGTACTGTTTTACTAAAATATCGAAGTTTGTAATATCTAATTTACCTTAATATCATTGTTAATATGGTGTGTAATTGTTTGTTTTATTTTTATTTTATATGATATCGTAATTTGAATAAAAGTGTGATTATAATAAATATTTTTGAGTTGTTGTGTTTATTGGGGGATTGGGCTTTTAGTACTTTCTAAAATTGACCAATAATGTTACTTCATTCATTTGTTAATCATGTTATATCTTTTATTTGTTAATTATGTGTTTAAATATTTGATATGTTTTTTTTTCTGTATAACATTTTAATATCTGGCTGTGAGGTTTATTGATGGTTTCAGTGAGTAATCATTTTTATTATATAATCATTAATTTGAATTGATTACCGTATAAACGTAATAAATATTGTAAATGTAATTTATTTGTTTACATTTTAAATAATGTTTAACATTTTGTTTTACATTTTAAATTCACATTGTGGGGGTTGCTGAGGAATTTGGTGTCTGATATTTACAATAAAAATGTCTACATTGAGATCAATTGATTGATAAAATATTTCTGCAGTTTTGTTCGTTGGCAAGCAAACAATTGAATTAATGTTTAAATTTTTAATTATTTCTTTAAAAAAGTTTAATATTATTAAATGGGGTGTAATGTATATTGTGGACTTTGTTGCCTTTTGTTTAAATACAATGTTAATAATAAGTGAATATGTATAAGTGTTGAAATTTGAAGAAAATAAGTTTGTTTTGTAAATCAATTTTATATGTCATAGAGTTTTTTTAGGTTTATGTGTTTCATATCTGACTTTGTGGATTACTGTTTATTTAAAAAATATTTTCTTTAATTATCAATTTTTTAAACATTTGATTAAATAATATAACTTGAAAAAATGTAAGATAATGTAAGGATTTTTAGATTTTTCCAATACTTAAGCTATTGCTAATGTTTAATTATATTATTTGCTTTAGTGAATATGACCCACTAAATATATTGACTTTAATAAATGTTTGTTAGTCTAGTTAGAATAGTAAATATGACTCCCATGTATGTCTATAAATTTAACCCCCACATGCCCCTTCTGTATGCACTTTCCCCAATGTATGTTAAACTGGAGTTAGAATAGTAAATGTGACCCTCACCGAATCAGCCCATATGTCTCACTTTCCTCAAGGCTTGTTGGATTACGCTAGTAAACTTGCCCCCCTCCAATGTATGCACTTTTCCCAATGTTTGCTGTACTGGAGTTAGATCAGTCAACCTTTGCAAAGGGCTGTCCACTTCGCAGAAAGAGAAGTCACATTTTTTAGTAACTTTTGATCCGTTTGGGCTAAAAACAATTTATTAGTTAAAATTGTAAAATTATGCAGCAGATGACGCATTATGTGGCAAATGTTGTGGAGCCACAATCATATAGAAAACATTTGAAAACTAGGATATTTTGCAATTCATGTTTAAACTGCTCTTGTGGAAAAAAGGGAGGAGAAGTGCTGATGACAGAATCTCCATGGCTCGAAGACAAATGGCTTGTGCTTCCACTTTTAAGCGTATTTGGGACATTCTGTGATTGGAAACGAATCCTACTTTGTCAATGAATTATCAGGTCGATAACTCATATTAAGCCTTAAATAAACGTGTATCCATTGTTTGAATTAAATAACGTAATAAGGAATTGAACTGCCAAACAAATACAAAAAATTAGAATGATTTGTTCTTTCTGGCAACTCCTCTAACCCCACCCACTGACCCAATCCTCAGGTTATTCCTGTCCTCTGATTCTCCACCCACAGATCATCTACTTTTCCCCCCCCACTTCGACCACTGATTAAGGCCCTCGCTCGCTGGAGTCAGATGTTTCTGACTGCATTGAGGCCCTCCCTCGCAGGAGTCAGATGTATCTGACTGC
This sequence comes from Lissotriton vulgaris, assembly GCF_964263255.1. Classification (NCBI taxonomy): domain Eukaryota; kingdom Metazoa; phylum Chordata; class Amphibia; order Caudata; family Salamandridae; genus Lissotriton; species Lissotriton vulgaris. The sequence goes on from NC_141693.1 coordinate 1,941,760,852, forward strand.
ATTGAGGCCCTCCCTCGCAGGAGTCAGATGTTTCTGACGGCATTAAGGCCCTCCCTTGCAGGAGTCAGATGTTTCTGCCTGCACTGAGGCCCTCCCTCGCAGGAGTCAGATGTTTCTTCCTGCACTGAGGCCCTCCCTCGCAGTAGTCAGTTGTTTCTGCCTGCACTGAGACCCTCCCTCGCAGGAGTCAGTTGTTTCTGCCTGCACTGATGCCCTCCCTCGCAGGAGTCAGTTGTTTCTGACTGCATTAAGGCCCTCCCTCGCAGGAGTCATTTGTTTCTGACTGCATTAAGGCCCTCCCTCGCAGGAGTCAGTTGCTTCTGACTTCATTGAGGCCCTTCCTCGCAGGAGTCAGTTGTTTCTGACTGCATTGAGGCCCTCCCTCGCAGGAGTCAGTTGCTTCTGACTGCATTGATGCCCTCCCTCGCAGGAGTCAGTTGTTTCTGACTGCATTAAGGCCCTCCCTCGCAGGAGTCAGTTGTTTCTGACTTTGTTGAGACCCTTCCTCGCAGGAGTCAATTGTTTCTGACTGCATAGAGGCCCTCCCTCGTAGGAGTCAGATGTTTCTGACTGCATTGAGGCCCTCCCTCTCAGGAGTCAGATGTTTCTGACTGCATTGAGGCCCTCCCTCGCAGGAGTCAGATGTGTCTGACTGCATTGAGACCCTCCCTCGCAGGAGTCAGATGTTTCTGACTACATTGAGGCCCTCCCTCGCAGGAGTCAGATGTTTCTGACTGCATTAAGGCCCTCCCTCACAGGAGTCAGCTGTTTCTGCCTGCACTGAGGCCCTCCCTCGCAGGAGTCAGTTGTTTCTGACTGCATTGAGCCCCTCCCTTGCAGGAGTCATATGTTTCTGACTACATTGAGGCCCTCCCTCGCAGGAGTCAGATGTTTCTGACTGCATTAAGGCCCTCCCTCACAGGAGTCAGCTGTTTCTGCCTGCACTGAGGCCCTTCCTTGCAGGAGTCAGATGTTTCTGACTGCATTGAGGCCCTCCCTCGCAGGACTCAGTTGTTTCTGCTTGCATTGAGGCCCTCCCTCGCAGGAGTCAGATGTTTCTGACTGCATTAAGGCCCTCCCTCGCAGGAGTCAGATGTTTCTGACTACATTGAGGCCCTCCCTCGCAGGAGTCAGATGTTTCTGACTGCATTAAGGCCCTCCTCGCAGGAGTCAGTTGTTTCTGACTGCACTGAGGCCCTCCCTCGCAGGAGTCAGTTGTTTCTGACTGCATTGAGGCCCTCCTCGCAGGAGTCAGTTGTTTCTGACTGCACTGAGGCCCTCCCTCGCAGGAGTCAGTTGTTTCTGACTGCATTGAGGCCCTTCTTTGCAGGAGTCAGTTGCTTCTGACTGCAAGTATGCCCTCCCTCGCAGGAGTCAGATGTTTCTGACTGCATTAAGGCCCTCCCTCGCAGGAGTCAGAAGTTTCTGACTGCATTAAGGCCCTCCCTCGCAGGAGTCAGATGTTTCTGACTGCATTAAGGCCCTCCTCGCAGGAGTCAGTTGTTTCTGACTGCACTGAGGCCCTCCCTCGCAGGAGTCAGTTGTTTCTGACTGCATTGAGGCCCTCCTCGCAGGAGTCAGTTGTTTCTGACTGCACTGAGGCCCTCCCTCGCAGGAGTCAGTTGTTTCTGACTGCATTGAGGCCCTTCTTTGCAGGAGTCAGTTGCTTCTGACTGCAAGTATGCCCTCCCTCGCAGGAGTCAGATGTTTCTGACTGCATTAAGGCCCTCCCTCGCAGGAGTCAGATGTTTCTGACTGCATTGAGGCCCTCCCTCGCAGGAGTTAGATGCTTCTGACTGCATTAGTGTAGTGTTATTGCCTCATGACTGGGGTCACAGTGTTGTATCAGTCATGTGCGACAACTTCTGTGGGGCACAAGTCCTCGAGCACCAGCAATATTTCAGCTCAGGGGCTTATAAAAGTGCACCAAACTCCAGCGCCTTCAAGGCAACAGTGATACTTTCTTAGCAATTCAGAACAGATAGTTGCTGCTCCTAAACAACGTGAGAACTGAAAAAGTGAGATTGCAGATGTGTTATGAAAGAGGTTTCACACAATAAGGGTGTCTTTATTTTATTCAGTAGTAACGTTTTGAACAAGCTATATTGTTTTAGAAAGCTGTGAATATCTACCGATTATCACTGAAATTCGAACATCTGCACATGAAATGCAGACACTGACATTTCACTGCTTGCTTGATAAAATCTGATTTTTGAAAGAAAACCAAAACCTGAAACTTAATTTTTTAAAACTCTTTGACACACCCATTGTCTTTTGTGACACATTCAGTCCAGTCATGGCTTTCCAGGCCCTAAGATTTCAACACTGGGACTTGTAGATTTTTTTAAACCATATACCTAGCGACTGCTAATCCCCAAATTAAATATTTTGCTGGCTAAAAATACACACTGTCTGAAGGAGTCACACTTGATATAAGATTACTTGAAAGCTGTGTTTGTAATGTTGCAAGTGGTCTAGTCCATTTACATCATTACTTCTTGATCCGCATATACAACCAAATATTAATCTGGTTCACTTATTTGATGACAGTGTAATATTCAACTCTCACCATGCATAAAAACCAGCAAAAAGGCCATTTGTTTTGAATAGTGTGTAGGGGAAACTTTTTACCAAGCTTCACTAACAGATATAGCAGGAGCAGCAGCAGGACACGTATTTTTAAAACACGCAGATTGAAGAAAGAGGAGTGTCAGTGGGAATGTGCATGAGAGTGAGAGAGTGTGTTTGAGAAACTCTGAGTATGAGAGCATGTGAGAGTTTAAGAGAATTTCAGCATACGTGAGTGTGTGCACGCAGTGTGTATGTGAGTATAGCAGGGTGTGAGAATTATTTGCTTGGGATTGTATTCCTGCCCTGGCATACTGGAGGTAATTCTTGGGTAATGGGCAAGGGCACCCTTAGCATATAGATACTTATCCTGGCATACTGGATATATAATTCTTGATAGGTGGGGCAACCCATGGTAAAATCCTGGTTCCTACATATTTGAGGCAATTCTTGGCATAGGAGAGGGCACCCATAGTATAGGGGCACAAAAGTCAAATTCTGGTCTTTGCATACCAGAGGTATTTTTTTTAATATGGGGGCCTATGGTGCATTAGGGATATGTGTGTATATGATAACACAAAGCACCTTTGCTCATATCCCAGTATTGTCCTATCACTAAATCGGCACATAGAGCACTTGAATATTTCCTTTTCAATGCATTAGTCATTTTAGCAAATTTATTCCAAAATTGTGCTTCAAATCCACTTTTGATTTATTCTTTTTTCAAACTTTTTACGGGACAGGCGAGCCTCCTATGAAATTCTTTGCTTGAGAAAGGCTCCTGTGCTGAAATTCAGATCAGGTATTACGACTGGCTTTCAGCAGTGCCAGTTGAGGATGTGGGTGGAGCCAATAGAGGAACTATTGCATGGGGCCTGAAAATTCACCAATAGACTGCTCAGGGGTGCACAACAAGGGCAGAGGCAAAGTAGAGGGGAAACACATTATATTAAGTAATTGGGTCTGATGAAGTGTGACGCTGACATCACGTAATGGTGTGACATACATAATATGATCCCTTGGGCAGAGTCAGAAAGAACTTACTAGAGAAATAAAACATGTAGCAAAATATGACCGAGGCTGTTCACCGCTGACTTCCGGTCATCTTCAACCTATACATGGAGCCTCTTGGTGCTCCACTCACATATGACAGCATCAAGATTCACCAACATGTCGATGACACACAACTCTGCTTGAAAGCATCCTCTGCTAAAGATATCCAATGCCTCAAATATTACATGGACCTCTTCCTCACCTGGAGTTCCAGCTCCTACCTGAAGCTCCAGTCAACCAACACAGAATTCCTGTGACTTGGCAAGAACAAGAAACAACAACCAATACAAACCTGGCTCAGTGGCAGGAATCTTGATGGGTTTAAAGCCCAATTTTCACCAAATGCCAAGTCATTTGGATTCAACGTGCAACCTCACCCTCAAGGAACACATTGCCCAAAAAACTAAGACAAACTGGTATTTGCTCTTTTTTCTAAAGGAAGTGTAATCATTTCTTCCAGAAAATGACTTCAGAACACTTATTTAAGCGCTCATACCCTCGCGACTGTATGGCGGTAACGCCCTCCTCCAGGGCATTCCAAACAGCATTCTGGCTCCCATTACAGGCATTCTATATGCTGCAGCACGTTTCATCGCGGTCCTGAAAAAATATGATCATATCACCCCTATTCTGATGGAACTATATTGGCTACCCTTGCCAGCCTGCACAATTTTCAAAACCAGCTGCATAATTTACGAGGGCATCACAGCCAGTATCCCTGCATTACTTGCAGGCAAGGGCACCATCTCTTTTGGATATTGGCACACACATGGCCAGGACACCATCAGACTGCAGCCTAAGAAGTGTAAGAGAGAAAAAACAAGGGAGCTGGCCTTTCCCGTCAATGCTCCCAGGATGGGGAACAATATCTCTGCATCCAAAACAACCACCCCTAAGCTCAAAAAGTATTTTTTCCAGGGCATATAATTAGATTCTCAAATATATGCAAATCAGCAACTGGAATGAGTAAAAACCATTTGTACCATATAGTGATGTACAGGGGCGGCTAATCCATGGGAGCAGAGAGGCTTCGCCCTACCTATGCGCCTCCTACAGCCCCAGAGATGAAAAATAAAATGGTAATTCATTACCATTTTATTTTTCATCATACCGTCCTGAACGGAGCATCAGGACGGACCGGGGCCTGCTGAGTGACAGCAGGGAGGAGGGATGGGCTTTACACTTGTTCAAAGTGCGATGGTCAGCTGGACATGTGCACTTTAAACCTCTCAACCCAGCAGTCTTAGACAGCCAGCTGGGTTGAGAGCAGGTGCAGGCATCGAGTGCCCTTGGAAGCGCTGAGAGAAGCCACTCCCGCCAATCAGGGCACTGCTCACATGCTAGTTAACAGCACATGAGCAGGCCAGGATTGGTTGAAGGAGTTTGCTAGGGCTTGCACTGCAGTCCCAGCAGACGAAGCTGGAGTGAGGAGGACATCATGCGCCAGGATCCAGTAAGTGGTTTTCTTTCTTTAATTTCTTTTTTTATTTTCTTTGTCTGTGCGGGCACCCACCCATTGTCCGGCCACCTCCCTCAGTAGATGCCAGCTGCCACTGGTGATGATGATGATGATGATGATGATGATATGGAATTTATAGAGCATGCCGGTCGCCAAGATAGCCATTCTGGCTGAGGAAAAATTACTTTTTTTCCAAGATACCAAAAAAGAAAAGTTTTAAGAGATTTCCTGAATAAGCTTCGATTAGACATAACTCGCTGCTTAATATGAAAAATCTCGGCCACCTAGCCGCAAAAGCTGGGGCAGTATCATGAATAGTTGTGTTGGCTAAGTGCTTAGAGGCCCATTAGGAGGGCGGACGAACTTCAGTCCACGTGCCACCCTAGTGGTGCTGAGACCGGCCGCCAGTGGTGCGGTGGTCCCGCACCCCAATTAGGATGCGACTGCCACCCTGATGGTTGCATTCCACATTATTAACATTGTGCACAAGGTGGCAGGCACCACACAGTACCTGCCACCTTGTGCATGGCAATGAAGGGGGGTACCATAGGTACCCCCCAAGTGCAGCTCCCCACCTCCCCCCCCTCCACCACCTGGGGGCCCGCAACGGGTCCCTAAAACAATTCTTTTCCAGCCTTTCCATGGTGGCGAATCCACCATGGAAAAGCCTGTGAAACCCGCAATCATAATATGGATGGCACCGCCACCACATTATGCCCCAGCTCCACCCGGCCGGCAATAGGAACGATTGCCAACCGGCGGAAAGGTGGCCGACGCACTTTGCGTCTGCCGAGGTACCCCCCGCCATAGTAATATGGTGGGGGCTAAATCTAGTTGGGATGGCGGGCGGATCGCCACCGCCGAGCCTGCGGTGGCTATCTGCCCACCATCCTAATGACCCCCCAGGTTGGTGCCTCTTTTTTTCATTTGTGGTGAATAAGTGGTTTGTAAAGCGCATGCATATATCAAGAATATTTGCCAGTGCAATAACTTTAAACAGAACAAATCGGAATCAGATAGAGGTAATTTCTACTCACTGTTTCAAACTTTCCCCGTCTACATTATATATATTAACTGACAGAAACTTACAATTACATGTATGAACTTTAGACACCTCAAATGCAAAAAAATGTGCTTGGATAAATGTGAGCTGTTCATGATGGGACCTGAGAGTGTGGACATTTCAGATGTCTGAGCATAGAGGTACACAAAGATCGTGGCAGGCAGCAGGCCTGCAATTTGTCTTGTAGGAAGTGAGATGGAATTTTATATAGATGATACTAGACTTTGTACCAGCATTAAGCATAGCATCAGTATGCCACAGGCTTCGCTCGACGTAGGAGCATCACCCGATAAGGGTGTGCCAATTCACCCATTGCGTGTAACGCCTTCAAGCCAAGGGTCTGCCTTGCATCGATGCCTCAGCTATGCCCTCACCACATCCTCTCTGGGTATCTCTAGTGCTTAACCAGCGAGGCGGCACCAGGATTTCCTGCCGTGTGTGGGGTGCTGGCAGGAACCTGTGGCGGCGAGCTGGCTCTCAGCTGGGTCAGCCCTACCCAATTTGATTTCTTTTCAAGAATATGCTTTGGCAGGAAGAACAGAGTCATGTAACCCAAGAAGACACATAAATATAAGTATCCAGCAATGGTGGACCGGCCGCCACTTGGATACGTTACCAGTGATCTTTATAACACTTTAGCCCTCCTTAAGAGTCTGCCCCAGAGGGGGTGAAGAGTACCTAGCGGATTCTGGTTGGCACCTGAAATGACCAGTTGCAAGGATACTGTGCCTGTGTTTTCCGGGTGCAAACAACGGTCCTGATAAAACTGACAGAGCTCTAGGCCACTAACCCACTTTCACCTGACCCTGTCCCACAGCACGGGAGAACACGCAAAGGTGTTCTACCAGAATATCAGCCTCAACATATTTTGAAGCTAAAATATGGAGACCTAAATATGGAGAATTTTGTGAAGCTAAGTATACATTGGTAGGCAAAGGTTTCTATAAGTAACATTACATATATTTACCTCAATGATACAATAATCTTCAAGGCACATGCATGAGGAGTTAATAACAGTAAATCTACTCTTCCCCATGTGCACTTACCTTCACAATATTTTGGTCCTCAATATTTGGGGCTCAATATTTTGGCTTGCTATATTTCTGTCCTTGATAGTCTGCCCCCCTCTGCATCCCACAATCCTTGCATAGTTGCCCTTTACTCAGAGCAGGTAGCAAATGTGAGCAGAAAAGTCCCTGGAAGCCAGTCGTATCTGTGGAAAAGGTTCAGTAATTCTATTGTATCCTTGAGGGGATTCGACACTAAAACTCAGAATATGAAGACATAGGATGAGAGATACAAGCCATGCTCAGTTATTCTGACCCTGGTACTTTCCACGCGTAATTCTGGGCAACTCATTAAGAGGCTCTGAGTCCTTCTTTCTTGTCCAGTCTTGGACCCTTGATCAACGTGCAGACAGTCTAGAATTACTGCTGTACACCCGGATCAGGGACATCCCTCATGATGCTGAAGGCGTGCAGAAACTCTGAGTTCCACAGGAGAAACCAAAAAATATCAGAGGAAAGGGTTCCCTCCATTTGCAGATGCATTTAAAAGTATTAGAAGCTGGCTATGGAGGAACACTGCAGAAGTCGTATGAAGCCAGTCCCTTCCACGCGTGGCCGCTACCCATGAGGGAGTCTTCACTCAAGAGAGTCAGTTCTAGTAGGCCCGTAGCCAGGAATATTTGGTTTGGGGAACCTGGGGGCATATTAGCAAGGAGTAGCGATAATTATTGCTTTTTTTTTTATCGCCGGATATTATCGCAGAGATAACGTGCCATTAGCAACGTTTATCTCCAAAGCGATAAAATATCCAGTGATAGCGGCTCAATGCGTGAATATCTCTGGAATTCCAGCGATATTCAGGCATTATCGCTAATGGGGACTTAACCTGAATATCCACCTCCCATTTGATATACAAATTAAGAAGTGGTCTGAGCAGGCGTTAGTTTCTAGCGATATTCGCGCTTAGCGCGAAATTTTCTATCGCTTCGCCTGTCTTGCTAATAGGTGATAGCGACATTAGCGACTGCTTTCAGTCGCTAACAGGTTGGGTACACCCACTTTGCATGTCATTAGCGATAGTATCACTGACATGCACAGCGGGCCCCAAACCTGTAGCTATCGCCTACAAGCTTGCTAATAGGGCGATAAAAATATCGCCGCTTTTGCAGGAAAAAGTCCCGCTAAAGCGGCGATATCGCCTTGAGAATATGCCCCCTGGTTCCTGTAATGACAACATCAAGAGAAGGTTCTTAACCGGTTGTATTGCTTTAACGTTGTTTTTAAACATTCTGCTGTAGTAATGTGATTTCAAAGCAGATCATGTATTTTCCTTTGCATTTTTGGTTATGGAATATACTTCCACGAGGAGCCTTGTTGAACATGTGAGACAAATGAAGGCTTTTAAAGCAAGTTAAGTCAAAAATGAATGCAATTGTAAATCACAATTTTACGGGGTGAGGGGGATGGATAGGCCTTCAACAAGGAGTTTTAAGGAATAATAATCTGCAGAGGTGCAAAAATAGCACGTAAGATCAGTAACCCTCATTAAAGTGCTTTAAGGCAACTTTGGGGATTCCACTGCAGGAGTTTGGACTAAAGTGGCAGATAATACATCACAAAGCTTATAGGAGCATTTACAAAAGCCACACTAGATATAATTAAAATACAACTGCACAGGAGATTTAGGGTTTCTGCTCAGAAGTAAAAATAAAAATAAATAGCCTGTTCTCTGACTGTATATATCTAGGTTGCATGTAACTGTAGATATGAACTGTGTTTGCACTTATGTGTGTTCTAGTTAGTGGTCATCATGCACAGACCTCTCTGGCATCTCTCTATAAGGTTGCCATTTCTAATCATCTCTTAGGGCCCCTATCCCTCACACTGTTAGTTTCCTCTCCCCTGATTTATAACTTCTGCTTTCTTGGCTCTAAGATTTCTTATACTGTAGCCTATTTTTCTTTTCTGCTTTCTCTGACCAACAAACACCTCCCGCCTACTGCTCCACTTTGAGTAAGGTTGTGGTGTTTATAAGGCAGATTCCCCAACCCTTCTCTCTTCTATTCCCTCTTTTCACTCTCTTGTGAGGGCTACCACTTTTATACAGCCTAACCGATGTGCTATATAAGTCACCAATATATCATACCACTTGTCTCTTGGTCTATGTCTATCAGGGATTGATTGCCTGTTGGTCTGTGCACATGGGCAACTATAGGTCTGTGAACATAGATGCATCTGTGCCTGGTCCATATGGATGTTTTTGTAGGCATTTTGGTCTGTGTGTGCCTGGATGCATGCAGATGTTTTGTTCTGTTTGCATATTTGTAGGTATACACCTATTTTGCAGTTTCAGATTGAAAGTGATGTCAATATCTGGTATTACCATTATCTAGTTTAACCATACTCAAATTACCATCCTCTGCAGTTTCCTTTGTGCAGGACTCAAACCAATGACCTATATTTTGTATCAGTCTCAAGAAGTTTTGATGAATACTTGTTTATAGAAAGGAAAACAAAGACATGAGATTAGCTTTATTAGAGGGATGTTCTGCTACCACATATTATGATTAAAACGTCCAGGTAGACTGTCCACTGTTAACATATGTCCTCAGCGACGACTTTGAATCTGTTCTGGACAACACACATGAATCCTTAGATTGCACTCTAGGGGCCCAATGTAGGTCACCAAATACCGGTCGGTAACAGCCGAATTCGGCCGTTACCGACCGGTATTTGGTGATCGAGATGTAGGGGGCATTATTTTACAGAATCGGTAAATTTACCGAATAGGTAAATTTACCGAGTCTGTAAAATACTGAATCGGTAATTTTACCGATTCGGTAAATCCCAGATGTAGGTAGCACTGTTTACAGTGCTACAGGCCTTCAGAATTCGGTATTTTACCACCCAATACAATTGGATGGTAAAATAAAGAATTCAGGTGTACATGCACATCTGTGCATGTACACCTGTGCCATGTGACACACAGACATGCCCTTAGGGCATGTCTGTGTGCCACATGGCACACAAGTCTGTACTTGGGGTGCTAGAGGGTGTCAAAGTGACACCCCCTGCACCCTCGCAGGATTCGGTATTTACCGATTCGGTAAATACCGAATTGGTATTGCCCATTGATTCCTATGGGCTTCAAGGCCCGTAGGAATCAATGGGCAATACCGATTTGGTATTTACCGAATCGGTAAATACCGAATCCTACCGATTCGGTAATTCGTAAATGAGAATTACCTACTTCTACCTACTTCCGATTTACCGACTCTTAAATACCGAATCGGTAAGATTCGGTATTTAAGAGTCGGTAAATCGGAAATACCTACATCGGGCCCTATAACTTGTATCAGCAATCATGTAAGTATTGCTCCTTTTATTCTTACTTTCTTCTAAAATATATAATGATGCACCAATTCCAAATACAGGTTTAAAAAACAAAAGCTTGTCACTGCTGTACATCAAAAATATTGTATTTCTGTTGTGCATATCATAGATTCTGTAGGCCTGCAAGTCAGCAAGGAATCACATCTAATAGGGCTTCTTAGAGACCTAATAGACATGCATCCATGTGGTCTGGTTACTTAACCAGATGCAAAAGACACCCATCCATCATGACAATAAAAAGGGCCAAGGAGAAGGAGATAGAGAATGACAGGGAAAGATGGAGGAGATAAAGAGGAAGCTAAAGAGAGGAGATGTTGAGGGCAGGGATGAAAACAAAAGAAAATAGGGAGAGGCAAAGTCAGAAAAAGAGAGATGAGAAAATAGAGCGACAAGGAGAGTGAGATAAAAAGATTTAAAGACAGAGAGAGAGAGAGACGGAAAGATGAAGAGGTAGGGAAAGACGGGAGAGAGAGAGAGAGCATGGAAAGGCAGAAAGAAGATGAGGTGGAAAGATACATCAGAAGAAACATGGAAAGGTACAGCCTGAATAAAACAGGAAGACAAAGTGAGATAAAGAAAGTGAGAGAGTGAAAGGAAGAGGCAGAGAAAGACAAATGGACAGAGATGGAGATTGGGAGAGATAGATAAAGGTGGAGTAAATACGGGGAGGGAACGATATGGTGACCTAATGGTCAGACAGAGATGACAAGCGAAAGAAAGACAGATGATAAAGATGGAGACAGAAGCTGGAGGCAAAAATAGACAGAATGTGAGACCTGCAAAGACATAAAGTGAGAGAGGGAGAGTCAAAGGTATAGGCAAAGAAGGAGAGGGAGAGCTAACAATGGAGAGATTGGGGAAGAAACAGCTTTTTTTCTATTTTTATACAGCTATTCTACTATCTATAATCTATCCACCTATATTTATTTGTTAATATATGTCTGTAACTAAATGTTTGTCTATATCTGTTTCCGTGTCTGCGCCTGTATTTATATCTAGCTATCTGTCTGTATATCCATTACTAGCTGTCTACCTATGTGTATCAACTTGTTCATCCTAAAGATAGCCCCCAAACAACTCTCCAAGCTTTTCCATTGTCAGGGCTGCTAGACTTATGTGGCAAGGTTATCTAGATTATCTAGAACAAAAGGTGGATTATGCTACACATTTCTGGTAGTATTATTGTCACCCTTTGATCTAAAAACAACTCTTGTAAAATATGCAAATTGTGAAAGTGTGTAGCAAACAGGGCCGGACTGGCCGTAGTGGGAACTGGGCAATCCCCCAGTGCGCCGCACAGGTGGGGCGGCGGTTTGGGGCCCGCGGGGGCCGTTTTGTTACAGGGCCGTTTTTGCAGCATAGCTGCAAAATCGCCCCTGTAACAAAATCGGCCGAAAACCGGCACTGGCAAAGAGCTCGGCAGCACCCACAACCCTCTGGGTGGGGGCCGGCCGAGCACTTTGCCAGGGCCGGTTTTGGTTCCCAGTCCGGCCCTGGCCACAACTGTTAAGTCTGTCAGATAGCAAAGAACACGACAGAGGCAAAATTGGCAAACAATAAAATGTGGCAAATAAAAGAGCTAATAATATGCAAAAGCCAATATGTTGTCTATGTGATAGAGTGTCCATGCTCCTTGAAGTACATAGGGAGCACAATATGCAAACTGAAAAAGAGGATACTTGAGCATTTACGAGCAACAGTAAATAAAGATCGAAGCACTGCCATAGCCAAACACATGGAGATAGAACACAAAGGAAATTGGAAGTTTTTAAGCTTCTAAGTTCAAGTTCAAGTTCAAGTTCAGTAATTTGTATAGCGCACTACTCACCCAGAGGGTCTCAAGGCGCTTGGGGGAGGGTGGGTGCATTACTTATCGAATAGCCAGGTTTTTAGCTGCTTTCTAAAGGAGAGGTGGTTCTGTGTAAGGCGGAGGTGAGTGGGGAGAGAATTCCAGGTTTTGGCCGCTAAGTAGGAGAAAGATCTTCCTCCCATGGTGGATCTATTGATGCGCGGAATTGCGGCGAGGGCTTGATTGGATGAACATAGTTGGCGGGTGGGTGTGTAGAAGGACAGTCGTTTGTTGAGGCATTCGGGTCCTAAGTCATAGAGGGCCTTGTGTGCGTGGGTGAGGAGACGGAAGTTTACTCTCTTGTTGATGGGAAGCCAGTGGAGATCTTTCAGGTGACCGGAAATGTGGGCTTGACGGGGGATGTCCAGTATGAGTCTGGCTGAGGCGTTTTGGATGCGTTGGAGTTTTTTCTGTAGTTTGGCTGTGGTTCCGGCGTTAAGGGTGTTTCCATAATCTAGTCGGCTAGTGACTAGTGCGTGGGTGACTGTTTTTCTCGTTTCGGTGGGGATCCAGCGGAAGATTTTTTTGAGCATGCGTAGGATGTTGAAGCATGATGATGAAACGGCGTTGACTTGTCTGGTCATCGAGAGGGAGGAGTCTAGGATGAAGCCCAGGTTCCGTGCGTGATCTGTAGGTATGGGTGCTGTTCCCAGAGCCGGTGGCCACCATGAGTCGTCCCATGCAGAGGGGGACGATCCTAAGATGAGGACTTCCGTTTTGTCCGAGTTTAGTTTTAAACGGCTATTCTTCATCCATTCTGCTACTTCTTTCATTCCTTCGTGTAGATTGGTTTTGGCGGTGTTGGGGTCTTTGGTGAGGGAGAGGATTAGCTGGGTGTCGTCAGCGTAGGAGATGATGTTGAGGTCGTGTTGTCGCGCGATGGTTGCGAGGGGACTCATGTACACGTTGAAGAGGGTGGGACTGAGTGATGATCCTTGTGGTACGCCGCAGATGACTTCGGTGGCCTCTGATTTGAATGGGGGGAGGCGGACTCTCTGTGTTCTTCCGGCGAGGAACGAGGTGATCCAGTCCAACGCTTTTCCTTGTATTCCGACGTTGCTGAGGCGTTGTATGAGGGTGTTATAACAGACTGTGTCGAAGGCAGCGGAGAGGTCAAGTAGGATGAGGGCAACTGATTCTCCGTTGTCCAGTAGCGTTCGGATGTCATCCGTAGCAGCGATGAGGGCGGTTTCGTTGCTGTGTTTGGCTCGAAAGCCGGACTGTGAGGGGTCGAGTGAATTGTTGGATTCAAGGAAGGCGGCGAGCTGGCTATTGACGGCTTTCTCGATGACTTTGGCCGGGAAGGGGAGGAGTGAGATGGGGCGGTAGTTCTTAAGTTCAGAGGGGTCCGCTGTGGGTTTCTTCAGAAGGGCGCTGAGTTCGGCATGTTTCCAGCTTTCTGGGAAGGTAGCGGAGTTGAGGGAGCAGTTGATGACATCGCGGAGATGGGGTGCGATGATTGAGCCTGCTTTGTTGAAGATGTGGTGGGGGCATGGGTCAGTTGGTGAACCTGAGTGGATGGAGTTCATCAGACGGACGGTGTCTTCAGTAGTGATTGTGTTCCAGGCGCAAAGGTTGTGAGAGTGCTGTTTTGGTTCGGAGGTGGGTGGAGTGGGTTGTTCTTCGGACAGGTTTTCAAAGCTGTTATGAATGTCGGCGATTTTGTTGTGGAAGAAAGCGGATAGAGAGTCGCAGAGGTCTTGGGAGGGAGTGATGTCGTTGGTGCCGGCGGTGGGGTTGGTAAATTCTTTGACGATGTTGAATAGTTCCTTGCTGTTTTGGGCGTTGTTGTCGAGTCGATCCTTGAATGATGATTTCTTGGTGGATCGGATCAATTGGTGGTGTTTGCGGGTGGCGTCCTTGAAGTGGTCAGGTTGTTAGTGGTTGGGTTTTTTTCTCCAGGTTTTCTCGAGGGTACGACATAACTTCTTGGATTTTTTAAGGTCATCGTTGAACCATGGGGCCTTTTTGCTACCTTGTTTGATCTGGTGGTTTTTCAAGGGTGCTAATTCGTCAGCGCTGTGGGTGATCCATTGTGTGAGTTTGGTGGCAGCTTGGTGTGAGTCCGATGATATGGCGGGGGGTTTTTGGTTAAGCAATGTGAAGAGTTGGTCGGTGGTGATTTTGTTCCAGTTTCTTCGAGGAATAGGTTGTGGTGGGATGTGGGTCGTGGTCTTTTTGTAGCTGAAGTGAACGCAGCTGTGGTCCGTCCAATGGAGAGCTGTGGTGTGATCGAAGGAGATGTGTTTGCTGGAGGTGAAGATAGGGTCGAGCGTGTGTCCGGCTAAGTGGGTGGGGGTGTCAACAAGTTGTTTGAGTCCAAGATTTGCCAGGTTGTCCAGAAGGGTGGTGTTGTTGCTGTCGTTATTCTTTTCCAGGTGGAAGTTGAGGTCTCCCAGTAGACTGGAGTTCTCGGAGATGAGGGCATGTGGGCTGATGAAGTCAGTGATGTCTTCGTTGAATTGTGTGCGGGTTCCTGGTGGTCTGTAGATGAGGGTGCCTCTAAGTGTGGTCCTGGGGTCGGTGTGGATCTGGAAGTGAAGGTGTTCGGCGGTCGCGAGGTTATCGTCGTAGCTGGTCGTGATTCGGATGGTGTTCTTATGGGCGATGGCGATGCCTCCTCCTGTTTGATTGGTGCGGTCTTTTCGGATGATCTTGTAGGTGTCCGGGATGGCTATGGCGATGTCGGGTGCTGATGAGGCGTTCATCCAGGTTTCTGTAAGGAAGGCGACGTCCGGTGATGTAGTGTCGAGTAGGTCCCAGAGTTCAGTGGCATGTTTGTGGATCGATCGGGTGTTCAGCAGGATACACTTCAGGTGGTTAGAGTCGGAGTTGTTTTTGGAGGGGGGGATTTGGCATGGGTCCTGATGCAGGCGAACTTGCAGGAGTGGCAGGCGAATGGTCCGTGGGTGTGTCCTGGGGTAGCTATGCAGCATTGTGGGGTGCGTCCGGGGTTAAGGGCAAGGAGAGTATCGGCGTCATATGTTAAGTGAGTGGAGTGGGTTTTGCGAGGGCCAGGGGGTCTGCCGCTGGGCACGGTCCAGGCTCGGACGGGCGTAGACGGGCTTACCTTTGGCGCACCTTCGGCGCGCATGGGGCGCGACCGCTGCGTGTGAACGCTGCACGCGAAGGCATCAGTCATATGTGGATAGTGGAGGGGAGGGGCGAGGGAGGAGCAGCTGGGAGGCGGGATCGTGGTGGAGGGGACGGGCTCCGATGCACAACAACAACAAAATGGCTGGCAAAACGAAACCGGAACAGGCCGGGGCACAGACAGGGTTATGCTGTCGGCAGGGGCACTGGCACAATCTGGCTACACACTTTGCAGGCAAAGCGGGCAATCACTACAACCATAGGAAATAAATACAGAGGCAATGCGATTTAAATAAGGCCAAACAAAGCGAGCAGCACACGAAATCAAAACAGCTGAATATCGCGAGCACTATAATGGCGGATGCAGCTGGGGAGGCAATGCGAGCAGCGTAGGCACAAGAACTAATTCTAAGTGGCAGAGTAATTCAGCAGCACAATGCAGCAGAGTAACGATACCCAGGTGGGACCAGGGGTCATGGGGAGCGTCCGCTTCCGAAGGAATCAGGGCGGACACCTGAATATGCAATTGAAACAATACCTTGTAATGAGAGAGGCGGAAACCGCGAAAAAATACTGCGGAGTGTATCAAGGCAAATACTGAACTTCAGAACTTTTACTCCGTTTGGGCTGAACCAACGCGAGGAACTGTATGTCCATTTATAAACTGAACCGAATTATTTTTCGTATTAAACTGTTATAAGAAAACACAATCACATATAATATTTTTTGTAACTCTTTTTTGATGCACAATTCTCTCAAATAAAATAAATGTATGGCATAAAAAGAGAGGAGAGGTAGGAATATATTGAAATCAATCCTTATAATCAACATGATAGCCTTGACAAGGCCCACTAGAGGGCGTTATTGTTTTCTTGGAGGGAGACAGAACTCTGTCCAAATAGACAGTCACAAGATTTTGCTTAAAACTAGGGCTCACGGAAAGGATGTATGTAATAGCAATACGGTCAGCACAGTAAAAACAAGGTTGTCTGATTAAGTACTAAAATCACTCTCTAAAAATTTCTTATTATGATACAGAGATAAGTGTGGCAGTATTAGAGCAAATCGGCAATGGTTTTAACACAGAAACCCAAAAACTTGTTTACTGAGTTAGATCAGCAATTGTGAGCACACAAATTTTTTGTAGGTCAACACAAACACACGTACACGAAAACACACAAACGAAAAAGAAAATTTTATTATAATGTAAAATTTGAACAAACTACGATTCCCAGAACACACCAAAAGGGTCCTGGATCTTAATGTGAGTCACACGTAACGTTGAAAGTAATTTAACTGCAAGAAACAAAGTCATACAGACTATTTACAACAACATTTTTTGCAAGCTTGTAAATAATCAAGACTGTCCAAAAAGTGCTCTGTGTGCAAAATGTGCGAAAATATTTAAAAGATTTGTGCCATAATGCTGCGTGTGGAGGTGAAAGACCGAGTTTGCCTGTGTTGGTCATTGTCCGCTTGTCAGCAAGGGTCGAATCTCATATTAACCTCTTTTCAAATTTAGAAAACCTTATATTGTAGATTGAAGTTTCATACCCACTGGGTTCAGCTTGCAGTAACGGTTTAAATACCCTTGGAGCCCTCCAAGTTTTGCTAACAAGCTAGAGGGTCAGCTTTTTCCACCTTGTAAAATTATCCTATCTGTGATAACAGAACGCACCGGTTGTTCTCTCAACCTGGAAACCTTTTGAAAAATAAAAGAAATTTGGGGAATTCATTCTTTCTACGAATGCGATTTCAATTTATCCGAAAGGAGGTTGATGGAATAAGTGTTGGCGTGGCTCTACCTGGAAATTAGCACGGAAGTGATGCGCCGTGCGTCTTAGCGATTAATGAGCCAGGAGATGTGGACATATATATATATATATATATATATATATATATATATATATATATATATATATATATATATATATATATATATATATATATATATATTTACTGAAAAAACGTAGGTTTTAGGGACGTTATAGTTAGTTGGACATTTCACTTGTACAAAACCATAGAAATTCCCCCGTTATAGTTAGTACAGCTAACTATACCTTGCATCCCGCAATGCACTGCTGATGACGTCACATATTACATTATTCATGACATGGTCAGTGACATCACTGATGAAATACCTGATGACTTCTCAAATGACATCACTGATGACATCTCTGATGACATCATCCACGTGAAAATCTGATGCACCTCCTCACACTCTAATATAACCTTTGATACACCCACTGTAAAATACAGACTACCATTTTCGAAACCATCGACACACCAATACTAGTTACTACATATGCACTCACTAATTCCTAGGTCTACACACGCATCCACTCATTCACCCATACAATCACTCATACATATAGTCACTCAACAATACAGCACTATCATAAGCACTCATACACCTATACAGTCACACACCACAACTCATCCAGAGTTACTCACACACCTAGTCAGCCATGCAAACAATCTATCACACTTCTATTTACTGACCTATAGAGTTATACACACAACAGATCACTTATTCAAACAAAGACACACACATAAGTACTCTTTTATACAATCACTTTTACAAGTAAACACTCATCTATCCAGCCACCCTCACGATCACTGACTCTCACATATAGTCATTTATATACTCCAACTCTCACATACACTGCCTTTTACATATGTAGTTACTTGGACATGTACCACTGAGACATCCATTTACTCAGTAACACACCCATACACACAGTGACCCACCCATACAGCTGTTTCCACATGCATTGAACCCATACAGCCAGTGAATCAATCACTCAAACATGTATGCACAGTCACACACCCCCCACACATCCACACACACACTCAGGCATCGATACAAATACTCTGGCAACCAATCAATAACCCATATAGACACTCATGTAGCTACTAACCAACCCATGGAGCAGCTTATACAACAGCAGACAGACTGATATAGACGTTCACACAGTTTAGTCACTTACCCATGCATTCAATAAGAAACATGCAATAACTCACTTAAACAGTCAGTGACGCACCTACTAAATCCTCCATCCAGATACTTAAACGCCCACTCCTTCTTCAATACACCTTGGCATATATATATATATATATATATATATAATACATATTTAAACTTTATAGAAACACACAGTCACTGGATGATGTCATCAGTGATGTCATTTGAGATGTCATCAGTGATGTCACTGACCATGTCATGATTGATGTAATATGTGATGTCATCAGCAGTGCATTGCGGGGGCGCTAGTTATAGTTAGCTGAGCTAACTATAACGGGGGAATTTCTATTGTTTTGTACGAGTGAAATGTCCAACTAACTACAACATCCCTGAAAACTATGTTTTTTTCTGTGAATATTATATATATATATATATATATATATATATATATATATATATATAAACACGTTCTCAGCATTCTCTCACCAGGAGCCCATATACTGGATACCAACGGCGCAGAGGAAGAGAGGAAGACCCAGGGTGCAGGTGAGCAGTGATTTTATTCAATAGCGTGGAAGGCCCACCTCAGCATAACGTTTCGGCCTACACGGCCTATATATATATATATTCAGTGAAAAAAACATAGATTTTAGGGGTGTTATAGTTTGCTGGACATTTCACTCGTACAAAACCATTAAAATTCCTTTGTTATAGTTAGTTGTACTAACTATAACTCCCGCGCCCGCAATCCACTGCTGATGATGTCAAATATTATATCATTCATGACATGATCAGTGACATCCCTGATGACAACACTGATGACATCTCACATGACATCACTGATGACATCATCCAGTGAATGTGGTTTGGTTCAATATGTAAATAAGTATTATAAATATAGCAATCTGCATTGAAGACTGAGTGGATGTATAAGTGTCTGGATGGAGGATTTAGTAGCACTGTGATTGACTGTCTAAGTGACTAATTTAAAGTGTCTCACTAAATATATGGCCTAGTGATTAAACTGTGAATATCTGTACCACTTTATCTCTTGTTGGGTAAACTACTACATAAGTTGGTTACTAGCTATGTGAAAGTCTATATTAGTTATTAATTAGTTAAGTGAGTATTTGTATGGGATAGTGAATGTGTGTCTGGTTGGGTGGGAGGTGTGTGACTGTCCAAAGATGTGTAAATTGTTGATTTAGTAGGTAAATGAAGTTAAGACTGTATGTGGAAACAGTTGTTTGGGTGAGTGAATCTCTTTATGGGTGTGGTGATGAGTAAGTATATTTCTCAATGATACATGTCCAACAAAGCAGAAATAGAAAAGGCAATGTATGTGACAGTTGTATATAAATAAGTATACATACAACTCAGTGATTGTATGAGTGACTGTATCGAAAACTGCATACTGGTAATAGTTATTTATAACACACTAAGTATGAGTTACTATCTATTTGAATAAATAAAGTGGTGTTTGTAGTGTGCAGCTTAGTAAATGTAGGTATGATTAATTGTTTGCATAAGTGAGTAGGATGACTGCATAAGTGAATAGGATATGTACTGGTGTGTAATGTTAATGTAGGCGTATAAGTATATTTAATAGTGTTCTATTGATCTTTGTTAGCATGTATGAGTGAATCTATTGGTAAGTGTTTAGATGTGTGTGTAGATGAAGGAATCACTGAGTGGGTTTTTAGAAACTTGTATTGGCGTGTCAATGATTTCAAATATGGTACTCCATATTTTATAATGAGTGTTGAAAGGTTAATCTAGTGTATGATGAAATGTATCAGATTGTCACGTGGATGATGTCATCAGTGATGTCATCTGTGATGTCATTTGAGATGTCATCAGTGATGTCACTGACCATGTCATGAATGATGTAATATGTGACACGCCTAAAACCTATGTTTTTTTCAGTGAATTTCTAAGGTTTTTTAAATGCTAATTCCTAACTATAACATGTCTGAAACCTATGTTTTTTTCAGTGAATTTCAAAGGTGTTTTAAATGCTAATTCCTAACTATAACATGTCTGAAACCTATGTTTTTTAGTGAATTTCGAAGGTTTTTTAAATGCTAATTCCTAACTATAACATGTCTGAAATCTACGTTTTTTTCAGTGAATTTCAAAGGCTATGTAAATGACAATTTTTAAATGTATTAATTGTTATATTTATTTATTTTTATACTGATTTACTACATTTTTTTAAACTATTTATTTTTAGATATTTTTTAAAAATTACATTATAATTACATTACACATTACATTACAAAATATACTTTCTCAGAATGAATTACTTTAGTTTAAATATTTTGCAAATAGGCAGTAGACTTTTAAATACAGTAGTTACAGTTGTTGCAATGGGCAACACAATTTCAAACACAATGCAACATTGAGCTCAATTGGGATTTCTAGTTAAATGCAATTAGTTACTTTATGGATTACTTTTCTAACCACAGGACTGGGTCCTACATTCAGTCCTGAGACATCTCCTGTAAACAGTTGAGTAAAAGCGTTTTGGTTACAGTAGTGATTTTTAAGGAATATTATTGTATTTTAAAACTTGACACTTTGAAACTTTTTCACATAGAATCACCAATGTTATCCTATGGGAGGAAATTCACTTAGCAGGTACATAATGTTATCGTTACTTTTTCTTACTCAGTGGTGGATCCTGGAACCAGCACTGGTGCACCTCCTGTAAACAGTTGAAAGAAAGCGTTCAAGTCATACAGGTGATTTTAAGGAATATTTGTAGTTTGTGAAAATCGACACTTTGAAACTATTCTGGTGAAAACCAGTCAATGTTAGCCTATGGAAGGAAATTCAAGTTACTGGTAAGTACGGTTAGAATTACTTTTCAAGATCAGTACTGGGCTCAAAGATGCAGCACTGAGGTCTCTCCTGATAACAGGTGAGTAAATCGGAATTCGTAGTTCGGCTGATTTAATTTGGTCCACTATATATAGGCCACTTTCCTACACCATCACCTCCCTTCACCACTGTGTAAACGTACCCTGTGTCCGTTTTAATTTGGGAGATTAAGTAGCCTTGAATCCTGAGGGTCCCTGGGGTCCAAGTAGCCCACTAGGTACCTCCAGTAAGTACCATAGAGCTGTGTTGCAGAGAGGTGTAAAAAGGGGCACGGCCTGAGCCACCTCTCTGCAATGCAGTCCAGTGGCACTTACTGGAAGTACCTGGTGAGCTAGGTAGCCGCCAGGGGCCCTCAGGATTGAAGAGGAATTATTTCCCCAAATTAAAACAGGCCACAGGGTGTGTTTGCACACGTCACCTCAGGCCCCGTCCCCTCCCTTCACCCCTGTGTAAACACGTCCTGTGTCCTGTGTCCGTTTTAAGTTGGGAGATTAAGCCCCCTCGAATCCTGAGGGACCCTAGGGTCCAACTAGCCCACTAAGTGCCTCCAGTAAGCGCCACAGAGCTGCATTGCAGAGAGGTGTAAAAAGAGGCATGGCCTCTGAACACATCTCTGCAACGCAGCTCTCTGGTGCATACTGGAGGTACCTGGTGGGCTAGTTGGCCCCAGGGACCCTCAAGATTGAAGAGGAATTAATTCCTCTACTTAAAACGCACCACAGGGCGCATTTGCACAATGGTGGGGCAGGGCTGAGGTAACATGTGTGCAAACATGCCCTTGGAATTCATTCCTCTTCAATCCTGAGGTCCCCGGGGGCCAACTAGCCCATCAGGTACCTCCAGTATGCGCTAGGGAGCACCGTGGCGCTTACTGGAGGCCCCCAGAATTAATTCCCCAACATAAAATGCGCCACAGGGCGTGTTTACACACATATCACCTCAGGCCCCGCCCCCTACCTTCACCAGTGTAAAACGCACCCTGTGATGCAAATTAAGTTGGGGGGTTAAGTCCCCCTTGACTCTAATACCCTGGGGACCCCATCCCTCGGGGCTGGCCCTCTCCGTTGTGGGCCGTGGGGGAGTCCCCAATCCCCCATGGTCCCAGCCGGCTCCCATCATCCTGCTGGAGCCAGCAATGCTTTTCCACATGGGGGGCAGCTAACATGCTGCTCCCCATGTGGAAAAGCAATCTGCTTTGCTATTTGGAAGAGAGAGCCGGTTTCCTGCTCTCTCTTCCAAATAGCAAAGCAGTTTGCAATGACAGGGTGGGAGCCGCAAGGCTCCTGCCCTGTCATTGCAAATGGCAATGATAAAATATTTTTTAAGTGTCATGAAAGCCACTATGGCCGGTAAATTATGTGTAATGATCTAGGTATAAATGCATGCTGTATTAAATACCATCAATCAATATTTTATTATTAGCCTTGATTGATGGTATTTAATACAGCATGCATTTATACCTAGATCAGTAATCATCAGAATCACCGATGTGGTTTGTGCATGTATGCTTACATATATATATAAACTTGTAAAGGTGTGTGCTCTTGTACTGTTTAAACGGACAGTTTAACAGCGCGCAGAATGCCGGATAATTGCCGATACATGGCAATATACACATAATTTACCGGCCATAGCGGCTTTCATGACACTTAAACGATATTTTATCATTGCCATATGTGTTATCTAACCCATTTTAAAATGGCTGCTATGTTTTTCATGCGCTTAAAAATTTTGGTCCGTTTTCAGTTGTTGGTAAATCAATGTATATATGGCGCTGCCAGACGGTTGAGAATGTAAATATTGACGAAGGACTTTGCGTCCGAAACGCGTCTGTTACATGAGTTGTTTGTGGGCTGAAATAAATCTTGCCGCTTTACCCCCGAAGTGCGTTTAACATTTCTTGATGGAAATGGTTTTGATCTTTGATATATATATATAGTCCATTTTTTCAATTACACCTGTCCTAGTGTCCTGACATTTTTCACTAAATAGTTTTGTGAGGTCTGTGAAGCACAAACATGATACGTTGGATTCAAGCAAGCCGGGCTGAAGACGGCTGGAATGCCAGAGAAACCGGTCCGCGGAAGCTTGTTTCCGGTCCAGGGAAGACATGGCTTGGCAGTTCGGGCTGGACTGTTCCCATGAGGCACAGAGTCAGACTGATTTGCATATATCCATGTCTGAACTGGGGTGGCAGAGTGGGATAAAGAACAGTGATGGATTAAACCCAGATCTTTTGACTGGGTGTGAGTGTTTGATTGATTCAGATGCTCCGTCCATCACCACCCCCTTTTGTACCGTCTATATTATCAATGGCATTAGTGGCACTATATAATCAGTGGCATCAGTGATTCTACGTTTTCGGTGGCATCAGTGGGTCTATATTATCAGTGGCATCAGTGGTTCTATATTATCTGTGGCATCAGTGGTTCTATGTTATCGGTGGCATCAGTGGGTCTATATTATCAGTGCCATCCGTGGTTCTATATTATCAGTGGTTCTATATTATCAGTGGCATCAGTGGTTATTATCAGTGGCATCAGTGGGTCTATATTATCTGTGGCATTAGTGACTCTATATTATCAGTGGCATTAATGGCTCTATGTTATCGGTGGCATCAGTGGTTCTATATTATCAGTGGCATTAGTGACTCTATATTATCAGTAGCATCAGTGGCTCTATATTGTCAGTGGCATCAGTGGTTCTATATTATCCGTGGCATTAGTGGCGCTATATTATCAGTGACATCAGTGGTTCTATGTTATCGGTGGCATCAGTGGGTCTATATTATCTGTCGCATTAGTGGTTCTATGTTATCGGTGGCATCAGTGGGTCTATATTATCTGTCACATCAGTGGTTCTATGTTATCGATGGCATCAGTGGATCTATGTTATCAGTGGCATTAGTGGCTCTATATTATCTGCGGCATCAGTGGTTCTATGTTATCGGTGGCATCCGTGGGTCTATATCATCAGTGGCATCAGTAGTTCTATATTATCAGTGGCATCAGTGACTTTAAATTATCAGTGGCATCAGTGGTTATATATTATCAGTGGCATCAGTAGTTCTATATTATCAGTGGCATCAGTGGTTCTATGTTATCAGTGGCATCAGTGGTTCTATATTATCGGTGGCATTAGTGGCGCTATATTATCAGTGGCATCAGTGGTTCTATATTATCAGTGGCATCAGTAGTTCTATATTATCAGTGGCATCAGTGGTTCTATGTTATCGGTAGCATCAGTGGGTATATATTATCAGTGGCATTAGTGGCTCTATATTATCGGTTTAAAAAAGGGGGTGGTGATGAACAGAGTGTCTGAGTTAAACAGACCACTCTTACCCAGTCCAAAGATCAGGGCTTGATCCATCACCGTTATTTATCTCACTGCCCCATCCCAGCTCAGAACCTGGCTATATGCAAATCAGTCTGTCCCTGGCCCAGTGCATCATGGGAACAGGGCAGACTAAACTACCAAGCCAATTCTTCACCAGAAAGGAGACAAGCTACCGGGGACCGGTTTCTGGCATTTCAGCCTTCTTCGGCCCGGCTTGCTTGAATCCTGATGGAGCAGTGAGAAAGGGATTCATGTCTGAGTATACCCTGCCACACCTATAGTGGCCAAAAACGATTTAAAAAAGGGGGTGGTGATGAACAGAGTGTCTGAGTTAAACAGACCACTCTTACCCAGTCCAAAGATCAGGGCTTGATCCATCACCGTTATTTATCTCACTGCCCCATCCCAGCTCAGAACCTGGCTATATGCAAATCAGTCTGTCCCTGGCCCAGTGCATCATGGGAACAGGGCAGACTAAACTACCAAGCCAATTCTTCACCAGAAAGGAGACAAGCTACCGGGGACCGGTTTCTGGCATTTCAGCCCTCACCACCCCTTGTTGTAAATATTTTTGTCCACCCTAAGCGTGGAAGGGTATTCTCAGATGTGAGACCCTTGCTCATTGCACCATCAGGATTCAAGCAAACCGGGCCGAAGACGGCTGTAATCTCAGAAACCGGTCCCCGGGAGCTTGTTTCCTTCCCAGTGTAAGAATTGGCTTTTGTAGTTTGGTTTGCCCTGTTCCCATCATGCACTGGGACAGGAACAGACTAATTTGCATACAGCCAGGTTCTGAAACTGGGATGGTGCAGTGAGCTAAAAAACGGTGTTGGATCTAGCCCTGATCTCTTGACTGGGTGAGAGCTTTCTGCTTAATTCAGAGGCTCTGTCCCTCACCACCCCTTGTTGTAAATATCTATATTATCGG
Organism: Lissotriton vulgaris; assembly: GCF_964263255.1. Lineage (NCBI taxonomy): Eukaryota > Metazoa > Chordata > Amphibia > Caudata > Salamandridae > Lissotriton > Lissotriton vulgaris. The sequence goes on from NC_141693.1 coordinate 1,941,786,452, forward strand.
TGGCATCAGTGGTTCTATATTATCATGGCATCAGTGGTTCTAAGTTATCATGGCATCAGTGGTTCTATGTTATCGGTGGCATCAGTGGGTCTAAATTATCAGTGGCATCAGTGGCTCTATATTATCAGTGGCATCAGTGGTTCTATATTATCAGTGGCATTAGTGACTCTTTCTTATCAGTGGCATCAGTGGCTCTATATTGTCAGTGGCATCAGTGGTTCTATATTATCGGTGGCATTAGTGGTGCTATATTATCAATGGCATCAGTGGTACTATGTTATCGGTGGCATCAGTGGGTCTATATTATCTGTCGCATCAGTGGTTCTATTTTATCGGTGGCATCAGTGGGTCTATATTATCAGTGGCATTAGTGGCTCTATATTTTCTGTGGCATCAGTGGTTCTATGTTATCGGTGGCATCCGTGGGTCTATATCATCAGTAGTTCTATATTATCAGTGGCATCAGTGACTTTATATTATCAGTGGCATCAGTGGTTTTATATTATCAGTGGCATCAGTAGCTCTATATTATCAGTGGCATCAGTGGTTCTATGTTATCAGTGGCGTCAGTGGGTCTATATTATCAGTGGCATTAGTGGCTCTATATTATCAGTGGCATCAGTAGTTCTATATTATCAGTGGCATAAGTGACTCTATATTATCCGTGGCATCAGTAGTTCTATATTATCAGTGGCATCAGTGGTTCTATATTATCAGTGGCATCAGTAGTTCTATATTATCAGTGGCATCAGTGGTTCTATGTTATCGGTGGCATCAGTGGGTATATATTATCAGTGGCATTAGTGGCTCTATATTATCTGTGGCATCAGTGGTTCTATATTATCATGGCATCAGTGGTTCTATGATATCATGGCATCAGTGGTTCTATGTTATCGGTGGCATCAGTGGGTCTAAATTGTCAGTGGCATCAGTGGCTCTATATTATCAGCGGCATCAGTGGTTCTATATTATCATGGCATCAGGGGTTCTATGTTATCGGTGGCATCAGTGGGTCAATATTATCAGTGGCATTAGTGGCTTTATAATATCATGGCATCAGTGGTTCTATATTATCAGTGGCATCAGTGACTATATTATCACTGGCATCAGTGGTTCTATATTATCAGTGGCATAAGTGACTCTATATTATCAGTGGCATCAGTGGTTCTATATTACCGGTGGCATCAGTGGTTCTATATTATCAGTGGCATCAGTAGTTCTATATTATCAGTGGCATCAGTGGTTCTATGTTATCGGTGGCATCAGTGGGTATATATTATCAGTGGCATTAGTGGCTCTATATTATCTGTGGCATCAGTGGTTCTATATTATCATGGCATCAATGGTTCTATGTTATCATGGCATCAGTGGTTCTATGTTATCGGTGGCATCAGTGGGTCTAAATTGTCAGTGGCATCAGTGGCTCTATATTATCAGTGGCATCAGTGGTTCTATATTATCATGGCATCAGTGGTTCTATGTTATCGGTGGCATCAGTGGGTCAATATTATCAGTGGCATTAGTGGCTCTATAATATCATGGCATCAGTGGTTCTATATTATCAGTGGCATCAGTGACTATATTATCACTGGCATCAGTGGTTCTATATTATCATGGCATCAGTGGTTCTATATTATCAGTGGCATAAGTGACTATATTATCAGTGGCATCAGTGGTTCTATATTACCGGTGTCATCAGTGGTTCTATATTATCAGTGGCATAAGTGACTATATTATCAGTGGCATCAGTGGTTCTATATTACCGGTGGCATCTGTGGTTCTATATTATCATTGGTATCAGTAGTTCTATATTATCAGTGGCATCAGTGGTTCTATGTTATCGGTGGCATCAGTGGGTATATATTATCAGTGGCATTAGTGGCTCTATATTATCTGTGGCATCAGTGGTTCTATATTATCATGGCATCAGTGGTTCTATGTTATCATGGCATCAGTGGTTCTATGTTATCGGTGGCATCAGTGATTCTAAATTATCAGTGGCATCAGTGGCTCTATATTATCAGTGGCATCAGTGGTTCTATATTATCATGGCATCAGTGGTTCTATGTTATCGGTGGCATCAGTGGGTCAATATTATCAGTGGCATTAGTTCCTCTTTAATATCATGGCATCAGTGGTTCTATATTATAAGTGGCATCAGTGACTATATTATCACTGGCATCAGTGGTTCTATATTATCATGGCATCAGTGGTTCTATATTATCAGTGGCATAAGTGACTATATTATCAGTGGCATCAGCGGCTCTATATTATCAGTGGCATCAGTGGTTCTATGTTATCATGGCATCAGTGGTTCTATGTTATCGGTGGCATCAGTGGGTCTAAATTATCAGTGGCATCAGTGGCTCTATATTATCAGTGGCATCAGTGGTTCTATGTTATCATGGCATCAGTGGTTCTATGTTATCGGTGGCATCAGTGGGTCTAATAAATTATCAGTGGCATCAGTGGCTCTATATTATCAGTGGCATCAGTGGTTCTATATTATCATGGCATCAGTGGTTCTATGTTATCATGGCATCAGTGGTTCTATATTATCGATGGCATCAGTGGTTCTTTATTATCGGTGGCATCAGTGGTTCTATATTATCAGTGGCATTATTCGCTCTATATTATCAGTGGCATCAGTGGTTCTATATTATCAGTGGCATCAGTGGTTCTATGTTCAACGAGCTGAAAGAACTGAAGCTTACGGTTCGCAGGGCAGAACGTAAATGGAGACTGGACTACTCCCCCGACTCCAGGACTCGCTACGTCCACCTTCTAGGGACCTATAAGCAAAACATCACTGAGGTCAAGAAAGCTTACTTCTCAGCCAAAATTATATAAATAAGTATACATACAACTCAGTGATTGTATGAGTGACTGTATCGAAAACTGCATACTGGTAATAGTTATTTATAACACACTAAGTATGAGTTACTATCTATTTGAATAAATAAAGTGGTGTTTGTAGTGTGCAGCTTAGTAAATGTAGGTATGATTAATTGTTTGCATAAGTGAGTAGGATGACTGCATAAGTGAATAGGATATGTACTGGTGTGTAATGTTAATGTAGGCGTATAAGTATATTTAATAGTGTTGTAAATATTTTTGTCCACCCTAAGCGTGGAAGGGTATTCTCAGATGTGAGACCCTTGCTCATTGCACCATCAGGATTCAAGCAAACCGGGCCGAAGACGGCTGTAATGCCAGAAACCGGTCCCCGGGAGCTTGTTTCCTTCCCAGTGTAAGAATTGGCTTTTGTAGTTTGGTTTGCCCTGTTCCCATCATGCACTGGGACAGGAACAGACTAATTTGCATACAGCCAGGTTCTGAAACTGGGATGGTGCAGTGAGCTAAAAAACGGTGTTGGATCTAGCCCTGATCTCTTGACTGGGTGAGAGCTTTCTGCTTAATTCAGAGGCTCTGTCCCTCACCACCCCTTGTTGTAAATATCTATATTATCGGTGGCATCAGTGGTTCTATATTATCATGGCATCAGTGGTTCTAAGTTATCATGGCATCAGTGGTTCTATGTTATCGGTGGCATCAGTGGGTCTAAATTATCAGTGGCATCAGTGGCTCTATATTATCAGTGGCATCAGTGGTTCTATATTATCAGTGGCATTAGTGACTCTCTCTTATCAGTGGCATCAGTGGCTCTATATTGTCAGTGGCATCAGTGGTTCTATATTATCGGTGGCATTAGTGGTGCTATATTATCAATGGCATCAGTGGTACTATGTTATCGGTGGCATCAGTGGGTCTATATTATCTGTCGCATCAGTGGTTCTATTTTATCGGTGGCATCAGTGGGTCTATATTATCAGTGGCATTAGTGGCTCTATATTTTCTGTGGCATCAGTGGTTCTATGTTATCGGTGGCATCCGTGGGTCTATATCATCAGTAGTTCTATATTATCAGTGGCATCAGTGACTTTATATTATCAGTGGCATCAGTGGTTTTATATTATCAGTGGCATCAGTAGCTCTATATTATCAGTGGCGTCAGTGGTTCTATGTTATCAGTGGCGTCAGTGGGTCTATATTATCAGTGGCATTAGTGGCTCTATATTATCAGTGGCATCAGTAGTTCTATATTATCAGTGGCATAAGTGACTCTATATTATCAGTGGCATCAGTAGTTCTATATTATCAGTGGCATCAGTGGTTCTATATTATCAGTGGCATCAGTAGTTCTATATTATCAGTGGCATCAGTGGTTCTATGTTATCGGTGGCATCAGTGGGTATATATTATCAGTGGCATTAGTGGCTCTATATTATCTGTGGCATCAGTGGTTCTATATTATCATGGCATCAGTGGTTCTATGATATCATGGCATCAGTGGTTCTATGTTATCGGTGGCATCAGTGGGTCTAAATTGTCAGTGGCATCAGTGGCTCTATATTATCAGCGGCATCAGTGGTTCTATATTATCATGGCATCAGGGGTTCTATGTTATCGGTGGCATCAGTGGGTCAATATTATCAGTGGCATTAGTGGCTTTATAATATCATGGCATCAGTGGTTCTATATTATCAGTGGCATCAGTGACTATATTATCACTGGCATCAGTGGTTCTATATTATCAGTGGCATAAGTGACTCTATATTATCAGTGGCATCAGTGGTTCTATATTACCGGTGGCATCAGTGGTTCTATATTATCAGTGGCATCAGTAGTTCTATATTATCAGTGGCATCAGTGGTTCTATGTTATCGGTGGCATCAGTGGGTATATATTATCAGTGGCATTAGTGGCTCTATATTATCTGTGGCATCAGTGGTTCTATATTATCATGGCATCAATGGTTCTATGTTATCATGGCATCAGTGGTTCTATGTTATCGGTGGCATCAGTGGGTCTAAATTGTCAGTGGCATCAGTGGCTCTATATTATCAGTGGCATCAGTGGTTCTATATTATCATGGCATCAGTGGTTCTATGTTATCGGTGGCATCAGTGGGTCAATATTATCAGTGGCATTAGTGGCTCTATAATATCATGGCATCAGTGGTTCTATATTATCAGTGGCATCAGTGACTATATTATCACTGGCATCAGTGGTTCTATATTATCATGGCATCAGTGGTTCTATATTATCAGTGGCATAAGTGACTATATTATCAGTGGCATCAGTGGTTCTATATTACCGGTGTCATCAGTGGTTCTATATTATCAGTGGCATAAGTGACTATATTATCAGTGGCATCAGTGGTTCTATATTACCGGTGGCATCTGTGGTTCTATATTATCATTGGTATCAGTAGTTCTATATTATCAGTGGCATCAGTGGTTCTATGTTATCGGTGGCATCAGTGGGTATATATTATCAGTGGCATTAGTGGCTCTATATTATCTGTGGCATCAGTGGTTCTATATTATCATGGCATCAGTGGTTCTATGTTATCATGGCATCAGTGGTTCTATGTTATCGGTGGCATCAGTGATTCTAAATTATCAGTGGCATCAGTGGCTCTATATTATCAGTGGCATCAGTGGTTCTATATTATCATGGCATCAGTGGTTCTATGTTATCGGTGGCATCAGTGGGTCAATATTATCAGTGGCATTAGTTCCTCTTTAATATCATGGCATCAGTGGTTCTATATTATAAGTGGCATCAGTGACTATATTATCACTGGCATCAGTGGTTCTATATTATCATGGCATCAGTGGTTCTATATTATCAGTGGCATAAGTGACTATATTATCAGTGGCATCAGCGGCTCTATATTATCAGTGGCATCAGTGGTTCTATGTTATCATGGCATCAGTGGTTCTATGTTATCGGTGGCATCAGTGGGTCTAAATTATCAGTGGCATCAGTGGCTCTATATTATCAGTGGCATCAGTGGTTCTATGTTATCATGGCATCAGTGGTTCTATGTTATCGGTGGCATCAGTGGGTCTAATAAATTATCAGTGGCATCAGTGGCTCTATATTATCAGTGGCATCAGTGGTTCTATATTATCATGGCATCAGTGGTTCTATGTTATCATGGCATCAGTGGTTCTATATTATCGATGGCATCAGTGGTTCTTTATTATCGGTGGCATCAGTGGTTCTATATTATCAGTGGCATTATTCGCTCTATATTATCAGTGGCATCAGTGGTTCTATATTATCAGTGGCATCAGTGGTTCTATGTTCAACGAGCTGAAAGAACTGAAGCTTACGGTTCGCAGGGCAGAACGTAAATGGAGACTGGACTACTCCCCCGACTCCAGGACTCGCTACGTCCACCTTCTAGGGACCTATAAGCAAAACATCACTGAGGTCAAGAAAGCTTACTTCTCAGCCAAAATTCTGGCGGCCGAGAACCAACCTAAGGAGATCTTTGCCATTACTCACGATCTGGCTTTCTCCGATCGGACCTCACTTAAACCCCCTCCCTCACAGAAACTCTGTGATTCGCTGAATCTCTACTTTGTCGAAAAAATTTCGACAATCAAATCCAACATCCCCCCCTTCCTCTTCTTTTGTTGACCCCCTGCCTCCCCCCGCCCCAGCCTATTTCAATTCCTTTCCCCCCCTCCCTGAAGAACTTTTCCTGTCCCTCCTCCCCAAAATTAAATCCGGTTCCCCTGCTGATATATGCCCGGCACACATCTTACGGCAGATTTATACTGTCTGCCCTCAGCCTCCTCTGGGTTTCCTTAACGACTCACTGGTTCGAGGGGTTGTCACTCCATCGCTAAAAGCCGCTTCCATCGTCCCTATTTTGAAAAAGCCAGGAGCTGACCCCTCTGTGATGGCCAACTATCGCCCCATCTCCCTTCTCCCGTTTCTGGCGAAGGTGCTTGAGCGACATGTTACATCTGCGCTCAGCTCCTTTGCCGAGGAGAATGGGAGGCTGGCTCCGTGCCAGGCTGGGTTTCGGCCCAAGCACTCGCCAGAGTCAGTGGTGGTGTCAGTATTAGACACCCTCAGAGAGGGTATGGACATGGGCAGATCTCAGGCGCTGGTCCTCCTTGACTTGTCCGCCGCTTTTGACCCGGTGGATCACTCCATCTTGCTTTCCCGTGTCAAGGCGGCGGGCATAGGAGGCTCAGCCCTCATCTGGCTTTCATCCTTTTTGAGGGACCGGACCCAGGCGGTTCACCTTGGGGAGTTCTCAGCTACCCACTGCCAGGTCCAGTGCGGTGTTCCTCAGGGCTCTTCTCTCTCTCCTTTACTATTTAATCTTTATATCGCCCCTCTTATCTTTGCCTTACAGCAGCTGGAGGTCACGGTATATAATTATGCCGACGACCTCCAGCTCATCTTCAATCTGTCTTCTACCCCTGACTCTATCTCTAACTTCCAATCTATCCTATCTTTCATCAGGGACTGGATGAATTTCAACCACCTAAAACTCAATCCCGATAAAACGGAACTTGTGGTGACGGGTGGTTGCTCCAGTCCCTGGAATTCTCTCTTTTGGCCCCCCTCCTTTGGTTCTCCTCCTACCCCTGTTCCCTCTGTTAAGACTCTTGGCATCAAGCTAAACGATAAACTCACTATGCACTCCCAGATTGGTTCGGTGGTTTCTTCTTGCTTTCTTACTCTCCGTACTATCCGCTCTATTTCTCGTTTCTTTTCTTTCTCTGCACTTAAACTAATTATGTCCGCACTGGTCCTGTCCCGCCTGGACTACGGGAACATCTTGTTCAATGGCATCCCTCAGTACAGCCTGCGTAAACTGCAACTAGTGCAGAACCAGGCTGCTCGCCTTGCCTTCGGTCTTCCCAAATTCCACCATACCTCCCCCCTCTTGAAAACCCTCCACTGGCTCCCTGTGCGGGAACGCGCCTTGTTCAAATTAGGCTGCATGGCGTTTCAGGCCAGGACTGGCCTGGCCCCCCTTTTTATATCCTCTGCCATCAAGGCCTATGTCCCTGGCAGAGACCTCCGCTCCTCAGCACATCTTCTTTTATCAGTCCCTCGCTACCGGAAAAAAAAACAGGGTGGCTCGAAATTTTCCACTCTTGCCCCCATGTTCTGGAACTCTCTCCCCTTCCATCTTAGGTCCCTTACCCAGTATTCTAGTTTCCGCAAAGCTCTGAAGACCTTTTTATTTTCTCAGGCTTTTCCACCGTAAGCCCTGCTTGCCTTTCCAGTCGACGCCTTAGCAACTGCTCTTGCCCAGTTGGCTGCCTGCTACTTTAGCGCCAAGAAACCGCCCAGGTGTACGTTGTGCTTAACAAATATTTTAAACTTAAACTTAAACTAATTATCAGTGGCATTAGTCGCTCTATATTATCAGTGGCATCAGTGGTTCTATATTATCAGTGGCATTAGTGACTATGTTATCAGTGGCATTAGTGGTTCTATATTATCGGTGGCATCAGTGGTTCTATATTATCAGTGGCATCAGTAGTTCTATATTATCAGTGGCATCAGTGGTTCTATGTTATCGGTGGCATCAGTGGGTATATATTATCAGTGGCATTAGTGGCTCTATATTATCTGTGGCATCAGTGGTTCTATATTATCATGGCATCAGTGGCTCTATGTTATCATGGCATCAGTGGTTCTATGTTATCGGTGGCATCAGTGGGTCTAAATTATCAGTGGCATCACTGGCTCTATATTATCAGTGGCATCAGTGGTTCTATATTATCATGGCATCAGTGGTTCTATGTTATCGGTGGCATCAGTGGGTCAATATTATCAGTGGCATTAGTGGCTCTATAATATCATGGCATCAGTGGTTCTATATTATCAGTGGCATCAGTGACTATATTATCACTGGCATCAGTGGTTCTATATTATCATGGCATCAGTGGTTCTATATTATCAGTGGCATAAGTGACTATATTATCAGTGGCATCAGTGGTTCTATATTACCGGTGGCATCTGTGGTTCTATATTATCAGTGGCATCAGTAGTTCTATATTATCAGTGGCATCAGTGGTTCTATGTTATCGGTGGCATCAGTGGGTATATATTATCAGTGGCATTTGTGGCTCTATATTATCTGTGGCATCAGTGGTTCTATATTATCATGGCATCAGTGGTTCTATGTTATCATGGCATCAGTGGTTCTATGTTATCGGTGGCATCAGTGGGTCTAAATTATCAGTGGCATCAGTGGCTCTATATTATCAGTGGCATTAGTGGTTCTATATTATCATGGCATCAGTGGTTCTATGTTATCGGTGGCATCAGTGGGTCAATATTATCAGTGGCATTAGTGGCTCTATAATATCATGGCATCAGTGGTTCTATATTATCAGTGGCATCAGTGACTATATTATCACTGGCATCAGTGGTTCTATATTATCATGGCATCAGTGGTTCTATATTATCAGTGGCATAAGTGACTATATTATCAGTGGCATCGGCGGCTCTATATTATCAGTGGCATCAGTGGTTGTATATTATCAGTGGCATTAGTGACTCTATATTATCAGTGGCATTAGTGGTTCTATATTATGAGTGGCATAAGTGACTCTATATTATCAGTGGTATCAGTGGTTCTATGTTATCGGTGGCATCAGTGGCTCTATATTAACAGTGGTTCTATATTATCAGAGGCATAAGTGCCTATATTATCAGTGGCATTAATGACTCTATATTATCAGTGGCATTAGTGACTCTATATTATCAGTGGCATTGGTGGCTCTATGTTATCAGTGGCATTAGTGACTCTATATTATCAGTGGCATTGGTGGCTCTATGTTATCAGTGGCATTAGTGGTTCTATATTATCAGTGGCATAAGTGACTCTATATTATCAGTGGCATCAGTGGCTCTATATTATCGATGGCATCAGTGGTTCTTTATTATCGGTGGCATTAGCGACTATGTTATCAGTGGCATTAGTGGTTCTATATTATCGGTGGCATCAGTGGTTCTATATAATCAGTGGCATCAGTAGTTCTATATTATCAGTGGCATCAGTGGTTCTATGTTATCGGTGGCATCAGTGGGTATATATTATCAGTGGCATTAGTGGCTCTATAATATCATGGCATCAGTGGTTCTATATTATCAGTGGCATCAGTGACTATATTATCACTGGCATCAGTGGTTCTATATTATCAGTGGCATCAGTGACTATATTATCACTGGCATCAGTAGTTCTATATTATCATGACATCAGTGGTTCTATATTATCAGTGGCATAAGTGACTATATTATCAGTGGCATCAGTGGTTCTATATTACCGGTGGCATCTGTGGTTCTATATTATCAGTGGCATCAGTAGTTCTATATTATCAGTGGCATCAGTGGTTCTATGTTATCGGTGGCATCAGTGGGTATATATTATCAGTGGCATTTGTGGCTCTATATTATCTGTGGCATCAGTGGTTCTATATTATCATGGCATCAGTGGTTCTATGTTATCATGGCATCAGTGGTTCTATGTTATCGGTGGCATCAGTGGGTCTAAATTATCAGTGGCATCAGTGGCTCTATATTATCAGTGGCATTAGTGGTTCTATATTATCGTGGCATCAGTGGTTCTATGTTATCGGTGGCATCAGTGGGTCAATATTATCAGTGGCATTAGTGGCTCTATAATATCATGGCATCAGTGGTTCTATATTATCAGTGGCATCAGTGACTATATTATCACTGGCATCAGTGGTTCTATATTATCATGGCATCAGTGGTTCTATATTATCAGTGGCATAAGTGACTATATTATCAGTGGCATCGGCGGCTCTATATTATCAGTGGCATCAGTGGTTGTATATTATCAGTGGCATTAGTGACTCTATATTATCAGTGGCATTAGTGGTTCTATATTATGAGTGGCATAAGTGACTCTATATTATCAGTGGTATCAGTGGTTCTATGTTATCGGTGGCATCAGTGGCTCTATATTAACAGTGGTTCTATATTATCAGAGGCATAAGTGCCTATATTATCAGTGGCATTAATGACTCTATATTATCAGTGGCATTGGTGGCTCTATGTTATCAGTGGCATTAGTGACTCTATATTATCAGTGGCATTGGTGGCTCTATGTTATCAGTGGCATTAGTGGTTCTATATTATCAGTGGCATAAGTGACTCTATATTATCAGTGGCATCAGTGGCTCTATATTATCGATGGCATCAGTGGTTCTTTATTATCGGTGGCATTAGTGACTATGTTATCAGTGGCATTAGTGGTTCTATATTATCGGTGGCATCAGTGGTTCTATATAATCAGTGGCTTAAGTGACTATATTATCAGTGGCATTAGTGGTTCTATATTATCAATGGCATCAGTGGCTCTTTATTATTAGTAGAGTAGTGGTATACTTGGTAATTCATTTCCACTGCGTTCTCTTTTCACCATAGGTTAACCTTTTCATGCTTGGCACTCACATGATCACTTTCGATTAACGCCATTCTTTATACAGGTTTCTACTGTCCCGATTTATTTTTGGGATACTTTACTTACCTTGGTGCTTCCCGCTTCATTATTTACCGATGAATTTCCCTCTGGCTCGCCCGAAATGCATTGGGCTTAGAAGATTTTGGCTCATCATTATCAGGACGATATGATAATGAGAAGGAAATTATTTGTGTGTATAATTCTTTCTTGCTAAAACACAAGTAAAAGCAATTACACACTACCACAATCTTGTTGATTAATTCTTGGATCAAACTCCCCTTCGGGAGTCCAGCTGTGCAACCGGGGCACGTTCTCCTGGCAGGATATCGCTCGTCATTTCTATATTATCAGTGGTTCTATATTATCAGTGGCATCAGTGACTTTATATTATCAGTGGCATCAGTGGTTCTATATTATCAGTGGCATCAGTGATGTTTTATGCTGTTGCAACTGGATTAAAATTAGGGATTAAGAATGGATTAAACGTGATGAAAAATGCACGAAATGTGTTCACCAAGAAGAGTGTTGGGGGCTGTGGGCCCACCAATAGGCTGTGCATCGTGGGTCTGGTGCACTCCTCGATCACCAGCATAGCTCAAGAAAGCCTGATGCATATACTGCAGCCAACCCCAAGTCAACGGCATGATCTACGTGGACAAAGCAGAGCCAATGGGTATCTCTGTATCATGTTCAATTTTTGAAAGGTTCTGTATGTTGCTAGAGTGCGGGTGAGATAGAGACCCTGAATGGATTTGGTTACACTGGATCATGTTTTGTTTGAAGGAGCCGATGATGGTGAGGGGTGCAGTGGAACAATGTTACAACAATACTTGAGGATGGATGATGAGTTGGGAATGCCGCTAGCAGGCAAGAAGACCAAAAACTGATAAAAGAATTTAAAAGAATGGAAATGTGCTAATTGAGGAAAGCCCAACAGTTGTTAGGATATCTTAATTTTTTTTGCACAGTAGCGGTGCCAGGAAGGGTGTTTTGCATGAGGCTGGTAAATGTGTCAAAAGGGGTGCAAATGCCAAATCACAGAGCATGACTTCACAGAGCATGGCATCACAGAGCATGGCATCACAGAGCATGGCATCACAGAGTATGACACCACAGAGTATGACACCACAGAGTATGGCATCACAGAGCATGGCATCACAGAGCATGACACCACAGAGTATGACATCACAGAGCATGGCATCACAGAGCATGGCATCACAGAGTATGACACCACAGAGTATGACACCACAGAGTATGACATCACAGAGCATGGCATCACAGAGCATGGCATCACAGAGCATGGCATCACAGAGTATGCCACCACAGAGCATGACATCACAGAGCATGGCATCACAGAGCATGGCATCACAGAGCATGACACCACAGAGCATGGCATCACAGAGCATGGCATCACAGAGCATGGCATCACAGAGTATGACACCACAGAGCATGACATCACAGAGCATGACATCACAGAGCATGGCATCACAGAGTATGACACCACAGAGCATGACATCACAGAGCATGGCATCACAGAGCATGGCATCACAGAGTATGACACCACAGAGCATGACATCACAGAGCATGGCATCACAGAGCATGACATCATAGAGCATGGCATCACAGAGTATGACACCACAGAGCATGACATCACAGAGCATGGCATCACAGAGCATGGCATCACAGAGCATGACACCACAGAGCATGACATCACAGAGCATGGCATCACAGAGCATGGCATCACAGAGCATGGCATCACAGAGTATGACACCACAGAGCATGACATCACAGAGCATGACATCACAGAGCATGGCATCACAGAGCATGACATCACAGAGCATGGCATCACAGAGCATGGCATCACAGAGCATGGCATCACAGAATATGACACCACAGAGTATGACATCACAGAGTATTGCATCACACAGTATGGCTGTCGAAATGGGTGAGAGATTTGAACATGTGGGAGAGTTCTGAGGATGAATTTAGTGGAATGAGCACAAGGTTCGATGAGGAGCTGCGCAGTCGGAGAGTTCAGATCCAGTAGAGCAGCTTTCGGCATGTAAAGGACCAGAACTCAGTGTGCTGGTAGATGACCAGAAGGATGGATGAGGACGGGACACAGCATCGCATTCTTAGAATCCTTCCCAGTGCTAGTAGCCCTTAAACTTTGGGGTTTCAAGTCTAGCAATTGCAGAGTGATGTTTCTAATTGACAATAAACAGAGGAGCTTGCACTGAACAAACTGATGGCAAAAGAAAAATGTTTGAGTGAACAGCTGAGAGTGCATGTTATTGAATTTAGTGTCAGTGGCGGCTGCTACGTAACGGGGGTGGCAGGGTGGAGGGTGGGACAGGGGAATGAAATTGGTTTGTTTTTAAATCACTTACCTGCAGGCCAGCCGCCGCCTCTTGGTCCTCTTTGGCTCTTTAGTCGACTCCAGGGGCAAGAAGTACACAGGCTCCCAGACTCGTGTAGCCAATCACACCTTGCGTGACAGCAGCGTTGTGATTGTTCTGAGGGCCGGGGTTCAGTGCTCAGACAGAGAATGGGAGACTGTGTATGTTCTCCACCCAGGCTGTACAATACAGCCTGGTCGACAACATGCTAAGTGCATAAGACTATTTGCCGGCCCAAGACGGCCGGCCAAACCACCATTGCGCACTTAACCCTTTGTATGCTGATGACGGAGGCACTGTGCTGATGACGGAGCGGTTCCGTCATGGCCCTGCCGCCGCGCTTGCGCGGCGCGGATTCCGCGCCTGCGCTGGGCATTCTATTGAGCGGGCGGGGCCATGACGGAACCGGTCCGTCATGAGCACAGCCCAACCGCGGCTGATGACGGAGCGGTTCTGTCACCAGCATGCGGCCGCCCCGCCCCCTTAGCACTGCGGCGGAATAGCTGCCGCAGTGAAGGGGTTAAGAGAGTGCCCACGACTCCCCCCAAGGCTCATCTGTAACAGCCCAGCCCCGCCCCCGAACCAGCTGAGCTATGACGTAAAAATAAAATGATAATAACAATGCGTTATTATCATTTTATTTTTCCTTCTGACCCGCTCACAGGCGCGGGTTGACGCTTCTCCACCTTAGCGGAGGAGCAGCCGCTGTTTAGTGTCAAGACCTAAGCACGTGCCGGATTTAAACAACAGTGTGACTGACGCGTTGTCTTTTTTGAAGTGGATGAGATTCCATGAACTGGTTGAAGGCACAGCACTCAACGCTATTCCACTCTACTGCACTCCACGCCTGTGCTTTCCCCTACCAGATCCACTTGCCGATAAAAAAAAAAATCAAGATTGCGCTGCTGGTATAAACTGGCAGCGCAATTTTGATTTTTTTTTTAAGTATGCACTACTCTGAAAATATTTCTGCGGACGCCCATGCTCCACTCTACGCTATTCCACTGTAGATAGTGGCTAACACCATGCCAAAGATGCTGGTGCTTGGTATTTTTTATTGCTGAGAAGTTCCTACAAGCATTATTGGTGCTATCAATCTTGAATACTTGCATAACAGAGTGGCATAAGTTTGTGTCAGGAGGAGTAGAATGCAGGCTTAGTGATCCAAAGGGATTGAAAAGAAAAGAAGACATGAAAAGATACATGTTGACTTCAATTACGATTGTGGAAAAGTTGGCAGGAGGGCAGTTTTTCGGAAAGATGTTTCAAGTGGAGATCTGATAAGTCAAGAGTATGCATTAGGGGCGACATGGGACACGAAAGAAGTGAATAGTGGTAATAAGTACTGTTAGCTCGGGTGATCTCGTAGCGAGTGGATATGTGGACACGCTTTTGTAAAATGGGTAGAAAACCTAATCAGAAACAGAGGCCTTAGACAGGCAGATGGGGTGATGCTTAAAAGAAGTGGAAGTGGCATGGTCTGGCCGAGGACCGATGAATTGGCCACAGTTGCTGCCAATGTTAAGGGAATTACGTGGGAAAACTCGATATCCAAATATGATACTGATACATCTAGGAGACAATGATTCATTGCAGAAGGCACGCTTCCATTTGGTGAAAAACGACTATAAGAAAAATTATGCCAAGTACAGAGTATGGTGGACACGTCTATTACCAAAGAGTGTTTGGAGAGGGGTGACGAAAGCTTCAGCGGTGGACAGGTGATGAGAGAAATGAGGGGTTTCAGTGTAATGCTGGGGGAGGGGTGATAAATCACTCATGGATAAAGTGTGACTTGCCTATTTAGACAGCATGGGGTACTTCTGTCATTTGGGAGAACAGAAGTTTACATCTGTCCTAGTGAAGAATGATGCTGTATGCGAAACATGGAAAGTCAAATCTCAGGTGGTTGCAGAAATATACACCTAGTTATTTGTGCATGGTGAATATAAAAAGACCAAAATTATTATTGGTTGGTTGTTTATTCATAATTGGAAGAAAAATGTATGTTGTGGTACAAAGACAGAGGGCACTGGTCCTGAAGGAGAGGACAGATGGTAAGGTGGACAAATGAACTCAGAAAAGAGTGCAAGGTAGAGTGGGAGGTGTGGTGAAAGAGACAGCCTTGCCAAGAAAACACTTTGTTTTGTTAAAATGGTTGATGTTGGACTTGGCCCTTCTGGCATGTTCACCCCCAAACTTTTTGCCTTTCAAGGTGACCTGATACTAGTAGTTTTTGACCACTGCGCACTTTAGCACTGTGTCCCAGTGTAAAGTGCGTGCGCACTCTGAGTGCGTGTGGTGAGATTGGCCTGCCCTCCCATGGAATGCATGGGGGATATGTGTGTCCCTGGTAATTCCTGATATGAGAGGAGTGCAGGGGCGAGTTTAGTATTTGCGAACCCATGAGAAAATATGGTGCGCAATGGTGTGCGCAGATTTATTGTGACTGGTGGAGAAGTGCCACTTTTAGCAGTTGGCATTTCTGTGTGCTGTGTGTCTGTCTGCCTGATGTGGAGTGCATGTTTGGCTTGTGATTGACAGGTGCCGGTTGGGGTGGTTGGCTCCAGGAGCCAGGATGAGTCTGCCCAGTGGTGAATAGGGAGATCTGCATGTAGATGGGAGGGAGGAGTTGCACCTGGGACCTGAATAGGGCTGTGCCTTCCCTCCACAATGCTGGCTCCGCCCTCTCTGTTGCGTCTGAGCACCTAGCCCCCACCTAACAAAGGGGAGAGGAGCTGAGCAAAACAAAGTGCTCGAAAGCTCCCCCAAACCAGTTGCATCCGGTTTTCCCCCAGCCCTGTGCTGTGTGACAAAGGGAAAATGTGTATAAAAAAAGGGGCTGTGACCCCATGAAAATGTTCTGTTGTGCTTGTGTTCTTGAGGGGACACTCTGCCAGGAGGAACCGCCGCCGGACCCAGCTGCTGTCCTTGCATGCTGGCCTGCCTGGCTGTGCTTTGCTGGGGTCTCCCCAGTACCAAAGATCCTCTGGTTTTGCCTGTCTGGGGACTTTGTGGACACCTAGCACATGGGAGCACTTCTATGCAGACTTTGACTATTTTTAACTGCAGCACGGAGCTGCCAGCATTTTTAAAGGGGATTCCTCCGCATTTCTGCTTATGCCACAAGCAGGTGCCCACCCCGCGTTATGGCTGACCTTTTTAATTAATTCTTACGAGCGGGTGCCCACCCAATGTGTATGCGCTTTTAGCGGGAGATTACCCCGCCACTGCATTTATTTGATAGAAAGCTGGAGCCTACCCCACAATTACTGATATCCTCGAAGCAGGTGCCCCCCCGCATTGCTGCCTGGATGTCACTCCGCAGCCCGGGATCCAGAGGAGGTATTGCCGCAGTGGACAGGAAGTCAGGCGGGACTGCCCGAGACTGCCTGCTTGAGTGCGGGGCCTGAAAGGACTCCGGAAGCCTGCACACGTCAAGCGGGGCTCCCATGAGCTGAGGAGAGCCCCGCGGTGCTGGCCCAGGAGAAACAAGGCAGAGACGTTGCTCCGGGAAGAGCCTGGGTCCTGCGGGAAGACTCCCCTCCCCGCAGTGAAGAGAGTCTCCGCAACAGCCCGGTGAGTGGGGGCGCTCACGGTGGCTCAGTGGTGCCGGAAGAAGGAGAGGAGCCCTGAGAGGTGGGACCCGACCAGAGCTTTGAGGGTCCCCAGAGAAGGATTCTCCCTGCTTTGTAGGCCACGCAGCAGCCAGAGGAGTCCCGCGAAACCCTGGTGAGTGGGTATCTCTGTTATGATGGTTGGGGTTGTGTCGGGCACATTCTCGGTGCCCGGCCCGTGACCAAGCCTCGGGCACTGAGGGTGCCGTGCTCATTTTTACTTTCCGCTGACCCGCTGCCCCGCTTGACAGTGGGCAGCCCCAGCGCCTTGGGGGCATTTCTTGGCGCCCTCAGGTTGTTAATTGCAGTGAAGGCCCAGTGCCTGAGCGGTCCCGCAAAGGGAGCGGGCCGCTCAAACAGCGGGGGCCGAAATTGTGGTTCCCAGGGCACAGTTGGTGGCAGTGCTTATTTCTTGAGCAGCCCTGCCTGCCAGATGACCGCTCCAACATTGGCATGTGTTGCTAGGGTCCCAGTGGGGGGCTAACAGGGCACAGTGGTGCCCGTGCCATCTTCAGCTGCCCTGCGAGCGTGCAGGTAGCTGCCACATTTGGGGACCATTTCTCTTGTAGAGGAAGGGGTGAGTTGCACCCCACGCCCCCCAGCATAAATTGCAACTGTGGTGCCAGTGCCTCCAAGTTGTGTCCACGGCTGCCCAGCAAGTAGTGGGCAGCTGCCACGTTGAGGCTTGGACATCCGAGCACTTTACGGACATGCTGAACTTTGGGCGCAGAGTTCTAAGTTGGCGCATGAAGTGTTTCCGCATGATTTGATGCTGATTGCATAATATGTTTTATGTTGCAAGCTATACTAGGAGTACAGTGTTTGCCAGTAATTACCGGTGGTGTTCTACATTGATTATATGTTCTATATGTACTATTTTCACTATGTGATGGTGCTCATGCTTTCAGGTATTGCCTAATGTACTTATGCTTGTGATGCCAATTGTGTAATGCGTTATGCTAATGGGTTTTAGACCTCAAGTGTTTATGCCTACAGTGATTGCATACTGTGTTTTAGGCCTAGTGTGATGATTATTGCATAGTGTGATTTACATTAGTTGATCTAGGCTTCAGTTCAGTAATTCACCAGTAGTTACTTGTTGTGCTCTACATTTATTATTTGTTCTACAGCTAGTATATGTTTTACAATTGCTAATTTCACTTTGTGATTGTTCTGACAGTGGCCCAATTAGCCCTGTCATGTGTATATAATCCCCTGTAAATATTGCCCATGCCAGTTGGCACTGTGTATATTGTGTGATTACCATCTAATGTGTTTTATGATAATACAAAGGCTATTTGTTATATAACCTTGTGTGGAGTTACTTTTGTGGTGTGCCTAGTGTGTTGCTGCTGTTGTGTGTGTGTTGCGCAAACGCTTTAGACATTGCCTCCGGGATAGGCCTGACTGCTCGTGCCAAGCTACCAAGGGGGTGAGCAGGGGTTATCTTGGCGTGTAACTCCCTTGCCCTGACTAGAGTGGTGGTCTCTGCCTAGCTTTGGCGCAAGCCTTAGCCAACCAGAGATCCCATTCCTAACAGTTGACATATAGTTTTATTGGTTGTATCGAGAGAAACAAAACGCCTCAACACAGCAACCTTTTCACAACTACAAGAGCTTGTGTGTAGTTGCCCGCCGTGTCATCCAAGTGCAGTTAAAAGAGCATCCATCACTGCACCATTGTCTGATGTCCTGGAGAATAACTCTATGAGCTTATGTACAGTTTCCCAGAAGGCAATCATGTTACTCCCAGGACATGAAGGAATTAAACTACACACTTGTTTCATGCCCTGCAAGAACCTATTGAACTACACATATGTGCTCCCATTCTCTGGCCCCTCATCAGCCTATATGAGGATCTCACACTCAACCTAAAGGTTGTGTGGTGTGACAACCCTCCTGTGGTATTTTGGTGAAAGGTGCAAGTAGTAGACTCAGGGGGATGCGATCCCTCCTGTCCACCCAGAGTGTCTGTGGTCTGTCCAGCTGCACCAGCCCTCATCCTTGCAGCATCACAGCACTCTCATCCTGCCTCTGACCTCAATACCAATGACGTCTGACCCTCGCACGTGTCCTGAGGCGGCCGCTACCTATTCTCGCTTTCCTGCAAGGTGGCGTGGGCAGACGGTGAGACAGAGGGAGCTCTGCTCATTCAACAAGATGCCAAATCCCGGCAAACAACACCTCAGCCCCGCTGAGGTCAGACCCGGGCCCCTCCCGCTGACCACACTGGCCCATTCCGGCCATTTCACTCTCGCTTCTCACTTCCGGTTGCGGCTTTCCGGGCCACGTGGGAGGAGAGGGCCGACATCTTGAGATTGTAAACAACGCATCGCACGCAGCGCTAATGGGAAATAGAAAGTACTTTCTGACTGCGTAATAAGTTTCATTTATCTATATTTTAGCGTCGGTAAAACCCACTCGTCTTTCTTGGCAATCAGAGAGCTGTTGCTCTTATACTGATATGTACGATCCATACATGCCAACATTTTAGGAGAGGTAAGGGGGGGTGGGGGGGATTAAAAAAAATATTAGGGAGACTGTATTTCCCCCACTGACTTCTTTTTTGGAAGAGATGCAATTTCAGGCGTGAGACAATCAAAAAGAAGCCATTTGTGGCTTAAATATGGGTAGTCTCAGGCTTGAATCAGGCATGTATGAGGGTTGGTCCTAAAAGATAATTAAATAAAACATAGTCCAGTGAGAACGGACAGGGTCATCTGCCCGAGTTCTCCCTCCATTTTGATGGCACAGAGTGAAGTGGGGTGCTAGAAAGTAGAGGACAAAATATCAACAAAAAAAATCGTGGGGAGCTTGCTGAAGCCACCGATGTGTTTGGGGATCCCTGGGGTGGGATGCAGGAGACGCCCCTCCAGAGTCTTCTGGCAGGCGGGAGTTCCAGATGAGGACCAGTGGAAACGGCGTGGGGGGAGTTCGATGTGTTAAAGGGGGCAGGATTAGCAAGATTAACCTTCTTTCTGGTGATCTCACCAGTCCTGCAGGTGTCAATAGAGTATTTTTTGGGTGGGTGGGTAGGTAGCATTGAATATTATCCCAGTTTGTAATGGATGGCAATGGTAAGGCACGCAAAGCACTGCTCGCTTTGCGCTAGGATATCTGAAATTCTGGGATCATGGAGCAGGCATGTGGGTGGTTTTCGGCAGGCATTGTTGGTGGCAGCAGCCATGTAGGCATGTTCACTGCTTACCGGGAGAGGGCCCCACAGAGAGTAGAGGTGCAAGAGGTGAGCAGGCATTGACTTTAGAGCCACAAGGCCTGCAAGTGAGTGCCATGCTGGGTCCAGAGGAGAAACTTCTGATCGAGTGGGTCTTGTCAATGCTGTTCACTTTCTCTGCCTGCGAGGCTTAAAGGAGGTTGACCATTGAGTAACACAGGCCAAGTGAGAGCAGGGAAGGTCAAGGGCAGGCAGCATTGTTGTCTGTCCGGCATCAGGTGATGCCAGAGGGCATAACAGTGAGACTGAGCACAGGCGCTGCAGCAAACCTATCAGAAACTAAGCAGACAACATGTGACAGTCCATTATCATATCACAAGTAGCGAGGGCCGATGAATGATATACAGCCTCTTATGTGCACTAAGGTGGAAAGTGTGCCCCCTGATGGAGATTAAAGGATAATATGCAGAAGGCATGAGGAGCATAGGGTCTGTATGGCAGACATTTGGGCCCAGGTGCCCAAATAGTGAAAGAAATGCTGTTGTTCGAGAGTAATAGTGTTGAAGATGAGAGGTTAACTGTAGAGCCAGAAATGGTGGGGAAACCAAAATGGCCATAGGAGTTGGTTTGAAGGATGCAAGGGTTTGGGTCCAAACATAACACTCAGAGAAGCAGAGTGAGTGGTAGTCTGGTGCACCAGGAGGACCCCGCAGGGCTGTGGTACCCCTAAATAGGAGATGCTTGGGGGGCATTGATCGTTCAGGCAACTCTTGCGGCAGAGTCTCAGAAACGTTTCCAGCCAATGGTCAAGCGCAGGGCGACTCAGGGGCACCGGTCCGAAATGAAGGGGCTGTCAAGGGTACCACTGTGTACATCCCGAGAGGAAGATGGACTCACATGTTCAGTGCTGGAATCAACAATTTATATTTCCCTTTACTAATCCACCACTAATCCATTCTGGGTTCCGGAGTAGCATGCTACTCCCCTGAAAAGCATGTCAATGCCTCGGCAGGGGTAGTAAGTGCTATATAAATCCAATTACAGTTACAGTTACATGGAGAGCAGTAAGAAGGCATTTGTTGGGATGTGTGCGATGGTGGATTGAGAGATGGGGAATGTCCTGGTACGGGTGCAAAGACTGCGGGGCATATTATCAAGGGATTTATCTCCGCTTTTTTGGCTTTAAAAGCCAAGAAAGCGGAGATAAAATTATCTCCCTATCAGCAACAGGGTGCTAACACGCAAATTTGTATGTTAGCACCCTTTTTTCTCTACGCTTCCCCTTGCATCTCTAATGAGATGCAAAGGGGACGTTCCAGAGAAAAATAATAGGAGAAATGTTGTTAAGTGACATTTCTCCTATTATCAAGGATTTCGCTAACCCTGTAAGTGATAAAAAAACAGTGCTAACCGCGGTTAGCAGTACTTTTTTTTTTACACCTGGTATTTTCCTGACTTAGCCATGATACCCTATGGAAGGTGGATATCATGGCTAAGTTTGTGAGCCCCTATCATCAAGCTAACGCCAAACTTCGAGAGATTATCGTTGGGTTTTCAGCGATAATCTCTCATTTGGCAGTTAGCGTGAAGATTTTTATCTCTTCTGAGATAAACCTTGCTAATAGCAAGTTATCTCTGCGATAATTACCGGCGATGCTTAGCGTTAAAAAAATCGTTGCTAAGCATCGTTAGCGATAAATACAGCTAATCGTTGGTATTATGCCCCTGAGTTAGCTGAGTAGGAGGAGTTGGAGTTGAATTACAAGGAGCATGAAGAGGATGGAAGAGGGTGGAATCCCAAGTTGGAGAGATGGGAAGGAGGAGTGTGAGCTGGGAAAAAGGAAACAGTGGTGTAAGGGGGAGTGTTTGAGGGCAGAACATCTATAACATGAAGAGAAGTCTTGGTGTGTTGCACTTCATGGGAGCACGGGGCTGCGAAAAAGAGGTTATAGTGTCAGATGTTGTAGAAGATGACTAAAGGGATACCCAATGAGGAGGGATGAACACAGGAAATGTGGAAGATGGAGGGTGGAAAAAGACATCCATAAAAAAAGAAAGGGATTTTGAGCACTGAAGATGAAATAAAACATCATACAAAAGTGCAGTTAAGAAAGAAATTAGTAATGTCATAATATGATTTCATATTAGGGGTTTTGATGCAGTTACAGGCTCATGTATCATGCACTGTGCGGGGAAAAAACTTAGAAAAGCGAATTCATGGAGGGACATAAGTTACTTCACAGAGGAATTCAAGCAAAGGAGGGCTCTAAAGAGGAGTGGGAATTGGCTCACTGCTGCCGCAAACTGTGGTTGCGGTGGATGGCGCCACACTAGGTCTTGCCCTCGCACATCATACTGCAACCAGCTTGCCCATACAGTACAGACCGTTGCTCAGATGTCTCATCCCAAATGGGGTAACTGGGGTAAAGGTTGGCCTGGAGGTCAGAGCAGTGCAGCTCGGGCAGGCTGGTCATATAATGGGTTTATGCAGAATTTTACATGGCACTGCAAGCACAAGTGTTCCAGATGGGAGAGGCAAGCAACCCACTGCACACTGTTCTGGGCAGATGGCAATTGGAGGGCAGTGGAGGCAGGGGAGGAGGTGGAGGGTCAAACACATGTGGCAGGAGAGGGCACATATGCCACTTAAATTTGAGGTCTTGGTGCTACGGTTCTGTTTTACTCAGATACGGAAAGTGCAATTTTGCTGGAGTGGGGTTTCAAGGAAGCTTTCAGATTAGGATATCAGGGTCCTACATTACATGGAGAATGTAAAATCTGCCAGAGAATTGCCCTAAGAAGGGAGTAAAAAGTTCAAGTTCATGAATTTGTATAGCGCACTACTCACCCAGAGGTCTTAAGGCGCTTGGGGCGGAGGGGGGGGGGGGGTACTTTACTTATCAAATATCCAGGTTTTAAGTTGTTTTCTGAAGGAGAGGTGATTCTGTGTAAGGCGGAGGTGGGTGGGGAGAGAGTTAAAGGTTTTGGCCGCTAAGTAGGAGAAGGATCTTCCCCCCATGGTGGATCTGTTGATGCGCGGAATAGCGGCTAGGGCTTGCTTGGACAAACAAAGTTGGCGGGTGGGGGTGTAAAAGGACAGGCGCGTGTTGAGGCATTCGGGTCCTAGGTCGTAGAGGGCTTTGTGAGCGTGGGTGAGGAGTCGGAACGTTATCCTCTTGTTGACGGGGAGCCAGTGGAGGTCTTTCAGGTGACCGGAGATGTGAGCTTGGCGGGGGATGTCGAGTATGAGTCTGGCTGAGGCGTTTTGGATGCGTTGGAGTTTATTCTTTAATTTGGCTGTGGTTCCGGCATAAAGGGTATTCCCGTAATCCAGTCAGCTTGTGACCAGTGCGTGGGTAACCGTTTTTCTTGTTTTGGTGGGGATCCAACTGAATATTTTTTTGAGCATGCGAAGGATGTTGAAGCATGATGAGGAGACAGCGTTGACTTGTCTGGTCATCGAGAGGGAGGAGTCCAGGATGAAGCCCAGGTTGCGTGCGTGGTCCGTAGGTTTGGGTGCGTTTCTTAGGGCCGGTGGCCACCATGAGTCGTCCCAGGCAGAAGGGGATGATCCTAAAATGAGGACTTCCGTTTTGTCCGAGTTCAGTTTTAAGCGGCTGTTCTTCATCCACTCGGCCACTTCTTTCATCCCTTCGTGTAGGTTGGTTTTGGCGGAGTTTGGATCTTTGGTGAGGGAGATTATCAGCTGGGTGTCATCTGCGTAGGAGATGATGTTGAGGTTGTGTTGGTGCGCGATGGATGCGAGGGGGCTCATGTATATGTTGAAGAGGGTGGGACTGAGTGATGATCCTTGTGGTACGCCGCAGATGACTTCGGTGGGTTCCGATCTGAAAGGGGGGAGGCGGACTCTCTGGGTTCATCCGGCGAGAAACGAGATGATCCAGTCCAATGCTTTTCCTTGTATTCCGACGTTGTTGAGGCGTTGAATGAGGGTGCTGTGACAGACCATGTCGAAGGCCGTGGAGAGGTCAAGTAGGATGAGGGCGACTGTTTCTCCGTTGTCCAGTAGAGTTCGAATGTCGTCTGTTGCTGCGATGAGGGCGGTCTCGGTGCTGTGTTTGGCTCGGAAGCCGGACTGTGAAGGGTCGAGGGATTTGGTGGATTCGAGGAAGGTGGCGAGCTGACTGTTGACGGCTTTCTCAATGACTTTGGCAGGGAATGGGAGGAGCGAGATGGGGCGGTAGTTCTTAAGTTCAGTGGGGTCAGCTGTGGGTTTCTTCAGAAGGGCGCTGAGTTTGGCATGTTTCCAGCTTTCCGGGAAGGTGGCGGAGTTGAGGGAGCAGTTGATGACGTCTCGGAGATGGGGTGCGATGATGGAGTCTGCTTTGTTGAAAATGTGGTGGGGACATGGGTCGGTAGGCGATCCTGAGTGGATGGAGTTCATCAGGTGGATGGTGTCTTCCGTGGTGATTGGGTTCCAGGTGCAAAGGTTGTTCGAGGGGGGTCTTGGTTCAGAGGTGGGTGGGGTGGATTGGTCTCCGACTGGTTTTCAAAGCTGTTATGAATGTCGGCGATTTTGTTGTGGAAGAAAGAGGCTAGGGAGTCGCAGAGGTCTTGGGATGGGGTGATGTCATTGGTGCCTGCGGTGGGGTTGGTAAATTCTTTGACGATGTTGAAGAGTTCCTTGCTGTTGTGGGCGTTGTTATCAAGTCGATCCTTGAAAGCTGATTTCTTGGTGGATCGGATCAGTTGGTGGTGTTTGCGGGTGGCGTTCTTGAAGGTGGTCAGGTTGTCAGTGGTTGGGTTTTTTCTCCAGGCTTTCTCGAGGGTACGACAGAACCTCTTGGATGTCTTAAGGTCATCGTTGAACCAGGGGCCTTTTTTGCTACTTTGCTTGATTTGACGCTTTTTCAAGGGTGCTAGTTCGTCGGCGCTGTGGGTGATCCATTGTGTGAGGTTGGTGGCAGCTTGGTTTGGGTCCGATGTTTTGGCAGGAGGGTTTTTGTGAAGCAAAGTAAAGAACTGTTCGGTGGTAATTTTGTTCCAGTTTCTTCGGGGGATTAGTTGAGGGAGGTTGTGGTTCGTGTTTTTTTTGTAGTTGAAGTGAACGCAGCTGTGGTCCGTCCAGTGGAGAGCTGTAGTGTGGTTGAAGGAGATGTGTTTGCTGGAGGTGAAGATTGGGTCGAGCGTGTGCCCGGCATAGTGGGTGGGGGTATCAACAAGTTGTTTTAGTCCGAGATTGGCTAAGTTGTCCAGGAAGGTGGTGGTGTTGCTGTCATTTTTCTTTTCCAGGTGGAAGTTGAGGTCTCCCAGTAGAATGTAGTCCTCAGAGGGGAGGGCGTGTGGGCTGATGAAGTCAGTGATGTCTTCGCTGAATCAAGTGCGGGGTCCTGGTGGTCTGTAGATGAGGGTGCCTCTGAGTGTGGTTTTGGGGTCGGTGTGGATCTGGAAGTGAAGGTGTTCGGCGGCTGCAAGGTTGTCGTCTGAGCTGGTCGTGATGCGGATGGAGTTTTTATGTACGATGGCGATGCCTCCTCCTGTTTGGATGGTGCTGTCTTTTCGGATGATCTTGTAGCCGTCAGGGATGGCTATGGCGATGTCGGGAGCGGATGAGGTGTTCATCCAGGTTTCTGTAAGGAAGGCGATATCCGGCAAAGTGGTGTCGAGTAGGTTCCATAGGTCAATGGCGTGTCTGTGGACAGAGCGGGTGTTAAGCAGGATGCACTTCAGGTGGTTAATGACAGAGCTCTGTTTGGAGTCTGTGGGTTTTGTGTGGGTCTTGATGCAGTCGAGTTTGCAGAAATGGCAGGAGAAGGGTCCGTGCGTGTGTCCAGGGGCGGCTTGGTAGCAGTCTTGGAGTCGGCCGGGGTTGAGTTTTGAGAGGGATGCGGCATTGTACGTTATGCGGGTGGAATGGGATTTGCGACGAACAGGGGGTCTAGCGCTGGGCGCGGTCCAGGTGCGGACGGGCGTAGACGGGCTTACCTTTGCGCACCTTCGGCGCGCATGGGGCGCGACCGCTGCGCGTGACCGCTGCGTGTGAAGGCATCTGTCATATGAGGATAGTGGAGGGGGGAGAGGGGAGGGGCGAGGGAGGAGCAGCTGGGAGGCGGGAGCGGGGTGGAGAGCCGGGCACGGAGGCACAACAACAACAACAAAATGTCAGCAAGCCAGAAGCGAAACAGGATGGGGCACACAGAAAATAAATTTGAACAAAATGGCAGAGGCACCGGCACAATCAGGCGCAAATGAGACACACAGGCAGCACAGCACAATAGAAGCAATCGCGAATGCGCACTTTGGCAATACTGCGCTACGATGTAAACAGAGTCAGCAAATAGGTATATGGCGCTACGATCTAATGCAACAGAGCAATCAGGAAATAGCGCTACAATATAATTTAGCAGAGCAGTCAGGCAATAGCGCTACAATGTAATTCAGCAGAGCAATCAGGCAATGAAGGTTCACAGAGCACACTTGCGGTATAGCGCTACGATATCCAGCGGTAGGCGGAGCAGGGAGCAACGTGGAGAAGGAAGGCTGACCATTGGTCGATCCCTAATTTGGACATCTCCCCTTTGGAAGTAGGGCCAAGGAAAGGGTCAGGTGAATTTACATTATTGTCATGGCCAGAGGGATAATTGATTAATGATCTGACTGCACGTCAGGAAGCTGTGGTGTGTTTTGGTTCTGACGATGATGCTTTACAGGTGGTGAGGCAATGTGGTGTGGGCTCTGAACTGGCACAATGTGATGTAAATCTGTTTTCCTCTGTTACCAGTGCATCCAGTGGATTTCTCTTTGTAGGTCATGCAAGTCGAAGGCAGATTCTTGTTAATAAGGTTTTACCAATGGACTGTACGATATCCTATATGTTTTTTGAGACCTTTAGCACTTTTTTTCAATGGTGTTTTACTGTGAGTTCTGGTCACAAGACAGTCACCCATCATTTAGATGATTTTCTGTACGTTGGTTCTGCATTGAAATGTTCTTGCGGCACAGCATTTGGGGTTGCTATTAGCACCCAAAGAAACTGAAGGCCCCAGAAAGTGCTAACATTCTTGGGAATTGACCAGAATTCTCAAGAAATTATAGCACACTTGCCAAAGACAAAAATAAAATAAATGTGCACCATGTTGGAAGAAGCAATGGTGGTAGAGAAAATGATGTTGAGACAGGTTCAGGCCTTGTTAGGGAAGCTGAAATTTGCCTGTAAAGTGGTAAGGGCAGGAACGTCTTTATCTCACAGACTTGTCTTTACAACGGAAGGATTGCAGTTTCTGCATCAAAGGGTGAGGATACCTGCAGGTATGAGATATGATTTGAGAATATAGCTCCACTTCCTGCTATTTTTTCAGTGGAGAAACAAAGTGGTATGATGATGGAAACCTTCTACTGCATGTGCAGATCTACTTAGAAACAGAAGGGAACAGTTGGTTTTGACCTGTTTTGAGAGGGAAGTGGGTTTTCACAATGATGGCCTCAGGTGTGAATGATCAAAGGGACAGTCGTGGCTTTTCGAGAAGTCTTTCCACTGCTGGTGGCACTGGTGTTGGAGGGGGGGGGGGGTCAAGAGCTTGCTAATTGTAGAGTTTCTTTCAGTGTAGATAATCAAATGCTGGTCTCGCTGGTGAATGGCCAGAAGGTCAACAAAATAAGGCTGGTGAATCTCTTGCAGTGTAGCATGTTAGGCTGGTTGCATGTTATCATTCAGTTTAAGGCCAGACACCTACCAGGTGTGGATAGTGGATAATAATATTGCAGATTAATTATCTCGTTCACAGTGGCAGAGATTCTGTGGACTGGCCCCGGCTGCAGACGACCGGAAGACAGAGATTTAGCAGGACTTGTGATCACAAGGAGATTAGAGGTTCTTGATCATTATTTTCAGACACATATTACCTGATAGTGTCAACACCAGCAGTTTCTTGGACGTGTGTAAAGGAAACATTTGTTGCACAGTGGTCACAATGTACTTAAAAAGGCTGTGCTGTCAGCGGTGCCTCGTTAATGCTCTATGTTGACATCTGCTGCAATCAGCAGGCCCTGAGCTCAGAACTCAACAAGGCTAACTCAGCCTTCACTCTTCTGACTCTGGTAAATTGGGTAATGCTGCATTGTGTACTAGTAACACATTTTATTTACAGTCATTGGCAATGACAGAAGTGATTAGAAACACATTCTTAAAGAGAACTTCCACTTTCCACCTTTCCAATGTTGGTAAATTGAGTACTCTACACTTTGATATTAGTAACATCTGTTTTGTGGTACTTTGTCCTGCACATCTGTTTTTACTGCACTCAGAAATGGAGAAATACTGTAAACATTGCTATATGATAATCATTATTGTATGCACTGCCACAAGATATCGCCTGTTGAGTATGGTGAGATGCGGTCTAGTTGTTAAATTTTAGATGAGGCCTCAAGTTTAAGCCCAGATGTGACTGAATGGCTAAATTAAGTCTAGGGTCTAACTCAAGATAGATGTGACTTTGTTGAGATCTGCTCAGACACAACTCTGATTCCAGTGCATATGGGAAGAAGTGGCCTGATGGTTAAGATGTGATCTAGGGACTGCATTTGGGTACTCTTGGTTGTAGTCTGGCAGCTAGTTTCAGCTGTGGACTGGTAGGTGAACTGAAGTATGGGCAATTGGCCAAATTGTGGGTTTCCTAACACAGCCAAACCACATTAATCACAGTCCCTTTAGTTGCCAAATGTATTGGGACTTCTTCGAAACAAGATCAATATCACTCTTAAAAGCTATGTTTAAAAAATACAGAGAACTGGACCCAAATGAAACCATCCGTGGAGCCTTAGACAGTGTATATTTCTGAGGTGTTCATGATGAGAGACTTCGGATAAAGGCTTGAACTGACTGACCACTGATGTTCCGTGGCAGGACTTGGTGGCCAATGTTCTTGCGTAACACCAAGCGCAAAAGGCAGTAGCTGCGACTCACCATTCAACAGAGACATTAAAATGTTGTATTTTCACCACAGCACTATTTAGTGTCCCCTTGTGTGCACCGCAGCACCCTATAGAGCCACTTAAGTCAGAGCGGGAGCATTACAGCTGGAACAGCTTCATTAGTTCCCATGGTAGAGCACCAGCACTTAGGTGGAAGTTTGTACTCTGGGATAGTGAGTACCTGCACTACTAAATGTACCTCTGAAGCTCTGCATAGGACTCAATCGCCTATTATGAATGGCTAATCATAAGTGCTGATGAGCACTTTCCACCACCCTTGGTAAGACCATTACACAACCTTACCCCTTCACAGACCAAGGGGTGGTACCTCCATAAAGTGCCGAAAGACACCACAACTAGAATCTAAGGTTATAAATCTGGAGAGGATCTGCCTGAGAGGAGCTACTGATACATATAATTAACTTTTCCTTACATGAAAAGGCCCCAAAATGACAATGGAGAGCCCCAAACAGTAATTTGCTATTCTGCTTGAAGCACTTTAATTAATTAATTGTGGGTTTATATAGCGCTAGGATAGACTCCCGGAGGAGTATCTCCGCGCTTCGACCGCTGCGAAACCCTTCCTGGCTTCCCTGAGAGATGGTCCCTTAATGGGTATCTCCAGGGTGAGACCAGGCATCCCCGGCGGTCTGGTGGGGCCGTTAGTGCAGATGAGGCAAGCTTATGCCCAGAGTTGCCGAGTGTGATCGCTGATCAGAGTGGGCACCGAGGCGAGAGAATTATCGAGTCCGCTGACCCTGGTCCAGAAACCTGCCGCGTCGGGAATCGAACCCTGGTCCCGGGCCGTCCTCTGCTCTCGGGTCTGCCGCCTCTAACCAGTGAGCCACACTACTGCACTGACACAGCTTTCACCATTCCTACCTCAACCTTTCTGAAGCTCCAAGTTCATAAGTCTCTGCGTGGAGCAAAAAGAATAATGCTTGAAGTTCAAATGCCCTTTTTGTCCATGTGTATCCATAAACGTATGCGTACTACCTTTGTACGTGTATATGCTTACACGTGTAAATATTCCAGCAAATCTGTGACCTTCAAAGGAGTGCTTCTGGATTTTTTCAGAATTTTTGAATATCCACACATGTACTCCACAAAACATAGGGTAGGAGTCTCTTGCTTAAATCTGCAGAGTAATAAGTAACAACCTTATGTGAGCACATACATATCAACTAAGGGCTAATACATTGTCACAAGTTGTAATATAAGCACACAGCCAATACCCCTTCGTGTACACCTAGTCATGGACCGTTGAGTCAAAAGTCTTGATTCTCAGTCTCTGCTCAGCTTTGAAACATTTTTGAAGCATTAAACAACCTCAAGGTCCTCGACAAAAATCCAAATTTTCCTGTCATTGCTCTTTATAACAATCAGATGGCATCAGTTTTGACTCAAAACAGGATGTCCGTGGCTCCTCGATCAAGGGGGCCTTCACTAAGAGCCCTCATTAAAGAGCCGGGTTGACAAGAGCTACCTGTGACAATCCACGCGACCCCCATCCCTCCCCCTTGTTTGTATTCTGACTGATCAGCTGCATTCTCCTTACCACGCATTAACCTTACAGCCAATCACAAACAGGATGACTTTCTTTAAGTGGGGCATTTCCTGTTGATGCTCAGCGTTGGCAGTTATCAACCAGCCTAGAGGGCTGAGTTTAATGTATACCCAATCAAACGCTCTCATAGATAAATTATGTTTCCATGGCATATTAAACCCAGATCTCTTGGATTGGACCAATAATGGGTAGTTGTGGTAGCTGGTTTGTACTGGTTATGGTGGTGGTCTGGCGCTGGTGCTAGTGGTAACCTTGGTTTTAGTGGTGCTGTGGCATTGTTGACAGTGGTGTGGTAATGGTGGTGTAGTATTGATGGTGGTGTATTGGTAGGGGTTGCTATTGGTGATGTTGGTGTGGTACTGGTGGTGGTGTGAGACATTGGTAGTGCTGTGGTATTGATGGAGGTCTTAGCGATGGTAGTATTGCTATTGATGGTACTGGTAATGGCGTTACATGGGTGGTTGGTATTCACGGTGACATATAGAAGGCCATGTTAGGGTAAGACTCACACTCCAATAATGAGAAAAACAAACACTGGCAAAGCCAATATAACAGCTTTTTGTTTGAATTATTTGGCATTAGTTGGGCCATTGTGTGTGTTTAACCCCAACTTTCCTAAAAAGAGAATCCTACAATAATGTAAGAAGGATACTGGTCTACACAAATATGGAAGCTCAGAGAAAGTCCCTTTGCTGAACAGACTGATTGGACTGAATCATCAGAGTTAAGCTGTAGTCCCAAAATAATGTGTTATGAAAAGGAGTCAGAAGTTGAGTTGGCATTGCAAATGGTGAACTAACACATACACAGCAAAATATTGCATAGTAGATGCTTTGGGCAAAGGACCTGCATTTTTAGTCCATCTTTAAGAAAGCCTGAGTTTGTGCATGTCTTTAATTTGTAAACAAATAAAGCCCTGGATCAAATAACTTGAGATCATAACAGAAAATCTCTGAACATGCAAGGGTGATTAGTAAACAGCACGGTGACAGCACGGTGACTTACGACAGGCTAGGAAATCCAAACAGCAACGACTTCCTAAGCAAAGAAAGCCATAAATCAGAAATCAACAAATAATGTAAATAACGTATATATATATATATAGATATATATATATGTATATTTTAAACACACTGCTTCTAAATCAGAAGCTACATTTCATGTTTTATTTGGCGTCTGGATGAGCGGGAAGATCATGAACTGGCGGCCCAGTTTCCCAGCTCTAGCAAAAGAAAACACTCGACTTATGGCTCGTATTGTGCACATATGCTCACCAGGCTACTCATATCCTATCCCGTTTCAACATTCACCAGCCTTATATATGCCTTATGTACCCAGCGGTATTCCAATCACTCTAAATGACACACCATGTCCCCTGCTCCCTACAGTTTGGCAACTCTGATACACTAGGTCTGACCAACCAAACACTCTCACAGGATGGCTAAACCCAACATCACCGACAGTTTGAAGACAGTCTCACTTAACGTTAAGGGACTTTACCATCCTACCAAAAATAGAGACATTTCTGTTTAATGTTAAGGCTGATGTTATATTATTACAAGAAACTAAAATTAGCCTGAGAGAAGCTGCTTGTCTTAACAACATATGGACATACAAAGTCATCTATTCCCCTGCTGTGAATAAATAGAATGGGATCCTAATGATAATCTCAAGAAAACAAAGCCTCAGATTATTATCCCATACCACTGACTCTGAGGGTAGGTTAGCTATCACAAACTCTGTCAAAATGGAAAGTCTATCCACCTATTTGACTTATATATTCCAAACTCTGATGGTCCCGAATGTTAGAATTCCTTGTCTGACAACTTAAAAAATATCCCCGGGGATGAAATGATGATAGTGGGTGTAGATTTTAATAATTCCCTTGATTTTACTTTGGACTATTGAAAACCTTCCTCCACTCTTCAAAATTTCAGAAAACCTTAGTAAATATCTGCACTAGATTTAATTTGAAAATTGTTGAAGGCCACAACATCCTGACACCAAAGACTATACCTTCTATTCACACCCACATACCTCATATTTAAAAATTGACTACCGTCCCAACTTGGACGCCTACCCCCACCTTATTGATCAAACGAACATTCTCCCTAGGCTAATATCTGACCATTCGTGCATATCCTTGACAGTTATCGGGACTAATGTCAAACCAAAAAAAGAATATGAAATTTTAGTGATGACTCAATCAAAGACAACATAACAAGAACACATACAGAAACAACTATCCTTAATTATATCAAGGAAAATAAGTCACCCAATGTTTCCACCCCCACCGTTTGGGATCCACTGAAACAACAATCAGGGGCACCCTGATGGATACTCCACATGTTGAATCGTAATCCCTTCACCCTCACACTCTTAACAAACAAAAAATATGAATGCAATAGACTGCTGAGTGAGAAGGCAGGGGTCTAGGTCCGCAAATTCAAGTGCCTGCATCTCTGTGAGCCAAAAAGAGCAGAGAAAATGCTTGCGTCCTATTTGAAACACAAACAAAACCCCCAAAAAGTCCCTAAAAGATTTTAGACGTGTTTAAAGAGCTCTAAGAATCATTATAGCAGGACGACTGTCGACCCTCGGTAGGGTGCACAGACAAAATATCTACTCCAAAATATCGAATGGACAAAATATCGAGTCAAAAATATCGACAATAATAAAATATCGATAACAAAAATATCGTTGGTCAAAATATCGAATTAAATAATGATAAAAAAATATCGAGTACAAAAATATCGACTTAAAAAAATTGACAAGACAAAATATCAATAAATAGTCAAAGTAAAAAATATTGATAATATGTAGAAAAAAGGTTAAAAAAAAAAATTATTAATAGTAATATAAATTGTAGTTAATGTTTAGGAGCGGGATGTTGGGTTAATAGGGGATAAGGGTGGGGAGTAATTTAATAATAATTAATTAATTAATATATGTTTGTAAATATTTTTTATTAATAATTAATTGGTAATTAATTAATATTAATTAGTTAATTAATTAATATAATGTTGTACATATTTTTAATTAGTAATTAATTGGTAATTAAATAATATTAATTAGTTAATTACATTAATTAGAGTAATGTATTTATATATATAATTTTTTGTTATTGTTAATTAATTTATTGGGAAAAATAATATTAATTATTAAATTAAATTAATTACAGCTAATGTGCTAATATATTTACTTTATTGTTATTGTTAATTAATAATTAATTGGTAATTAAATAATATTAATTATTTTGGGGTAAAGGAGTATTTTTAGGGTTCAGGGTCAGTTTTCAGTTTTTGGGTAAAGGGGTATTTTTAGGGTTCAGGGTCAGTTTTCAGTTTTTGGGTAAAGGGGTATTTTTAGGGTTCAGGGTCAGTTTTCAGTTTTTGGGTAAAGGGGTATTTTTAGGGTTCAGGGTCAGTTTTCAGTTTTTGGGTAAAGGGTATTTTTAGGGTTCAGGGTCAGTTTTCAGTTCTTGGGTAAAGGGGTATTTTTTGGGTTCAGGGTCAGTTTTCAGTTTTCGGGTAAAGGGGTATTTTTAGGGTTCAGGGTCAGTTTTGGGTTTTTGGGTAAAGGGGTATTTTTAGGGTTCTGGGTCAGTTTTCAGTTCTTGGGTAAAGGGGTATTTTTTGGGTTCAGGGTCAGTTTTCCCTACTGTTGCACCCACTGGAGTGGGAATAGTAATTTTAACCCCTACGCTATCCAATGCTTTCCCTACGCTTGCACTCTTTGGAGTGGGAATAGTATTTTTTACACTTCTGGCATCGTACGGTAATATAATAGTATCTTATTTAATTATAGTATGTTACTATATATATATGTTTTAACAAATAAGATTGTAAAAAATTATTTTTATTATTTTCATTTATTATTTAATTATTATAAGTTAATTTAAGTATTTTTAAGTATATTTTAGTAATTAAATTTGAATATTAATTTAATTTAACACTGTTTTTAATAAAGTCGATATTTTTTACAACGATATTATTGTAAACAATATTTTGTACTCAATATTTTTGTACTTACCTGTTTGTAGATAAAAACTCGATATTTTGACTGTCGATATTTTGTCCACGATATTTTTGCAAGTCGATATTTTGTCCCTCGATAATATTTCAGTGATCCCCTCGGTAGAATCTTGTAAGACCTATCTAGATAAATTTAACCTGCTAGAGCTATTGCAAGACAATAAACAGAGCCTTAGTGCAGAAGAATTACTCCTAGCAGTTAAATCACTCAAATTACATAAAGTGTCAAGGCTGTATGGCTTTACAGCAAACATTTATAAAACAATTGCTCCCTCACTAATTCCTACAGTGGTAGAGCTATTTAAACATTTTGCAGACTCTGGCTCTGAGAGGGGCACCGCAAGTGAAGCTACTATCATAGTTATTCCAAAGGACAGTAAAGACCTAACTCTTAACAAAAAATTAACGGCCTATTTCCTTAATTAACCTGGATGCTAAGATTTATGCCAAGATCTTGACCAAAATACCAGAGTCAATTTGCCCAAAAAATGAGTGGATAACAAGTAGGTTTCATGAAAAAACGCTTGTGTTATGACAACTCTTGACTGCTATGTCATGTACTAGAAAGAGCCAAGTATACAACCTCCAAAACTGTGACCATTACTCTAGATGCCGAAAATGCCTTTGATAAAGGTTGATAGGCCTTTTTTAAAGAAACCTTGATCAAATTCAACCTAGGCGAAGACTTTGCCAAAACGGTTATGGCCCTCTACAGCAATCCCTGTGCTAGGGTGAGAGCAGGAAGTCTAATGTGTTCCTCTTTTAAGTTAGGAAAAGGAACAAGAGAAGGGTGCCCTTTCTCCCCGCCCTATTCATCCTCACTTTAGAACCACTACTCTACAATATTTAGAATAATAATCTAATTTCCATTGTTGCTTACAACGACATTTCAGTAAAAGTAGTGAAATCCTGTTTATAACAAAAAATGCCCGACCATCTATCAGAACACTTATTATCACTATGGAAAATTATGCTCTGGCTGAAGGCTCCACCTTCAACACAGATAAGCTGGAAGTCAAAGGCCTGAACAACAATTGCTCTAAAGAGTTGCTAGAAGACTAAGGATTAGCTTGGCAACTCAATCACCTAACATATTTAGGAATATAGTTCAGATCAGATCTAATAGACACTCTAAAACATAACGAAATAAAGACCCAATAGAAAATACAAGATCTTTTGGACAGTTGGAACCCTAATTTCATTACCTGGTGGGGTCAAAACAATAAAGATGATAGTCACACTTTTAGTAAATTACCTCATATGTATTCTCCCACTCATTCTTCCAGGTGAATTCCCTCATCAACTAGACAAAATATTAAGCAACTTTATTTGGTAAAACAAACTCCCTAGGAACTCAATTAAACAATGTTAACTTCTTGTAAACCTAGGTGGGGTGAATCTGGCAACTTTTAGAAACTACCAATATGCTTTCCTTGCGAAACAAGAATCCATGTGTTTCTCTCCACCACTTTAATACACTCCAGCCTGGCTCTTGGTCAAACGAGCATTCTGGAAGACACACACCCCTTCATGTTATTGTCCACTAAAATGTAACCTTCACTCCCAGCCAAACACATATTTCAAAATACCAAACTGACCGTATTAAAACAAGACAAGCTCCTAGACTTTCCGATAAAGTCCTCCAATCGGAATTTTCTTTGGAATAACTCTCTATTTAAGATTGATGGCAATTTATTGTTTTGAAATTCATGGTCCTCTAGAGACATCCACTTTCCGAAGTAAATCGGCCTGAGAAACTACCTGTTCACTTTCAAGGAACTCCAGGACCAATACAAAGTAGAGGATATTGGAGCACATGCATCAAGCATTACGTCTCCGCAAACGGGCTGATCCATTTGCGAACGCAAAAAATACTTTTCAAATGCAGCAAACCCATTTTGCGATTCGGTAACAGGTTACTGAATCTCAAAATGGGTTTGCGATTCGCTATTTGAAAGGGGAGTGTTTAGGGTGCCCCTTCCAAATAGCGAATCCTAACGGTATGCATAAATGTTTTGTGACCATGAATCACAAACCACTGCCTGCTCTTAAAAAATGAAAAGAAAACTTTTCATTTTTGTTTTTGAAACGCAAACCATTTTCCTTTTAGGAAAATGGGCTGCATTTCAAAAAAGAAAAATTGCTTTATTTAAAAGCAATCCCAGACATCCCTGTGATTTTTTCGATTCCTAAGGGGTCGCAAACTGCAACCTACCTCATTAATATTCATGAGGTAGGTCATTTGCGACCCCCGAGGAATTGCAGAAAGTGATCTACACACTTTCATGCATGCCATTTTGCGATTTCCTAATTGCAAATCACAAGGATTCGCAATTAGGAAATCGCAAACCGGTTTCTTCATGCATCTGGCCAATAGATTTTTTACAATTTTCTCAAACTCAAGTTCTGTATATCGAAAGCTAAGCCCGCTTTACAAGACCCCTCCCCCTTAAGCTGATCAATTTGGCCAACAGAACAAGACACCAGGTCTCACGATTTTATAAACTCCTACAACCTTCTTCCACACATCTGAACCTAGCCACACAGTGTAAATGGGACGAACATTACTCCATTCCCCAGGAAGAATGGTATTCGATATGGAAATCAGTCGTCTCCCACAAAACCATTCCAGCAGTGTCCCAAACCAAATTTTGGCTTCTACATAGAATATATTGGACCCCTCACGACTCCATAAACTGGGCCTCAAAGACAACATAACTTGCTGGAACTGTAGTGGAGAAATTGAAGACTTACCACATATGCTTTTTCATTGCAGCGCAGTTGCTACATTTTGGGACAGAATATTTGGTTTTGTGCTTAACCGTAACTTTAACTCTCTCATTAAGGGTGTTTTAGAACTGGGGTGGTGTGGAGTGCTAAAAAAAGATGGATTTAGGCCCAGATCTCTGTACTGGGGTTAATTTTTTTTTTGTAAATATCTTTTTATTGCAGCATAACAGGTGATGTAATCCAACATTTGCATTATTACCACTGTTGTCTCTTATGTATATAGCCCTCCATCCTATATATTACACAGCCATTGAGCTCACAACCCGGGGGTCGAGCGGCGCAGTATAGGATTGTGGTCCGTGGTGGAGGATACATCCTGGTGCAATGACAACCAGACAGCTGGGAAATGGCAGTGCCGCTTTTCTAGCCTAACAAAACCCTCTCGTGCACAGTGTCCAGTAGGATCAGTAGTCTCTCCTCACCTTTTCCGAACAACAACCCCCCGCCCCACCCATTCCTCCCAACCCCTCCTGCCCCCCTTTCCCTTCGCCTAGTGCAGCTCCCCCCACCCCCAACCCTGCCTCCCACCCCCCTCAGACGTGCCAGTGTATCACCAGTGCGAGTTCTCATGCATTCCAACTAAACCAGACCCGAAGCAGGCCATCAGGAGCAGTCAACCAACATCATACAGTCATCACATAGGAAGTAGGGGAACAATGGAGGGAGATTAGACCATCCTCTCTCCAGGTGGGTGCGCTGCCGGGGCAGGGCTATGCGCCGGGGTATCCTCTTCATCCATGCCCAAGAATGTGAGGTCCAAGACCAAGCTCTCCCATGCTCTGGCCCTCTCCAGAGCCGCGTCATTGCTCGCTCTAAGCGCAGCCTGCATTCGGAGCTCTCCCTCACACCGGGCCCACTTGAGTAGTTCGGTCTTCCACTTCTCCACCGCAGGGCCCCTGTTCGTCTTCCATTGGGACGTTATGGCCCGCTTCGCTAGAATTAGGCCTAGGTCCAGAAACTTGCTAGTGATCTTGTTCTTCGATGTGTGTGGGAACCAGTGTAGGATGCAGTGTGCCATGGTAAGTTGCAAATCTCTTTCCGTAACCTCCCTCAGGATATCCACTACCTCCCGCCAAAAGGGACCCAACTCGGGGCAGGACCAGAACATGTGTTGGAAATCAGCCATGTCCGCCGGGCATCGCGGGCAGGTCGCCGGGTGGGCTGGGAAATATTTATGTAGTTTGGCCGGGGTCAGGTAGGCCCTATGCTGGACATAGAAGTGCAACAGCTGGAACCTAGCGTTGCGCGTTCCGTTACTGGTCCGTTCCACAATGCCAGACCATGTCTCTTCAGGGATCTCCGTCGCCAGGTCAGCCTCCCATTTCTCCTTCAGAGACAGCAGTGGGGCGACTGTCTCCGAGACCATGCGCCTATAGAGGCACGTGACTGCCTTGACCGTCCCCGCCATCATTACCACGTACTGGCAGCCTAGGGACAGCGGTGGCTCCGTCATGCCCGATCTCCAGTGCTTGCGGATCGCCGCCGTTAGCGCCGCGTGGAGGAGGAAGTCACCCCCCGCCAGCTCAAAGCGGTCTCTAAGGTAATCAAAAGGCAGTAGCACCCCGCTCTCATACAGGTCCTCCATGGACGTCAGTCCCAGTAGCTCCCAGCTTTCCAGGCCGTGCCACGAGCCCCCATGTGGTAGCGCTCCGCACAGCTTGAGCGGGATCTCAGGTGCATATGGGACCGCGACTCGGGCCCTCCGGCGATAACGACTCCAGCACTTCCGGGCCGTCTCAAACTCCTGAGTGAGGTGGAATTCTCCCATCGGGAGCCCCAGGACAATACGGGATAACACCTGAACCGGCCCCGCCGGTTCCCCGGATCCGTCCTCTCCTCTCCTGGCTCTCGCGACCCATTGCGTCAGCCACTGCAGCTGCGCTGCCAGGTAATACAATTCGTAGTCCGGCACAGCAAGCCCTCCATCTGCTCTGGGGCGGAGAAGTGTGGTGTGCGCCACCCTGCGTCTACCCGCTCCCCACAGAAAGCCGATTACCATCGACCGCAGACGTCGGAAGTAGCTCGCTGGAATCCAGATCGGGAGGGCCCTGAAGAAATAAAGCAGCCGCGG
Source organism: Lissotriton vulgaris (assembly GCF_964263255.1). Taxonomy (NCBI): domain Eukaryota; kingdom Metazoa; phylum Chordata; class Amphibia; order Caudata; family Salamandridae; genus Lissotriton; species Lissotriton vulgaris. Next base: position 1,941,826,358 of record NC_141693.1, read on the forward strand.
CAGGGTCACCATCTTGAGAAGCGCCACTCTCCCCATCAGTGACAATGGGAGCGTGCTCCAGAAGTCGAAGTTCCCCTTGGTGTGTCTAATTGCCGTCCCAATATTCCCCTCAAGTATATCAGTCTTGTCATGGAAGATCGAGGTCCCTAGATAACGCAGGCTCCTCTCCTCCCATGTCACCCCCTCCGTGGATTGTGGACAAAGCCTCCGCGGGCGGGCCGGGAACAGGTATGACTACGACCAGTTCACCCGGAGGCCCGACACTCTACTCAGGGATTGCAGGAGGGACTTAGCTCCATGCAGAGAGGCAGCCGAGTCCGCCAGGAACATCAGCAGGTCGTCCGCATATAATGCGATATGATGCACCTGCCCACATACATCCAGTCCCCGATACGCCTGAACCAGTCGGGTTTGCGCCGCGAGGAGTTCAACGGCTACGGTGAACAACAAGGGGGAAAGAGGACACCCCTGACGGGTGCCCCTGCCCACCACACACATCTCAGAGATAACTCTCCCAGTTCGGACCCTCGCCGTCGCGTTCCGGTAGAGTAGTGCCGTCCAATCCACAAAGTCCTCGCCCAGGCCCAGCGTGCGCATGACATGGAAGAGATAGGGCCATTCCAGGCTGCCAAAGGCCTTTTCCATGTCAACTGCAAACACCGCCGCCTCGGCGCCGTCATAAGTGTCAGCCTCCAGAATATGCAGGAGCCGCCGCACGTTAAGGGCCGTGTTGCGGGCCGGGATGAAGCCGGACTGGTCCGCGTGTATCAGCATGGGCATATGGGGGAGTAAACGTGACGCCAGGATTTTACTTAGGATCTTATAGTCCAGGTTGAGCATAGACAGTGGGCGATATGCTGCCCTGTCCCACGGCTGCTTACCCGGCTTCAATAGGGGGACGATGAGCGCCTCACCAGTGGTCACCGGCAGGCTGCCCAGCTGCTTCGCCTCGTTGTAGAGCCACGTCAGCCGAGGCGCAAGGAGGTCAACGTAGGTGAGATAAAATTCCGTCGGAGCCCGTCGGAGCCCGGCGTCTTGTTCCTTGCCATGTCCTTGATGGCGACTCTCACCTCCCTCTCCTCAATTTTGCTCCCGAGCCTCTTTGCGTCTTCCTCCCCCAGTTCCGGTAAATCCAGCCCCCCCGTGAAGCCCTGGAAGTCTTCCTCTGATGGCAAGACCCTGCTGCGGTAAAGTTCTGAGTAGTAATTGTGGAATAACTCATTAATCCCTTGCTGGTCAAACCGCGCCACTCCCAAGTGATCCCTGAGCTCCAGGATAACCGAGCTCTGGCGATCCGGGTTGGCCAGCCAGGCCAACAGTGCTCCCGACTTATCACGCTCCGAGTGCGCGCGTGTGAGGTAGGCCTTGTAGTCGAAGCACCTGAGGCGCTCCACTGTCGCCGCCACAACTTCTCGCGGCTCTAGTAGTGCCTCATGTGTGTCTGGGCGCTCCGGTCTCGCCCTCTCCAGTCCCCGTAGCTTCTCGTCCCCCTTCGTGATGTCCTCCAGCAAGGTCCTCCTAACCCCCGACGCCATTGCAATACATTGTCCTCGCACAACCGATTTGAAGGCGTCCCACTCCGTCGCGGCTGAGCCTGCGGTGCCCGCATTGATCCGAAAATACGCCTCGATTTCCAAGGCTATTGAGGCGCGGAAGAGCTGGTCATCTAGCGCCTCTGGGCGCAACTTCCAGGCAGGGATTCGCGGGCGGCACTGCGACCAGCGCAGCTGCACAAGTAGTGGGTTATGATCGGAGATCGTGCGCGTGAGGTACTCACTGTGGCACACCTCTGCATGCGCATCTTGGGAGCACAGGAAGGCATCGATACGAACGTGCAACTCATGGAGAGCAGAGAAAAACGAATAGTCCCTATCCGACGGATGATTGGCCCTCCACGAGTCGACCAGGCCCCAATGGCTTTGCCAGGCAGAGCGCGCGAGTGCCAGTTTACCAGCCGGTGCATTAGGTAGGGGGGGGTGCGACCTGTCCAGGGCAGTGTCAGCCACACTATTGAAGTCCCCGCCAAGGAGCAAGGGCTCCACTAAAAATGGGGCCAGCTTGTTAGATATCAAGGAGAAGAATGCAGGTTGGTCTACGTTCGGGGCGTACAGACAACCCAAGGTGAGGTCCCTCCCATCCAGCTTGCCTCGCACCATGACATACCTCCCGTCCGGATCAATCAGCTGCTGTGTGCACTGAAAAGGAACACCCGCCCTTATTCAAATGGCCACCCCCCTAGCATATGCGGAGTAGCCCGTGTGGTAGACCTGCCCCCGCCATCTCCGTTGTAGTGCCTTCCCCTCCTTCGCTAGTAGGTGTGTTTCCTGGAGAAAGGCGAAGTGGATGCCCCGTCTGACTAAATGGGAGTGGACCTTGTGGCGTCTGTGCATTGTGTGCATCCCCCTTACATTCCATGTGAGACATTTGTAGCCTATGTCGGGTCCCATTGCAGAGCCCATCGCGCTCCATTCACACTCTCAGCGACCCCCCTGGCACGTCTGGGTCCCACCCCGCTACCCCCCCCAGCCCGAACAATTAAACACCCCCAACTCCCACACCCCAGGACAGACAACCAACGTGGCAACCCCATCCAAACTCAAGTAGTGAAAGTGTATTTCAATAGACTAGGGCTAGGTTGGCCAGGACGCCGACCCCAAACAGGACCGAAGTCCCCCGCCCCCGCACCCCCCCCCGAGCAGTCAGGAGAAGCTCCCCCTCGGCTCGTCTCCTCCCCCCGCAGCTTCAGCTAGAAGTCCCAGGGAGGCCCCCACACCTCACCGCACAGCGTCCAATGGCAGTTCCATCCACACCCCAGTACCTTGTAAATGTGCCCAGTGTCCTGCTGCCAAGGATTCCGTCCGCCGTTTGGGGGGTCACCACCGGCAGGTCCGTCTCCGACAGATCATGTCCGCTACTGGAGCCAGGGCTGGGAGCACCGGCCCTCGAGTGCTCCGATGCGCTGCTGGAGGGACTAGCGTCACCCTGGCTGATAGCCACCACCGCCAGCACCGCCTTAGCTCGTTCTTGCTGCCATCCCGATGGGGAACCAGATCTCCGCTTCGGCGTCGAATCAGTGGAGCGCCTCCCAGGCGAAGCCCCCGGAGGTGCATCCGCGCCCGACTGCTCTCTGGCGTCCAGCCAACTCCAAGCCTCCTGCGGTGTGAGGAAGAAATGGGAGCGATCTCCAGCGATGATCCTTAGCCGAGCCGGGAACAGCATTGCGTAGGGCAGCTGCAGTGATCTCAGCTTCCGCTTGACCGCCAGAAAGGAGGCCCTTTGTTTCTGCACGTCCCTGGTGAAGTCCGGGAACACCATGACCCTGCTATTGTCAATCCTCAGGTCTGGCAGGTCCCTGGCCCTCCGGAGGATGTGGTCTCTATCCCGGAAATGCAGGAGGCGTAGCACTATTGGGCGCGGCGGTCCTCCCGGCTTGGGAGGGCGTGCCGGGACTCTGTGGGCCCGCTCTAGTGCAAAGAACGGGGAAAGTCCCTCTGGAGCCACTTCAGTACGTAGCCATTGCTCTAGGTAGGATACCGCATCCTGGCCCTCCACTTTCTCTGGAATCCCCACAAGGCGGAGGTTGTTGCGTCTGGAGCGCCCTTCACTGTCCTCCGCCCTGAGCTCCAGCACCCGAACCTTCTGCGCCACCTCCGCCAATGATGCTCTCAGGGTAGCCACTTCCCCCGGTAGTTCCTTCAGGGTTACCTCCGAGGTCGCCACTCGCTCCTTCAGCTTCCTGTGGTCATCCTTCAACAGGGTCAAGTCCGATCCGATGGTGTCTATCCGCTTTTCCAGAGCCTCCCGGGACACCACTATCGCCTGCATGATGTCCCCCAGGGACGGATCTCGTGAGTGGGCCGAGCTTCCTGCCCCAGACGACGGTGCATCTTCCTCCACGAGATGACCCGGGTCATCCAATTTCAGCGCCTCGAAGCCCTTTTTTCTGCCTCCGCGCACCATGTTGCTGGGTAGTAGGACGTGTGCGCCCCTGCGGTGGTCACCTGTAGATCAGGGCACTCCCGAACTCCTCTCCGCTCCCACCTCAGGCGCTTAGCACCGCCACGTCCCCGGGCCCCTGTCAGGCGGGCCCCAGGCCAACAGCTATCCCAGGGCGCCAGACCGCCCCACCAGGGCGGTAGGTCGACAGGGCGCTCCGCGCCAGTCAAGTCCTCTTCTGCCGAATTGTCGCCAACCTGTGCCGCGCCTCTGCGCGCCTGGCCTCTGATAGTTCCTGGCGCACGGTCACCTCCGTCAGGAAGCAGTCACTCACCCTGTCCTTCACGCCACCGGGTCCCTGTCAAACGGGCTCCAGACTCCTGAGCAGGACAGGGAGTAGGGTCCCCCGGCCCCCGTCGTCCGACGACCGACTAGGTCACTCTCCCCGGGGGGTGCCACAATAGACGTTCGTGCCTCCGGGCACCAGGGTCGATGTATCTGTGTGCAAGCGACCCTGGTCAGGCAGTGGCCCCGGTAGTTCCTTCAGGGTTACCTCCGAGGTCGCCACTCGCTCCTTCAGCTTCCTGTGGTCATCCTTCAACAGGGTCAAGTCCGATCCGATGGTGTCTATCGGCTTTTCCAGAGCCTCCCGGGACACCACTATCGCCTGCATGATGTCCCCCAGGGACGGATCTCGTGAGTGGGCCGAGCTTCCTGCCCCAGACGACGGTGCATCTTCCTCCACGAGATGACCCGGGTCATCCAATTTCAGCGCCTCGAAGCCCTTTTTTCTGCCTCCGCGCACCATGTTGCTGGGTAGTAGGATGTGTGCGCCCCTGCGGTGGTTACCTGTAGATCAGGGCACTCCCGAACTCCTCTCCGCTCCCACCTCAGCCGCTTAGCACCGCCACGTCCCCGGGCCCCTGTCAGGCGGGCCCCAGGCCAACAGCTATCCCAGGGTGCCAGACCGCCCCACCAGGGCGGTAGGTCGACAGGGCGCTCCGCGCCAGTCAAGTCCTCTTCTGCCGGATTGTCGCCAACCTGTGCCGCGCCTCTGCGCGCCTGGCCTCTGATAGTTCCTGGCGCACGGTCACCTCCGTCAGGAAGCAGTCACTCACCCTGTCCTTCACGCCACCGGGTCCCTGTCAAACGGGCTCCAGACTCCTGAGCAGCACAGGGAGTAGGGGCCCCCGGCCCCCGTCGTTCGACGACCGACTAGGTCACTCTCCCCGGGGGGTGCCACAATAGACGTTCGTGCCTCCGGGCACCAGGGTCGATGTATCTGTGTGCAAGCGACCCTGGTCAGGCAGTGGCCCCAGCCGCCTCTAGCCCGGGCGTCTCCCTGGGGCGGGCAGTTGGTGTCTTCGCTGCTGTTTGCCCCGCCGCCCAATTCCGCTCACCTCCGGATCGCTGGTGCGTGGTAGCCTCTGAATCTGGCTCAGCCCCTCGCCTCCTGCAACCCGGGTGTCCAACTGGGCGAGTGGCAGGACTCACCGCCTCCGCGGACCTCCCGCTGAAGGGCGCTCGCCGTCAGTCCACTGATCATGCAGCTGCCCCGTCTCCCAGGGCGGGGAGGGCCACCAGGGCTATCTCCACCGTGGTGGGGCAGGATCAGTTCGCCATGAGGCCTCCGGGCCCCTTCCACTGACAGCTAGGCAGGTTCCGTAGCGCGGGAGGCGCCATCTTGGGGTCAGGCAGTCAGCCCGATCTTCGCTCACCAGACCCTCCCGCGCCGCAGTTTCAGGCGGTGTCGCCCACCTCCAGCAGCTCCTATGGACCTCCGCTGTCTTGTGTGTGAGTCCCACAGTTCTCCTGGGCCCCTCACCGTCGCCAGCTCGCCAGCGCCAGGCAAATTAGACAGGGACAGCGGCCGCCATTTTGGGCGCCCGTTACTTTTAGCACCTCGCCTCGGTGACAAAGTTCCCCGCAGGTGATTGCCGGGGCTCCCGGTCCTCCAGTGTCGCTCCTAGTGCTCTCGGGCCCCCCCCATGCGTTTCTAGGGGGGTCGGGGTCGGAGCCGGGGTGCAGGATATGGTGTGGTGCGAGGCGGGCGCGGAGGAGCTCCGGAGTCCCGCTTCCACCTACATCGGCGTTCAAGCCACGCCCCCCTCTGTACTGGGGTTAATGTATGACATTGTTCTGCATTCTGTCCATCAATTGTTGTTTTGCATTTGTCACCCCGAGTGGGATGGGTATGCTCAGACGTGAGTCCCATGCTCTCCACACCACTGGAGTCAAGCTATCCTGGCTGAAGACGGCTGATAGCCAGAAACCGGTCCTAGGATGCTTGATTCCGGTCCAGGAAAGACATGGCTTGGCAGTTCGGGCTGGACTGTTCCCATGAGGCACAGGGTCAAGGCTGATTTGCATATGGCCATGTCTGAACTGGGGTGGTGTGGAGTGCAAAGAAACGATGGATTTAGGCCCAGATCTCTGTACTGGGGTGAATGTATGACATTGTTCTGCATTCTGTCCATCAATTGTTGTTTTGCATTTGTCACCCCGAGTGTGATGGGTATGCTCAGACGTGAGTCCCATGCTCTTCACACCACTGGAGTCAAACTATCCTGGCTGAAGACGGCTGATAGCCAGAAACCGGTCCTAGGATGCTTAATTACGGTCCAGGAAAGACATGGCTTGGCAGATCGGGCTGGACTGTTCCCAGGAGGCACAGGGTCAAGGCTGATTTGCATATGGCCATGTCTGAACTGGGGTGGTGTGGAGTGCAAAAAAACGATGGATTTAGGCCCAGATCTCTGTACTGGGGTGAATGTATGACATTGTTCTACATTCTGTCCATCAATTGTTGTTTTGCATTTGTCACCCCGAGTGGGATGGGTATGCTCAGACGTGAGTCCCATGCTCTCCACACCACTGGAGTCAAGCTATCCTGGCTGAAGACGGCTGATAGCCAGAAACCGGTCCTAGGATGCTTAATTACGGTCCAGGAAAGACATGGCTTGGCAGATCGGGCTAGACTGTTCCCAGGAGGCACAGGGTCAAGGCTGATTTGCATATGGCCATGTCTGAACTGGGGTGGTGTGGAGTGCAAAAAAACGATGGATTTAGGCCCAGATCTCTGTACTGGGGTGAATGTATGACATTGTTCTGCATTCTGTCCATCAATTGTTGTTTTGCATTTGTCACCCCGAGTGGGATGGTTATACTCAGATGTGAGTCCCATGCTCTCCACACCACTGGTGTCAAGCTATCCTGGCTGAGGATGACTGATAGCCAGAAACCGGTCCTGGGATGCTTGATTCCGGTCCATGAAAGACATGGCTTGGCAGTTCGGGCTGGACTGTTCCCATGAGGCACAGGGTCAAGGCTGATTTGCATATGGCCATGTCTGAACTGGGGCGGTGTGGAGTGCACAAAAACGATGGATTTAGGCCCAGATCTCTGTACTGGGGTGAATGTATGACATTGTTCTGCATTCTGTTCATCAATTGTTGTTTTGCATTTGTCACCCCGAGTGGGATGGGTATACTCAGACGTGAGTCCCATGCTCTCCACACCACTGGAGTCAGGCTATCCTGGCTGAAGACGGCTGATAGCCAGAAACCGGTCCTAGGATGCTTGATTCCGGTCCAGGAAAGACATGGCTTGGCAGATCTGCTGGACTGTACCCATGAGGCACATGGTCAAGGCTGATTTGCACATGGCCATGTCTGAACTGGGGTGGTGTGGAGTGCAAAAAAACGATGGATTTAGGCCCAGATATCTGTACTGGGGTGAATGTATGACATTGTTTTGCATTCTGTCCATCAATTGTTGTTTTTCATTTGTCACCCCGAGTGGGATGGGTATGCTCAGACGTGAGTCCCATGCTCTCCACACCACTGGAGTCAAGCTATCCTGGCTGAAGACGGCTGATAGCCAGAAACCGGTCCTAGGATGCTTGATTCCGGTCCAGGAAAGACATGGCTTGGCAGTTCGGGCTGGACTGTTCCCATGAGGCACAGGGTCAAGGCTGATTTGCATATGGCCATGTCTGAACTGGGTTGGTGTGGAGTGCAAAGAAACAATGGATTTAGGCCCAGATCGGGCTGCACGAAAACATCATATAGCAGCCCAATTATCAGCAGCAGGTAAAAATGCAAAAGTTTTATATCAAGTCCTACAAACCTTTACTAAGCCTGCTGCTTGTGAGACCGTGGAGATAGCATCCCAGGAACTTTGCGACAATATCTCTCAGTTCTGCACTAGAAAGATTGAGGGTATATATGATAAAATATTAGCCTCCAAGAACAATAGTAATAACATGGACACAGCTGACAACAAGGCTCAGTTACCCACTGGAGTACAAATGAACTGCGTCAGTAAGCTTGCAGAATTTCCTCCCATATCAACGGAGGAGGCAATTGCCTTAACTACCCAAATAAAGAGCGGGTGCCCCTCAGATATCATCCCGGCACGCATCATGCCATTATTGGCCAATGATCTGGGTGCTGGAATTCGACACTGAGTACAGGGGAAGTTCCCCCGGATTGGAAGCGTGCACTGGTGAGACCACTGAGGAAAAACAACACCATCCCTTGGACTGAATTGACAAACTTGAGACCAATCTCACTCCTCCCTCTATTAGGGAAGCTTACTGAGAAGTTTGTTAATCGACACCTGTCAAATTATATCGAAAGTGCTGGGGGGTCAGATCCCTCCCGGCCTGGGTTTAGGCCGAGGCACAGCACCGTGACCGCCTTGCTGTCCGTCGCTGACGATCTTCACATGCTACAGGATAGAGGTTTTTCCGTTATCCTGGTGCTTTTAGATCTGTCAGCGGCGTTTGACACTGTATCATATGACATCATGACCTCCAGATTAATTGACATCGGGCTGGAAGGCAAGGCGCTGGCCTGGCTAAGGAGTTTTCTCACAAAGTGTACCCAAAGTGTCATCTTGGGTTCGTATCGGTCGGAGGAGGTGGAGATCTCAAAGGGGGTGCCACAGGGCTCCTGTTTGAGCCCCACGTTATTTAACATCTACGTGGCCCCCCTGGCTAACATCATGAGATCCCACGGCTTAATCCCGGTATCGTACGCGGACGATACTCAACTCCTCTTTCCGTTTAAAACGCTGACACCTGAAGTGCGAAACTCCTTTGCCCGGGGGATGAAAGAGGTGGCCCACTGGATGACATCAAACTTCCTGCAGTGCAACGTTTCCAAAATGGAGGTGATGCTCTTTGGGGAAGCTAAACGCCTGTGGACTCCTGACTGGTGGCCTCAAGATCTGGGCCCAGTCCCTGAGCCCAAACAGGTTGTGAAAGATCTTGGAGTAAAATTGGATCAGGAGCTCGCCTTGAAACAACATGGAAACCAAGTGGTCGGCTCCTGTTTCCATGTTATTGGGCTTCTCCGGAAAGTGTTCCCCCTGCTCCCTGATACCACCAGAAGAACTTTGGTACAGTCGCTTGTGTTGAGTAGACTAGATTATTGCAATGGATTGCTGCTAGCCGCCAACGAGGGGATTATTGCAAGATTACAGGTTGTGCAAAACACCGCTGCACGCCTTGTTCTTAATGTCCCTGCTCGTACTCCATCTAAACCCCTGTTAACCAAACTTCACTGGCTTTCAGTGAAACAGAGGGTGATGTTTAAAACATGCTGTGTCATTCACAAGTGTCTCACAGGGAAAGGCCCCGACTACCTGACTAAAAAGTTTAACTTATATGTCCCCTCCAGATCTCTTAGATCAGGAGATCAAGAATTGCTATGTGTCCCCAGGTTTAAGAAGACAAGACAAGGGGGAAGGGCCTTGTCAGTGGCGGGCCCGAAGTTGTGGAATGGTCTCCCCATGGAAATCAGACTATGCAGAGAACACCTTCCTTTCAGGAAAAAATTAAAAACTTTTCTCTTTCAGTACTAGGCCATCCATCTAGGGAGGAATGTTATATGATTGGGTCTTCTTTGCTCACAGATGATGCCAGAGGCGCGGAGATACTCCTTCGGGAGTCGATTCCTAGCGCGGTATAAGTTTGCAAATAAATAAATAAATAAATCTCTGTACTGGGGTGAATGTATGACATTGTTCTGCATTCTGTCCATCAATTGTTGTTTTGCATTTGTCACCCCGAGTGGGATGGGTATGCTCAGACGTGAGTCCCATGCTCTCCACACCACTGGAGTCAAGCTAGCCTGGCTGAAGACAGCTGATAGCCAGAAACCGGTCCTAGGATTCTTGATTCCGGTCCAGGAAAGACATGGCTTGGCAGTTCGGGCTGAACTGTTCCCATGAGGCACAGGGTCAAGGCTGATTTGCATATGGCCATGTCTGAACTGGGGTGGTGTGGAGTTCAAAAAAACGATGGATTTAGGCCCAGATCTCTGTACTGGGGTGAATGTATGACATTGTTCTGCATTCTGTCCATCAATTGTTGTTTTGCATTTGTCACCCCGAGTGGGATGGGTATGCTCAGACGTGAGTCCCATGCTCTCCACACCACTGGAGTCAAGCTATCCTGGCTGAAGACGCCCGATAGCCAGAAACCGGTCCTAGGATGCTTGATTCCCGTCCAGGAAAGACATGGCTTGGCAGTTCGGGCTGGACTGTTCCCATGAGGCACAGGGTCAAGGCTGATTTGCATATGGCCATGTCTGAACTGGGGTGGTGTGGAGTGCAAACAAATGATGGATTTAGGCCCAGATTTCTGGACTGGGGTGAATGTATGACATTGTTCTGCATTCTGTCCATCAAGTGGTGTTTTGCATTACGTCTGTACCAAGACACTGCTGGTCTATCCTAACAGTGCATAAGGTTTCCCATGATCCTATCTCATTGATTATCTTTTTTCTTTTATGTATCTATAAGTTCCTGATTTGTCTTTCTTTTTGCATCCTTGACTTCCTTTAGTTATTTATGCTACTAATATATTTTTGGTAATTTTCTTGTGTTTGGATTATGCTAAAATCCCAACAAAGTTTTTTTTACCTGAAAAAAATCTAATGGGAACACAGAATGGTATAATGTAACCATTCTCAAAATGCCATTGGCTTCATGGACATCGCATTGAAACAACAGTAATGCATGGTAAACACATGAAAGCCAAGGTCTGTTTCCTTTTTATTGTACTTTTAATTGACAACCTGAAATCGACAACACTGCTAAAGCAACCTGTAGCTAGACCTAAAAGTATTGCGTTCCGTATACACTACATGTATGATATAAAGACTTGAATGCAATAAAAAGTGTGATCGTTGAGTGTAATTTTTAAATGTAAAATAGTCCTTCATGCATTGCAATGCAAGAACTCCATAGGAGACAGAAAGATATACCAAACTGAGATGTGATGTAAGAAGTGACTGGCGTGGCTTGAGCCAATGGCTAATTGAGGCTGATCCAAACAAGGGAGCTGACCCAAAACCCACTCTCTGTCCATTGTTGCTGTAAATTAACAGTGATTAGATTAAGCATTAGCAGAAGACATGCTGCATTTAGGGATTATCTTGTCCGTTTATGGAATCCATTTTGTATTTCTGTCAGCCATTTTGTTTGCCATGTGCTCACCATGTGCCCCTGTCCTACCTTCCTGTTAACTGCTCTTGAAATATGCCTAGAGACGAGATATATTTATCCTCCTTTGCTTTATACATGCCCAGTAGAGCTTACAGCTGTTCCTAACTTGTAACTGTCAAGATGTGTCTACCAGAATTAGCTTACTGTCAGCCCTTCCCACTTGTTGCTAGCACACTCTCTGAATGACCTTATATGTATTTGAAACCAACACTCTGTGCCTTGTACCGCCTTAATTTCAGCCCCTGTGTGGGTATAAAAGGACCAAGATCCTTCTAGTCAGTGTGCTACTTCATACACTACCGAAGGGTGTTGTATGGTTGTGGTTCCACCTCATGAGGTTTAATAAATACTTTGTTTTCTATTCCAGTTTCTGTGCCAACTTCTTACTATCGGCCTGAGGACTCTGAGCAAAGAAGGGCGAATCCCTTGCACTGGTAGGCCTTGCTGTGGCTTGCTACGACAAATTGGCGCTCCAACGTGGTGCTCATCAGCGACTCGGATGCCCGAAGGACTGGTCAAAATGAAGGATTGGAATCCCGCTTTGGACGTGATCACTGCCTGAGGAGACCTGAGTGTTGGCATCCACAGCGTTTTTCCTTTCTTTCTGATATGACCATCCAGGTGGCGCCGGTCCTCGACTGAGATCTCTTCTGTTGATTCTCCGTGCAGTGACCGGTTGGTCGATTTGAGAACTTGGCAGTAGGAACCTGGACACTATTTCATTGGTAAGAGCTGTTTTACCGCACTTGTTGTAAGTTTGAAGCCTTGGATTGGTAAGGTAGTTTAGAAACTCTTACTGTGGCATTTTTATTGGCCAAATATTGAACTTGTCCTATGATTATGAACAAATATGTGTTGCAATACATATAGGCAGGTAATGAGGAGATGTTTCTCTACTTCTAAGAATATTTGAAGGGCGCAACGTACGAAGAGTACTTTAAGCGCTACTTTGATTATAACATTGCATATTTTGCACTATTTTTGACATGCCTGTTTCCAGCACACTTCGTAAGATGTGTTGCTTTTGTAGTGGTACCAGTTTCAAACTCGATGAAAGACAACCGGCCCCCCCGGAGGGGACGCCAAATAGGGATATGTATATTAAATATGGTATTTCATCCATAATGTACAGCACATTGTGGAATAAATACACCCGCAAGGATCCTGAGTTGCGTTGGCCTATGCATAGGTCATTTGATTTGCGAAAGATTCAGTATGTGGAGCATCGGATGTTCAAGCAAAAGGCTAGGCAAGACATGTTTGACTGTGTGCGAAAGTGGGAGAAAGAAGTGTGTGAGCGAATGAAGCATGAACAGGCCTTGATTGAAAAAGAACAGCGTAAAAGTCTGCATGTAAAAGCATTAGAAATGAAAGATAAAGAGATTACAGAAATTAAAGAAAGGGAAGATAGGGAGCGTCAGTTACAGGTAAATTGTCAATACGCTATTCGTAGGCCTCTTTATCCTATCCTTAATAAACCTCAAGGTGATTTCTTGTTATTAGAGCGTTCTCCACCTCTGTATATTTTCCCTTCTGGTCCTGCAGAGTCAGATGAGGGCTCTCCTACAGGTCAGGATAAAGCCTGAACTACCGAACGTTCCTCTGAGATTAGATCTGCGGCGCGAAAAGCCGTTCGTGGTACTCTCACTGCTTCTGAACTTCTAGATACTATTAAGAATTGGTCGGAAAAGGAACAGAAATATTTTACTGAGATATTAGCTACAGAGTTTGTTGAGCGATTTAGGAAACATTCGGTGGAAATAGAGCCAGCTAATATAGCAGCTGATTGTAAGCAATTACGTGAAGGTTCTTTTGTCTTTTCCCAGGTGGCTGACACGATCAGACTCCTGGTTAAACTACATGATGAAGCAGTCCGTTTGCCAGTGACGAAAAAGGCAGCAGACACAGCTGCACAAACATCTCGAGTCAACATGGCACGAGCTCCGACGCTCGAAACAGAGAAGAATGCTGTAAATGTGAAACCCATGCGGGAAGCAGCGCTTTTATATGTTCCTCCTAAAGGAGCAGGTACGAGTGATGATGAGACTTCTGCCAACGGGAAAGGGTATTTTATTTATAATTGGGTTTACACTCCTTGGAATAGATCAGATGTCATAGCTCTTAAAAATGGATTGCCTGATCCGCGAAAGAATTCGGCAGCCTTTTATGAAGAAATTGAGGGTACCATTAGTTCTTGTACTATGACTTTGTCTGACATGGATTTGTTTTTTGTGTTAATATTACCGCCTGATATGTGGAGAACTGTGCGTAAAGTCGATGATCATGCGTTATTTGGGGCATTGTGGTCAAATATAGAACAATTAGATAAAGATAGGAGACCTGCACAAAAACCATGTCAGCTAATTTTAGATCTTCCAGCAGCTATCTTGGTTAAATTAAGGATGATTTTTCCCCCTAAAAAGATAGATTGGACTATGTTAGTGTCTTGTAAGCAAAAGATAGATGAATCAGTTTCAGACTTCTTCACACGCTTTGAAGAAGCATTCCGCGATTTTAGTGGTCATTCATTGACAGATGACACGGGTAGGCATCAGTTTGTCGATAAATATGTCACAAACCTTTTGTCAGAAATAGCTAGTCGCCTAAAGGTCCCTGTGCATATTTTTCTGCAGTTCTTGATCCTGTTGCCCGTGTGTTGCCTGGATGTTTCCGTTCAGTTCCAGCGACAGCTGTGTCTATACGTCAGAGTGAAGGGATAGTTTTGTTACACAAACTGTTGGTGCTAGTACCTCATGCAGTAGATGCCCTTTTGAATCAGGCTAGAACGCAACATTTAACTAGTGCTCGCCTGACAGGATACGAATTGACACTGTTAGCACCTCATATTACATTTAAGAGGTGTGCAACATTAAACCCAGCCACTTTGTTGCCATATCCCGCGACTCAATCTCAATCAAAGGAGCCTCATGATTGTATATTCCTTACTGAGGAACAGAAAAAGGGTCGCATTGACTTGTAAGATACGCCTCTGACAGATGTAGTTGGGGAGCTGTGGGTTGATGGGTCTTGTTTGAAGTTACCGGATAGCACAACCTCAGCTGCATATGCAATCACCACTCTTGAGACAGTAGTGGAAACAGCTCGCATACCACATAAGTCGGCTCAAGCAGCTGAACTAATAGCTTTGACACGAGCGTGTGAGCTTAGTACTGATTTATGTGTGAACATTTACACCAATAGCCGCTATGCTTTTGGAGTGGTTCATGATTTTGGCCTACTCTGGAAGGAAAGAGGCTTTCTTACATCCCATGGGATGCAGATAATGCACGGAGAATTAGTACATAATCTTTTGACTACACTTACATATCCGAAGAAAATTGCCATTATGAAGTGTAGTGCACATAAGAAGATCACTGACTAGATAGGACAAGGAAATGCCTTTGCAGATCGATTAGCTCGTGAAACTGCAATACAGCGAAACACTACATCTATGTACGTAGTAAAATCACAAGCTGAGCGTTGGCATGATGCTAGAGAGGAAGTATTGGATATACAGAGATATGCCTCTGTGCAAGAACTTGAGCAGTGGTCCAAAGAAGGAATGTTAGACGATGAGGGTTGTTGGCATAACAAAGAAATGAATAAATAGAAGTTACCTGTAGCCTTTTTGCAGCCTATGGTTCAAATGGCACATGGGCTGGCAGATGTTGGAGCTCTAGCAATAACGAAACTACTTACACAAGTTTGGGAGCATCCTGAGATTGCCAGCACAGCTAAAAGAGTAGCACAGTCCTGTTTGATCTGTTGTCAGTACAATCCTGGAAAAGGGACACAAACTCCTACAGGAGGGTTTGCTACACCAACCGCACCTTTTGAAGTTTTGCAGATGGATTACATCCAACTTGAACGCTGTAACAATCTAAAGTATGTCCTAGTGGTGGTATGTGCCTTCAGTAAATGGATAGAGGCATACCCTATGAAGGATAATACAGCGCTCACTACAGCCAAGGTGCTTTTAAAGGAGTTTTTCACACGGTATGGTGTTTGTAAACTTTTGTGGAGTGACAACGGACCTCATTCTATTGGGCAAGTTGTTGATTATGTCATGAAAGGATTAGGGATCAATCAGAAGTTCCATGCAGTCTTCCATCCACAATCAGCAGGATTGGTGGAGAGGTACAACGATACTCTAAAATTAAAGTTAGCGAAAATTCTGGCTTCCACATCCTTAAAGTTGCCAGACGCGTTACCTCTGGCACTGCTGTCTATAAGATCGGTGCCACACTCGCGATCTGGGCTCACACCTTACGAGGTGGTATTTGGAAGACCAAGGAATATTTGGGGAGGTCCTAAGCCGCGCCCCATACATGATGTACCTTGTGTTCTGTTGAATGATTATTTGGCACAATTAACTGACAGTTTGATCTCTATTCATCAACAGGTTTGAGAAGCTCTTCCAGACAGATCTACAGGTGAGACCCGTGACCTCTGTCCCGGTGACCAGGTGATGATCAAAGCCTTCAACAGATCTAACAGCTTGGAGCCGAGGTGGCGAGGTCCGGAGCAGGTGCTGTTGGCTACAAGGACAGCGGTTCGAGTGACGAGCAGAAAGAATTGGCTCCATACCACGCACTGCAAGCGTATATCGCCCGGCTTGGTGGAACCTGCTGTGCTGACTGATCATTGAGAGATTATGGAGACGGAGAAAGGTAAAGCTAGCTCACCGGACGAATCTGTGGAAGTCTTCCCGGACCACACGATTCCTGGAGAATCGCGATACGATTTGAGACCAAGAATAGAATGAATCTGTAGTTTTGAAAAAGACAGGTTGAGCTACCGCCCTGGGTTACCGGAAACGGAATGCCGATATGACAAGGGGGGGGGGGATCAGCCCTGCGTAGTGTAGTGACACCCGTCTTGATCTTCGGTGAAGAAATCAGTGGCTGCCCACGGGATAAGAGCTCCAACGATTGTTTCAACGAGTTTGCAGAAATATTAAATTATCACTGTTGCTAAAATGCTCAACAACCAAATCATTTGTGCTGTAGGGGTTGTTGTTGCCCTTGTGGTTATGGCGATAATCACCTGGTTTGTTGAGAAAGTGGCTCCTGCTCGACAGCTTTTTGTTGCCACTACGCCGGTTCCAGTGGAACATAACTATTTTACGCTTCCCTATCATGAACAGAAGCATCGACAATCCTACCTAAATAACACCTTCATCCAGATGTTGCATCATACACATAATACCACGAATACCACCAATTGTTGGGTGTGTGGGATGATACCTGCACACCAAAAGAAAGGAGGAACGCCTTTTATTCCCCTACCGTTTTCCCATAATGGTTTATGTCAAGCTTGGCATGCCCTTTTGTTTGCTTATGGAAAACCTCCACTAGGTGGAATAATTTTTCAATTAAATAAAGAATGTTACCAAGAAAAAGACGGTTACCCTCAAGCTAAAGGGACTAAATGAGAATGGGATGAATATCAACCGGACAATATTTCGACACCATATGTCTTCACAAATGTGAGGAATATGAAGAACATTGGACCCTTTGTGTTTTCTGTAACTAGATCAAAAGCAGATTTAAGTATTGGCAGTGTTGGGAGAATTCCGGCAGGACGAAGTGAATGTATTTCTGTACATTGAGGGCATAAATAATAGTAGTTTTATATCGTCACACAACACCTATTTTGTGTGCGGTAATAAAGGATATTACCAATTACCTGTTATTTGGTCAGAGGTATGTTATATATCATTTCTGTTACCACTGGTGTTTTTAGCACCTGCATCATATCATCGTGACATGAAACTGTACAATGATATTTCTAAGAATAGATATAAACAGACAACAAGTGCTGACGAGATTGATCAGGCAGACACCACTCTGCAACAATATGTTGATTTCAATTTGGGTTTATTTTTCTTTGTTGGTGCTTCATTGAATAGCAGAAAAATCAGACGATTGACTCGTGTAGTGGAAGCTGTCACCAATCAGATAGCTATGGCACTTGGGAACATTACAGAAGAACTGCAAATTGAAAGAATTGTAGCACTCCAAAATCGGATGGTGCTTGATGTGATTTTGGCTCCTCGAGGTGGTGCATGCCGCATCATCGGTAGCAGTTGCTGCGTCTTCATCCCAGACCACTCAACTTCAGTTTATGACGCAATCTCTAAGTTACATAAGATTGCTGCAGACATTCACCCAGAGACTGGTACATGGACATTTTCAAACTGGATATGGACACTCTTTGTTACTTGGGGCTGGAAGCTACTGACTATTCTATGTATACTGCTGGTGATACTATTTACATGCTGTACTTGTATACAATGTGGTCCCATGATTTGCTCCATGTGCATCACTGCTTGAATACCTTTAAAAAGAGGTATTACAAAAGAACAACAAATGCTAAATAGTGAAGTTACTGAGATGATGAACATCAATGTACAGGATGCAGATCTAGATTACCCTAGACAGACGAATGTCTTCAGCTAATGCTGAAAGGGTCGTCTGTTGTAAATTAACAGCGATTAGATTAAGCATTAGCAGAAGACATCCTGCAGTTAGAGATTATCTTGTCCGTTTATGGAATCCATTTTGTATTTCTGTCAGCCATTTTGTTTGCCATGTGCTCACCATGTGCTCTGTCCTACCTTCCTGTTAACTGCTCTTGAAATCTGCCTAGAGACGAGATATATTTATCTTCTTTTGTTTTGCACATGCCCAGTAGAGCTTACAGCTGTTCCTAACTTGTAACTGTCAAGATGTGTCCACCAGAATTAGCTTAATGTCAGCCCTTCCCACTTGTTGCTAGCACACTCTCTGTATGACCATATATGTATTTGGAACCAACACTCTGTGCCTTGTACCACCTTCATTTCAGCCCCTGTGTGGGTATAAAAGGACCAAGATCCTTCTAGTCAGTGTGCTACTTCATACACTACCGAAGGGTGTTGTATGGTTGTGGTTCCACCTCATGAGGTTTAATAAATACTTTGTTTTCTATTCCAGTTTCTAGGTCAACTTCTTACTATTGGTCTGAGGACTCTGAGCAAAGAAGGGCGAATCCCTTGCACTGGCAGGCCTTGCTGAGGCTTGCTACGACATTGTAAGCAATAGGTCATTCAGCCTGCTGCACTGTAGAACCAGATCTAAAATATGACATTGAAAGCGGTCCATATCGAGCCCTGTAATCATGTCCTTATAGGGCCGGACTGGGAACCAAATCTGGCAAAGTGCTCGCCCCCTCCCGAGGGGGTGTCGGGGTGCGACCGCGCTCTTTTCCTGGGCCGGTTTTCAGCCGATTTTGTTACAGGGCCGTTTTGGCCCTGTAACAAAAACGGCCCCCAGGAGCCCAAAACCGGCCCCCAACCATGCGGCCCACCGGGTGATTGCCCGATGCCAGCAACGGCCAGTTCGGGCCTGTGTCCTTAACTTTATAAGCGGAAACACATAAGAAATCCAAGCCAGCACTAACATACAGTTAACCTCCATGTTATAAAATGACAGCACAATTTTAAGCTTAAACATTACAAGAACACCGCCTAAAATGGAATAACAAATATACTATAACATACTTGATATTTTACCTTTCTGGCAGTACAATAATTATTTCACCCACATAGGGCTTGATTATGCGTTAGGAATAAACATGTGCGGGGATTCTGGTTATAAATACAAATACAATTTCCAACTGGTATATAGGCACATGATTAGTGCTATTACAAGTTAATCCATTTAATGGGGAATAACTTTGTAGACCTGGATTTACTGAGCGTAACACGACACAAAAATCCCAATTCTATGAGGTTTAACACTCATATTAATAATTCAGAGGAAGTGGTGAATGCGACAAAGGGTTTCTGGGAGGCGCAGAAGTGGGATAAGGGAGGTGGGAAGAGGAGGATTAGTTTGGACATGGAGGAAGCACAGAATGAAAAAAGTCAGGGTAGGAAAAAGAAAGGACGCTTGCCTGTTTAGTAGCGAAAGCCCTGTGTAATTTCACCCTCCAGAATGATCGGCTGGTGAAATCGGGTCCAGTGTCCCACACCTTGGTTAGGCAGAGCGGTATCTCACCCAGAATATCACTCTTTCCGGCTTGTATTCAGGCCCCTAGTATAGGGTGACCAGCTGTCCTGGATTTGCCAGGACAGTCTCGGTTTTTCAAGGACTGTCCCAGCGTACTGAAAAAAAAATATGAAAATCGTCCTGGTTTTGAGAAAGTGTTGGGTGAGCACGCCCATTTATCACTGTGCTATGAAGGCTCATGTTCACACCAGCCCTCTCTTTACACATAAGATAGAGTTTACTTCATGGGTATTGACAGACTTTCTCTCGGGGGCAAATTTGCAGTGTGGTTTGTGGCAGAGGGCCGCACCGGTGGGGGCAGGGTCAGTGGGGGAGGGGGCAGGGCTAGAGAAAAAAAACTTGACAATGCGGTTGAACGCAGGCCCCTGCAGCGGACGCCTTTTCCACAGAGCCACCAGACTCTGCATAAACATATTTTTCTCTATCTCCCTCTCTCTCTCTCTCTCTCTCTGTCTCTCCCTCCCTCTCTCTGTCTCCCTCCCTCTCTCCCTGTCTCTCTGTATAACTCCCTCTCTCTATCTCTCTCTCCCACTCTCTCTCTTTCTTGCTCTCTCTCTCTGTTTCCCTCTGTCTCACTCACTCTGTCTGTCTCTCTGTCTCCCTCTCTCTGTCTGCCTCCCCCCCCTCTCTCTCTCTCTCTCTCTCTCTCTCTCTCTGTCTCCCTCCCTCTCTGTACCTCTGTCTGTCTCCGTCTGTCTCCCTTTGTCTGTTTCCCTCCCTCTGTCTCCCTCTATCTGTCTCCCTCCCTCAGTCGCCCTCCCTCTGTTGCTCTCCCTCTGTCGCCCTCCTCCATCTATCTGTCTCCCTCTTTTTCCCTCTCTCTGTCTCTGTCCCTCTGTCTCCCTCCCTCTGTCTTCCTTCCTCTGTCACTTCCTCTGCTCCCTTCGTCTCTCTATGTCTCCCTGTCTCTCTGTCTCCCTGCCTCTGTCTCCATCCCACTGTCTCCCTCCCACTGTCTTCCTCTCTCTGTCTTCCTCTCTCTGTCTCCCTCTCTCTGTCTCCCTCTCCCTCCCTCTATCTCCCCTGGACTCCCTCCCTCTGTCTCCCTCTTCCTCCCTCTGTCTCCCTCTTCCTCCATCTGTCTTCCTCCCACTGCCTCCCTCTCTCCCTGCCTCCCTCTCTCTGTCGCCTTCTGTTTCATTCTCTCTGTCTCCCTCCCTCTTCCTCCCTCTGTCTCCTTCTGTTTGTCTCCCTTCCTTTGTCTCTCCCTATATGTCTCCCTCCCTCTGTCTGTCTGTCTCCCTCCCTTTGTTAACCTCCTCCCTCTGTCTGGCTCCCTCTGGCTCCCTCTGTCTGTTTCCCTCTGTCTGCTGCCCTCCGTCTCCTTCTGTCACCGTTCCTCTGTCTCCCTCCCTCTCTCTCTCTCCCTCTGTCTCCCTCTCTCTCTGTCTCCCTCTCTCTCTCTCTGTCTCCCTCTGTCGTTCTCCGACTCCCTCCCTCTGTCTCCCTCCCTGTCTCCCTCCCCTTGTCTCCCTCTCTCTCTGTCTCCCTCTCTCTCTCTCTGTCTCCCTCTGTCGTTCTCCGACTCCCTCCCTCTGTCTCCCTCCCTGTCTCCCTCCCCTTGTCTCCCTCCCTTCTCTGTCTCCCCCGTCTCCCGAACTTTGTCTTCCTCCCTCTGTATTCCTCCCTCTGTCTGTTTCCCTTTGTCTGTCTCTCTCCCTCTGTCTCCCTCCCTCTGTCTCCCTCCCCCTGTCACCCTCCTCCCTCTGTCTGTCTCTCTCTGTCTCCTCCCTCTGTCTGTCTCCCTCTGTCTCCCGCGCTCTGTCTCCCTCTGTCTTCCTCCGTCTCCCTCCCTCTGTCTTCTTCTCACTGTCTAATTTATTTATAAAGTTTTATATAGCAGTAGCTAGACCCGGGGATATCAGAGCGCTTTATCATACACAAGGAAAGAAGACGTTGCACTACATTGTCCCTCTGTCGCCATCCCTCTGTCTCCCTCCCTCCCTCTGTCTCCTTCCCTCTGTCTCCCTCCCTCTCTCTCTGTCTCCCTCTCTCTCTCTCTGTCTACCTCCCTCTGTCTCCCTCCCTCTGTCTTCCTCTGTTGGTCTCCCTCTCTCTGTCTACCTCTCCCTCCCTCTGTCTCCTCCGGACTCCCTCCCTCTGTCTCCCTCTCCCTCTCCCTGTCTCCCTCTGTTTCCCTCTCTCTCTGTCTCCCTCCCTCTCCCTCCCTCTGTCTGTCTCCGTCTGTCTCCCTCTGTCTGTCTCCCTCCCTCTGTCTGTCTCCCTCTATCTGTCTCTCTCCCTCTGTCTGTCTCCCTCCCTCTGTCGCCCTCCTCCCTCTGTCTGTCTCCCTATGGCTCCTTCCCTCTGTCTGTCTCCCTCTGTCTCTGTCCCTCTGTCTCCATCCCTCTGTCTCCCTCTCTCTCTCCCTCTGTCTGTCTCCCACCGTCTCCCTCACTGTCTCCCTCTCTCTCCCTTTCTCCCTGTCTCCCTCTGTCTGTCTCTGTCTCCTTCCCTCTGTCTCCCTCCCTCCTCTGTCTCCATCTCTCTCCCTCCCTCTGTCTCCCTCCCTCCGTCTCCCTGTCTCACCCTCTGTCTGTCACCTTCTGTCAACTCACCCCAGCTTCCCGGGCACACAGTAACAACACCAGAGTACTTCACAGGTCTTTAAAATACAATTTTCTTGTTAATGATGCTTTCAGTTGAATCGCCCGGCCCCCATAGAGAAGAGTGTCGCGGAGTTTGCTGACACTCTTTAAAAAAAAGTTTTTAAAACACAGGCACAATGTCTGCAATGTCTGCGGGCCGCCAAGAAAGGCTTGCTGGGCCGCTTGCGGCCCGCGGCCGTACTATGAGTACTTGTGGTTTACTTGATGAAAGAGTCTCCTGCTGTGCTTCCTGGCCTCAACCACCAGCACAGCAGGATTTAATGAGGGGTGAATAAGGCTCCACAGATCCCATCATGCAAGGCGGACCGGGATCACAAACCCCCAAAAATCGCAAAGCGTCAGCTATCTATCTATCTATCTATCTATCTATCTATCTATCGATCTATCTATCTATCTATCTATCTATCTATCTATCTATCTATCTATCTATCTATCTATCTATCTATCTATCTATCTATCTATTTACATACACAAGAAAAGAAGACGTTGCACTACATTGTCCCTCTGTCACCATCCCTCTGTCTCCCTCCCTCCCTCTGTCTCCTTCCCTCTGTCTCCCTCCCTCTCTCTGTCTCCCTCTCTCTCTCTCTGTCTCCCTCCCTCTGTCTCCCTCCCTCTGTCTTCCTCTGTCGGTCTCCCTCTCTCCGTCTACCTCTCCCTCCCTCTGTCTCCTCCGGACTCCCTCCCTCTGTCTCCCTCTCCCTGTCTCCCTCTGTTTCCCTCTCTCTCTGTCACCCTCCCTCTCCCTCCCTCTGTCTGTCTCCGTCTGTCTCCCTTTGTCTGTCTCCCTCCCTCTGTCTGTCTCTATCTATCTATCTATCTATCTATCTATCTATCTATCTATCTATCTATCTATCTATCTATCTATCTATCTATCTATCTATCTATCTATCTATCTATCTATCTATCTATCTATCTATCTACATACACAGATATAGATATAGATATATAGATATGTGCCTCTAAAGAGAGAGAGAAATATATATATAGAACTAAATGTTGGTACTGGTCACAGCAGTGCCAACATTTAGTCCTATTTCTATGTCAATGGCCGTTCTGTTTGTTTTTGTACTGAAAATCTGGTTACACTACTTTAGTGCTGGAGTGATAGAGCGCTCGACGCTCTGAAATTTGTAGGGGTGCATTATATTCATGTACGAAATTCACCCGCATATATCCTATAAGCCATGTTACTAGAATGGAGGTTATATCTTCACATTAGAATCAGTAGAACAATATTTTGACACTATTTACAAGATTGATCAGCATTTCATACATGCTTGGTGAAATGTGTAATCATGCATGCGTATTATGAATATTATGTCACAGAATGGATTCACTTACATATAAATGGTTCATATAAAAGGCCTTTGTAACAAGTGTACATTATTAAACGCTCTTAGGTTAGCCAATTGTAGGCCTAACTTTCATTTCTCGTAAGTTTCAGTTCTCATTGTTTGCTCTCAAAATGTAGCTAAATGAACTTATGCGTGTGTAGAAAGTTTCCTTTCCCCCTTACTGCAGGTGCCGGAATTCTACCTCTATATTTTAGATTTAGGAAAATACATTTGAGGAAAGGAATGTCTTTGAAGAACGTGAACAGAGAGAAGGGAGGACACCTTCCGTGTCTGTCTAAACCTGGGAAACAAGGTCCTCAAAGAGAGTTTCGAACTAATTGAAGTTTGTGGAAAGTTACTCAAATAAGGTGTACACAGAATAGCCCACTATGTGACCTGTTAGGGTTGTATCCTTGTCTTTTTGTATAAGGCACAGGGACGATTTGCAGGACTTCTGCTTTTGACTGATGAAAGGCAGCATCTTAGAATGAGCTGCGTAGCTTTACGCTGCTTGACCCGTTTGACATGAGTGCACTTCTTAGGAAGCCAACACATGCTGACACCTTTAAGGGAAATTCAAATAGGAAGCTAAGTAGGGATGCCACTTTAGAAAAAGAGTAGGAACATCATTGCCTGCCTCCAGGAGACCTGGACATGCGACGAAACCCCGATCAATGAAGGATACCTACAACTAAACCGCCCAGCTAAGAAAAAAAACTTTGGCCGCCCGTCGGGGGGATTAATGACATTGGTGTCAACAAAAGTGCTCAGAGAAGTAACACCGATAAAAATGAAATGTAAATGGGTTGTGACTAGCAGAATAGAATTATTGACAGTGGAAAAGAAGTATAAAATGTTGACTGTAATGAATGTATGCATGCAGTGGGATAATGGTGTAGAGTACGAGAATGAGATGAAGCTGTTTAAAGAAGATGTAGAATTTGTAGTAGAAAAATACATATTGGATACTGTGATAATAATGGGGGATTTCAATCATAAACTAAACACAAAAAAGGGAGATACTTGGAACAGAGAAATGTTAGAAGTGTTTGGAATAAACCCAGCAAGCTTCCCAGTAGGGCAGATATCGAAACAGGAATCGGATCTGGTATATTTCCTAGGAGGCAGGGGCTTTCAATGCTTGAATGGAAGAATGAAGTATGACTGCCCAGCAGGGAAAACCTTTAAAATAGGCTCCCAGAACTGCCCAATTGATTACATGTTTTTACAAGCCTGGAACTTCCCCCAAGTACGGGAATTTAAGTTGGAACAAAAAGAGATTAGTGACCATAACCTTCTACACCTAATAATACAGGGGGGAAGAAGCTTACCCAGAGATAAAGTGATCCCCCAGGAGGTTGAGTACCCCAGACGTGTGACGACACGACTCACGGAGGAATATCAGGCAAAACTGTCAGCTATGCAAATTAAAATTGAGCCAGAAAATCTAGAGAATAAAACCTTGAACTGGTTCATAGGAAAATTAGAGGAAGTAGTCCGGTGTTTAAGAATAGAACTGAAAAGGGTCAAAAATTCTAGTGGGAAACCACCCAGTAGAGTAAAATGGTTTTCAGTGGAGTGCCAATCCAAAAAACGGGAGATTCGGGCAGCACAAAGAAGACAAAAAAAGAACTTCATCCAGGAGAGACAGGACCACGTAATCCGATTAAAAAGAGAGTATAAAAAAATGGTAAATGATGCTAAAAGGTCATTTAAAGAGAAATGTTGGTCAAATCTGTTGGAAGCGGTTGAGGAAAAAAACCTCAGACAATTTTGGAAATTGGTAAAGGCAGCCTTGAGCCCTTCTGATGGGGAACTAAAATGTGTAGTTAGTGAGGCCGCATGGGAGAAGTATATTAGGGAATTGTATGGGGCAAGAGCCCCTATAACCCAGGTAGTGACACATAAATGGCAGGAAATATCAGCAGACCTAAAAGCTAAATTTAACGTAAAACAAGTTGAAGACACAATAAGAGAGCTGAAACTAACCCGTGCAGCAGGTCCCGACAATCTTCCAGCAATAATATTAAAGTCAGACGTAAATTGGTGGGCAAGATTTTTTGCACAGATGTTTAGTATAATATTAACAGAAGGCAAAATGCCACCTAACTGGAAGGGTGCAATAATTAGGCCCATCCATAAGAAAGGAAGCATGGAGGCACCACAAAACTATCGCCTGATTAACCTCCTAGATATAGGAGAGAAAGTTTTTTCTAAAATTGTACTGAATCAACTTAACATATGGGTAAAAGAGCTCCAGATCGTCCCTATAGAACAGGGAGGATTCAGGGAAGGACACTCCACAATAGACCATGGTTTTGCACTGTGGGCGATGGCGAAGAAGTCAACGGAACAAAATGGCAAGTTATGCTGTTGTTTCGTTGACTTCCGAGCAGCATTTGATTCAGTTGATCGTACATGCCTATGGGAAACACTATTGAAAGTAAATATTCCCAGTGACCTTCTGTCAATAATAAAGGAATTACACAATGAGAACTGGGCGCAAGTCATCAAGGATACGGTGGGCTCTTTAACGCAAAAAATACCCATAGACAACGGTTTAAGACAGGGTTGCGTGTTAGCGCCTCAGTTATTTTCTATATTCCTGTCAGACCTCCCGGCCCTTCTAGAGGTCGAGGGTAGCGCAAGCCCTAGAATGGACGGAAACAAGGTGTCCTGCCTATTATATGCTGACGATTTGGTTATAGTAGACCAGACAGAGATAGGCCTCCAAAGAAAGCTTAACGCCTTCAACGCATACTATGCGAGTAAATTCCTAACTGTCAACCTAGATAAAACTAAAGTCCTTTGCTTTGGGAAAAAAATAAGCAGATTTAACTGGTACCTAGGTGAGCTTAAACTGGAGACGGTTAATGAGTATCGCTACCTAGGTATATGGTTTGACAAGAGACTAAAATGGGACACGCATTTGGATACACAAAAAGCCAAAGCACACACATCGATATGCGGCTTAAAAATGTTTAACAGGGATTATGGAGAGATGTCACACCGACCAATGCTAAGGGCCTTTGAGGCAATGATACCCCCCCCAAGTTCTGTACGGGGCAGAAATCCTTTATTTGAGCGGTAACGGAGCCTGGGACTTGGTGGAGGGAAAATGCCTCAAAGGACTCCTTTCTCTCCCACAATCTGCTATGGTGCAAGCCATAAGAAGGGAAATAGGCACAAAGTCCTGGGAGATACTAACTCAAATGGCAATACTCAGACTTTGGAAACGACTGGAAGACCCAGAGGGACAAAAAGTAGCACAATGGTGCAAGAAGGAAATTCTATCGAGTAATCTAAAATGGGCAAAAATGTGTAGTGAAAGAGTTACCCAAATCTGCAAAAGATTAAAGGTAGAGGTGAACCAGGAAACACATCAACTCCTCTGTACTAGGAGTGAGTTGAAATTAAAGGGGAAGGAAATATCGAGAATGACCGATATGGAATATTTAGCAAAAAAGAAATCAATAACACATATGATGAGCGCGTGGATAAATGAAAATTGGTTCCCTTACCTCGACATCCTACCCGACCGTGGACTCAGGCAGGAGATCTTAAGGCTGCGGGTTGGTATAAACCCATTGTTAACAAATAAAGATCTGAAAATGAAATTGCTAGATCAAAATGGGTGTTGTAAGTGTAATTTGGGGTGCAAAGGAGACCTGGTACACATCCTTCTCGATTGCCTGTCATTACTGGAACAGCGGAAACGGTGGTTACGACCCGTGTTCCTAAAATATGCTATAAGCTCTAGAGCGCAGGCAGCTAACTTATTAACTGAAATCCCCATCATCGATATTGCGATAGCTCTTGGGAAATACATAAAAGTAGTACTGAGTGATCTAAGAAACCGGGAATAATATGTAGATTCTAATGTATTTTAATTTAATGAAATTAGTCTAGTTGAAGGGAGTTGAATGGGTTTTATTCATAAATGCAGAATGCTAATTTAAATGCAATTTTATGGTTGTCGACAAAGGAAGAAGTGCGTGTAAGCGTTTTAACTTATATTGGATTAATTTTAATGTTATAATGTTTTAAAGGTCTTGATGTGAATATTTTATTTTTTGATACTGCCTCTTGCACCTGTTTAAATGACTAAGGTCATAATAAACATACCTCTTGGCTTGACTTGACTTGAGTAGGAACAGATTTTTCTTTATTTCGGAAAGACAAATGAAAAGAGATGTGGATGCAGTGTCTATACTTAGTTGTGTTCTGGTTTTGGAGTTCATTATTCTGTGCTTATTGTGCTGAATGAACTATATTCGTAGATTGGGCTCAGTTTTAGTATTCATGTACCTCTGTACTCTGATTTTGAGGTGTGTCTATATTCTGTTATTTTTGTCTCTGTAATAAATCAACAAATTCTAAATTCAGAGTCTGTGGTTCTTTAGTCAGACTGGAGCGGGGGAAAGAATATTTGATAACTTGTTTTATTCCCTCTATACTTCATGGGATGCAATAAAGACTATTCTAAGTAAATTTAGAATACGGAATTCGGCCTCCGCAGGAGGCAAAAGTGTTTTATCCTGCAAAGTGCGAACGAATATACGCGCAGTTGTGCTGCTCAGCAGTGCTCAGCTCTGTGTTCCTGCTGTGTGCAGAGGGCATCCGTTATAAAGTTAATTCATTTTAGCAGCTCCTGCAGTGCAGTGCAACCCAACTTGCAGCTGGAATATATTGTACTGTGAATTTTTAAGTTGCTCAATGAACCAGAGTCACCCCTTCCGGAAGTTGGCTCAAAATGAGCGAATCACATGCTCTCTTTGTTTCCCTCAGGGAAACGTTTGATAAATATAAATATTTATATAGACCTGCGGCACCGGCATCGACAATGCCCTCTTTTGTATTGCCCCACAGTGTCCTGCAATATCTCATGGCACGACAGATCAGGCACTGAGGTGCGCTTCCATTTCTGGTGCTTTGCAGTAGATTTAAGATCTTCTTACAGTATCTCGTTGCTCAAATATATGTATTATTTCTGATATTTATATGTTTCTCTCATCTTCATTGCTTGATTTTGCTCGCGAGAAATTGTCGTTAGATGTCACTCATAATTACACTGAAATTATGAAAATGTTAGACATCAGCAATCTGATACCTTGGCTGCTATGCTCCTCACGATCAATGATAGTAACTGGGAGTGATGCTAAGCTCCCCATGGCCTTATTTATGAGCCCTTTACGCCACCCTTGCTTTACTTTTTGTGATGCTGCAGTGGTGTAAAATATGCACCACACTGTACCATTAATATAAAGTGACGCATCTATGCAGATGCGTCACTTTGTAAACCCCGGTGCTACATTATTACTGCATCAGGTATAATGTTTGCAGGATGAGCGTTCCCCAGCATAAAAAGGCTCGTAGTAGTGGCGCAGTGAAATCCATTAGATTTCATTATGCCACTTCTAGGAGGCCACTGCGTCAAATTCTTATGCACCACTTTTGCGCCTACATATACATCAGGAATACTTAGGTATATGTAAATCTTTGTGACATGATGCACCCTACTGTAAACACGGCACATCCACGATGTCACAAGGTGGGTGCACTCAAAAGTGTTGCATCTCTGTTTTCATGATTCTATGCAACACTTTTCATAAACGAGGCCCCCAATATCTGGGGAAAGCCTGAGCAACTCTGATAAGGATCGGAGGTTTCGCCAACACCTGTGAAGACTGGCGAGCGCCCTGCTGAGTGCCATCAGCACCCTAGTACTCTACAGGCACTGTAGCACTGGTGTTAGAACAGAAAATAAATATAGTAGGCCGCCCACTGGATGGGTGAGGGGGATTCGAGCTTCACAAGCAGATACTGTCCCAGAGCCTAGGATCCCACCATCAGTCCTCAAATCAGGGGGAGGGTGGGGGGCAGTCAGCCCTTGGGTCATTGACCGTCTACCACCCTAATTATATAATCGCCCCACCACCCTCCACCCACCAGATTTATTGGCTACAGGCATGTCTGTGTGAGCCTCAAGCCCCCCAATGATGAGATGAGGAACCTCCTGTGATTACATTTGCTATGCCTGAAACAAATGCGTTGTGTTCACCTGATTCGACGTCTTGCACTCCCCCCTCACCCCACCCCGTGCTGTGCTGAAACCACAGTGGCTTTCGCTACAGTGGTGAGGCAGCCTGAGGTGTGTGGGTGCAGGGAGGTGAGAAGTGAGCGGGGAAACCCCAACTAATCAGATTAACCAGCAATAAAATCATCTCACGCCTCAGACACCAAGAGGGGTTTCACAGGTGACAGTCTCTGCCTCGGTGGAGTCCTCGCTCTCTCCTCTGCCAGTAGCGCGGCCACATATCCTTTAAGGAGGGGATGCTGCTGGTATTACCGTCAAGGGCGCTCTCTGGACTTTCTCAGGAAACTACCTGCTGGGGATTTCAGGACTGGATGGGGGTCACAGTGGGCCAGAGGGGGCATGAAATAGTTAACAGCCCACTAGGTGATAGTAACTGAAGGCTACTTCTTCTGGAGGGTGCAGAGATGGCCATCCTGAG
Organism: Lissotriton vulgaris; assembly: GCF_964263255.1. Taxonomy (NCBI): domain Eukaryota; kingdom Metazoa; phylum Chordata; class Amphibia; order Caudata; family Salamandridae; genus Lissotriton; species Lissotriton vulgaris. The sequence goes on from NC_141693.1 coordinate 1,941,856,324, forward strand.
GCATGCCTCTAGGATAATTGTGGTGATGAAGTCCAAGCAGGTTCAGGTGATTCAAAGAGGTTTTATTCAAGATGGTACAAGATCACAGGGAGACCCTTACAAGACCCCACCAGGAGCAGCCAGCAGGCAGCTCAGCCATTCAACTGTGACAATCTGACTCCCAACATTCTATAAGGTGACATCACATCAGGATTCCACAGAGAGAGCATGAATAACATTGGAGTCAAGATACAACATAATCACACTCCCAACACCCTCTACACAGTAGCCCCAGGTTATGTCATTTCCCCTCTGTGGTAGAGTTGGTAACCAATGTAGTGTGATGAGGTGAGCATTGGAGGCGAAGGGTTTGTGGCAAAAATAAGGAAAGTGGCCCTCGGGGGCTGACGAGGGGCAACGGTAGGCAACCTATGACACCATTCAGTGGTCTGCCTTTACAGACTGAGCCCCTCTTGAGGTCTGGAGTCAGGCACATTTTCATCAGATGCTGCTACCACCAGTCAGATCCAACTCTACAGACCCCGGTGTCAGCCTCTAACCTGCATCGTTCAGATCCGAGGCCACAGACCTCCAGGCAGAGTCCCTCTGTCCGCTGCAGGGCCCAAACATGAAGCTGTGCAGCCTCGGTACTCAGTATGTGGAAGGATCTGATCTAGTAATGGAAGAGATGCAACAAGCCAAGACAAGTTCCTGTATTGAAAAGCTGTGGAAACTGTCTTGTTCAGACTGCTTCGAATGTCAATCTATTAAGCAGGATTTATAAAGTGCTGCTAATCACCTGTGAGGTTATCCAGGCGCTGATGGTCTTTCTGCTTCAGACGGGGTTCAGTTGAACAGCCAGGTCTTGTGCAGCTTCTGCAATTCTAGGAGAGAGGTGGAGGTCCGGAGGTGTAGGGAATGGTTATTCCGGGATTTAGCTGCAAAGTAGGAGAAGTGTCCTTCACTGTTGCTTTGGCGGATGCATGGTGTGTGTGCGAGGAAGAGGGAGGCAGAGAGCAGGTCTCTAGAGGGTTGGTGGAAGTTCAGGCGGTAGTTGATGTAGGCAGGCCCTTGGTTGTGCTGGGCTTTGTAGGAGTAGATCAGCATCTTGAATTGACATCTCTTCTGTATGGGGGGCAAGTTGAGGTGAGGGATGATGTGCGTCCTCTTGGGAAGGTCAAGAATGAGTCTAGCTGCTAAGTACTCTATGGTTTGCAGTCTCTTTAAGAGGTGTGTCTTGATTCATGCGTAGAGAGCGTTGCTGTAGTCCAGGAAGTACTGACTAGGGCTTGAGTAACGGTTCAACTGGTATTGATGGGGAGCCATTTGAAGATTTTCCAGGAACACGTGAAGAGCGATGAAGAAGGCAGATAATACTTCATGGATCTGAGTTTTCACAGTGAGTTTACAGTCCAGGATAATGCCAAGGTGCAATCATGGTCTGTCGGTGTGGGTGAAGATCCTAGTTCTGAGGGCCACGACGAGTCGTGCCACAGGTAGGTGTTGTTTCCAAAGATCAGTACTTCCATTTTGTCTGTGTTGTTGCAAACAGTTGTTTTTCATCCAGTCGGCGACACTCGTCATGCACCTGTGAAAGTTGGCTGTTGTGGTGGTGGGGTCTTCTGAGAGTGGGTGGCGTCTGCATAACAAATGATGTTTAATCCACTGTCGTTGGCCATAGATATGGGATCACACATGTGTTCTGTGTTGTGTATGGGGCTGGTGACTACTTGGGTGAGGCCGATGTTGTTCATGCTTTCAAGAAGGCTGGCGGTGTTGGTGTCGTTGAGATCATTGTGGTGCAGATTAAGGTCTTTGAGGAAGATGTAGTCGGGAATGGCATTGCAGAAGCGGGGCCTTGGTCCTGGAGGTCTGTAAGTGAGGGTGCCCCTGATGGGGGATTTCCTCTCTGTTTGGAGTTTAAAATTGAGGCGCTCCATGATTGGTGTTTCATCACCTGTGGTGGTGGTGCAGTGGATTTTTGTCTTTGTGGATGATGGCGATCCCAGCTCCTTATTTGTTGATACGATCCCGGTGTGCTATCTTGTAACTGTCGGGTGTAGCTAAGACGATGTCAGGAACGGAGGTGAGGGCGAGCCAGGACTCTGTGAAGAAGATGATGTCGGGGTTGAGGGTGGTTATGATGTCCAAAATCTCAATGGCCTGCTTGCAGAGTGATCGTGCATTGCTTTGAAACAGTGGTGGTTGGCGTGGTGGTGGTTGATGTGCGTGCAGGTGCTTCATTGTTGCAGGAAAAGAGACAGATGAAAGGTCCTACCATTGATCGTGAAGCAGTGCGGCAGCAGTTGTTGTTGTGTGGTCTGGGGCTCGGAGGTTGGCGGCGGTATATCTGTGTGAGGTGGGTGAACCATGATTTATGGTGCTTTGCGAGGTCCAGGTGCGCACAGGCACAGACAGGCTCGCCTTTGGCGTGTCTTTGGCTTGTCGGCGGCGTGCCCACTGTGCGTGGACGCAATGCAGACTTCATTAAGTAGATCTTAGGAGGAGGGAGGAGCGATGGGTGGGGGCTTGCGGGAGGCGGATAGAGAATGGCTGCATAACATGCAGGAAATTGGGAAGCGGCAAATGAGGCAAATACAAAGAAATACAAGAAATACAAAACTAAGCAAGCACAAAGTACAGAAATACAGGGAAAAACGCAAGCAAAAAGGCTAACAGCAGAAGTGAAGAACTGCTTCTCGGGGCAGCAAGAGGGAACAGGATCAGGGACATGCTCGATGGGACCGTACTGCGCCCTCCATTTAGTAGGTCCTGGAGGAAGTGGACCCTCATAGGAGCCACCAGAGTCTCTCCAATCGTGGATTTTATTGAGACTCAGTAGACTCACCAACCATAGACTTTTCAGAGATCCACTATGGCCTCTCTAATCATCGGCCTCATTGAAACCCTCCATGAGCTCCCCAATTGTGGTCTTTTATGAAGCTTGTTGGAAAAACAAGGAGAGAGCAAGGGATAGAACAAGCAGTATGTCCTGGTCCCCTGGAAGGGAAACTAGACTTAAACAATATGGACGTACCCACTAAGTGTATGTATTGCAATCACTATGTGTGTAGTCATTCGCACGCAAGCCCCGGAAGTGGCTGTCCCGAGGTTCTGTGAATGTCAGAATGCGGCGGACATCTTGGAACAGGGTAAATGTTATTAATCGCCAAGTATGTGAAAGAGTATGTCCAGCTGCGCTTAGTGAAGACGGGGTCCCAAATACTACTAGGAACCGAGGACGCTAATGTCTATAAAACCGACAGGCATACATGGGGCAAATGTGCGATTGCGATAATCCTATTCAGGAATTATGAGGCATGCACAGATCTAAGTGGGTGATAGTATAATGACATCTAACACAGTTAGATGTCAAAGCAATGCCCCCCAATGATGAAGCATGACACCAACTAGGTTGGTGTGTGAGGGGTCTTTTAAGAACACCCAATGGGTCCTTGTTCCTACCACACATAGTGATTGCAATATATACATTTAGTGGGTCCGTCCATATTGTTTAAGTTCTCTCTCTCTCTCTCTCTCTCTCTTTTATGAAGTCCACCATGACCACTCAGATTCTATTCTCTCCAAAAACAGACCTCTCTTAGTCCTAGGAACGCCTCTTGAGCTGCAGATTTGTCTGTGACTTGACAGGCCCTCCCCCAACAATAGGTCCCACAAAGTCCCACGAAGGCCAATCGGGATTCAGTTATCTCTGACACTCACCAGGGCCTCTCTAATCACAGACTTGTTCGACACCCACCATGGCCTCTCAGACTATTTACTGTATTGAGACCCACCATATTCTCAACTATTGTGGGCCTTTATGAAGCCCACCACAGCCTCTCACACTTGTTATTGGGATTCACCAGGACTTCTCTAACCTCACTTAGGGGCATATTTGCATGCCTCAATCGCCACTGAATCATCATTATTCTTTACGCTCCATGGTGAAGCACTATTTGCCAAATTTACAAGGTCGCGTAAGCCACTTACTGTGGCTTAATGCCACCTTGTAAATAAGCCCTTTCTACTGCAGTCCTCTGCTGCGAAGGGGTGTGCAATGGGTGTTGCTGTGGGCGTTCTACCGCAGCACCCATTGCTTTTTGATGCTGCCATAGATTTACAAGGTTGAGGCAGCACCAAAACAGTGTCATTCTAACACCATGGATTACCAGGCGTTTGAATGGCGATTATTAATTTCTACTCATTTTTTGCTCTTTACATATGGGCTGCATTCTGCAGCACATATAGAAAGAGTAAATTGCCATAAAATATTGTTTATGTGCAGGAAGGTGTTCCTTTCTGCACATAAACAATCACCCCTGCAGCACAGGCACCCTTTTGACATGGCGGCAGGGTGCCTGCGCTGGCCAGCTTTTTTTTGTGCCTGCGCTAGCGGAAACACAGTGATGCGCCGTATTCTTGTGAATATGGTGCATTCCTGCATTTTAAAAATGTCTGAGCGCAGCATTGCTGATTTTGGCGCTGCTCCATGCTGCAAGATTTTTTTGTAAATTTGCCCCCTACTGCCAATCACAGACTTTCATGAACCTACCCAACTCTGCATGTCTAGAGACCCAACCCAGCCTCTCAGACCCCTGATCTTATTAAGACTCACAAAAGCATCTCCAATTGTGGACTCTTGCGAGACCCAACAGGGTTTCTCCAAATTTCGACACTTTTGAGACCCACTAACGACAATCTGGTCAAGGACCCTTAAGAGACCCTTCTAGATCTCTATAATCAGACATATTTGAGTCGCACACACACCTTGCCAGCTATGAATGTTCATAAGACCTACCAGGGTATCACTATCCATGAACTATGCTGAGAAACATTATGACCTCTCGCATTGCGGTCTCTCCTGAGACCCAACATACTATCTCCAGCTGTGGACCCTGGAAGACCCACTAGACACTAGAGACTCACTGATCGTGCATCCTTAATATATCCATCTGGGTCTCCCCAATCGTAGACATTCATGCAGCCCACATAAACCTTCCTAAGATCCATCAGGGCATCTCTGACCATCGACTCTCCTGTGACCCTTCCTGACCTCTCAGGCCATAAACCGTCAAGAGGCTCACCATGGCCTCTGAGAACATATGAACCTTACTCAGTCTCAATCAGGTCTCTTACCTAAATCTTCCTGAGACCCTCCAGGGCTTCTCTAAACATTGACTCTCCTGATACCCATCATCACCTCTAGGACTGTGATCATCAAGAGACCAATCATGGCCTCTGAGAACTCACCAAGGACTCTTTATCCACTCATCTTATAGTTTCCTCTCCTTTCCCTCCAGTAGGCACTCAGCACCAAACAGGTGGTTGGTGAGGCATTGGAGTTGTAACAAGAGGTCAACACTGTGATATCATTGGGGATCAAAGACTGTGTGACGTCACTTCTACTACCCTTTGCATTTTGATGTACTGGTGATCATGCATCCTGATGTAGCTGCCTCACAGACATATGACGAACATGCTGAAGGCCAGTAATATTGAATAATGACTGGTAAGGCATCCGCTGGTCTCCACAACCAGCCATGCTACAGCTTCCTGACCTACATCATGGAGCATGCTGCTTGTTTACTCTGCCCTGAAACCAAACTTGTGGCTTCCTGATGTGGTTGGCTGACTGATGGGTTACATCAGATGAGCGTGCTGGCCTCGATTCCGCCTCCCACATACCAGTGGGTAGTGGACCTGGCCTGAGAAAGGATACCGCCTATTTCTTATCTCACTCAAATTCACATCAAAGTCAGTGGAAAACCCCAAAACCTTAAGGAAAACAACAATACATCTAAGTATGGCTTGTTTCAGCCATATTTAAGTGATATTAACATATTGGGCTCATTGGTGCTTATTTTATGGCCTGTGGCAGGGTGACATACTAAGTCAGCACTGAGTCAAGCCTTTGACTTGGAGGTTGCACAAAGATGTCTGAGTATTATTCACTTGTGAGAATGGAATGAGTGTTGCGTCACTGCAAGTCACTGGTCCATTGATGGCTACCACAGGATGGTCTATCGCAGTGGCATGGTGGAGGAGTTACACAGCACAAAAAGTGGTGGGTTTAAGGACTAAATTAATCTGAGCTATCAGTTGTGACTCTGACCTGCATTCCATAGCTCAGCTGCACTATTACAGACACAGCCCAACCACCTACAAATCAATTTCGGTCCTCCAAAAGATAGAAATACTAGGCCATGACCCCTCTGAACAGACCACCTGCAATGGTAGAGTTGCCAGTGCAGAAGGAGCCCACAGTTGAGTCCCTTCTGTGGTAGATTTTGTGCATGGCAGGGAGGATGCATTCTCCAATTTTGAGGGCGTGTGATATGATACACAAAAGAGTTGGCCGCCTCCTACAGATTCAGGGTACCGTTGAAAGGATATGCCTGACAAGACAAAGATACTCTGTTTACTGACCTGTGGGAGGCGCTGCACCACCAGCAGCAGAGAATGACTCCAGCCATCGGCATGAGGGATACCACACCTCCTGGATATCACCCTAAGCAAAACTAACCATTAACACAGCTCTGCTGGAATATCTTACAGGTAACTTTCATTACTCCCTTCATTGCTCCAGTCCCTGCCGCATAAAAGCATGCCCACCTCACAAGACAGGTGCATCAGTGTCGAACGGAAACATTCCGAATAAAAGTCCTCTTCAGTTTGGGCCTTACTACCCTCTAGGGATGCCGAGTGATGACTTGAACTGGTCCAACACTGGATCATAATCCCCTACCTGAAGCTCAGCCTAACAACTGACTCCATTCCTCTTGTTGGCCAACAGCAGTCAACAGAATGAAACCTGGCTCTCAGACTCATGGCTTAATAGCTTCACCCCGGTGCAAAACCAATTGATTCACCCATGCAACTGACCTCACTTTCAAAGAACAAACAGCTATAAAAACTTACTCAACTAGGTGCAGGCTCTCCCTCAGAAAGAAAGACACTGAAGACTCTTCAGAACAGTGCAACCAATGTTGTTCTGGTCTGTGGTCTCCCGAGTACCCCTCGGGCACCCTTGAAAGGCATCCCACACACTGGAGTTTAGCTCGTGGATGGCTTCAAGAACTTTGACCACGTCACACCAACTCTGAGTGAATTGTCCTGGCTCCATCCCAAAACCGATATCATCTTTAACCCCAAATGAATCACCTACGAATCCATCACAAACAACACCTTGACCTTCATGGCCAAGAAACTAACTCCCCCAGTAGACGACACAGCAGCACAACAGGGATTGTGACATGGCCAGACTGAAAGTATAAAAGTGCATAAAAGGAAATAAAAAAAAGACAGGCCTTCTCCATCTATGGACCCATGATCTCGAACACCATTCCCATTGATATTAGAATGAAGCCAATCCTCCTGCAATTTATGAGGACACTGAAGACACGTCTCTTCAAGGAACATTACCCCCAATACACCAGAACCACAAGTTGCCGTCTCCTTAAACCACTGGATCATCTCTTGGGCTTTGCCTCTTTTTATTTCTGTTTCCCACTGTATGTGTCTTATTCAAGTTCAAGTTCAAGTTCAAAAGACCTTTATTCGAATTTCATAAAATTCATAAAAGTACCGATAACAGCAATAATTCATTAAAATATAATACATACAAACAGATAGAAGAATTATACAGAAGAACATTCCAAACTTTTATACAATAACAATAAAATAGGTTCCATTTCATTACATTATATACAAAGTGACACCATTATGGCTAGTTACTGATTTCAGGGGTTTTCCATCGTCTTAGGCGCTCGTATAGCCATTCTTAAAAAAGTGCTGGTGCGAAAAGTCAATTCTTCAGTGTCCAAAGTAAGCAGCATTATATATGATTCTTTGAGGGTGAGAGGTCTGTGTTTTTTAAAATAGGGGGTTAAAAACCATTTGATAAATCTCAAATAAAATTTACAGAAAAATAAAAAGTGCAAATCATCTTGAGTACTCATACCATCACAGGGACATGGGGTGAGATCAGCACTATGTCGATACCCCAAAGGAAATGACAGCAAGAATTTAACGGTTCCTGCCCTCAATCGAAACAATAAAGCTCTCTCCCAACTAGACATAGGGAGGGAGAGATAGGGCGGGAAAGTTTGCCCACACAGTCCATTTCCTATATATTTCGTAACACTTAATTTCTGGGATTCTCTTCCAAAACGACCATTTCTGTAAAGTGCATAGAGTGCATTTTGAACCTCCGCTTTGTCCTTTGGTTCAATTGACATTGGGTCGGTGAACAAGGTACCTCTTTCAACTTCGTTGAGTGATTTAAAAACTTCTGTGAACCAAGGAATCTTCATGCCATGTTCACAATTTAGGCAGTCCTTAATAATGTTTTGTGTAAGGACAGCAGCATCGTTTCTCCAGATCCTGATCCAGAAAAGAGCTGGTCTGGCTCTAATAAAATCACTTATGTAAGGAAGATTTAGTTCTTTGTGACAGATGAAGTCAGATGAGGAAATCGGGGCACTCAGCACTTTTCTACAAAAACGGTTTTCCTCTCTTTGAATACATGTACTGCTTCCCAACCCCCATACCTCTGCTCCATACGTAGCAACAGGTGAGCACTGCAATTAAAAAATCTTTAAAATAGCCTTAGTGGCACCAATTTTCTTTGGGCGAGGGAGGCTCAACACAGAATTGTTGGCTTTCGAGAACTTGCTCGTGGCGTGGGCCAAATGCCCACTCCAAGAGCTGTTTGCAGCAAAAACCAACTCTAAATAGGGAAAGTTAGGAACAGATTCTAGTTTATCTGTGCCTATTCGAATTGTGTTTAGTTTCCTTTTGCCCGGGCCGCAGGACATAATAAAAGATTTTTTTAAATTTACCTTTAGGTCCAGACCCTCCATAAAATTTACAAAGCAATGTGCCAGCAGACGAAGGGCATTTGGAGTGCGGGCCATGAGCACCGCATCGTATGCGTATAAAAGCACGGGTAAAGGATTACCTAAAATCATTGGGACATCTGATGTGGCTTTTTTCAGACAGTTGGATAGGCCATTGATGTAAATGATGAACAACAGGGGTGCTAAAACGCACCCCTGTCTCACCCCCCTCCCTATCTCAATGGCTCCCGAGACCTCTCCACCCATCCCAATACGTACCCGTGCTTTCAGGTCAGTATGGAGATAGGCTAGAAATCTAACGAGAGTATCATCAAGACCATTGGATGAGAGAATTGACCACAGCTTAGATCTATTTACAAGATCAAAAGCGGATGAAAGATCCATAAAAGCGAGGTAGGTAGGGGATGAGTGGGCAATGCAGTATTTATCAATTATCAATTTCAAATTTAAACATTGCTCCACTGTTCCTACCCCGCTCCTGAACCCCATCTGGCATGGATCCAGGAAATCAGTATCAACCGCCTATTCCAATACCCTATTGTAAATTATACGTCCTAGGACTTTTAGGGTATTGTCTAAAAGGGAAATGGGGCGATAGTTTGCTGGATCTGTCCTGTCTCCCTTTTTATAAATTGGAACAATAATACTAGTGGCCCAAGTAGATGGCATGGCTACTTGTGGAAGACTGTTGATGATGTTAAGAAGTATAGGTGTCCACAAGTCGACATTATATTTAATGATATCGATAGGGAGACCATCTGGTCCAGGTGCTTTATTTCCTAAACTTTCCCTTATAGCTATTTTAACTTCATGATCCAAGATCTTTAAACCATCCAATTGGTCTGGATTAGGGAGAAAGTACTCATCAGGCTCATCAGGAGGGTCTGCATATATTTTGGAGAAATGGCTCTCCCACGCTGCACTTGTTATATTACAGCTTATGTGGGTGAGCTCTTTACCCATTTCCCTCGTTTTTCGGACAGCGGACCAGAATGGGCCACTGCCACCCAAATTCGCACTAATTTACAAAGAGTCCCAGTGATCGGACAGTAGGTTAGCCTTCCTTACCGATATTTTCTCTTTGTAATTTTTCCTGGCGGCTTGAACAGCAACTCTGCACCTTGGTTTGGCAGAGAGTACTTTTCTTAACTCTCTGTTAGCCAAGGAGCAGGATGAGTCAAACCACCTAGGCTCTTTGCATTCTTTGGGGAGTGGGACTGACAGGAGGGTTTTAATGGTATGACATAATGCTTCAAAATCTGCTATTAGTTTCTCATTGTTACCAGTGGGGGACAAGCAAGATTTTATCAGATGTGGGTATAACGTTTGTACGCTGTCTAGAATAGCCCCACAGTCAATTCCTCTCCATTTCAGTCGGAGGCCATCAATTGAGGGTGTAATATCCCTTGCCCCGTTTAAATTCATATAAATTGGACAAGATACAAAATTTAAAATCACCAGCAAAGGATCATGATCACTAAAGGAAGTTTGCACCACAGAAGTGTTTGCTATACAATCAGTTAAGAGTGGTGAAGTGAATACATAATCAATAGTAGAGCTACTATCCCCGCTGATAAACGTGGGGGCATGGGGGAAATTCATATTATGCCCTATCCTCATAGCATCAGCAAGGTTGAATTCAATTAATATTTTAGACAATTCTGATCCCCTGCGATTTACTGAGTCAGGGCAAATAGGATCATCAGACCCATGATTCTCTGTTAGTTTCACATTAAAATCGCCCCCTATTAAAATACCAGTGTTAGTGTCTACTAATGAGGAACATTCAAGCATACTTAAAACCTTTGATAATGCCAACATTTTTTTGTTCGGTACACAATAAAAATCATTATTATAAAAATTGATTAAATAAATCGTGGTCTTTGACTTTAGCTTATATTCAAGAATTTGGATGTTAGGATTAACAGAGTTATCAATCTGCAGATCTCTGATTATACCACCTGCCAGAATTCTGATCCCTATGAATAAGCCACCCACTGCTCGACCAAATCTAGGTTTGGGTGATGTGAAACTAAAACAGTGGTATCCCTCAATATACAAATTCCCTACAGCCCATGTTTCTTGAAACATAAGAATATCCACATCATTAATTATCTCAATCCATGCAGGGTCCAACAATTTAGCTTCCAGCCCTGCAACATTCCAACTTAAGATCGATAAGCCATAAGCATTGCAACATTTACCCGATCTACTCCCAATATTCCTAATTTTGTGATGAGTTGACTTATGGGAAATGGGCAAAATGGGCAAAATTCTTTTGGTAGACATGGTTTCTGTAGGATCAATCAGGTCATGACAAGCTTCAACTGGAACTGGAGGTCCCTCCAATTTTCTGATTGCAGCTTGTCCATACATTTCATTTTTGGCCGGTGTGCCCAGTCAGTCCTGATCGTCTAAATTAGAAAAATATTCAAATCGATTGTAAGTAGGAATGTTGAATGTTGTTGGTGTGAACTGATAGGGGTCAGGAGCTGGGTAAGACCTTTCTCTAAAGTTGTGTTGGTGCATGGTTGGGAATTGTGGATAATGGGGAAAATGAGGGACGGGGATTGACATTGATGGCTGATTCCGCAAATTGTGGCTATTCATATGATTGACAATGGGCTTCTGATTCTGGATAAAGAGCGGTGATTTGATTCTTGCTCCAAAATTCATTTCATGATAAGGGATTGTAGGGTGACTCGCCATAGCCTGTTCAGGAGGGATCAAATGTCTGTAAAAATAACCTAATGGAAGGAGTGTGGTGTTAAATTCCCAGGGAGAGGGTGATGGGGCGCTAGCAAGTGTTTTCTCCGCCCATTGAGGGTTTTTGAAGCTTATGGTAACACAATCGCCCTCAAACTTTTTCCTGAGTGGGCCTATCCAACCCACTCGCTGGGTGTTAATAATCTCCCTTGCACCATCTATAGGAAAATTGCAATTTGCAATTAACCAGTGTAGGGTTTTATTTTTAAGAGATGAAAAGGTTTCATCCTGGTCCTTCCTTAATTTAGTGACATTTACCAACACCAATACATACGCTCCGCATTCTGGTGGAAGATTGATGCGAGAGGGAACTTGCTTGATTGTTTTTTGTGGCGGTTGGGCCACAGAGGAACTACTTGCGGTATTCGCGGGTTGGCCAGTAGTAGTCGCATTTAGTTTTTTAGTATTCTGGTCCTTCCTTTTATCCAGAGCTACGTTGTTAGTGCTAAGGGTAACTGCTGGCTGGCTGATAGATGGGCCCTTCAGTGTCGCTGATGTAGCTAATGAGACTGTAACATTAATGTTTGTGGTTGGTGCTTGGAGAGTATTAGGTTTGGTGCCAACTGTTTCATTTGAGCTAGAGTTTGTTGCACCATTTACAATGCGTTCTTTATGTAAATTCTTAATAGGGATACTCAGATCGGCTATTTGCTTTTCGATCCGAGTGAGCCTACTCTCAATAGGAGATAAGTAAATACTCAATAATTCAGCCAACCTTTCCAACATGCGGTCATTAGCACTTTCAGAGTTATCATTGATGGTATCATTGTTAACTAACATTCCACCCTGCTGCTCCTTCTCTCTATCATCCTCCTGGATAGTCTCTGTAACTCTGGTTATATTTTGGTTAAGGTTAGAGTTAGATCCTTTCCTGGTTTTTCTTTTTATTAGACCATGTTTCCTAACCTTTGTAGACCGGGACTTCGGTGCATATACTTTCTGTTTTTGGATAGCCCCCTCACGTCTACCTCTTAGTTGTCTTATGTTATCAACAGGTATTTCTTCAGGGGTAGGGTTGATAAGTAAATCTGGGGTCTTCTCCAAGTCCATACTAATGTCTGTGTCTGAGTCTATCAGAGGAATAGAGGCTGATAGATTTACCTCACTTGGGATGGTATGGATCTCGGCACAAATGTTTACTAAAGGTCTAATATTGTTTGGCAAGACCTGAACAGGTGTGGTAGCAGCAGCAATAAGACCAAGGGAAGAACGTTTGGCGTGGGCCAGATCTTGAGAGACCCTACGCTCTAAGAGCGAAATACCCTGGTTTATGGCATCATTGGCCTTAGTAATGAAATTATCTATGGGGCCAATTACTGAACCACCCCCCGCAGCGGCTGTTTTGCTGCGACTGCCCCTTGGAGACATAGTGGTGGAAGCGTGTACTAGGCCAGAGACAATATGGGCTAACGTTTGTTAGGCAGAACAGTAGTAGTAAACACTGAACAAAACAAATATGGAGAACCAAAAGCTAGGGGGGAGAAAGGTTAGGATTACCACTCAATGGACAGAGTAAGATAATTATGGACCAGCATGCAAGTACACCCAGCTGCAATATGGAACAAAGTCAATGGCACAAGATTCTCATGCAGAATGTGTCTTTAGCAGTCCAAACACATGAACTAGGATGGAAGTACCTTGCGGGGATGAAATTAGGGGGGTGGCCCCGTCCCGTCCTCTTCGTGCCACTGAGGGCCAAAGAGGGCCCGCCCTTGTCCCGGGCTTCTCCCGGTCGCTGCCGCGCGCGACTCGTGGGGCGAGAGGGGTGTCAGCCTTTTTCTAGCGCCTCCAGGCGCTCCTGGCGCGTCACGGGCGCGCTGCCCCAGAGGCTGCTGGGGAGTGTGGTCCGGTCCCTCCGGTCTGCCTCCCAGCGTCTCCGTGGGCAAAAACCAAAACCGCCGCCGTTCCCCTCACGGCTCCGCCCGATGGCGTGGCAGCAAAAATTACAGCCTCCTGGTGTTCCCCCTGGGCTCACGGGGGTCAGCCTTTTTCTAGCGCCTCCGGACGCTCCTGGCACGTCACGGGCGCGCTGCCCCAGAGGCTGCTGGGGAGTGTGGTCCGGTCCCTCCGGTCTGCCTCCCGGCGTCTCCGTGGGAAAAAACCAAAACCGCCGCCGTTCCCCTCACGGCTCCGCCCGATGGCGTGGCAGCAAAAATTACAGCCTCCTGGTGTTCCCCCTGGGCTCACGGGGGTCAGCCTTTTTTTAGCGCCTCCGGGCGCTCCTGGCGCGTCACGGGCGCGCTGCCCCAGAGGCTGCTGGGGAGTGTGGTCCGGTCCCTCCGGTCAGCCTCCCTGCGTCTCTGTGGGCAAAAACCAAAACCGCCGCCGTTCCCCTCACGGCTCCGCCCGATGGCGTGGCAGCAAAAATTACAGCCTCCTGGTGTTCCCTGGTGTCTTATTCATCAATGATGATTATTGTATCAAGTATTTTTAATAATGTGTAATGCTTTTTATTGAAATAAACTGTATACTTTTTTAATGCACTTTCTATTGTTATTATCTTTACATGTTCATTCTGTGCTCCACTTCTTGATTTAAGTTGTATGTTGTGTTGGTATACATTTATGCTTTGACACTGTTTACCAGCAAAGGATGCTAGTGTAAGCTTATCCAAAGGGGACTTTTTGCTCTGGCTAATAGTCTTTTGGTACCCCACCCCTTTGGTTTGTGGGTCCCTCTCTTTAATTAGAGATGAAACTGAATTCCCCGAACCGGAAGTTTTGTTGCTGGGCAATAATTTTCTTTCTTGTCTCCTAATTGGTGGCCATCTGAACGCGGTTTGGTCCCACTTCCAGCTACAAAAGTGAAGGACCTGGCCATCGTCTTTGACAATCACTTATCTGTTGACAAGCAGGTGAACATAATCCCTTCCTCTACTTTTTCACTCTAAGAATTCAGAGAAAGATGCTGCCTTTACCCTTTGCAAAATTGACTATTGCAATGGTTTGTACATCAACCTACAGAAACGCTTGCTCAATAGCTACAGGTTTTGCAGAACTCTGCTGCCCGATTCTTGCTTGGACCCAGTCCCCGGTCTGCCTCTAAGGCTCTGGTTCATCTTCACTGGCTGCCAGTGTGCATGCGGAGAGACTTCAAGGCTCTATGCTTTGCCTTCAAAGCCTTCCATGATTAGGGCCCAGATTACTTTAAAAAGATTTTCATCAGATATGCTCCTTCAAGGCCACCTCAGTCCTCATCAGCAGCCAATCTCATAGTACCTACATTCCAACGTGTCTGCTGGGGTGGAAGATGCTTAATTCATGGAACAACCTTAAAGACTAGTCCCTCTCAGTCCTCTTTTAGAGAATCTTAAAATGTGTTTTTTTAATCTATCGCTCCCTGGTTTGTCCGCCGTCCTAACTGCTCTGTGGTAGACTAGCGCCAAGACACCCACAAGCATTCGAGCACTTTACAGCACCCATTTTCATTTCATTTCCTAGTAGGGCGGACCAACAGGAAGAAAAATGAATGGAGCAATCTAAATTTCTGGGCGGCTGTGTTGGCAATATAAGGCAGTGGCTAGTGCCATTTCAAATAAGACTTGGGAGGAAACATCCTTTACAATGCAACTTTTACCACGCAGTGCCTTTACGACGCAACTTTTACAACGCAAACCATTACAACGCATTGCGCTGGGGGGCGCTCTAGGATAGGGAATAGGTTTAATTTACTATCCAACACCTTCCCTACTATCCACAGGGACTGGAGTTGGAATAGTAAATTAAACTATTCGCTATCCAGCGCCCCAAAGCACTATGCGTTGTAAAGCCATGCGTTGTAAAAAACGCGTTGCATAGGCATGCGTGGTAAAAGCATGCGTTGTAACGTCATACATCCAAGAATTGGTCGCTATGCTGTCTGTC
This sequence comes from Lissotriton vulgaris, assembly GCF_964263255.1. Classification (NCBI taxonomy): domain Eukaryota; kingdom Metazoa; phylum Chordata; class Amphibia; order Caudata; family Salamandridae; genus Lissotriton; species Lissotriton vulgaris. The sequence goes on from NC_141693.1 coordinate 1,941,871,793, forward strand.
CTTATCGCCACACCCCAATATCCGACGAATGAAACAAGCAACTCCTGCTAGCATATCACCAAATAACTCTGACTGAATGGACAGACCCTGAGCAGAACTTGGACCCTAACCATGCTCACTACTATGCCTGGACGAAATTTTAATTACGTTGGAGTAACCAGAGTAATTTCAGTTATTATGCATTACTCTTCTGATACAAAATTACCTAAATTACGCAATTAGGCCATCTTAAGTAATTAAGAGTAATTTGGGTCAGGAATCTTATCACAGGAGACAGGAAACAACTTTTAGTGCTATTTTCATAGCGTAAAATACATTCTTGGACCCATAATGGTCACAGAAAATAGTGCTAAATGCTGCATTACGCTTGTCATGTAATTACGCATAATTATGATCAATTTTGCTGAGTGTCATAGGAAAAGCTGTAGGATGGAAATAAAAACTAGAGCTGTACAAATATTAAAAAATCTATCAGCAGTTAGGAAACCACACATGAAGCACTTTCTTTTGTAAGTCTAAAGTGTGATGGAAACAAATATTTTAGTAGGATCAAAACTAAGACACTGAACTTGCTTATGCACAACGATAAGTATTCACTGAGACCCGATTGACACATATTATGAATTGTGCGCTGTATAGTGTAAAATTACATGTCTGTGCAAATTTAGTGGGCTTTTCAATAAAAAAAGTGCTGTCTGTCAATGATTTAACACCACTCTGAGTTGTAAGAAAAAGCTATTGTAATGTAAGAGACATTTCTAACGCGCAGCTTTCACTCCAAGGAGTATCTACGCGGCGTTTCGGTATTCCTTATAAGACACCTTCTTCAGGACCGATTCTTAGAACACATATCTAGCTATTTTAATCCACTTCTATCAGTGTCAATGGAATTTATTGCCCCAGTCTTGTACGATCTGTTGGCATCAATTCAATTCGTTCTGAAGCAGGCTATCTTATTTCATTTGATGACAGGCCTTTCACCATACAGAAACGCCGCGTCGACTTCGATTCTTGATGTTATGTATCTGTTTTTTTAAATATCCGTCGAATTCACATGTATATTATTATGTCTATTGATATTCATGCTTGTTTTTACTACTGTTTTTAATCTCACGACCCATTTTTATTTGTACTAAAAGAATAAACTTGTACTTTTTTCTACCAGAATTTAATTTGCATTCGTATTAGTTCATACTAGTGTCACCCTTTATAAGAAGTACTATATATTTCTTGAATGTTGTTTTTTTGACTGTCTATGCACAAGGAGTACATCAAACACTAGCTGCATATCGCTGCCAAATCCGGACTAGACTGCCCTAGATTCACACATATGCAAATTTGTCCTATTGGACAATAGGTCCTGTGGATCTGTAAACGTGGGACATCCCATATTTCATACAATGATTTAACACCACCACGCCATAGCTTAGTAAAATATTTATGACAGTGTGCTTCGAAATGCACCGCTGGCTACAAACCACACCCTTACCGCTCTTCTGCCTAATGGGCACTGTGCCTTTGCTATAATTGCTCTGTGTCTGACGCTTGGATTTTTTAAACTCCCTATGGCTTAAGTGATGTAGCACTGAGGCAACCCCACCAATCTGAAAATCGTTACAGCCCCTCTTCTTTTCTGGGGAGATTACTTTATGAGGGTTTGGTTGGCGATGAGGCGAGCAAACTCTGTCAATCAATCAAGCATTTGTAAAACGTGACTACTCATCCGCAAGGGTCTCAAGGTGCTAGGGGTGGGGAAGGGGTGGAGGGTGCAGGTTCCGGTCCATCAGGGAGGGTGTCCGTAGAAGAGCTTTGTAAGAACTGTGTAAGTCAAACAACACTTTAACTCAAAAACAACACCAACACTTCTTTCCTCTCTATCTCCACAAATCTTCAATCACCTTACACTTAGAAGGTCTTTACAGTTTTTAAATTAAAGCATTAATCGTGGACTCAAAGTGAGAATTCTCTACCTTTGGGATAGTTTCTTCACTCTTCGCATAGTCAGTCAGTGCAGATGACTTCTGAGGCTGACAACTGTACATCCACGCTGAGGGTCGGGTTAGCAAAGAGCCTTTACACTCATGGTGGAATATCCGCAATGAGAAACTAGAGTGCAGAGATCCTACCATGACAGCAGAGATTGCGACACAACTGCAAAGCCTCCACCTTGGGTGCGTAGATCCTGTTGCGACTCCGGAGGCTCTGTCACGAGTGCGAAGGCTGTTTATGAATCGGGCCCTGAGAGTTGGCTGCTCTCTGAGTTATCCAAACTTAAAGTTTCTTCTCTTTCCCTTAATCCACTTCTTTAGCATCAGGCTCCAAGTATTATCTAGTAATATGCAAACCCTTTAAGTTTCTATAAGGGAAATATGCTCTTTCACCCAGAGTTCCACGTCTCTTTCTTTCCCCTTTAGACCCGTATTTTGCCAGTCCACGTTCCTTATTTGAGGTACTCATTCTCACAAAGTTTCTGATCTCAAGTGCTGAAGTTCATTTACCTGTCTGAGACTTCTTTCCTAGATGCACTCAAACTATGACCTTTCTCTGGCAAGAACCAAGGGGCATATTACCTAGAAATAGCGATATTTATCGCTAAGCAGGGTTAGCGGGAATAATTTTATCGCCGTGCTACGACGATTTTTATCGCTGAGATACCTTGCTATCATCAAGGTTTATCTCAGAAACGATAAAAATCATTCGAAATGCGTATCGCTGGAAATACAGCGATATTCACACATTATCGTGACAATACTCTTAGCCATGTTATCCACCTCCCATTGGGTAACATGGCTAAGAACTGCTCTGGGCAGGTGTTAGCTTTTGGAGATATTCATGCTTAGCGTGAATATTTCCAACTACGCCTTTGTAGGTAATAGGAGATAGCGATGTTAGCGACTGTTTTCAGTCGCTAACATCTTGGCATGCCCACTTTGCATGTCATTAGCGATAAATATCGCTGACAATCAAAGTGGGCCCCAAGATGCTCGCTATCGCCTATTAGCTGTCGCTAACTGGTGTTAGCGACAGCTTGGTAATAGGGCGATCAAATTATCGCCGCTTTAGCAGGAAAAAGTCCCGCTAAAGCGGCGATAAGGGCTCTTGGTAATATGCCCCCATGTTCTCAGTTTGTTTAAAGGCAGATTTATAAATTAATAAACAGCTGTTGTTGGACTCATACACAAATTTGACAGACAGTGCCACAAATGGCAGACTGTTGCAAGCGCAGGTGCTAAGAATTATGGACCAGCCCAGAGCACCAGAAACCACCGGTTCAAATTAAGCGTTGGTGGCAGTTCTAGGTGCAAGGATGGTCCTGAGACACAATAAATTGAGAAACTATCTTTGTGCCCTGGGTTCACCTTGGCACTCAACAGGGATCTGCCACCAGATAGTTCTCTTAGAATGGATGAAACATGGGCCCCCCTGTTTCTCAACACCTCATCTGCCAGTAATCTTCAGATCTTAGTGGACACTCTGGGCAATGACAATACTCTGAAGGTTAGGACCAGAAGAGCTCCCAGGACTCAACTGTGGGAGTCTCTGGTGGCTATACCTGACTGGAATATGGTCTGGCACACCCTGAAGAATTTTAACTCCCCTCTAACCACTAAGAGGATGCACAGCTGTTAAACACAACCACGCTGACCCAGCCCAAGGAGCCAATTTTAACCCCCCTCTAGCCGAATTGTCCAAAAATACACGTAAGGTCCAAGACTCCCTATCAGTCTCACGGTCCCTCCTCTTAGAAATCCAGCAAGGTCACCAGGCACGCCAATTCCCTCCAACCACCCCACATCGACCTTCCTGAAACCCCACGGCGCGAACTCCTTCACGATGAGCTTCCCCCAACCTCTCTCTTAAAGCGAGAAGAAACTTCAAGCATAAACTGATTAGACAGCACCCAGAAACACTATTCGTGGACACATACCACTGCTCCTCCAAAGGGCAGATCAAGATGGATTTCATCTTCCACACCAAAAGACCAGACAACTGGAATGCCACTTTCAGATCATAACTTTACATTTCTAAAACCACGACTACCCTGCATAGTTGCAAACTAACGATCTCTCTCCCTAACAGCTCAGCAAGGGGTGGGACACGTCTGTGACCATCTACACTATCGGCACAGTCCTGACACAGGCAAACAATGAGAAACCAGAGCCCTTTGACTTCCTCTTCCCCACACTCCGAACCGCTCTCCTCCACTCGCTTCGTTCTTCCCCGACCCATTTCTCAACCCCAGGCAACATAACCAAGGGTAAGCAATCTAACACCATCTCGCCCAACACCACCATCTCCCACGGCTTCACCCCCCTGAATCTTGATCTCCAACTCCCAGAGGAACGCCAAACTCAACTTCCCCCTACGATCCACCCTCATCAACAGCATGATCTTGCCCTGCCGACACTGACCACTATCCACACTAGCACTCCTGCAGACCTCAGGTGGACGAAAACACAACATGACCCAATTCACCCCCCCTACCCAGGGTCCCAAAGAGAAGCAACATGGGGTGCACAAGCAGCAAAAGGCAACATTACTTAGTCACTGCCTCCACCTCACAGGGCGACCCTACCCAAGATTCCCTCATCCGCGACCACAATAACATGGCGTTGGGTCTCGCTTCACTTGAAAGCCAGCTAGAAATGATATTCCAGGGCCTGAACGAAATGCTCAACAACCTCTACAAGACCCGAAAGCCCCAGCAATCCCCACCCAAGACGCCCACTCAGTCCAGCCCCAACCACCCTAAGCGACCTTCTGGGTGTGTAGTGACCCCCGCAACACAAATTCGGAGACCCCAAGATTGGTCGCTGAGAACCCGTCACAGAAATCCATAGGAACCAAAGCCCCCTTGCCCAGGCTACAGAGACTCATAAAAGCTAACACTGTGATCTTGACATCAAGACCCACAAGAACCAAAGCCGACATGTCCTTCGAAGAAGCGGCCTATCTAGCCTCAGCATTAGACTCTCCTCCTTCTGACTCCTCTAAATCCAAGATCCAAGGGATCACAGACTTCAGAAGAGACTGTCCCCTCACAAAACACCCTAGACCCCGCCCCTCCTCACCACCTTACCTAGGGCCCCCCCTGGAAAGACTCATAGTGAAAAAGAGCTTTCCACTAACTGCATGCTCATTAACTGCAGATCTGCCTCTGTGCATTCAACTGAACTAGCAGAAGCCATCCTCTTTTAGGACATAGACATTGCGTTCATCACAGTGTCTCGGCTCAATGATCTCTCCTCACGGTGCTTAGATATGCTTGTGCCCCCGGGTTTTACCATCATTTACAACGACAGAAAAGATCAACGAGGGGGAGGTGTAGCTATCATTCATAAGGACAACATCGCATCACGGAAATGGATTCTTGTAAGTACAGCACCTTTGAATGTCTTATCGCCAATATCAAGACGAAAGATAATGGATCATTACTCTGCCACCTTCTCTATCACCCACCAGGCAACACCACCGCATTCGGGGAACATTTGGCCGACCTGATTGCCCACTGCGCACTTGGAGGCACTAACAACCTAATCCTTGGCGACCTAAATCTACGTTGGAATGAAACAAACAACCCGTTAATTCAAACGCTATCCAACCTTCTCCATGACAACTTATCCCAACACTGCTCAGAGGCAACGCACTATAAAGGAGCAAACTTGGATGCCATTATTGCTCAACAAGACTCAATTACGAATGACCACATACTCCTTGTGGACTGGTCGGACCATCACTTGATCTTATTCCACATTAACCAAAAAATACTTTCACCCGCTTTCACCCGCTCAAGATCCCCCCAAAAAGGCTAGAAACCTCACCCAGATTTCCATGGCCGCCATAGAAGAAAGGATAAGCTTGCTCCTTCCCAGCGCCAACTACCACCTCATCACAACCGAACTCTACAACTCAAATTTGGAGGCCATGCTTGACCAACTAGCCCCCCTGAAGCTAAAAAAAAGCAGAGCCATTTCCTCCAAATCATGGTTCAACAATGACATCAACTTCGAAAGGAGAGAACTAAGAGCCACAGAAAGACGCTGGAGGAATAATCCTACAACTACCCTCCGCGAACAACTCAAAACAGCTTGCAGGAAGTATAACAACCACATCAAGAACAAAAAATCCTCGTTCTACCGCTCCGCGCTAGATACCGCAAAAAACAGATCCAAAGAGCTATACAACATCATCAGGCAACAAACCTCCAACCCCGCTACTTCTTCAATACAGGCGTCCAAAGAACTTTGCAACAACTTCGCCAACCTCTTTAATGACAAGATCACTAAGATTGAACTCTTACTAGACAACAACATCACCCCCTCACAAAGAACAGCACGTCAGAGGTTGATGACATCGCCCTCTTTCCCTCTAGCATACCCTGGCTAATCTTCCGCCCCATGCAGGAAACCGAGATAATCAATCTCATCTCCACCGCCAAACCCTCATCTCATATCCTAGACCCCACTCCACCCCAGCTGACCAACTGACTAAAAAGCTGAAGCTCTCCCTTGCACCACAAGATATGGAATCAGCACCCATCAAAAAGTATCTTCTTTTTTGGTGCTGCTCTACCTTCGCTGATCGTCATGCTTCTGGCTACCATGCCTTTCTCGTTATTTCAAGACACAGATTGGAATTGACAGATTACCTAAATAGCTGCTTGAATAAAGGAACCACGCCGGCTCAGGACCGGATTTTTGTACTGCAACCCCTAAAGGCTATAGTGTAGCCAGGCATGATAGACCTATAGGAAGAGGTGGCGGACTCGCTATTATCTACAAGAACCAGTATCGTACCACTTTTGAGCCTATACACTCCACTAACTGTGAAGCTGTAACTTTTGCTATTAGCATTAATCATAAACAAGCCCTTAAAGGAATTCTGTTATATCGTCCTCCTGGCCTTCGAAACTCCTTTCTTTCCACACTCTCGGCTTTTAATGATTACATCATAAGTTCTAGCGAATATATGATACTGGGAGATTTTAATTTCTATCTGGAAGAGCAGGATAACCATGAAACCATTCAACTTACTGCTGACCTCTTAACTCTAGGACTTCGTCAACTGGTAAAGGGTACTACTCATCAGGCGGGACACACATTAGATGGCCTATTTACCAACAACCCTGATATATGTGTACTCGATACATGGTCAGATCATAGGGCTATTATTATTATTATTATTTATTTGTGCGTTTATATAGCGCTTGAATCACTCCGCCAGGAGTATCTCTGCGTTTTTTGACCGGTAAACAGCTGATGTACAGAGGGATGGGATTTTAGATTTCATTTTTGAACAGGATAGTTTTTAACTGTTTACGGAAAGTAAGGTGCTCTTTGCATAACCGTAGAGCCAGAGGTAATTTGTTCCACATCTTTGGCCCCATGGTGGACAGAGCTCTACCTCCATGTCTATTATCTTTGGGAAACACACCCGGTCTATTAATCCTCCCCACTCCAGGCCATGAACAAGGACAGGGGCTCGTTCCTGGAAGAATGTGGACATTCCTCAGATGTCAGATCTTCTGGCACTATCCCGTCCTATGGGAAGAGGCAACCCTGCTTTATCAGCCTCCGATTTCCAAGATTGGATTCGGAATGCTGCTGATCAAGTGGCCCCGGAGAAGTGTACGAGACCCAACCGAACAACTCCGTCGGCGGCCTGGTACACCGAAGAACTTAGGCTCCATCGACAGCATTGTAGGAACCTAGAAAGGCGTTGGAGGAAATTCTATTGCCCCATAGCCAAGCAATCCTATAAGGATGCCCTTACAATATATAAAAGGGCGATCATGGCTCGAAAAAGTGCCTTTTTCTCTGCTCAAATAGAGAATGCCAAGAACTCCGCAAGAGAACTGTTTTCAGTCGTCACCACACTGTCCACTCCTCCCACTGGACCCGGGGTTGAACCTTCTCAGACCTTCTGTAATGCTCTGTCCACCTTTTTTACTACCAAGGTGGCAGACATATATTCATCTTTTGAGGGGGACATAAGGACCAAACCCAGAGTCTGTGTTAGGGATGAATCAACCTTAGATCATGATTACGATCTTTTTTCTTCTTTTGCCTTAATCACACAAGACTACATCAGTAGTCTCATTTCCACCATTAAGTCTGGTTCCCCCTTGGACCCTTGCCCTCCCTCTGTGATGGCTAACCTAAGCGAAGTGATCTCGCAACCACTTATGGAAATCTGCAACACTGCATTTCAAACTGGTCATTATCCAACCCCATGGAAGAAAGCAGTGGTTAAACCACTCTTGAAAAAACCCTCCCTGGATCCCACAGCTATGGCCAGCTACAGACCAATTGCGTGTCTCCCCTTTCCTGCCAAAATTTGCGAATCTCTGATGAACAAACAACTCTCGGAGTACGTCGACACTCACCAACTTCTCGACGAAATGCAGTTTGGTTTCAGGAAAGGGCACGGAACCGAGACCGCTTTAATAAAGGCCTCAGATGAGATCAGAGCCATCATGGACCAGGGAGGTGCGGCCGTCCTGATTCTCTTGGATTTGTCTGCGGCCTTTGACACGGTCGACCATGCTATTTTGGTCGACCGTGTCGCAGCCCTGGGGATAAACGGCATGGCCAGGGATCTCATTTCATCTTTCCTGGCCAACCGTACCCAGACAGTGAAGTTGGGTGATTTCTACTCAACTGTCTCTGCACTTCCCTGTGGAGTCCCACAGGGCTCCTCGCTAAGTCCTACGCTATTTAATATCTATGTAGCGGACTTAGCGAAGATAATAAAGGCCCATGGACTACGACTTACGTCGTACGCAGACGATACCCAACTGGTCCTGGCAATCCACAAGGACGGCCCAGTGGTGGCAGCCAATTTCCAAAAGGCCATGCTTGCGGTTAGCACCTGGATGGCCTCCAACTGTCTGAGGTTTAACTCGGATAAAACCGAGATTATGACTTTCGGTAAGCTCTCTCCGGAATGGTCCTCCATCTGGTGGCCTGCCCAGCTGGGCTCTCCACCCGTCCCGGTAGAGAAGGTTAGAAATCTGGGGGTTATTTTTGATAGCAAGTTGTCTTTCAGCCTTCATGTCAACAAGGTTGTGTCATCTGCGTTCTTTATCTTAAAGAAAATCAAGAAATTACTGCCCTACCTCCCTACCTCAGCTGGGAAGGCCTTGGTCTCCACCCTAGTCTTTTCAAAAATTGACTATGGGAACGCCCTTTTCTTAAACACTCAGAAACATGTCATAGAGAAACTGCAGTCCATACAAAATGCGGCTGCAAGGATTCTTCTTGACATCCCCCGTCGCCAGTCCACTACTCTTGCCATTCGTCACCTACATTGGCTAAAAGTAGAGAACCGAATTAAATTTAAGGCCCTCTGCATTGCCTATAAGGCAATACAGGGTGTCGGGCCTAGATTTCTGACAGAAGCGTTTCAGCTGTACATCCCCAAGAGGCAGCTTAGATCTGCCAACACCCGCCTTCTTCCAGTGCCTCGCACAATAACTGTTACATGGGGAGATAGGCACTTCTTGGTGGCCACACCCAAATTGTGGAATCTGCTGCCGTTGGCGATTAAAACTGCCCCCAATCTGATGAGCTTCCGTAGGCTGTTAAAAACATGGTTGTTTAACCAGTAAGCTGCTGTTTGATCGCTCTTAGCCCCTTATGCGCCGAGACACCTCCGGGTATTTGTATGCGCAATAAAAATCTCGGAAATAAATAAATAAATAAATAAATAAATCCTGTTTTGCATTAGTTTTATAAAGAGAGCTCTATGAGCCCTGAAGAAGTCTCATTCTTGAGATGAAACGCGTTGGCTAAAAAAGAAAAAAATTGTTTGTAAAATTGGATCTTTTGATCTGCTTTGGATTACCACAATAAAGAATTGAAAGCGAACATCATTCAAGTCCGGACCTGTTTATTATGGGATTCATTCTTTTGTTGATTGACTGAAAGACATTATAGACTGCTGAAGATACTTTTTGATGGGTGCTGATTCCATATCTTGTGCTTTGAATTTTGGGCTTTGCCCTTGAAGGAACAGACAGGGTTGTGTTTGTGTTCCTTGGTTTCTTGAGCACCATCGCCATATGTTGAGCCACAGATGTTAACAGGTGCAGGTTTCTTTGCCTCAACCCTTGTGCGTAAAAGTGTCTCTTCCTTGCACCACTCTGGTGCATGATCATAAACAGCTCCATGAAAAATGGTGTCGTTCCAGATTGCATTAAAGTTGGGCAAGTCACGCCTTTGTTGAAAAAACCCAGCCTTGACACAATGGATCGAAATAACTTTAGACCGGTCTATAACTGCCCTCTTCAGTCCAAAACCCTAGAAAGATGCATACTTCAACAACTAACCCAACACTTGGACAATAACAAACTCCTCGACTCCCATCAATCTGGCTTCAGAAAACGCTGCAGCATGGAAACCGGGAACCTTAACATCATCGACGACATCCACAATTCACTCGACTCAGACCAATGCTGCCTCCTCGTTCTTCTTGACCTATCGGCAGCATTCGACACGGTAGACCACAAACTTCTCATTAGGACTCTCCAAGAAAGATGGTGGGGTGGTCCTCCAATGGTTCTCCTCTTTCCTTCACAACCGCACCCAAAAAATCAAAATCAAAAATTTTAAGTCCGGCCTTCATCCAGTCAAGAAGGGAGTCCAGCAAGGCTCAGTGCTCTCTCCGCAACTTTTCAACATCTACATGGAACCTCTCACCAAACTACTCAAAAAATCCAACAATTATGCAGACGATATTCAGATCTACTTGGAAATTTCCTCCATAAGGGACATTCAATGACTCAATGACGCAATGACGTACTGAGAGATGTCCAACAGTGGCTGTCAAGTAACCACCTTAAACTAAATCCCGACAAAACCGAATTTCTCCTCATCTCGAACAAATAGGAGAACCCCTAAATTGCTGAATGGCTACAAGCTATTGATGCACTAAACAGCAACCTCAGCCTGGCCGGCTCTGTCAAAACGCTAGGCATCATACTAGACCCGAAACTCAACATGTCCATACACATGAAGAACTCAGCTAAGAGCGCCTTCCTTAACCTAAAGCTACTGAACAAAATAAAACCCTTCATCCCGCCCAATGATCTCAAACATCCAACCAAGCATTGGTATTGTCAAGACTGGACTACAGGAATGCAGTTCTCTCAGGAATAGCAAAATTCCATCTTGCTCCCCTCAAAACAACGCTCAACGCGGCAGTCAGAATGGTCACCCGAATGAAGAAATTCAACCACATTTCTCCTGCACTCAGAGAACTCTGAGTAAAATTCAAGAGTCAACTCAAAACCTTGTTCCTCGACCGCTCACTAGGGAACCGATAGGAGCAGTCGGAGCCCGGAAACAGGCTCTATGTCAGCAAGACCTCGAAGCAGAACTCTCCGCCCCCGACCTCCCTATTATTGTTTTATGTGATTATATGCATTGTATCTTATGTAAAGCGCTCCGATACCATCGGGTCAGGCCAGCGCTATATAAAACTTCTTAAATAAAAACATTAAAAAAATTATGTATGTCAAGAATTATCCATCTCAGATCATGTAAGAAGACTCTGCAGTGCCTCGCTGCCTCCACCACGTCAATGATGGAATAGTAGTCTGACAACACCTTCTGAAGAAGAAAGATCACCAAATGTAGCTCTTGTTATGCACCGCCTTCCTTTCCTTCTTCTAAACAAAAAACTGAATTGCCCCATCCAGGTTCTTCTCCTAATGCCTGATTCTTTCGAGTCTGGTGAGTGATGATGACCCCAGAACTGTGCAGCAGTAATGTGGAATGATTGTGTCTGCGAGAGAATGTTTCCATGGCCTGCTGAAACTGGGAGAGCCACCACCTCTCAAGCTCCACCCGCCTCTCACCCACTGGCCAATATGGAGCTGGGAGATTTACAAAGTCAGGAGGGTCTGAGGGATGCCACCTTGTGCCACACATGATTGGTCTAGCTTGGAGCTATCCATATTTCATGGGATAACAGCACATTTTGACTTCTGTTCAGGAAATGAACATATCCTCTTTTCCAGGGCAGTCAACCCCCACACTGATGGAACAAGCTTTTGGTGGTGTTAGGTGGTCTCCCTCACCCGGCAGGTCCAGGGTCAAGCTCACTAAGTCAAGACCAGTGTAAATAAAAGCAAAACTATTTAATTGTCTCAAGCAGTACACATTGCTTAGGAGTCCTTAGCACTGAATGAAACTACGTTGTGTGTGTATGTGCTCTTCATGTAAGGGGAGAGTGCTATGGCTCACAGTGAAATTAGCCAATGGCTGACATGGGCTGCCCCATGCACAGTGCTTGATTTGAGCTGGTGGTTGCAGGGTGGGCCCATCGACGCTCATTTTTGGTGACCTACGCTTATTTATCCACAACCGACTTTGACCCAGACCAAGAGACAGAAAAACACAAAAGGTGGAAAGAAGGAGGGAGAGAAAAACAGTTACAAAGGGAGAAAGCGGGAATGAAAAACAGAACTTGCAAGAGTGAGATGAAGAGGCTGGGAGTGCCTGGTGGAGGATTGAAGAGGGATGCTGCAGTTGCCGATGCCTTACATTGTTACACAAAGGTGAACTTCCAGGCCTGAATGCCAGAGGCAGACCAGGAAATTACGCTTCCCAATGACAGACGTTTTAAGGCGTGAGCAAAGTGGGCTCTGGCCCAGCCTCTCAGGAGGGTCCCTAACAGAGCCATCTCTGTTCTGCACAGTCTTGCCCTGATAACCTTGAATAATTCTTAGAAAGATTGTTTTACATACTGTTTTACTTTAATTTTTAGGTCTCGGCTAGAATCGCGTGAAGTGCGTTCTCGCCAGAGAACTATTGTCGTCCCCTCAGCCGACAAAGGGAGACAGGAGCTGGCCACCCGCCTATTATTGTGAATGGGAGAGGGAGCGACAAGAACTGGCCAAGCGCGGATTTGGTCGCGCGCGTAAGATATGCAGGCTCACGGCGATGGCGTCTCCGCCGCGCGCCCATGACTGCTCTCTTCCTCAGCAGCCTTTGCCTGGCTACATCTTCCGCACCTGATGTGCCGCACCAGGATGGCGGCGCGAGGCAGCGCTTCAAAGCCGCTGCCGAGCGCGTTACCACAGCGCGTTCGGCGGAGCTAGGAGGGACGCCGCAGGCAATGACACGTTAATGGGTGAGCGGGCACAGCCGTGTGTGTGTTTGTCAGGTTTTGGTGGCTGTACAGATGATGCTGTTTGCCACTACGTGACCTTTCTTGACCCCCCGCTCCTAGAAGTTGCTGCATGCATGGGGCTGCGCTAGGAGTGGAACAAAGGCACGTGCGCGGCGTTACAACTCGTCCGAGCAGCGCATAGGCGCACTTTGCTGTTGTTTGGAGCGCCCCACCATGCTTGAATTGAACGTGTGGGTCTGGCACCAGCAGCGCCTTTGTAATGAGCAGCCATGGTGGGAAATTATTAAAGGCGGCGGATAATTAGGCCGCTTCTGGTCAGAACGTTTTAATTAGAGGGAGTCTGCAGCGCGGTGTCTCCGACTCCGTGGACTGTCTCGCAGCTCGTCGCAGTTGTGAAGTAGAGCTGTGGCAGCCAGGAACCTGCTATGTGCGTGCATGCTTCTAGCTTGAAGCTTTACCGCATGTGGGCACGCTTCTCTCGTCTCTCCTGGCGGGGCTGAGCTGCTCTGGTCAAACTGCAGTCAGGACTGGACGTCTCACTCTGTCCTCCAGTTGATGTAACTCTAGCGATTGTTTCTGTTTTTCATAACAGGAGTGCTCGTGCTGTTTCTACTCCATTCCTCAAAAACCCTACCGAGACGCGTATAACAGAGTTTCTCCAGGGAAAGAGCACAGTGTTGTTTTAACTGGCAGGCCCCAAAAAGCAGTAGTTAATTTGCACTGCTGACTCTATTTCTAACAAGTTTAAAAAGAGAGCCTTTGCTGATAAATCCCTTAATGGCATTTTAAAAAAAAACATTTCCTATACTGGCATAAGGTCCCTGGCATCAGGTTTAGACAGTAATTAATAATGTTAATTTGCTCTTATTGAAGCCAACCAATCCCTGTAGAAGTTCTAAATGAGTCGTAATAAATGGGTATTTCTGGACTTGGTTGCTGCAGCATAAATCTTTGGTCATCTACATTACTCCTTGAGCGTTCCTTCCAATGACATTGGAATCTGTATAACCCATTTGTGACCGGCCCACTGGTGACTAGTGGACAATCCAGGTGGCCAAACACTAGCCATGATTGCATGCTGATTAATGAAGTGAGAGGGGTCTCCAGTTGGAGGACAGAACACAGTGAACCATCGGCTCTGTAAGTATGGTATTTTGAGTCTGGGCTGTCACCTGACCACCCGTGCAGACAGTCAGGCACTGCCTGATCTACCCCCCCCCAGTCGCTTACCATTTTATACTTAAAGACCTGTTCCCTTGTCAAGCATCAGATGGATATTTTTCTGTTACTAGACACGGAGAAACCTGATATTCTCCTACTGGCAGAAACATGGTTAACTCCTACCTCCGCACCAGACATAATAGCAGCTCTGCCACCGAACTACCATATTATTCAGGCAGACCGTGTCGCTGGGAAAGGAGGAGGTGGAGTCACGGCAATTATCCACTCTGGTCTGGATGTTACCACTCTTACCTGCTTAACGTTAGCCAACACAGATAACCTAGTACTAAAAATTGCTACTCCTCACATGACTATAGCATGTGTCCTCTTATACAGACCGCCCACCTCGATGCCAGTGTTTCCTATGGCCCTAAGTGATCAAGTTTCTAACTTGGCACTTGATCATGCCAGGGTCCTTTTAGTAGGTGATTTTAATTACTGGCACAAAGATCCTTCAGAGGGCCCTCAATCGGCAGAACTGACTGATCTTCTGTCTAATCTAAATTTTAACCAATTAGTGCTCTCCCCCACCCACTGCAAAGGTCACATATTAGACCATGTGTGGTCCAATACCACATGCGTAACCACCCCAATTACCTTGCCATGCCTCTGGTCAAACCACCTTATTCTTAAATTTAAGGTTTGTATCACCCCCATTAGGACCACGGTGCCAGTCGCTGGCAGGTCAGCTAGAAATTGGAATGCAATGGATAAATCCGCTTTTTTACAGTCACTAGCTAATGCCATCCCTTCCTTGGACAACGATATAAACATGTCAGTATCCACTCTCACTGGCTGGCTACAAGTGGCTAGTAATCTCTATGCCCCGTATAAAAGAATTAGACTGGCAAGGCGCACGGATGCCAATAGATGGTTCTCCTCTGTCCTGAAAAATCGGAAACTGGCCCTTCGGCACCTTGAACGCCTTTGGCGTCGCAAATATGATCCTGAGGAAAAAATTAAATATATCAGGGCGAGAAAGGAATATATGAATGCCATCTCCGCAGCAAAGGCGGAGTACTTTTCTTCTCGAATCCTAGATTCCTCAAACAAATCTAAGGATATTTTTTCAATTTTTAACGAACTGACGAATCTAGAGAATGTCCGCCCTAAAGTATTTCCTACCCAGTGCTTGTGTGATTCACTTAACAACTACTTTTGTGATAAAATCGCAGATATAAAAACCAGCATCCCCCAATATATGACTCCAATCTCGACCGGTATGGCAATTAAGACCAGTACTGCCATCCTTACCAACTTTCAGCCTATAACTCAGGTCCAGCTCCTGGAACTAATGACAAGAGTCAAATCCGGCTCCCCATAGGACATCTGCCCCCCCCACATTTTAAAAGAGTGCTTCTCTACCTGCCCTTGCACTTTTAAACGACTCCCTCACCTCGGGCATAGTCCGGACTGCCTTTAAAGAAGCCACTGTCATACCTCTATTAAAAAAACCAGGGGCGGACCCTGCATGTAAGGCAAACTACAGGCCCATCTCCTTACTGCCTTACTTGGCAAAAGTCCTGGAGGCACACGTGGCGAAAAGCCTCTCTAATTTCCTGGAGGAGTCCTCCTGTTTTGACCCCCATCAGGCTGGATTCCGGCCAGCACACTCAACTGAGGCAGTGGGCACCACAGTTCTGGATACACTTCGAGACTGCGCAGACAGACGCTCCCCCCAGGCCCTGGTGCTCCTAGATTTGTCGGCCGCGTTCGACACGGTCGACCACAACAACTTGATCTACCGTGTCGGACAGGCCGGCATACGGGACACGGCGGCATGCTGACTGGGGTCCTTCTTGGAGGACCGCTCTCAAGCGGTGCGTCTGGGTGACCTAACCGGTGTTAAATAGCCCATCTTATGCGGAGTGCCACAGGGCTCCTCCCTGTCACCTCACCTTTTTAATATATATATACTCCCTCTCATACAAACCCTCAGAGACAAACAGGTGAGAGTCTTCAATTATGCTGACGATTTGCAGCTACTCTTTACCATCGACAACTCTATAGAATCCCTTAGCCATTTCCAGTCAACCATGAGGTTTATTAAATCCTGGATGGATCAAAACCAGCTGAAATTAAATCCAGGTAAAACCGAACTGGTACTGACTGGGGACAGCGCCAAGCATTGGGGCCCCCACTACTGGCCGTCAGACCTGGGTCAAGCTCCGCTACCATCACCATCGGCCAAAACGCTTGGAGTCGTCGTGGACAGTGACCTCTCACTAAAAGCACGAGTGGGCCAGGTGGTTTCCAAATGCTTCTTTCAGCTAAAAAAAATTAGGAAGGTCCGGCGACTTTTAACGTCAGAAGCAATCACCCAGGTTGTGATCATCACTGTTCTGTCCTATCTGGACTACGCAAATGCCATCTACCTGGGTCTTCCAAACTATCTACTCAAGCGTCTCCAGATGGTGCAGAACTATGCCGCTAGGCTGATCTTAAAGCAACCAAGGTGGCATGCAGCCACTCCCCTACTCATCAAACTGCACTGGCTTCTGGTCACGCAACGTTGTGCCTTTAAAGTGGGTTGCATGATTTTTAAGTCGCTGCATGGCAAAAGCCCTAAATTCATCAACCAACTAATCACTAGATACGTTCCCCCTCGCAACCTCCGCTCACTCCACCAAGGCCTTCTCCAGACTCTCCCTTTCAAACTGAAACGTGCTGGTGGACGTAGGTTTGCAACACTTGCCCCTTGCTTGTGGAATACCTTTCCTCTGGAGATCCGGTATTGCCAAGATCTTTTATCTTTCCGGAAAGCGTTGAAGACCTGGCTATTTAGACAAGCATGTTAATTAACTCTCCACCCTTCACCTTGACTTTGTTACTGTTGATCTTAGCGCCAAGAAACTAATCAGTGATAGTGCGCGGATGTATGTCGTTACAACGCATACTTTTACTCCGCATACCATTACAACGTGGTATTTACAACGCATACCGCTACAACGCATAGCGCTTTGGGGTGCTGGATAGTGGTAAGTATAATTTACTATTCTAACTCCAGTCCCCGTGGACCCTAGGGAAGGTGTTGGATAGTAAATTAAACTTACCTCTTATCCTAAAGCGCCCCCCAGCGCAATGCGTTGTAACAGTATGCGTTGTAATGCCTGCGTTGTAGTGGTAGTGCGGAGTAAAAAATGCGTTGTAACAGGTGAATACCTAGTGCGCTCAATAAATAATTTAATAACATAACATAACATAACCAGTTTGCATTAACAGGGACATGCATCAACCTATGTAGGAAGTGCAAACGGTGCGAATCGCAAAATTCGGCCGTTTGCGATTCCTAAATAGGTTATTGGGATGCATCAAGCATTTTTGGTAAAATCGCTATTTATAGAGAATTCCAAAAATGCGATTGCTTTTAAGGAATCGCAAATTTGCGATTCCTTAAAAGCAATGCATGATTAATTTTAAAATTGCGAATTCGCAATTAGGGGGTGCAAATTACCACGAGGTTGAACCTCGTGGTAATGTGCGTAAATGTGTTAAAATGCTCTATTTTGCATTTCAAAACACTGTCATGTTACAGACACACATGTCCTTAGGACATGTGTGTTTGAAACATGCACTTCAAAATACATTTCAGGGGTGCAGGGGGGGGGGTCCTTTGGACCCCCCCCTTTCAACCATGGAATGCATCAACATTTTGCGAATTCTAATTTACGAATTCGCAATTCCCATTGATTCCTATGGGCCTTTTGGCCCATAGGAATCAATGGGAATTGCGAAATCGCAAATTGGAATTCGCATAATATTTGCGATTCGGTAAAAATTGCAATTTTTACCGATTCGCAAATATTATGCACTTTCAATCATACATCCCGTTTTGCGATTCCTTATTAGCGATTCCTTAAAAATTGCTAATAAGGAATCGCAAAACGTTTTGTTGATGCATGTCGCCGTAAATCTTTAATTTATATTGCATTGCTGTAATTAAACTAAGTAATAGACCGCCAGGAGTATACCATGAGCCTGGTGTATCGAAGGGGGTTTGTTATTCTGTCTTATGAGTACACAAGGTCCTATGTCTTCTACACACTGTCCCTGTATGCACAGTCCAGGAATGTGGTGCTACATAGATATGACCGGAAATCACAGTAATGATTGTTGACCTTTTTTGATAATCGGAAGACATCAAATCCCATTGTTTTCATTGTCACAGGTTTGCATCACTGCACTTACTTGTTATGTTTGGGGCAGACTGATTTGTGATATCAGGTATGAAGCGGTATCTCGGTGTTCCTCTTAGGGTATGTATCAACTTGATCTCCGATGAGCAACAACGATCGGAATCACTTGCACTACTGCACACTGCGCCAGTGCATGCACCTCTCCTTTTATTTAAAAGCATTCCCAGCTCGAGGCGTACAAGCACGCCTGTGTTGTGTGTGCCTCCCGGGGTACATGCGCTCTAACTCTATGGAGTCTCAAGGCAAGAATGTCATGTCCTGTACCCTGCCCCAGCACAGTCTGTGTGTGTGTGTGTTTGTGTGTATGTGATGTGAGAGTGTGTTCGTATGGGTATGTGTGAGAGTGAGAAAGATTATTTGTCTGTGTGCATACCCAGAAGCGCACACTGCACCAGTGCACGCGCCTCTCCTTTTATTTAAACGGATTCCCAGCTCGAGACGCACAACCACACACACACACAGCCACACACACAGCCACACACACAGCCACACACACACAGCCACACACACACACACAGCCACACACACACAGCCACACACACAGCCACACACACAGACACAGCCACACACACACAGCCACACACACACTGCCACACACACATAACCACACACACACACACACACACAGCCACAACCACAAACACACACACAGCCACAACCACACACACACACACACAGCCACATACACACAGCCACATACACACAGCCACATACACACAGCCACATACACACAGCCACACACACACCCACATACACACACAGCCACACACACAACCACACACACACACAACCACACACACACACACACACACAACTACACACACAACCACACTGTCAGTGCACATTTTCACCAGGCACAGGCACCATCAGTCGTCAGTGCACGCTTTTCTCTGGGCAAAAACACCACCAGCCATCAGTGCACGCTTTTACCGGGCCCAAACACCACCAGCTGTCAGTGCACGCTTTCATCAGACACACCCCACCAGCCGTCAGTGCACACTTTAACCAGGTACACACACCACCAACTGTCAGTACACGCTTTCATCAGGCACACACACCACCAGCCGACAGTGCACACTTCCACCAGGCACACAGACCACCAGCCATCAGTGCACAATTTCTACAGGCACACACAATTCTTAAAGCATCCACAAATAACTATTGTAGCAATCGCAGTATGGCGCACTTTACTTTCAAATATATTCCTCTAAAGCTCAGCATGCCAACACTGCTACAAAAATAAATACACATTTTTTTGGCCTACAATTTATAGACTTTTGGTGCAATTGGTGTTGCAATATTAAGCAATGCCAATAGCTCAAACTTAATTAACCCGAGACCTATTGCATTGTAAATGATTGTTTTTGATGTGAGAGATGTGCGAGTCTCTTACAGACATTTTGCATAGAAATGTTTTGTTTATATTTCATGCAACATCTATCAAAAAAGTTTCTTTTATATAAAAACAGGACATGAAAATGGGTCATTTTTTTGGACCACCATTTACATGTGGCTTGTGTTCAATCCTCATGGATGTATCCATACTAATATGATAAAGAGAGAGCCCAAACCTTTGAGGCGGGTAATCTCAGGAACCACAGCACCAATCACAACACCCAATACAGCGTTGGAAAGGGCAGTTGCAGCAGAAGGACATAGGCTATGCAGACGCCCACCATATACATTTAAAAGGTAAAAGAACTGTGCCAGTAAAGTAGTCCTTGTGGGCGTGTTTGCGTTGTGCTGTGGGCGTGTGCTGGGGGCGTGACAAACGCTGGGGGCGTGTGGTACGTTCCGCCCTTCATGCCATGTCTCATATCGTGCGCTAATCCCACCCTGCTCAATTTAAATACCCCTGCACCCCATAATCATAACTAAGGCTCCCTGTTTTCCGTTTTTACTGATTTCTACAGATAAATACAGACAGAAAACAATGTGTTTTCTGTCTGCTTATATTTTTAAAAGTGGATAAATACAGAAAATTGTGCTTCTTTTAAGTAATTCTCCATGCAGTCTTTCATGAATTATAGACCAGCAGCTGAGCAGATAGACAGCAAGGGAAATTAAAAAACAGGATGAAATGTCTTTCAATAACAGAATATGTCAACATACATTTATGGTATAATGCTAGTATTTACCAGTGGATGTACTGGTATGTATTATTTGGCAGCTTAAATAGCTAAAAAAAAGCGATATACATCATAATATGAGTGTGCATCTATCAGTTAAATAGATAAGGAAATGTACAGTTTTACAACTTCGTATACGAAAAACACAAAATAAATATGGATAAATACAGATAAAATGGCCAAAAAATAAATATGGATAAATACAGACGGCAATGGCCCAAAAATAAATACCATAAAACCGGGAGCCCTAATCATAACCCATCCTTACTCCTTAAAATACCCCAACACCCTTAAACACTAACCCATCTTAACCCTATAAATATACCCTGTACCCCAAAACCCAAACCTATCCTTAAACCCTAAAAATACCCCTGTACCCCAAAACCCAAACCTAGCCCTAAACCCTATAAATACCCCTGTACCCCAAAACCCAAACCTACCCCTGAACCCTAAAAATACCCCTGTACCCCAAAACCCAAACCTAACCCCGAACCCTAAAATACCCCTCCAGCCCAAAACTCGAACCTAGCCTGAACCCTAAAAATACCCCTGTACCCCAAACCCAAACCTAGCCCTGAACCCTTAAAATACCCCTGTACCCCAAAACCCAAACCTACCCCTGAACCCTAAAAATACCCTTATACCCCAAAAACCCAAACCTAGCCCGAACCCTAAAAATAACCCTGTACCCCAAAACCCATACCTATCCCTAAACCCTAAAACTACCCTTGTACCCCATAACCCAAAACTATATCTGAACCCTTAAAATACCCAAACACCCCAAAACATATACCTCAGTACCCCAAAACATATTCCCCTATACCCATATTTACCTTATCCAAACATTAAAGAAAACATGCTTTTACCATTCATGCATTTACAACAAATTTCATTGTAAATGTATGCGTGGTAAAAGCATATAAAATGTAATGCCATGTGTTATAATGGCAATGCGGAGTCATGGTACTTTCGTAATGAAAGTATGCAGAGTGATGGTATGCGGAAAGAAAGTTGCGGAATAATGGGTGTTTACCCTCCCCCGGTAAGTACATTGGTGGCACGGCGGCCCACATCTCCAGCAACATACTCATATTTTTTCACCGCCCATTTGAAAAATGCACAGGTCTCTCTCATTGATGGCCAGCACCGACATACACTTTTAGACACACCTCCCGCCACAAGTTCTAGAATTGCGAACTTTAGAGCTGGGGAGCTACGTTCGAATCTCGGCATCAGCTCAACATCCTGTGATTCCAGGCAAATCGCTTTGTCTCCCCGTGCCTACCACAAATGAATGTGTTCTTCTTTAATGTAAATTGTGCTCATGCCATGTTGTCGAGTTCGCGCTATATAATATTGCAAGGAAAAATAAAGTAGGGAAACTCGAGTTCACACACTACTGAACGCGCACTCTTAAGTGCATCAGCAGTGCATTGTTAATCGGAGCGTTTCACAGGCCTGTCACAGATAGGAAATGCTATCAAAACGAAATCCTACAAAACAATATACTACTGGCCGGCAGCAATTCATACCCGGACAACGTCAGGACGGGCTGCTAGTGATTTAGTAAAGTCACAGCGGAATAGACCCAAAGACTCGTGAAAGTATCGAGTTTGAACTTTCTCTAGTGCTGTCTGGTTCTGATGGTTCAGAGTATCACTAGTCCTGCGTGGACCCACAGACACATGTATGTGTGGGAACGGCTGTGCATTTTAACATTTGTGAATCACTCCTGTGTCACTCCGCAACTGCTCAGATACATAATCTGGCAAGATAATGTCAGTCACTATGAAACTATCTCTACCACACGTGAATGGACTCCTCAAGTCTATGCCATGGCTGGTTATGCCAAAAGACAATGCAAACACAAGGAGATAATGGACGGAGCGCTGAGACTTTTCAGACACTCACCCACAGTCAGAGATCTGAGTTGAATTCATCATCGTTCTTTAGCTCACTTCTCCACCCCAGTTCAGATAAGGCCCTATGCAAATCAGTCTGATCCTGTGACTCATGGGAACAGTCCAGCCTGAACTGCCAAACCATGCCTTTCCTGGACCGGAAAGAAGCTTCCTGGGACCGATGTCTGGCTAACAGCACTCATCAGCCAGGCTAGCTTGAATCCAGTGGCAAAGTGAGCAAGAGACCCACGTCTGGGCTTTGTATGTGTGTGTAAGAAGTTTGAATTGGCTGCACTTGTGTATGGGGACTAAGGAAGCTTCCTGAGGTGCGGGGTGATGTGGGTGCGGCCTGGGAGGGCGAGCATGGGTCGGATGGTCTTGAGTCTGTGTGAGAGTTGTTTGTATAAGACAGACCACTTCCAGGGCTTTAAGTGGGCCGGGTCTCCAGGGGTCTGAGCACCGGCAGGTTTTTAAAAGGGGCCTCGAAACGGGTCTCTTTCGGGCTCTGTTTTGTGCGCTGGCACAGCCGGTCCGGTTTTTTTCCGGACTGCAGTAACAGCCAGGGGCGGCTCTATGGTCATGGTGGCCCTGGGCAGGGAGCGTAGGTAGGGGGCCCCGGAAGAGGGGGTCCGGGAGGGGCAGAGCGCGGAGGCCAGTAAAGAGTGGGGGGGGGGGGGGTCAGGGTGTTTAGAAGTGGAACTGAGCCGGAGGCCGCCAAATCCCTGCCAGGGGCCGCCACACAAATATGTATCCATCCTCAGAGGATAAAAATATTAAGGATATATATTGGTGTGATGGCCCCTGGGGTTTGGTGGCCCTGTGCAGGTGCACAGCTTGCACATGCCTAAGGCCGGCCCTGGTGACAGCAGTTTGCTGTCACTCCAGTCCGGAAAAAAGAGCCAAGGTGCAAAACAGCCCGATAGAGACCCGTTACGAGAGAGCAGGCACATGTGCGCTGCCCACACTGCTCACTTCTCACTAGCAGAGAAGTTACGGCATGACGGAATGCCAGGTGAGGGTTGTGGGGGAAGGGAAATCCTTTTAAAGAGTCATTTTCTTTCTCGATTTCCCTTCTCTTTCTGAAACGCAAGAGCAGCAACATTGTGGTAGATTCACCAAGGCTTTAATTGGAAGCGTTTTCAATATTATATGTAACGAGCCATAGTTGCAGCTTATTTATCGTATGCAACTAATAACAATTGACAAAGCCAATAGTCCTTACTTGTTGTAGGTAAGTTGTTACTTGTTGTATCACATACCTGGATGCAATGACAGAAACACCAACATACAAGTCGGGCAGCACACTATGCAAAACACAGATTTTTTTTGCATAAGTGTTTTGAAGCCACGCCCCTAATTACACTGCCACGCCCCTTTGAGAGACTCCCCAGTTTTTTTATCCCACTTAAAGCCCTGACCACTCCAGAGTCTATGGGACGTGACACTGTTCCTGCTACACCCATGCGCAGGCGAAGCTACACACATACATCGACAAGGAATAAAAGAGCAGTCTCGAACAGCACACAAAAGCCCAAAATGCTTCCCCGGCATTGGCACCTCCGCAGCACACACACATTCCTTCCAACCACCCAATGCTTAAGGGCACTCCCTTCCACTCACTCATTTCCTTTCAATATTGACGCGTGGGCGGAGCAACGAGACTCGATAAGAGCACACGTCTCGTCCTCAGACACAATAAGAAAACACTGCCCATACAGGCCACACGTGACACACATATTCTATCCACGAGACACACACTCACCCTTCCACCCACGGCGCTCCCACGGAGCAGTAGCTACCCTACACGCACATTCGCTTCTCGTTTGCAGTGCTTGATATGGAAAAATAAAAGTTCAGGTACTCTGTAACCAGAGTACCTGCTTGTTTCTGAGAAGTGTTGGTACTCCTCAATGAAAAGTATTACATCTCTCTTGAGAAGTGACGATACTCTCCCTCTAAAAATAAAAAAAAAGTGACGGTATTCCGTACCGGGCAGTACCGGCCCATTTAAAGCATTGTGTAATCGGGAGTACGATAAGCATTGCTATATAAACAACAAATATATATAATGCTGCACCCACTCAAAGCGCTCCGGAGTGGTCGAGAGGCCACGCGTAGAAGCAACACTAAACATGAATAGGTGTGTGCACCGACGATTTCCTGGTCTGTCTGGGGCCTCGAGGCGCCGGAACACCCGGCGTCGTCCCCCTGGCGAGACGCGCGCTCAGACATCTCAGCTGATGCTTATCAGGCCGGTTCCCTGAAGTGGTCTGCGAACTTCTAGGTGCTTCAAAAGACCCCTCCTGACCACAGAGCATTGGCGCCGCTCCATGACGCGTCTTCCCAGAACCGAGGGAGGGCAGCGAAGCGCCCTTCTCATGTCCATGTCCGTACTGCCCGCCACCCCTCTGTTCCAGGAAAGGAGATCGGGGCATCGCTGCCAGCCCCTGCCAGGGGGTTTCTTTGCGTTTCCTCCTCAGGTGAGAAGATGGCGTGTTTGGCAGAGCAGACACGCTTCACCTCATCAGGGGCAGGTAGGCTTCTTGTCCACGGGGAGGAACGGACTGGGGCACAGGGCAGTGAGGCAGAGGGAAGGATAAAAGGATGAATGAAGGGATGTAGGGTGACGTAGGCTTATGCATTCATTTACTGCGCGTTGAAATATAGATGTGAAGTTGCGGTGTGCCCGACCACAAAAAAGGAACTGGCCTGGCACAGAGAAGGCAGACGGGAAGAAGAGTAGACGTGACCTTGGATGGGGGGGGGTGGCGTGAAGGGGCGTGGGAAGGGGGGGTCAGGGGGTGCATGGATATATCTATGAAGGGAGAAGAGAGGGAGGCTGGGGCAGGTGGATGCAGGCAGACATGAGAGATATGACACATAGATGGGGGAGGGATGATGGATGGATGAACTCATCAATGTTGAAAAATGGCTGGAACCAAAAATCTATTTTGGGCTCAAAAAGTGCGCATTGCTATAGCAGTTCCTGGCACTGAAGGAAAATACTTTTGTATGGATGTGTGTCCCTTGTGAAAGTGCAGCATTGCGTCACTCACAGTGAAATTGGCCAATGGCTGAAGAGTGCTGACCTCCTGCCCAATGATATATGCTGCAGTGGGCGGGAGAAAAATGTGAACGTCAGATGTATAGACCGCTGGAAGACGGCTGGCTAAAAGTCACTATGAGTAAGAATAGTGTGTATATAATTTTTGTAAAATCAAAAGGTCTCAGGCTCAGCGAATGCCAGACCTAATGAAGTGAAGTACCGATAATCCACAGTTCCATGCTTGGAATGTTTTGGGGCATTGAGTACGGTCTGGTGCTATATCATACCTGCCAACTTGAAGAACAATCTCACTGTGTAAGGAGGGGGGCGGGGCTCATGGAACTTTTGAAGCCCACCCGCACTAAAGCCTCCTCCTCCCAAAACAAAAAAAGCTTGCTGAGGCTGGTGCCGACCTCCTAGAGTATTTTCCCACCCCTTAACCACTTCGATGGGGCCGTCTTGCACTACGGTGGGCGTGTGCTGATAACGGCTGGGGGCCGTCATAAACCTGCCCACTCGCGATTCTGCCGCACAGGCGCAGAATCGCGGCCGCGCCCAAGGGGTTAATGGACTTCGGCAGTTCAAAGCAGTGGCATAACACAGGCCCCTGCAGCCCCTGTGGTGCGGTGGGCCCCCAAGCTCCAGGGGGCCCCTTCAGCACAGCACCCTGGCTGCAGAGCTCCTGATTGAGCCCAGAGGAGGCCCCTCCACGTGCCTTGCAGGGAGGCCCCCTCGAGTTTTGTTACGCCAGTGGTTCGAAGCCTCAGAAAACGAGCTGGAAAGCCGCCAGTAACAGTGGTTTTGAGCTCATTTTCCCTGCCACGATGTGATATTGGCTCCTCACCGGGAGACTATGTGATGGGAGCCAATATCGTTTGCCACACGTTGGCACCGTGTGAGTTGGCAGGTATGCTACATGGCAGCAGCAGTTGGTGATGATCACGAGCCCGGCATAGATCTGAGGACAGAGGGTCATGTCTGTGAGGGACCAAGCCAGTCTCTTGGGGTGACGGAGCAGGAGCAGCGGGTGATGGCTGCCACTGCCACATCCTCGCACCAGAACCCAAAGCTTAAGACTGACTTACAGGTTGGACGTTTTCTCTGTAGCTCTTCAGGTATGTTCAGCTTCTATAGAGAGAAATACAAACTATACAACACTAATTTTTGGCATGATTAAATACTTTGTATTCCTACCTCTGTCTTCATGAAACTAGAGTGACTTCGGGAGAAACGTTTGCATCCTTTGGTTCCTTGCAGAAGCATCTTGTGTTGACGTAACTCTGGACAAGATAAATTAAATATTTTGGGATGAACGACTTGAACAGGCATCTTTAGGGATGAAAACTAAACTCCAGCTCAGGAATGTCACTTGAAACAAAAGCATCTAGGTACTTCCCTTATTTGGTATTTATGGGATGTAGAGCTGGGCAGAATGACCACAGGCCGAGCCTAGGTGACTTGTATTAGTGCAACAAAGGGCACTCTGAATAGCTTCGCTGATGCACCTCCGTGCTGGTCTCCAAAATAGTGATGACACTGGCTCGACTCATGAGGACCTCACCACCCTGGAAAGTGTAGTGGGTGCTTGAGGGACACAACAAAGCTCCACCACTACACCTCCATCCTGATATGAGCACCCAAGAACCTACAGCACTGTAGGTGCACACTACTTTGCAAAAACACCTGAATGCTGAATGAGCACTCTCTGCTAAAGAAAAACACTTGCCAAGGAGGGAGTGACCCCACAAAGCATTCTATTAAACAGGGGGTTGCTTCATAGTGGGGTGTTTGGGGTGGGCCATCCCCCAAATAAATGCATTCATGGCTCGACATTTGGGTCAGGGGGCCCCTAGTCAGGTCTGCTTTGTCTGTGTCATTTCTTCTGCATGTGTGCCAAAAAGAAAAGATAAAACTGTGACCTTTCATGTAAAACTGGAGAGGGAGAGGGAGATACATCTGGTGACTGGATTTCAAAATGTGAAAAAAACCAACCTGAAATCAAGTCTTGGTTCTCTGCTTTTTCAAAATGTGTGACCCTAGGCAAACATTTTATTTCACAGAGATCCTTTTTAGGTCTCGCAGAGAGACCTAATGCCGCCCATCCACAAAGCTGACTTTTTACGAGCCGGATTTGTAGAAGTGCACGTGCTTGTGACCGCGCTTCTATCACAGCCATTAGCTCCCCTCCCACGGGCAGCTTGGCCTCAGGCATTCACCCAAGCGCGACTTCTCCTCCCCCCTAATTACATCCCTGCTGTTTACTTCTTTGACGGCCGCGAGGCCGTGCTTCAAAGGATCCGCTCCCCCATCCCCTGCTTTAATTTCATTAGCGGTAAAGGGCTTGTTTGGCAATAGACACTAACATGCGAGAACACTGCTTTTCAAGCATGCACATTGAACGTCTCCTAGAGCAAGAACATACTGCACGTAACAGAAACAGGAAACATGTACATGTACATCAGACCTCCTTTCATTTTCCTGAGTATCTGTTCCATTCACAAGTAACTATCTTTCACTACGTATCAGCTGAACTCCACCCTCTACTTTCCCCAGCGCACCATCCCACAACCGTTCAAGAACCCCACCCCCGCCTGACCTGGAGAGCCCGTCCTTTAACCACGTCGCCAACTGGGCTGCCTCACTGAGACAGTCAGCCCGGGGGAGGCTGTGGCTGCGTCCAGATCCAGCTGTCAGTCACCTAAGCCTGGTCATTGTTTTACATGGAACTTTACTCCAGATCAACAAATCTGGCATTCATTTACATTGATTGCCTCTTCTATGCCTCACACTCTGCCATGCCTCACCTTGTCTTGTTTTGTTCACTTCTATATAGCACGAAGTCTACCCAAAGGTGTTGGAGCTCTTTACACGAGCCCATCTTACGTTACACAATGTCACGTTCATTTCAATTAGGCACGGGGAGATTGTGTGATTACAGATTTGCCCAGAGTCACACCATGTTGAGCTGACGCCGAGACTGGAATCGAATAATTCCATAGTTCCAAAGTCGACGGCTCTGTAATGGCACGTCCTCTCGAAAGGTAGCCCGGTATTAGCTGTTCCAACAGCACCGGCCCAGGGAGTACAGCAGTCCGAGAGCACAACACACTGACCAGCGCCTCAAGGTATTTTTGTAGCCCATGCATGACCGTCTACCCTATGCCTGCTCGTAGGTGCAGTGGCACAAGGGCCCTCTTGAGATTTAATGGTTCATGCACCCCAAACATTCTTTCATTTACCGCCTCGCTGGACGAAAGCAGACCTATTTTCCTTTGCATTAGGGCCCAATGCGCCCTTTCAACGCCACTGAGCGTGCCCCGACATGGGCATAAGGACAGCACCCTCCCTGCTAATGTAATTTTATAAAAACAAAAACAACCATGGGAGCATTTTTTTTTTCTCCAAATGTCAGCCCGCCGCCTCTCAGACAGCTTTGGCGGGGCTATCACCAGCAGCTGCGCCATAAATTACGCGTCCAATTGGCACTGTATGCTGGCAATTCGAGGAGTGATTTGCTGGGCGTTTCCTGGATATAAATCACTGTTTCCGCTGCATCGTTTCACGAAATGCCGAAAAGTTTGAGGGCGCTTCATTTTATTTTGCGGCCGCTTTGAATCACTGTTGCTTGTCTGTGGAATCCGTTTTCCTGCCTTGTTTTCTTCTGCTATTCAGTGTATAACTTACGAATGGAAGTTTATTAGAGTTGACGCTGCAGAAACTGTCCATTACATAGAAGGTTGGTGATCTGTTTAATGTGTTTAGAGGCTCCTCATATTCTGCGTGATTCTGATGTTTTAGGGGACACATTCTGTGGAAAGAAAGCTCCAAAAGCACTGACACCTTAGGCGATATTTAGTTTTCTTTTGTGTCAGCTACTGCGCCTACTCTCTGCCGGCTTCTGCGTGATTGAAATGTGAGGTTCATTGTTTTTGATATGATGCGTTTATATTTCACTGGATTCTCGGTAAACGGTGGCATTTTAGGAAGGGAGCGCTGGTGAAACTTTCCAGGCGCTATGGAATGCCCCAGGCATCTGAACCACGGGCCAAGGTCTGCATGCACACCTGCGTTTGTAAGCAATCTTTAACTCTGACTTGATGAGTGATAACAGGTGACCGAGCTGCGCGGCTGAAAATACACCCCGCAGCAGGGTCGGTCCTTCAAAGCCAAGCCGGTAAATCATAAAGGAGCAAGAAGTGTACGCTTTCCTTCCCTGCGAGAAAAATCTACGCATCCGTTCCTTTAATTTGTTAATTGATCCACTTTTACGTACTGTGTTTTCAGTGCCAACTGTAATAAAACTGAATTTTATTCGTACACTGTGTATGGCTACTAGTGGTACATTTTTCTGAGGAAGTGCTATGCAGCACTTAATATACGAAAAATCCTAAGTGGAGGTCTGAACGCTGTTGAAAAACCTGTAAGTGTATGTGTTCAGCTGCAATGATGTCTGCCCTGCCACCATTTACTTCGGACCGTCACCCTCACACCTCCTCACCCTCACACACCCTCACACTCCCTCACACACCCTCACTCACCCTCACACACCCTCACTCACCGGCACTCACCCACCCTCTCACCCTCACTCACCCTTTCCCCCTCACCCACCCTTTCACCCTCACACACCCTCACCCTCACTCACCCTCTCACCCTCACACACCCTCTCACCCACCCCCTCACCCTCACATGCCCCCTCACCCTCACACTCCCCCACATCCCCTCACCCACCCTCTCACCCTCACACCCTGACAACACTCACCCTCACTCACCCACACACCTTCATACACCCTCACCCTCACACCCCCTCACACCCCTCACACCCCTCACCCTCACACCCCCTCACCCTCACCCTCACACACCCTCACCCTCACATCCCCTTCACCCTCACATCCCCTCACCCTCCCTCACACCCCCTCACCCTCACACCCCCACACACCCTCACACACCCCCTCGCACCCCTCACCCTCACACACCCCTCACCCTCACATACCCTCACACACCCTCACACCCCCTCACCCTCACACACCCTCACCCTCACACACCCTCACCTCCCTCACCCTCACAACCCTCTCACCCTCACTCATCCGCCTCCTTCTCTAACTCCCTGTTCTCTTCTCCTGTGCTGATCTGCTCTTCTCTTTCACCCGTCTCCTTCTCTAACTCCCTTTTCTCTTCTCCTGTGCTGATCTGCTGTTCTCTTCCACCCGCTTCCTTCCTATCGCAACACCACAGCATCACTCAGCAATACCACAGCATCACTCAGGGGCACTACAACATCACTATGTGCCACCACAGCATCACTCAGCGCCCCCACAGCATCACTCAGCACCACCACATTATCACTCAGCACCACCACAGTTTCACTCTGCACCACCACAGCACCACTCAGCACCACCACAGCACCACTCAGCACCCCCACAGCATCACTCAGCACCACCACAGCATCACTCAGCACCACCACAGCACCACTCAGCACCACCACAGCATCACTCAGCACCACCACAGCATCACCACAGCATCACTCAGCGCCACCCCAGCATCACTCAGCGCCACCCCAGCATCACTCAGCGCCACCACAGCATCACTCAGCGCCACCACAGCATCACTCAGCGCCACCCAGCATCACTCAGCACCACCACAGCACCACTCAGCATCACCACATCATCACTCAGCGCTACCCCAGCATCACTCAGCACCACCACATTATCACTCAGCACCACCACATTATCACTCAGCACCACCACAGCACCACTCAGCACCACCACAGCACCACTCAGCACCACCACATTATCACTCAGCAGCACCACATTATCCACATTATCGCTCAGCACCACCACAGCACCACTCAGCGCAACCACAGCATCACTCAGGTGCCCCACAACATCACTATGCGCTACCACAGCATCACTGAACGCCACCGCTTCACTCGTCGCCACCACAACATCACTCCGCGCCATCACAGCATCAATCTGTGCAACCATTCAACAACAACTGGTTCAAATTTGTTCTCTCAATGTTTCAAGCTTTATTACAAATGTCACAAAAAGATGTTAATATTTCACTTCTGTTCTTGGATTTTCGTCACAATAAAATACCCTGAACATAATCTTCACAAAAGTTATTTACAAAAGTTTAAGCTATTGCCATTATAAATTACAATCACTTTTATTTAAGTATTAATTAATTAAAAAAATTAAAAGCCATTGTTATTTGTAATATCAATACATCTAAGTCACGTAAATACAAAACATGTTGCATTACAAATGCTATAGGTGTCACATTTGCGAAAGTTATAACTATTGGCATTGTAAATGACAAAGCTATTAATTTAGCTATTTTCAAATCCAACACATAAATAAAAAAATTGTCATTTACAAGACCAATAGCTCAAACTTTCCTAATGCGAGACCTATTGCATTGCAAATGCTTGTTCTAATTATCACATTTGAAAGCACTTTTAAATACCTGAGTTCAGGATGCGCGCTGTTCAAGCACATCGTATGTTTGATTTAATAGACAATAAAAATTCTTCAATCTATAATAATGTTTAGAGTTTACATGACTATTGACTTGCCACTTAGTTTAATAAGTGGCAAATACACTTATGTTCCAACTAGACACCTGAGTTCCTCACATCTTTATTTCCTCAGTACAACCAGGGTAAAAAGGATGAGTTGAGGAGGAAGATTGTTTGCACACATAGCACCGAAGTTGTGGAACAATCTTCCATCTAGTCTCAGAACACTGGAAAAAGAACATTCCTTCTTAAAGAAAATTAAGACATGTCTGTTTCCCCTTTAATGTACCAGAGGCCCTACTCTCAGAAAAATACTCACCAGCGTGGGTAAGCCTTCAGGTATCCATGTGCTTTGCCATTAATGTTTCTATGTTCATGTTTAAAAACTATAACTTTTAGAGAAGAGGAGGTTGCTGAAGGGCTCCTGCGAGATGTGGAGACCCGCCGACCAGGCCCGCCCTGAGCTCCAACCTGACCTTTTAGCAGCCAGCGAGGCAGCATCGACACAGATAGAACGGCTTTGGTGCTTTGATTATAATTAGTACAGAGACAGGACACACGCTGAATGGGACAAATCTAGTTCCCTATTGGCATGGCTGGATAACGCAGATAAATGAGGTTCGCCGATTATGGAGCTGGAGGATGGGTAGGGGGAAACAATACTTACAACGCAACTTTTACAACGCACTACCTTTACAACAAAACTTTTACAACGCAGCATCCATTACAACGCATACCATTACAACGCAACCATTACAACGCATGTCACTACAACGCATACCACTACAACGCATGTCATTACAACGTAGTCATTACAACGCATACCATTACAACGCATACCTACACTATCCAACACTTACCCTACTGTTGCACCCCCTGGAGTTAGAATAGTAATTTTTACCCCTACACTATCCAACACTTACCCTACTGCTGCACCCCCTGGAGTTAGAATAGTAATTTTTTCCTCTACACTATCCAATACTTACCATACATGAAATGTAATGGTATGCGTTGCAATGGTATGCGTTGTAAATGTAGTATGCGTTGTAGTGGAATGCGTTGTAAAGGTAGTTTCAAAGAATTCGTTGTAATAGTATGCGTTGTAATAGTATGCGTTGTAACGACATACATCCATGGGGAGGGCACCAGGGTGCATTCCAGGATGGGATCAACAACATGTTTGCTGATTACTACTCAGCACTATAATCTAGCTCCCCCACGCAAAACCTAAAAGAGATGCGAGCATATCTGACGGCACTCCCACTGCCACAGATCATGGAGGAGAAAGCAAGGAACCAGAGAGGTGACATCACAGCGCAGGAGATTGCAGCCACCATCAATCATATGGTGCACTCAGAGGAGGAGCTACGCGGGCATCCAAGATGGTCGCGTGAGCAGAGGGCTCCCGAGACCCGCGCCGCCCTTCTTTATTTATCCTACACTTATCCTGATCATTTCGACGGGCTTTTGAAGCACTATCCTTACTGATGCTGACGATCCTTTTTTGGTCGAAATCGGACCTTGGGGACCATTTTTCTGTCGTCTTCAACTTTCTGGCCTGCCCACGAGCGCGACCGGGGACTCGGCTGCCTACTGTGGCCGACCCGTAATTCAACAACAACGGCTGCCTGGCATCTGGCCCACCGGAGGTGTACTGCCTTCGCTTTCGGTTTCCTGCCTCATTGTCTCTGTCTCCTCCTACTCTGCCCTCGCCTGCTGCCCTCACAGTCCACACTTTCCATCATTGGACTGGCAAGGAGGCCGCGATACTCCCTCTTAAACTGCACGTCGGAGTTTCTGGATTTTTCCTCCGTCTCACAGCTTCTCCAGGCTACTCGGCCGACATCGAATGCGACATGGCAAAAAAAGCTGAGGCCGAAAAACGCAGGAAGGCTGCAACCCGGGGGGGGGTCGATCCAGTCCAACATGATCGAACGCTACACCCAGCCGAGAGGCTCCCCCGGTGTTACAAGCGTGGGCGCTGAAGGACCTCAAACGGATATGCCATCTTCTTCGGAAGTATCGCTCCAAGATCTGTTGGCTGCCATCTCTGGACTTAAGGCCGATATGAGTCAGCAATACGAAGCCATCGTGTCCAAAATAGACACGGTGGCTGTGGATGTTACTCTTATTCGGGCCGATTAAGCCAAAACAAATGAGCGGGTGAAGGCATTAGATCTTAAGGCGTCAAGTCTGGTGACGGACATGGCGGATGCACAGTCTGAGATTGGGAATCTGCGTGCCTCGCACGATCTGCTGCTCAAGAGTATGGAGGACTATGACAACAGGGCCAGGCGGAACAACATACGCCTAGTCGGAGTGCCGGAATGTGATGGTGCTGCCTCGATCGACTTATTGGTCGAGGAACTTATCGTTGCCAAACTTGCTCCGGTTGGACTCAGTAAGTTCTTTGCCGTAGAGCGCGCCTATCGTTTTCCAGGAGGACAAGTGAAACCAGGAGGCCCGCCGAGGCCTATCATCGCAAGACTATTTCACTATCGAGACAGGGACGCTATCCTCCAGGCCGCCCGTAAACACGGCCCGTTGAAGTATGACAACAATTCTGTCTCCATCTATCCTGATTTCACTCCCCAAGTGCAGCGACAAAGATCAGGGTTCCTTGGGGTGAAGCGTCGCCTGAGAGAACGGGGACTGAAGTACGCCATGTTGTTTCCAGCCCGACTACGGATTGAATTCAGAGAACGTGCCTACTTTTTTGATCAACCGGAGCGTGCTGCCGACTGGTTGGACTCGTTGCCGACAGATGACTCTGGGAGCGGAGGCCCTGGTGGTGCGGAAGGTGGTGCAATGGCCCAGGAGTA
Source organism: Lissotriton vulgaris (assembly GCF_964263255.1). Classification (NCBI taxonomy): domain Eukaryota; kingdom Metazoa; phylum Chordata; class Amphibia; order Caudata; family Salamandridae; genus Lissotriton; species Lissotriton vulgaris. Next base: position 1,941,906,762 of record NC_141693.1, read on the forward strand.
ATATGGGGCCCCGGAGGTCCGGACTGAGACTACGTATTGTACTAAGTAAACTAACTGTGTGCTTTATGGCTCTGCCCGTGGCGGTGCGGGAACGGGTGATTTCTCCCTTCCTCCTCGGGGGGTTCTTTGTGTAGATAATATGGGGCGACAGGCACACTGCAGTTGGGGGTGGCTTTTTAGTCAGCAGGGGTGCAGGGTGGGGGGTGTTGTAACGGGTTTCTGTTGAGGGGTTGGTTCTTGGGGATTTGGTTGTGTTTTGTTTAGTTTGTTCTGTCTCTGTTTTCATGGTATTTCACAGTTTGCAATCACTCCGAACTTGGGGTTGTGGAGGGGGAGGGGGGTGGAATGTAGTTGTCGTAATGGGGGGGGGGGTGAAATGCGGGTTCTTTCTTGGAACGTAAACGGGTTGGGTGATAGGATCAAGCGGGGCATTGTACTACAATTCTTGAGGCGCCATGCCCCTGATGTTGTGTTCCTACAGGACACCCACTTAATTGGAAATGCTTGTAAAGCCCTCGACCGCCGGGGCTATCGCCTGGTGGCACATGCTGGTTTCACTTCTGGGTCCCGGGGCGTGGGTATCATGGTGAAGTCTTCCCTTGCTCTCGCTATTGACGAGATTATCCTTGACGACCGTGGGCGGTAGGCTGCTGTTTCTGGGAGGTGGGAGGGTAAACAGATTGTGCTGGTTGTTGTCTATATTCCCCCAGGACTGCAGGCTACCACCTATGCCGATCTTGGCAGGACTCTCCTTGGTCTTGCGGATGGACTGTTAATCCTGGGCGGGGACTTCAATTCTGTTATGTCTGGTGAATGTGATCGACTTCCCCCTAGGGTCCTGCTTCCGTCCCAGATGTGGCTCAGTGAGATGGCTGACACTTTTGGCTTAGTGGATGTTTGGCGCTCACTACACCCCACACTCCAACACTACACTTTTCACTCTGGTGCGCATGGCAGCCTCTCCCGTATCGATTATTTCTTTATGTTAGCCTCCACTCTGTCCACCGTTCGGGAGGTACGACATCTTCCCCGGGGTATTTCGGACCATTCCCCCTTGCTGCTTAGGATTACTGTGGGTGGTCTACTTGGCAACAGGGTCCCCCCGATTCCTCCCTGGCATTTCCGAAGCCCCCGGCTCCGTTCAGATTTGGTTAAGGCAATTGATTGCTACTTCGACAAGAATGTGGGCTCGGTCACTTCCCCCACTGTTCTTTGGGAGGCCTTCAAGACGGTTATCAGGGGTTCTGCCCTATCACTCATCGCTGCAGAGCGTAGGGTAAAGAGGGAGGCTGTTCTGGCTCTTGAAACTGAGATTACTGCGCTTGAAAGTGAGTTGGGTGGGAATGACACGCCTGCATTGTTGCACACTCTGGAATTAAAACAAGCTGACTATAAAGCTTGTGTCACGGATGCTGCTAAACTTATGCGATCGAATCAATTAGGCCGACTGTATGATGTGGGCGACAAGGCTAGCAAGCTCCTGGCGTGGCTGGATAAGGCTGAGCGAGCGAGTCGTGTTGTGCCTGTCATTGTTCGCGAGTCTGGTGAGAGTGTCTCTGATCCTGGTGAAATTGTGGATTGCTTTGTGGACCACTTCCGGAAGGTATATACGCCCGTTAGTGATCGGGATGAGGCCGATTCCAGGCTACTATTTCGAGACATTGCCCTGCCTACTGTCTCGGATGAGGATGGCCTTGTCTTGGAGGCCCCCTTCACCGTTGATGAGATTGCCCTTGCTATCCGATCCTTGCGCTCGGGAAAGGCGATGGGCCCAAATGGACTGCCCATTGAACTCTACAAACTTTGTCCGGACAAGATGGCCGCCCACCTGCGCCATATGTTTCTCGAGGCGGTTGAGGCTGGCAGCCTCCCCCTCGAGCAGCGCCTTGCTACCATAGTGGTCATTTATAAGGACGGCAAGCCTCGCGACCGCTGCGCCTCATACCGCCCCATCTCTCTCCTTAACGCGGAACCCAAAATCCTTGCCAAGGTTCTGGCCAATCGGCTGCTTAAGGTGATTTGCGACCTGATCCACCCGGATCAATCCGGTTTCATCCCACACAGGAACACGGCCCTTAATCTGCGTAGGCTCCACAGTGTTCTCGCAAGAGCTCCAATTCTCGCCGAGCCGGCTGTGATTGCCTCCTTGGACGCCACAATGGCTTTCGACACTATCGAATGGCCCTATCTCTGGGCGGCTCTCGCTAAATTTGGCTTTGGCCCTAATTTCATCGCATGGGTCAGGCTCCTTTACGAACGGCCATTGGCTCAGGTCGTGGTAAATGGTAGATGCTCTGATCCCTTCCCTTTAGGCCGTGGTACGCGCCAGGGCTGTCCGCTCTCCCCGCTTCTATTCGCGTTGGCGCTCGAGCCCCTTGCCGCGTGGCTTCGGTGGGAACCTTCCATTAAGGGGATCAGATGGTCTCCAGACCTAGAGGATCGTGTCTCCTTGTACGCGGATGATATCCTTCTTTATCTTACATCCCCTCAAAAGTCGCTTAACGTTCTCTTTGACGTTCTCACGTCCTTCGGTAAGAACTCGGGACTAGTCATTAACTGGACTAAGTCCTGTGTCTACGTCATAGCCGGGACTCTGCCGCCTCTACCTCGCAGGTTTCCCATACTGGTAGCGACAGACGGCTTTAAGTATTTGGGGATTTATGTCTCCATGACCTCTTCTGTCCGCTATGAGCGGAACTTGTATGCTCCGCTCCGTAGACTCAAGCAAGATGTTCGACGGTGGCGTGATTTGCCCTTATCCCCATTGGGCCGAGCGGCACTCTTCAAAATGATGTCGCTCCCCCGATTTCTCTACGCCCTGCAGAATTTTTTCGACCCTGTCCCTGCTCGCTACTTCCGTGAGGTTGAGAGTTTGCAGCGACAACTGATCTGGGATGGCCGTGCCCGCATTGCCCTGTCCAAGCTCACCCTCTCATGGTATGATGGTGGTATCGCGTTGCCGGATATTAGAAGATACTACTGGGCCTCTCACCTGAGCGCTATCAACCAGGATATTAGAAGATACTACTGGGCCTCTCACCTGAGCGCTATCAACCATGCGACATACGCCCCGGAACCTGCTCCTGCCTTTGCCTTGGATAAACTATTGTTACCCGGAGGCAACTTTAATAGGGCTCTGTATTCTAAGGCACCCTTCCGTCTCCTTACGGGCCCGACGAAATGTGCAGTGCGGGCGTGGAGGGAGGCCACTGTGGCCACGGGCTGGGGTGGTAGGCTAACACGTATGACGCCATTGTATGATTCGGATCGGTTGGGCAATCTGTGGAAGACGAAAGGATTTGAGAAGTGGGACATGATTGGGATCAGTACGGTGGAGGATCTATGGGCACGGGGCGTGGTTAAATCCTTCGAGTTATTGAAACTGGAATACCGGCTTGATGATAGTGAGCACTTCCGGTGCATGCAGGTGAGGCATGCCTTGTCCTCCGTCTTTCCATCTGGTACCGACATACCGCAGTCCTCCCCTTTGGAGGATCGGGTTCTAGACGGCCACGTCCCCGATAGCACTATCTCCTTGATATACAAAAAGCTTGTCAACAACAGGGCTGACCAACTTGAGAAGCTTCGCGCCTCCTGGACGGCTGACGGACTTGAACTGGACGACGAGGACTGGCAGTCAGCTGTATCCTCCCCTAAGGAGGTGGCTATTCCGGCTCGGCTTCGCTTTGTCCAGTTGAAGATCCTCCACCGTGTGTATCTGGCTGGAATGCGTCTGGTGCGAATGGGTTTGGTTTCGGATGGACGATGTAGGCGTGGGTGTGGGATGGATGGTACCTTCCTTCATGTTCTGTGGGAATGCCCGATGATTGCAGCTTTTTGGTCTAGAGTGCATGATGTTATGGGTCGTGTCACCGGGATCCCACTCCTTCCCGAAGCACGACGTTGTCTCTTAAATGTGTGGGAACCGTCTGATTGTAATGCTGCCCAGACACTTTGGGTTACCCTGGGCAACATGGTCGCAAAGAGAGATATAGCGCAGCTCTGGGGCTCCCCTAGATTACCATTGCTCAGTGCCTGGAAGGAGAACATGGACTGGTGCATGTTCAGGGAAAAAATTGTGTATGAGGCGCGGGGGCGTCCAAAGAAATGGTCCAGGGTCTGGGCTCAGTGGAATTCGTATCGTGGGGATATTTGCTCTCCTCCATTGGACTATGAGGTTCCTCTCCGCTCCTCTCCATGATTTACGTTCCTTCTCCAAATTCCACCACACGCTTTGTTCTCCTCTCGTGCTCGCCCCCCCCTCGCCATGCGTCCTTCTTTACTTGGTCACCTCCCCCCCCACCTCCAGCAACCCTTGCCACTATGATACCATGTGTTTGTGTGTTGTTGTTCCTTTCGACAAAAACATAAAATTAAACCTTTCTTATCCTGTTTATATGGTGCTATGTTCCAACCGATAATGTGGACTCGAGAGATTGCTTTAACAACGTACTGTCTCCTAATCTACTTTTTAATCATCCTGCTTATGTCATAGCGGCCGGCCCCGCGGGGTTGTAGGCAGACCCTGTGTATTGTGCATTTACAAATAAAGGTTTTAAAAAAAAAAAAAATCATATGGTGCACAACAAAACTCCGGGCACAGATGGGCGCATAGTAGACTTCAATGCTGCAAATTCTACTGAGCTGACGCAATGCCTGGTAAGCCTCTATACGGCGACTAAAGAGGCCGGCTTCCTCCCATATACTGCTAGGGCGACGGTTATAGTCTCTATTTTGAAACCTAATAAAGTGGCCCATGACAGGTCAGTGTACTGCCCATTGTTGGTGCTTAACATCGACTAAAAAATTCTGAGCAGGATCTTGGCCACCCGACTGTTGCCTTTCATAACAATGATGATGCACGCAGATCAAGCTGGGTTTATCCAGAGCCGTAGCACAGCAGGGAATATTCAACGATTATTGACAATTATAGAGATGGACAAGGAGGACCGAGGGGATGCAGCAATCTTTGCTGTAGACTTAGAAAAAACATTTGATAGCCTGGAGTGGGGATAGTTATATGAAGTTAGGGCACGCATGGGTTTGGGAACAGACTTTATTGATTGGACTCGGCTATTATACACCAGACCCAGGGCCAGAGTGCGCACAGGAAGAATCGGATCGAGGGGATGGTCAGTGGAGCGTGGCACCAGGCAGAGATGCCCACTTTCCATCCCTATTGTTCACTCTTGCCTTGGGGACTCAGTGTAGGATGCACTAATCATCAAATTGCACTCTATGCTGATGCTCTGCTACTCTTCTTGAGAGGGGGGAGGAAGACCTATGAGGAGCATTCTCCCCGTTAGAGGGGTTTAGCTCCTTATCTAGCCTGAAAGAGTTGGTAGAAGTCCAGCCTCTTCCCGGTGGTGCAGACAAGGTTCCCTACGACTGAGTTGGCGCAACTACAATGGGAGCCGAGGTGCTTATTTAGGGGTTCGAATATACCATGACTGGCCTGACCTCTTCGAGGGAAATATGGGGCGAGCTCTTCGAGCGTTGAGGACATCAATAGCTTTCTGGCAGACGTTACCGCTCTCAATAGCTGGTAGGACTGCACTCCTTTTTTTTAGAGTTTCATATAGCGCAAACTTGACCCGAGTCGGGTATCAGAGCACTTTACATAGCACCAGTTACGTTACATGAGGACACACATTAATTTTTGTTAGGCAGGGGGAGATTAAGTGATTTGCCCAGAATCACAAGATGTTCAGCATCATTGCCGAGACTCAAACCCAGTTCCCCCGATTCGAGGTCGACCACCCTAGCCGGTAGGCCAACTCCTCTTCTTAAAATGGTGGCGCTCTCTCAGCTGTTATACTGCTTTAACAAACTTCCACATTGGATTCCCACAGCCTTTTTCAGAGAGCTTAACACTTTGATATGAATATTCATATGGAGGTCGGGATGGCTCAGCGTAGCGCAGACAATAATACAGCGACCGGTGTCTGGCGAGACCAAGATGTTTGGGTTGAGGCTGGGGCAACGAAGATGGATCTTTACAGAGACGCAGAACTACTCCCCTCCCAGGAATTCCATGCAGAGTTTGACCTACCCCACGGACATTCTTTGTTACACAGAACCCTCAAAGCAGCAATACCCAAACACTGGCATATGAGAACTATCGAACCCCTGTCACAGTAGAGTTATTATCATATGGCCCTTTCTACAGGCACCATAAATGTAATGTAAATTGATACTTGTATAGCGCACTACTCACCCGCAAGGGTCTCAAGGAGCTTGTACGAATACCGCTGTGGAACCCATCCTGGCTTTCCCTGTGAGGCGTCCACTCCTGCGCACCCCCAAGGTGGAGGCCAGGCATCCTTAGCGTTGTGGAGGCCGTTGTGGAGATTAAGCAAGCTATTGCCCAGAGTTGCAGAGTGGGACTCCATGATTGGAATAGACAAAGAGGTCAGTGGAATTTTGAACCCAAGACCCGCTGAGGCGGGAATTGAACCCTGGTCCCGGGCTAGACCTCTGCATCAGGGTCTGCCGCTCCAATCATTGAGCCACACTTCTCCACAAGCAGTGTCTTGTCTGTATAGAGCACTTCATACAGATGAGCAACATCTGTTGGAGAAACATTTTTTTCAGTGGGAAGCAGATCTAGCCATCCAGATCCCAGCGAAGGACTGGGATAATGCTGATCAAACTCCTAACTGACTGTTGTAGAACATCGGCTGTGGAGTCAGAGTACAGATAGGCATTCTGGAATGTATGAGGAGAGAACATAGAGAGGAAATAAGATCATAGAGTAGCAATGTAATATAAATGGTTTACAACAGATAACATACTAGCAGGGATACCTAAAGTATCTAGAAATGCGTGCTTTAAACTCATTAGTTACTATGACACAAAGCCTACCGGACTCCAGGGCGCATAAGCTGATACTTTCAAGTAGCGGAGCTAGCCTCACTTCATATGTTCTGAACATGTTTGAGACTGCACTAGTTTTGGGAAGGGTATTACACGTAGTGGAGAGGACTATCGAGAAAGAGGTCCCACATACCCCGGCCCACTGCCTATTACGACGGTTCCCACACACACCCAAGACGAAAGTCGCCAGCAAATTCCAAGACCTAGCTTTCATCCTTGCTAAGCGCAAGATAGCCAGCTATTGGAAGGCATCGGTTGGTCCTGTACTGCATACATGGAGGGGAGTAATGCTGAAGTGGGCAGGATCTGAGGGACGGTTATTGTTGAGAAAAGCTAAGAAGGGGATAGGAAACATGTAGGTGGCAGAAGCCTGGGAAGCCATATTAGATGACGTGTCACATCCCGACCCTGGAACCCCAAGAGAACACCCACGAGATCCACAGGAGCACTTCCTTGAGAATGAACACCTTCACAAGCTAGACCTGCTATGTAGACCATCACAAAATAAAAAGGCCACCGGTTGTTAGATTGGTTTACGACTGCCCCAGCCCTTGCCTGGGTGTTAAAAAGAGATATATTGCACCTATCATGATACAAAGCCATACATGTTATACAGCGTTGACTCATAGGGAGGAGGAGGGGAACAATTTCTTGTTCTGAATGGGTCTTGAGGCTGTACAACTGCAATGGTTAGTTTTGTACATGTGAAGATCAAACGCTTGTTGCACTAGCCTGACCGGAATAATGACAATGACATACTGTAGATTGAACAAAACCAATAAAATCAGTTTACAAACAAAAACACACTACAACTTTTAATGAATGCCTGTCTCTGCAGTGATATAATCTGATGTACTATGGTGAAAAACTTCTGCATGTTAAAGAAATACGTTTTTTATAAATTTTCATCGACTGTTTCATATTTTTACATTATGTTTGCTGCATGATATATATGCCAAACATTTTCATGGCTCGGGTCATGCACTACTCTTAGAGCCAAGCCAGACCACTGACTTGGCTCTGGCTCAGCTGGCACCACTAATTTGCTGCGGCTCCCACCTCTGTTTGCGACTCAGGCTTAGTACATGGGGACGTAAGTCACTTGATAAAATGATTTGTAAAAAGAGAGGACTGGCAACATGGAGCCTGCCTACATGCACCTATAGGACAACATACCATCAAGGCTTCTCGAAGCAGAGTTGAGAAATCCCACCGGGAGATCGCTTTTTCTCCCACGTCCTCGCTCACGCGGCGGTTGGCGAAATTTTTGCTGAACTCTGCGCTCCAAGTGGAGTTCAGAGTGGAGCGTGCGTGTAGTGAAAATACATTTAAAGTAAGTGATCGCATGGCATGGGACTTCAGGCCGTTGTGTTGTATGTTACATTGGTCATGAGTTCCCAGGGAGAACTAACAGACCCAAGGAGGATGGGCAGTGCAGGGTATAGCTTCTGGGATCGAAGGTTGTTTGGTGTGTGGCACCACCCAAATGCATTCCTGGCTTGGTTGTTGGGTCTGGTGGCCCTGAGTTTGGTCTGCTATGTCTGTGTCGGTTTTTCTTGTCACTTTCATTTCAGTATGAGCTTTTGAACTTTTTTTTAGTAAAAACCTAAATGTATGTAGTGACTGGTTTACTAAAACGTAGTACATTTGCACCCATAGAAGTACTGCTTGAATGGGTCAGTAGTAGGCTTGGAAAACTCCACCAGTCTCAGGTTTCAATGCATACTACTAGCAATCAAACACCCAAAAGGTGGTGGGACAAAAACAAGTTAAACCACTTGCAATCACTTGGGATAGTTTTCCAACCCATTATTTTTCCACCCATGCTGCTCAAGACTGAGGCCCAGCCAATGCGAATCAGAACTGAATCTGTTCCTCATGAAAACAATCCATCCCAAACCTTGGTCATCTCACCTGTGAACCCTGCACCCCACTGCTTTTTTAGTTGGGAAATTTGAATTTCACACCGCCTGAATCTCATTGACTAAGCTATGCACCTGCTATTAAGTTCAGATTCACTCACTCGCAGCATTCAAGATGTGGTTTAATGTGGGGGTTAGTCCTTTTGTAGGTCATGTGGCGTTGAACCGCTCGAAGCGCGGTCTCCCCAGAGACCTATTGTTAGGGATTCTTCTTTCCAGGAGAGGGGACAGGAGCTGGCCGTGCGCTCGGAATTGAGCGGGCCACGCGCATGCGAACGCGCTCGCTGTGGCCAGCTCCTGTCTCCTCTCCTGGAAAGCTGTGCCACACAGCCACACCTCCCCCTGCACGCATGCGCACAAACAAAGACACACACACACGAGCGCACCTACACACACGCACGCACACACACATACAGAAACCCCCGCCGCCACACACATACACACACAAGCGCGCACACACACACAAACGCACCCCTCCTCCCCCTTCCAACTAAGCCCTACTTACCGGCATTCTGGACTTCTGCAGACTCCGCGGGGCTCTCCCTCGGGCATGGTAGCCCCGCGTCCCCAGCACTGCTTCTCTGGCTATCCGTGGCGCGTGCACAGGCTTCCAAAGGCGGAAGTCCCGCCCTACGTAAGTTTCGGTTTCGTGTTGTGGGAGCAGAGAAAAACTTATTGTAAGTACCTGCGTTTAATGCATGCCTAGGATGTATTCTGTCTTTGTGCCACAAAATCTGGGCATGTGTGTTACTCATAAAGCAAATGCTTATTTAGATTCTGTCAGCTCACTATTGCTCGAAGGCCAGGGGTTGACTATCAAATACATGTAATGCAGAAAGGTTAAATACTCACATTTGGAATTTCTCTGCACGCGCATACCAGAAAGTAATGCTTGGACCTCAACCTTCTTAATTCACGCTGTCCTGTTTTGGCGTCTTTTACAGCAGGCTTTTAACTTCACCCCGGTACACCTTGGGAACTGTTCTGCACGCACATTCCAGAGAGCAATGCTCCTTGCCCCTCACCTTTTACTTCGCTCCTATAGTGATCACGCTCACTTAGGCTTAGCCCGGCTGGCACTAGCACCTCCTCTAATTACATTGCGGACTCTACCTCACAAACTCTCTCTACGGAAGCCCCTCAAGACCCCACGGAGCTAACTCTTCACGTTCCTTATCAATCCGTAAGGTGCCCCCAGCCGTATGCGAGCTACGAGATTGTTCACTAAAACCTCCAACTTCGATATCCTGTGCTACCCCCCTGCTCACACCACGATTATTCACACTGCTCACTATTATTGACTCCAAATCCTGGGCTACACCCTCCCAATTAGTGTACGAGTTTACTTTCTTTTGTTGCCGAATTTTAAGATGTGATTTAATTTTGTAATGGGACTTCAATTACCACTTGTAATACTTGTAACGCTTGTTTTTTTTATTCATTTAATGCGTTTTTATATAGCACAGACTTTACCCGAAAGTGTCAAAGCGCTTGTTTAACTAGCCGCCTCTTCCCGGCTAGCCCCGGACTCCTCTGTGATCCTTGATAGAGAGCAGTCCTAGCACAGCCACAATAATGGAAAACAGGGTGTTCTGCTTTTCCGCCTTCTACGCGTCGGCCCTGGTAACCCCCTCCTGACCTGTGTACGTGATCGAGCCTGATGGACCCTGCCCTCTTCCCCCACCCCTGTATCACTGGCCTAACACCCCCTGCTGGCATATGTGAGTAAGTGTGATGGACCCTCACACCCCCTGTGGCATGTGTTCCTCGGTGTGATTGACACTGCCCCCGGCTTGTGCCCTTGCCCCCCTCATCCTGCCCTACCCCCACCCTCCATTGACTGATTCTTACCAAACTTCGCCAAACTTCGAGGGGACCATTAAGAGGAGACAGTTCTAGCCGGCCACATTGGGTGTGAGGTATTGCGGGTGTCTGGTGTATGTTTGTCTGTGTGTTCGACTGTACATGCCTCTACGTGCGTTTGTGTATTTCTTTCTGTCTGCCTAGTTGTGTGTCTGTCTGCGGGAGTGCATTCGGACTGTGTGTCCCCATTTGTTTATCTCTGTGTGTGTGTGTGTGTGCGTGTATATTCCCCATCGAGGATCTTATCCAGTCTTTCCTCAGCCTGCAGTCGATTGTTCCTTTCTCCTGTTTGTTGGTTGGCTCTCCACAGTACTCCCTCTCACTTTTCAAGATTCTGTATATCCCTAAAAATTCACAAAATTGCTTTAAAATGCACCTTTTTGCCATATATTTTTTTTTTTAGGAGATCAACACCCCACAACCCCAGTACCCATACACTCACTATTTGTAATTTTCTGGCTATTACCTAGCTTATTTATTTGTTTTCACTTTTATATAGCACAAACTTTACCCGCAGATATCAGAGCGCTTTAAATCAGCATGCTTATAACAAGCAAGACTAGCAATCTATATTACTGCCAATTTAGTTTAGCATAAGCAACAGCTAACCATTCACAAACAATGTCTATATACCAATTGCAATCTAAAAATAAATGTATGCAAAGCATTTACAATGCCAGTAACTCAAACTTTAATGCTGCGAGACCTATTGCAATGCAAATGCTTGTTCTGATTACTCCCCTGATAACATGCAGGGGCGTAGCTAGGGGGGCGGTCCGCCCCAGGCGGCGCTAAATTGGTGGCAGCGGCACAGTGCATATGCTACGTGCCATTATGCAATTGCGCTGTGAAGGCGCACCTGTTTACAGATGCTGCAGTGCACACCACGCACCGACGCACGCACCACCTAGATAAGTGGTGGTGGTCCGCTGCGCAGCATACTGTGTAATTGGGTCCCAGGACCGTCAATATTGTAGCGCGCGAAAGCGCTACCAATGACGGCCCTGGCCATCATTTTTAGCCATCGCCCGCGCTGAGCTCCTGTGACATATGCCACCACCACGTGATGGACTCAGTGAAGAGACAGTCTCAGCAGGGGAGTGCTGGGCAATTTTCAGAACCCCTTCGGTAGGGCCCCTTGGCCCTGCCACCACTGTGGAGCCTACAGGAGAGGTAAGGGGTGATGCTCTTCTTCCCGCGCTTGTTTTTTATTCAGATTCAAATGATTATGTTGAGCCGCTTAGTCAACCCTAATAAAAATAATTATTACCGAGCACGTTTGTTTATTTATGGCACGGTACTTGCAAAGCTCGCATGCTGTTTGGCTTTAACGCTCACTACACCACTAGCAAGGGTCTGAACTCCGGTTTGACATAAACATTTGTGTGCAAACCATAGTGTCCACACCGCCAGCGCTCGCCCCGCAATGCACATTATCCACTTACATACCAAAGGAAACTCATGAGACATATTTGTGGGAAAGCAGTGCTGCAGGTTTATTTCGTACAACACAGGTAGCTGTTAAGGTGGGTCATCTTACAGGCGATCCAAAGCGGCAGCCCCTCGCTGACCCGCATGCCTAAGGAGCCATCTTGCACGGCGAGACGATGCTCTGACGGTGCAGAATATTACCATTTCGTTATACTCCCGCCCCCCCTGTCAGGGCGAAGCGATGAGGCACACCCCCGGTCGGTTCAGGCCCCCCAACCGCCCGAAGGACTAACGGGGCTCCGACGCTGTTTCCCGGAACCTCCTTCGGCTCCAGGTTCTTGGCTCAGGCACCCTTACTGTGCCAGGCCGAGGTATCTAGACTGCATCCTTCTGCCGCAGAGGTACCCTTACTGTCCATCTGCTTCCAGATCGCCCTGTGACTCCGCCTGCAACACAAAACATGACCATTAAAAGTTCACAACTTTTACCCCGCTGCTCTGCAGCTGGGTCAGGGTTCAGGGTGGGATCAGCGCAGAGCCTAAGGGGATCCTGGCGGGAAAGAGAGGCCGAGCACAGTTGCTGCGCCGCTAAATACCGGAAGGGACGCCCCCATCTCCCAGGTGAGCCCTCCCTATTGGCTGCTCGAGAAGGAGGTCGGCTCAGGGAGGGGTGCCGCGCTAAGGGCTCTGCTCGCACGTCGTGTGGGACTAGGCACTGTCCCGCCCATGCTCCCCTGCGTGTCGCGCGGTCAGCGGCATAGTGCCCACACCGCCAACGCTCGCCCCGCAATGCACATTATCCACTTACATACCAAAGGAAACTCATGAGACATATTTGTGGGAAATCAGTGCTGCAGGTTTATTTCGTACAACACAGGTAGCTGTTAAGGTGGGTCATCTTACAGGCGATACAAAGCGGCAGCCCCTCGCTGACCCGCATGCCTAAGGAGCCATCTTGCACGGCGAGACGATGCTCTGACGGTGCAGTATATTACCATTTCATTATACTCCCGCCCCCCTGTCAGGGCGGAGCGATGAGGCACACCCCCGGTCGGTTCAGGCCCCCCGACCGCCCGAAGGACTAACGGGGCACCGACGCTGTTTCCCGGAACCTCCTTCGGCTCCAGGTTCTTGGCTCAGGCACCATTACTGTGCCAGGCAGAGGTATCTAGACTGTATCCTTCTGCCGCAGAGGTACCCTTACTGCAAAGCTCGCATGCTGTTTGGCTTTAACGCTCACTACACCACTAGCAAGGGTCTGAACTCCGGTTTGACGTAAACATTTGTGTGCAAACCAGAGGTTCACTCTCAGGCTACGCGCTTGAGCTTCGGCCAATAAAAGGGACGATCTGCACAAAGATATGTCAGGGATCGAAACCCCGTGTAAGGTGTCCCTAGTCTGTGCAGCGCAAGTTTGTCCAGGAACAGTACTCACAGGTATCGGACACACCCCAGAGGCTAGAGAGTAAGGGTGAGTCTAGAGTGATGGACACTGTGCACTTAAGTTATTGCCCTTGTTTAGGTGCAGAACCTGGTAACACAAACGTGTTTGTTCATTGAGTTGCACGAAACACTGCACTCCTAAATGTGTATTTATAATTCTTAAGGTCAGTACAACATTAAAAAGAAAGGCTACTTTCTTAGTTTTCTTGTGCTTTTTCACTAGGTCCATAAAGTGTGAGATTTATAAAAAGGAACAGGACACATAATATCTCCTCTTATCTTGCTTTGGAGGGCGTGTTAGGAGGGAGAAAGTTAGAATAAAGCCATTTTTTCAAAATCCAAAACGGGGTTCCCGGCCTCCATCAGAAGAGTGGGTTCCTTTGTATTCATGATAGGGTGGGCACACTGGACAGCACTAAATTGTGGGGGGAAAAAAACACAACTATAACCTTACCTGGGAAGGAAAACATGCTACTTGCCTGCAGTAATAGTACACAGATGTAGTGAATCAAGGGGGTGAGCACGCAAAGGTGCTGGCCCCGCCCAGGGAGCCAGGCCCCAGCTGGGGGGGGACATCATAGTTATAAAGCAACCGCACATTGACAGCCCGGGTGAAAACAACTGCACCACCTCACCCTTTGAAATCAAACGGATGGCGTTAAGGCAAAATACAGCAATGTGTGACGTCATCAACATGGGGTGTGAGGTTTACTTCTGGGCTGCATGCTTTTGCCTCCAGGCTGACTTCTTCCAACGTTATTTTCCAGGGATGGAGGAAGAGTGTGACAAACTAAAAACACCCCATTCTCCTTTCTTTGATTTTTCTTCATTCTGTTTTAGCCTGTCTCCTATGTTTTCATTCTTGTTCTTTAGGCGGTTGTCTCTATTTTCCCCACTGTTTATTCTTTACCTGACTGTCCTTTAACGTAACTAAAAGGAACGCTCCGAAGAACAACGGAACGCTCCGAAGAACAACGGAACGCTCCGAAGAACAACGAACACCGGCTCACACTGCCTGCATCGCATTAAAGGGAAACAAACGAGTGCTGGCTGCACAGTTGTTGCTTTGACACAAAGTTCTTTGACAAGTGAAGAGGCACTAAATGCGTGACAATTATTTTTAAATGCGGTGATGCAGGAATGTGCTTTAAAATGCGTTAGACTACCGTGTGATGCGTGGCACTTGGCAGGGCTGTGATTGCATGATCGCACAGATGTCTGTCTAACTGAGAGAGATCAAAAGAAGCAAGAAGGGAACATTTTCACCTCTAGCTCTCCAGGGCGCTGTCTTCTGAAGGAACAATACTAGATGTGTCAGCCCTCTGGGTCACTGGATGTAAATCTGCACTCATGTGACGTGGCATACCTTATTTAATATATCTTAAATAGGCGCATGTGATGCAACGCACATGAGCTCTATCTAGAAAATTACAATCTGACCAAGTTCTGGATATAGTGATGGTCATTTCTGGCCCTGAATGATCCAATTGGGCTGCAAGTGGTGGGAGGGAGCGGTGGTCAGTCTGGAGCAAACAGGTCAGAGTGGGGAGAGGTTTACAACAAAATCCCTACCTCAGAGGGATATAATACTGCACATAGAAACAAGTATGGCCTCCAAGACTGACAAGCAAT
The DNA here is from genome assembly GCF_964263255.1 of Lissotriton vulgaris. Taxonomy (NCBI): domain Eukaryota; kingdom Metazoa; phylum Chordata; class Amphibia; order Caudata; family Salamandridae; genus Lissotriton; species Lissotriton vulgaris. The sequence goes on from NC_141693.1 coordinate 1,941,921,928, forward strand.
GATACCAAAACAAGAGACAGTACTGAAGACAAACTGCACACAGCACAAGTGATCTCAGAACAGAGACAGCACCAAAGACAATGATTCCACGCTGCACACAGCTTCAGTGACCTCAGAACACAGACAATACTGAAGACAATGATTCCAGAATCGCACACACATGGGACCTCTAGAGTAGAAACAGTGCAGAAGGCAGTGATTCCAAACGTTGCATAGCACAAGTGAAACTGAGAAAGTACCCCAGACAAGTGTTTCTAAATTGTACACAGCACAAGTGACCTATTGTGTGAAATAAGCATGTCAAGAATGTCAGAGCACAAATGCAGTGTGGGATTTCTCTAAGTCACTAGGCCTTGTATGAAATGAGCTTCCACATATCAATGATCAGCTAGACTTTTTGGCGCAAGCTACACTGTTGACTCCATTGGGCTCCAGTCTGTTGGTATCAGTGTAAAGTCTCTGACCTCTCACCTGCCTATCTGCACTATTTACAACATGTTGGTCTCCTTACTATGACTCACCTGTTTCTATGTTCTGTCTCCCTTTTGGTCTCTGTATTACACCTTCCTGTTGGTTTTAGTGCCATGTCTCCCTGCTTCCCAGTCTCTCTCTACTATGTCTCCCTGTTGGTCTCAGTGTTATTTTTCCCACTCATCTGTGTTTCTGTACTCTGTCTCCCTTTTGGTCTCTGTATTACACCTTCCTGTTGGTTTTAGTGCCATGCCTCCCCGCTTCCCAGTCTCTCTCTACTATGTCTCTCTGTTGGTCTCAGTGTTATTTTTCCCACTCATCTGTGTTTCTGTACTCTGTCTCCCTTTCGGTCTCAGTACTATACCTCACAAGTTTCAGTATTTTGGCTCTTTGTTGTTCTTGGTACTATGACTCCCCTGTCTCAGTACTGTCTCCCTGTTTTTCTGAGTAGCATGACAGTTTCAGTATAATGTCTCCCTGTTGTTCTCAGTACTTTGAATCTTTTGTTTCAATATAATGTCTCCCTGTTGTTCTCAGTACTTTGAATCTTTTGTTTCGATATAATGTCTCCCTGTTGTTCTCAGTACTTTGAATCTTTTGTTTCAATATAATGTCTCCCTGTTGTTCTCAGTACTTTGAATCTTTTGTTTCAATATAATGTCTCCCTGTTGTTCTCAGTACTTTGAATCTTTTGTTTCGATATAATGTCTCCCTGTTGTTCTCAGTACTTTGAATCTTTTGTTTCAATATAATGTCTCCCTGTTGTTCTCAGTACTTTGAATCTTTTGTTTCAATATAATGTCTCCCTGTTGTTCTCAGTACTATGAATCTTTTTTTTCAATATAATGTCTCCCTGTTGTTCTCAGTACTTTGAATCTTTTGTTTCAATATAATGTCTCCCTGTTGTTCTCAGTACTATGAATCTTTTGTTTCAATATAATGTCTCCCTGTTGTTCTCAGTACTTTGAATCTTTTGTTTCAATATAATGTCTCCCTGTTGTTCTCAGTACTTTGAATCTTTTGTTTCAATATAATGTCTCCCTGTTGTTCTCAGTACTATGAATCTTTTGTTTCAATATAATGTCTCCCTGTTGTTCTCAGTACTTTGAATCTTTTGTTTCAATATAATGTCTCCCTGTTGTTCTCAGTACTTTGAATCTTTTGTTTCAATATAATGTCTCCCTGTTGTTCTCAGTACTATGAATCTTTTGTTTCAATATAATGTCTCCCTGTTGTTCTCAGTACTTTGAATCTTTTGTTTCAATATAATGTCTCCCTGTTGTTCTCAGTACTATGAATCTTTTGATTCAATATAATGTCTCCCTGTTGTTCTCAGTACTTTGAATCTTTTGTTTCAATATAATGTCTCCCTGTTGTTCTCAGTACTATGAATCTTTTGTTTCAATATAATGTCTCCCTGTTGTTCTCAGTACTTTGAATCTTTTGTTTCAATATAATGTCTCCCTGTTGTTCTCAGTACTTTGAATCTTTTGTTTCAATATAATGTCTCCCTGTTGTTCTCAGTACTATGAATCTTTTGTTTCAATATAATGTCTCCAATATAATGTCTCCCTGTTGTTCTCAGTACTATGAATCTTTTGTTTCAATATAATGTCTCCCTGTTGTTCTCAGTACTATGAATCTTTTGTTTCAATATAATGTCTCCCTGTTGTTCTCAGTACTATGAATCTTTTGTTTCAATATAATGTCTCCCTGTTGTTCTCAGTACTTTGAATCTTTTGTTTCAATATAATGTCTCCCTGTTGTTCTCAGTACTATGAATCTTTTGTTTCAATATAATGTCTCCCTGTTGTTCTCAGTACTTTGAATCTTTTGTTTCAATATACTGTCTCACTGAGAGTGTCCCTACTGTGTCTCTGGGCAATGTCTCTCCATCTTTTTCAGTACAAAGCTTCCCCTGTCTGTCTCGTTACTATGCCTCAGTCTGTCTCAATGCTATGAACACTGTCTCTGCAAGTGCCATGCATTCTACACCTCTATCAGTCCCTTCTGATTTAATGCGACCCTCTGTATCCTCTGTATTCCCCTTCCATCTGCTGGGTCAGGCCTTTGCAATAGCCGAACCTGTCTGGGAGTATATGTTCAAACATCACGGCAGGCTCTGGGAAAGGATGCGCCTAGAAGCGTGATAAAACACCCTACAAGTCTACAGCTCTACATTGTGGATACTTTTAGCATGCAGGGGAAACAGATTGTATACTCCCCAGAACTTTCTGTAAAAGTTCTGACTTGATGTGAAAAGTACAAGAATTCAGCAGAATGGACCATTGCATTTCTGCCCAAGTAAGACCTTTAGTCTGAGCACAGCCCCCTGCACTCCTTGTTCTCTGTGTATGAGTTGTGTTATTTTATGTTATAAGAACTTTTATAATCCATCTCAAGTGCAACTAGAACTTGCATTCAATCACATTCCTATTTTCCTCTTGCTTCCACCTTTTTATTTTCTCACATTCTTTGTTTTCTAGACACCCTCTCACCCCCTTATTACCCCTTCACTCCTCTAATTGCTTTCTCTTTGTTCTCTTCTCATCTCCAGTTTTAACTCCAGTTGTCTCTCCTATCAGATTATAGGATGATGTGTTTCTTGTGCGAATAAGAATGCGCACAATACTAGGCAGAGCTGTTCTGGACCCGCAGATTTAGGTAGTATGACTATCAGTAGCAGGCATGTAGCCTCTTGTGTGCTTGTTTGGTAATTTAATGCCTGCCAGTCAGGCCTGACGTTCCTGGTACACGATGGCTAACCTCTCCAGGCTCTGACCCCTAATGGAAATAGTCGCCATTTTCACCGACCCAGAGACAGATGCTCCAAGTGGGGACATTTTGGAAAAAATCGGCAAAGCAGGTTTTGTTTTTGGGTACAATTATTCCTTCCTAAAATGAAATGACTTGTAGCTATGGACTTTCTTGCAGCACATGCAATCTATGTGTTCTCCTTTGTACTGCCGGTGTATTCAACTGTGTAGCCTTGGACCGTGCCATGTATGTGCCTGTAACTTGCATGATTGAGGCTACGTGTCTCTCGGACCTCTTTCAAGTGCTCACCGACCTTTTTCCCCAGCACATCCCCCCTACCCCGCTACCTGCCATGGGTGGCAATCTGAGCACCAGAAGCTCTAGCTACGCCACTGATTACATGCTCTGTCTCCTTTTCATAACGAATTTCAAGATATCGGACTTGTGTCAAAGATGCTAGACAAATAATAGTGATCGATACCTCCTGGTGCCAGTGGTGTCCTCAGTTGGAGACCTATTGACAGGCATTTTTGATTATACAAAAGCATTTTCTTAGATTATGAAAATGAGTTAAGTCCCAATGTCAGTATATAAAACAGTACTTTTCAAGGGGAAACGTTCTATCGAGGTAATCAAAAACCTATTTTTATTGCCGAAGTTGGTGCTCTTGCAAATTTTTGGAAGTCAGAACAACTCCCTATAGCCTCAATGTGGCTAAAGAAGTAGCTTAAAAAAAAGTAACAGAAGGAAAGTTTGATTTACTCACAGCCAATGGCAATCACATTCCGGTTCACAGTACTCAAACTTCCACTATGAGCCCCAAATATACCAAAACTGATCTGGGGTGGTTCGTGTTCCCGTATGGGGTGAACCTGGCCAGGCGGTTCAGGTTGGACTTCTACAAATGCAGAACTAGGACTAATCTGAATGAGTTGCACAGAGATCAGATGCTTGGGATAAACTAAGTATGGCTGCCGAAACCAACAACAGTAAACTCTTTTGGGAAAATTTAAATAGCCCCTTTTTAAAGGATAATTGTATACCTGAATTGACATCTTATGTGAACTGTACTGAATGGATTGAACACTTTTCTAATATGTTTAATTCCGATAGGTTGTGTTTGGCTTCCTTTTTAATCGATGGTTTTACATGGCCTATATTACCCTTGTTGATTAATGTTGAAGAGGTAGAGGAAGGGTTGTCTAATAGCAAAGGGGGGAATGCTCCGGGCCCAGACGGTGTCCCGATTGATCTGTATAAGGATCAAATGGATTTATGGGCACCAATCCTTACAAGGATCTTTAGCATTGCAGCCATGGGGAATTTCCCTACAACATGGGCACAATCCATAATTGTCCCACTGCGCAAAAAGGGCTCGCACGCCGAAGCTTGCAATTATCACCCGATATTGCTACTGGATTCCGCAATTAAGGTATTGAGTAGGGTCCTTTTAAAAAGATTGGAAGCCTAGGCCTCAGATTTTAAAGTCCTAACCCCAGCCCAATATGGGTTTAGGAAAGGCTTAGGTACAATCGAACAATGTTTAAATTTGGACCTACTCATTAATAAATATACAGTGGCTAAAGAGGGTAACTTGCTTTTATACTTCGCTGATTTGAGCAGCGCCTTCGATCTAGTGGATCACTCCCTACTTTGGGCAGTGCTGTTGGAATCTGGGGCCCCAAAAGAGATAGTGTTCTTTTTAGCTCGAGTCTATGAGAGATTAACCTGTAGTGTACGATATGGGCCAACTGGTGAGCGTACCACTTTTTTTGCGGTACAAAGAGGCATCAGGCAAGGGTGTGTATTGGCCCCTCTTTTATTCTCCCTCTTTATTAATCAAATAGCCATGGTTTTAAATAATATTTTAGCAGATGTGCCCAAGATTGGTGGGGAGGTTGTATCGGTATTATTATATGCCGATGATGCTGTTTTAATTTCCCGTACCCCAATAGGCCTTCAGCGACTCATTGATGAATTTACTGTTTTTATTAAGGGTAGGAAACTTTTAATAAATAAATCAAAGACATATACCATGATATGCGGGAAGAAAATGAAGTTAAAAAGGCCTTTTTTCTGGACAGCTCTATAATACAAAATGTTAATACCTTCTGTTATTTAGGTATTACTTTTGAAGGTAATGGTAAATGGGCTGGTAAACAAGAAAATATTAGGTATAAGATGACTAGGAATACTAGTGGAATTTTCCGCTTTGCCACTAAACTAGGGGACCGCAGAACAAGGGACGTGGTGGCCATATACAACGCAAGATATGTTTCTTCAGCTCTGTACGGAGCTGGCCTTTGGGGTTACTCATCTACAGTTCAACTCCAAACTCCAAAGGAACATGGATGGAGAGAGGGGTCACCACGTCAACCCAGCTGGAAACAAAAAACTCCCTGATCACCTTCCAGAATCTGAAACAGGTATACAGCCTCCCTGACATAGAACTATACACATTCCTGAAAATCAAAACGGCCACAACAAAGGCAAACCTAAGCAAAGCACCACCAACCATCATCCAGTACATGGATAACCTCAACGCCACAGGCCACCAAAAAGCACAAATCTACACATTACTGAGCCCAAACACATCAACACTGAACACGAAAGTGATAAGCGCATGGGAAGCACTGACAACAAGACAACTCAGCAACGAAGAAAAAAGCAAACTGTGGAAATCAACCACAACCAATAAAGTCACGCCACAATTGGCGCAAACGAAATTTTGGCTCCTTCAAAGAGCCTACTGGACCCCGGCAAGTCTCCACAGAGCAGGTATAAGAGACACAGGAACATGCTGGAACTGCGATAAAGAGAACGGCAGCCTAGAACACCTCGTTTTCGAGTGCCACAAGGTTAAAAACTTCTGGAAGAAAGTGAACAACTTCATTAACGACATCATGGGAAAAAACATACCAATACGTTTTGTTAGTCTCACCACAGGTTTCATGTCAGACTGTCTAGAGAATAAGGAGGAGAGAGACCTAGTGGACATCCTACTAACAGCGGCAGTGAAAATCATACTAACAAACTGGAAAAATACGGCCAAGGCAACCTTAAAAAATTGGATAAACTGGGTCACCTTCCTTAGAGGCGCAGACAACATCACCGGCAAATTCTCGAAGGAACACAACGCCAAGAATGACATGTGGGAAGCCCTAGACGCACACCTAGAGACACGCCAAACCTAACCAGCTCAGAACAGACACCCCCCTCCCTTTTCACTCTTCTTCTCTTCTTTCTCTCACACCAGGGGGGGCGCAGTATACTCAATGTATAATGTATAGTGTGTAACCATGACGCAACATATAGTGTACAACTAAGATGTAAGAAGCCCAACTAAACTGTAACCCCCTTTTTTGCATTACTCTGTACTGTATATATCTTCTGATATGCACATTTTATAACAAAAAAAAATTTGAAATAAAAAATAGAAAACAGTTTCCTAAAACGGTTGCTTTGTGCCCCAGCCTCAGCTTCCACTGTTTTAATTCATCAGGAAACTGGCCTTAACTACATATCAGTTTTGGCAGCTTTACGCCCCCTACTCTTATGGCGTTCCATTTGGCATAAGAGTGAAACTGAGTTCACACAGTCCTTCATTAGAGACTGCCTTAAATTAGATCACTGTTTTCGCATCCCATGGTTGAGCTATATTATTCATTGGTACAGCACTCTGTTTGATTTTAATATTCTTACGGAGTCAGAGTTTGCAATACCGTTCTCAAAAAAAGAAATAAAAGATTCATTTTGCAGTATAAGAGGGCAGAGCGAACTAAGTTAACTAGGACTCAAAAGACCCTGGTCTTTTATAGGCTACTCGAACTGAGAAGTGGGTTTCAGGCATATTTGACGGATGTGTCAAAACCCTCACACCGTTTTGTTTTAACTCGCTTACGGTTAGGCATTGCACACCACCTTGTATCCTTCCCCGTTATGGTGGAAGGTTCTACCACGAAATGTCCTTGCGATGATACTTCCAAGCAGAGTTGTTGCCATTTCCTATTATTCTGTAAATTTTATGTATTTTTAAGGTAATTTTATTAGAAGCCTATCCTTTTAAAATATAATACTCGTTTAACAGTAGATGCCATGAATGTAATATGTACCCTAGAGAATACAGACATCTGTTTTCATGTCGCACTCTACTTACTGAAATGTAGGGCAGCGAGAAAATCAATAAAATGTTGTTATTGTGCTTATCGCTGGTTATATTTGCTTTGTTGCACTTATGCACACGTCACTTTATATCGTGTTGTTATGATCGTGAAAGATTATCTGAGATTTGTTACTTAAAAGTGTATTCTATGAGTAATCCTTGTCCTAGGGTCAAATTTGTATTTATGCACAGGTCACTTTATCTTAGGTTAGGATTATCAGTATGTATTGAAAACTTTCTCTTTTATTATTTTCTATGCTGTTGAAATCGTACTGGAATGAAACATAGAGTAAAGAGAATACTAGTCCTTTGTATATCATTATGAATTTTTACTTTGCTATATTAAATGTATGCTCATGTTAATTGAGGAGTATAAGTTAAACCTTTAGTAAAAACAGTTACTTGATGGCTGTGACTCTCTGGTCTTTTGCATATGTCACTTTCTAGCACTACGCACTTTAATATGGAGTATTAATTATAACTTTTTTAAATATTTTAAATATTTATATAATAGTGTTCCTCCTTTCGGTACTAAAGCCACTTCGAGAGTCGACTCGTGGAATAATTCCTTATAAACTGTCTAGTAAGTGTAGTGTAATGTACCTACGTTTATGATGTTTATTTTGTAAACATGTATTGATATTTTATCCTTATGTTTCATTTAAAATGTTCAGCTTACATGGTTGTGCGAAACAAACCGAATAAAGCTTTATGAACTGAACTGAACTGAGTTGCACAGTGGGTGAAAAATGATGGATTGGAATGTGACCCTGAGAAACCGCCAGTGGCCGAGATAAATTTAAGCATTTCCTTCATTACTTTATTTCTTTAAATTAAATGATTAGGATATATGTATAGGAATATTTTGTATGGGTTAGTAAAAGGGACAGCTTTGGAGAAAGTGTGACATATATTTAAAGAGATAAGTTAGGATAACAAATATAATATATTGTGTTTGTTAAATATTTATATTTGTCTCTGGTCTTCATGGTATCTGAAATTAATCTACTAAAAATGTAGTGTCTCTTATTATATTGTCTGTCTGTAAATACTAATTAAAAAATGACTGAACAAACATTCTCCAAGCTAAGAAAAGGCACCAAACTGAAGCCAGCACTCTGTGCCTGCCAATGTGCAGTACTTTCATTAAGATACTCACAAAACCCTGGAGTAGGTGCGCGCACACTTTGATAACATCAGGTTGAGGCAGCCTCACTGAGTCACTGCTGCTGATTTTCCACACAGCATCACAGAAAGCTGCAAAACTACACTTTTTCATAAGCTCATATTTCATGTTGGGAAATCCCACATGAAATATAGGGGACCCCCCTTTTACTTCCTCGTGCTAAAAAGGCACTCATTCCTGCCTTTTAGATTTGTAGTGTTATGTGCATTTGCAGAGTGGGAAACTACTCACAAAAAGTTTGTGCTTAAGTTCAGGCTGGGAATTTGTGGGTGTTCGCTGCATCTTGCTTGACGGCCAATCTCTTGTTCTGCCTCGTGAAACACTTGTGCTTCCGCCTGCCCCTGCGACTAAGACTGCCAACAATTTCCGTCAATTTCACCCGCATATCATTATTGGTACACATTTCCACTTACGTCTGCAAATTATTTTGTGATCAGGGCTGAGTGTGCCAGAACTAGGCAAAGCAGCGCATGGTCACTGACTCTCAGTGTCATCTTGGGCAACTTTCCTGTTTGACCCTGCCTCTTGGCTACTTCTTGTAGTGAGTGACAGCAATAACGAGAAAACTGACTCTGAAGCTGCCCTGAGCTGACACGGGGCAGGGTGAGCCTTGAGGGATACTATTTATGGTAACTTTTGGTTTGTAAGGCACTTCCTCTTAACTTCCCTTCTCAGTTTTCTATTCCTCTTTGTCATTCATGGTGTGCGAAGATTTTTCTTTCCAGCAACGTTTTACAAAGTTCAGGGTTTTCACCCATTGTGAAGTTAGCAGAGATCTCTTCTCCCGAACTAGCTTTTGTTTCTTAATGGCAGACATTGTTCACAGCTCAGTAAGTTAATTTTCACTGTAGCTAAACTCATCCCAGCTTAAACGTGCGTGCTGGGTATTTCCCTGCAAGTTCACCTTCTGTAAAGCTTTTCCCTGCAGGTTGGCAAACTTTGCAGACTTTGTACCTGCAACTTTACCTTTTCCAGAGTTTTTATGCCCAGCAGTAAAGTGAAAATTCCCACTACGTGAGAGTTTGTATCTCGAATGTTGTGAGTGAATGATGTAAAGGAATGTTTGGTCTGTGTGTGGAATGGAAGCCTATGGTTAGAAAGCTGGTGAGAGGAAAACGCCCTGACTGGGCCTATACAGATGTCGCTGTACATAAGGGCCTAAGATGTACTTAAAGTCAATTCACCTGAGTGGCTCCTGTCATATTCCTGAAGAACTTTCCTTGGACTTTTTTTTCTTATTCGATTTTTCCAGTATACACAACTCATGCAACTTCAGTATCACCATGTTACCCATACAATTTACATATCATAAGCATCACGCAATGCCACATACAGTAACATTGAACATACTGCCGGTGTGTTACCTTGTTTCGAATGGGTAATATCCAAACTATTTTAGGGCTCGGTTGATGTCGACAAAAGGTATGCTGTATATGGACTACATATATCCTTTGGTCTCAAGGGCTGCGGGAGTTCCTCAACTTAGAAGTCCAGTTGATCTCTGCAGTACGGCATGTCCTTTATCCACGCATCAAAATTTGAACTGCTCTCTTACCCCAGTGAATAGCCATCCTCCTTTTCGCTAGTAATAAAGCGACTGCCACCAGCTTGCGATTGGCTGGCTGCAGAGGCTTAAAAAGGTGAAGGAGACACATGTAGGGAGTGAATTCTACTTTCTCCCGCACCATATCTGCCAGTGCCTGTGTCACCTGCACCCAGAAACAATGAATGGGACCACATGCCCAGGGTAAGTGAACAAACTCCGCCTGCATGGCCCGGCAGCGAACGCATAGTGCGCCTGTGCGGAGCCCATCCTTGTGCAGCTGAAGATGAGTATAATATATTTTTTGCTGGTACTTAAAATGTATAAACCTTAAATTGCAATTAAACGTTAGTCTGCTCGTTAGTGCACAGCAAAAGCCCAAGTCCTCTAAAATGACCAGGGCCTCCAAGAGGTGTTTCCATTTTTTAGGCCTCGGCTAGGCAGCGCGCATGTGCTGTCTCTCCGAGAAATTTGGTAATCTATATGGGTGCAGAAACTTTGCCTATTGCCGGATAATATCTCCCCGCTTGCCATTGGTTAACTTTTCTCTTTTTTTTGTTAGCCTGCTTACTATTGGGTATTGATCCGATATGAAACTTCCGTTTAAAATGGAAGCAGCATAGCCTAACTAGAATCTCGTCACACTAATTGTTTTTTAAAAGAAATAGTGCGCAGTAACATAAGCGCGCTAACTTACGTTATACGCATGCGCCAAAAGTATCACACTATGCAAAACAGGAAGTGATGTGCACACACCACTCTTCCGTTTCTGTCTCTCTCTGGTGATCTTCCTACTGGCGCGCACTCATGCCATGGGGACGAAGGTCACTGTAACAATATTGTTATTCGCTCCTCGGTTGTTCCTCCAACATGTACACTCTGGTGTTCCTCGTGCTCCCTCTTCGCCTCCCGCCTCCTCTCATTGATCCTTTCGCCAATGTCTTTAAGGGAGATTCCTGAAATAACTGCCCGCTCTGGTAAACACTCGTTGCCATCTAAATTCTGTCCCTGCCAGCCCTGGCAACATCCGGAGCCTGTTTGCGCCCTGCACCTGGGAAGGCAGGTCCTTCTCCAAGGTGGTCTCTCACTTTGATGCTGTTAATTGGCCACAGGCGTTACCGTGGCAGGCTGAGAGCTTCAGCTAACCCTTTAAACATGGGATTCAGGGGTGTAACCTAGGTTCTGCCATAATCCAAGGTGAGCTCCCGCAATGTGTGTGAGCCCCTCTTACCCCCCACCCTGTCACACAATGCAATTGTATTTTATTTATTTAGCGCTTACTACCTCTGACGAGGCGTAGTAGTGCTTTTTCAGCGAGTCCGAGATAATTCCCTTTCTTTTTGCGGTATTATACTATGACGCACAAGGCACACAGAGATCTTTATAGTATTTAGATGTGAGTTGCACGTTTTCACATGATTCCTTGTTTTACTCCAAATAACTGATGTTTCCGAATAAAGAGTTGGGACGCTCCACGTGAAGTGGCTGCCATGAAATAAGCAGGGCTAGTGTCTCTAAACCAGAGGTCTTCAAACTGTGGGGTGCGCCCCCCTGGGGGGGCGCGGATTGATTCCCAGGGGGGCGCAAATGCCTCAAATGAAGGTGGCCTGGAAGTGCAGCAATATTTATTTGCTGAATTTCCAGGCTGTCTTCATTTACTTGGAACCCTTGTGAGAGCTGTGATCAGAGTGCCATGGGGGTGGGGGTCAGGAATTATGCTGGCTGGGTCAAAGAGGTTGGTAAAAAACACAATCCTTTGCAGTGCAATAGTTCTCCCATTTGTGAGTTAGAGCTATTGCATTGTTAATGATGTTTCTTGATGAATTGCTTAACACCTTCGACGCTATTGACGGAACCGTTCCGTCACGCCCCTCGGTTGGGCTGTGCTCATGACGGAACGATTCCGTCACGGCCCGCTCGCCGTGCCTGCGCAGCGCTGATTTCGTGCCTACGCGGTGCGTTTCTTAAGCGGGCGGGCCGTGACGGAACCGTTCTGTCACAAGCACAGCTCACCCGCGAGCCGTGACGGAACGGTTCTGTCACCCGTGCAGGTGAGCCGCGCGCCCCCCGCGACTGTTAGCACTGCGGCAGAATAGCCACTGCAGCGAAGGTGTTAAAGCAAAGACATTTATGTATTTCTATTTTTGCCCCATTTAAATTCCTGACTTATGTGAGATGGCTCAAGAATGTATTTAAATAACATCCTGATAACAGCAAGGGTACCAAAATAAGTGCTTCAAAACACATTGAATATCATTGAGTTAACAATTGGCTGTTTTTACTGTGATGGATAAACATCAATGTAAGGCCTTTATTGTGGAAATATCTGTAGTCTCAATTCCAGTGGAAGCAGTTTTTGCTGCTTGAATCATATTTATAAGATATGCGGTAACTACAGAACCACACAGTATTGGTAAATTCTATTATGGTATTTCCTATGAAGTTTACACACACACCACAAACTGAGGGATTTGCAGGGCACTGGGTGGATTGGAAGGTACTGCCCTCTTCACCCCGGGAGATTTGGAAGTGGCAATTGCTTCACATCACTGAATTTGCGACAGAGCAATTGCTCTAGGGAAGCACTAAGCCTCCCAACCCACCCTGGTAGAGGAACATTATTCTTCAGCAGCAGGTTGGGCACTGGGAAAGAGATGCAATCAGAGGAACGGATATTAGTCATTGGGGTCACGCTCACCGAAGGGCACTAAGGATGAGTTTAGAGGTAAGAGGGAAAAGGGAAAAGAACAACGAAAAGTAAGAGAAGAATGTGGAAATGAAAGGAAGGCAGGCTTGGTCCAGCGGCAGACAGGCCAGTTCAGCGCAAAGAAACAGTGGAGTCAGGAGAAAGGGCAAAAGTGCCCGTTACTAATGGAAGTTGTCAAGTTGAAGATAAATAAGAAATTGTTAAAGGGGGTGGGAATTGTTTAGTGGCAATGGGAATAGTTAATGTTTGTTAGAGTGCTGTGAGGACATATTAATCTGTGCTGCAATAGGCAGATGATTGGTTTTATGTACACCGAGCTCATACGGCCTTATGACAACAGCAACGTGTGTGTGGTGATCCCGTCCCAAAGTAGGCTTGGGAGACAAAATGGCTGCTGAATACATGCTTTTCATTGATTTTAACTGTATATATGTACTTTTATGGTATTTTTTAAGTACAGAATAAAGGACTATTGATTGATTGATTGAATCCACACTCAACATATTTAAAAAACATGGCAGAAGACCACAAAAGAAGTGAATTGTGCAGCAAACTAAACAGCAACATACATAGACCTAGGTTCACTTAAAAACATGTGTGCAACAAGAACGCATTTGTCTACCTATTCAGCAAAATAAAGCACAATTATCGAAAATACAATAAATCTGCATCACTATGCAGCAGATGATGGATTAAGTAGCAAACGCAGAAATATAAGAAACCTTTTTCCCTTTTTTTCTTTAAAAAGGGCCATTCATTAGTGCAGCTGGTACTGCTGCCAGATGTGTAAGTGGCCACTGCAGGTTATCAATAATTAAGGAGATGCAGCAGGACTGGGGCCCATGGGTTTGAGGGGCACATTACATCACAACTATCACTGTCTACCTTTAAAAAAGGGGAATGGGAGCTTATTTTCCTTTTGAGCATTAGAACCGAGGGCACCTTTTGCAGAAAAAAGGGAGACAATATGTGGGAGCTCTTTTTTTTCGAAAAGGGACAGAGAGCATGATTCAAAATCGGAGTGATGGTCAGGCAAGAGGGAAAAGAGGTGGAAGGTACAGAAGAGATAGCCTGATACTCAGAACTGCTATTCTTAATGCAACAGGTGTAGTTGCATTGGGGTCCAATAGTGTGAGGGGCTCACAACACCCCAAATATGGGGAGCAGAACTTTTGGGACCATACATGTTTTTGTTTGATGCATTTGCTGTTCTATAAGTATCATACTTAGTATGGTTTATGAGCTGTAGAAAAAGTGCTCCTGAAATCATCTCATAAGCCCCATCCCCTGCACACAGCCATGACCCTCACGCTGCCCCAATCATTGCCTTTAGGTTTTGGAGGGGGTCCCGACCTCAAGACATTTTGCTTAGGGGGGGCTCAGAGCACACAAGTTTGAAGACCTCTGCTCTAAACCTTGCAAACAAAGGTCTGTAATCTGAATCCACTCTTTACTTCTGATCCAGGCTATGCAGCAATCCCTTATCCCACTCAGGGGCGTGACCTAAGCTCTGCCATAATCCAAGGCGAGCAGCCACATTATGTGTGAGCCCCTCTACCCCCGTCACTCACCGTAATTACAATTGCATTTATATAGGCTCACTGCCTCTGAATTCCTTTTGTTTTGCGGTTTTACATTATGACAATGCACACTGATATCTTTAGAGTATTTAGATATGTGAGATGCGCATTTTCAGACAATTCCCTAGTTTCCTCTAAATACCTGATGTTGTACGAATACACGGTTGGAAAACTCCATGTGAAGGGGCTACCATGAGATAAGCAGGGCTAATGCCTCTAAACTATGTAAAAAAATGTCTGTAATCTGAATCCACTTCTGATCCATGCAAAAAGTAAAACTGACTTAGTTGGACACTCTTTAAACACATGCCCTCACAAGATCACCTAATTTAAAAAGACGGATACCAGCTGACTCTATGCTACCTGGACCGCCCTTGGGGTTTCCATATGCAAATAATTGTAACGTGGAACTTCGGTGCAGTTTTATTAATTGAGGTGGATCAGGACTACAGCTCCCAAATGGCTCTTGGTTGTTCATACAAGGTTTGCTATATGGTGTCTCAGTGAGCTGAATGAATCAATTTGTAAATCTAGAATACCCTAGAAATAGTAAAAATTCGTTATTCATGCTTTTGTCCTTCTGGGAGATCTCACAATATTACTGAATTATCTAACACTCATTGGTTCCAAATTCAATCTGATAAAGTAATACCTCATCTGGTAAATACCGCACACACTGTGCCAGCATTTACCATATGTAATATTACCGAGTATGAAATTAGTGCACATAATTGTGTTTATTTTAACATCAGACATTAACTGTTGTGTTAAAACTCAGCACAGTTGACATTGTGCCACAAAGCTGTACCGCCTCATTTAAAAGTAAATGATGAAATGAGACTTAAAGTTGTCTCCGATTTCCATTTTTAAACTGGTAACTTTAGGAATTAACCCTCGGGGGCAAAAAGCAAGTAAGGGAACCACTGTTCATGTTCATGACCAGCAATTGTGGCCCAGTGACCCTACTTCTAGCAGCAAACCACGTGTGTGATGATAGGTCTGCCTTCTCTTCACAGCAGCAATGTGGCATAAAGGCCAGAGCGGCCGACTTTGGAGCTGGGGCAACAGGTTGGCTTAAAATCCTGTGATTCTGGGCAAATCATTTAGGGCCAGTTGTATCAAGATACCGTTTTGCGAATCCTAAATAGCGATTTTTTGCGAATCGCTATTTAGAATTCTCAAAACGGTATGTATGTACAAAATCGCAATTTTTTTGCGATTCCTTATTATTCTATATTTGCGAATTCGCATTTTGCGAATTCGCAAATAAAGAATAATTTCCAATGCATTCCTATGGGCCAGGAGGCCCATAGGAATGATAGTTCAATAATTCTCAAATTGCGAATTCGCAATTTGCTAATCGCAATTTGAGAATTATTTCAAGGGAGCAGGGGTGTCTCAAAGACACCCTGCTGCACCCCTCAAATCTACATGTGTGTGCATGTGGCACACATACATGCCCTATGGGCATGTATGAGTGTCACATGCTACCCTCACAAATGCCAATTAGGGCATTTTTAAAAGAAATCGCAAATTACCACCAACTACAAGTTGGTGGTAAATTGCGATTTCTTAACACAAATTTGCAAACAAAAAATGTGTCATGCATATCATTTAAGGAATCGCAAAATTTGCGATTCCTTAAATGCTATGGCAAAATAAGGAATCGCAAATAATTGCGATTCCTTAAATTGCGATTTTTTGATACATATCAAAAATCGCAAATTGGCCGTTTGCGAGTCGCAAAGGCCGAAATTCTGCGAATTTCGACCTTTGCGAGTCGCAAAAGCCTTGATACATCTGGCCCTTAATCTCCCCGGGCCTACCAAAATGAATGTGTCCTTGTGTAACGTAACTGGTGCTTATGTAAATCGCTCCAATAACTTTGGGTCGAGTTCGCACTTTGTAAAACTGCAGAAAAAAGGTGAATGATGGGTGCTGAAGATTGGGCTCGTTGGGGGCATGATTGTTGTTTTCCACAAAGAGTAGTTCTACTACGCAGTAAGAAAACGAGCATTTGCTATGCAATGTCTCGCATTTGTGAGAGTATGAGCTATTGACATTGTAAATACCAATACCTTTTATTTGTGTAGTTTAAAAAACCTGCGTATACATGCACTTTGTACTTGCAGTCACTGCTTGCAAGAAGCAACTCTAGCAGTAACTAGGCCTCTTTTACGGCCCGCCTTCTTTTCGTAAGCAAGGACTATAAGTACAAGGAGCGTGTTAATGCACCGCATGCAGCTTTTCTAAACACACAAATAAAAGGCATTGTCATTTACAATGGCAATAGCTCCAACTCTCGCAAATGCGAGACCTATTGCATTGCAAATGCTTGTCTAGTGTGGTTTTCAGGCCCATGGCTCTGGCTTTCTTTCGTGTGCTACATGTAAGTAGTGTCTGCAGTGCCCACAATGTTGGCGGTTCATCTGGAATTTGTGGGTAAAGTGCCTTCATGGCCACACGAAGTCGATGATACATAAAAATCTGCAGTGGGGTCCGACACTGCACTTGCAATATGTCATTTTGTTTTATAAAACTCCCTCCCGGGTAGATGTCTCCCTTTGTCGTCAACCCTGCATCCGCTAGTATGGTCAGGGCCTTGGGCTCCTGTGTGACTGAGAAGGCCGGGTGGTAGAGCAGCGGCAATGCTGGTGCGTATAGAGGGGACTTGTTTCGCCCGAATACTAAGTGACTCCCGGGCCCTCGTAGTGATATGTATGGTGTTGAGTTAAACCTGTGTAATGTCTGCGTGCGCATGTGGAAGAATGACCTTGAGAGTTATGGGGTGTGCATCATCACTTTCTATAGCTAGATGTGGCATGTATTTTGGCGGGTAATACCAGTAGTGGGCAAATTGCGACCCCTTGCATAAGTAATTGAGGTGCAAACCTGGGCACCAAACCCATCATGTTCATATGGATGAGTGAGTGGGATTCAGCTAATTCTAAGCTGTTTACCTGCCCAGGCTAAGGTTATCATGTAAGATCTGAGGTTCTTAAGGAAAGCCTGTGTCAAAGTGAGGGCAATATTGATGAACATAAATAAAAATGTAGGCAACACTATCATTTTCATGACTTCCACTCTGTTAGCAAGTGAGAAGGGCAGTCGTGACCACTGGGTCACTTGATCTTCTACTTTTGAGACCGCACTGCATCAGTTCTAATGACCATTTCTGGGTCTCTATGTACCCATATACCTAAATATTTGATAGGCTCTGTACCCAGTCTTGAGGGAAGTCCAATGCATGGGGCTCAGTGCTCAGAGTCAATCTAGAATATAGCTCATATCTAATTTACTCATGGATAACCAGCGCTAGATGCGCAGCTGGGTTGCATCGTATCATCGGCATATAAGTATTTGGGCAGAGGTCGTTGGTGGAATTGTAGGGCTGAGTCCACATGTCTTTGTTGTATCACACACTCTAAGGGCTCCAGTGCCAAAGCAAATAAGACTGGTGATGGTGATGTGCACCCTTGTCGTGTTCCTCTGTATATTTTTAGTGTGTCCGATGTGTTACCATTGATACACACTCTCACTGTCTGTGTACAGCAACCGGATCCATCGCAGAAAGCCTGTGGCATTCCCATGTGGTGGAAAACTGTGAACATATAGGCCCACTGTATAGAGTCGAATGCTTTGGAGGCATCCAGTAGAACCGCCTCCCCACGGACTGATGGGTCTAGCTGGTGTAGGACCGCGACAAATGTGCATAGGTTTTGCCCAGTAGAGCGGGTGAAGAAAAAACCTGACTGGTCAGGTAAGACCAGCATGGTAAGCAGTGGCTGAAGCCTAGCAGGTAGAATTTTTGCAAGAATCTTAGCATTCGTGTTAATGAAAGATAGCAGGTTTTAGGATTTGCACCATTTGGGTGGTTTGTCAGGCTTTACCAATGCTATTATTAGAGCTTCTCTTACGGACGGTGGCAGTTTTTGCTTATCATAGGCCTCTGTGTACATTCCATGTAGGATGGGTACCAGTAAGTCTGCATATTCTTTGTAAATCTCACTTAGGAGACCGTTGCTGCCTGAGGCTTTTCTATTATGGAGCATCAGTATAGCTTTCCTTATCTCTTCTACGGTGATGGGATGTACTAAAAATTATCTTTGCCTATGAGTGCCATGCTAGGGCCACATCATCTATCATCATCATCTCGGCAGCATTGTACTCACTGCTCACGACCTGGGCGCTGCACCTGAAAAGTCACTCAGAGGGCCTCTCGCTGATCTGAAGAGGCCACCCTGGCCCGCACAACCCAGTGCCACACAAAAGGGCCCCCAGAGCATCACAGCCATACTAGGCTGTGATCGGCAGTAGCGCCCACAGCGTCCGCGCCTAACTGTGCACTGCAGCCTGCTGCAGGTTGAGGAGCAACGAACCCAAGCCAGGCGGCCACCAACCTTGCGAAGTGGATCAGCAACTGCGCAGATGACCTCGCCCCTCTGAAGACCCCGCCTAACAGACCCGGTAGCAAGAAAGCCCCATGGTTCACCGACGAACTCAAGAGCTCCAAGAAGAACTGCCGAGCCCTCGAGAGAACATGGCGCAGAGACCCAACACCGGACAACATGACTGCCCTCAAGCTCGCCACCCGAATACACCACCAACTCATCCACGCCACCAGGAGAACCGCATTCAAGGAACGACTGGACAACAACGCACACAACAGCAAGGAACTCTTCAACCTCGTTAAAGAGCTCTCCAACCCCAACGCCGGAAACAACAACATCACCCCTTCGCAAGACCTCTGCAACTTCCTCGCCTCCTACTTCCACAACAAAATCGCGGACATACACAACAGCTTCAGCACGCAACCGACACACGCCACGACTGAACCAACGCCCCCCACCACCACCCTCTGCGCCTGGACCTCGATCAGCACCGAAGACACCGTCCGCACGATGAACTCCATCCACTCCGGATCTCCTACCGACCCCTGCCCTCACCACATCTTCAACAAGGCCGACGCTGTCATCGCACCCCACCTGCGGGACATCATCAACACCTCCTTCGACACCGCTACCTTCCCGGAGAGCTGGAAACACGCCGAACTCAGCGCTCTACTAAAGAAACCATCAGCCGACCCCACCGACCTCAAGAACTACCGCCCCATCTCGCTGCTCCCGTTTCCTGCTAAAGTCATCGAGAAGACCGTCAAAAAGCAGCTGGCCGCCTTCCTCGAGTCAAACGGATCCCTCGACCTCTTGCAGTCCGGCTTCCGGGCCAACCACAGCACCGAGACCGCCCTGATCGCAGCCACCGATGACATCCGAGCACTGCTTGACAACGGAGAAACAGCAGCCCTCATCCTCCTAGACCTCTCTGCGGTCTTCGACACTGTCTGCCACCGTACACTAGTGCAGCGACTCAGCAACGTCGGAATCCAGGAAAAGGCACTGGAGTGGATCATCTCCTTCCTCGCCGGAAGGACACAGAGAGTCCGCCTCCCCCCATTCAGATCTGAAGCCACCGAAGTCATCTGCGGCGTTCCTCAAGGCTCCTCGCTCAGCCCAACCCTCTTCAATGTCTACATGAGCCCCCTCGCAGACATCGCACGCCAGCACAACCTCAACATCATCTCCTACGCCGACGACACCCAGCTGATCCTCTCCCTCACCAACGACCCCGCCACCGCCAGAGCCAACCTTCACGAAGGGATGAAAGAGGTATATGAATGGATTAAGAACAGCCGTCTGAAACTGAACTTGGACAAGACGGAAGTCCTCATCCTGGGATCCTCACCCTCCGCCTGGGACGACTCCTGGTGGCCCCCCGCCCTAGGCAGCGCACCCAAACCAACAGACCACGCACGCAACCTGGGCTTCATCCTGGACTCCTCCCTCTCCATGACCAGACAAGTCAACGCCGTCTCCTCGTCGTGCTTCAACATCCTGCGCATGCTCCGTAAGGTCTTCCGGTGGATCCCCACCGAGACCAGGAAGACAGTCACCCAGGCCCTAGTCACCAGCCGTCTGGACTACGGCAACTCCCTCTACGCCGGAACCACCGCCAAACTCCAGAAGAGACTCCAGCGGATCCAGAACGCCTCAGCACATCTCATCCTGGACATCCCCCGTCGCAGCCACATCTCCGGACACCTGAGAGACCTGCACTGGCTCCCGGTCAACAAGAGAATCACCTTCCGACTCCTCACCCACGCACACAAAGCCCTACACAACCAAGGCCCAGGATACCTCAACAGCCGCCTCAACTTCTACGCTCCCAAACGCCAGCTTCGATCGACCGGCCACGCCCTCGCCGCCGTTCCCCGCATTCGAAGAGCCACCACAGGGGGACGGTCCTTCTCCTACCTCGCCGCCAAGACATGGAACTCCCTCCCGACCCACCTCCGCCTGACCCAGGACCACCTCGCCTTCAGGAAGCAACTCAAGACCTGGCTGTTCGAGCAGTAGCGGACCCCCCTCCCCCAGCGCCTTGAGACCCTCCGGGTGAGTAGTGCGCTATATAAATGCTTTGATTGATTGAGGAGGACCCTCAGGACTACAGTACATTCCTCCAGCTGTCGTCAATGTGCTCAGAGATTATGCGCTGTTTCTCTGCCTCATTCGGCTCCTCAGCACTGGGTGCTGCAACGCATAATAGCTGTAACTCTCTACTGCTGCACCTCGCACCATCAGAGGCATGCCCACTAAGCCTCACAGCCCTGCACTCCACTTATAGCCGGCTGGCTCCTACCATTTTCTTGCCAGTTAGGCCCGCACAGTGTCGCAGACCTCGTGCAGTCTCTTGGCCTTATGTCTCTCGTGGGTGCTGATTTTAGATCATTGTGCCACCACCAAAAGCATGGTAGATAGTATGCCCCTTCTTTAGAGGACAGATGGCAGTCAAATGGATGGATATTTGGCGGATTAGAACTCCAGGACCGGCAGAGCTACACTAAAGTGCGGCCATCTTGCCGTGGGCTATCTAGCGCCCCCCACCTTCTTTGGACTTAACACCTGGACACTGGGTTCCTGCAGAAATTTAAACCACAAAGTTAGCACAAATTCTTCATTACAAAATTAAATCTGGAATAAATTAAAAAATCCTCATCCAAATGCAAGCTAGCCTCATCAAGATGCGCGAGAGCCTTCAGACTGGTTCTCCTGTACTGGCATGGGTGGGGCCAGTGCTTAATTTGTAAAAGAATAAGCACTGGGGCCCAAGTTTTGGTCAGGATTCCACAGGCATTGCCAATATATGCCACTGTGCCGAATACTAGGACTGAGTAATCTTGATTGCACCTCAATCAATCAATCAGGATTTGTAAAGCGCATCTAATCACCAATAGGGTATCCAGGCACTTGCAGGTCCTGGAAGGCTCAATCGAACAGCCAGGTTTTGAGGACACTTCGGAATTCCGGAAGTGTGTGTAGGAAGGTACATCCTGACTATGGTTGCCCCCAACTTTTTGCCCTGTGTTTTAGCTGGTTTTGGACATAGTCGACCTGGGACCCTGCCAATCAGGACCCCAGGCCTACTGCTCTCTCTTTAAAATGGATTCCATGTACCCTAGGTGCATTTCCAATTGGTACTGGGCCACCTTATCAGACCCTGTAACTCAGGGCATAGGTGTACCCAGGGCCGCCAGGGGCTGCAGCATGTATTATGCCACCCCTGGCTGGCCTCCTAAATTTGACACAACTGGCTGCATGACAGCTGGGGCGAAGTCGTGTAATCACCCTTTGCTTTGGGTATAGTAGCTCTATATCTAACCATACAATGGACACCCGAGTTCCTATCAGCCACTCCTATGGCAGGCCTTGACAATCCTGAAGGCAGAGTGCGTGGGCTCGTGTGAACTAGGTTCTGGCCCGAGCCGAGCCCGGTTGCAGCTTGCGGAATCAAGACCCAATGGCTGTTCCATGATAACGCGTACCACATCGGTAACTACGGTGTCGCGTTATCAAGGCATGTCGAGTAAGGTGTCATACGAATCGGGATGCTGCCCTCTCACCAATTCTGGCGACGAGGTTAGCATTTCACCCTTCTAGAGGGACACGACATGTACGTAACTGTGAACCCCGGTTAAAGTTAACTAAAGCCTCAGCTCCACAAAATGGATGCTGCCACCACAGACACGAGTCTGACCTCCTGCTGCTGGGAGTCCTTCCAGCGAGGAGCGCTTGGACAAAGGGTTTCCTGTCGAGGGCGGTGTTCGCACCGTCCCAGACAGGGTTTGTGTATTCTGGGTAGGTAGGGCTTTTGCGAGAAGGTGACTGCGGAGTGGCACCCCGGTGCTCACTACGCATATGCCGGTCAGAACCAGTTCCAGGGGCGCCAGCCCTGGCCTGGGGAAAGTCCGGCAGGGGAGAGGGGTGTAACTACCCCCCTTCCTGGTCCCACCCTTAGGGCAGGACCTAGTCATGTACCCACCCCTTTCTTTAGAATAAAGGCCGAGCGGGGACCCTTCCAAATTAGATCATCTTTGAATCAAGAACTACTTTCTACGAAAGGACATTCGAGACTCTTCTCAAGATTTCTCCCTTGTGACTAAGGAGTAGTCACCCTGCATCAGCGGGCACCATCTAAGAACTCTGCGGTTTGCTGCAAGTCCTTCCTCAAGGATCCGACGGCCCAGCTCGACGAGAACCGGCTTCCCTGGCACCTCTGACCTCTACCCACGTCATCAGCTCAGCTGTGATCTGTGGGTGCGACGAGACCTCGAGGGACCGGCCATCATCAAAACCTGCACGCTCTTAACCAGCACGACCATCGAAGCAATTCTCTGGTGAGTGCTCTGGGGTCCGAGAAGCCCCGACCCTGAGCCGCTCCACCGAAGTGCAGTCTCCCAGCATCTCCACGATCTGCGTGGGGCCCTTCTGCTCGCTGCTCAGCACGTTGTCTGGTCACTAGCCGCTGGCTTGTGCCCTTCCTTGACGACATCCGACAAACAACACTGCTGGTCTGGTTGCTCCAGACCGGCCCTTGCTCCCTTTTCCGAGAGGAGCACCCCGGACCCTCCTGGTCCCTCCAAGACGCCATCTTAGGCCCACCACGTGGCCCGAGATCTGCCAAGGCTTGTTGCCCCAATCCTGGGCCCAGCGACGCCGACAGCATCATCCTTCGTGGGACAGCTCGCACCTCCATCCTGGTCGCCGACAACGCCTCCTGGTCCGTGAGACTGCAGAGCCTAGCGTCGCCCACTCACCTGGTCGAGGTGACGGCCAACCGGTGCCCTCCTGGTACCCTCTGACTACTGGCTAGTAGTACGAACTTGGTCCCCTCTGCTTTCAGGTGTCATCGATCTCTGATCCAGGCTTGGATCTCTACGAACTATTCATCACTGGTCGCCGGCCAGCAACTCCTTTTCTTCCGGCTCCTGGCTCGTCAGCGAAGACCCCGACGCCTGTAAGACTTGTGCAGCCGCAGCCCTCGTGGCTAGGTAACTCGGCATTTCGGTGCCTGCATAGCCTCTTTACTCTAGGGTCCTGAGTCCCTCGCTTCCGACTTGCCTTATCGGGTCCGCCCGAGACCACTAAACTTTCCGTGTCCTCGGACACTTGTTTTAATTGTGCACTTGAAGTATTTTCCTAAGAGATTTGGTTTGTGCTTAGTACCCTGTCCTCATAAAGAGTACAGGGCTGTTGTGATTCTTAATAAATATACTGTTTATTTTCATAACACTTGTGTGGTGTCCTTTCACTGGGTGTTCAAGGGGTATGTGATGGTATTACAGCTGGCTTAACGCGCCCTCTCGAGTCTTTAGCCTTAGACTGCTCGTATCCACGCTACTAGGATAGCTGGTCTAAAGGTTGACTTACAACCAATCACCATAAGGGTCGTTTGGAACGATACATAGCGGTCGCTAGAATAGCGAACGCTGCATATCGGGCCAACTTCTCACAGTGATGTGATGGTCTGGAGCTGTGTGGGGAGGCTGTTTCGGGTTTTTGCTACGATGTAGCAGAAAGACTGTCCTCCGCTTCTGCTTCAGTAGATGCGGGAAGTGTGGGGAAGTGATAGGGTGGCGGACCATAGTCTTCTAGATAGTTGGTGGAAGTTCAGGCGGTGGTTGATGCAGGCGGGTCCATGGTTGTGTAGAGCTTGGTGTGGGTGAGTCAGTAGCTTGAAATGGCATTTATGTACAGTGAGACAGTGGAGTTGCATGAGGTTGGGTGTGATGTGAGTTCATCAGGGGAGGTTGGGAATGAGCCTGGGCGCATCCTGTGCGTAAGGATAGCCTCTTAAAGGTCTTACGTAGTATGCACAGAGTAAGGAAGCAGGGGGAGGCGACGGTGTTTATCTGTGATTTCATGGCAAGCTTGTTATTGAAGATGAATACGAGGATACTGGAGTGGTCGGCTGGTGTGGATCCTAGGTTAGAAAGCCACCAGGAGTCGTTTCATGTGCTGTTGTTCTTGCCGAAGATCAGGACTTCCATCTTGTCTGTGTTCAGCTTCAGGCAGTTGTTCTTCATCCATTCGGTGATGCTTGTCATGCACCTGTGGAAATCGGTCCTGGTAGTGATGGGGTCATCGGTGAACCTGAGGATGATTTGGGTGTCGTTTGCATAGAATATTATGTTGAGACCATGAGCTCTTATAATGTTGCCAGCAGGGTCACATATGTGTTGAAGAGTGTGGGGCTGACGGAGGAGCCCTGGCGGACACCACAGATAAAACCCTTTGGTTCGGAGGTGAAAGGTGGTAGGTGGACCCTCTGTGTGAGGCAGGAAGTGATCCAATTGTATGTGTCACCTTGGATGCCGATGTGGTGGAGTCTTTCAATCAGCATGTGGTAAGATACAGTGTTGAAGGCTGCTGAGAGGTCAAGGAGGATCAGGGCTGCTGGATCTCCTCCATCGAGGAGGATTCTGATGTCATCTGTGGCTGAGATCAGGGTGGTCTTGTTGCTGTGGTTGCTTCAGAAGCCTGATCCAGAGAAGCTGAGCAGAAGGTTCTGCTCTAGGTATGTCGTGAGTTGCCTGTTGCTCATGACCTCCTTAATCCAACATCAGACACTCCCTGCCCTTTATCTCACCTTTGCAGGTTCCTGCTTTCTCCATTTATAACATAAGGGCACTCCCCAAAAATGAGTTCAACTAATCCTATCACCACTTGCCCCCCCCAATGCCGCGACCCATTTCTCTTCCACACATACTGTTAGAGTGAGCTCCTGTCCATTATATACTCCATTATTTCAGGTGGGTGTCCATTGTCCGTAAATGGTTGCATTATGGACAGCGTTAGACCATATTTTCAGAGCAGCTCCTTGACAGCCAATATTGTGGCTGTATACATCATCCAAAGACAGCCCAGCATGAGTGACAGCTGACCTAGGATTGGGTTATAAATTGCCCAGCCAATCACAGCAGTTTCCACACAGCTAGCTCTGTGCTCATTGTTTGTGCTTGGGTTACTTCAGCGCATGGGAATCTGCCTTTGGCTTCTCTTTGTTTTTTTGGCAGTGGACCGCCAAGGCGATGACCAATGGACTCAGATAAGAGAAGGGCGACGCACCCCACCTGGCCTCTGTCTGCTGCCCACAAGCACCACCAGTGGAGCATCCTTTTTAATGTTTGGTGTGTTAAAGTAAGCTTGTAATAATGCATGGACAAATACTTCCAATGTATCGAGAGGAAGAAGTGATCTCAGTTTCTCACCATCTCTTTATGCTTTCGCTGCGTAAAGCACATCATGCTGGGGGGCCCATGAAGGAGTAAATAGGTGTCTTCAAGAATCATGTGATTTCAAATGAGTTAGCAAAAAGCCAGACACAGGAGTATGCTTCTCCCTTACTATAGCCATCCATAACATATTCTCCTTAATTCCTTGTGTTCTTTTCTGGTCCTTCGTGTTGGGGCCTGATCTCAAACTGCATTTGTTGTGCATAAAGTAGTGCTGCTCACATAAAACAAAATACTGTTCACAAACCTATGTGCGGAGACTGCTGCTTCTCATCCTCAGATGTGTCTGCAAAACTGGTCTTTTGCCCTGAATTTTTGGCTGAATTTTGACCTCATCCGCTGAATTTTTACTGTCTCTGCACAGATTTTGGCTCTGTGCCAACTGGTCACTGTATTCAGTTGCGGCTGGCATCTTTGGGGAGTGGTCATGTGGGTGGTAGGTAAAATATAAAAAAACACCTTTGCTGCCTCCTCCTACTGCTGCAGTTCAATGTTCAGCACGGGCCCCAGCCAACTGCCTTAACCAATCTTTGCATTGCTCTCATGCTGTTTACCAGCCTAAGAGAAGTGCCAGGATTGGGGGAGCTGCCTCTCTTGACACTTCCGAAGGCACTGGAAGCCTGCACTTGCGCCAACTTGGAGAAGTGTGGCTCACTGGTTAGAGCAGGCAGACCCGGAAGCTGAGGTCAGACCCGGGACCAGGGTTCAATTCCCGACGCGGCAGGGTCTTGAGCTCAAATGTCCACGGACTCGATAATTCTCGCTTCGGTGCCTGCTCTAATCATGGGTTCTCACTCTGCAACTCTGGGCATTAAGCTTGCTTAATCTCCACAACGGCCCCCCCGCGGCGGGATGCCTGGCTTTCACCTTGGGGATGCCCTGTAAGGGCTATCTCACAGGGAAAAGCCAGGACGGGTTCCCAAGGCAAGCGCAGAGATACCCCTTCGGGCGTCGATTCAGGCGCTATATAAGAAACATAATAATAATAATAACCCAGCTGCCTTGAGACGGCTGGGATAGAGCTTTCAAAGTGCGCATGTGTGGCTGACCATCGCAAGACGCCAGCCAAGGGGACATGCACACTTTGGAAAGTTTCCACGTAGAGGACCATCGTAGCAAACTTCACAGGAGTGCACATCATTCTAGCAAGAATTGCATGCGCTAGGCATGAAAAAATGCCACCCTCCCTATTAAGAAACCTCTGCAAGAAACCCTAACACTCATTTTTTTAGGGCGAGGCCAACCCAAGCCACCAAAGAAAGGACTTGTCAAACAGCAACCACGGTGGCACAACCTCCCAGGGGAACGGCAGACATGCCAGAGGTTCTATCAATGGTAACTTTCACAATGGAAACTAACCAACTCAGCAATAATCTTACTATCCCCATTTTCAATCTTTCCACACACCAACTGTCAGATCATGAAATGTCAATACTTAGTAAGGGACTGTCATTTTTTCCTACTACCTACCCCAACTTCTTAGACTTGCAAACAGAACTATTACGTTTTTTTCCGCAACATAAGATTACACAGTTATTTTTTACAGAATCCGTGCCCCAACACATCCAACACACCGTTACGCCCTCAATCTCAGTGGCGGCTGGTGACATTTGAACTTGGTGAGGCGTAAAATTTTCCGCGTACTGCACTGAAGCGAGCAAGCCAGAACAACCTACGAGGGGTTTGAGTGGGGGGGGGGGGGGGGGGGAACTCCTCCGAATTTTTTTTTAAAAAAAGAGTGGATAAATGGAGCATTTTAATGCAAATTTGAGGAAGCAGGAAGGCTGATAAAGCAATACAATTGAATTATATACGAGTCTTCTTTTTTAATTCAAAAACAAATTATTGAAAACATATATCCTTTATTGGCATGAGCACCGACTGCTTATATTCGAACCCCATTATCACTGACCCCAGACATCCCACACCCACAAGCTGTGCCAGCAAAATACACTGTACAAAAGATAGCAAACACCTGGGAATCACAGGAAATCCATACAGTGCGACATGCAGCTAGGTAATCATTAACATTATTTTGAAATGCTCCTTTTTAAAATCTAATATTTTGGTCCTTTGCAGTTTAAAAAAAAGTACTGTTTGTTTGAACATCTTCATCACTTGGTCCCAGCTGGCGGTTTAAGCATGTTGAAGTTCACAGCACCCACATGCCAACTGTTGTGTGACCTGTGCTCTGATCATTCAATGTACTGGTGTGGAGTGGTGTGGCTCACTGGTTAGAGGCAGCAGATCCGGAAGCAGAAGTCGGCCCGGGACCAGGGTTCAATTCCTGACGCGGCAGGGTTGTGGACTTGGGTCCGCGGACTTGATAATTCTCGCCTTGGTGCCTACTCTAACCAGGGGTCCCACTCAGCAACTCTGGGCATTAGCTTGCCTAATCTCCACAACGGCCCCATCAGTGCCGGGGATGCCTGGCTCCACCTTGGGGACTCCCAGTAGGGACCATCCCACAGGGAAAGCCAGGACAGGTTCCCCAGCGGTATACAGCGCCAGGACGCCGGCTGGCAACAGTGCGCTTTACAAGTATTACATTACATTACTGTTAGAAGTTCTTGGGCTGTGAACTGTTCACATCTAAATAGTGACTGCAGTCTTGTATGCACTCCGTGTATGCAATAATTTGAAAGTGGATTAATTGATTTCGTGCTATTGAAGAGCAAGAAAAGCATGAAGAGCATCAATGTAGGAAGGTCTATATAAATGCCCTTCAGTGCAATAAAATGGTGAATAATGTGCTGACTGACCTCTAATGTACACTAAAAGAGCCAAGGGCAATTCAACTATAACAATGCATCATTCGAAGCCAAAAACTAATTGACTCAATTTTTAATTTGCCCCTCAAAATCAAAACTAGCGCCAGTATGGCTTGCCTTGGTGATATTTGTCTTTGTGCACTATATTTCTATCTGAAAACGGAAGAAGTTGTTTCCCTGCTTACCACTAAAACTGCAAATTTGTCATTTCAGAGCACAGGAAATGAATTACAGATGACAATCTATGGTGCTCAAATTACTGTACTGTAAAAGACTGGGAGGCCTGAGCCTGCCTTGCCTGAATCGAAGACAGCAGCAGATCATTTCAGATGGAAAGGGAGTGAGAGAAAATGGCACTTCTTAATCTTAGGACTGGAAAAAATAAACACACCGGAGAACACCAACTGCAGATGAAAGCTATTTCTTACACAGAATGCAACAGCCCATTGGGCAAACGCTTAAACTTTGCACAGTGTGACTGCCGTCACCCCCATCCCCCACCCCACCCCAGCCGACATCCTTGGCATCCATAGCTCAAAGTATTCAAATAACCAAAAGCTTAATTTTAATTAATACCGACACAAGTTAATGAACATCTTAGGATCCATAGCTCAAGCCTCCCAGTCTTTTAAACGTCTTTAGGCCCGTTTAGTTAGTGAACATCAAACTAATACTGAAATTTCAATCCATAAAAATTACACTTCTTAATGCAGCACCTGGAAATAAAATAATCACACCGGAGAACACCAACTGCAGTTAAAGCTTTACACCAAATGCAACAGACACACACAGCCCATAGCGCAAACGCATCCATGCAACGACACTGGCCAGGCATCCATAGCTCAAAAAATTGAAATAATAATTAGTGCTGCAAATAAGCAAAAGTTAATTTTTTTATTAATAGAGACTGGTATGTTTCACAGTACTCGGTCTGCAGTGTGTTACTTTTCGGTCTAGGGGTCTGTGCCTTCACCACTCATGATCACTCAGACCCACTCAGTCCCCTGTGGATATTTATCTCTTCACCCAAGATGTGAGAAGGCGTTTGGGATTGGCATCGAAGACCAGCTGTGCACAACTTCTAACCTGACAGAAATCTTGAGGGGGGAGAAGTTTTATGAAGATAGACATTTGTGGAGGACTAATTCAATTATTTCAGCACTCAAAAAAGTTTGCAGGGGATACATCAAAAAATCCAGGCCCGTTAGTGAACATCAAAACTGCAAACCGATGTTTTATTTAATCCATAAAGTGCATTGTATGCATTGAGCTATAGATTTGAGCTATCCATAGCTCAATCCATAAAATGGCACTTTTTAATCCAGCGCCTCGAATAAAATATTCATGCTAATCATCTCACTGCCACTAGAGAACAGCAACTGCAGTAAAAGCTTTCCTTTACACTGAACGCCAGACTGCCAATTGACAAATGCAAAACAAATACACACAGCCCATAGCACAAATGCTTAAACGTTGCAATGTGTATCAGACCCCTCTCCCCCACCCTGGCCGACATCCATGGCATCCGCATCATGCGAAGACAAAGCCCTAAAAGGGCCTATAGTATGTTAGAAGAAGGAGCGAACCGGAGAGGAAGAAAGACGACTGGGGCCAACAGAACGAACTGGGCAGCTTGGAGCATAGAAGTAAAGTACTTTCCTGGTTTGCTCACCTGGACCAGCTATACAATGTTTTTTCATCGCCCACAGCGCTACACGTTACACGCTGCTCCTGACGGATACCACTGCCGATGTTGTGGCTCTCTACGAGTATCTGGCGAGCGGTGCGGGACTGGCTGGAGAACAGGCTCGCTCGATCTGGGAGCGATTTGCTGAGTCTGGCTAAGACGAGGTTTGCAACTATCTCGCCAGAAAGCATGTCGCCTAAACATCCTCCGCGTACTACGCGGAATACTAAAACTTCTGCAACTGCGGCTGCAGCGGCGGCAGCGGCTGCTGTACATACGCATACTTCGGAAGCTGCATCCCCATCCCCAACCCCAGCTCCAACCCTTGCTATATCATCTGCCATGGTCGTAGCGGCTACAGAAGCCACAGTGACGGGGGGGGCTGAAAAAACGGTAGCGAGCGCCGAAACAGCAACATTGGCAGCTAATCTAAAGGGGAGCGACAGGAAGGCGGCAGGTAAGACAATTCTGCGCCCTCCTCAATTGAACTGTGGGACAATTCCAAAAAAAACGTCACAAAAAGGTGCAGACATTAGTGAAAATGTTAAAGCTGGGGCTCCTTTGGTTGAGGATGGAACATTAGCAAGCTCTCAAAATACCACAACCTTGGTTAATATAAATCATGAGGATGACTCAGCTTTATCTATTCAACTGGCTACATCTCTTATTCCCATTGAAGACAGCGAAACGGGGGGTACTAGTGTGCCCTGAGACAACAGCAGGAATAAAGGAGGTAAATGGGGCGGCAAATGGGGTCCCCAATCATTAAACATTTCCAAGTCAGTTTCAGTTTCAGATGTTACCTTCATCTATATTCCCAAGACAGCGGCTATATTTTCGAGGATGGAAGACCCAATAGACAAAGACAAGGGTACTTTAGAAGAAAGTGATAGTCGTGCTACATGTCCAGTGAGTAATTATGGTTCGGGACAAACTTTGGAACTGGCTGATGAACATTTTTCCTCTGAAGACTGTGATTATGATACAGAGGAGGAACTGGATAAGTCTGTAGATAAGACTCTGAGTAGGCTACCCCCGCAGAGACGCAGAGGTAAAGCTAAGACAACTTACAAGAAGAGAGGAAGAGCTTTGTCTAGCCTGGCTATAGGAACAGCCCCTTTGATTTAAAAAAAAATGGTCATTGAAAAAAGTCCGCTAAGGAAGTGGATCGAGGCCAAAGGGCTAGTCAAGACTATGACTTTAAGGCTGTCTGGGGGCAGCCCTACAGATAACGAGGTACTGCAAACTCCTAATCATGCTCTTATCGAGCAGACTACAGAAGAAGAAAAAGATCTTCTATTAGCGGCAACGGCATCTGATCTACCGATATCCGTGGATATAGACACTGACCTAAACAAATTATCTGCTGAAAATATGAATGCAAATTCAACGGAAGAAATCAGGTTGGGAAACACCGATCACCCCCAATTAGACACTATACTAAAGTTTCTGATAAATCAAAGGGCAGAATCGGAGGCACATTATCAACAGCTGAAAAGTGACAATATAAGACTGCAAACCTCCATAACGGATATAGCCTCCATACTAAAGGGTATTACACAGGAGATAATAGAGCTCCAACAACGTACAGTCTTGGTAGAAGAAGGAACACAATGGTTAGATGCCACTGTGGGGCGCCACGATGCAGAACTAATCCAACTTCAGGGGAAAGTTGAGGACCTGGAAAATCGTCAAAGAAGATCCAACCTCAAACTTTATGGAATCCCAGAAGGGCTGGAGGGATCCGACCCGAGGGCCTTCCTGGTGAAACTGCTGCCTCGAGCATTTCCGGATCTCTCAGACTGGGACTGGGACTCCCAAGTGCAAAGAGCACACAGACTTCCACTTGTCCAAAAACGTCAGAATAGTAAATTCCCACGCCCAATCTTGATGCATTTCGGCAACTTCCTGCTCCGACAAGCTGTGTGGCAAAAAGCTAAGCCTAATACTCCAATAATTATTGACAATCTTACCATCTTTGCTCGGTCAGATCTTAGCAAAACCACGATGGACAAAAGATGGGAAATGCGCAAACTGATCGATCCAATCAATAAATTGGGAGGCTTAGCATATTTACAAGAACCCGCCCGACTTAAAGTAATCATGAAAGGGCGTACAAACTTCTTTAGCGAAGTTTGGGAAGCACAGGAATTCTTAGCCAGCCTCAACAAGAGTCAACAAAAGTAAAGATTGAAAAGAAAGCGAGGAGCTCCTCAAATGTCTCTGCATAAGAGATTTAGAAACTTTAGATGGATAGAAATTGAATTTAAGTTATAGGCTGGGGCACGGACACTTCTAACAGCTAAACACTTAATTTTTGTTCTTTCTTTTATGTTAACATATTTAGTCACCAGTCTTGATGAAGCAATAACATTAGCTGACATTTCAGGGGGAGGGACCCTTGGTTCCTGCCGCAGGCGCTGCCTTGTTAGCGGCAGCAGTAGGTAAGGGGGGGGGGGGGTTGGTCTTCGCAGCTTGGGGTGGGTGTGGGAGATAGGGGAAGGTGGAGGGAGGGTTGGGGAAGAAAGGAAAAAAATATTTTCAACCTGGTAGAAAAGCTTGATGAGAGTTTTAGTAAAATGTATTCTTTATTTGGAACTACATATAATAATGCTGAATATTGACATCACTTTTTACATTAGAGATGCATAATATTAGATGTTTGGCATGGAATGTTTCAGGGCTGAACAACAAACGCAGGAGGCATTTAGTTGCTGAAAAACTAAGATTATATAATCCTCATTTAGTATTTTTGTCAGAAACCCACATTATAGACAAAGATAAGAAGCTGTTAAGTCAACTGGGCTTTGAGATGATAATTAATTCTGCAGTTACGTCCCCTATAAGAGGGGTCGCTATACTAAAAGACAAAAGGTTTAAGGCAGAAATAACTAAAACACAGGGTGATAAATGGGGGAGGTGGGCAATTGCCCAACTTTGTTTTAATAATGTGAAGCTTGTAGCATGTGTTGTATATGGACCTAACAAAGAAGATCCTAGAATATTTGAACAACTAAACATAGCGTTATTAGATTGGGAGGGAGAAGTAATAAATATGGGTGATTTTAACTGTATTCTGAACTGCCAGACGGATACAACACGTCCGGGTAATTACAAACGAATGCCCAAAACTAGAACATCTATTTTAGATCTATGTAAACTACATAAAGTTAGAGATGTATGGAGCTCGCTATACCCAAACCCTCCAGGCTATACATTTTACTCAGCTCCCCACAGGCTATGTTCACGTCTAGATATGGCTTTCATATCAGACTCTCTGATGAGATCTACAACTATGGTAATATATTCACGTATTACATCTGATCACAATCCCATTATGATTGAATTTACTACGTCCTTGAAACGTAAACCTCCAAGAGCTTTCACTTTCCCCAGGAATCTAATATCGGATATGACTTTCATTTCACAATTAAAACAACATATAACAGAATTCTTGACTTTTAACAGAAACACTGCCTCATGCTTAACAGTGTGGGATACTTGTAAAGCCAGTATCCGAGGGTTTACACAAACCTTTGTTTTGAAACAGAATCATGAAAGACGTACACATAATTTAACCTTGACTTCTGACATTGTAGCTGAGGAGATAAAGCTTGTACAAGCTCTAAGAGATAATCTTTCAACTCTGGATATCAGTGCAAACCTTAGCCAGCTAAAATGTAAAACCAAAGAAACTCTTTTAAAGAAAAGGAGTGCACAGATCCATAAATATAAATTTTCACAATACGAGGGCGGTGACAAAATTGGAAAAATCTTAGCATTTAAAGTAGCAGAGGATAGAGCGGAGTCTATGATTTCCCAAATTATGGGGGTTGATAACAAGAGATACAATCAGCCAGATGATATAATTCACCAATTTGCTAAATATTATGAAATTTTGTATACACCAGAGAATATGCCCAACGACCATACAATTGAAAACTATTTAAAAGAAAATTTTACGAATAAGATAACAAGAAACGAAGCAGAGGAACTGACCTTAGAAATAACTAGTGAAGAACTAAAGGAGGCTATAAAATCACTGCCATTAGGAAAATCCGCTGGCGAGGACACCATCCCTCTGGAAATTTACAAATCATGCTTGGACGAGCTAACACCCTTTCTTTTAGAAGTAATTACCTATATTGGCAGAACCGGGTCAGCTCCCTGCTCTTGGAATAAAGCCAAAATCATTTTTTTTCATAAAAAGGGTAAACCTAAAGAGGAGATGGGCTCATACAGACCGATTTCCCTGATCAACGTTGATACAAAGATTTTCGCAAAGTGTTTGGCTAGAAGATTAGCACCACTAAGGCCTAAAATTGTAAATACGCAGCAACACGGGTTTATAACAGGGAGGGATACATCAGCCCATGTCAATACGGCAATAACTGCGTTCGATATAGCAGAAGTAGAGGCTACCCCCTTGCTATGATAATGCTTGATGCCGAAAAGGCGTTTGATCGGGTGGGGTGGGACTATCTATGGCATGTAATGGGATCAATGGGGTTTGGTGGAAAATTTCTAAATGGGATTCGGGCACTCTATGATAATCCAATAGCATATACTAGCTATGGCGGTCTCAAGTCACATTGTTTTCCAATCAAGAGGGGCACACGTTAAGGGTGTCCCCTATCACCTTTATTATTTGCCCTCTCACTAGAACCGTTTTTAAAAGCTTTGGATACTCAGGCAGGAATAATACCCTTTAAGACTAGCAGTCAAAGCTTAAAAATTACTGCGTATACGGATGACATCGCTATATATTCGATCGAAACAACTGATTCCTTAAGAGCTATCAACTTTGAAGCATCCAAATTTGGCAATGTATCAGGTTATAAATTAAATGCTCACAAAACCCAAATAGTAGCTAACTTTGTTCCCCCTCAACCAGTGCCTGAAATATGTAAGATCGCGACATATCTCGGAATTAAAATTACCTCAAATATCAAAGAACTCAATACCATCAATTATAAAAATCTAATGAAAACTACCACTACGAATTTAAAAAAATGGCACCGACTTCCATTAAATCTAATCGGTAGAATAAATCTGATAAAAATGAAAATCATACCTAAATACTTATATTTATTTAGATCAATTCCTTTGGCACAGAATAGGCTTTTTTTCAAACAATTAGATAGGATCTTCTGCAACTTTATTTGGGGATATAAGAAGGCTAGGAGATCGCTAAAGATGCTGAAAAACCAAATAGGATCTGGTGGTCTTAACTTTCCCGACATGAAATTATACTTCTGGGCTTCTTTTATAAGACGTATTCGATCACTACTAAATGTAGAGGACCTGCTTTTTTATCATCATTTATCACTAAAGGGAGATGCTAAACAATTTTTTCTTCGTGTTACAGATCCTAACTTCTACAAAAGGGTTAAATTTAAGACCGCACGAGACATAGTAAGAATATGGAAGGATATACTTATTCACTGTAAAACTACTATATTTCACTCACAATTAATTCTGTGGGACAATCCCGGGCTGCCTAGTATATTTAGCGATGGGGAATTTCGTAGGTGGCAACTGAAAGGAATTATGGTTCTGGGCGACTTATATAATTCTCAAGGCATACTGGATTTTCTTACTTTAAAGCAATTATACGTACTATCCGATATATACAGATTTAAATATATGCAAATATACGACTTTTTAGTGCGGAAGAATAGAATTAACACTTTGTCGAGCGGGGGTATTTGGGACCTCTTAAACTCTAAAAAAGAGAAATCAATAATCAGCTCGGCATACAAATTCTTTATAGGTTTAAGATCTGACGACAATGATACACTAGCAAATAAATGGAATCTAAAACTCGGAACTAATTTAACAGGAAAACAAATAAGTAAATCTTACACTAATATTCATGATCATGTAAGATCATCTAGTTTACGATTACAACAATATAGAACTATAAACATGCTATATTATGCCCCAGAAAAAATTTCTAAATGGTCCTCAAACAACATCATGAGAGAGAAAACTAAATGCGCGAAATGTGACGAGTATGCGGCAGACCTTGTCCATATGTTGTTCTCATGTCCGAAATTAGGGAAATTCTGGGAAGAAGTGGGAAAATTTTAACCACAAAAAATATTCTTAGCTCACCAATAACAGCACCCATGGTAATACTAGGCCCACACTTGACAAGTCAACCACATTATATACTGCTATCAATCTTACTTTCCTGTGCCAAATTACTTTAGCCAGGGCCTGGATCAACCCCAACCCACCCAACGCTTTGGAATGGTGGTACCTGGTTAATGAAATCAAAATTATGGAGTGTACGCTGGCAGAATTTAGGGGCGTCCGATCGCTAAAGAAATTTGAGAAAATTTGGGGGAACCTAGAAATGAACTGACCATTATATGTCTACCTGAGTTTTTATGATCTTTTGTTCAGTTACTTTAATTGACAATGTGAAAAAACTAATTAATTCATGTTTTATTTTGTATTTACTTGATGAATTGAAACTGTTGAATGTTTTGCAGTCTTATACCAGGTGAAAATAAAATAAAACTTTGAACATCAAACTAATACTGAAATTTCAATCCATAAAAATTACACTTCTTAATGCAGCACCTGGAAATAAAATAATCACACCGGAGAACACCAACTGCAGTTAAAGCTTTACACCAAATGCAACAGACACACACAGCCCATAGCGCAAACGCATCCATGCAACGACACTGGCCAGGCATCCATAGCTCACAAAATTGAAATAATAATTAGTGCTGCAAATAAGCAAAAGTTTATTTTTTTATTAATAGAGACTGGTATGTTTCACAGTACTCGGTCTGCAGTGTGTTACTTTTCGGTCTAGGGGTCTGTGCCTTCACCACTCATGATCACTCAGACCCACTCAGTCCCCTGTGGATGTTTATCTCTTCACCCAAGATGTGAGAAGACGTTTGGGATTGGCATCGAAGACCAGCTGTGCACAACCCCTAACCTGACAGAAATCTTGAGGGGGGAGAAGTTTTATGAAGATAGACATTTGTGGAGGACTAATTCAATTATTTCAGCACTCAAAAAAGTTTGCAGGGGATACATCATACAATCCAGGCCCGTTAGTGAACATCAAAACTGCAAACCGATGTTTTATTTAATCCATAAAGTGCATTGTATGCATTGAGCTATGGATTTGAGCTACCATAGCTCAATCCATAAAATGGCACTTTTTAATCCAGCGCCTGGAATAAAATATTCATGCTAATCATCTCACTGCCACTAGAGAACAGCAACTGCAGTCAAAGCTTTCCTTTACACTGAACGCCAGACTGCCAATTGACAAATGCAAAACAAATACACACAGCCCATAGCACAAACGCTTAAACGTTGCACTGTGTATCAGACCCCTCTCCCCCACCCCGGCCGACATCCATGGCATCCGCATCATGCGAAGACAAGGCCCTAAAAGGGCCTATAGTATGTTAGAAGTTTAAAAATGCCGGCCTGGGCCCTACCTAGGCTGGTGAACCTCAACTGGCCGAGTCACAATGTCAGACAGCAACTACCTGCAGTACATGGTGGACTATTAGCTGCTGCCGGCAGTATTGAACTTTCTGCTCCAAAAATGCAGTCCGTCCGTGATGCAGACTCATGCGCGGGAAGCTGTTTGAATTCGAGTCCGCGCAGACTCGATTCCTTGGCTGCCCCCCTGCCACACCCCTTTCCCAAGTCATCACATGGTGGGTCCCACCACGCCCTGTAACGAATTGGGATAGGGTGGGGTGACATTCTCCACCCCCTGATTGACATGGAGGGTTAGCGATCCCGGGCTTGTGTTTAAAATGCCCGGCGCTAACTTTACCTCCACGCCATCAGGGGGTGGAGACTGTGCGTTGCAGCTAGCTCTTTGCCGAGCTGATGATGTCACAGCCTTCAGGGCTGTGAGGTTCTCAGCCGGCAAAAACCCACGTATGCTTACAGCAGGGGAGAGACTAGAGAATCAGTCATGTGATGTCCAACAGCAGCGATATCAGTGAGTGTGGCGTACACAGTGCCCCCCAGCCCCGTCTACAAGTACTGTTGTACAAAACTTGTTAGATATTATTAATGCATTTTGGCAAGTGATAGAAATGTTTTTTTGTTGTTGTAAATGCCTAGGAGCTGAGCTTTGTTGAATCCATCAACCTTCTCACCTTTTTCCAATATGATCCCCAGTGAGATCATTACCAAATGAAAATTGGTCCTCAAAGAGGTTGCGCAATTAGAAAACACACACCGATTCATCCCCTTCAATATTACCAGAGCAGAAAAGACAGCTATCACTATCTTATACCAAAATGAAAACCTTGTGATTAAACCGGCCCACAAGGGTGGAGACATAGTACTCCAAGAGATTAATACATATACAATCAACCGACATTTAGCTAACACTGACCATTATTGTAAATTACCAACAAATCCAATTAAAGAACTACAAACCTTGATTCTGCACATTACCAATGATGGCCTGGAACAAGGTTTTCTCAGCAAACACGAGCACCGATTTCTTAATATCAAATCACCAAAGACATCAGTGATCTACACCTTGCCCAAGGTGCATAAAAATCTGGAAAATCCTCCCGGCTACCCGTTTGTCTCTGGCTGTGGCTCAATCTTAGAGCCACTAGGATAATATGTCGACTTTTTCATTAGAGATTTAGTCCTACTCACTAAATGCTAGATACGTGACAGCATGT
This sequence comes from Lissotriton vulgaris, assembly GCF_964263255.1. NCBI lineage: Eukaryota > Metazoa > Chordata > Amphibia > Caudata > Salamandridae > Lissotriton > Lissotriton vulgaris. The sequence continues at coordinate 1,941,961,117 of NC_141693.1, forward strand.
CCATGATTAACATGATTAACATGGTTGAAAAACACCCCTTCGACCCCATCTCTAACACTCTGTGTACCTTGGACCTGGAGTCCTTGTACACAAATATACCACAAATAGATTCTTTGCTAGTGATGGAAAATGTCCCTAACAAAAGACCACAACCGCATTCGGTTCCTACCAACTTTATGCTTCGACTCCTAGAGGTGTGTCTGACTAGGAACTTCTTTCTATTCGAAGATCAGTTCCACCAACAAGTGAAAGGTACTTCCACGGGGCCGTTTTTGCCCCCAACTTGGCCATATTGTACATGGACTCACTTGAGATCAACCATATTTTGTCCCCAACCAATCCTTTCAATACTAGCCTTAAGAAATGGAAGAGGTACATAGACGACATTTTCATTATCCGGCAGGATACTGACACCACCTTAGAATCATTTCTTCACTGGCTCAAAAATAATTGTGGCGGGCTTAGATTCACATTGACACACAACAAAGCATCCATCCCTTTTCTTGATCTTAACATCATGCACAAGGATGGGGTTCTTATCACCAGTCTATTTTGCAAACCGACTCAGCGTAACACTTTGCTCAGATATGACAGTCACCATCCCCGGGCACTCCGTGACTCGCTACCATATTACTAGTTCCTTTGCATCAGGAGGAACTGTTCCATGAAGTAGAATTATTGTCATGAGGCTAAAATACTATGTAACAAGCTGACCAGCAGAAAATACCCTCGCAGACTTGTTCGTAATGCCATGAAACGAGCATGGTGTTGCCTTCTTACTGGAAGCTAAAACCAAACCATGTCAAAATCGCCTGGTATGCATTACTACCTTCTCCACAGTTTCCAATTTAGTACATAAAATCATTCTAAAGAACTGGGATGTTTTGAATGCCGGCACTCTCAATCTAGAACGCTCCATGTTCGCATTCAAGAAGAACAAAAATATCAAAAACCACCTTGTTCGCGCAGCCTTAGTAAAAAACCACCAAGTACTTTGAATGATCACTGGGGGTTACCACCACTCATGGGTCACCAAAATGTGAAAATTGTATTGTATGTGATCTAACGATTGAATGCAAAGAATTCTGATTTGAAAATATAAGAATTGAACTAAAATCAGTCACAAACTGTAACACATGCAATGTTGTCTATGCAATCTTGTGCCCTTGCAACAGAATATATATTGGACAAACTACCCCAAAAAATACGCATTCGAATATATCAACACCGGAGCAGAATAAGATGCAAGACACCCAATGCCCCCTGTGGAATATTTTTTTGAGACTGGACATTCCGAGGACCACATTCGTTGGACTGTCATAGCTGTGGTCAAACTCCCACCCAGAAGGAGGGACATTTCCAAGTTGCTAAATAAGGAAGAACTGAAATGGATTTTGAAAACTAACAGTTTACATACAGGGCTGAATCGCCTAGAAGATTGGACAACTCTCATCTAGACTGCCTCAATGTACTATTGTTTTATTAAGTGTCACCTTATCATGTATGTGTGAACAACAGGGGGGGACGGAATAGAGGACAATATTTATAGGGGTCCAGTGTACCTGTCCTAAGAACATGTAACCAAGAAATTGTACAAAGTTCCCCTGGGAATAATTATGTACCAAAGTCTCTCTCTCTGAATTAACATGTGAAGATCGACAGTCAGGGAACCACACAGGTCCCTTGTCGGAACTAAGAAACCTCACACAACTAATAAGCTGGATGACTTGTTTCATTCAGCCCTATGGTTGTCTTGTCTCATCATCGGCTTCTTGCTCCCACGTCAAGCTGGCGCTGCAATGCCTGACGGGTAACAGCAGGTGTTACACTTTTGTGGAGATCTTTTGTTCCTTGCCGTGGTTTGAGAGCGTGTGAGGGACCTAGAAAAGTGAAGTAGTGAGCAGAGTGTGATTTAAAAAAGGTTGGTTAGTCCACTAGGTATCCTTTATTCGTGTGGTTAACCGCCTTATTAAAAAGTGGGATGAGGGGTACCGAGAGCCAAAGTTAAATTAGTATGGCCTCATTCAACCCTCATATGTGGTCAACATGTTTCATGCCCTAAGGGCAATTCTTCAGGACCGGATAGTGCTCATAAACTAATCAGGGGCCCAAAGATGGGCTAAAGTGTATACAGTATACAACCTGGTTGGTCTACACACAGGGCAGGCTGGTGGTCCTGCAGCAAAGTCAGACCTAGGGGTGAAAAGAAAGTATTATTCACAAAGTAGTACATGCTAACTTCTTGCATGTCACAACCTTCCAAAGTCTAAAGACTGCACCCGGGCATCAGTGATCATCCAGGTGCTCGCAGGTATAGAAGTGAACTGCGGAGAGTGAGAGACTCTGATAGTTTATTCAATATATGACGTCCCAGAAACTTTTCTTGGGGTATTAACTCCGACTAGAGGTCTGTTTCTTCATGATACTAAAGATTTCATAGGTTAGTATAGCATTGATGAGGGGCCAATGTCCCCCTGGATAGAATAGGGAAACCCAAAGATTTGGGTAGGATTAAACTAATAGATAGCAGGAGTGGTGGCTTACCCTAGCAATCCATGTGTACGTCCATGCAGCTTGTTCTTGTGGGACCTGTGCTTAGAGATAATTATCTGCAAGGTAAACAAGGGAGAAGTCAGACACACCGACCGGGGTCATGAAGATATATAGAGAGACGACCAAGAAGCCCATATGGAGTCCTGTCCCACCAGATTGCAATATTTGGTAAGGCATACCGCTCTCCTTGAGTCACGACGCCGCCTGCAGGTACTATGCGAAAACACCAGGGCCGGAGGGCCCTCAGAGAGGGACCATCGGGAATGGGGCCCGCATGTAACCGGTCCCATGGTCGTAGTGCAAGCCCCCCGCCAAACAGCGTCGGGAAACCAGAAGAGGGCAGTCTCCAATGACCGCAGGCTGGCGGACGACCGAGACCCATACGGCCTCGCTAGGGGGTCCGTCAGCAATCAAGACGGAAGTCGGATCACAGACACACGGGCTTACCTTGATAGCGCGAGGCCAGAGCCATTCGGAACCTACCCCCACACTACAGCGTGTGCCAACACGCAGAACAGCTGGTAGCTTGTTGGCGAACATGCCGCCATTAAGTAGGGAGCGTACAAGTCCCGGTGGGGGCCTGTCCCAGATGACGTCTGTAGCGAAGCGGCCAATCAGGTGCCTCCAGTATTTTGGAAGGAGAGTGGTGCGCCATGTTGGAACGGGGCTTGTGCGCTCAAAGTGCACGCCATGTTGGAAGGGGAGAAGAAGTCTGTTTTTAGGCTGGAGACGGGATAACCCATCGAGTGTGTGGGACATCTCGGATTACAGTGTGCTGATCACAACCCAATAAAGGCCAGGGGCAATGCTCGTGGAGAATCATAGTAGTTATTATCTGGCTAGCAGATTCCAAAGGACTGAGTCATTAAGCCCACAGGTGTCTAATTGCAGACGGTGAACCCATCTCTGTTCAAGTCTGTGTATTGCTTGCTGGCTAATGGAGGGGAGCCATTCTAAGACAACCCATTTCATGTTCTCGGCTGAATGTCCAGCCTGTTTGCAGTGTTCGCACAGCCGTGTGTGTGTCTTTGCACAGCGGATATTGCTGTTATGTTCAATGATACGCACTTTGACAGTGCGCATCGTCATCCCTATGTACTTGAGACCGCAAGGGCATGTGAGCATGTAGATACATCTGCTACTGTTGCAATTAGTAAGTTTGTTTAAGTGCCAAGTAAATGTATCTGATAGCATGATATCTTTGCCTTGTGTGCACTGAGGACAGACGACACAATTACCACATCGGAAGTGACCTACAACTGGTGGTAGATCCCAAAGTGTGTTCTGAGGGAGAGTGCTCGTCTTCTTTGGTCGAGTATGGATCAAGGTATCCTTCAGGTTGGCTGTTCTTTTGAAGGCAAAGCGTGGACGTGGGATATCTAGTCCAGCTGAATTAATGATCCCCAGTGAGCATTTACCATTTTTTTAATGAAAGTAGAGTTTTTTGTATAGGACGTTACACATGTAATGATGTCCTCCGTGGCTTTTGTGTGTGTCTCCAGAAGGGCTTCTCTGTTATTGTTGAGTGCTCTTTTGACTGATTGTTTAAGGAGTCTCGTCGGGTAGCCCCTGTCCTTGAGCTTATGTTGTAGGGTGGAAGCCTCTCGTTTATAGTCCATCACTGAAGTGCAGTTTCTGACAATCCGCAGGAACTGCCCGAACGGTAGATTCTCCCTCACTGCCCTGGTGTGATGGCTGTTATACAGGAGGAGACTGTTTCTGTCGGTCTCTTTCTTGTAGGGAGTGGTGGTGATCTCAGTGGGGTCCAACCTAATGGTCAGGTCGAGGAAGGGGAGTGACTGTTCAGACATGGTGCCAGTGAATTTGAGAAATTGGTTCTGGAGATTAATCCATGTACAGAAGGCTTCGCAGCTGACCCGGTCACCTTTCCAAAAAATCAAAATATCGTCGATGTAGCGACGCCATAGGGTCAGGTGTTCAAGGAACGGATTAGTGTCGGGGGAGTAGATGAAGTTTTCCTCGAAACTGGCCATGTATATACATGCCAAGCTTGGTGCAAAAGTTGAACCCATAGACGTGCCACGGATCTGGTGGTACAACTGTGACTCATATCTGAAAAAATTCTCCGTCAGAGCTATGTTTGCCAAAGCCATGATGAATGAGATGGGGATGGGGGATGTCCATTCCTCCGACCTTAAAGCAGCCTCTACTGCCTCTAAAGTTGCTTGTTGGGGGATGTTCGTATATAGGGCTACCACGTCCAATGTCAATAGGAGATCGACATCTTCCCTACCGTCCATGTCATCAATCAAGCGGAGGACATCTCTAGTGTCCTGAAGAAAAGATGGAATTCTCTTAACTATAGGTTGTAGAAATTCGTCACAAAATTGGGACAATGGTTCCAGTAAGGAGCCTATTCCAGACACGATGGGCCTGCCTGGTACAGGGGTAACCCCCTTGTGAATTTTTGGTAACGTGTAGAAATAGGGCGTTACTGGTTCGGTGGTGATGAGGAATTCTGCTTCCTTCTTAGTTAGCCACTCATTTGTTTCACCTTCGATCACGAGACTCATGATGGTAGTAGTCAGGCGTTTGGTAGGATCTATTGGGAGGGGTCTGTAATGGGTACTGTTGGTCAGCTGTCGTCTACATTCCCGGTCATAGTCATCATGGTCTTGAATAACCGTTTCTCCCCCTTTGTCCGCCTGTTTGATGACAATTGTGTTGTCATTGCCCAAAGCAAGGGAGGCTTGTCCCTCTGCCTTGGTAAGATTGTTAAATTGTTTGGTATGTGGTTTTTTTGTAAGGCTGGCTAGGCCGCTCTTTCAAATGCCAGAATCTCCGGAGGAACCATCCCGTCCGTAGGAGTAAAGGTGGAGGGTTTCCGTAGTCCTGTGTCCGGACTCTCTGGTTTGGGTTTGTCATCAAAGAATGCTCGCAGGCGTATCTTTCTGAAGAGTTGTTTGATCTCAATCATTTCTTGGAAGTTGTCTGGAATAGGAGTGGGGACGAAACCAAGTCCCTTTTCTAGAACTCTATTTTCAGTAGGGGTCAGGACTCTTTTCGAGAGGTTCACCGTTAAACTCTTCTCCCCCTGGTTGTACTCCTGGTCTCCACCGTGGTCTGAGGTGTTGGCTGATCTTGCCACTGGACCCCTTTCTGTCCGCCTCGCTTTCGCCCTCTTCCTCTGCCACAACCTCTGCCTTGAAAAGGTGGCGGGTTCAAAGGGTAAAATTGTGGCGGGCCCTGTTGGTAGAAGGGGTACTGCCACGGGGGTGCCATGTGTGGGGGCCCATGGAACATAGGTCCTTGTTGGTAACCTGGTTGCCAGTTAGGGCGTTGTGGGAACCGATTATCTCCTTCTCGAACTTTGAGATATCTTTCTGCAGTTTAGCTGTTTTCTGATTCAGGAGATAGTCATGATGATCAGCCATTTCTTGATTGATATCAGCTAGTTTGGTGGTGAAGTTGGCCTTGTTGTTCTTGTTGACCGCACTCCTCATAGTGGCTTCTATGGCTGTGATTTTCTCTAATCGAGCATCAGATAATCGTTTCGTTGTTTGCACAATTAGAAAGAGTAAATCTTTAGTGCATTTCCAGGATACCTGAATCCAGTCGATCTTAAACTGTTTATCTTCTAAGAAGAGCCTGGGTATGATGTTAACGATTAGGCCCTGTGGGGCAATATTGCTTCTCAGGTATTCGGTCATCATTGTCCCATGTATTGTAATCCTTATCAGTTCTTTTTTCATCTTGGTCAAGCCGACCCAGTCATCATTGGTAGTGCCAGAGGCAGAGGCAGCCGGGGTGTTAAGTAGGCTGGGTGCTGCCCTGAGGACTTCGGCAATGGCGTCCTCATCAAAGCTAAGACCCGGTACATCTTCCATATTTTCGCGGAGTGTGGCCAGGTTTAAGTATGTTTGAAATGTTTGATTAAACCCAACATGTGGTGTTCTGGGTGACACCCAGTGTGTGACGGGCCAAAGAAGTGAAGTAGTGTCACTCTTGGTAACCTAAGTGTCCCGTGGGGGCAACCCACGCAATATGTGTGAACGACAGGGGGGGACGGAATAGAGGACAATATTTATAGGGGTCCAGTGTGCCTGTCCTAAGAACATGTAACCAAGAAATTGTACAAAGTTCCCCTGGGAATAATTATGTACCAAAGTCTCTCTCTCTGAATTAACTTGTGAAGATCGACAGTCAGGGAACCACACAGGTCCCTTGTCGGAACTAAGAAACCTCACACAACTAGTAAGCTGGATGACTTGTTTCATTCAGCCCTATGGTTGTCTTGTCTCATCATCGGCTTCTTGCTCCCACGTCAAGCTGGCGCTGCAATGCCTGACGGGTAACAGCAGGTGTTACACTTTTGTGGAGATCTTTTGTTCCTTGCCGTGGTTTGAGAGCGTGTGAGGGACCTAGAAAAGTGAAGTAGTGAGCAGAGTGTGATTTAAAAAAGGTTGGTTAGTCCACTAGGTATCCTTTATTCGTGTGGTTAACCGCCTTATTAAAAAGTGGGATGAGGGGTACCGAGAGCCAAAGTTAAATTAGTATGGCCTCATTCAACCCTCATATGTGGTCAACATGTTTCATGCCCTAAGGGCAATTCTTCAGGACCGGATAGTGCTCATAAACTAATCAGGGGCCCAAAGATGGGCTAAAGTGTATTCAGTATATAACCTGGTGGGTCTACAACCAGGGCAGGCTGGTGGTCCTGCAGCAAAGTCAGACCTAGGGGTGAAAAGAAAGTATTATTCACAAAGTAGTACATGCTAACTTCTTGCATGTCACAACCTTCCAAAGTCTAAAGACTGCACCCGGGCATCAGTGATCATCCAGGTGCTCGCAGGTATAGAAGTGAACTGCGGAGAGAGAGAGAGACTCTGATAGTTTATTCAATATATGACGTCCCAGAAACTTTTCTTGGGGTATTAACTCTGACTAGAGGTCTGTTTCTTCATGATACTAAAGATTTCATAAGTTAGTATAGCGTTGATGAGGGGCCAATGTCCCCCTGGATGGAATAGGGGAACCCAAAGATTTGGGTAGGATTAAACTAATAGATAGCAGGAGTGGTGGCTTACCCTAGCAATCCATGTGTACGTCCACGCAGCTTGTTCTTGTGGGACCTGTGCTTAGAGATAATTATCTGCAAGGTAAACAAGGGAGAAGTCAGACACACCGACCGGGGTCATGAAGATATATAGAGAGACGACCAAGAAGCCCATATGGAGTCCTGTCCCACCAGATTGCAATGTTCGGTAAGGCATACCGCTCTCCGTGAGTCACGATGCCGCCTGCAGGTACTATGCGAAAACACCAGGGCCGGAGGGCCCTCAGAGAGGGACCATCGGGAATGGGGCCCGCATGTAACCGGTCCCATGGTGGTAGTGCAAGCCCCCCGCCAAACAGCGTCGGGAAACCAGAAGAGGGCAGTCTCCAATGACCGCAGGCTGGCGGACGACCGAGACCCATACGGCCTCGCTAGGGGGTCCGTCAGCAATCAAGACGGAAGTCGGATCACAGACACACGGGCTTACCTTGATAGCGCGAGGCCAGAGCCATTCGGAACCTACCCCCACACTACAGCGTGTGCCAACACGCAGAACAGCTGGTAGCTTGTTGGCGAACATGCCGCCATTAAGTAGGGAGCGTACAAGTCCCGGTGGGGGGGGGGCCTGTCCCAGATGACGTCTGTAGCGAAGCGGCCAATCAGGTGCCTCCAGTATTTTGGAAGGAGAGTGGTGCGCCATGTTGGAACGGGGCTTGTGCGCTCAAAGTGCACGCCATGTTGGAAGGGGAAAAGAAGTCTGTTTTTAGGCTGGAGACGGGATAACCCATCGAGTGTGTGGGACATCTCGGATTACAGTGTGCTGATCACAACCCAATAAAGGCCAGGGGCAATGCTCGTGGAGAATCATAGTAGTTATTATCTGGCTAGCAGATTCCAAAGGACTGAGTCATTAAGCCCACAGGTGTCTAATTGCAGACGGTGAACCCATCTCTGTTCAAGTATGTGTATTGCTTGCTGGCTAATGGAGGGGAGCCATTCTAAGACAACCCATTTCATGTTCTCGGCTGAATGTCAAGCCTGTTTGCAGTGTTCGTACAGCCGTGTGTGTGTCTTTGCACAGCGGATATTGCTGTTATGTTCAATGATGCGCACTTTGACAGTGCGCATCGTCATCCCTATGTACTTGAGACCGCAAGGGCATGTGAGCATGTAGATACATCTGCTACTGTTGCAATTAGTATGCTTGTTTAAGTGCCAAGTAAATGTATCTGATAGCATGATATCTTTGCCTTGTGTGCACTGAGGACAGACGACACAATTACCACATCGGAAGTGACCTACAACTGGTGGTAGATCCCAAAGTGTGTTCTGAGGGAGAGTGCTCGTCTTCTTTGGTCGAGTATGGATCAAGGTATCCTTCAGGTTGGCTGTTCTTTTGAAGGCAAAGCGTGGACGTGGGATATCTAGTCCAGCTGAATTAATGATCCCCAGTGAGCATTTACAGTTTTTTTAATGAAAGTAGAGTTTTTTCTATAGGACGTTACACATGTAATGATGTCCTCCGTGGCTTTTGTGTGTGTCTCCAGAAGGGCTTCTCTGTTATTGTTGAGTGCTCTTTTGACTGATTGTTTAAGGAGTCTCGTCGGGTAGCCCCTGTCCTTGAGCTTATGTTGTAGGGTGGAAGCCTCTCGATTATAGTCCATCACTGAAGTGCAGTTTCTGCGAATCCGCAGGAACTGCCCGAACGGTAGATTCTCCCTCAATGCCCTGGTGTGATGGCTGTTATACAGGAGGAGACTGTTTCTGTCGGTCTCTTTCTTGTAGGGAGTGGTGGTGATCTCAGTGGGGTCCAACCTAATGGTCAGGTCGAGGAAGGGGAGTGACTGTTCAGACATGGTGCCAGTGAATTTGAGAAATTGGTTCTGGAGATTAATCCATGTACAGAAGGCTTCGCAGCTGACCCGGTCACCTTTCCAAAAAATCAAAATATCGTCGATGTAGCGACGCCATAGGGTCAGGTGTTCAAGGAACGGATTAGTGTCGGGGGAGTAGATGAAGTTTTCCTCGAAACTGGCCATGTATATACATGCCAAGCTTGGTGCAAAAGTTGAACCCATAGACGTGCCACGGATCTGGTGGTACAACTGTGACTCGTATCTGAAAAAATTCTCCGTCAGAGCTATGTTTGCCAAAGCCATGATGAATGAGATGGGGGTGGGGGATGTCCATTCCTCCGACCTTAAAGCAGCCTCTACTGCCTCTAAAGTTGCTTGTTGGGGGATGTTCGTATATAGGGCTTCCACGTCCAATGTCAATAGGAGATCGACATCTTCCCTACCGTCCATGTCATCAATCAAGCGGAGGACATCTCTAGTGTCCTGAAGAAAAGATGGAATTCTCTTAACTATAGGTTGTAGAAATTCGTCACAAAATTGGGACAATAGTTCCAGTAAGGAGCCTATTCCAGACACGATGGGCCTGCCTGGTACAGGGGTAACCCCCTTGTGAATTTTTGGTAACGTGTAGAAATAGGGCGTTACTGGTTCGGTGGTGATGAGGAATTCTGCTTCCTTCTTAGTTAGCCACTCATTTGTTTCACCTTAAATCACGAGACTCATGATGGTAGTAGTCAGGCGTTTGGTAGGATCTATTGGGAGGGGTCTGTAATGGGTACTGTTGGCCAGCTGTCGTCTACATTCCCGGTCATAGTCATCATGGTCTTGAATAACCGTTGCTCCCCCCTTGTCCGCCTGTTTGATGACAATTGTGTTGTCATTGCCCAAAGCAAGGGAGGCTTGTCCCTCTGCCTTGGTAAGATTGTTAAATTGTTTGGTATGTGGTTTTTTTGTAAGGCTGGCTAGGCCGCTCTTTCAAATGCCAGAATCTCCGGAGGAACCATCCCGTCCGTAGGGGTAAAGGTGGAGGGTTTCCGTAGTCCTGTGTCCGGACTCTCTGGTTCGGGTTTGTCATCAAAGAATGCTCGCAGGCGTATCTTTCTGAAGAGTTGTTTGATCTCAATCATTTCTTGGAAGTTGTCTGGAATAGGAGTGGGGACGAAACCAAGTCCCTTTTCTAGAACTCTATTTTCAGTAGGGGTTAGGACTCTTTTCGAGAGGTTCACCGTTAAACTCTTCTCCCCCTGGTTGTACTCCTGGTCTCCACCGTGGTCTGAGGTGTTGGCTGATCTTGCCACTGGACCCCTTTCTGTCCGCCTCGCTTTCGCCCTCTTCCTCTGCCACAACCTCTGCCTTGAAAAGGTGGCGGGTTCAAAGGGTAAAATTGTGGCGGGCCCTGTTGGTAGAAGGGGTACTGCCACGGGGGTGCCATGTGTGGGGGCCCATGGAACATAGGTCCTTGTTGGTAACCTGGTTGCCAGTTAGGGCATTGTGGGAACCGATTATCTCCTTCTCGAACTTTGAGATATCTTTCTGCAGTTTAGCTGTTTTCTGATTCAGGAGATAGTCATGATGATTAGCCATTTCTTGATTGATATCAGCTAGTTTGGTGGTGAAGTTGGCCTTGTTGTTCTTGTTGACCGCACTCCTCATAGTGGCTTCTATGGCTGTGATTTTCTCTAATAGAGCATCAGATAATCGTTTCGTTGTTTGCACAATTAGAAAGAGTAAATCTTTAGTGCATTTCCAGGATACCTGAACCCAGTCGATCTTAAACTGTTTATCTTCTAAGAAGAGCCTGGGTATGATGTTAACGATTAGGCCCTGTGGGGCAATATTGCTTCTCAGGTATTCGGTCATCATTGTCCCATGTATTGTAATCCTTATCAGTTCTTTTTTCATCTTGGTCAAGCCGACCCAGTCATCATTGGTAGTGCCAGAGGCAGAGGCAGCCGGGGGGTTAAGTAGGCTGGGTGCTGCCCTGAGGACTTCAGCAATGGCGTCCTCATCAAAGCTAAGACCCGGTACATCTTCCATATTTTCGCGGAGTGTGGCCAGGTTTAAGTATGTTTGAAATGTTTGATTAAACCCAACATGTGGTGTTCTGGGTGACACCCAGTGTGTGACGGGCCAAAGAAGTGAAGTAGTGTCACTCTTGGTAACCTAAGTGTCCCGTGGGGGCAACCCACGCAATATGTGTGAACGACAGGGGGGGACGGAATAGAGGACAATATTTATAGGGGTCCAGTGTACCTGTCCTAAGAACATGTAACCAAGAAATTGTACAAAGTTCCCCTGGGAATAATTATGTACCAAAGTCTCTCTCTCTGAATTAACTTGTGAAGATCGACAGTCAGGGAACCACACAGGTCCCTTGTCGGAACTAAGAAACCTCACACAACTAGTAAGCTGGATGACTTGTTTCATTCAGCCCTATGGTTGTCTTGTCTCATCATCGGCTTCTTGCTCCCACGTCAAGCTGGCGCTGCAATGCCTGACGGGTAACAGCAGGTGTTACACTTTTGTGGAGATCTTTTGTTCCTTGCCGTGGTTTGAGAGCGTGTGAGGGACCTAGAAAAGTGAAGTAGTGAGCAGAGTGTGATTTAAAAAAGGTTGGTTAGTCCACTAGGTATCCTTTATTCGTGTGGTTAACCGCCTTATTAAAAAGTGGGATGAGGGGTACCGAGAGCCAAAGTTAAATTAGTATGGCCTCATTCAACCCTCATATGTGGTCAACATGTTTCATGCCCTAAGGGCAATTCTTCAGGACCGGATAGTGCTCAAAAACTAATCAGGGGCCCAAAGATGGGCTAAAGTGTATTCAGTATACAACCTGGTGGGTCTTCAACCAGGGCAGGCTGGTGGTCCTGAAGCAAAGTCAGACCTAGGGGTGAAAAGAAAGTATTATTCACAAAGTAGTACATGCTAACTTCTTGCATGTCACAACCTTCCAAAGTCTAAAGACTGCACCCGGGCATCAGTGATCATCCAGGTGCTCGCAGGTATAGAAGTGAACTCGTGAAGGGAGAGAGAGAGACTCTGATAGTTTATTCAATATATGACGTCCCAGAAACTTTTCTTGGGGTATTAACTCTGACTAGAGGTCTGTTTCTTTATGATACTAAAGATTTCATAGGTTAGTATAGCGTTGATGAGGGGCCAATGTCCCCCTGGATGGAATAGGGGAACCCAAAGATTTGGGTAGGATTAAACTAATAGATAGCAGGAGTGGTGGCTTACCCTAGCAATCCATGTGTACGTCCACGCAGCTTGTTCTTGTGGGACCTGTGCTTAGAGATAAATATCTGCAAGGTGAACAAGGGAGAAGTCAGACACACCGATCGGGGTCATGAAGATATATAGAGAGACGCCCAAGCAGCCCATATGGAGTCCTGTCCCACCAGATTGCAATGTTCGGTAAGGCATATCAATCATTGATTGTGCCCTTGATGTTTCCAACACCAACTTTAGGCAATTGGCAGGAGCAGCAGTCCTTAGGCGCCAAGGTTGGCTCAAGGCTACCACCTTCAGACCTGAGGCCCAAACGAAGATCTTGGACATGGCGTACGATGGGGATTCACTTTTTCGAAAACACATCGATGACGCTTTACTGGCAATATAAACGGATACGGACACTGCCAAATAACTAGGTACCCTACAATACAAGAGAGGGTCCTTTAGAGGAGCAAGAGGCCGTGGTTACTCTTCCAGAGGGAACTATTCCAACCAGCAAAATCGACAGTACCAGTCCCAGTACAAACAACCGTACTATCAGTCATCCTACAGACAACCTGCCTCTGGAAGTTTCTCTCGTCAGGGAGGAAAACGGCGCTCAAACAATCAAGGGCGTGATTCCGACAAGCGCCAATGAGCATTGCCGGACGCCAGTCATTCATCCTCCCCTTTCCGCTTTTTACCAACAGTGGCGGAAAATAACTTCGGATCAGTGGGTCCTAGATCTTGTCAGGAATGGACACACACTGGAGTTTTTACAGAAACCACCAACAGCGCCGCCCAGGGGTCCCCCTCCCCCTCGTCTTCACTTACTATTCAAAGAGGCCTTAAAGTAGCTACACAAGAATGCGATAGAACGAGTTCCTGTCTCTCAGAAAGGGAAAGGATTTAATTCTTGCTTCTTCTTCGTAGAGAAAAATTCAGGAGAGTGGCGTCCAATATTAGATCTGCGCAAACTCAACAAATATCTGAAGAAACAGAGTTTTCGCATGGTAACGCTAACAGACATTCTGCATTGTCTCAACAAAGGGGACTTTATGGCTTCTCTGGATCTTGAAGACGCCTATTTCCACATTCCTATTCACCCAAAACATCGCAAATACCTAAGATTTGCTGTGGCTGGCATCCACTTTCAATTCAAAGTGCTTCCATTCGGCCTGAAATCGGCGCCAAGAATATTTACCAAATGTTTGGCCCCGGTGGCAGCCATGCTGAGGTCACAGGGAATACAAGTTTTCCCATACCTCGATGACTGGCTACTAAAAGGACCATCAAGAAAATCCACGATGGAGGCGGTCAAGAGTTCCCTATCCCTATTCTCAAATCTGGGACTGACCCTCAATTCCGGCAAATCTCAGCTTCAACCTCGCCAGGAGTTGACCTTTCTGGGAGCGGTGTTGGACACATGCCAGTGCAAAGCGTTCTTGACTCAGGAGTGGCAAAACAAACTGTTAAAGCTGGCAAAACAAATATTTGCAAGAAGGTCACTTTCGGTTTGAACATTTGCTTCCCTTCTAGAGATGTGCTCGTCTGCAATCAGCCTCATCCCTATGACAAGACTCAGAATGAGGCTGCTGAAGGAGGAATTACTTTGACAGTGGAGGCAAGTCGACGGATCATTCGACGATCGCATCAAAGTAACATCCAAGATGAAGCAAGCCCATCTTTGGTGGTCGAAGGCGCACAATTTGTCGCCCGGCCTCACATTTCTCCACGACATACCGGAGTTCAGCCTGACAACAGACGCTTCCCTGGAAGGCTGGGGAGGTCACCTCCAGGACCTTCAGATTCAAGGGCGATGGTCTCGTCCGTACCGGAAGAAACACATCAACAGCCTGGAGCGATTTATATCCCTACAAGCCTTCCTTCCAAGGATTGCAAATTCGTCAGTGCTGGTGCGCACGGACAATACCACCAGCATGTATTATATAAACAAACAAGGGGGAACAAAATCTCTCACCCTGTCATTGGAAGCTCAAGAAATGTGGGAATGGGCCATACTCCATGGCATATCCCTCAGAGCAGAACATGTACAAGGTATTCAGAACTCTCTAGCCGACAACCTCAGCAGGGCTTTCACATGCTGTCACGAGTGGGAACTCGAGCAACAGGAAGTGGAGAGGATCTTTCAAACATGGGGAACACCAACACTGGATCTGTTCGCCATGCAACAGAACAGCAAATGCCTATTTTATGCCAGCAGATTTCCTCAACAGGGATCACGGGGAAATTCCCTTTTGATGAGATGGTCCGGGATATTTGCATACGCTTATCCTCCGATCCCGCTCATACCGAAAGTACTACAAAAGATGAAGAGAGAGCATTGCACTCTCATCCTCATTGCTCCCCGTTGGCCAAGGCAGTATTGGTTTCAGGAACTCCTTCTACTCTCTCAGCAGCCTCCACTTCGTCTCAAGCCGACAGTGTCAATGTTAACAAGAGAAGGGGGCCAGATCCGACACCCGGATCCTCAATCACTTCACTTGCACAACTGGCTCCTGACTTCTTAGAGTTCAAGGATCTTAACATCTCCTCAGACTGCAGGGCGATCTTATCACAGGCCCGTGCGCAAAGTACCATCAAGACATATCGTTTTAAGTGGAAACGATTCTGTTCCTGGTGTGGAGATAATAATGTTCATCCACTCCAAGCTCCACCTGAGGACATCCTTCCTTATCTGCTGTCCTTAGCTAGGGCAGGACTGGTTTTCTCGTCCATTAAGGTACATCCGGCGGCAATATCCAGATTCAGAAAGAGTTCCAACAAACCATCTTTATGTTCATCATCTTTAATCAAACAATTCCTTAAAGGGTTATTCCGAGCTTTTCCTCCAGTTCGGCCTCCTCCTCCTGAGTGGGATCTCAATATTGTTCTGTCCCAACTTCTAAAAAGGCCTTTTGAACCTATTCACAAGGCGGAGCTAAAGTTTCTAACTTGGAAAGTGGCTATCTTACTGGCTCTCACTTCAGCCTGCAGAGTAAGTGAGGTACAGGCCTTCACGATTGCACACCCTTTCTTGCAATTCTCTAGAGACTTTGTGACGCTTAGAACCAACCCAAGATTCATCCCAAAGGTGCCGACCCAATTTCACATCAATCAACCTGTCAAGCTCAAGACTTTTTTCCCGGATCCTAAAACTCCGGCAGAGAAGGTTTTACATTCCCTAGATGTGAAACGGTGTCTAAAGTTTTATCTTCAAAAAACAAAGGACATACGCAAATCTAATCAGCTTTTTGTTGCTTATGGTCAAGCCACCTTGGGTCAAGCTGTAACAAAGGCAACTATAGCTAGATGGTTGTCATCTACGATTCTCTTCTGTCATGACAAAGCTAACAAACCTTTAGCAAGAAAGGTTAAAGCGCATTCCACCAGAACAATGTCAGCGTCGACGGCCCTTTTCGCTGGAGTGACGCTGGAGAACATTTGCCGCGCTGCTACATGGAAAAGTGTGCACACTTTTACGAAGCACTACTGTCTGCAGTCGGCAAATCAGGATGATACAGCAGTTGGGGAAGCGGTGTTGCAGCATCTTCTTCACTAAGGTTGGATTGGTGTCAGTACAACGCGGATTTTTACAACGCATTCCGTTACAACGGAATTTTTACAACGCAGGATCCATTACATCGGATGCCATTACAATGCATGGCATTACATAGCAGATGCTATTACAACGCATGGCATTACATCGTAAGTATAGGTAAGTATACCTCTTTTAAAAAAATGTTATTAAGTTAATTTAATTAATTTAATTTAACTAATTTAATTAAAATACATTTTAAAATAGCCATTAATTTAATTTAATAAAATAATATCTATTTAATAAATGTAATTTTAATTAAAAAAAGGAAATAATTTAATTTAATTATTGAAATTTATTTAATGTACATATTTTTATAATTGAAATTAAACAAAATTAATTCAAATAATGTATTTAATTTAATTAATTTAATTTAAAAATGTAATTAATGTAATAAAATTAATTTATTGTATTAAATATATTTTAATTAATTTAAAAATGGTAAATATAATTTAATTATCCCAAAACACAAACCTACCCCTGAACCCTACAATACCCTGTACCCCAAAACCCAAACCCTGCCCTAAAACCTAAAAACACCCCTGTACCCCAAAACCCAAACCCTACCCTAAAACCTAAAAACACCCCTGTACCCCAAAACCCAAACCCTGCCCTAAAACCTAAAAACACCCCTGTACCCCAAACCCCAAACCCTACCCTAAAACCTAAAAACACCCCTGTACCCCAAAACCCAAACCCTGCCCTAAAACCTAAAAACACCCCTGTACCCCAAAACTCAAACCCTACCCTAAAACCTAAAAACACCCCTGTACCCCAAAACCCAAACCCTACCCTAAAACCTAAAAACACCCCTGTACCCCAAAACCCAAACCCTGCCCTAAAACCTAAAAACACCCCTGTACCCCAAAACCCAAACCCTGCCCTAAAACCTAAAAACACCCCTGTACCCCAAACCCCAAACCCTACCCTAAAACCTAAAAACACCCCTGTACCCCAAAACCCAAACCCTGCCCTAAAACCTAAAAACACCCCTGTACCCCAAAACCCAAACCCTGCCCTAAAACCTAAAAACACCCCTGTACCCCAAAACCCAAACCCTGCCCTAAAACCTAAAAATACCCAAACACCCCAAAACATATACCTCAGTACCCCAAAACATATACTCCTATACTCATACTTATTTAAAAAAATTACTTAAATTAATATATTTAATTTATAATATTTAAAAACATAAATAAATATTTTTATTTATAATTAATTATAATTAAATCAATTATATAATATAAAAAAAATTTTAAAAAATTATATACTTACCAATACTTACGATGTAATGGTATGCGTTGTAATAGCATCTGCTATGTAATGCCATGCGTTGTAATGGCATCCGATGTAATGGATCCTGCGTTGTAATAGCTGCGTTGTAACAGCATTACGACGTAAAAGTTGCGTTGTAAGTGTTACACACCCTAAGGTTAGACTCTTCATAGTCTCTTATTCTTCTTTTGACTGTTTTAAGCATATGTATTTCATTATGATGTTTAATCTTTTCAAACGCTGTCCTATTCTGTAATGTACTTTATGAAGGTTTTTTGATGCATATGTTATGCAAACAAGTTTGTGCTCTATAACCTTCCAGGTTGTGTGGGGGTGTATACGATTTATTTTGTCTCCCACCTTCCTCTAACGACAGATATGATGTCACTGCTTGCTACTCTGATTCAGGCATGTGAATCTATGAAAGATACCACAATACTGGATAAGAAAACAAGTTACTTACCTGTAACTGCGGTTATCCAGTATCTTTCATAGATTCACATGCACCCACCCTCCTCCCCGGCAGGGCAGTTCTGTTTTATGGATACTTATTCTCACTTGTTCTGGGAAAATCTGTCTGAGGAGAACTGCTTGAGCTAGGAAGGTTCTAGAGGGTGAGGACAGCTGATTGGCTGAGGCTACTATTTCACGTCTTTTTACATAATGAGGTAGATAGGCTGCTAAGTTTTTGGGTCTAGCTAGGCCTTTAGGCTTTTCCAGCCTACTACAAGAAAGTTTTAGGCACTGCTATTGTATATATTTTTACCGTGGGACTCCCGCCTCGACGACGGGGAATGATTCAGGCAGGTGAATCTATGAAAGATACCAATACTAGATAACCGTAGTTACAGGTAAGTACCTTGTTTTCTTGCTCACCCCCTCATACTTAGATAGAGCCCCATTACTGCTCTTCCTCCCGCATTGACGGAAGCTGAAGCCCTGCACTGCTCCACGAGGAATACGGAACTAGGCAAGAGCGTCTCCGCCTCGAACATGGGCTCAACTGTTTCCCAGCTCTTGTCCCTCTCCTTGACCCTCTAATTCCTTTTCAGGCCATTGCGCCGACTGAGCACACGTCTCTGGCTCCCACCTCACTCCCGAATTCTGCTATTCACGCAATTTAAGGATATTCACGCACTTAGGTGAGTTAACTGTGTGAGATCTCACACATCCGCCTGCTCACCGCTATTCGTATTAAACCCTTCTGCTCTTCCTTATAGGCTTTCCTGTGAGCACACAGTTGTGGCTCCTGTAGCGCATCCCCCCTTATTTCTCCGCCGCCGCCTGTAAGCATTTTTGCCCCATCTCGGGATCACTCATAAACTCCTGATCCCGACAACCTAGTCCAACCGTGTTCACTTTCTCTCTCAAGGACCGCCACGTAGCGGAGCACTGCTCGCAGTCCTGAAACTTGGCCTCTCACATGTACCTTATAAGTAAGGATTCCTGACGTTTCTATACCTTAGCTATGCACTATTAAGTCACACTTTCCACCCTCTATCTCACCGGTTACGGCGTTCACTAGCCTGATATCTGGGTCAACCCAGCCACGCATGCGCCACATCAACACGTTTGCCCTCACCTTTTATCCTCTTGTCCGATTCCTAATTGTTTTAGCCTTTTAGTTTCCCTTGTCACTGTACCAAAATGCACCATGACCAGTATGTTACCTTCATTAGGAAGTACTTGTTGCAGCATGTTGTGTATATCTCTCTTGACCACCAAGTCACTGTGTCAAAAGCTGTCCTGACTAGTATGCCATTTTTATTAACTCTATAATTAAAAGTCTGAAATACATGACACATATAATTGCATGGTGCGCCGAAAGTTTGCTCTGACTAGCTTGTCATTATTGTTGAGGTTGTGTAATCCTAATATATCTCTTCTAACCACATGTTTCTGAATTGTTCCCCCCTTTTCCTTCCTCCAATTGTAATTGATTATAGTTATTTAAGGCAATACTACACAGGCATGCTTAATTAAATGTCCTGATGATGATCCACGCATTGTTCACATGGATCGAAACACCGTTGATACCATAAAACACCTTATACGACACCAGACATGCTATCATTGACTATGTAAATATGTTCCTTGTGATTTGTTTATTCCATTGAGAATTTTGTCTGTAACAAACCATGAGCGTTGCCTGAGCCCCCTTAAGTGTTTCCTAACAGTTTTGTCTCTGTTTCTGTAGTAGGATGCAGGCTTGTGTCCCACTCTCTGTATTTTCGTTTGTACACATTTCGAAGAATTGCTAAATATTAAATATTAGACCTCTGTCCGGCTGGACAAGTTTAACCAATGTAGTACTGATTGGGTCTATATTCATTTATTTACGTTTATCCCTATTTCCCTAGGGACCATTGTAGTTTAAAATAACCTACCCTGTTAAGGCAGAGGGGCCTTGTGGAAAGGGGTAGATTTTTCATACCTCTTGAACGTCAAAATAGAGATGTATTGTGAGAGCTCTCAGGATATCTCGGAACCGACAGCAGTGCATGGTGCAGGTCAGAATAGAGGTACATTATGAGAGCCATTGGAGCATGGGCATAGGAAGTGTGGGGGTCGCGGGGATATATCCCCCCAGATTTTGGAGTGGAGGGACAAGGGTTTTGGGGATGAGGAAACAAAATAATTTCCCCTCTCCCTTCCGAGATTAGCAGGGCAGAGATTACCAGGGCCATTAGCGCTTGAAAGCGCTTCCTATACTGGCCCTGCATTTGCCCTGTGACCTTCCTCCAGTCACAGAGGCCACCTGCCCTTTGTATGCTGCACCCTCCACAGAAATAGCCAATGCCTATGGATATGGATCAGACAGGCAGAGAAGGAAAAAAGACACTGTGAAATAGATTCAAAAAAAGAAAGAAACACTTTGGCTGGAAATGTTGCCATTTTCTGACCTTATTCTATTCCAAAGTGCAACCTCCAGACCAAGAAAGAAAAAAGGATCAAAAGACGATAAATAAGTAACTAAATAAAGCAATACAGAGTGCTTGCAGACAGGCCAGATTGGTGTTATTCACACCCACACACATTAGCGCCACTTTACATAGTTTGCCAGTGAAACGCTACTTTCTTTTTATCTTCTTTCTTTGAATAACATTGCCTTCCCAGGGTGGGAAAGTGCACCATTCCTAGAGGGACTGCAATACCTGGTTGATGGGTGAGTGGAAAACGTTTAATGTGATCCTTTTCAACTGTTTTATTTATTTTAGCTTATAAAATGTGTACAGTGGCTCTGTGTTCAGGGATGTGGTCTTTTTAAACCAAACTCCTTACATTTTGTAAGGATATATGAAATGGACATTGGAACAGGTCCCGTCCGGGCCCTGTAGTCGTGTCCTGAACTTTTGAGGCAAAAGCACTCACTGATTTCTGAATATTGAGGGTAAAAGCGTTAAGGTGACCATGTTGTTCGTGCTTAGATTTCACATGCTTTACTTCTTCTTGCATTCCCTATGAATGTTTGCTTTTCCCAAGATGTTATTATTTTTTTTCTTCTGGCAGGATATTACTCTTGTCTAGTACATAATTTGAATTGAGTCGCAGCACAGTTGAGTTGTAGCTGAAGGGAGTGCACACTTCTCTCAGTGGGGCAGTATGATGTTCAGTGGAGGAGAGGATGTGGCACTCTGGCCAGATCTGCAAAATTTGGAACTGGAGAACCAGGTTCAGCCTTCATGACCAGTCCACCAGAACACACTCCTGATGGAACACATTCCATGCTACACCTTAGAAGTCCCCAACAGACCTTAGAAACCCTGGTGTCTTAGTACCAGGAGGTGGACCCTTGCGTTGGCAAATGTGGGTTAACCTTGAAGGCCTGTCCACCACAATCCATACTGAAGTTGTTTGAAATGGGATTTCTGATTGGCGAAGGCTTGCGCCAAAGCCAGGCAGAAACCACCACTCTAGTTAGGGCAAGGAAGTTACACGCCAAGATAACCCCTGCTCACCCCCTTGGCAACATGACACGAGCAGTAAGGCTTATCCCGGAGGCAATGTGTAAAGCGTTTGCACAATACACACACAGCAGCAATACACTAAGCACACCACAAAAAGGAACTCCACACAAGGTTATATATAAAAAATAGCCTTTGTATTACCACAAACACATTAGATCATAATCACACAGATATACTGTGGCAACTGGCACTGGGCAGTATTTACAGGGGATTATATACACATAATAGGGCCACGTGGGCCACCGTCAGAAGAAGGGACTTAGTAGGAATAGCACTTGTAGAACATAGAATCGCTGTAGCACAAAATAATGAATGTAGGGTACAACCAGTAACTACTGGTAAGAGGTAAGTACACACTACACAATACTAGTCACCATAAACATAGGTCACGCAGTGAAACATAAACTTACTAGTATAAAATCTACTAGGCAAAACAACCTCCTAAGCATAACAACACAGTTTAGAGGTATCACAGGCATAAAGGCATATGCATGTTACGCACAAATCACATTAGGCAATTGTCATCATAACCACAATATACCATCACCTTGCACCAGAGTCACATCAGGTACTGACCCCCGGCCAACTGGCCTATCGTGGGGTTCAAATGCCCTAAGTACAGAATGTCCGGGCTGGGAAACATCCTTTAGAACGCAACTTTTACCACGCAGTGCTTTTACATCGCAACTTTTACAACGCAAACCATTACAATGCATTGCGCTGGGTGGCGCTCTAGGATAGGGAATAGATTTAATTTACTATCCAACACCTTCCCTACTATCCACGGGGACTGGAGTTGGAATAGTAAATTAAACAATTCACTATCCAGCACCCCTCAACACTATGCGTTGTAAAGGCATGCGTTGTAAAACTTGCGTTGTAAAAGCATGCGATGTAAAAGCATGCGTTGTGAGGTCATACATCCGTCCGGGCTACAAGCTGCAAATGCAGCAATGTGCAGGGCACCACCTAAACGTTGCAGCTGCCCACTAAGTGCTGGGCAGCTGTGGAAAGGAATCTGGGCACCAGCGTGCCTCCTGAGCCCTCTCCCTGGGCTCTTCAATCAGCAAAATGCCCCCAAGCACTCGTGGGAGCCACGTGGGCTCTAAAACAAATATGGCCCAAACCACGCTGGAGCCTCGTGGGCTCTGAATCACCAAGAAATGCTGAAATTACCGTTGGAGCCTCGGGGGCTCTACTACCAACAATGCTGAACAACGTGGGAGCGGCCCGCTGCCATCCGGGGCTGCCCTACCACCAGAAATGCCCCCAACGTTGGAGCTTCTCAGGCTCTGATTACTGGAATGCCCCCAAATGCTGAGATTAACGTTGGAGCGGCCCGCTGCCTCCTGGGGCCACTCTATAACCAAAGAAAAATGCCCCAAGTTAAGTGAGGCAGGCATCAGGGGGCCCCGCTCCGGGGCCCTCCGAACAAAATCACCCCCAATGTTGAAGCCACGTAGGCTCTGCCTGCAAATGCTGCTGGACAACGGGGGAGCAGACCGCTGCCATCAGGGGCCGCTCTACCACTGAATCGGGACCCACCGAGACGCCCGCACTCACCGGCTGCTGGGAGGTAGCATCTCCGCTGGGCTTCCCTGCTCCTTCTCAAGGGCGGTGGGCGGGGCTCTCTCACTCCTGGGAGAGTCTCACTGGGGGGCCAGTGGCGCCGCCCTCCTTCACCCGGTCACCATAGGCAGCGCGGAGGCTCCTTCTCCGGCTGCAGGCTCCTGCTTTCCGCTCCCGGGCCTCCGGTGCAGTTCTCCGGTCTTGGGGGAAGCCCTCGCGGCCGGACAATGGCAGGCGGGCACGGTGATGACGCGACGGGACTCCCTGGCAGCTGGAACCAATCCTAGCGTGGCGCTGGGATGACGAGGAGGGAGTCCCGAACCAATCACAGCGCGGCCCAGCACTGTGGCTTCACAGCGGCTCTTCTCCTGCGGGCGAACCCAGGATTGGGCTGTTTAGCTCGAGATGCGGCGGTGATACGGGGTAGGCACCCATCTAAACTACTAAGACCATGGTGGGGTAGGCACCCGTTAGGGCTTAAAACTCGGCACAAAGTCCCTGGCGGGTGGGCACCCGTTAGGGATATCCAAATGGCAAAAACAGGGTAGGCACCCGGGATAAATTATAAACAGCACACAAAGGTCACCTGCGCATCGAAATAATTACACCACGGCCAGAATGCAGAGTGGGCACCTGCTCCTTCGGAGTGCAGGCAAGGAGGAGGCATCCCTACACGGTGAAAGCATAAAGCACTACGCAGAAGATAAAAAATAAAACGCTCCCCAGGCGCTAGAGGAAACAAAGTACAGTAAAAAGCTGTTTAGAAATTCAGGGGGGCAAAGGCTAGGCCCTGGGACCAGCTCACAGAGCCCTCCAGCAGGGAGGCAGTCCCCAGTTGCGGTCCTCCTGGCGCCCAGCAGCAGCAGGCCCCTCTCAAGTTAGGTCATAGAGAGAACACCTTACATGGGGTCACGGCCCTTTTTTATATATACATTTCCTTTGTCTGGAGGGTGCAGGGTAGGGGGAAATCCAGACGCAGCTGGTTCTGTAGCACTTTGTTGTGCTCAGCTCCTGTCCCCATTCACAGGACAGGCTAGGGACATCAGTCGCATCACAGGGGGCGGAGCCACCATTGTGTAGGGAGGGCCCAGCCCTATTCAGGTCCCAGGTGTACTCCTCCCTCCTATCAACATGCAGATCTCTTCATTCACCACCGGGGCAGACCCATCTTGACTCCTGGAGCCAGGCACACCAGCCAGCTCCAGCCAATCACAAGCCAGACAGTCATTTCACATTTACTACACAGACATGCCAACTTCTAGAAGTGGCACTTCCACACCAGACACATTAAATCTGCACACACCGTGGCGCAGCATTTAATCTCACAAGTTTGCACATACCAAACTCGCCCCTGCACTCCCCACACATCAGGAACTACCATGGGCACACATATCCCCTATGCTTTCCTATGGGAGGGGAGGCCAATCTCACCACACGCACTCAGACTGCGCATGCACTTTACACTGGGACACAGTGTTAAAGTGCGCAGAAGCCAAAAACAACTAACACCAGGTCACATATAAAAGCAAAAAGTTTAGGGGTGAACCTGCCAAAAGGGCCAAGTCCAACAGAAGTTCACCTCCAGTCTTGTGGGCAGGCATTTGAAGCAGCACATCCTAGAGTGATAGCGACTCTCTCACTGCTGTCACAAGACGCTTGAGGCCAGTCCACAATTCACTGGGATCCTTAATCCAGGATTTGCACACACACCAAAATAAGTTTGCAAACTTCACGGTTTCTCTGCTTCATGCATTAGCACTTTAAACATCTGCTGTCTGCTCTGGGGCCACTGGAATTATGCAGCAATGGAGGACAAAATTATGCCACAGTGTTGACTAAAATATTCAGCAAAAAGTGTGCAGTGTAATGCGGTACATTTTATGACACTTTATTATTTTGACATTCTTATATATACACTAACAGCCCCTGCAAAGATGTTGCCTCATTGGTACCTGTGTAATATACAAATGCAGCAGTGACAAAGGTGACCAGTCAACCGTTGCAAAGGGCCCTCCACTTCACAGCAACATAAGTCGCAATTTTCTTTTTAATTTTTGATCCGTTTGAGCTGCAAACAATTATTTTGTTGAAATTGTTATATTATGTAGCAGATGATGTATTGTGCAGCAAATATGGTACAGCCATAATTTTTTTTTTAAGGGTGAAAAAAATAAAAAAACTTTCTTTTTTCAGCAGAATAAACAATACTTTCCCCCCCCAACATTGGCATCAAGGTATAGAAAAAACATGTGTACACAGTTCACACCCCCAGCACGGCTTCAACAGTTGCAGATAAAACAGGAGATGCAAGAATCAGATCCACGGGATACAGTGTAAGTACAGAAAAACTGACATAAGGAACATGTGCGTAGTCATCAGGGTAGTACCCCAGCCCCTACTCACCCTCCCCATTCCCCGCCACCCCGTCCTCAGGTTCCGATTCCTCGGACGAGAACAATGCAGCACTAGTAGCATCAGAGTCGCTGGCAGTCGACCCCCCCGCACACATCATGCGCCATGCAAGCAAGTCCTCCTGTAGTCGCTCATCCCTACGCGTATGTTGCATGTGCGTTTCTTCAGCCAATGTCCATTCCCCCACATCCCGAAGCCATAATGTCATATCTGGCGCCCTTTGTCCCATCCAGGTTATAGCCACCCGCCGTCTAGCCAGCACTAAGAGCAGCTGCAGCATTTTATAGGACAGGTTCCTCTTCTTAGGTTTGGGGACTAGGGCTAACAAGCAGTGGATCGGGGACAGGTCAAGACGCAGTCCTGTGACTCTCCGGATGTAGGCTACCACAACCCTCCAGAAGTCCCCGACTAGTGGGCACTCCCAAGCTAAATGGAGAAATCCGGCTCCTACTGAACCACACCGAGGACAGGCATCCGATTTATCCGGCGCAATGCGGCGCAGAGCAACTGGGGTTACGTAAGTGCGGTGCATGAAATTAAAATGGATTAATTTGAAACGTGCGTTACACGATACCTTCTTGGTGAGCGTCCCTATCCGCCCCCGCTGTCCTGGGTCCAAGGCAACCCCTAAGTCTGCCTCCCACGCCGCCCAGGACGGAGACACCGGAGGCGCCGAGTCGCATCTCATCGCTGTATATAAAAGCGTTATCAATCGCCGTCCCGCGCCGCACGATAGCACGATATTCAAAGTATGGGACACCTGGGGCGCCTCAGGGAACTGTGGCCACGTCGCTCTCGCCATATCCCGCAGGCCTCCATAGTGAAGGTATTGGCCCCCAGTAAGACTGAAGGCCTCGATGGCTCTCTCCAGGGTCACAAAGGACTCGTCCGGGTATAAGTCTGCCAATGTGTCGCAGCCGCCCTCACGCCATTCCCAAAACAACATGTGCTCCTCCATTAGAGTGACCGGTGCCAATATCCATATCGGCAGCTCCCTATGAAAAGGGGCCCGTCTCAGCACTCTCTCCACCACTCGCTGCCAGATCCCCGCAGTATGCCGAACAATGTACGGCAGGCTGCCATCCGCTCCTCTGTCACGCATCAGAGCCAATTGCAACGCCCTCTCATCTGCGCTACCAGCCAAGAGTCGCAATTCCCAATTGTCCGCGCCCGCGAACCAGCGCGCAGCCGGTATAAGTTGGGCCGCGTAATAGTAGAGATCAAAGCGTGGGGCCTCCAAGCCCCCCTCCTCCCATCGTCTGACCATCGTACGCAGCGCAACCCTGCTGCGTCTGCCTGCCCAGAGCAGGGAGGTAAGCATCGTATTGAGCTTGTTGAAAATTCGAAGAGGAAGAGGACAGAGGGTATTCTGTAGGATATACAATATTCTAGGCAGCATCACCATCTTTGAGACGGCCAATCGTCCCATGAGTGAGAGTGGCAGCGTATTCCAAAAGGATACAGATTGTTGTATTGAACTGAGCACACGGTTGGCGTTGCGGGCCAGCAATTGTTCATCAGAGACAGCCACCTGAATGCCCAAATAGCGGAAGGCCTCCATCTCCCACCGCAGCCCCAGGGGCGGGAAACCCACACGAGGGTCTTCACCGCATCCCGCAAGCGGAAAGATCAGGGATTTCTCGGGATTAAGACGCAGCCCAGAAGCTGCACCAAAGCGTTCCAAGTGGTGTAACAGGATCGGTAGCGACTCCCGCGGGGAGGTCAAGTAGAACAACGCATCGTCCGCATAAAGCGAAACCAGGTGTACCACATCCCCCACTCGTATTCCCCAGGGTGTCATCTCCGTGCGTAGTGTCACTGCAAGGGGCTCAATCGCCAGGGCGAACAGGAGCGGTGACAGGGGGCACCCCTGGCGGGTGCCCCTGCCCAAACGCCACTCCTCCGAGCGTGCCGCTCCGAGCCTGACCCTGGCCGTAGGCGCACTGTAAAGGATACGAATCCACTTGCAGAAAAGGGGCCCCATCCCCGCTAACCGAAGCACCTCCAATAGGTACCCCCAGCTAACTGTATCGAAGGCTTTAGCCAGGTCTATCGAGACCAGGACCTGAGGACCCTCCCCATCGCGCACCTCATGTAGAACGTGGTTCAGACGCCGAAGATTCATGGCGGTGTTGCGGCCCGGAATGAACCCGCACTGATCATGGTGAACCAGGTGCGTCATATGTGGGGCCAGCCGGGTGGCCAAAATCTTAGTAAGAATTTTGGCGTCGGTATTGATTAAAGTGATCGGCCGGTAGGCCGCAGGATCAGTCATCCCCACCCGGTTTCAGGAGCATGCAGACCTCACCCTGCTGCATGGTGGGCGGGAGCGCGGCTCGCACCATCGCTTCATGGTAAACCTGCAAGAGACGGGGTGCGAGGGTATCAACAAACGCTTGGTAAAACTCTGGGGGAAAACCGTCTCCACCCGGCGACTTAGCCTTCGGCAGGGCGGCCACCGCCACCCTGACCTCTTGGAGCGTCACTGGAGTATCCATGTCCCCAGCATCCTCTTTAGAGAGGGTCTGAAGGGGCAAATCCCGGAGGTATGACTGATAGGACGCCTCTGTCACCAGGGGGTCAGCAGTATAGACCTTCTGCAGATGTGTGCGGAGCACCGCAAGAAGGTCCCGTTCCGAGTGTACTAGGACCCCAGCGGGATTTCTCAACGCAACAATCCGCGCACGGGCCGATTCCCTTTGGAGAATCCAGACCAGCAATCGGCCCGACTTGTCCCCCTCACGGTGAAGGCGTTGGCGATATCGACCGAGAGTGAATCTATCTAGCCAGTCTAGGATATCATGGACGCCTTCTCGGGCTGTCCGCTCAGAGTCCCCGTTCGACCCATCCGGGTCCGGTAAGGACTGATAGTGGCTGAGGCGCTCCTCAGCACTCGCGAGGTCACGGAGCAGCTTTTTGCGAACTCCATATGTCAGCCCCATGCAAGCGCCCCGCACGACTGCCTTAAGGGCATCCCATTTGGTCGCAAAAGGGATATCACCCACTTCCCAGTTCAGGTCCAGATAAGTACGCAGGGACGTCTCCACATGTTCCCGTCCCACCGGATCCTGCAGAAGATCCCCTGGCATCCGCCAGGTCCGTGGGCGGGAGGAGCGGTCCACCCACTGTACCGTGCACGTCACGGGCGAATGGTCAAATAAGAACCGGGCCTGATGTGTGACCGATAAAACAAGGGATGCGCCAATGTTGGCCGCGAGGACCCTGTCGAGCCTGCTATGTGTGTTATGTGTGGGGGTGTAGCAAGTGTAAAGCTTCAGGCCCGGATTGCCGAGTCGCCAGACATCCATATCACCCAGATTCTCCATTACCTCCCGGAGCCGTGCCGTCATCCGAGGTTTTGTACCCGCCCGGGGGGGATGCCTGTCCAGCAGTGGATCCAGTACACAATTAAAATCTCCAAACCAGAGGAGGGGGGCATCCAGGTCCATCGCTATAAGCTCCTGCAGGCCAGTAAAGAAACTCAGGTCATCTATGTTAGGTGCATAAGAGTTCACCAGCAGGAAGTCCCTCCCATCCAGTTTCACACGTATAAGAACATATCTGCCCTCTACATCAGCCTCAACATACTGGACTGCTAGGGGTACCCCCGGAGCCACCCAGATCAGGACCCCCCGAGCATGGAACACCTGACCCCTCCATTTCCTTGCCAATTTAAGAGCACCCTCCTCATTCAAATGCGTTTCCTGTAGGCACGCCACTGACACTCCATGCCGACGAAGGAAGGATAGCACCCTATGCAAGTACCCAGGCCACGCACGTTCCAAGTTAAAAATTTGAACCCCATAAGCGTTGGTCTTGCCCATCCGGGCACCCAAGTTTAACTTCTGCAAACAGCCTCCTAGGGGCACGAACAGTAGTACACACCATGCCAAAAACAAATACCCCCCACAACTCCCCCCAACCCCACAGTACCCGCAACCACCCAACCCCAGAAACAACCCCCCCCCCCCCCCCCTCCCCCGCTCATAAGGAAGAATGACTCAACCGGAAAACACACCATCCCGGCCATCCCACACCAGCGCCATTTGAAAACAATGGGACCCAACACCCCATCAGAACCAGTCCCCCCACCCGCGAGCAAAAGGACAGCAACAACCAAGAACGCTACCCTGCCCTTCCCCTGCCAGTGCCAGGACGTGCACAGCCACCCCATACACCACACACACCCCACACTCACACACAGCCAACCAAAACCACCCACCCTCCCCCCCAACTCCCCGAGGACCCAATGTTCCAGGACAGTCTCTGGGAATGTTCATGAAAGTCAATTCCAATGCTGGGCGACGGTACGCCATAAACTCTGGGACCTCGCACCACAACGCCTCGGCCAACATGGTGTCCATCCTCTGTTCAGCCCACCAACCAGGGTTCCCAGCGCCAGGCAGAGACAGCACCGGGCAGGCAAAAACCAGGAGAGGCGACCCACCCAACCTCCCAGGGCAACAACAGTTTAACAAGACAGTACCTCATATCAGAGTTCACTCAGGCCGTGTTTCGGAGAGGGCGGTTTCCGGTATCACCGGGGGAGCAGAGTGTACTTCCAGCAAGGTTTCCTGCAAGGTATCTGGGACCAGGATCTCACCAGGTGCAGGGGCCACAGGTGACTCCGGATCGGCCCCCGCTGTTGATGGTCTCACGTGGAGCGCCCCATCCTCGCCTACGGTAATCCGGGGCTCGGTAGAACCCCGGGATCCAGACCTGCGTCTCCCTCTGCCTCGTCGACGCCTCTGGGGTCGGGTCCCCCAGGTCTCGCGTGGGCCACCCCGTTCACCAGGGGGTAGGTCGTCTCCCCGTATCTCGAGCCACTCCCACACTTCCACCGGGGACTCAAAGAAGTGAGCGCGCCCTTGGATGAGCACCTTGAGTTTGGCCGGGTACAGGAGCATGTATTGTAGCTTCATGTCCCGAAGTTTCTGCTTGGCGCCCAGGTAAGACTTCCGTTGCTCCTGCACCTGTTGAGTATAGTCGGGGTAGATGGAAACACGACTATTTTCAATGGTGATGGACTCCCTTTCTCTCGCGGCCCGTAGAATACAATCACGATCTTTATAATTTAGAATCTTTGCAATGATGGCTCTAGGTGACTCGCCTGGGCGTGGAGGGGAAACCAGGGCCCTGTGCGCCCTCTCAATAACAAAGAACAATCCTCAAGCCTCTAGGGGTAAGGCGCAACGTGGGCCGGGGGTATCACAGTCTGTATCCCGCTGCTGCGTAGGAAGGAGGCCGCCCCGGCACCCAGGCAATGCCGTGTATACCAGGTGGGCTCCAAACCGCCCACGTCCCCTGGAGCCCAACCCCTCAGGCCACCGCAGGTCCCAGCGCCACCGCAGGCTCCACGTGGAAGGGCCGCCGTAGTTCACTGTCCCGGGGAAGGGACGGAGGCCGCAATCCCCACAGCTGCAGAGAAACCAAGAGGGGCAGCCTGTGCAGGCCGCACCGGCACTCGGTGCGGGGACGGGCTCCAAAGGTCAACTGGTCGGCAAGATCAGTGATGAGCCCTTGGTGGCCGCACCGCCTCAGCCCTCCAACAGTCCTGCAGAGCCCCAGGGACCAGGGAAGCACTCACCCGGGGCTGCGCTCCACAGCCGGGAGCTCCGGCGCAGTAGAGGATCGGAGGGGCGGGTGCTGCAACCCCTCACACGGGTCAGCGGGGATCACCGGACCCCAGGTCAGCCCTCCACTCGTCGCCCTGGACGCTCGCCACCATCTCCAACAATCGGGGGGTCAGCAGCGGACGCGATCAGCCCCGGAGCAGGGAAACGCCTTCCCCGAGCGGGCCGCACGCACCGCTAGTCTCTCACGCAGGCCCAGTCCGCGGTCTCGCGTAGAACCAGGCGGAGCCCTCAGAGCGCCGCTTCGATCTCCGGCGGTGTTTGCCGGGGCACCGGAGGCTCTCTCGGCAATGTGGGGGTCCCCAACGTGGCAGGAGAGGATCCGGACCGTCAGCTCCCCTTTGGAGGGTCCAGCAAAGATCTTTTAGGCAGGATTTGTGGGTCCTCGGACGGAGCTGGCGAAGCTCACGTCCTGTCGGCCATGCTGCTTGGCCACGCCCCCTGGTACAGCCATAATTAAGGGTAAAACCTTTGTAAGCTGGGATATTTTGCCATTTATGTTCGAGCTGCTCTTGTGGAAAAAGGGAGAAGTGCAAATGACAGAAACTCCATGGCTCGGAGACAGATGGCTTGTAATTCCACTTTTAAGCATATTTGCCATATTCTGTGATCGGAAGCATATCCCACTTTGTTAATGTATTTTAATGTCAATAACTCATATTAAAACTTAAATAAACATGTGTATTGGCTGAAATAAATAACGTAATACGCTGTAACTTGTCAGTGAAGTGCCAAACAAATACTAAAAATAGGAACGTTTTGCTCTCTCTGGCCACATCCCTGACTGCGCCCACAGACCCAAATCTCAGGTTATTCTAGCCCTCTCATTTTCAGCCCACAGTTTTTCTACTCTTTTCCCCCACTTCGACCACTGCTTCCTGTTTATTGTGTATTGAATGTTGAGGAATAACAGACTGCATAGAGCACTTTCCCTGTGCCTTCTTACTTCACTAATGAAGCCTAGTAGAGGTACCAGATGACATTGTTCTATGTTAGGATTTTAACTTATAAACTGCAAGTAACAAAAGAATCTCTCAGACAAAAGCAGTGACCCATTAACCTATTTACAATATGTGTACTTTGTGATCTGCATGGCACACGTTCTTTGCAACAGGCACATTGACCCACTGTGTCTACCTTACTATGAGTCAAAACTTCCACTACACAAACCTCCGATCTCTCTCAATGAAGAACATTAACCACTGGAGTTATCTTGACATGTTTATGGTTGCCTGAAAATTGCTGGACAGCAGGAATGCAGAAGCAGGTACTTTTCAAACCATAACGCAGTTTCAAACACCACGCCCCCAACCGAAGTCAGCGACCTTTGTTTGCTTGGTACATGAAGAAGCAAGATTCATGTGCATTTTTCACATTTGGTCTAATTACTATGAATATAAATAACAATAAAACATACTTTCAAACTGTGACTATATGCCTGCTTTTTCTCAATATTTCACTTCAAAACTGTGCAATTATGTTTGTTTAACAGATTTACGGTTTTACGCAACGGGCGATTTCTATAGGGCCCCTGGAAAGTCCACAAGGTTGTCCCTGTCCCCCCCCCCCCCCCCAGAATGTTAGTGTCTCCTACGGCCCTGCATTGGAGGGGTTTTAGGATCTTTCCTCACCATCTCTATCCCTTTCACCCGCCCTTCCCTGCTGCATTTAACCTGCCCTATTAATCAACACTCCTATGACACTTGACCCTTCAAACCCACTTCCATCGCTGTGCATAGCTCCAGTTTATTTCACCCCTTTCTCTCTCCTCTCTACCTGTCTCGGGCAGTGCTCGTTTCTCCTCGCCTTTCACTTACACTCGGTTTTTTCCCGGCAGTTTTTTTCCTGCATAGGTGCTTTTCTTTATCTTGACCTTCACACACCGCCCCCACCCCCTGCATTTCCCCGTATTTCAACAGCCTAACACTCTCCGTTTTCGGCACTTTCTCTGAAACTCTCAGCATCCTCTTCCTGGCGCTTTCAGTGGCAGGCCCCGCCCCCTGGCGTGCCTACTTCCTCCTCGCTGCGGGGTTCCCCCTCTGAGACGTCACAGCTTCCGAGAGGGATGGTTACCTATAAAGCGCAGAGGAGACGGAGGCCAGAGCCCAGCCGGCACTAGGCGCTAAGTGGAGACACCCGCATTAACCACCATGGAGCACCATACAGACCCCGCCGTTCAGGACGCAGAGCACGGGCGGCCCCGCGTGCAGCCCAGGGCGCAGGAGCGCTGCTGGCAGCTCATCAGCCTCATGTGCATCTTGGCGCTAGGCACGGCCACCACGCTTCTGGTCCTCGCGCACCGCAACAACAAGGTAGGAGCCGAGAAGCCCACTTCGTGGCACTGCGCACGACGCAATGATAGAATCAGAGGTGCTGCTGTAATGAGTGCAGTAGGTGAAGTGGCACCGGACTCTCTTTCACTGCCCAGCCAGGGGGCGGTTTCATTTTCCTTGTGTTCATTAGAACCCAGTAGTCACTTGATACACAGCGGGCTGGGGAGAGGTACTTCGCTGGTTTGTTTGTGAACACTCCCAACTTCCGTGCAGTGTTGAATCACCAAGGGCGCGTAGCGCCTCTATCCACACAAGATGACCATTATGATGCAGGGGCTTCCCCCGCTGCTTACTCTTACTCCCGAGAGGCGCGTCACTATTCACACAGTGTAATGAGACCCTCGCCGGTTGTTACTAGGGGAGTGTGGCATTCCTGCAGGATCTCAGTGCGGAAGGAGTTCCTGCAGGATGTAAATGTAAATGTACAGGAATTTATATAGCGCAAATCACCGAGTGGTTTCTAAGCGCTTGCTTAGGGAACCCGTCCTGGTATTCCCCTGTGAGATACCCCAGCAGGGTATCCGCAAGGTGAAAGCCAGGCATCCCGCCGCGAGGGGCTGTTGGGGAGATTAAGCAAGCTATTGCCCAGAGTCGCAGAGTGTGAACCCATAAATCGAGTAGGCACCGGAGCGAGAATTATCGAGTCCGTGGACATTTTAGGACTCAAGACCCCGCCGAGCCGGGAATTGAACCCTGGTCCCGGGCTGACCTCTGCTTCCAGGTCTGCCTCCTCGAACCAGTGAGCCACACTTCTCCAGGATCTCAGAGTGCAGAAGGCAGTCTCCATCACCAGCAGAATGGCAGTCATTCCTGCAGGATCTCAGTGGAAGAGGAATTCCTGCAGGATCTCAGAGTGCAAGAAGAGTTCCTGCAGGATCAGAGTGCAGGAGGAGTTCCTGCAGGATCTCAGAGTGCAGGAAGCAGGCTCCCTCACCAGCAGGAAAGCTAACACTCCTGAAGGTCCTCAGAGTGCAGAAGGAAGACTCTCTCACCAGCAGGATGGAATGCATTCCTGCAGGATCGCAGGTGAGAAGGCAGGCTCCCTCACCAGCAGGAAGGCAGTCATTCCTGCAGGATCTCAGAGTGCGGAAGGCGTGCTCCCTCACCAGCAGGATGGAATGCATTCCTACATGATCTCTGTTAAGAAGGCAGGCTCCATCCCCAGCATGAAGGCTGGACTTCCTGCAGGATCTCAGAGTGCAGGATGAGTTCCTGCAGGATCTCAGAGTGCAGAAGGCAGACTCCCTCACCATTAGGATGGAATGCATTCCTGCAGGATCTCAGTTGAGAAGACAGGCTCCATCCCTAGTAGGAAGGCTGGACTTCTTGCCGATTCCCGGAGTGAAGGAAGAGTCCTCGCAGGACCTCAGAGTGCAGAAGGCAGGCTACTTCCCCTGCTACAAAAAGAGTGAATTCCTGCAGGACTTTAGAGAGCAGGAGCCATGCTTTTTTCCAGTTTCTACCGGAGTTCTTGCAGGATCACACAGTGGATAGTTGTTATTGCTTTTATTGAGGCAAATGACCCTTTGGGAGGTTTCACTTCCTGCCAAAAAAGCTCAGAATGGTGATAAAACGAGTAGGGAGGATGTCTCTACTCTAGCAGGTGTGCAAGCTATATATACATATATTTATATATGTGCATTGACTCAGTAGCTACCTTTATTTTTCAGCTAATGTTTACAACTGCTGGAGTTGAAATGCAAGAAAACACTACATGTTAACCAACATTCTGCAACCAGAGGTGGCATCACCACTAGTTTACACTATATATTTGAATGTGTGCGTGCATCTTGTTGACTAATTTGCTGGTGTAGTTCACTTAAATGACCGTACCTAACAATTGTATTCTTTTAATTTCTTGCAGAAAGAGTCCAGCGTCAAAGATCCGCATGCCCACGCCCACTCGGAAGGTAGGTTGACTCACCAAACCAGATTTCCTTGATGCTCACTTCATGACACATATCAAAACTTGTGGAACTGAGAATTTTCCTCACCCTCTGATACTCCCACTTAGGCAATATTTTAAGACTAAGACCTCTTCTTGAGGTCACCATCAATGAAAAAAAGGGTATTCATGGAACTTTGAGCCAGCCCGTCAGTACCCCACCCTGAGGTGCTGACGCCATTTCTGTTTCTATAATGCCTTACTATGCTTGCTCTCCTGTGTCCGAACCCATAGACATGAGAGGCTTCTGGCCCCATATGGCAATTCTGACCTGAGTTTCTCATCCAGGGTACACAGTGCTCTGGGTTTTTAATGGAGTTCTGATTATTAACAGGATGGCCTTAGAGGTCCTCTGGCAATTTTCCTAGATCTGTATCAATACTGTAGACCAAGAGCATCCTTAAGGCTGGTCCTTTGCAGGTTTTCACAATGATTAGTGACTCATTTAAAGGATTCCCCATTAATCCCTCATTGCACGTTTGCCGCTAAATTCTGATATATGTGGTAATTCCTATAAATTTACATATCAGAATTATGGTAATTGCAATAAAAAACGCACTCATCTGATACATTTTGGCAGGTCAATCCGGCCTAAATTTATCTGACTGGCAAATACCAGAACATGCAAATTTAGGTTCAGTAAGCACCAAAATATGTTTGTTCCTCATTATTAGGGGGGAAAATGTTAATTGGGTGGTAATTACTGTCCCAGCAAGGGCAAATTTGATCAGGTGCAATAAATATTACACTAATCACTTACAAGCTCACTCATAACGATAGCAATGTTCTGGCCTTGTCTACACTTTACGAAGAACCTAAAAAGAAAGAAATATATATTTGGAGGTCCCTACTGAGACACCTACCTCCCCAAGCACTGACTTCAGAGGTAGACACAGACAAGATCATGGATCGTGATTAGGGAGACATCTTGAGTTTCAGAGGCAGCCATGATGGAATCCCACCAATCCTAGATGCATTTTGTTCTATGTGTTCAAAGCCGACAATGGAGGTGCTCCTATTGTCACTCAGTGACACTTTGTCACTCGCTTGGGTATAAGCCACCTGAAGAGCCACAGGGAGGGGGGCACCCTGACTGAGGTTAGAAGCAAGTAAAACGAGTTCTGTGATCAGGGAAAGGCGGAGGCAAGGGTCCTTACCCACAGTACAATACTGATCTGGGGCCGTATTGCAGAAAGTGCCCCTGGGGCGCAACGGGCGATTGCGCCCGCTTTGCTCACCCAGGGGCCTCTTTGGTATTAAAGAAGGCGGCGCAGACAATGGTGCATCCCCTTCTATAATGCCAATAGCGCTGGTGCACTTAAAGTTCCAGCACTACTATCAGAGGGTGTCCTCATTTGCATAGGGGTGTGCCCTATGCAAATAAGGGAATTCCTTTGACTCTGGAATCTAGGAAAACCAAGTTACTCAAGCACTCTCTAAGAAGTTGTTTATATGGAAAATGTCCGTAAAGTATTAGTTTTGATGGTTTTTACACCAATGTCAATAACAAGTTCATTTGTAGTTCAAAGGCTTCAAAGTATGGATCCAAAACAGTCGTTGTACTTCAAAATCTTTATTTTCAAACACATTAAAGGTTTTCCAGCTTTGCACCGCCGACCTGGTGACTCTTTGTGTTGGGTCTTCTTCTGTTCTTCCTGCCCCCCCCCCCTTGTTCTTTTCCTTGTTGTGGTTTGCGGTTGAAACCCGCCTGTATTCCCTTCCGGTACCTTTCTAGTTCGTTTAAAAAAGATGAACCAGGGATGGGGCTTTTGTTCCTAGTCTGCATCTACACTAACTGAATCAAGAACAGACAACACCACCTCTATAAGTGAATCAGAGATATCAAGCATCAACAGCGAATTCACTGAAATTAGTGACAGACGTAGTGACTCCTCCCTACTGGCAGGAACCTCTAAAAGCCCCATCCCTGGTTCATCTTTTTTAAACGAACTAGAAAGGTACCGGAAGGGAATACAGGCGGGTTTCAACCGCAAACCACAACAAGGAAAAGAACAAGGAGGGGGGGGGCAGGAAGAACAGAAGAAGACCCAACACAAAGAGTCACCAGGTCGGCGGTGCAAAGCTGGAAAACTTTTAATGTGTTTGAAAATAAAGATTTTGAAGTACAACAACTGTTTTGGATCCATACTTTGAAGCCTTTGAACTACAAATGAACTTGTTATTGACATTGGTGTAAAACCATCAAAACTAATACTTTTCCATATAAACAACTTCTTAGAGAGTGCTTGAGTAACTTGGTTTTCCTAGATTCTTGATACTAGCATTTTGTTGCTTTATTTAACACCCATGGTGGTGGGTGTTTTATCAGGTTTTCAGTGCACCTCCTCAAATATTTCGCGTACAACTCTTCCAGTGAGAATAGATATTAACAGAAGGTGCGGACGCTTTCTCTTCTTGAGAAACACTACCACCAATATTCCTGTATAATTCCTTTGACTCTGGGCCTGCGTCATATTACAGACATGGGCGCAGAGTCAAAGAATATATCTTCCGGACCGCCGGCGACGGCCCTCTCTGAGGTCACCTCCTCCTTTAACCCCCACTCCCTCACTCAGCTCCCCCCCATACTAGAGGAAGACTTTCTCTCCCTACATAATAAAGTTTCATCTGGTTCCCCCACAGATTGTTGCCCTCCTACGATTCTCCGGGCCGCCTTCTCGGCTTGCCCCTCCCCTCCGCTGGCCCTCCTGAACAACTCTCTACTGCTCGGTCAGGTTCCCAGCCAGTTTAAGAACGCTGAGGTGGTTCCTATATTAAAAAAAACCCAACGCTGATCCCGGGGTTCTGGGCAATTTCCGCCCCAATTTCCCTGCTCCCTTACTTGAGTAAGGTACTTGAGTCTCACGTGACCAGCGTCCTCAGCTCCTTCATCGAAGACTCCAACTTCCTTGATTCCCAGCAAGCCGGGTTTAGACCTGCCCACTCGACCGAGGCGGTTATTCTCTCGGTCATGGAGGAACTCCGTAGAGGCGCTGACTCCAACATCAGCCAAGCCTTGGTCCTTCTGGATCTGTCGGCTGCCTTTGACACGGTCGACCACACCATCTTGGTCGACCGTGTCAAAGAAGCGGGCATC
Organism: Lissotriton vulgaris; assembly: GCF_964263255.1. NCBI lineage: Eukaryota > Metazoa > Chordata > Amphibia > Caudata > Salamandridae > Lissotriton > Lissotriton vulgaris. Next base: position 1,941,999,586 of record NC_141693.1, read on the forward strand.
GGTGGGACGGCCCTTAATTGGGTTCGTTCCTTTCTGACGAATCGCCACCAATCCGTCCGACTCTCCCAGTTTTCGGCTGACAGGAGGATGCTTACCTGCGGTGTTCCACAGGGTTCGTCCTTGTCACCACTTCTTTTTAACCTGTACCTCACCCCCCTGATCCGCTCCCTCCGGGGAAGGAATGTCTCCGCATTTAACTATGCAGATGACATTCAGCTCGTTTTCAACCTTGACTCCTCTGACGAAGCGGCCCCAAATTTCCAATCCACCCTCTGCCATATCAGTAATTGGATGGGCGCCCACCATCTCAAACTTAATCCCGACAAGACGGAGCTCGTTCTTGTCGGAGGCCCATCCAAGCCTTGGAACTCCACCTTCTGGCCTCTCTCACTTGGCCCCCCTCCCCACCCTGCTGACAAAGTGAAAAGCCTGGGGGTTTACATCTCCCACGATCTCTCTATGAAACATCAGGTCAATGCCACTGTGTCCTCTTGCTTTTTTCAGCTTAGGAAGATCCGAAAAATAGCCCACTTCCTGACCACCGAAGCCCTCACTCTGGCATTGCTGGCCCAAGTCATCTCTCGGATCGACTACGCTAACGCTTTGTATGTAGGCATCCCTCAATATCAGATCAAACGACTGCAGCTGATACAGAACCAGGCAGCTCGCCTAATCTATCATCAACCCAAACATCATCACGTCCACCCTCTGCTCAAAGCCCTTCATTGGCTTCCTGTATCAGAGCGCTGCAAGTTCAAACTTGGCAGTCTTACTCATAAATCTTTGGCCGGCATCGGCCCTTCCTTCATCTCCTCCCTCCTGCATCGCTATGTCCCCTCCAGGCACCTCCGATCCTCTGACCAAGCACTCCTCCAGGCACCCAGATACAGGCGCAAAAAACATGGAGGTCTCAGATTTTCTTTTCTGGCCCCTTCGTTTTGGAACTCTCTCCCATTGGAACTTAGACTCTCTCGCTCCCACTCTCAATTTAGGTCTCTCCTTAAAACCCACCTCTTCCGTGGTGTCTATTCATAGGCTTTTCTCACCCCCCCTCTGCCTCCCACCGAATATAGTGAACAGCGCCAAGAAACCGTCCGGTGTATGCCGCGCTTTATAAGTAATTTTTACATTACATTACATTACAAGAAGCCTTCAAGAGGTGCACCGACAGTGCACCATTTAATAGGTGGTGCACTGTCAATGCGCCTCCTGACAGCAGCCTTCTGCAGGAGGTAAAGGGGGCCCCATGGACCCCCCCAGACATCCCATTGCAGGCGGGTGCGGTCACTGACTGCATCCGCCTGCAAGGGGATCTCTAAAACTCTTTGAAAGGGCAGGCAGGTGCCGCCTGCACCACAAAAAACACATAGCAGCTGCTCCATTTTTTCACATGAATTCCCTGCCCCGAGGTCAGAGTGAGTTCGCTGCTGCCCTGGGGGTTGCGCATAGACCATAATGGGGCGCGCTAGCATTGTTTGCGCCCGGCGTACCTTTGGATAATGTGTAATACGGTCCCTGCTGTATCTACACTGGAGGTGGGCGGAAGTCGCGGAAGGGACTATCGCGGAGAGGCAAGGAGATTGAAGCAATTTCCGTGCCTCTCAGCGATATTTCCATTTCCCGAGGCCGCCCGCCGCCTGCCCTCCTCCTGTTTCCCACCCGCCTGCCTCCCGCCCGCATTATTAAATTAAATTTAAAGGCTAAATAAAAGTTTAAAGCAAATTTACCTTATTGCACCGCATCTTCCCGATCCCGGCTTCAGTTTTGTAAACTGCGCATGCGCTGGTGCCTGCATTAATAGTAATGCAGGCGGGAGGCAGGCGGGCGGGGGGCGGGCGGGCAGCCAACTTCCGTTCTGCCGTGGAATGGGTGGAAATTTGCCCAGTTTTTCCTCCTTCTTTGCAGAAGGCGGAAAGTGCAAATTTCCGCCCATTCCGTGGGCGGAACAGAAAAGTCCGCCCACCCCTAATCTATACATGAGTAGGTTATGGCCAGAAATTACAAGGCATGTGGGAGTATATTCCCTATGGACACAGAGGTTCAGAGTCTCAGATAAGATTCACTTTGTATTCCTGGGGCAGGCTGGTCTGATCTCTTGGCTCCAGAGTCAACAACTTCTCCCCTCTATCACCTCTGAGACTTAGCACAAGGCGACACTATATGTAACCACAGGACACACGGGGAGAACTGGGCAGCACAGACACTGCACCATTAAAAACATGCTCCTCAGGAAGCCAGCAACATCACCTGGCCAGCAACACCACAAAGCCAGAGCTATGGCAGAAGAGTGCTACAGCTTTTTGATCTGTGCTTTACTTGTATGGTGTGGTTAAACATGCATTACCGCTGTATGTGGGGTATTTTTTACGGATGCTTGTTCTGATGCTTCCTGAGTTGCACTTGCTCAGAGTGTGAGGGATGCTTCAAGTGCCGCTGTTTTGTGTGGTACCTAATATTTGTGTAAAGGTTTGCACAGTTTTTACCACTATTTTATATTTTCAAAGTCTGAGTGTTGTTTTCACTGCTGCTAATGTATGTGGTTGTGTCCGTTCTCTGTGTGAGGGAAACTTGCACTTTTTCTTCTTATGCTGCGGTGTGTGTTTGTGTGCACCTTGCACATCTACTTCCTGTTATGTGAATGTGAGGGGAGCTTGCACAGCTTCTTTCTATGCTGAGGTGTGTGTGTTTGTGTGCACCTTGCTCATTTACTTCCTGTTATGTGAGCATGAGGGAAGCTTGCACTGATTCTCCCTATGCTGCAGGTGTGTGTGTTGGTGTGCACCTTGCACATCTACTTCCTGTTATGTGAGTGTGAGGGAAGCCTGCAGTGCTTCTCCCGATGCTGCGGTGTGTGTGTTGGTGTGCACCTTGCACATTTACTTTGTATTATGTGAGTGTGAGGGACACTTGCATTGCTTCTCCCTATGCTGCGGTGTGTGTGTTTGTGTGCACTTTGCACAATATTTCATGTTATGTGAATAGCTTGCAGCTGCTATGTGTGCGGGGTGGCTCTAGTCTAGCTAGAAGTAACTAATAAATATAGTCAAATCATATTTTTGGTGCAAACCCATCATGTTTTCATATTTATTTTATTTTTTGTATTCAAATTTGGTGACTAACTTAAACTGGTGCCCTCTGCATGTGTGTGTGTGTGCGTGTGCACTGCTGCTGATTATGTGCCTTTAGCCTGTTTAACGCTCACATGTGTCACTTGCCCTGAGCAGGTGGTACATATGAGCTAAGGGTGGGTAGTTGAATGGGTGGGGATAATGACAGAAGACGGGAAGACATGGGCTGGCATTCCTTTGCCAAAGGATACGATCTATTGTGGGACTAGGGGCAGTAGCATAACGAAACTTGAGGGGGGCCCCCTGCAAAGTACATGGAGGGTCCCCCCATATGGACAGTCGGGAGCTCTCAGGTCAGTGGCCCACCGCCCATGCCCAGCGCCGGAGGGGGTCCCTTGGAGCGCACGACCCCCACCCCACAAGGGCTATTGATACGCACTGACTAGGGGCCAGAGGCCAGGGGTGGGTGGCTACTACATAGGCAATTTTGGCAGCCAGATTTTTTGGGTCTGTAAAATCAGGTCCAATGTTCCCGCAACCAGAAAAACCAGGAATGGGAATTCAATCCACTCCAGAATATTGTGCCACCAAAATATCATGAAGAAAATGTTGTAAATAAAAGATCTTCTGTAGCCAGGTGATGCATAGGAATATATTGTAGATTTAGTCATAAGATAAGAGATTCAGATAAGTACTGGAAGATGTAAAGTCCAGGTGATGCCCCACCAGGAGCAGCCTCCCTACTGCTCAGCCTGCTCACTCCAACTGACACGCCCAACCTCACCAGGTACCCATGCATTCCACGACACATTGAGGCTCACCTCACTGTAGCTTGAGGATACCTGTATCTTCAAGGTATGTGTGTGTAAAGAATAGCACATCTATACTTACCTATATGCCCTTCCTTCCTTGATATTTTGGTCCTCGATATTTCGGCCACAATATTCTGGTAGCAGGATGTTTCTGTGGCCTACATTTAGACGTGAAACCATTCCGGACAATTTATTAATGAACAGAGCGATATCCCTCCCAGAGAGACCGCTCCGTTTATTTAGTAATCTGGGCCTCTGTGTGTCCATTGATATAGGCAAACAAGGGAGAACAACAGGACCCTAGATTAACCCGTTCGATGCTGATGACGGAACCGCTCCGTCATCAGCTGCGGTTGGGCTGTGCTGATGACGGAGCGGTTCCGTCATGGCCCGGCCGCCGCGCCTGCGCGTCGCATTCTATTGAGCGGGGCGGGCCATGACGGAACCGCTCCGTCACGAGCACAGCCCAACCGCGGCTGGTGATGGAGCGGTTCTGTCACCAGCATGCGGCTGCCGCGCGGCCGCCCCGCCCTCTTAGCGCTGCGGCGGAATAGCCGCCGCAGCGAACGAGTTAAGCTGGCATCAAATTTGAGGGGGAAAAACCCAGTTTGAATAATTGAAGAGAATAAAAATAAATTGAATGGTAGGGTCAGCGGTCAGATGGGTGCCCAGGGGGCTGGTTCGTGGCAGCCAGTGCTAGGAGCAAATGCTGCTCTGTTGATAGCACTGTGACTGTGTGAGGGACAGACGCCGGCCACGCTGCACCCCATGTTTAACATCATGTTGTTCTGTTCCGCAGCCTCCTACCTCTTGGCAAGGGTACACGAAGCCAGCAGTCCAGAGAAGCCGGCTGCACACCTACAAGGTAGGTCTCAACATAAGTGACCTCTGCTTCCCACCAAAACATTTTCCAGCACTTGGTCATGCTGGGAATTGGAGATGTTTTAGTTGTATAGTGTTATTCTGAGCAAAAATTGATGCAAGCGCTAGAAAGCAAGTGCAAATAATGCTCTTCTAACAGTTTGAGAAATGCACATTTTATGGTAAAGCCTCAGAATGTTTTCTTCACAAAAAGAGCGAGAATTCGATTTTTCATACTGCTTATGTTTTTTGGAGTGATGCATCAAAACACTAAGTGATGGATGCAGTGCTTAATTTGTAAAAGCTTAAGTGCCAGGGCCCTTGTCAGCAGGCCACTTCAGCTCACATGACCCATTGCCCCAGCCAGCCTGCCAATGACAGAACCAACACAACTCCTAAACATCACAACCGGCGCGTGTAACATTTCAGTAAAGGTACTGCTGGCACGACGTGCTTTCCTGCAACATTCAGAGCCACATGCGCGCTTTCACTTTTATTAAACAAGCATTTGGAATGCAGTATATCTCGCATTTCTGAGAGTTATAAAAATGAACACATCAATAAAATTAACTTTCATTAACAATGCCAATAGCATAGACTTGCGTAAATGCGAGACCAATTGCATTGCAAAGGCTTGTTTGCGGACTGCAGCGCGAGCATTCACATCGATGTGCGCATGCTCATTTTGCTCACTCTGACTCGTGCACTTGAGCAGTCAGCCCACTAACACCCAGTGCCCACGTTCATTGGGAGGGAGCTCACTCCCTGGGCCCAGCCCAAGGCCAGCACTCCTCTGCGCTGTCACTAGGTCTGCGCTTCACAAGTCCACTTACACAGGTGTGAACCGATGGCACCATACTGCCGCCGAAGTCTCAGGATTGTGGCATGGGCAGACATTCTGGAAGTGGGACAACACATTAACAACACATAGCCAATACTATCACATACCTCAAATATTTGGAAGAAATCCGTAGACCTCATACTTGTACTACACTTACAAGTTCATTTGACAAACCTGCCCATCAGCAATACACCTGGTGACTAATCAAACGTTCACGTGAATTAGAGCAGAGAGGAACGCCTGGAAAACACTTATCAGTCATTTCCCGGAGTACAGGAACATGCGCCATTTTGGCTGAACGCCCAGATTGCTGCAATATCTTCCAAGAGGGAGTCCAAAATGAGCATGCAAACTCACTGTGCACACAGGCATAGTCCAAATCACATGGTGGCATAACAAACAAGCAATGGCAAAGCCAATAGCTCCCGTCTATGCTAGAGCTATTGGATGTGGCAATGCATTTTAGCCATGATTTAGACCCCACCCCTAATTGGATATGCCACACCCTTTAATGAGGTTTGCCATGCCCCTTTTTGAGCACCCCTAGTGTTTTTTACCACTTAAAGTCCTGGTTGTAGGTTGACAAGTCTCACAGTCGCATTTTTGCCTACTTGATATTAATGGCAGTAGTTGTTTCACCCTCCACCATTTTTTTTGGGCCCCCTTGACTTTAGTGGAACATAACTAATAACAAAGGGAAATGGAGACTGGGTACGCGGAAACTGGGCATCAAGCATTGATGGATTGGTGGTACAGAATGGCAAGTATCTGGGCATCAAGCACTGATGGATTGATACAGTACAGCAGATATCTGGGCATCCAGCATTGATGTATTGGCGTTAAAGTACAGCAGGTATCTGGGCATCAAGCATTGATTGATTGGTGGTACAGTACAGCAAGTATCTGGGCATCAAGCATTGATGGGTTGGTGGTACAGTACAGCAAATATCTGGGCATCAAGCATTGAATGAATAGTGGTACACTACAGCAGGGATCTGGGCATCATGCATTGATGGATTTCTACAGTACAGCAGATATCTGTGCATCATGCATTGATGTATTGGCGTTAAAGTACAGCAGGTATTTTGGCATCAGGCATTGGTGGATTGGTGGTACCGTACAGCAGGGATCTGGGCATCGAGCAATGGCTGTACAGTACAACGAGTATCTGGGCATCATGCATTGATGGATTGGTGGTACAGTACAGCAGGGATCTGGGCATCATGCATTGATGGATTGGTGGTACAGTACAGCAGGGAACTGGGCATCATGCATTGATGGATTGGTGGTACAGTACAGCAGGTATCTGGGCATCAAGCATTGATGGATTGGTGGTACAGTACAGCAGATATATTATGGCATTGATGGATTGGTACAGTACAGCAGGTATCTGGGCATCAAGCATTGATGGATTGGTGGTACAGTCCAGCGGGTATCTGGGCATCAGGCATTGATGGATTGGTGGTACAGTACAGCAGATATATTATGGCATCATGCATTGATGGATTGGTACAGTACAGCAGGTATCTGGGCATCAAGCATTGATGGATTGGTGGTACAGTACAGCAGATATCTGGGCATCATGTATTGATGGATTGGCGTTAAAGTACAGCATGCACTTGGGCATCAGGCATTCCTGGATTGGTGGTACAGTACAGCAGGTATCCAAGCATCAAGCATTGCTGGATTGGTGGTACAGTACAGCAGGTATCTGGGCATCGAGCATTGATGGATTGGTGGTACAGTACAGCAGGTATCTGGGCATCGAGCATTGATGGATTGGTGGTACAGTACAGCAGGTATCTGGGAATCAAGCATTGCTGGATTGGTGGTACAGCTCAGCAGGGATCTGGGCATCAAGCATTGATGGGTTGGTGGTACAGGACATCAAGTATCTGGGCATCAAGCACTGGTGGATTGGTGGTGCAGTACAGCAGGTATCAGGGCATCAAACATTGATGGGTTGGTGGTACAGTACAGCAGAGATCTGGGCATCGATTATTGATGGGTTGGCTGTACATAGGCTTTCCTGTTTTCAGTTTCTATTTTGGGTAAATTCTGGTGGAGTTTTTTCTTCAATACCTAAAAAAAAAGTGGTTATCAGTGGTTACAAATGTTCGCGCTATTAAAAACAACACAAACAGTGTTTTTCCGGTGTTTATGGAATTTCAATTTATTTTTAAGTATTGTTTGCTTTCTGCACTGACAGTGCATCTGTATAGATAGGGTGTGCACAGGGTATATGAGGTCCAAATACATTTTATCTGCACCAGAATGGACTACAACGTCAATAGCATTCTTCATTAACTCTGAAGATTGTAAATATGCTTTCAGCATAACATCTAGCAAATGACAAAGATTTCTTACAGGGAAGCACTTCCGCTCAGGTATCGATTTTGACAAACCATCATACAACTTTTTCACATACGTAGCTGAATTACTGCAACTACAAACAATATCACTGCAATCTTTATTGAACTTGGTGGGAACTTTTTACAGCAGTTTTCCAAGTGACACTGCGTTCCATGTTTATCAAATGTCTGGTGTCATGTTTTCACCACTATCTTTGCTTGCTGAAATATTCCTCCACAAATACCTGTCACTACATCTTGCATTGAATGTTTACAACTTGGGGTGTTTGGCAATTCACTTACAATCAATATTGACTCACTAGAAAAGAGGGCTGATGTATCAAAGGATTTCACCCATTCTCGGTCTGTGGGTAAATGTGATGGTACATATTAGGAAAGATTCTTATGAACCAGCCATTTTACCTATCAGTGAAATCAAATGTAGCCAACATATCAAATATGATTTTAATATTTCCCGATTCTCTACATTTTATAAAATAAACTAAATAAGACCTAAAGCATGCTTCTAAACACTGCATCCTTAGACCAAAGGCCACAAAACTGAAAAAAGCAGAAGGAAGAAGAGACAATGTTTTAGTGACATCCCTAGACAACAAAACTCAAGCTTTCTTTGAATGGTACTTAGTTTATGGTTGCAAAGGTGTTTTTTTAGTGTTTATATGTTTACACTGGTGATGGCAATTTTCCTTTTGGTGGGGTTTTATCAGTTATTATAGGTTTAAACCTAAAACCAGGTAGCCTAGTTGTAAAGTACAACGAGTATCTGGGCATCATGCATTGATGGATTGGTGGTACAGTACAGCAGGTATCTGGGCATCAAGCATAGATGGATTGGTGGTACAGTCCAGCGGGTATCTGGGCCTTAGGTATTGATAGATTGGTGGTACAGTACAGCAGGTATCTGGGCATCAAGTATTGATTGATGGGTGGTACAGTACAGCAGGTATCTGGGCATCAAGCATTGATGGATTGGTCATACAGTCCAGCAAGTATCTGGGCATCGAGCATTGATGGATTGGTGGTACAGTACAGCAGGTATCTGGGCTTCGAGTATTGATGAATTGATGATACAGTGCAGCAACTATCTGGGCATCAAGTGTTGATGTATTGGTGGTTAAGTACAGGAATTATCTAGGCATCAAGCATTGTTGGATTGATGGTACAGTACAGCAGGTATCTGGGCATTAAATATTGATGGATTGGTGGTACAGTGCAGCAAGCATCTGGGCATCAAGCACTGATGGATTGGTGGTACAGTACAGCAAGTTCCTGGGCATCAAGCATTGATGGGTTGGTGGTACAGTACTGCAGATATCTGGCATCAAGCATTGATGGATTGGTGGTACAGTGCAGCTGGTATCTCTGTGTCATGCATCTGTGCTACATACACTTATTGGCTTGGTGCTGCCGTATAGCAAATATTTCTGCATCAAGCCTTGATGGATTGGTGGGCACTGTAGAGTGTATCTCTGTATCAAGGACTACATTGTGGCATCCCCACGTCAAGCACTGCTGGAACTCAAGAGCTGGCATCTCCTCATCATCTACGGATGGACTGGTGGGGCACTAGAGTGAGTTTCTCTAGAAGAAATATTGATGGTTTAGTATAAATTTGAGCAGGTTCCTCCAAGTCAACCATTGATGGTTTAATGGAACCCAAGAGCAGGTATCTCGGCGTTTAACCAATGCTCTCCAGTTTCTTTGCGATGTAGATGTTGGGTTTAAGGCTACTGTTAATCATGGTGTTGATATTGAACACCGCTGATAATTGTGATTTGTTTATGCCTGTCTAGGCCTTGTATTCTTAAAATAACCCCAAATTCAGTATTTAACCCTGTACTCTTCTCTGTTTTATGATTGGTTGCAGGCATAACTGAGAAGAATGGGCGATCGGTAAAGTGGTCCAACAGCACCTCGCATGCATTCACGCGTGGTCACGTTCAACTTCAGAACAACTCCCTGGTGATCCCGTCTAAAGGGATGTACTTTGTCTATGCCCAGGTGGTGTTCAGTGGCAGCAGCTGCCCCGAAGCAGGGTCTCTCTACATCTCACACAACATCATGCGTTTCTCCAAGTCCTACCCTGAGCCCTCGCCCCTGATGAGCGCCCAGAAGACAACATGCGTTGATGCAACACCAGCACACGGCAAGAGGCCAACCAGCCGCTGGTTCCGCACCATATACCAGGGCGCGGTGTTCCGCCTGGATAAGGGGGATCAACTGTCCACGAAGATGGAGCACCAATTCTCTAACTTGGTGGTCTCCTATGACTCAACTTATTTTGGGTTGTTTTCAGTCTAAAAAGCCAACTGAGGGGTAGAGGCAGAGGAAATGCCACCAGCCACGTTTGAGCGCATATTTATGTCACCTGACTTAATTTATTTATTTATTTAGACAAAAACTGAAAACAAAATGGAGGGACACTCCGACCTGGGCTTGGCTTCAGCTAACGTGCCACGTGCAGGTGTGTTCCGCAACACGTGAGATAAGCTACCACTGTGGAAGTGTTGTACGATGGTACAACGTATGTAAATACATTGTGTGCCTTTGCCGCACATTTTTTTGCACACATGTTTTTACCACGAATATGCATTTACAACGCATGCCAGTACCACGCATTGTTTTTAGATTTAAAAACAAAGTATTTGTGGGGGGGAGATTCACTGTAAAAATAGGCTTGCTAAAAAATGCGTGGTAAAGGCACAACGAGGTAAAAACCACGTTGTAAAGGCTGTATCCCCTGTGGAAGAGTTGAACATTACACAAGTATTCTGAATGTACTGAAAAACTGAATTAAGCTAATATGTCATTCTCATTCCTCAAGTAAGGAGCATGACAATAATATTTGTGAAATACTTTTGGGTTTCCAAGATGTGTTGATCTTACTCAACGGTGCTCAGTCCTCCAGCCAACTCATTGGAGGATGCTTGGAAGGTCCTCAGCCAATCAGATTTCTTCATTTCAGCAACAGGGGCAATAACATGAGAGTTGTCTCTATAAAATTCCACAAAAAGATAATGAGAGGGGAGCGAGCTGAGTACAATGCACACTGGAAGTTGTTATTAAAAAATGAAGATTACATTGATGTTTATTTATATTTTATGACTTATTTATTATTTGATAATAAAAAAATATTTTTGAAGAATGACCTTCCTTTTCTGTTCATTTTTTTACTAAGGTAAAGTCAAACAAATGCATATCTCCAATCCATTCATAAATGGCACAAAGGGATCATTTTGACGCCACTCGAGGATAAAATATTCTGACATAAATATTGTGTCCTGAATATCGTTTACAAAAATATTTCCCCAATAGACTTAATCATCGAATATCTATACCCAATGGAGAGATATTTTTGTAAAAAACATTTTAGCCACAATATTTATTTCACACAATATTTTTGTTATTGATACTTTGACATACAAGAGACAGACTCCTGTTCACAGCCCCAGTGAGTATAAAATTTGAGATATCTTACACGATAAGAGACAGCCATCCGCATATACTGACTGGTAACGGAGAAAGTTGAATTTCTCACTCCAGCAGAGACTGCCTCCTTGGCATCTCTTCCCTTATAACTGCTGCAGTGACATCCTTCACAACAGCAGAGACTGCTCCTTGGCATCTCTTCCCTTATAACGGGCGCAGTGATATCTTGTACACCGGCAGAGACTACCTCCTTGTCAGAGTGACTTCTCTAACACCAGCAGAGACTGCCTCGTGGTGTCTCTTCACTTATAACAGGCGCAATTATATCTATAGCAATCGAGACTGCCTCCTTGGTGTCTCTTCACTTATAATGGATGCAGTGACATCCCTCACACCAGCCGAGGCTGCCTCCTAGACGCCGCTTCACGACCGACGCGGTGACATCTCTCACAGCAGCCGAGGCTGCCTCCTAGACGCCTCTTCACGACCGACGCGGTGACATCTCTCACACCAGCAGAGACTGCCTCCTTGGCATCTCTTCATTTATACAGATGCAGTGACATATCAGAAACCATCAAAGACTGCCTCCTTGACATCTCATCACTGACTCCAGCTGAGACAGCTATGTTGGCGTCTCTTCACTTATACCTGATGCAGTGACATCCATGACACCAGCCGAGACAGCCCCCTCTGCTAGTCTTCTCTTATAACCGGTGCAGTGACATCTCTGATGCGGGAAGAGACTGGCTCTCAGTCACCAATTCACTCATAACAGGCGCAGTGACATCTCTGGCCCCAGATGAGACTGTCTCCTTGACATCTCATCTCTGACTCCAGCTGAGACTGTCTCCTTGGCATCTGTTCACTTATAACCGGTGCAGTGACATCTCTGACACCAGCAGAGACCTCCTCCTAGACGACTCTTAACTCATAACAGGCGCGGTGACATCTCTCGCCACATCAGAGACTGCTCGTTGGCTAGTCTTCTCTTAGAACCGGTGCAGAGACATCTCTGGCCCCAGCTGAGACTGTCTCATTGACATTTGTGATATTTGTGATATTTGTGGGGGTATTTCTAAAGCGCAACGTTCGCTCCGGAGGGAGCATCTTGGCGCTGAAATCCTGGTGAACCAGTCCTGGTAACAGTAGGGTATTAAATGGCTGCTTTAGAGTATTCATTGGAGAGATTAAAGATCCATGTCTTTAAAAGTTTTCTGACTCCAGCTGAGACTGTCTCCTTGGCATTTTATCTCTGACTCCAGCTGAGACTGTCTCCTTGGCTAGTCTTCTCTTATAACCGGTGCAGTGACCTCTCTCACACCAGCAGAGACTGCCTCCTTGGCATCTCTTCATTTATACAGATGCAGTGACATATCAGAAACCACCAAAGACTGCCTCGTTGACATCTCCTCACTGACTCCAGCAGAGACAGCTTCATTGGGGTCTCATCACTTATAACAGGCGCAGTGACATCTATGACACCATCTGAGACTGGCTCCTTGGCGTCTCTTCATTTATAACTGTGCGGTGACATCTGCACTGGCAGAGACTGCCTCCTTGGCGTCTTTTCACGTTTTAACTGCCGCAGTTTTATCTCTGACAACAGCTGAGACTGCCTCCTTGGCGTCTCTTCACTCACTCCTTAGATAAGGGCAATACTTTTGGGGCTCTGCACATGGCAATCCGGTCTCCAGGCACAATACTTAGTTCCACGCTCATGACGTGATTCCAGTTGGAGCTCAGCAGACGATGTGAGCACTGCTCTCCAGGTGTCCAACTCAGACGCTGTGGGTTCCTCGCGGGAGGTCTTTGATGTCTCTCAGAGACATCAAAGACCTCCCGCGAGGACACAAGAGAACAGGTGGCAAGTCAACATGCCCTTGGAGAGCATACTTCACAGTGCCACACAGCAGCAGGTAGGAAACCCAGGCCAAGTACTATTCAGAAGAGGGGCATGGTCCCTTCCAATGGGGGTAATCCTTCTTGTGCACAACAGATTCCTCTGACTGTGTGCACCACGCAGTTCCAGGATGTACAGTCCCACGTCCCCAGAAGTGTATCTCTGCCCTGCTGAAGGGTGGCACCAGTAGTTATACTGTAGTGTGCAAGGAGAATACAGGTGGGATGATTGTACCCTAGGTGGGAGTGGCGCTCACTATGGCTTGTATATATAATATTACTATTTTTTTGGTATATGGTGCTCAGGGAGGGGGTAAACACCAAAGACCCCACAATTCAGATACAAGGATCTGTACAACAATTCAAAGCAGGCCCTGGCACACATAACAAACATTGTTCTAAGTTAATCACTTATTAGCAAAGAAACAAGCATGGTGTATATAGATGAATGTAATATTATTTTGTTGTTGCTCCAGCCAACACGTGTTTTGCCGATCGGAACAAGAGATCCGCGACTTCCTCAGGGCTTTATTTATACTGGATCGCGTATTGAGCCTTCTGGCTGGTTGTAATTCCGTCCAAGCCTTAGTGTGGCTGGGAAAGTTTCCAAAGGAGATTCGTAGCTTCTGTCCTAAATATATCTGGCACACACGGTTCAGTGTTGTGTCTGTTCGTCCGTTTAAGCGGCGTATTATGCCAGTAAGCGCCTTGAGACCCTACGGGTAAGTAGTGCGCTCTATAAATGTCCTTGATTGATTTATTGATTGAGTAAGCGATGCGCTGTGTATGGCAGCGTCCTCATAACATCTGACCGCTGCGTCTCAGAATTGCCACCCAGATTTAAGAAAGCTCATTGGGGTGGAAGAATTTTCCTGGTAGGGACTGTTAAAACCTAGAACATGCTCCCAGCTGGCAAAAAGAACAGCCCAACACTTCTAACCTTTAGGAAAGCACTAAAAACCTGGCTCTTCATCAACTAACTTTTCACACTCGGTCTCATCAGCAACCTTGCTGTACTCCCTGGTATTAGCGCCTAGACGCCCATGGGCAGTTGTGCGCTTTATAAATGCTCAAATCAAATCATAAGTGCAACTGCGCACCCACAGGTCTTCAATGGCTGGACTGATACATATTTTAAAGGCTATTCGGGTGGGTGGCACACTCAGTGCTGCATCCCACTATTAGCCAGTGCAGAACCTGCTCTGGGTATGTGGCAAACCTTTTTGCAGGGCACTCACGGGTACAGCACCTAAAACGATCAGGTAAGCGCCACTTCCGAGCATGTTTAGGAAGAGTTTGCGTGCTTTCACAAGGCATTACAATGGGGAAATGTCCAGAGTCCTACGGTGACGAAAAAATAATCAGCAAAAACCAAGAGGAAACAAGCATTTGCAATGCAATAGGTCTCACATTACTGAAAGTTTGAGCTATTGGCATTGCATTATTGTTTGAAACAGCAATAGCTCAAACTTTCAGTAATGCAAGACCTTTTGCCTTGCAAATGCTTGTTTCTTCTTCTTGGGTGACAGTTTCTTCTTCTTCTTCTTGCCTGGTGTGTAGTCACTACCTTCGCTCTTAGAGCGAATATCCTCATCCTCGCCAAATTCCAGGCCCTCAGCAGAACTGTCGCCAAGATCTTGCAGAAAGAAGGAGGAGGATCATCAACAGAAGCAGATGATTTAGACTTCTGCAGGAGTCAGAAAGCCAAAACAGTCAGTAGACTAGGGGCCAGATGTAGGTGCCCATATACCAGTCGGAAACGGGCGAAAATACCGGTTTTCGGCCGATTCCGACCGGTATTTATACATTGTTATGTAGGGGTGTAGAAAACATACATATTCGGTAATTTTACCGAATCAGTAATTTTACTGAATGGGTAAAATTACAGAATTGGTAAATTTACCGATTCTGTAAATTTTACCGATTCGGTAAATTTACCGATCAGTAAAATTACCGAATATGTATTTTCAAATGTAAGTAGCACTGTTAACAGAGCTACAGGGTTTTCAGGATTCGGTATTTACCATGTAATACTATTACATGGTAAATAACGAATCCCTGTGTACATGCACATCTGTGCATGTACACCTGTGCCATGTAGCACACAGGCATGCCCTAAGGGCATGTATGTGTGTCACATGGCACACAAGCCTGAAACAGGGTGTCAAAATGACACCCTGTTCCCCCTGTCAATTCGGTAAATTTACCGAATCGGTAATTACCGAATCGGTATTTGCTATTGATTCCTATGGGCTTCAAGGCCCATAGGAATCAATGGCAAATACCGATTCGGTAATTACCGATTCGGTAAATACCGAATCGTATTTTTCACTGATTTTTTACCTACATAGGTTTTACCGATTCTTAAATACAGAATCGGTACAATTCGGTATTTAAGAATCGGTAAAACCTATTTACCTACATCTAGCCCTAAATCACTACTCACAAGAGCCTGTAGTGGGGTGACCTAACCACGACCCCCTCATCCTCTCCTCCCCAGGGGGAGGCCTGAAACAATCCTGTAAATCGTCCAAAACTAATAGGCCTAACAAAACATGCAAATATGACATGCCGGCCAAGATGAGATGTGGGCCTGGGATTGAAGTGGAGAGAGGGCGGGTGACGGATCCCATCAACAATCACCCATTGTAAGCCTTTGGCTGATAACATGAGATTGTAGGGAGGGGGTGAACTCGATGGTCTTTGAGCCTGACCTTGCTCTCCAGAGAGCTGCCACCCCGTTTGGCTGCTATTTTATGGGGGATCCCCCGCCCCAGGGTCGTGCTCACACACTAAGGCATAGACTCATCAAGCAAAAATCCGCTCGCAAAGGGTCAGATTCTCAGAATCTGCCCCTTTGCGACTGGTATTTTTGCATTTGGGATGCATCATCCCAAATGCAAAAATCGCAATTTAAGAAATCGCAAAATTGCGATTACTTAAATTGCTATTGCATTTAAGGAATCTCAAATTGAGATTCCTTAAATGCGATGCATTAAAGTTTAAAAAATAGCGATTTCGCTAATAGGGCTCGCAAATTACCATGAAGTTGAACTTCATGGTAATTTGCAAAAACTTTGAAAAATGCACTAAAGTGCATTTTTCAAAGTTTCATGTTGCGCACACACATGCCCTAAGGGCATGTGTTTGCGCAAAATATGTGCACAGATCAATTTCAGGGTTGCAACAGGGTGTCCTTTGGACACCCCTGCACCCTTGAAATCGCATTCTCAATTTGCGATTCGCTAATTGCGATTCGCAAATTGAGAATGTCTTCCCATTCATTCCTATGTGCCTCTGGCTCACAATTTGCGAGTCGCAATTAAGGAATTTTAAGAAATCAGTATTTTTTTGTGATTTCTTCATGCATTGCATTTTGCTATTCCTTAATAGCGAAACGTTATTTTTCGCTATTAAGGAATAGCAAAATGAGTTACTGATGCATCTGGGGTATACTCCATGGCGGCCTGTGCGCGGCTACGTGCTGACTGCTGGCCAAAAGATAGCCGAGCACTGGCCAACCGGCACAGCAGGGAAACCACAAGGCACTGAGGCAGCATTCTGCGCTGTGTCTTTCCCTCGGCGACATTGTGCCCGCTCGTATCTGATGCGTGCAGAAAGCATAGTCACATCAGGGCCACAAGAAGTCCCCCGCCCCCAAATGCCCCAACCCGCAAATAATACACAAACACCGTGTTTAGGTTTGGGAAAAAAATTGCTGCAGGTTTATTACATACAACATATGTAATGATGGTGGGTTAACTTACGGGCGATCCAGGGCAGGCCGCATTCTCGCCACCTGCCCGCCTGTTGAGCCAAACAGCACAGTGGCGAACCACCCAACTGCTGTACAATTAAAATATAAATACTGACACGCCCATTGCGGGCGTGACTAGGCAAACCCCCGGTTGCACAGGCCCACAACCGCCCGAAGGACTACTGGGGCGCCGACACGAATTCCTGCACCTCCCATGAGGTTACAGGTTAGGCTCTGGCACCCCTATGTGCCCGCTGAAGTACATCGTTTGCACCTCTCTTCTTCCGGATCGCCCAGTAACTCCGCCTGCAACGAGAAATGAACACATTAAAATCCCCCACAACCCCCTCATACTGACACTCTGGGTTCGAGGAAGGGTGGGATAAGAGTGTCCCGAAGAGCCCGCGATGGCGTCCGGAGCGGCAAAGAGGCCCTCCAACAGGGTCCAGGAGCTTAAGTACCCCTGGAGGCCCCTCCCCGCCGCCCCAGACGTGAAACACCGCCACGCCTCCTCCAACCAGGGAGGAGGAACAAGCTGGACATCCTGCTGGGGGCGGGACAGCCCTCCGAGACTAGGAGCCTGCCCTCTCTATGGCCACTGCGTGGCCTCGGGCAAGCGCATAGTCACATCAGGGCCACAAGAAGTCCCCCGCCCCCAAATGCCCAAACCCGCAAATAATACACAAACACTGTGTTTAGGTTTGGGAAAAAAATTGCTGCAGGTTTATTACATACAACATATGTAATGATGGTGGGTTAACTTACGGGCGATCCAGGGCAGGCCGCATTCTAGCCACCTGCCCGCCTGTTGAGCCAAACAGCACAGTGGCGAACCACCCAACTGCTGTACAATTAAAATATAAATACTGACACGCCCATTGCGGGGCGTGACTAGGCAAACCCCCGTTGCACAGGTCCACAACCGCTCGAAGGACTACTGGGGCGCCGACACGAATTCCTGCACCTCCCATGAGGTTACAGGTTAGGCTCTGGCACCCCTATGAGCCCGCTGAAGTACATCGTTTGCACCTCTCTTCTTCCGGATCGCCCAGTAACTCCGCCACAGCCCGTGCGGTAGTACCCGCTGCCGCACGGGCCCCCCCACCATTGCTACCTTCGCTACCTGCAACCCTTGTTCATGAGTGCTTCTTTCAAATCCAGCAGGAAGAGGTCTAAGCCGACAGGCGTGAGGTGAACACCATCCTCCTCAAAATAACCCTTCACTTTGTCCTGAATCATGTCATGTTTGATGAAGCCTAGACCTCTGCGCTGGGTGAACTTTTTCATGGCCGCATTGATCCGCCTCCTAGACTTCTCAATCGCCTCAATGGACTTAGCACCCCGCCAGGATCTCCTGGGCACTATTTCGGACCACCAGACCTCGCATTCCCGAAAAAGGCCACTGATGATCCCCAAGTCGGTCTTCATTTTAAGCAGCAGAGTGGATTTCCCCAAGTACGTTATGTCATTGCCACCCAGGTGAATTATCAAGTGGTGGGGAGGGGGTCCACCCAAAGCAAGGGCCTCCCGAAGCCGAAAGAGTAAGCTATGCCAGCGCATGCCCGGGAAACCCCACCACACACAGTCTATACTTGTGAAGGCACTAGTCCACTGCCTGATCGCTGCCCACCGGGCCAATCTGTCGACCATGGAGTGCCCTATGACCCATACTCGTGAACCTGTCAAAGAAAGATGCAATATGTTCAAGGGTGTTTATTGAGTAAATCACAAGTAAAACAATATCGCCACAACAAAACACAGCAAACAAAGCACAAATTTACAAAAGAGAGGAATCAAGGCCTAATGTAACGTTTATAGCAAGACGATTCCCAGCGCCCTACTGACTGAACCTGAACTGGCTGCATACCAGCACGGAACGCTGATGTGGCCACCCCTATGCGGAAGGAATGGCTAGAAAACGTCTTCCCCTGCATTAACAGACCAGCCCTGTCCAGGCAGGCCAGCATGATTTTGTCCATCTGGTATTTAGTCAAGGGGCTGAGGTCAGCATGGACCACAAGGTAACCCGGCCCAGCAGGCCGCATAGCCAAGAAGGCCCGTAAGACCGACACCGGGCAGAAGCGGGGATCCCCAAGGGGGGAGAGCCTAATAACTGACCGTTTACCAGCTTGATCAGTCTTGGACCGCCTAAGCGTGATGGACAAACCCTCCACAAAAGCGATATCCTCCACTCCCAATGCATCCCCAGAGACATCTGTCTTAGAGCGGGCCACCAGTTCGCTACTCCGGAAGGCCCCAGAGAATGCTAGAATAAAGGCTGCAGAAAATAGGGCCGCTTCATACTGCGAATGCACAACCGCCCGCAACACTAGCAACATAGCCTGTAGCGAGGGAAAATCAATGGGGGACCTGTCATCCGGGACCCTTGGTTCCTCCCGAGCCCAACCCTTCAAGGCGGCCCTAATCACAAAGGACTTGGCTGGGTCACTCCCCCCACACAACCTAGCCTCATGGCTAATGGCCGCTAAGTGGACGCAAACCCAGGAGTGGGACTTTTTCTGCTTCTTAGCCCACACAACAAATGCCTGAACTCTACCCTCCAGAGGCAAGGCCTGTAAACCTAAGTCAGTGATGACTTTAAGGAAAGTAGAACGGTGACTCGCATAGCGTTTCCCAGTACCCAGCGCTAAAGATTTCTCTCCTAATTCTCTCAATTGCTGCTCCACTCCAAGATGCGCCAAAGCCTTGGTGCAAAGGGGGTCATCTCCTCTCTCGCCTGAGGGCATGCCGCCCGGAAACGGTCCCACTGCAAACGAGAAAGAGCGTCAGCTGCGACATTAGTGACCCCCGCAATGTGCCTAGCTCTAAATTCAACATTGCAGCGCAGGCACCTGCTAGCCAATTCACGGAGGAGGGACAGCACTAGCGGGCAGCTGGCAGATAGACCATTGATTGCCTGCACCACTGCCATATTGTCAGACCAAAACAAAACCTTCCTGTTGGACAGAGTATCAGGCCAAAGATGTAGAGAAATCACAATGGGACAGAGTTCCAGGACGGTAATGTTAGCAGTACTACCACGCTTGCGCCAAGCATTTGGCCATTCCTGCGCGCACCACAGCTCTCCCAGAATAGCCCCAAAGCCCTCACGACCTGAGGCGTCCATGAACATATTCAACTCTGGGCTCTCCACCCACGGGGACCTCCATATCACTGTACCATTAAAATCAGATAGGAAATACTCCCAGATTTGCAAATCTTTCTTGAGACCAGAGGTCAATCTAACAAAGTGATAATGCTTGTGGACCTTGGCAGTAGCCCTGGCTAGGCGCCTCGCAAAAACTCTCCCCACCGGAATGACCCTGGCAGCGAAGTTCAGCTTGCCTAGAAGACTCTGAATGACCCCCAGAGGTGCCTTATCCCTACCTAGCAAAGCATGAATGTCCTTCTTCAAACCAACCAGCCAGGAGTTGACGGAGTTCCCCTCTGGGAAAGAAAGGTTATGAATCAGCCTAAAAGCCCCAGGTTCTTTCTTGGGGACTACACCCAAAGGGGACACCACAAAGTCAGGGGGGGGGGGGCGGAAAGGGGCCTGCCACCCTCCCCAAGGCCACCTCCTTGCCAATCTTCTTGTCGACCACCTCAGGGAGCTCTCTGACAGATTTTTGGTTCTCTGCATCCCTGCTGACCCTAGGACCCTGATATGGGATCTTGAAACCTAAAGTAAGGACATCCCTATCCTTTTCATTGGGATAAGTACGAAGGAGGGACAGCAGGCTGGGGATGATGACAGGGGACGGGCCTTTTGAGCTGAGGGGGTGGGGGTCCCCACAGGGCAGCACCGAGAAAGGACCCTCCTCTAGGGCAGGAGAAGCAGAAAGCAAAGCTGAAGGGAGGGACGCAGCCGGGGGGGGGGAGCAAAGGGCGGGGATGGGATCTTAGGGGTACTATTTATCCTTACTGGCAGCGCTGGCAGAGGAAGACTGTTTCTCGCAGGATGACTCTGGATGGGAACCACCACATTTGTTGCAAACGTGGGAGAATCTACATGCCTTCCCCCAGGTGCAATTACCTGCATTGTACAACCTGCAAGTGGCAGAGACATTCTTCTTGGAGTACTGTCTGTTGAAACTCCCCCCACCGCGCCCCCCGCGAAAGGACTGCCTGAAATTACTTTTCTTCTGGGAGAGCACCTTATCATTTTCAGCCTTCTTAACCTGGACAACACTGTTAGCACCGCTCTCAGCTTTTCCCTTACCCATATGTACCATCCACAGTCTAACTTCAACCTGGTCCCAATCCAGTTCTGGACAGACAGACATTTTCTTGCGGAACTCACAATCGTATAAGTACCACCCCATCCCGGATGATGCTTCAGCCTCATTAATTATGACACTGTTATACTGGAATAAACCTTGCGCCGAATCTGGGAAGCGCTCCGTGATTACCGCAGCCAGGACGCCAGTTTTTAATTGTCTTTTCTGGCCAAGACTGAAAGCGCGCTTTCTTCTCCTCATCCTTGGAACCCATTTTTCTCACATCCACCCCATCTGCCCCCAACATCAGGAGGGAAAAAATGTCTATAAATTCCCTACGCCAGATGCCCTCCTTCGCTGCCTGCGGGACCTGCCAGGCTAGGGAACATTTGCCTGACAAGAGAGGCGCCATGGTCATCAATACTGTGGGCGCAGGTATGGCCACCCCCAAAGCCGGGGAGGCCGCAGAGGCAACGGACGTCAAGGGGATAGGAGTGGCCGGGATAACTGCCTGTGTCAGGGCCGGGGCCGCAGCGGGTGTCGGGGCATCCTGGGGCACACTCGGGACCAGCGGCAACACTGGGATAGGAAGCGCTGGAGAATCAAAGCTTTGAGCCGTGCTGACAGGCAGGGCAACCACACCTGCCAGGGGGCTGGCAATATCCCCCCCTCGAACAGAAAGCCCACCCCAAACTCCAGCCACGTCTGCCTCCCCAGCGGCAGGAAGTGGCGCCACAGCTGCCGGTGCTACCGACTGAGAATGTACTAAATCAGGTGACTGCACAGGGGCAGCGCGCAAACCGGCTCTGATTTCTGACATGAACAAAGCCAGCGAGTCTGTAATCTTACCCAGATCTTCCCGGATAGCAAATTCCGAACTAGGCACTGCCGGGCGTGGGGGCGAAGGGGGGCACACCCGAATCACCGCCGGGGGGGACGCCGGGGCGTGCACAATGACGTTCCTGACCGGGTCAGCCGCCCTGGTCTTAGGGGGAGGTTCTGCTGGGAAGTCCTTCACTGTCGGCTTCCTAGTGCGCTTAGGCCTCACCGTGGCCGGGTCCTCTGCTATGTCTATTTCAGTTACCAGGGGGGCGGGGGCCGGCCCGGGGGCTTTAGGGGGGGTTGGCCAACAAAAGTTCACTGGCCCACGCCACCCCATTTGTTTTTATCATATCCAACAAAGCTTTCATCTGTGGGTCCTGGGAAGGTCCTAGACCCGAATCATCAACCTGAGACATCTGCGTAAATAGCGAGGGGGACCCCTGACTCTCCATGGTGCCTTTGTACGTATCCTGAAAGAGAGATAACCATGAGCCACCATGTTCACAATATTTTGCAAAAGAAAGCACACACCCCCCAATGACTGGCCGACCCCACCTCTCTCCCCCCGCCCCGGAGTACTCTCCTGCCAAAGAATGAAAGGAGAGGGGGGCGAATCCAGCGCTGGACCTGAAAAGAAGAAAGAACCGATACTGACACGCGATAAAAGGGGGGGGGTATGGGAGTAGTTGTCAGGCAGCGACCAACACCCCCCCCCCCTTAGTACAGACCCACACTTCTGTCGTACATACCTCTCCTAATATTCCTTTAATGCTAACGAAGCCGGGAATATGGGGGCGCCCCTGGTGGCTGCCCCTGTGACTGAGTGCAACTGTGTAAAACAAAGAAAAGTTAGCCACTGACTGGGAAATTTATACCGGCCGGAACCGGAAACAAAGCGACCAACACATTGCCTGGTTTGTTGAAGAGCATCCCCTCCCCCCCAGCGCGTACCCGTGCAAAAGCAGGATGCGGAAAAGTACAGCATGAAGACAAAAACCGCGCCCCCCCAGCGCGTACCCGTGCAAAAGCAGGATGCGGAAAAGTACAGCATGAAGACAAAAACCGCGCCCAACTCTCCCGGTCGTACATACCTTACACTAGTACTGGAGAGAGGGGGGGGGGAGGCGGAAGCTCCGAAAAGGCCGAGAAGCGCCAAGCGGTCGCAAGACTGAACCTGAATCTGCAAAACAAAGTATGACAATATTAAATGAGGCAAGAGACCTGTGCATCGATGGACGTGCGCACATAAAAGCGGGAGAGTGATCGTTATGCCAGCGCTGCACACATCCTGGAAAGGGAAAATCTCCCGACGCCGGACACCGGGTTAGGGTCTAGACTGCGCTTAGTCCCCACGCACTGTCCTTGGTGGGTGCAGAGCTGGAAAATGCGCTGCGCTACCAATAGCATGGGTAGAGACAAGTGCCTTACCAAGACGTCCTCCAAAGCACAGGAGAGGCTCCTGAAAGTAAAGACGAAATGTCAATAAAACAATGCGGCGCCGCCACTGCGCTGGGGCAGGCGGGAGCAGGACGCGGGAAAATCAGGCGGTGGCCAGGGCTCGGCAAACCCATGCAGCAGCAACGAGGCTCGGGGATACGGCGCCAGCAAGGATGTTCTGACGCCGCGGCGGGGCCCGACGGAGCTACAGGCTGAACCCAAGCCAGACACCCCTAATGGAAGGAAAAGGGGACCCCAAGGGGAACCGGACGTCCCCCCCACAGCAGCCCGACGCTAGCGGGCCGCCTCACCAGGCTCACGACTCCAAAGGAGGGAGTAGGCGGAGAAGGGGGGGGGAATTAGGCACAAGGCCCAGCTCACCGTGTAAGTCCCGAAAAGAGTGTCCCGAAGAGCCCGCGATGGCGTCCGGAGCGGCAAAGAGGCCCTCCAACAGGGTCCAGGAGCTTAAGTACCCCTGGAGGCCCCTCCCCGCCGCCCCGGACGTGAAACACCGCCACGCCTCCTCCAACCAGGGAGGAGGAACAAGCTGGACATCCTGCTGGGGGCGGGACAGCCCTCCGAGAGTAGGAGCCCGCCCTCTCTATGGCCACTGCGTGGCCTCGGGCAAGCGCAAGCTTCGCGTCTTCACTGAGCCCCAAGGAGAGGCAGTGGCAGTGCGTGCCCGAGACCACAACAAGCAACACTTGCAAGTCGGCTCTTTGCCAGGGACCCCTCTTCAGGGCAGAAGTGTTGTTTACGTCATTAGTCACCTCAAATCGGCACCAGTGTTTTTGTCTGTGATCTCACTTTGTTGAAATCCATGATGTCACCGAAGCTGTTGTTCATTTTACTAAATAAAAAGGCCCACACAATATGACTCTTTGGTCCGCGCCCTGATGGCCTGCGTCCTTGACTGCAACTGCTGACAGGCTCTAGACACTTAAATGCAATTTGTATTTTACTGTGAATACGGCTTTTTTATATCGAACACTGCAAACCGCACTTATGACGTTTCTAAGCGCTGTAAAACTTAGAGGTTCTCATTATCCAATTTGTTTTACTGAACAGCATGCACATCTCACACGTGATAGAGAGATAGAGGCATGTTTGCAATGGGATGTCATGCTAATAAAAGCTAAAAGCGCTAAATGCAAGATGGACGAAGAACGAAGAGAGTGGAAATAATCATGTTTAGGATGGCGGGAAGACTGAAGAGGTGTACTCAGTGCACAGACGAGGGGCAGAGTCTAACGTGCACAGGGAGTTTAATCCGGAGACAGGCTCTGTGTGTGCCTTAGACAAATGTATATTTTTAGATGAATATTTCATCTGGTGACTCAGCCGAGCAGTCATCTAGTATTGTATTATTATTGCGTCGTTCTCGTACCAGCAAGTGCTGTCAACTCGGTGAACAAAATGGAAGGGCACAACACAACACGTTTTCACCGAGTGCACATTAGGGGTCGAGCCGCCTCTAGGCACTGGGCATCTCTGTGTTGCGATTGAATGGAGGAGGTTGTCTGCAATAACTCCTCGACTGTATGTTACGCGCCCCAAGTCATTCCCACTGCCCATCAAGGTGCCCCACGCACTAAGCACTGTCTGTGCATGTGTCCCATGTGACGTGGCGGAGATCCGCGTGTTCTGTCCTTGTCCAAGCACTTTACACTCACTGCCAGTCAGTGTGCCCAAGTACTGAACAACCCGTACCCATGTGCTCAAAGACCTTTAAAAAAAACGTTATTTACCAATTTGCCATCATAGTGGAAATCGTCCGGGCAGTAAATGACAGAATACATCAAGGTAACACATAAATCCCACGGTTTGTCATAAGGACGGGGCACGCATATCTCTACGCACACATGGGTGAGTCAGTGCGAAGCAGCGACGGACGAGGCGAGAGGTGTGACTGGGGCGAGCCGTCCTCCCGGAGTGGCGCTTCCTTGCTAGTTAAGTGTCGTCTCAGGGCGTGTCATATATCCCAGGGCCGAGACTCTCTCCGCAGGAGTTCTCCATATGTGTCTGTCTGTCCGAGTGTGACAGGTCACTTGGTCTTAGGTCGGGTCTGCTATAGGGGGGACTCTACCTCCGCCCAGTGCGTGGCCTCTCTGCTTTGCCCAGTAATAATCCTAGTCACACAAATTTCCTCACTTCCATCGGGAGTTTTTTTGACAAAGCCTAGTAGTGCCAGGTGGGGCTGAGGCCTCAGTGCCCGCTCAGTCATGTCATTCACTTCTCTAAACGGTTTGCCCCACTAGTCGTTAACATGTGGGCAGGTCCGTGCACGGTGGAAACCATCAGCTCCGGGGGGCGTCACAGCGCATACAGAGTGCATTATTATCGTGACATGTGATCCGCAGCTGGTGCGTACAAAATGCGGTGCAGGAATGTCTCGTGCACCAGCCTGTGTTTGCCGTTCATGGATACGGCCTTAGAGAGTGCGCACCAGTGTCGGAGGGCCTTGGCACGGTCCATGTGCTCTAGCACAGCACTCTTCCTTTCCATGTGCCCCAAGCTGCTCGCATTATCTCCGTGAGTGCCCAGGCGCCCTGCAAAAGGGGGCTGTCAGGGCAGGCAGTGCCCCCTGCCGGCAGACTCCTCCTGACACTTCTTCTCAGGACTCCTCACACCAATCCCCCCCCCACCCCACCCAGAGCTCACAGTGAATGAACCATTACCTGACGCCATGCAGTGAACAGGGGTTATTATCACTGCAGGATTCACCCCGAGTATCGTCTTTGAGGCAGATAACCTGGTAAATGTCCCAGTGCCCCCTTGTGAAACAAGCGCGCGCCTCGCCTACTCGATGGCTTGGTAAATGATGCAGTATGCTGGTATTTGTGGTGCTTAATTTGTAAAAGAATCAAATAAGTGCAGGTGTTCAAACTTTTTCTTATAAGGCCTCCACTCCCCTCCTCCGACTGGCACTGCCCATTTCCATCACTGGCACCAGTCACTGCTTTCACAGAGAATGCCAAAGCTAGATTACAGCCAGCAAGCAAGGCAGGTTTCCACAAGAAGGGTTTGTAGGGGAGGTGAGTTTTCTCTCTGGGCACATTTTCCTTTGGTGATTTCCACATTTCAAAAGACTGTGTAAATCTTTAACACAATTTCTCATAGAAACATAATTAGGATTGACACATATGTGACCATCACTCTGTGTTCTGCACAGAAGCACATGATTGAATGAGCATGTATTAAGAACACCTTACATCATTAACTGACACTGTCAGAAAACTGCAGTCCTTCAACCTCAACTCCGGATCTCTCAGCCTTGCATTCATGGCCACTTACTCTCCCGACAAATAGAGGCAACTCAGTCCGCAGTATGCACTGCACAAGACTCATATGTTACTTGAAAAACAAAACTACGAAAAACACATCTGGAAAAGATCATCAGGTACAAGCATCAAAGGATATTGCGATCGCAAACGGTGCGAATCGCAAAAATCGGCCGTTTGCGATCGCAAAATCTGCTTTTGGAATGCATGAAGGGTGAAGGCCCTCGCAATTTGAGAATTCGCAAATATTTGCGAATTCTCAAATTGCGATTGCATTTAAGGAATCGCATTTTGCGATTCCTGAAATGCAATGCATGAATCTTAAAAAAATTGTGATTTCGCAATTAGGGGGAGCAAATTACCATGAGGTTGAACCTCATGGTAATTTGCGAAAACTTTGAAAAATGCACTTTTGTGCATTTTTCAAAGTTTCATGTTGTGCACACACATGCCCTTAGGGCATGTGTGTGCGCAACATATGTACACAGATTGATTTCAGGGGTACAACAGGGTGTCCTTTGGACACCCCTGCACCCTTGAAATCGCAATCTCAATTTGCGATTCGCAAATTGCGAATCGCAAATTGAGAATGTCTTCCCATTCATTGCTATGGGCCTCTAACCGCCTGATTCATCATGCTCCCGTTTTGCGAGGCCCTAATAGCGATTCATAGCGAATCGCTATTAAGGACTCGCAAAACGGGATTCATGTAGGAATATGCAAAAAAAATGCGATTCCTTACAATTCCTTATTTGCGATTAGCTAATTGCTAATCGCAAATAAGGAATAAATCCCCATTCATTCCTATGGGCCAAAAGGCCCATAGGAATGAATGGGGAGTATTCCTTATTTGCGATTAGCACTTTGCTAATCGCAAATAAGATAGCGATTTGAAGGGTGCCAGGGGTGTCCACAGGACACCCTATAGCACCCCTCAAATGAAATTTCACACATGTGTTGCAAACACACATGTCCAAAGGACATGTGTGTGTGTAACATGCAACTCGGAAAAATGCATTTAAATGCATTTTTCTGAGTTTTCGCAATTTACCACGAGGTCTGACCTCGCGGTAAATTGCGCCTAGAAATTGCGAATTCACAAAAAAAATAGGATGATGAATTGCATTTAAGGAATCTCAAATAGAGATTCCTTAAATGTAATTCCTCGCAAAATTGCGAGATCGCAATTAGCGATTTTTACATTTGGGATGCTGAATCCCAAATGCAAAAATCGCTCTCGCAAAGGGCCAGATTCTCAGAATCTGGCCCTTTGCGAGCGCAAAAAAGCTTGATGAATCAGGCTGTAGGCCCATAGGAATGAATGGGGAGTTATTCCTTAATTGCGACTCGCAATTTGCGAGTCGCAATTAAGGAATATTAAGAAATCGCAATTTATTTAGCGATTTCTTGATGCATTGCATTTTGCAATTCCTTAATTGCCGATTCCTTATTTTTCGCAATTAAGGAATCGCAAAAAGCAATATTGATGCATGTACCTGAACATTCTTATGAAACAAATACAAGGTGAAATGAAAGATGTGAAACGTAACAGTAAATGCATCACTGACGTGGATCACACTATAGGTTCTTACGAACAGTTTTGAGAAGTGCTTGTTCGTAGAGGGGACACACCCTTTACCACTCAGTCTAAACCACATAGTGCCTTTACAACGCAGGCACTACAACGAATGCGTCATTACCACGTATTCCTTTACCACACAAATTGTTACAACGACTTGCTTAAGGGAACGTGTTGTTGGACTGGTGTTGGGTTTTAAGTCCAGCACCGTCCCTACTGATACACAGACTGGAGTTGGAAATCAAAATTATACTATTCCAAAGTCCAGTCTTGTGAAGTCAGCTGATCGAGATGGGCTGGTAGAGGTCTAGTAGGATGAGGGCTGCAGTTTTTCTCTTGTTGACGATCATTCGGATGTCACCTGTTGCTGTAATGAGGGCTATTTCTGTACTGTGGTTTTGGTGTCAAGGAGATGGTGGTTGGCGATGTGATCGGTGAGGAGTCTGGTCATTGCTTTTTCCAGGATCTTGGCTGGGTATGGTAGGAGAGAGTTCTATTGTAAGTTTGCAAACGTGGCTGGGTTTTCTGAGAGCTTCTTTGGGTAGTTGCATATGGCTGCGTGCATCTAGGATTTCAGGAAAATGGGTGTGTTGATGGAACTCCCCACCTTCATTTTTACAAACCCCCACAGGGAAGAACAGTTTGAGAAGAAGAGTTTTAGCAGGAGCAGGAAGATAGAGCAGCATGGCTGATGAACCCTTTCTGGAGTGTGGAGACCTCCACTCTGAACTTACATTCCGGGACTTTTGTTGACTCTTTCCACATTGCTGTCGAAACTATCCCCTTGACTCCATCTCAAGTAGAGGGTGGACTTTCTGGAGACCCTGATTAATGAGGGCCCTCCTTGGATTCTCATTTGTAGATGCTGAGGGGTGGGTACGACAGACTCCTGCTTTACACACCAGCAAATTGCAAGTGGCTGAAGTCCTGAAAGCGTGGGTAGGGTAAGCATGGAGGAGTAGTCTGCAGTGAGGACCACTGGGTACCGCTATCAGGAACACTCATAGTCCGGAGACCACCAGGGCTGAACATGGGGGCAGATCCACATCCCTACAACCTAGCTGCTGCTAAGGAGAAAAAAAGCAGGAGTGCCAGAGGTATTGAAGGGTGCCGCTTAGGTGTATCAAAGTCCAAAGAAATGTTGAAACATACAAAGGATATATTTTCTAGCTCGCATAGATCAGATTAAAAGACCCTACTTATGAAGTAGGGTCCCGTAGGCCACAAGAGCTTTGGCAGAAATTTGCAAATGACTTCTGTGTGTGTTCTTCAGCAGGATAGGTGCACTCACAGTGTTTGGGAAGTGCTTTGTTTCATTCTGATGGCTCCCTCGGAAGCAGGACGAAATGCTGAACCCTCAGCCCCCTGTGGTAGGGTTGGTGACACCAATATGGCACTGTGGATTTAAATACCATGGGCCTCATTTATGAGGCTGTGCGTCACTTTTACGCTGCCGGTGCGTCACTTCTTGTGATGCACCAGTGGCGTAAAAAATGCGCCTTGTTGCGCCATATTTACAAAGTGACGCATCTAGGTAGATGCGTCACTTTGTAAACCCCTGCGCCACATTATACCTGCGCCAGGTATAATGTATGCAAAGGGGGCGTTTTGACGCAAGAAAGAGTCATAGCAGTGACGCAGTGAAATCTACAAGATTTCACGGCGCCACTTCTAGGACACAAATGCGTCAATTTCTTACGCCTGCCTCACAGCAGGCGTAAGACTGACACAGGCCCTTTCACATGGGGCTTGCCCCATGTGAAAGGACACATTGATGGAGTTGCGTCACTTTTGTGACACACTCCAGCAATGCGTCACTTTTGCACCAAACAGATACGTCAGAAATACTGACTTATCTGTAACTCATTGCACCATGATGCGTCACACTGTAAATATGACGCATCTTTGGTGTCGCAAGGAGGGCGCAGTGAAAAGTGACGCATCGCTGTTTTCACGCAGCGATGCGTCACTTTTCCTAAATGAGGCCCCACATTCCCAGGATTGAGCTGGTGGGTCTCTCTGGTAGAGTTGGAACGTTCGACTTTGGGGTCCTGAGAGGTTGCTAAAAACCCTGACATAAAAGCCGAAATATGGATTTTCACTGAGATGTTCCTTGCAGGGAGATGATCCCTGGGGTGAAATGCTGGGGTTTACACAAGGACAGGGACCCACTCCAAAAGAGGTCGCCCATTGGTGGCCACAAATTGCCCTTCAATAGTTACTAAAGCCAAACAGGACCCAAAATATTAGTAAATGTATTCCAGCTCAGAGTAGGAGTAAGTCCAGCACCACACATGGCCAACCACTGATACTGCAACACCCTCACATAGATAATAATGGAGGTAGGGACCTAAAATAAAACCCCACAGGAACCTATTTGAAAATAAAAGACCTTATTTTACCTACCTGGAAATATAAATATATTTGATTTAATGTTAAAATTGGTAATTATTTTAAAATATTTTATTAACCTTTTTTATTTAAAAATTAATGTAACCAATATTCCAAATAATTAAATCCCCTTTTTTCTACGAGCAGCTGCAGTTTATGAAGCGCCGCATGTGGCCTTCCTTTATTCCAAATGAACCACCACAGCACCGATAGTTACATGCAAAATGTGGATTGAGGGATATGGACTGGGAGATTATGGAAGTGATAGAGCAGATGACAGAGCATCACCATCTTTGATAGTGACACTGTACCCTGCAAGGTAACGTGCAAAGGGCTTCAGAAGACCATCTGGGGACACATTGATGCTGTAGACCTGGTAAGATTGCCGTCTATTAGGTCTCTTTTTCATGATATATATGAATCCCCAGATACCAAAAGACATGGAATTCACATCGCAACGTATGAGAATTGACTAGGAAATGTTTTGGGGAGCACGCTGGATTTAGCGGAAACAAAAAGATTTTGCTCAATCCACCCCTAGCCTGGAGAATGCACAAAACCCCTGCAGTATGTTCTGTATTGCTGCTATACCCTTCCAGATATCTCTAATATAGATTAACTCATCATCCGCATATAGCGAGACAACATGGAACTCACCATTCAGTGGGACACACAAACTCTGGCCCTAATACTATAGTCTCTGGGCTAGAGGCTCCATTACTAATCGAAAAGCAAAGCAGAGAGTGGGCAACTTTGCCACGTCCCCCTTCTCACTGTGAAAGGCGGGGAAATACATTGTTCAATTTTCACCCGTGCTGTGGGCTCAGTGTATAAGAGGCAGATCAGGCCCTGCAGGCGCCCCATAATGCAGAAAGGCCGTCACAGTTGAGAACAGATATCCCCAGTCCACGGAATCAAAAGACTTCTCCAAGTCCAGCTCCATGCATATGGCCACTCGCCCGAAGAAAATCCATCACTCTATGCAGGTGGCAAATGTTCAAGGTGGTGGACCAACCAGGGACAAAGCTAGTCTGGATGTATCAGATGCGGGATATGCTCAAACAGCCGGCCCACTAAGATCTTGTCCAGAATCTTATAATCAGACCCCAACATAGATAGCAGACAGTAGGAGGCAAGCTCCAACGGGTCCTTATCCTGCTTAGGAAGAGATATTAATAGGGATTCACCCAATGTGGGTGGAAGCGTGCCCTCCTTTTGGGCGGCCTGGTATAATTCAAGCAGCTTGGGAGCAAGGTGGGATTCATATGTTCCCGGAGTCTGGCAAGCTGTTGGTCTACAAACAGCGGGTCATACATGGCTTCGTAGTGTACTGTAAAGGCCTCATGACTATCTACCTGACTGGTGGCTAATTGCCCCTGGGAGTGCCAAACCATTGTGATCGAGGAGGTTGAAGCGGCACTACGCAATAGCCAACCTACTAAACGACCTGATTTATCCCCTTCTGTGTGTATTTTTGCTTGGTACGCATGGAAATCCAGATGGCGCAATTGCTCAATGAGTTGAACATGTCTGCCTAATGCCTCCATTAATGTTTCCTGCCATGCACAGTACTCTTGGGCAGCGGTTTCTAGTGTACTTAAGGACACCGTGACCCCCATCAGATTCTTTTACAGGTCAGCCCTCATCACTACATGGTGCAATAACCTCTGAGAACAACTTTTATCGCTTCCCAGTCTGTTGACCGAGAAGTGAAGATACCCCAGTTTTCAGACATATAGCGCGAGAGGGACTTGTCCGTTTCTTGCAAGAAACCTGATCCTCCAACACTGTGGACTGCAACCGCCTGGTTGGGATGGACAGGAGCGGTACTCCCACTCAAACTGCATCTGCAAGGGGTTGTGATCTAAAAAGGTCTTCTAAAATATTCCGCTCCTGTTGCCATAAGCTGGGTCATAAAGTATTCTGTCTAGTCGGAAATGCAAGTCATACGGGGAAGAATAATAGGAAAAATCCGGGACACAACTTTTACAACGCAGTCATCAAATTGCACTACATTTACAACGCAGTCATTACATTGCAACATCCTTTACAACACATGTCACTACGACGCAACCATTACGTTGCATGTCACTACAATGCCAGACATTACAGCGCATGACACTACAACGCAGGTATTACATCACATTTCATTACAATGCATACCATTACAACGCATAGTACCCCTACACTATCCAACATTTACCCTAATGTTGCACCCCCTGAAGTTAGAATAGTTATTTTTACCCCTACACTATCCAACACTTACCCTACTGTTGCACCCCCTGGAGTTAGAATAGTAATTTTTACCCCTACACTATCCAACTCTTACCCTACTGTTACACCCACTGTAGTTGAATAGTAATTTTTACCCCTACACTATCCAACTCTTACCCTACTGTTACACCCACTGGAGTTGAATAGTAATTTTTACCCCTACACTATCCAACACTTACCTTAAATGCAATGTAATGGTATGCGTTGTAAAGGTTCAAAGATTCAAAGATAGCTTTATTCGGTATTTAGCAAACACCATAAAAGCAAACAATACAAAATACAGTCAAAAACGCGACATTAAAAACTTGATAATTAAGAAAAAGAAATCACTCCAACGAATACACTTCATTACACTTATCAATCAATTAGTCTAATCTTAAAAACCATAAAATCTTTTCATACACTACGTTTAGTAGGAAGATAAATTCATTAGGTTAATAAAACGGTTGAGGTAAATATAACATATTTATGTATTATATGGTGTTATTAGGCACAGGATAATACTCATACAAACCCTCAGCCTTCTAATCACTTCTCATGGTTCCTCTACATTTTATGATGAACGTCAAAAATTTTATCACCACTACAATAGTAAGCTCATCTTGGAGCAAATACAATCTATGGAGGGCAGTTTTACAGCTTCTCAAACCCCACAACTTTAGTAGTGGTAGCAGGTGTTTTTTCCTCCCCCACTGATAATACTGGCAGAAAAGAATACAGTGTATATTAGACTGGGTGGCTACTCCATCACACGGGCATTTTATCAACTTCCCAGACCAGTCATTTGGAGCAGGGAACGTTATTAGCCTAAAAAAAGATTCCGTCCTCATTCGTGCCAAAAGCATTCTATGATAACATGAAAAATTTGGCGCCAGATAAGGATGGAGGCCATGATCATGGAGGATCTGGCGATGGGCTACAATGGTCGACTTATTCCCATCTAGATAATATCTCCTCTCCTCCAATAGACCAAGGCATGTCTCTTTTAATGCTTTTTTTGACATTTGGGCACATGAGGTTGGGTTTGAAAAGAATTCTGGTTGGCCGATGGAATTCAAATTTTTTTTAACATGGGCCAGCCATGGCTGCTTAGAGCCCTCTGCTTGCTGCAGGCAATCATAAATTACTTCCCTATTGAAGGTCGTGTCCTCGCATGTCCAAATCTTGTACCACAACATGACTGGCGCTATCTTTATCAGATCACTAATATGGGATCTGTCAAGTTCATTGTGGCATATGGTAGTAGATGTGGAACGCGGGACTCCTAGAAGATACCTCAGGAAAGCATTTTCCACCCTTTGAATTTGAGAGCTATCTGCAAGTCCCCAGATCCCCGCCCCATAAACAGCTGTAGACACACATTTTGCTGCATAAATCTTAAGTAGTGTGTCTACCGGTTTCCCACCGAGTCTTTTAGCAAATTGCTTGACCGCCCCTATTGAACGGGCAAAGGCCAAATTCCGAGAGGTGATCGCTGAGGACCATGTCCCCCTATTGCTAAAAATAATACCCAGATAGGAAAACGTTTTAGACATAGCTATCTTTGAATCATTGACAAAGGTTTTGCAGTCAGGAACTTTTTTGCTGGTGGTACATGACATCGTAAAAGTTTTCCCCACGTTTATTTTTAGGCCTCTAGAGCTCATAAAGGTTGCAAAACCCATTAGTGCCTTTTGGAGTCCCCGCTGTGTGCGGGCCATAATCACCGCATCATCGGCGTATAACAATAGTGGGACTGCGAGACCATTTATCTTAGGGTAGTCCACCTCCAGATCATTCAAGAAAACTGCTACCTCGTTTATATACAAGTTGAATAGAAAAGGCGCAAGTATGCAACCTTGGCGAACACCCTTTGCTATGGGAAATTTTCTAGTTTGCTCGCCATTTTTGCCAAATCTCACCGTGGCGCCTGCATCTCTATACAACTCCTGGATAACACTTAAGATATTTTTATCTATCCCCATTGTGGTCAGGGTTTTCCACAGCATTCCATGATCCAAACAGTTGAACGCCGAAGTTAAATCAACGAATGTTAAGAACAGGTTCCCTTTTTTTATTCCAATATATTTGTTCATTATGAGGGACAAGTTTAGACCCTGCTCTATGGTTCCCAAACCCGACTTAAAACCATATTGGAATTTTGAGAGTATCCCATTGCTCTTAGACCAGGTTTGTCATTTGGTTAACAACACCCTGCCTGCTACTTTCATTAGGTTGTCTAGCAGAGAGATAGGGCGGTAACATTTTGGGTCTTGTCTGTCCCCTTTTTTAAATATTGGGATGACTATTGCTTCATTCCATGTATTGGGAAAACCTAGTTTAGTGTAAGCATTCAATACATTTGCTAGTAAGGGGGCCCAAAGGTCTACGTTCCCTTTAAACAAGTCAATGGGGACTCCATCGGGTCCAGGGGCCTTTAAACTAGCACTCTGGCAGATCGCTTGTTCCACGTCTACAGGGGTAAACATTACTTTTAGTGGGAAATTTCCCTGAGACGGTGGAAGAACCCCTCGGCCCGCATCCATCTCGTCTTGTGGGATCGAAGCAAGTGATTCTTTCTTATAGAGGGAGGTAAAATAATTAACCCAAACATCTTCTGATATGCCTATTTCCAAGGAGTCTACCTTCCTATCCAAGAAGAAGGGGGCATTAATTTCTTTCCAGAACAACGTGTTGTCCCTTAGAGCGCTTGCCTTTATCAGGGCTTCCCAGGCTGCATTTTTGAGTTCTTTCTGTCTAGTTCGTAGGGTCTGCTTATAAGCTTGTCTAGCCTCCTTAACTCGGCCGCTATCCCTAGGGATGGTCTTTAAGGCCTGTAAAAGGGCTTTGTGAGCTTTAGTACAGGCTCGATTGAACCAGCCATGTAATCTTGTGTCTTCCCCTAACTTTAGTTTTTTAATTAACTTGGCGTTTATTGTGGTTTTGATCCCTTCATACGCCTGTATTATTAGCTCGGGGTTGGTACTTGGTTCCAGACAGGTGGCAAATTGTCTAGTTTCTTTCCGTACCAGGTCTTTCAGAAAGTTTGTGGGTTCAATTTTTGCCCATTTAATGGCGTAGCCATTTTTTCTGGTCTGCGCCACTGAGCGACCATGAAGTATATTCATAGTACTTATTTTTTGGGTCCCCGCTTTCCCTAGACTAAGAGAAGTGCTGATAGGAAAATGGTCGCTTATTGCTAGATCCTCCGTATCAAAACCCCCCACCCAGCCTTGATTCCTGTTAGAGACTAAAATAAAGTCAATTACAGTGCCTGCCCCATGGCCAAAGAAGGTTGTCTGGAACGCTACGGGTGGCTCACAAAGTTCGTTGGCGAAGGCCAAATCCCACTCATGCATGAGTTGATTTAGCAGGTTGCCCCCTATGGAATGTTCGAAGTGCGTAGTAGGATCCCCTCTTAAGTCAAAAATGCCACAATTTTTTGTTTGACTATAGGGGCATAAGTGACAATTAAAATCCCCTGCTATAAGTAAGCAGTCTGCCGCCTGCCCACCTCTCTTTAGCAGTGAGTCCAACTCCGCCATTAAGGTTTTAACCTCAACTTTTGGCGCATTGTTATAAAGGTTGATCAGGAAAAAGGAGCGCCCGTTTGATTTAATAAGCAAACCCTGTAATAAGCTCCCTGCACCTGCTTTCGGTCCACTTGCCTCATACATACTCTGTTCTATATTACAGAGGTTAGAGGTGAAAATACACAGTCCCCCAGAGCCTCTGCCTCGGTTGCCCTGAATCGAGGGAACATAAAAAGTGCTAAAACCCTCGATATGGGTCTCATCTAAGTCCCAGCACTCCTGCAGGCAGATTATGTCCTGCCTTTCCATAAAAGTTAGGAATAGCTGGTCCCGCACTTTTTTAGCCAGCCCAGCAATATTCCATGATGTTATTTTTAACGAACATTTCCCCTCATTGGGTGGACTGGATTCTTCCTGACTAGTTAGTGGGACAATGCCCACGGGCAGGGCTCCAGTCTCATTATGAATTTGGCTCTTAATCTTATCTACTGTGTTCAGGTGTAAATGCATACAGGTGGTTTCAGCTGTGGACTCAAGTTCACTCTCCTTCAATGGCTTACCAGGTTGTTCTGTTAAATGCTGGCCTGACAAGTTTACACCACCCGTATCATAATCTGATGTGCTCTCTGTCATCGTGGGATTAGTGCTTTCTACCTGGGGAAAGACGTCATGATTCTTAAATGGGGGGGCTAAGGTTACAGATACCCCTGTAGTGACCTTTGTTGGTCAATCGACCATATCTAAACAGTCGTATCTTTTCCTTGTAGGAGCCCCCCTCCAATAGTCAGGATTTGGGTTTCCTCTGCTATGGTACCAGGGGCGGGAATCCCAGCCTCTGTTCCAGTAATTATTGCTGTTCCTGTTTCTACTTCTATTGGTGTACCCCACCTGCGTCCAAGGCCAGTCTTGGACTTCATCCCAACCAGTTGTATCACCATAATTGGGAATATTTAAAGGTGGATAGAAGAAGGAAAGACGCTGTACGTCAACCCCCCCCCCTTTTTTCAAGCGCTGGCCAAGAAGAAATATAGTCAGCCATGGCAGGACCGTCACAGTTGACTATAACACAATCACCCTGTAAGCTTTTTTTCGTGTCCCCAATCCAGTACACTCTTCTCACAGAATTTATTCTGCTGTGATGAAATGACTGTAAAGGTCTGTTTTGACTTAACCATTGCAAAACTTTGTTCCTCAGTGACCACGGGGGCTCGTCCGAACCATCTGGTAATTCTGACACCCCTGTTAGGACGACAGTGTACGGGGTAGCCTCAGGTGGCAGATGAAACGGCCGCCTGAACCTAGTGCCCTTCCTTTGTTTTCCCTGAGATTGGAGAGATTGGGTTTTTTGTGATGTGTGTAAAGTCTCCTTTAGATTAGCTAGCTGGGTATTTAAAGCCACAAGGGCTGGGGTGGGTTGCGCATTATCACTGGTGATATCGGGTTGGCCCTTCCCCTCTACAATTGGGGGTTTAGGGGTATTTTGTGAGTTTGGTCTGGCACTCTTATTAGTCTGGGTGTTTGCTACTTTATCTTGTGCAAGGGGTTTTGGAGACGCCGCTGGTAGGGTAAGCGGTTGAGCCGATTTACTTGGCTCTTTGGTTTTCCCCTCCCCCGTATCTAGGGTGCCCAGTGACTTCTGAATAAATGCAGGAGTATTTAATTTTGCAAGTTGTTTTTCAATTATCCTTATGCTTTTTTCCAAGGGTTTCAGATGGTGTTTTAACAATATCCCCATGCTATTTGTAAGAAAATCATGTAGTGTCACACATGTGGTGCATGGTTTGTGTATGCCACCTACAGCACCTATTGTAAAGGTATAATGTGATGTAATGGAATGCATTGTAAATGTAGTTTAAACACATTTTTTTGTAATGGCATGCGATGTAAATGTATGCGTTGTAACAGATGTTGCCGTGTAAAAACAGCGTTGTAAAGGCATGCGTTGTAAATGTATGCGTTGTAACATAATACATTAGAAAAATCCCTAGAATCAAGGTGAAGCGATCTCCAGCAGTTCAGTAAAGACCAGTGTTGCAGCCATTGATTAAGGTGGGCCGCGGATGTTACCACAGGGGAGGTGCGGAGTGGCGCGCGTGATCGGTCCGGAAAGCAATTGAAGTCAACAATGAGTGTCCACAGTATGTGGGGCCACTCTGTAAGGACCATGGAGAGACGTGACAGAAGGAGTGGCTGGACCACACTGTGGGCATATATACTCCCTAAGAGGACTCCCCGGCCATCTAGTTAGCCCTCAGCTAATGCATAACGTCCCTCTGGATCAAGCTCTGTGCTCAGGGAACAAAAGAGGACATCTGGATTAACCCAAAGCAGCGCACCCTTAGCAAAACCAGAAGGTGTGGTACAAAAACACTGCCCCCTACAGTTTTTCTAAAGTTGAGAATCTGCCTCTCCCACCACATGAATCTCCTGCAACAAGGCGATCTGCGTGCCCATCTTTCTAAGATATTTTTGCATTGCATGCCTCTTTCGTGCAGGACCCATACCCCAGACATTCCATGTAATTATGTTAACGCTAGCTATGGAAACATTGCAGTAAAAGTGTAAGGCCTCGCGATAACTGCAGGCTGCTGGGGTGTGATCACATAGGCAGCCACAGGATCTAGGTTGTGTGGAAAGGACCAGATTATTACATCACATGCCTCAGCAAACAGTATCAGCAAAATCCACAACTCCCATCCTCGGGCAACCTCAAAACATGTGATCGGCAAAACAATGAAAGAAAAAGCCCATGAATGGGATGCTCCTGAGTGCGCCCTGGTGCACAGTAACTCTGTCCAGGAGCCAGACTAGGGGGGTTGCCAGCTCTTTCTCAGGCCTTGCCACATTTAGACTACTAACTGCGGCTAACCCAAGTCTGCCTGGCGAGACCCATTGCAGCTTAGGTAACATCTCCCGAGCAAATTGAGCAGTATATACACTACAAGTGTCATAGGATCTTATCCGTTGTTTGAGGCTTCAAAAACTGGTAGGACTATGGAGTTCCCACTGTCTGTTGAATGAGGGGATTCGGTGTCAGAGACGCCATCTTCTGAAGCATGAACAGGGAGCGGCCTCGATCTGCCCACACGGTTCCAGCCATCGATATAGCCTGGGCCTGCGGCATGGCCAAGATGCAGACCAAAATGGCCACGCAGCGTTGAAGTTCTGGCTGGCATTGCCCATTTAGTGCACTACTATCAGTATTCCAGATAAAATCAGTCCAAATCTGACCCTGCAGGTCCCTGACATGTGGTGGACACACTAACGGCGCTGATGGATGTGGACTCGGAGCTGCGGGGAAGGGAAACTTCTACCACGGCATGCAGATAAGGCTCAATCTACTGCCTCTTCTCTGCAATGGCGACCATGAGGCATGATTGTGGAGCCTGGATGCCCTGACCAGTAGGCTGGCTTACTCTACATCCTGGACTGAACGCAGATACTCGGGTTGCTGACGGACACTCAGCTAGCCCTCAACATCGTTGACCGATTGCCTTGTTCACCCTAATGGCAGCAGCCTGCCTGCATCACGCACCCATATATTAGCAGCCTTACCTGTGTGGAAGAAGCACCTTCTCAGTGGCTGGCGCACAAGTAGGCTGACCGACGGAGTGGTCATGGCCATTCTATTCCTTTGGGCAGAGCAAGCGAGGAGACTGAATCTGAGGATGCCAGAGAGCGGAAGAGGCAGTGCGGAACCCACCCATGATCCATCCGAGTTAAGGTAGACCTGGAGTCTCCATGGAGCCCCTCGGCAACAGGGGCCGCGGGTGAGTTTGGGAAGCCAGCCACCGGGTCTGCCTACCTCCATCGCCTCCTCTGCTTGCCACCACCCCTGCGTCCTCCCACCCCCTCTTTATTATCCAGACACTGAGGCATACGGTCATCCTTGGAAACTGCTGGGAATTTCTTCCCCTTCCTGATTTATCAGACATTTTGATCTGTATGCCGCAGCTGTTCCTAGGATCTTTGGCAGGCACTGGTTAACAAACTGCACCTTGAGGCCCCACTCCAATATTCTGCAGTGGTCTGGGCCTCTGAGAGGGGCCCAACTGTACTCTCTCCTTGGCTCTGAGTGCCACTGCTTTCTAGGCTGCTACTGGACCAACCTCTGCCGGCTTGCTGCCATTCTCCACTCCCCAGACACGCAGCCACTGAATCCTGTGACAGTCCATGGTGCCCCTGCCTACCTTGCCATCAAGCGCTGCTTTGACTATTTCTACCATACCATTTTTGTTAGCTCCTGGCGGCTCCCACATTGAGGCCTTCCAAGCAACCCTGCCTATTATGCCCAATTGTAACCTGGTATTGGTGCCTTACTGATCTGCTGTCTAC
The DNA here is from genome assembly GCF_964263255.1 of Lissotriton vulgaris. Lineage (NCBI taxonomy): Eukaryota > Metazoa > Chordata > Amphibia > Caudata > Salamandridae > Lissotriton > Lissotriton vulgaris. The sequence goes on from NC_141693.1 coordinate 1,942,040,473, forward strand.
TTATCTGGAGGCACTTTTCATCTTCCATGCTACATCCTGCGCCTTTTACAGTGGTCCCGAGATGCATTTCCTGCTAGGGCCCCCCATATCCCCCTGCACTCCAACGTCTATTAGGATCCGACGCCATATGAGGGTCTGTTCCTTGCTACCATCTCTGCTGTGTGCCTACACCTTCAACTGGGACTATATTCTTCTTCTTTTGCCCTTCTAGGAGACCTCTCCTGTTGCACCTCACTAGCCCCTCTGGTGCCAGCTCCAGGACTTTCCCATTCATCTCTGGTAAATGTGGGCACTCCTGGTGGATCTCTCTGCACTTTTTGCCATCTATTCATCAGGGTCGGTCTCCCCTACCCCTGCTTCACTTTGCAGGCTATGGTTCATGGTCATCCCAAACAGCGACATCTCAATTTTAAGAAGCAAAAGTCCATGGACCCTGCTCAACCTCCGCGGATGGCAGACAGTGGCACCACCTGTGGCACTGGGTCAGACCAGCTAACCAGCACAGACGAAATCATGGCTAGAATAAGAGCAGGCCTCTGAGCCATCAATGGCTGTTTTGACACCTTGGCCATAAGACTGGACATAATGGGTCAACGTAGGATCGCCATGAAAATTGACTAGAGGTCACCAAGGGGAAAGTGTCAGTCCTGGAAGATGGCACTGGCGTTAACAAAAATTGAGGGGGCCTCCCTGCACAGTACAAAGAGGGGTCCCCTCCAGGCTAATCAGAAACTGTCTGGCCAGAGTGCAGTGCTGAGGGGGCCCCCTGGTTCTTGGGGACCCCGCACCACGGGGCTGCGGGGGCCTGTGTTACACCCATGGAAGATGGTGCTGTTCAATTTTCAAAACAACTGTAAAGAATGGAAAAAGTGTCCCAAACAGTGGCCATGAAGAATGAAGATCTGGAGGTGAGGGGCAGGCACAATAATCTACACATATTGGGGGTACCTGAATATACCAATACTGGCCGCCTCGATCTATTTGTCAAATGGCTGTTGACTGATCTGTTCCGCAAGCAGCACTTTACCTTCACTTTTGTGATGGAGTGGGCTCATCGTTAGCTGGGCCTACACCCCAATCTTGGCTGCCTGAGACCACTGACTGTCTGCCTACTGAACTTCAAGGACCATGTCACAGCCCCACGACTCACTCAAGAACATGGTCCTTTACAGTGGCAGGGCTCTACCATTTCCTAGTACCCTGATTTTATTGCTGTGGCCCAAGAGGCAAACCGCAAGTTTAAAAATTAAAAATGTCAAGTCCACAGTACGGTATGGTGTGCCTGGCATGCCTCAGGTTTAAGGTCAATGGTAAGCTTAATTTCTTCGACACCCCAGCTAAAGCTCAGGTTTTTTGCAGACAACATTCAGGTGAACGCTCCTCTTCCTGTTGATCCCCTCCGGACATATCCCCTGCAGACCTTCACTCCAGTGCTAGTGCTGTTCTATCCCCCCAGGTTGAGAACTCTGATTTTGCACAGGTGCTCACAGTCCTCACTCCACTTTTATAGTAGATATGTCCATTTGCTTTTTCAAAGTTCCCACAACGGACAAAGTAAATCCCACATCCGAATCCATAAACTGATCTTATAATGCACAGGTGTCTGCGGAGGCGTTGCCACCCCCCAAGTGGAACACATGATCCATGTTAATTGTATGGTTATTTTATGTTTTTGGTGTTGTTTCTGGGGGTTGGTACTGGGCTTTTTGTGTCTAGTGTGGTAGGGCGGTAGAGGGAGGTTCTGCAGAATGTTTTCCGTTATCCCTTGTTGTTTTCCTCAGTCCTAGGCTACACACAATGGCTGCTCTTAATCCTTCTTTCCCATGTCCCACTGACATATCTGATGGTCTGAAACCATGTGTGAAACCATTGATGAATTTGTGGAGAGAGTCAACACACTCATCCGGCATTGTAAGTTCAATGGGCCTCATTTATGAGAAATGACGTATCGCTGCGTGAAAGCAGCGATGCGTCACTTCTCAGTGCGCACTCCTTGCGACATTCCTGATGCGTCATATTTAATGTATGACGCATCATGTCACAAGGAGTTACAGATACGTCAGTATATCTGTCGTATCTGTAAGCGCAAAAGTGACGCATTGCTGGAGTGTGTCACAAAAGTGACGCAACTCCAGCAATGCGTCGTTTCATATGGGGCAAGCCCCATGTGAAAGGGCCTGCAACAGTCTTACACCAGCTGTGAGGCAGGCGCAAGATTTTGACGCAACGGCGTCCTAAAAGTGACGCAGGGAAATCTCATAGACTTCACTGCGTCACTTCTATGACACTTCCTTGCGTCAATACGCCCCCTTACATACTTTATACCTGGCGCAGGTATAATGTGGCGCAGGGGTTTACAAAGTGACGCATCTACCTAGATGCGTCACTTTGTAAATATGGTGCAACAAGGCGCATTTTTGTACGCCACTTGTGCGTCACAAAAAGTGATGCACCAGCGGCGTAAAAGTGACGCACAGCCTCATAAATGAGACCCAATAAATTTAATGATGAAGAAGCTATGCATCTGAAATGTATTGAGTGATGCTTGTCAGATTCATTTAGAAGACAAATGCTGAGAGAAACGTTTAGTCTGGAGCACGTGTTGATGGCTGGCAGAGGTGAAGAGCGTGCTGATAGACAAGCTGCTGGCATTGAAGTTGGAGGTATCCAGAATGAATCCGTCATGAGAATGAAAAGTATTTCCACACAAAGATAAATGCCACGCTCTTGGTAAGATATGTAAATGCTGTGGGAATGAGAACAATTTTGTGATGGTTTGCAAAGCAAAGGAAAAAGTAAGTGTGTCATGGCGCAAACACAAAATGGCCGCCAGAACGTTCCAGAAGCAATGTGTGATGCACACCTGCAAGCCCAAGGAGTGACATCATTTAAGACAAATTGATACTGAACAATGTTGATCATCATATATTCATGGTCAAACAGCTCTTCTGTATCAGAATTAAGTGAAAGTGAAGAAAATGATTGTGCCATGTCGATATTTACCCCAAAACGTGTGTGCATGTTGGTTTAGTTGCTTGTGAAGAAAAATGTCAGTCAAAGAAAGATCGAAATACGAAGCACCAAAGTCATTCAAACATCGTCTGAAGATTACACTGAAAGTAAATGGTGCATTGATAAACATTATAGCTGAGGAGAAATATAGCGAATTATCTCCATTGGTGCAACTTACGCCATCGAAAACCAAAGTGTATACATGGGCTGCAACGACATCCTTAAAAAGTCTAGGTTCATTTGTTATTAGCATTGTAAATGAACGCGACTTTAAGGTCTTCACATTGTAAATGACAAGGTCTTTTATTTATGTTTTAAAAACCAAAACATAAATAAAAGTCATTGTCATTTACAATGCCAATAGCTCAAAGTCGCGTAATGTGTATGGCAAACTACAGTAGCCTCCTGACGAGTGCCCTTTCACTTAATTTTTTACAAATGAAAGCCCTACCACTTTTTTATTTTTACAAATTAAGCACTGGTGGTGTCCGTGTGTGCATGGGAGTGGTGGTGTCCGTGTGTGCATGGCAGTGGTGGTGTCCGTGTGTGCATGGCAGTGGTGGTGTCCGTGTGTGCATGGCAGTGGTGGTGTCCGTGTGTGCACAGCAGTGGTGGTGTCCGTGTGTGTACGGCAGTGGTGGTGTCTGTGTGTGTATGGCAGTGGTGGTATCCGTGTGTGTATGGCAGTGGTGGTGTCCGTGTGTGCATAGCAGTGGTGGTGTCCGTGTGTGCATGGGAGTGGTGGTGTCTGTGTGTGCATGGCAGTGGTGGTATCCGTGTGTGTATGGCAGTGGTGGTATCCGTGTGTGTATGGCAGTGGTGGTGTCCGTGTGTGCATAGCAGTGGTGGTGTCCGTGTGTGCATGGGAGTGGTGGTGTCCGTGTGTGCATAGCAGTGGTGGTGTCCGTCTGTGCATGGGAGTGGTGGTGTCTGTGTGTGCATGGCAGTGGTGGTGTCTGTGTGTGCATGGGAGTGGTGGTGTCGACATGGACTTCAAGGTGCACTTTTCCGAACGGAGGTTTTTTTAATCGAATACCTTGTCCCTTGAGTTCGGCGATGTTACTCAGCCATCGTCAACCTGGAGCCTCTGGCCGCTAACTGGAAGGAGGCAGTACACAAACCATGCTATACGGGCAGCAGCGGTCTAGTGCCAAGAAGAGGGTGCAGGCGCCTATATATATCAAAGTTTATATATGTGTGCTCCGCGAGTTAAACGTGTCCGATCACATCTGCGCGAGCTGAAAGTGACATACTGGATTCCTGGCAGGGTCAGTGTGGCTTTTCAATTCTTCCAAATTGTTTTGCTGTTACCTTCAAGTTAAAAAAAGTCCGGTGCAAAAAGTGCTGGCTAAACTACATTTTACAGGATGCCTTTGCCCGACTTGTAAAGAATTCCAGAAAATGCATAAATGTGTCTGTAACAACTGTAGACGCTTTGCTGTTTTTTTTTCAAAATTCAATAAATACAATATAAAAAAATAAAAAGTAACAGCCATGCTAAAGGACCAGCGTGTCCTGGTCTGCTGTCAATATTTATGTAAAATTCCCAGAGAGATTCCCAAAAACCTCGTTTCGGACCCGCCTTCTAAATATCTAATCACCATAGCGTGGAGTGGTGTGGCTCACTGGTTAGAGGTGGCAGACCCGAAAGCAGAGAACGACCCGGGACCAGGGTTCAATTCCCGATGCGGCAGGGTCGTGGACCAGGGTCAGCGGACTCGATAATTCTCGCCTCGGTGCCTACTCTAACCAGGGATCATACTCGGCAACTCTGGGCATTAGCTTGCCTCATCTCTACAACGGCCCCCCACATTCGCCGGGGATGCCTGGTTACACCTTGGAGATACCCAGTAAGGGACCATCTCACAGGGATAGCCAGGACGGGTTCCCCAGCGGTCTACAGCGCCACGATGCCTCAGGGCAGCAGTGCGCTTTACAAGACCACATACATTACATTACATTATATTACATAACACATGCCGGACACATGGCTGCAGGCAGTGCCTCTGTCTGCGAAACAGGCGCATGTTATTCACAGCAGCCCCAAAACTGCCTGTCAGATGGCCATCACGAATGAAGACTTGTAAATTAAGCAGCCCCTGCGGTCTGTGGCGAGCACGGTACATGAAGAGATCTGTCAGTAGCATCCCAGACCGAGACTCTATAGGATCGCGGGACATGTTTTTTAGCGCGAGGGTCGTGCACCTTGGTTTGACCGTCGTGTCTTCGTTGCGCAGCTGTTTGTTATTGTGCCACTGCTAAATCCGACGGTTTCCGAGCCCTGTGATTAGTAATGGCAGATCCTGCCTGCACAGGGGGCCCGGGTGGGATTCCACGGGGTCTGTGCATTAAGTATATTTAACTTTGTGGTGTGCTGAAAGGCAGCACGCTGTAGACAGAGGGCTGCAGCTCTGTGAACAATGTGGTGTACTGTACGTGCCTCGTGCCCTTCTGTGGTTCACAAGAAGCTTCTGTTCTCTGTCAGTTTTCAGATGATTAAAAGTACTGCTCTTTCCATAACGTTGTGTTACTTCAGACAAGAATAGCGTGCGTCTATGGGTTGCACAATTCACTGTGTCTCTAGTGCCGACATTACTAACATGCAGACGGACGATGAAAAAAAAAGAAAAACCTGCCTGTTTATCAGCGCCGCGCGCTGGTATGCAGACTCCCCCTGCATTCCACAGAAGCGCGCAACGCGATCCGGCCTGCCATGCATGCCGTGGAGACAAGACCTGGCCGCGCGCACAATGTTATCCTATGGAAAAACGCTGCGCTCGGCCAGGTCTTGTCTCCCTTCGGCGTTCTCAGACTGCTGAGACGCCGACTATAGTTCTCTGGCGAGAACGCGCTTTTCAAGCGCGTTATAGCCGAGACCTAAAAAGTCTAGGTTCATTTGTAACAACTGTGAAATACAAGAAAATTAAGGTGCGACCACCGATCCATGTGCTTTAAGGCACTGCGTCTCGCGCCTGTCTACTCAGTTTCAGCACAGCCTTTGATATGGGATTGATTTCTGTGAATTCCAGCATGAATACTCATCAAGAAATATTGTCAGCTCCCTTCTTTATTTCATGGTTTGGGAAAGCTTAAGACTCAGAAAGTAAAGTTGCATATTAATGAGGACGTCTGTCCTGTTGCTCAGAGACATAGACAAATTGCTTTTCAACTGCAAGAAGCTGTTGAAAAAGAACTTGAACAGTTACTTAAACATGGTAATATTGAGGTTTCTACTGGTCCAACGCCATGGGTTTTTCCCATAGTAGTAGTGCCTAAAAAAGACAGTGAGGGAGCTGTATGCATATACCTTGCTGTGCGTCAGGCAAACAAGGTAATCAATGAGAACGACATCCAGGTCCACACATTGCTGACATGATATCGCAACTACATAGTGCTAAGTTCTTCTCTCGCCTTGATTTAAAAGGTGGAACTAAAACAAGGTTGCAGGTACAGTACAACCTTTTCTACACACGTTGGTCTGTTTCAATTCAAAAGACTAAGGGCTGAGCATTTAGCTTTACATGTGCACCATTTTTAGGTCTCGTCATATTAATTGCAGAAGCGATAAATAGGACGAGAGTATAGAGGGTCACCCAAGCTCTGAAACAATCGCGGATTACGTCGAGTGCATGTGCACATGCACGCGCTTTTTACCATTTGCTCCCCAAGCCGCCTGCCACCGAGAGCTTCACTTCGAAGGCATCCGCTGCCCCTCCCACTGCTTCCCACTTCACGGCCGCCCGGCCGTGTCTCGCATTTCTCCTCCCGCCCTCCCCTGCTCGCTCGGCCTCACTTCTCCTCCCCCCTAATTAGAGCTTCACTTCAAAGGAAACAAGAAAACCTCTTTCTGCAACTGCGTTCCCACTCTTGCCCTGAGTGCATTTCCAGGCCGCTTTTTTTTTTCTTCATTACACTTTTATCCAATCGTTGTGTTTTCAATCTCAGGACTCCGACAGCCCTGTCATTTCTTTTTATTCCCACGTAATGTGCCGTGCTGCTTATAGCGGCTTCACGAGCGCTCGTGTTTCCGAGCTCCAACGGGCCTGAAAATCACAGTGCCACAGTATGTGTAAACAGAACAGCACCGATCTGCTAGAGGTATTTTTTTGTTTGATCGATTTCGTCCAATTTTAGTTTAGTGTACCGTGGTTTTGTGGAATCCTTTTTGTGGGCAATGAACTCTGCCATGCAGGATCTGTGGCATGATTACTGATAGTTGTAATATGGAAGCGACACATCGCCCCAGTAGTCTTACTGTGCCCTGAGGTTTCCACAATTCCACAGTCAATTATGCACACAGTACAGATTGTGGCACCCCCTACCCCCACCCTTTCCAAGCAGAGGCCTCATACTTGCATGAGCTCATGAACCCTATCCTGCAGAGTGCCAATTGGTTACACAAGCATCTGCTGCAGTGTTGCTCAGTGCATCACTGTGACTCGATGTGGCGTACGGCTACAATGGCCAGCTTTGAAGCTGGGGAACCAGGTGTGAGTGAGTCTCGGCCAGAAGCTCAGCATCCTGTGATTCCGGGCTAATCACCGCCCTCCTCCCCAGCATTCCTGCAGAGGTACTTATTTTTTTATTTATATTCCGTAAATCACTTTATATTCCTGTGCCATTCTCCCGTCACCCGCATGTCGCTCCTTGTTTGATTGGTTACAAGTGCTAGCATACTTCTGTGGCTTTCTTCAAAATATGTAATTTTACATATGCACTGACCGACTGACGTACAGCCTAAACAGAATCACTCTGCTACGTTTGTCACCTTGGTGACTGCATATTGGAAGAAGATGCATAGGGCCAGTACAGCATAATTTCTCTCCTCCAACTTCCTTCACTCCATTGCAAGTTATTGTCGAAACTTATTTGTCGCGATTTTAATTTGTTTTAAATGTCCATGTTAGTGGATCCCAGATTCTGTGTTGCGCTCTCCCTGTGTGCTGCAGGCTCTCTCTTGCTCTCTTGTGTGCTTCGCCACCGCCAAATTGCTCACTCACGTGCTCTGTTTTGCTCTCCGTCTTGAGTACTTGCCCTACGCCGTATATTGCTCTCTCCTTTGTGTGCTACTCTCTCTCTCTCTCTCTCATTTGCTTCTCCCCCGGGAAACTCTTCTGACGCTCCACCCTATGTGTTGTTCTCTCGTTGGGTGTGTCTCCCCACCCTAGTTTAGCTCTCTGTCGTGATGCCTTTTCCTTCCCTCCTTTCGCCGATTCCTCCTTTGCCTTCTGGTTCTGGTTTGTTTTTTTCATGTTCTTTTATACTATCTTTTTTTTCCCTGACCTACGTGCCATCTGCCATTTTTGATTGGAATATTAAAAAATAAGGAAGATAATAGTTGCTTCATCACGCCTTTTTCCACTTTTTGCGCTGGCAAATTGCATTGGCAAAGCCGGTAGCCCCAAAAGGCGAGACCTACTGGCTTTGCCAATACATATTTTAATTCGGTATGCAGTTGACGTGAACGCTAGTCACGTCACATTTTGTACCTTAGTTACAGTCCTTTTCGTTGCTGTACCTGCCACGTTTGATCTTATTAATAACATTTTCTTCAACAACAAAAAAAAACAGTCCCTAATGCTAAAGGTAGAGGACAAGCCTAGCGCACTTTTTCCTGCGTAGTATTTAAAGGCTACTGGTTTCAGCCCCTGTCTGATTTTAAACGGTATTTCCTTTATCCTCTCACAACCCTCTACTTCTCCACATGCTGCATTTTGCTTTGCTCTGTCTTTCCACACTCACCGAGTAGCCATGCGCTATAGAAGAGCCTTTACAATTACAATTACCTTGTCCATTCTTGTTTTTTCTTTCCCCTCACACATATTACAGTCCGCGCCCTTTTCTGGTCACCTCCTCCGCTCACTCTTGCTCTCTCTCTCTTCACCACTCACGTCTCATCCCTTGCCACATTCATCCTCCTTGTCACCTTTCTCTCTCCAGCACTCTCTTCCCAGTTGCCACGAGTACAGCCTGATTTTTTTAATGCACCCCCTCTCCTCTGAGTGAATAATTTATGGTGCATTTTGTCTTGCTACTCTCATTATGCTCTGATGAGGGAGGGCTGAGCCCATGATGTGCCTGGGTCGGAAGTGATGGGAAGCATACACACTAAGATTGTCCGCACTGCCCGAAGACCAGACTTTACAGCTTCCCATCTTGGGTATTTCGGTGCTTCAGCGCCTGCAGTGCTTTCATGCAATGCCGCACGTTAATTATTCCAGCATTTCCATATCCTATATTGTCCTGTATTGCTGTACTGTAATGCGCTGCAGTGTGTTGATGCAGTGCAACACTCCCATATATCACCGTGGTTTATACTGTGGCCATTTTACACCCCCCCCCCCCATATATACATTCCTGAGGCATTCACCTTCCATTCCTGAGGCATTTATGTTCCATTTCTGAGGCATTCACCTTCCATTCTGTAGGTGCTTCAACAAGCATTGGCATAGCCAATAGGTTTTGCCTTTGGGACCTTATAAGTGTTTAGCCATGCAACAGTAGATGTTGTTGCACCAAGGATATTGTGGTGCATAAATAAACACTTATAAGGTCCCAAAAGCGAGACCTATTGGCTATGCCACACACACACCCACAACGGCACCCGCACCCACACCCACAACCACACACACACAACCACACACACACAACCACACCCACAACACACACAACAACAGCCACACACAACCACACACACACACACACACACAGCCACACACACACAAACACACAGCCACACACAACTACACAAACAACCACACCAAGCATTGGCATAGCCAATAGGTTTCGCATTTGGGACCTTATAAGTGTTTAGCAACGCAACAGTTGAAGTGGTTGCACAAAGGATATTATGCTGCATAAAAAAATACTTAGAAGGTCGAAAAAGCGAGAATTATTGGCTATGCCAATGCTTGTTTTAGGGGGGCATCAAGGTGGGCCTTAGACTGATAGTCACCTTTGCTTTAGCATTTCTTAATTTGCAATTTCCAATTAAGAAATCTCAAATTACGAAATGCAAAACCATTCTTACCTATGGGCCTTTAGGTAAATAGTAATTTAATTTTTGTCCATTCCATTTTGCATTTCCTAAATAGCGATTTCTCAGGATTTGCTACTTAGGAAATGCAAATTTGAAATTTCCCACATCTGGCCCAAGCTTTTGGTGTGTCCTCTGCTGCAAAACTGTTTGAAGATGTCATTCGATGGATCATACAGCATGTATGAATATGCTGAATTACAGCAATGACATATTGGTTTACGTGGCTACACAAATAGAACACAATAAAGCTCTTATACAAGTATGTCCTTTACTTGCAGAAGCAGGTTTGACTTTGAATGCAAACAAGTGTGAGTTTCTTAAGACAAAGCTACAATTCTTTGGCTGCATCCTTTCTGATGGGGGTATGACACCAGATCCTGCTAAAGTACAACACTGTCAAAGGCTGATCCCCACAAGATGTTTTTATGATATGTTCATTTCTTGGCATGAAAAAAAAGAATCAATGGTAAGGAGTAAAGAGGTAGTGCTCATAAGAGTATTATGGTGGATGCATCCTCCTCTCTCGTCATCCGGCGCTTCTTTGGTATAAACCACAATGATTCCTCTGACCCACCTTTTTAATAGTACCAGCCTATGACCAAATAAAGTTGTTTTGAATCCATAAAGCCAGGTATTTTTTAACATCACTTTTTCATTCACCCCTGACCCTACTTCACTCACAACAAATACACCTCACATAGCACTTTCAAAAACCTAAGTGCTCCAGCGTAGTCGCCAGTCGCAGCACGCCGAGTCCTGCAGCGGGGCGGGAAGACCCCGATGATGAAGCATGACACCAAGGGCCCTTTTGGTGTGTGAGGGGTATTTTAACAAATGCTGTGTATGCCTTACACCTCTAGATTTTCATTTATTGGCATGGCCAGTTACTGTGCAAGATACATGCAAGACTTTGCCCTGTAAGTGCTCCATTGAGAGACTTGACAAAAAAAATGTTTCATTTCATTGGTCACATGAATGTTAGAAAAGTTTTTAGAAGCTCAAGCAAGCCACTGAGAATGCTACTGAAATGGCATACTTCAATCCAAAGCTTCATACTGAGGTTGTCGTGGATGCTAGCCCAGTCGGGTTAGGCGCTATCTTTGAACAGCACAGCGGACACCCGAATGCTCTAAGGCATATTGTGGCAAATGCAAGTAGAAATTTGCATATGCCACAATATTCAAATATTGTGGCATATGCCACACTATTTCCATATTGTGCAAATATTGCACAATATGCAAATATAGTCTTGGGCATAGTTCACAGAGTTCTGCTATTCGAAATTCCGCGAAGTGACAAAAAAACTCAGAGGAGTTCCACAAGCGGCTGAGTGTGGCGCGAACTGCAGTTCATGCTGACCTTCTTGCCACTCAGGTAGAAATTCTACCCGAGCGGCAGCTCCCGCTGGCCAACTTACCGTTGGCGAGCGCAAGGGGGGAAATACTCTTCTGCACTACACGAAGTGGACTTTTTCTGCACTCTGCGAGCTCCACGTAGCGTTGAGTGCAGAAAACTCCGGAAATGTCACTTACAGAGCAGAGTTCACCGCCCAGGCCTAGCTTAATCACAACCAGAAAAAGAAAGTTTTGCCCTGGTATGGGCTTGTGAACATTTCCATGTATTCTTGTATAGAAAACCTTTTATGGTGATAACTGATCATCAAGCTTCACTGACTATATCTGGAAATCCAAAGGCCAAAATGCCTCTTCGCATTGAACGATTGGGAGTACGGTTACAAGAGTATGATTATATAATTGTCCATCTCCCGGGGAGGATTAGAACCTTGATGACTAGTTTTCCAAAGTGCCTATAAAAAGTCACATACTCCATCCAAGATGGCTGAGGCCTATATTAACTTCATTGCAAGATCAAACACGAGCTGCCAAATCGTTAGCCTAGATTATCACTGCTACGAGCCATAATTGTGACAAATTAAAGCTCAAGGATTTCATTACACATCAGTCATGAACCTAAACACTGGACTGCTCACCAGTAATGGGGAATATCAAAAATAAAAAAAATTCAAGGATTAACTGTCCATAACTCTGGAAGGAGTTATACTACTAGATTCGAGAATTCTGTGGCACATGAAAGACATCTTAGAATCATTGCCACAAAATGAGCTCTCCGAGTCCAAGTCAGTTTTCCTGATCTTGATGACAGGGTTGAAAGGGAATTTAAGGGCTGTTATCTATGCAACTGCCTTTCTGCAAAAACTATTAACCACTAACCATGGGCGAATTTTGCGAATCTCGCGTTCGCGAATTTTGTGGATTTGCGAATTCGCAATCCGCAAAATCCGCGAATTCTCGCGAATTTGCGGATTTTTTTTTTGTGTTCGCAAGTGTTTCTGCCAGTTCGCGAGGATTTGGTACTAGTTCGCAATTGCGAACTTACTTGTCGGCTCGCAACGGTCGCGACTATGTTGTTTCCACGTCTGGTTCATCATCACAGCCTCCCAGCACCCTCTGTTTCACCACTGGCACCCTCTCTTTGACCCATGCCACCCTCTGTTACATCAATACCACCCTCTGGTTCATCATCACTGTAGAAGATGGGGGGGAAAAGCAAGCCCACCTGCCCTGCTTGAACTGACATGAATTAATTTGGGGTTAGATTATTAACAACACCTGCCCTGCCCCAACTGACGATAATGAATTAGGGGCTAATTAATGTGTCACTGAATTTGAAGTTCCAGCCTGGCACCTGCTTGTCTGCTCCCTTAGCTGTAAATCAGGACCTTTGTGGCATACAGTTAAGGTCAGAGCAGGGTCACACAATAGTTGCAAGCAGGCAACCGAATTCTGGAGGGCCCCCTCAGGAAGCACTACAGGGAATCGTTACAAATCATGAGGTTGACCTTTTGCACCTGCTCATTGCTTTTGCTTTTGCAAAAATCGTTTTTCGTTTTTTTCGCGCTATTCGCGGGGCGCGGCGTCGTGCGAAACCGACCGCGGAAGCCGCCAATTCGTGCGAATGAGCTTTTTATTTTTTTGCGGCTTGTTGTTGTATTCGCGAGCCGCTTGCAGCGCAACACGCGAATTTACCCCAAGGTCGAGTACGGGCGCGGCCATTTTGTTTGCGTGACGTATTTCCGTTTCCGCCCGCTATGTATATTCTCGCGCAGTAAGCGCATTGCGAGTAGAAGTTCGCACGAGATTGCGAGGAAAGTCTCGCGCAAACTTACTTTCGCGCTCGTGAACGGGCGCCGGCCATCTTGTTTTTCATTCATTTCCTGTGTCTGGGCATGGTGTTTAATCCTCTCGCTATCTTTGCCATCCTTTGCTTGTTTTCAGTTTTTTTTAACGATTTTGCTTCTTATCTATCCCTCTCTTTTCCTAGCTGTATATTTTTGTCTTTTCTGCTATTTTTCTTTACTTTTAAACTACTTTTTTGAACTCTTTTCTTTTCTTCTTCCCTATCCTATTCCTTCTTAATTTTCTACTTCCTACCTTACCTGCCCAGACCATGGTGAAGCCAGGCGCCGTGAAGCTGCCCAGGCACTTGAGGGCGGCAGCGGCGGTGGGGAGGAGGAGTCCTGGACCCCGTGCCAGGACACCGTGCGGTCGATTGAGGGGGGAGCAGGTGATGCGACAGGAGATCTTCAGCCCGGAGGAAGTGGGCGTGCTGGTCTACTTCTTCCAGCGCCGCCTGCCCAGGACCATCGCGGGAGGCGGCAGGATCGCGGCCGGCGGCTACAACATGCGGGAGCGCCGGAAGCGGTGGGAGAAGGTGTGCTGGGCCATATCCCACCTCTACGGGGTCCAGCGCACCTACCGCCAGGTCACCCATCGCTGGACGGACCTCCTGGACCGGGAGCGCGACCTGCTGGACCAGCTCGGCTTGGAGATCCCCGGGCTTGGTGAGTAGTAGTAGCCATTTCATCACTCACTACTATGATGTTTTCTCCTGCTCTGTGTTGTTGTATTGCAAATATTTGTTTTTTACATGGAGCAAGCCAATAATGCCGCTGATGACGATTACATTGTAGTTAAATTATATTTCAAAATCTTCTGTGCATTTCAGGTGCACTGCTCTCCTTCTCAGTGGCGTTGCTACTATGCTTATTTGTTTTCTATTTTGTGGTCTCATTGGCCTGAGTAACTATTATGTATGAGTGTACTTTACAGAACTGCGTAATGCTAGACACTAGGGGGCAGATTACATTTACAAGCCCCTTGCGCCACGTTTACGTTGCCTTGCGTGACGCAACAGCGGCGTAAACGTGCCGCATCCCTGCGAGTCATTTACAGCATGACGCATCTAGGGAGATGCGTCACGTTATAAAGCCATGGGCCTGCACCACAATGGGTGCGTTCCTAGTACGCAGGGTGGGCGGTCCGGCAGCTGTGCGCCTCGCAAAATTGCCTGCGTGAAATCTACAAGATTTAACGCAGGCACTTCTGCGACGCTGCTACGTCAATTCAATTCCTTATGCCTGCTTGAAGCAGGCGAAAGGACTGACACAGCATGTTAAGTATTGGGTGGCCCTGAGCATTACTGGAGTTGCATTGCGTTGGCGACGTGACTCCAGCGATGCGCCGCCCTTACGTGACGAGATGCGTCACGCAAGTGCCTACCCTTGCGCCAGGGCGTGCCGCATTGTAAATGAGGCGCATCTGCCGTGTCGCAAGGGTAGTTTTGCGTGACGCATTTGATCTGGCGCATCTCTGGAGATGCGCCAGAACGCGTAAGTAAGTATGCCCCTAAGGGGCAGAATTGCAATTACCGTCGCATCCCTGCAAAGTAGCAGGGATGCGCCATTAATTGTGCGGCCCGCTACCACCACCAAACATGGTGCGCCGTATTTGCAATGCGGCGCACCATGGGCCCAAAACGTCACCGAAGCTTTACTGCTGGAGTTGCGTCGCAACGATGGCGCAGCTCCAGCAATGCTCTGGGGTACCCTATCTCCCCAATGCTGGGTCAAGCCGTACGTCTGCTTCAAGCAGGTGCAGGGTTTGTGTGACGCATCATTGTCCTAAAGGTGACTGATTGAAATTTTGTAGATTTCCCTCAGCCACTTTTAGGATGTGTTCCAGCGCAGGAATGCCCTCCCTTGCGCCGGAACGCCCCCTGATGGCGCAGGGCTTTATAACGGGATGCATCTCCCAAATGCGTCACGTTGTTATAATATTATACGCCGCACCATGGCGCCCTTTTTTGTTTAGCTGCTGCGTCACAAAAGTCACGCAAGAACGGAGCAAAAGAGCCGCAAGGGGCTTAAATCTGCCCCTTCCTTTGTACCCCTGACAATAAGAAAAATAGTGGCGGTGGATTGATAGTTTGACTATTTAAATGACTGGTAATGTAGCAGGCAACTGTTAGTGTTGTCACTGATCTGACTGAAATCACAATGGAGTTTGTCTGTCACTTTGCGTCTTGCCTGCGGACTGCTGCCTGCCAGTCCTAGGTGAACCTTTCAGTACTTTGTTTAGTGAGTTACGTGACTTTCGAAATCACAGGTCCGCAAATAAATGAAAACTAACCCTAATCAATATAATTTCGCGGAAATATTTTGTTATTGTTCTTTTGAAATGTTTGATTTGGTTGACATTGACAAGCAACAATCATCCATGTTTTCTGTTCTTTCTTTCATGTTGTACGTCAGCTCCCCCCAGGGGCGAGGGGAGGACACAGGAGCAGCAGGCGGCGGATGCTGTTGAACAGGGCCAGGATCGGGCAGGCGAGGGCTCCTTTGCTGGCCCCAGTAAGTTTTCATTTTAGACTAGTACCTATTTTTCCTAGCGTTCCTCATTTGATTTTTTCAAAATCGTCTTTGATCTTCTTGTAGACTGTATCTAAATTCTTATCCTTCCTCTACTATGACTCCCTGTGGTATTACTAAATTATTCTTATTAGTCTGTCTGTGTAGCTAACTAAGATTGCACGGTTGGCGAAACTCCCATTCTAGTCAGCAATAGCTCTATCAACTTAGTGCAGTCCTCTGGGATTGTCCATAATGTCTTTTGAAGTGTTCTATCTGCTTTGAAAATTCCCAACTATAAAATGTGAATGACCACCAAGAAAGAATAAGATACTACCTTTTGGTTTGGATAGGAGAACAATCCATACCACTACAGTGGCGCGGACAATTCTTCTGCAGAAACAGAACTATGGACAATAAATAGTGCATTGCTTATCAATTATAATAGGCGCTGTTAGAGTTTCCACATACCTCTGTGATAACAGACTTTGAACCCCCAATGTCCTTACTGACTGACTACATAGTGTGGCACAGTCATTTACCTCCCGAATTCATCGATCATTGATCCCCAATGATGATTATTATCCAATGTAGCTGAAGAGTACGGAGTCAGAGTCAAGAAGTGTCAGAGGCATGGACTCATGCTTGCAAAAATTGCAAAACCTTTCGCTCAGTCACTCTAGTCACTCTGGACCAAAAAACACAGAGTCTCTCAAAGTTTAAAAGCTTTATTAAAAGTAAACACATTTATTAAAATGAAGTCATAAAAAAAAAAAATGAAACGTTTAACTGAGAATGTAAAAGTGGTTAGTGCTGACGATTAATTGAAGACATTTCTTGTGGTCGAGCCGAGCTCTCACCTTGTTTCAACTTGATCTTGTTGTTAGAAGTCCATCTTCTGTCTGTGTGGAAAAAAATGGTGCGTGTTAAAAAGCCAGCCTTCATCAGTTGTGCCAAAAAGTGCTGCATTACATTGTTTTCACATGTCTTCATTCCTTGACCAAATACTAGTGAGTGGTTTATTCTAACATTCTTAAATGTACTTTGTAGGTGGAACATCTGGTGGCGGGGCCAACGCGGAGGTGGTGGTGCTCGACACGGAGGCGGAGGGCAATTCCTCAGGGGAGGATGCGGCGGTTCCAGTGCCGGCTGTGAGAGTTCAGACGGTGGTGGTGGCGGGCAGAGGTAACCTCTTATATATTCCTTACTTATTGAGATTGAAGACGTGGCTGGGAAGGAAAGAATATGAGATGCATGGCTGGGTGAATGATGAAGCAATGATTGGTGGAAGGACAACAGCCTGGGTGGGTGACACAGAAACTGTATGTGTCCATATATCTGGATCATGCTACTATCTGACTCTTAGATAGCATATGTGTATCTAGAGCAGGGGTACTCATAGTACGGCCCACGGGCCGGTGGCGGCCCGGCAAGCCTTCCTTGGCGGTGTGCAGACCTTGCAGACAATCACTGCTCCCCCGGCCCCCACAGAGCAGAGTGGAGATGCAGGGCCACAAAGAGGTGAAATAGAACAAAGCCTCTGCTCTGTGGGGCCAGGCAAGCAGTGATTGTCAGGGTGGAGATGCAGGGGCGCTACAACAAACAAAGCCTCAATAATATGTTAATGGTCTTTTAAAGACCTGTTAAGTACTTTGGTGTGGCTGTCTGTGTGTGCGCGTTGAGGAAGCTGTCTCAGCCCGGGCTGAAGGCTGACACAGACAGACACACACACATTGAGATGACAGACGGGGAGGGAGAGGGAGGGCAGGAGGGAGAGAGAGATGGAGAGGGAGGGCAGGAGGGAGAGCATGAGTGAGAGAGATGTATGTAAATGCTGGGTCTGGTGGCTCAGTGGATGAAGGCATCTGCTGCAGGGACCTGTGTGCAACCTCATGGTCACAAGTTTTCGCTTTGCTTTAGCCCCGCCCCCTCTGACTCCGCCCCCACCAGTGCAGCCCTCGGCCACAAACTACACTGTAAATTTAGCCCCTGAGAGAAAGTTTGTGAGTACCCATGATCTAGAGAGAGTAGACGGTCAGTGGATGAACTAAGTGTAACTTTGAAGAGCATGTAACACTGCACTCGCACGTCCGTTCCAGTGTAGGAAAGGCAAGGAAAAGAAGTTTTAATTTTGTCCAAATACTACCATCAATAGTAGCAGTAGTTTGTATTGCAAGCACAGCATAGATCCGGTTATTACGGTGGCCACTCCCTACCTCTCTTAATAAGTTTAGTAGTACTCAGTCATTCATGTGTGGATGTATCACTGGTCACTCAATAAAAAGCAAAGCACCTAAAGTCATCCCATATATAAGCAAAAACATCCCATGTGAAGTGATAGATAATCAGATTATTTATCTTCTTCAATTTTCCATTTCTAGTACTCATGTCCACTGTAGGATGAAAGTTAAATTAATTAAGCAGTAGCCCTTGAGTTGTAACAGAGTATTCTCAGTGCCACCCGTAATAGAAAAGTAAGAGCTTCACCACCTGCATGTACTGGACGGGTACAGTAACGCAACGCAAGTCTAGGTCACTCATCATGGCGTGCGTCTCTTTTTCTCGGGTGCAAGTTTACTGCGCTGGCATTATGCCGGCTTGCAGAAGATAACGTACCAATTTTCCTAAACAAGAGACAAGAAGAAGAATAAGACTGGCGTACTTTCATAGTCGACTCCAATGGAAGTCCATAGTGCTCGTAGAATTTGTTCCTTAAACTCCCACCAATGTTAGAGCAAGGATGAAGAAGTGTGAGGTTAGATAGATACTGGCCTCAATAGTTATGTAATGCGCTTGCAAGTTGCTAGTTGTACTGCAACACAAATTTCTGCTGAATGATTGAGTTAATCTTAAAGAGCATTGGTTACAGACTATGTCTTTCTTTCTTCATATAGATTCTCCTTCCAAACGAACAAGGAGGAAGGAGCTGGCTAGAGCGGCCCGGCAACGGAGGATCGATGCCACTGTGGCTGAATATCGGCGGCTGGTGGCCCTGGAGGACGAAGAAAGTGTGCAGTCGACCACAACAACAACGTCGTCTGCATCGGGCTCCGTGCCCCCACGGGCTGCCACCCAGCACAGTGGTCCACCCAGACTGAGCCGGGCTGCCAAAGCCAAACGCCACCGCCGAGTAGCAAGGACAACAGCTTCCTCTCACAGCCGTTGCACCTGCAAGGCAGTGAAGGCACGCCTGCGCCGCAGTACCCTGATGGTGTCCCGCCTCCAGCAGGAGCTCCACCACTTTTCAAACGTGTTGGAGGGGCTCCACGTAGAGCACGCCTTGCTCCGCAAGGAGCATGATGCCCTGGCCCAAAAAGTAGACAGCATCCACCCATAGTGTCCCTTGCCCCTTTTTTAGAGACTTTTGGGGGGTGGGAATTGGGAGTTGGGTTTTTGGGGACTTTTGAAGGACAATCGTTGGGGTTAGGGAGGGTCTTGCGGGAGATTATTTTGTTAGGGATATAAATATACTTTTTCAAACTTTATCTGAGCATACCCGTTTCTTACTGCTTGCCTGGTGGGTGGGGGTTTAACAGTGACTTTGTTTTCCTGAAAGTTTAGTTCCATTTTCTTCCTTTAAGTGTAAATGCCCAAATGTTTTCAACACTAAGTGCCTCTCACAGAGTAAGTGAAGTGAAACCAAGAGTCCTAGGACTTTAGTAGTACTACCGTCAGTCTCTCGTCTCTCCTACTAATACTCCATTATACCCCCAAACCACCAAACACTTATCTTACCTGTAATTTGTGTTTGAAAGTAGGGCTAGACCCAGGGCTGGCTCCACGGGAAACAGCGAATAAGGTTGGCAATCTTGGTCGGATAAAATTTCCTCATAGCAGTGGTACTAGTGGTGTGACACAGTGGCAGTTGCATGCCTATGAAAAAAAAGAAAATTAAATCTGGTTTGTCCTCCTGAGCAATTCAACGGTACAATAGAGAATATAGCAGGTGACAGAAGTACACTAGAACAGTGCCACATTGTAGCCTAACAAATGGTAAAGTATAACTACTAATTCGGTTGAAGTTCTTTGACATTAGCCATGGGTCTTTGTCAAGCAGAGTAAGAATATATCATCGGATTTCTTCACCAGCCTGTTGCTATCACCTTATCCTCCCCAGCAAGTGTGTGGATTTATTGCTGTAATTTAGTCACACATCAATCAAAACCACACAGCCCGGGGGAAGAGGGTTAGGGTTTGAAAAATGGATGGGTACGGGGGTTTTTGGGAAAGGTTTTGGGAGACAAGAAAAAATAGCACAGCATGGACAAACAATTGTGAACATAAACAAATCTTTGGGTACAAACCTATCCATCAATCTTTGAAAGTGCATGCACTACTGCATGCATGTCAGTGAAAAGTAAGTAGTACTTTCGACAACTGTGGAAGAAAGAATGCGACAGTACAGGGCCTGTGTGGAATTATTGATAACTGTATTCAACATAAGGTCTCTGTAGCCAGATACCTGAGAGCCTTGCTGGTCACTATAAATCCATTCACAACAACACTCAATGGGGTTGGTCTGGAAGGTATAGTAGATAGAAAAGGAGAAATTGCTTTTTTTCTAGGTGTCCCCTCACTCACCAGGGTTGCCCCTTGGTGACATGCTTCATCATTGGGGCCATCCCAGTCCTCTACGGGCTGGGGCGTGCTGCGACTTGCGAATTACGTAGGAGCACTTACAAATGACTATGTGTGGTGCAGATGTGATAGTGTAGTGGACTAAGTGATGTGTTAAGGGATCAATTTAGAAGCAGAGAGAGATCCAAGAAATGCAGTCACAGTCAGAGAAAAAGGCAAGGGATACTGTATCTATGTTGTTGTAGTTGTCCTGTTGGAAGTGGTAAGTAAGTTGCCTGCAGAAAAAAAATCCTCTTATTAGCGGCACTCCTCCATTGCAGCCGACGCTTCGTCCATCGATGTTGGTCACCAGAAGACACCCTGTAAAAAAAGCACAGCATAGACAAACAATTGAACATAAACAATTATTTGGGTACAAACCTATCCATCAATCTTTGAAAGTGCATGCACTACTGCATGCATGTCAGTGAAAAGTAAGTAGTACTTTCGACAACTGTGGAAGAAAGAATGCGACAGTACAGGGCCTGTGTGGAATTATTGATAACTATATTCAACATAAGGTCTCTGTAGCCAGATACCTGAGAGCCTTGCTGGTCACTATAAATCCATTCACAACAACACTCAATGGGGTTGGTCTGGAAGGTATAGTAGATAGAAAAGGAGAAATTGCTTTTTTTCTAGGTGTCCCCTCACTCACCAGGGTTGCCCCTTGGTGACATGCTTCATCATTGGGGCCATCCCAGTCCTCTACGGGCTGGGGCGTGCTGCGACTTGCGAATTACGTAGGAGCACTTACAAATGACTATGTGTGGTGCAGATGTGATAGTGGAGTGGACTAAGTGATGTGTTAAGGGATCAATTTAGAAGCAGAGAGAGATCCAAGAAATGCAGTCACAGTCAGAGAAAAAGGCAAGGGATACTGTATCTATGTTGTTGTAGTTGTCCTGTTGGAAGTGGTAAGTAAGTTGCCTGCAGAAAAAAAATCCTCTTATTAGCGGCACTCCTTCATTGCAGCCGACGCTTCGTCCATCGATGTTGGTCACCAGAAGATACCCTGTAAAAAAAGCACAGCATAGACAAACAATTGAACATAAACAATTATTTGGGTACAAACCTATCCATCAATCTTTGAAAGTGCATGCACTACTGCATGCATGTCAGTGAAAAGTAAGTAGTACTTTCGACAACTGTGGAAGAAAGAATGCAACAGTACAGGGCCTGTTTGGAATTATTGATAACTATATTCAACATAAGGTCTCTGTAGCCAGATACCTGAGAGCCTTGCTGGTCACTATAAATCCATTCACAACAACACTCAATGGGGTTGGTCTGGAAGGTATAGTAGATGGAAAAGGAGAAATTGCTTTTTTTCTAGGTGTCCCCTCACTCACCTGGGTTGCCCCTTGGTGACATGCTTCATCATTGGGGCCATCCCAGTCCTCTACGGGCTGGGGCGTGCTGCGACTTGCGAATTACGTAGGAGCACTTACAAATGACTATGTGTGGTGCAGATGTGATAGTGGAGTGGACTAAGTGATGTGTTAAGGGATCAATTTAGAAGCAGAGAGAGATCCAAGAAATGCAGTCACAGTCAGAGAAAAAGGCAAGGGATACTGTATCTATGTTGTTGTATTTGTCCTGTTGGAAGTGGTAAGTAAGTTGCCTGCAGAAAACAAATCCTCTTATTAGCGGCACTCCTCCATTGCAGCCGACGCTTCGTCCATCGATGTTGGTCACCAGAAGACACCCTGTCCACTGCCTGCCTGATGCTGAATTGTGGCTCGCTAATGTGAAGCCTGACTCCATCCTTTTTTCCCCATTGCAGAGACTGAAACCCGGCCTGTAATTATTCAACGAAAAACAGGAAGTGATATAATATTACAACACCACTGATAAATAAATATAAGGTATGTAGGCTGTGGAGTGCAAAAAGTCACACTTTGATTTTCCTAGTAGACAGTACAATATTTTTGAAAGTGCGTACTCTGTCTGAGTCACCTTTTGAAGGATAAATAAGTAGGGGCAAATTAATGTAGCGGATCTTCCCCCTCAAGCTAGGTGTACTGTAAACTGTGTTTTAGAACAAAATTAGATCTTCCTAGCAGTGCTCCCACCCAGACCCTTACTAAAGCCAGTCGCAAAAATGTAGAAGACCCCCAATCAAATCTCAAAAAATGAGGCCTAGCAGAAAACTGGTGACAAAACTTACTTTGAAAGTAAAAGTAGGCCGAAGTACCCCCTTACTAATTACCCCTTACCCACCGTGGATTGCATTCAAACCACTTGCAAGCAACCAAGCAAAAGTATCCTTAGCCAGCATCGCTCCAAGACTCGAAATCCCCCCCACTCAAACACATGCAATAGAAATACTGCTAACCCTAACGAACCCTAAGTTAAGAATAGTGGCAAAGGCTTTCTTTAACTATGCCAAATCCCCCCTTTCCCACCATGGATTTTCTTCAAATGACTTGCAACCAAAATTACACATTCTCACGAGTGCTCTAAGACCCCAGAACTCAGTTGCAAAAATCTAGAACACCCCGAAACACATGCAATCCTGCTGCGAGGGCTAACCCTAACGAACCCTAAGTTACAAAAAGTGCCAAAAGGCTTTTCCGCGAGGATTTTGTCCCAACCACTTCTACCCGGTATTAGACCTTCCCAGGAATGCCCCAAGACCCGCCAACCCACCCGCCAAAAAGCATAACACCCCCAAACAGGCCAAAAGCAAAATCTCATACTTGCAATATTTCTCGGCCTTCGGTCAAAATGCGCTGCGTAGCTAGGCCATAAGTCGGGGTTGCCACCACGGATTTCCTGAAAAGCAAATGCAATCAAGATCAGAGTGTCCCAGCAGTGCTCCCAGACCCCGAAACTCACCCACAAACACCAGGAAGCCCCCCAAACATGCCCCCGAAAACGCTACATTGAGCAAAATGTCAGAAATAGCCAAAAAAAAATCGGCCTGGATTTTGTCCCAACCACTTCTACCCGGTATTAGACCTTCCCAGGAATGCCCCAAGACCCGCCAACTCACCCGCCAAGAAGCATAACACCCCCAAACAGGCCAAAAGCAAAATCTCATACTTGCAATATTTCTCGGCCTTCGGTCCAAACGCGCTGCGTAGCTAGGCCATAAGTCGGGGTTGCCACCACGGATTTCCTGAAAAGCAAATGCAATCAAGATTAGAGTGTCCCAGCAGTGCTCCCAGACCACGAAACTCACCCACAAACAGACGGAACCCTCCCTAAAAGCACCTCAAAGGCAAGCAAGTCATCAAAAACACAAAAAATGTTCCGCCTGGGATTTGGTCCAAACCACTTTTATCCGGTATTAGAGCTTCCCAGCAATGGCCCCAGAGCCGTCAACCCAGGAGAAAACGAGTAGAAGACCCCCAAACAGGCAAAGAGCAAAAGTACAAAAATGGGGACTTAGTCAGTTTTTCCCAAATTTCCCAAATCACTCCGCACGCGCTCTGCAGCTAGGCCCTAACTCCCCTCTGCCACCATGGATTTTCTTCAAACCTCTTGCAAAGTAAGGTATATATAGCCAGCAGTGCGCTCAGACCCCAAAACCCACCCACAAACACCAGGAAGCCCCCCAAACAGGCCCCCGAAAACGCTACATTGAGCAAAATGTCAGAAATAGCCAAAAAAAAATCGGCCTGGATTTTGTCCCAACCACTTCTACCCGGTATTAGACCTTCCCAGGAATGCCCCAAGACCCGCCAACCCACCCGCCAAGAAGCATAACACCCCCAAACAGGCCAAAAGCAAAATCTCATACTTGCAATATTTCTCGGCCTTCGGTCCAAACGCGCTGCGTAGCTAGGCCATAAGTCGGGGTTGCCACCACGGATTTCCTGAAAAGCAAATGCAATCAAGATTAGAGTGTCCCAGCAGTGCTCCCAGACCCCGAAACCCACCCACAAACACCAGGAAGCCCCCCAAACAGGCCCCCGAAAACGCTACATTGAGCAAAATGTCAGAAATAGCCAAAAAAAAATCGGCCTGGATTTTGTCCCAACCACTTCTACCCGGTATTAGACCTTCCTAGGAATGCCCCAAGACCCGCCAACCCACCCGCCAAGAAGCATAACACCCCCAAACAGGCCAAAAGCAAAATCTCATACTTGCAATATTTCTCGGCCTTCGATCCAAACGCGCTGCGTAGCTAGGCCATAAGTCGGGGTTGCCACCACGGATTTCCTGAAAAGCAAATGCAATCAAGATTAGAGTGTCCCAGCAGTGCTCCCAGACCCCGAAACCCACCCACAAACACCAGGAAGCCCCCCAAACAGGCCCCCGAAAGCGCTACATTGAGCAAAATGTCAGAAATAGCCCAAAAGAAATCGGCCTGGATTTTGTCCCAACCACTTCTACCCGGTATTAGACCTTCCCAGGAATGCCCCAAGACCCGCCAACCCACCCGCCAAGAAGCATAACACCCCCAAACAGGCCAAAAGCAAATTCTCATACTTGCAATATTCCTCGGCCTTCGGTCCAAACGCGCTGCGTGGCTAGGCCATAAGTCGGGGTTGCCACCACGGATTTCCTGAAAAGCAAATGCAATCAAGATTAGAGTGTCCCAGCAGTGCTCCCAGACCACGAAACTCACCCACAAACAGACGTAACCCCCCACTAAGAGCACCTCAAAGGCAAGCAAGTCATCAAAAACACAAAAAAAATTCCGCCTGGGATTTGGTCCAAACCACTTTTATCCTGTATTAGAGCTTCCCAACAATGGTCCCAGAGCCGTCAACTCACCTGCAAAGAGGTACAACAACACCCCCACAAGTGCTGAGTCTTTCTTCATTGGGCGTAAACCAGCCCTCTGGTTTGATGGAAATAGGAGTCTGGAGGAGGAGGATAGAGGAGCATGTTCTTCTGAACTTGTGAACCTGAGGAATGCAGACTGCGGCAACTTCAAATCAATTAGCAAACCAGTGAAGACAATTCTGCTGATGGGCTTGTTTTTGTGATTATCTGATTAAAGTTTGAAATATATTAACGGTGCACAACAAAGAAAGACAGGCACACAGGAATAAAAGTGAATAAGGACAAAAAAGAAAGTTATTGATTCGTTGTCTCATTTTCAGGGCTCGGTATCACGTTCCAGGAATGAGAATAAGGCTTCGTCATCATACTCTGCGAATTCAGGCAGGGTGAGCTCAGTGTCACCTGACAGAGTAGAAATTCCCTCATCTATGTTGCTGGCCACCTCCTCTTCATCCGGCACGCTTTCTCGTACTCTGAAATCTGGTGGTATGAGGTGCTGATTCATCTTGATCATTGTTAACCTCTCCACATTTTTGGGCGAGAGGCGGCTCCGTTTGGGAGTTACAATGCCACCAGCAGCACTGAAAACCCGTTCAGAAGACACGCTTGCGAGTGGGCAAGACAAGTAGTTTAAAGCCAGGTTGGTGAGCTGTGGCCACAATTCTTTTTTCCCATGCCAATACGCCAATGGGTCAGAATTAACATAGACATCTGTTGAGTCATTCAGATAGTCCTTCACCATCGACTCAAGGTCCTCATCCAAGGTTCCTCCACTTTGCTTAGCTCTTGCTGTGCCTCTGACCTTTTGAGAACCAAACCCACGCAGAGCTAGCCAATCCTCTTCAGCCTCCAATGTTTCTGTTGTGTCTCGTGCAGATGATCCGGTTGCCGGTGTCTTTAACGGCTGAGAGGTCACTTGTGCCACAGCCACAGGTGCAGAAGTGGATTGTTTTCACTGGGGATGGCCTGCTGATGTACTGCCATTTCCTTCAATTTCCAGCCGTTCTCTTTCAAACCTCTTGGCTGACAAGGCTAGCCAATGTTTGTACTTTGGAACATGTTCATCATCAAAAGGAAAGAATGCTTGGCCTGCCAGCGCCTTTTTGTAGCGTGGATCCAGAATAGTAGCACAAATGTAATGCTCTTCTGAGTGGATCTTTTTAAGACGTTCATCACCTTGTAGGAGCTCTAATAATTTCTCAGCCAGAAGAAAAGAGTCTTGGTTTTTTACATCTTTTTCAAACACAGAACACACCTCCTTCAGTTGGTCCTCCAGCATGTACAACAATGGGATAGCTTTTCCCAAATTACAGTCCTCCTTGCTGACTGCACGCGTGAAGAACTCAAAAGGACGAAGCATGCGTGTCAGGCTTTGAACTATGTTCCATTGCGCCGCACCCTCCTCAGCTCCTCTGTACCCTCTGTAAGGAAATATTGATCGAGTTCCTTATACTGCTCATACAGATGCTCAAGCATGTAGAAGGTTGAGTTCCAACGTGTTACCACCTCCTGGATGAGTGCTTTCACTGGCATTTTACGTTGATATAGCAGGCTCCTGAGCTGCTTCCGGGCCTTAAAAGAATGGCTGAAATGCTTGCACATTTTTCGGCAGGTGTCCAATACACTGTACGCTGCACTGCCTTTATTACCCAAGAATTTTGGGACAACCAGGTTTATACAGTGCGCCAAACACGGCACTCTGAAATAGTTACCGTCCCTCATGGCCTTAACTATATTGGCGCCATTGTCCGTGGAAACATAACCAACCTGGCGTTTTAGTGGGGACAGCCAGTTAAGGACCTTTGTGTTAAAGACATCCAAAATGTTATCTGCTGTGTGACGTTTCTCCAAACCAAACATGGCTAGTGTTGCATGTTTCCGAGCAGTTTTAAAAACAATGTCCGTGTCAACACCTGTGTTTAGCTTTGCTTTAGCCCCTGAAAAAGAGACCCAGTGTGCAGTGATGCACATGTAATCAGCGCCTGCGCCACTGGTCCACATGTCTGTTGTCATATGTATAGTGTGAACAGCACTCTTCTGCAAAGCTGCCCCAATCACCTTCAGAACATCTTCATGTAGTGCTGGAACCGCAACTCGGGCAAAATAGAACCGGCTAGGAACCTTCCATTTAGGGCAGAGCGCTGCCACTAATTCTAGAAAACCAACCCCTTCTACAAAAGAAAAAGGGAGAAGGTCCAGAGCTAGCATTTTAGCCAGCTTAGTGTTATACAGACGCGTCAGTGGGTGGTTGCGTTCATATTGCGCTTCTGTAAACAACATCTTTTTAATGTTGCCCTGGACCAAGGATTTACGGGATGATGATGATATCTTCGACCCAGTTACGCTCGCTGATGAACTTTTCCGCATTGATGTCTCACTCTCTCCCACACTCTTAGTGTGCCTCACATGGGGTGTGCTGCTGACAGGGGTACTGGGTGTAAGTGAAGTGTTTGAATCGTCTTCTTCCTCCTCGTCATCATCAGATGAAAAATCAACGTTTTCATTACGTGCAATTCCGGCTTCCTTGACCGCCTCTAGGTGCGGAAACCATTGGACAGGGTGCGCTCTCTTAAGATGACCTCTCTGGCCTCCGGTACCATAGTTAGAACCAAGCTTACCACGACTAACTCGAAGCTTACAAATGCTACAAATGGCTACGTTTTCCATTTTTGGGCAAACACTAAAGAAGTCCCAAACTGGAGACTTGAAATGTCTTTGAGGGCCGGAGGAGGCGGCGATACTGGTGGTGGTGGTCCTGCTGCTAATGCCAGATGAAGTGGAGGATGTGGATTGCCGAACTTCAGTACGTTTTGCACTTTCACCACCACGAATTGAGGTCGAGGTGGGTACCTTCTTGCGAGGAAGAAATATGGAAGCGGTAGGTGTTGGTGTACTACTTAACTCCAAATCTAATGATTGTTGTGTTTCCATTTCCATTGCCTCCTCGTCGACATCATCATCACGCTCAGCAGCTTCTCAGGATAGGGTCAAAATGTCTCTTTGCTGCATGCCCGCTGGGGCTGCAGTGACCTTTGTGATGACTGGCTCGTCGTCATCGTGAGAGGCTTCATCACCAGCAGTATCTGTCACTTCTTGTTGAGCCTCATCACACTCCATAGCTATGAGTTTTTCGACGACCTTCCTTTTACGCTTAGGTACCTTTGTCAGATCATGGTGTGCCTCACTCTCAGGCTGCGGTGGTGGTACCCAATCGTCATCCAGATCATCAGTAGGAGGTGGGCTTGAAGAAGATGTAGACACCCCCCTTGATCTTTTCCTTGCTAGGGATGTGGAAGACAATGAATGATCATCAGGAGGAGTGGCTTCCAATGATACCTCGGCTTCATTGTCGATTTCCTGATGTGCCCCTACTTCGGGAGGAACAACTATTGTGGGCACTTGTGACCCTCCATGCACCTCTGCTTGCGCATCTCCTTTTGCTGCCTCTCCTTCCACATGTACTTGGGCGTGTACTTGCACATGGTGTTGTTGTTGCGGCTGTGGTTGTTCAACACTTGTCAGATGAGTTACAACAACCTGTGTTGATTCAGGGACATTGCTGCTACTTTCTTGCGATGAGCCAACATCACTGGTCGATGGTGATTGGAGAAGTACACTGACTGCCTCTGAAGCACTCAAGGGCTTTGACTTAAGTTGGCGTGGTGGTGGAGGCACTGAACCCAATGGAGCAGGGGTGCTGCTCCCAGCTTGGTCCCCAGCAGATCCTGCTGCTGCTGCAGGCGTACTTTTTTTTTTGCTCCCAAAAAACGTGGCGGTTGGCACACCAGCCTCCTTGGTAACTTGCTTCTTCTGCTCCTTACTAGCAACTTTCTTGCTAGAGGAGCTACGGAGAACTTTTTTTGGGGCCATCTTCTTCAGAGCAGGACAGACAGCAGGCCGCAGCTGCACGAATTGTAGAGTTGTCTGAGGCCAGACGTGACGTCGCGTGACGTTATGCTGCACACACACACCGCTGCAGGACTTCTTCCTGGCACTGGTGGTTCTCTTGAGTCTTGTGCACCTAAAAACAATGCAAGACAGAGGAACATCAGTTCAGTTATACACCACAAAAAAATCGGAGAAAAAAAACAGAAAAATCAGCACAATCCCATTTCATCCATGCCCTCCATGATGTTTAAGTTCAAGACACCCCACAGAAAGACTAGGCCCATGCTAGACTCAAATACCCCTGGTAAAAAGGCCACAAGTACAGCCCCAAAAAACGAAAATCACTGAAAAATCAGCACAATCCCAATCCATCTATGCCCTCCATGATGTTTAAGTTCAAGACAGCCCACAGAAAGACTAGGCCCATGCTAAACTCAAATACCCCTGGTGAAAAGGCCACAAGTACAGCCCCAAAAAACGAAAATCACTGAAAAATCAGCACAATCCCAATCCATCCATGATGTTTAAATTTAAGACAACCCACAGAAAGACTAGGCCCATGCAAGACTCACTACCCCTGGGCATAAAGGTTGAAAAGTGGGCAAAATGGTTGCAGGCCTAACAACAAAGCCTGCATTCAAAATGGCCACTTGCCTCCCAGCACATGGCCAGTGCCTGTAGCAGCACTCAAAATGGCCACCAGCCACATGGCCTGTCCCTCCCCATGAACACCCCCAAAAATCGAAAAACACTGCAAAATCAGCACAATCCCATTTCATCCCTGCCCTCCATGATGTTTAAGTTCAAGACAGCCCACAGAAAGACTAGGCCCATGCTAGACTCAAATACCCCTGGTGAAAAGGCCACAAGTACAGCCCCAAAAAACGAAAATCACTGAAAAATCAGCACAATCCCAATCCATCCATGCCCTCCATGATGTTTAAGTTCAAGACAGCCCACAGAAAGACTAGGCCCATGCTAGACTCAAATACCCCTGGTGAAATGGCCACAAGTACAGCCCCAAAAAACGAAAATCACTGAAAAATCAGCACAATCCCAATCCATCCATGATGTTTAAATTCAAGACAACCCACAGAAAGACTAGGCCCATGCAAGACTCACTACCCCTGGGCATAAAGGTTGAAAAGTAGGCAAAATGGTTGCAGGCCTAACAACAAAGCCTGCATTCAAAATGGCCACTTGCCTCCCAGCACATGGCCAGTGCCTGTAGCAGCACTCAAAATGGCCACCAGCCACATGGCCTGTCCCTCCCCATGAACACCCCCAAAAATCGAAAAACACTGCAAAATCAGCACAATCCCATTCCATCCATGCCCTCCATGATGTTTAAGTTCAAGACAGCCCACAGAAAGACTAGGCCCATGCTAGACTCATATACCCCTGGTGAAAATGCCACAAGTCCAGCCCCAAAAAACGAAAATCACTGAAAAATCAGCACAATCCCAATCCATCCATGATGTTTAAATTCAAGACAACCCACAGAAAGACTAGGCCCATGCAAGACTCACTACCCCTGGGCATAAAGGTTGAAAAGTAGGCAAAATGGTTGCAGGCCTAACAACAAAGCCTGCATTCAAAATGGCCACTTGCCTCCCAGCACATGGCCAGTGCCTGTAGCAGCACTCAAAATGGCCACCAGCCACATGGCCTGTCCCTCCCCATGAACACCCCCAAAAATCGAAAAACACTGCAAAATCAGCACAATCCCATTCCATCCATGCCCTCCATGATGTTTAAGTTCAAGACAGCCCACAGAAAGACTAGGCCCATGCAAGACTCACTACCCCTGGGCATAAAGGTTGAAAAGTAGGCAAAATGGTTGCAGGCCTAACAACAAAGCCTGCATTCAAAATGGCCACTTGCCTCCCAGCACATGGCCAGTGCCTGTAGCAGCACTCAAAATGGCCACCAGCCACATGGCCTGTCCCTCCCCATGAACACCCCCAAAAATCGAAAAACACTGCAAAATCAGCACAATCCCATTCCATCCATGCCCTCCATGATGTTTAAGTTCAAGACAGCCCACAGAAACACTAGGCCCATGCTAGACTCAAATACCCCTGGTGAAAAGGCCACAAGTACAGCCCCAAAAAACGAAAATCACTGCAAAATCCGCACAATCTCATTCCATCCATGCCCTCCATGATGTTTAAGTTAAAGACAGCCCACAGAAAGACTAGGCCCATGCTAGACTCAAATACCCCTGGTGAAAAGGCCACAAGTACAGCCCCAAAAAACGAAAATCACTGACAAATCAGCACAATCCCAATCCATCCATGTCCTCCATGATGTTTAAGTTCAAGAAAGCCCACAGAAAGACTAGGCCCATGCTAGACTCAAATACCCCTGGTGAAAAGGCCACAAGTACAGCCCCAAAAAACGAAAATCACTGAAAAATCTGCACAATCCCAATCCATCCATGATGTTTAAATTCAAGACAACCCACAGAAAGACTAGGCCCATGCAAGACTCACTACCCCTGGGCATAAAGGTTGAAAAGTAGGCAAAATGGTTGCAGGCCTAACAACAAAGCCTGCATTCAAAATGGCCACTTGCCTCCCAGCACATGGCCAGTGCCTGTAGCAGCACTCAAAATGGCCACCAGCCACATGGCCTGTCCCTCCCCATGAACACCCCCAAAAATCGAAAAACACTGCAAAATCAGCACAATCCCATTCCATCCATGCCCTCCATGATGTTTAAGTTCAAGACACCCCACAGAAAGATTAGGCCCATGCTAGACTCAAATACCCCTGGTGAAAAGGCCACAAGTACAGCCCCAAAAAACGAAAATCACTGAAAAATCAGCACAATCCCATTCCATCCATGGCCTCCATGATGTTTAAGTTCAAGACACCCCACAGAAAGACTAGGCCCATGCTAGACTCAAATACCCCTGGTGAAAAGGCCACAAGTACCACCCCAAAAAACGAAAATCACTGAAAAATCAGCACAATCCCAATCCACCCATGCCCTCCATGATGTTTAAGTTCAAGACAACCCACAGAAAGACTCAGTCCACCCACCACTGAGTACCCCTGGGCAAAAGGCCCCAAAACAGCCCAAAAATCGAAAATTCCAAAATTTTAGTTGCAGCAACTGTAATGCCCCAAACAAACTTACTTGTAAAATTTCTAATCCAACAGTGATCCAAAGAAAGTCAAAAAGGCCTCAAATCCAAATATCCAGCAGCATCCACAAAAAGCAATCCTTCCAGCTCCAGATCCAAATGAAAAGTGACCAGGAGATGGACAAAGCACTGGGAGGAGCCTGCTGAACAGGAACAGGAAGTTGAAGACTGTGGGGCACTTCCTTCCTCCCTCCCCAAAATGGACTCCTCGCTAAAAAAGTGCAGGCAAATGTCAACCTAAGGAGTTATTCAGATAAAAATCATCATTTCAAGAAGGTTTATGCTGCTTGCTGGTGGATTTCTTGTGCAGAATTGCAAATTTTATATTTTCGCTTGTGCGAGATTCTTGCTGCTCGCCGCATCTCAAATCTCGCAATTGCGAAGTACCGCGAGACGTGATCTCGCCGTACTCGCGTTGACAAACCCTCGCTGTGCAAGTTGGCAAGCCGCGATGACGTAATCGCGCTCGCCAATTCCCGTGGGATCACACAGCAAGATCCAAAATGGCGCAGCACTCGCAAACTATCGAGAAAAACAACCCGGCAAACGATGATAAACGCCGCGCGCCGCAAAAATTGTATCACCAACGCCGCGCGCCGCAAAAAAATCCGCTGCGTGCGAATTTGCGGATTTTGCGGGAAATTCGCAAATCTCGCGGATTGCGAATTTCCCGAAAATCCGCAAAATCCGCGAGCGTAACGGATTTTCCGCCCATGCTTATTAACCACACTTCAAACATGTTAGAATTCCCAAAGCATGCATGGGAGAGAATAGCCATTGACATTTTCAGTCCACTCAACAATGGACTCACCTACTGGTGATTATGGATGAATACTCACGATTTCTTTTGAATGAAGATCTTTCATCTACTTCTAAAGAATGTGTCATTGAAAGAGGAGATGGCATCTTTGGAGCATGGGTTGTTCCAGCCATAGTGAAGTCTGACAATGGCCCGCCTTTCAACAGTCTAGGGTTAAAGAGTTCTTGATTATTTGAATATAAAGCATCAGAAGAGAATTGATTTGTGGCCGCAGGCCAACAGACTTGTTGAGCGTTTTATGAGTATGCTAAAGAAAGCAGTGCACCGCGCTACTCTTGCGAAGCTCAATTTGAGAACTGTGTTGAATTCTACCTTGAGATCTTATCGTTCAACACCCCAATCAACGACAGGTGAAAGTCCTGCGACATTGATGTTCGGGAGATCAATGAACATCAAGTTACCACAATGGACCAATCAGAGAAAGCAAGATGAGACAGCAACTCATGAGAACGACTTGGTTAACAAACAAAGGATGAAAGCATATGCTGACAAAATATGACATGAAAGACATCGTCTTTAAGAAAGGAGAACCTGTGCTCACAAGACAAATGTGGAGAAGAAAATCTGATGCTCCATTTGATGCAGAAAAGTTTCAGGCGGTGTCTACTAAAGGACACATGGTGACGGCCCGCGTCCTGGGAAGTCTATTACCAGAGATTCTTCTCATTTTAGGCACTTAACTAATCATTCATTAGAACTGACTGTTGAAGGAGAGAATGGGTCTGAAGCAGATCCTGGACAGTGATGGTGACAGTTCCCAGTTTCCAAGAACAAGATCAGGTCGAACAACGATTGATTGAAGAGATTTAATTGTATATATATGTATGTCTTTTTTGTAAAATGCTTTACTTTATTATTTAACTGAGGGGAAATGTAGTGTCTTGTGAGTTAGAAATGATGCAACCCTTTCGTCTCCTGATAGACTCCCTAGAACTGTTACGTAAGTGTTAGAGCAGAATGCAGTGAAGACTGGTTTAGAATGTTGAGTTTGCAGTTATACGCAAATGAATAAAGACGTGTAATACTAAGCTGTGTGTGTAGTTTAGTCATTGGTTGGTACCCAGGCTGGGGAGGACACTACAGGACTGAAGTGGAGATGCGCATGCGACCTTCCTCCTATCACTGTTGTAAGCTCTTGCATAAAGGCCACTTGTGGGAGCATTCAGCTCTTGTCTGACAACCTGCAGCCCAGGCAACAATGAGTTGGTGTGTGAGCAGAAGAGGAGAACGGAAGCAGGAGCGGGAGGTGGGTGGGGTGCAATACTTGCACTGAAATGAGATAGAGCAATTGCTACTGTTCATACCTGCACACAATGATTCTGGCATAAACATGATGCTTTCTGTACAGGGGGCAATGTGTTTTCTGGCGTGAATATGATGCTTTCTTTAATGGGGCTGTCTATTTTCTGGCATGAACATACTGCTTTCTGTAATGGGGCAGTGTGTTTTCTGGCGTGAGGATGATGTTTTCTGTAATGGGGCAATGTGTTTTCTGGCATGAACATGATGTTTTCTGTAATGGGGCAATGTGTTTTCTGGGGTAAACATGATCCTTTCTATAATGGGGCAGTCTGTTTTCTGGCATGAACATGATGCTTTCTGTAATGTGGAAATGTGTTTTCTGGCATGAACATGATGTTTTCTGTAATGGTGCAGTGTGTTTTCTGGCATGAACATGATGCTTTCTGTAATGGAGGCAATGTGTTTTCTGGTGTGAACATGATGCTTTCTGTAATGGGGCAATGTTTTTCCTTGCGTGAACATGATTCTTTCTGTACTGGGAGTAATGTGTTTTCTGGTGTGAACATTATGCTTTCTGTAATGGGAAATGTGTTTTCTAACATGAACATGATGCTTTCTGTAATAGTGCAGTGTGTTTTCTGGAGTGAACATGATGCTTTCGGTAATAGGGCAATGCGTTTTCTGGCGTGAAGATGATGCTTTCTGTAATGGGGCACTTTTTTTCTGGGGTGAGCATGATGCTTTCTGTAATGGAGCAATGTGTTTTCTGGCGTGAACATGATGCTTTCTGTAATGGGGCAATCTGTGTTCTGGCATGAACATGATGCTTTCTGTAATGGGGCAGTGTGTTTTCTGGAGTGAAAATGATGCTTTCTGGAAAGGGGCAATGTGTTTTCTGGCGTGAACAGGATGCTTTCTGTAATGGATGTTATGTGTTTTCTGGTGTGAACATGATGTTTTCTATAATGGGGTAGTGTTTTTTCTTGCGTGAACATGACTCTGTAATGGGATCCAATCTCTAAACAATCTCTCTGTGAGAGAAGGCCATGACCGTCAGAATGGAAAGCTGCATAGGTCAGGCCGAGTCGCAAGAACACTAAAGTCCCTGGGACGGATCTTGCCAACCTCCGCCCTATCTCACTCTTTCCAATTCTGAGCAAGCTATTGGAGAAACATGTCAACAATCATCTCTCCAATCATGTCAAACTTACGGGCTGCTTAGACCTTTCCCAGTCCGGCTTTAGGCCCAAATACAGCACTGAATCAGCACTGCTAGTGGTCACGGAAAACATCAGGATGACCCTTGATAAGGGCCACTTGTTGATTTTGGTGCTGCTGGACCTATCGGCTGCGTTCGACACAGTATCACATCATATATTGCTCAGAAGACTAAAGGAGATTAGACTAAGAAACTCGACCTTACAGTGGATGATGAGCTTTCTATCAGCCAGCACCAGAGTGTCAACTTAGGCCCGTATCATTCGACTCCGATAGAACTGTCCAAGGAAGCCCCCCAGGGCTCATGTTTGAGCCCTACACTGTTTAACATCTATTTCGCTCCCTTGGCCAATCTTCTGAGGATGCCTGGGTTCACCCCCATATCCTATGCCTATGATACCCAGTTGCTCTTGCCACTCGACAAATGTATCCCCTTTTGGGCAGCTGGCCTTCTCTAATGGTATGAGAGCTATTTCTCACTGGATGAAGAGCAACTTCCTCCAGTGCGATGTGGGTAAAACAGAGATTATGGTCTTTGGAGAAGCTCCTTCCCTATGGACGCCTGAATGGTGGCCGATCGATCTGGGTCCCCATCCTGCCCCCAAGCTGACGGTTAAGAACAAGGGTATCCATTTGGACCAAGCCCTTACTTTGAAGAAGCATGCTGCCCAGACAGCCGGCTCCTGTTTTCACACAATAGGCCTGCTCCGTTGAGTCTTCCCTCTGCTTCCTGACTCAATCCGCAAAACTTTAACTCAGGCACTTGTACTAAGCCGTCTGGACTACTGTAACTGCCTGCTGATTTCTTCCAATGATGCCCCGCTCAGCAGGCTGCAGGTAGTCCAGAACACGGCAGGGTGATTTGTCCTCAATGCTCCTCTTAGGACCCCTTCCCGCCCTCTTCTTATGCAGCTGCATTGGCTCCCTATCCGCCAACGGGTAAGATTCAAAATCTGCTGCATTATCCACAAGTCACTGTTAATCTAGGCCCTCCTTATCTTTCGGAGAAATTTACACCGTATCTACCTTCCAGACCTCTTCGCTCGGGTGCCAAACATCTTCTTGTGGTACCTCGAGTTAGGAAGGCTAGATTAGGAGGAAGAGCTCTCTCCCACCTTGGCCCCCGATACTGGAAAGAGCTTCCTGTAATTTTGAGACAATGCACTGATCACCTACAATTCAGGAAGCTTCTTAAGACTGCTCTTTTTTTGCGCTTGATTCGGCTACAGCTGCAATACATTCTCACGGTCCGTCCTAAGTGCAGAGATACCCCTTTGGGGGTCGATTCAAGTGCTATATAAGTAAATAAATAAATAAACAAATGTGTTTTCTGGCGTGAACATGATGCTTTCTGTAATGGGGCAATATGTTTTCTGGCGTGAACATGATGCTTGCTGTAATGGATGTTAGGTGTTTTCTGGTGTGAACATGAGGTTTTCTATAATGGGGGCTGTTTTTTTTCTGGCGTGAACATAATTCTTTCTGTAATGGGAGCAATGTGTATTCTGGCATGAATATAATGCTTTCTGTAATAGGGCAGTGTGTTTTCTGGTGTGAACATGATGCTTTCTGTAATGGGGCAGTGTGTCTGATGGTGTGAACATGATGCTTTCTGTAATAGTGCAGTGTGTTTTCTGGTGTGAACATGAATCTTTCTGTAATGGAGGCAATGTGTTTTCTGGCCATGATGCTTTCTGTAATGGGGACAATTATTTTCACTTTCTGTAATGATTCAATGTGTTTTCTGATGTGAACATGATGTTTTCTGTAATGGGGCAGTGTGTTTTCTGGCATGAACATGATGCTATTTGTAATGGGGCAATGCGTTTTCTGCGTGAACATGATGCTTTCTGTAATGAAGCCAATGTGTTTTCTGGCCATAATGCTTTTTGCAATGAGGGCAATGTGTTTTCTGGCGTGAACATGATACTTTCTGCAATGGGGCAGTGTGTGTCTGACATGAACATGATGCTTTCTGTGATGGGGGCAATGTGTTTTTTGGTGTAAATATGCTGCTTTCTGTAATGAAAGGCAATGTGCTTTCTGGCATGAACATGATACTTTCTGCAACGGGGGCAATGTATTTTCTGGTATGATTCCCAGTTGTGCTGTTCAAACGGTGCCAGTCTGGATCCTTACTTGGAGTGGGGGCTTTGCATGACAGGCAATGTGGACTATCCACGGCAATGGTGTTGTATATTCAAAGGAGATGTGGCTACTTGCATGACATTTGTACTTTACATGCACGTGCAATTAGTTTTCTTGCACGACAACAGTGCTCTCTATACCTGATAACTGAAAGTTCTGGCAAGGCAATGGTGCCTCACATACACTGTGCCACTGAATTCAGGCTATCCTGGCTGATGAGGCGTGAAACCCCGAAACCGGTCTCAGGATGTTTGTTTCCAGTCCAGGGAGGACCTGGCTTTGCAGTTCATGCTGGACTGTTCCCATGAGTCACAGGGTCAAGACTGATTTGCGTATGGCCAGGTCAAAACTTGGGTGGCATGGTGAGCAAAAGAATGATTAACTTAACCCAGATCTCTTTACTGGGGGGAATGTTTTGATTTGTTCTTCGTTCCGTCCATCAACTGTGTGCCTTTCACATACAAAGGCAAAAGAGTTTCTGTTGTGCCAGTGATGTCTCTCATATTTGGGCAATGTATAAACTATCAAGGCACCAGTCTTTGCACCAGTCTTGTGCTGCTCCCAAGGTAGTGAGCTCTCTCCTGTCCTAATGAGGAGCTCTGACCCTGTGAAGCATCACCAATCATCCCTATGCAGCTGCATCGCAAGAAGTCTTTGGCATATCTGAGCAGCGCCAACACCTGTTTTAAAGTTCACAGCAACACCATGCTTATCCATGCTTTATATACATTCAGTCATGAGTGAACATAATGTGTACTTGTTTGCAACTATGCATTGACTGAGGCTGGAAAGGTATCATATTATTAGTAACACAGAAAGTGCTGATGGACACTTAACTGGAAAATGACTGCTAAGGACAGCATTTTCAGGAGCAAATTTTAAAGCTGGAATATCTTTTGACAAGGTTTACCTTCATCAATTGTTCAGTGGTACCCACTTCAGGCAAGAAGGTTACCTTCTAAGGCACTATTAGTCAAAAGTTGTGCACACAAATGTATTGATCCTGATATATAATTATTTACAGATACATATATTCATTTGCCTGCTTCTTTCTGGATGGCTTGCCCTCCTCTTCTTTTTTTTTCCATCTCCAGGATCACAGCTTCCTTACCATCCTTTTGATAAGCTTACTTGCATTGTTGTGAATGCATCTAGGACCCTAATTAAAACATTCCAGATTTATGCCCTTATGTGGTTATAACAAATCATATCCTTATAAAGGCATAAGAATCATATCCATATTAAGTCATAGCCAATGCAGTTCAAATACGTCCATAGACTCCCAGAAAGCACAACGCGTTCTTAAACAACCCAAGCCTCCAGCAG
The DNA here is from genome assembly GCF_964263255.1 of Lissotriton vulgaris. Classification (NCBI taxonomy): domain Eukaryota; kingdom Metazoa; phylum Chordata; class Amphibia; order Caudata; family Salamandridae; genus Lissotriton; species Lissotriton vulgaris. Next base: position 1,942,079,381 of record NC_141693.1, read on the forward strand.
CCCGGGAATTCCCCCTGCTTCTGTTTTGATTTGTCCTAGAACTCCTGAGAGTCCTGAAAGAACTGCCAGTTCTTAGTGACGTCTTATGTCCAACCTTACGTCAAACTCGGCACGTTCAGGTATAAATATACCAGCATCTGCCTTAAGCAACACACAGTGGTTTGGAGCGGGACGGCTATCTACTTGCCCGACGCCCTGCTGATGCGAGTGCCGAAGGAAGCCGACCATCTCTGTTGACGCACTGAGAGAGACGCTGTCTTTTCTCCTGCTGAGAAATCCAGCTCTAGTGTTTCCCTGTCACCCTCGCGGGTTACTCGGAGATCGAGTCCTGAGAGAGAGATACAAGACCTCCTTCATTCTATACCCAAGGCACGGAGCTGATTAGACCCATAGAGAATTCTTGATTCAGATTCTTAGCAAAAACTGTAACTCATCTACTCCTTCCCACGTACTAGGCTTAGGTTAGGTACACCGGGGTAGGCGTATCTTAGAAACACCAGTTGAGTCTGTTTAGTCATTATTTTATCATTGTATGTATTTTATCCATTTTAAGTATCTTATGGCTTAGAAACCATATAAAGGTGTTTACAGTATTATTTCATAATACTCCTTTTACTGTACGCACTTTACTTTATGACAAGTATTGCAATTGTGGCAATTAATTTCTCTTGCATGAGAAAGAGACTGCTCAATAAATAACCCTTTTATTGAAAACGCCCGTCTCTCTATTTCTCTGCATTTCTGGTGAAGCGAAGCATGCACGATAGATTGAGTAAAATAGATATCTATTGTTTCCGCGACTCTGAAGATATTCCTTTTTTCAGGGGGAACAAAGTTGTCATGTTATATGGTTGTCAGAAGCTAATCCCTTCTTGTCTATTTAGGGAAGTTAACACCTTCTTGTTTACTCGAGAAAGTTTCTAGTGACCTCTGAGCTAGCAGGCACACACAATTAAGTCTAACATATTCAATAGAGACCCAGTCGACCTCAGTCCTACGTCTACACTATTGTTTATGCTATTCCAATGCGCAGAGCCTATTGGGAATATAGGAACTACACTACAGCATCCCTATATGGCTCATTTTAGTGAACTACTTTTTTCTTTTTGTTTAAGCATCCCAAGAGAGTGCATGCGTTTTCCAGCTCTCTCCCTTGTGTTCTCCCCCCTGCCAAATAATCCCTCTATAAACTCCATGTTGCTCTCTCCCTTGTGTGCTGCTTGCTCTCTATTGTATGCTTCTCTGACATTAAACTCTCCTGCCCCAGACCTAGGTATTGCTCTGTCCCTCACGTTCTACTTTTCCCTCATACATTCACCCAGCTTTATTTTTATTTCAGATCTCCTGCCCATCTCCTCAGTTACCCTCCTACACCTGTGATCCTATTTTCTTTTTTTAGAACACTAGACTGCAAGTGGCAGCCATGATCTCCACCGTAAAACGTGCTTCTGCACTTCTTCTTTTTTAAATTTTATTTAGTGATCCACAGCAGATCGAGAAATTAAAAAAATTATGGCTCTATCACTTCGTAGGTGCGCGCCTGCATGGAGATGCATGTGTGCCTATGAAATGATGTTGCCAGTGGCTCCATTAGCCTCGTCATTGCGCCTTTTTTCTTTGCTTTTTTCTTTTGTCCAAAGCTGCACAGCATCGGCAAACAGTATTGTCAAAGCCAGTAAGTCCTAAAGGCAAGACCTATTGCGTTTGGAAATGCTTGTTTTAAATATTTCTTTGCGGAGAGAAAACTACAGAAAACTGTATTTGATCCTTCTGCTCGCTTGAGGTGCTTCAGAGAGCATTTTGGCCATGGCTGGTTTCCGTCTGACATGTTTCTAAAGGACAGGCAGAATGAATACCTATTTGGTGTTTTCGCTCTTTTTAGGGGTTGCCCAAGATGGGCCTAACATCAAAAGTATAGGAAACCCCTGAAATACTGCAGGAAAATAAGGACAGGCATGTTTTAACAACTTGGATGCTATTGGAATTAGACTCATATAATGAGATTTCCATTGAAATGAATGGGCAGTGCATGACGAGTTACCCTTGTCATTAGCATTGAAGAGGTTAATCTGAAGGTTTCTGGGATAGGAATCAATGTAATGTGTTTAAGGAGGAGTGAGGGCTGCTCCCACACTCTGGTCATTTGTTATCATTTAGAAAACGGTACACAAGCAATCACAAGTTTCACCCAGAAATAAGTTGTGTGCATGAGTTATTTTAGTTGGTGAATTTCATAGTGTGACTACAGCTCGCCTTGAGTACTCTTCGCATCGCTATAATAAGTACGGCGTTTTGCTGTTAGAGGCCAATCAAATATTGCTGTTAGCAGCGTCAGGACCAGACTGGCCGTACTGTGCATCAAGCGTTTTCCCAGGAGGCTGAAAGGGTGGGGTCCATGGACGCCAAATCCCCAAAATGCCAGGGGTAGCGGAAGTGACATCGCACGCCATTAGCCCTTTACTTTGACTCACACACATATACTTACAAATACTAGCACATTCATGGTATATTATATTATGTTAAAATATTTGTATAGTGCATGCCTGTCGCAGCAATGGGACGTCCCAGCGCTGAATAGCGCAGAGAGGTGGGTGAATAAAGAAGACTAACAATCTGCGGAAGAGCCAGGGCTACACCGCCTTTCTGACGGCCAGGAGGGTGGAGATACTTCTGGGGGAGAGAGGCAAGGAATGCCAGAGGGCCGGTGCCATTACTTTCAATGAGCGCCTTCCATCTCTGGTGCTGCAAAACCGGGGAACCTGCGCCAGACGGAGATCCGCCGAGTGGAGGGCACATGTCGGGATGTAAGGGAGGCATCGATCGCTCAAAATCACTAGTCAAATGAACGTGAGAATCTTATGCTTGAGGCAAAGGACCTTAAATTGGATTCTCTGCTCTATGGGCAGCCAGTGAAGGTGGCACAGAAGGCCAGATACCGAGCAATGCCTGGGGAGGGCAAACAGCATAAGAGCTGTGGCGTTATGGGCGCGATGTAGCCTTTCGGTCACAAACTTATTAGATCCCAGGAGCAGCATGTTACAATAGTTCAGCCTAGCTACAACAGTGGCTTGGACAACCAGCTGGCAGGTGTGGGGGTAGAAGAGTCCTAACATGGGTCTTCGGTCCCGGAGCAGGCCAAAACAGGTACCCGCTACTGATTTGACATGAGCTTCAAAGTAGAGGGCACCATCCACCTTAACGCCTAGATTCTTGCCAACAGCTTTCGGCATAGGGGGTGTGCCAAGCTCAGGAGGCCACCAATTGCTGTCCCAGAGATGGGGTTCTCCTCCTAGTAGAAGGATCTCAGATTTAGAAGAGTTCAGTTGAAGACAGTTGACCGCCATCCAGGCAGAGATGGAGGACAGGTCCTCCTGAAATTTTGCAGAGTCTTGACAGGGGTCATTGGTGAAAGAAAGCACCAGTTGCGTGTCATCCGCATATGACACCAAGGAAATATTTTTGGGCTTTAGTTAACAGGGCCAATGCTCAGATGTAAACATAGAACAGGGTGGGGCTCAATGCTGAACCCTGGGGGACGCCACAGCACAGAGAATATGTGGGGGAATTAAAAGGGGGCAATAACTTGAAAGGTCCTGTTGGTCAAAAATGATGTGAACCAGGCAAGGGCTTTGCCGGCGATACCGATCTCCCCCAGCCAATATAGTAGGATGTTATGAGAGACCGTTTGAAGGCTGCACTGAGATCGAGTAGAATCAGTGCCAAGGATCGACCCTCATCCAAGGAGGCTCTGAATTTCTCAGTGACTGCCAGTAGGGCTGACTCAGTGCTTTACGAGGTCTGATGCCATTTTGGGAGGGGTCTAATAAAGAGTGAGATTCCAAATACTGAGTCAGAGTGGTGTTAACATGAGATTCTGTTATTTTGGCTGAGAATGGGAGCAAGGAAATTGGGTGGAAATTCTCTGCCGAGAACTTCCTCACCACAACACACTCTCTCTGGGCTACGCTTCTGCCCTGCGGCGTGCATAAAGTACCTGGGGGGCACAACTGGCTTCTTCCAGGCTTGACTTGGATTGGTTGAAACAGACCAATCAGAATGCAGTACCGCTGCAAGTTTTAAACAGTCACAGTGAATAAAAATGATCAAACACAGGGTGCAAAGTAAGTTTTTTCAAAAGAACCTGCCTCAGCGGTTCCTAAGCGGAGCAGTTCCTCACCACAACACCCTCTCTCTGGGCTCTCTAGCACATACACACACTCTCACCCACAAATATGCATTTAACATTATTTTTTATTTACCTTAGCTTTTGGATGGAGTCATATTCCAGCTAATTTATTAATTTTTTTTAATACACTAATAGTGATTAATATCATTCACAATTCGTATAATAAAAAAATTCCAGAAACCAGGCAGGTGGAGCTCCAGGCAGGGTCCATTAGGAAGAGCTGCTCCTGTGTTCCAGGCACTGATTTTGCCACCTCTGATGCCAGGGGTAGCAAAAGCAGGTCCAGGGGTAGCAAGGGACAAGACAGGGGCTGCAAATGTGACCCCTAAATGACATCCATGTCGATTCAAGCTCCCGCAGACACACAAAATAGTTTATCAACATTTCAAACACATCAACACTTTAGCCACAGGGTGGCGCTATTGACTCAGACGTTTCTCACTGAACCATCTCGCTGGTTAGACAGCTTACCACGCAGACAGAAAGGAAAGATATGTCTCCCCAGCGTTACGCTTCGAGATGAAAATAACGTTGTATATCCTCCTCAGGCTCCGCTGGCCGCTCAAAGGTACCGTGTTTCTGAACCTGTCACTTTGGTTTTACGAGACCCTCAGAAGCAATGTCCTGAAGGAAAGGATTACCCTTGTACCTGTGTATGGTACCCTTTTGTAACTTGCACAGGTCACTTTTCTCTTGTATCACACTGTTTGCTCCTCTCACTTTTTGTTTGCTTTAGATACTTGCACAAGTGCCACCATTGCCTACGTAACGTTTGTTCTTGTGCTGGAGTGTCTGCCATTTATTGCAGTATTATACCTCTACTTGTACTTTGTACGCTTTGTAACCTGCACACATATCACTTTTTCCTCCTGTACTGTACCGATTGCTACCTCATGCATTTTAGTTGCTCACTATTGCCACTTTTGATTCATGTAACTTAACGTTTTCTTTTGTAATTTGTTCACTTGTAATTTTTTCTCCTCATGTATCATTGCTGTTCCTATTGTGAAGCGCTCTGACACCTTCGGGTAAAGTCCGCGCTATATAAAATCGCATAAATAAATAAAATTAAAAAAATAAATAGATTTTTTTTTCTTGAAGTTATATATATATTCATTTTGGTTAGTTGGTACGGTGAAACGAATACGATTGTGTATCCTATAGTGTGTCACCTACTGCATTAAGTTTTCCTCACTTCATGAAGAATACTTCCTAGTGTGATGTCACCGAAGATAATGTACCTTTACAATGTTACATGTGTTATAGGAGCTCACAGCCCTTCTGGTGTAAGTCCACAGATGACCACTTGATGTCGCTGCGGCCGCGGTCAGAAGAAGCTTCTGACAGGCAGCGCCCAGTCTAATGCGGCTGCCTACAGTAACAACAGTTCAGTTGGTGGCATCGCTGTAATAATGGTAGACCTCAATCTCAGGTTTCTGCAATAGAAACAGCCCTGTCTTTCATTCCTTTCCTCTTTCACTCTCTCCTCTCTCTTTCCTCCACTCATGTATGCTCCATGTAAATATATATTTTTTTATATGCAATAAAAAATTACAGAAATTAAAAAAAGAAACAGCCCTGTCTGACGTAATTTCAGTAAAGAAATCCCCCCATTATGATGTCACTGATAAAAAGGACTGCGCTAGAGCCGTGGGCACTTCATTATTTATCAATGTAGTCGGGCAAAATAGGGAAATCCTGACCCAGGGGCGTACTTTCACGATTCTACCCGCCTATGTTATTCGCATATAGTCCCGCCTCCCTATGACCACTTCCTTCTCTAGCACTCCCCTAAGTGTGAAAATCTAGCGCGAGCTGGGGCAGGTGTCCGGGACCCCCAGAGGCTACTGGGGGGCCAGCTATACTTTGCACCAGCAGAGCCACTGGGCCAGGCCCCTTTGCCCTCTAGGTAGCCATCCCTCTTGACTGATTATGGGGAGTCTGCATGGAGTGATGGGTTGCTGCCAGGGCACAAGTCCTATAAAAAGAAGTGGGGAGACGTTCCGAGTTAGGTGGCTTCACCGGAAGTGACATCACGACAGGAAGTGACGTCACAAAATGTAGTCCCCCCTCTAGTTAACAAAGGTTATAAGACGATGGGGGCAGGTTCAAAGGGCAAAGGTTCTGTTACAGGCACTCCTAGTCAGCAGGCTTGACTATGGGAATGTCCTGCCGGTGGGGATGAGGGAAGACCGATTCTCCAAACTTCAAGTCGTACAAAACACGGCGGCACCCCTAGCCCTGAACAAACCTGTACGTACCCCTTCTCTTCCATTACTGAATGAGCTACATTGTCTCCCAATGAGGAGAAGGGCAATTTTTAAACTTCTGTGTCTGGCTTTCAAAGCCCTGGTGGGCCCAGGTCCAGAATATCTAAGTAGGAAATTAATATGGTATACCCCTATAGGGCAGTTAAGATCTAGTGGCCATAGGCTCCTCCAAATTCCTAGAATTAAAAAGGCTAGGATGGGGGGACGTGCCTTCTCTTATGTTACTCCCAAGCATTGGAACGCGCCACCAATTGACCTGCGATCTTGTACCTCATTCATGGCCTTTAAGAAGAAATTAAAAACATGGCTATTCTATGGCATTCACTTAGTATGTCATTGTCTGCTTCCTGGGCACTGAGAGATCCCTTTGGGGATGATTTGTACGCCATATAAATAATAATTATAATAAAGCAGAATGTTTACGTTGGAATTGGTCACCGTATTGACACTCAAAGGAGTGGGGAAATTAAAGCTGCGCTTGTTTGGTGCGTATTTATTGCCCGCAGTAAATTTGCTGGTCTCCGTCTGAAATGCGTGAATACATACTGACCTTTTCTATATGGAAACGAGTGCCCATCTGTCATACTGAATGGCTCCATCAACGTGAAACAACTTAAAGAGCTCTGTTCGCCGTCTCTCGACCATAGGAGGTGAGGTTTGGTGAGTGCTGAGCGTGCGCGCAGGTGCAGACTCGGGTACCGGCTCTATCTTTTGAGCAGGAGAGACGGCGTCCACCCGGTTAAAACCCGGTAAAATAAGTGGGGGGAGGCCATCCCCCAGCATGGTACCCCGACTCAAGCCCTGGGTGCTGCCACCTAGCAGTGGCACAAAATTAATGAAAAGAGAGTGACATTTTTTTTCCCCAGTGTAAATGTGCCGGTGAAATCCTTGTTAGAGGGATGTGGACATGTAGTTGCTCTCATTCGCCGGTAGAGGTCCAGTCCTGAGTTATTACAACCACAGCCTGGACCCTGCTCGAAGCAACTGTGAGGGCTGACTGGAATACACAAAACTGATAGTCCATCTTAGGCATCTGACTGGTCGCATGACGGTTGCTTGTTACTATAATCATTCACACATTCGAGAGCTGAATAGGTTCATGGAAGCCACAGTTTATCAATTCATCTATTTTAAGTAGCTCCAAAGAGCAGCCCCCAGGGGTGTCAATGTTCTGGACACAAATGGCAGATGATGAAGGCATGTAGGCAACTAGTTCACAAAAATGAAGCGACCATCAGGCATCCTCACTTATACATTGAACTCTTCCATGTGATTTTCTACATCAATTTCCACAATTTGCAATTTTATAACAGAAAACCTATGGGATAATGCCAGCCATCATCTAAAGCAACACTTACTAAACTAGTACTAGTACTTAGCGATTCCTGAGGCGGAAGCTGGTAGTCAGTAGAATCCACTCGCACTCACGTCTTGTTTTTAAGCAGCACTTGCCTTATTTTTAAACCTGCACTCTGCCATTCTACACACTCACCCTACAGCCGAGTAGACGCTATCCGGGGGGGGGGGCAGGGGGAGGTAATCTGGCTGAAACGAAGACCGCCGATTGAAGTGGCCGCCATCTTGGGGCTAGCATGCAGGTAGCGGGCTAGTTCTATTGCCCTCCTTTATAAAAGTTTGCGATAGAGCGCACGTGCAGTACTTAGCGATTCCTGAGGCGGAAGCCGGGAGTCAGTAGAATCCACTCACACTCGCACTCGTGTCTTGTTTTTAAGCAGCACTTGCCTTATTTTTAAACCTGCACTCTGCCATTCTACACATTCACCCTACAGCTGAGTAGGCGCTGTCTGGGGGGGTAATCTGGCTGAAACGGAGACTGCTGATTGAAGTGGCCGCCATCTTGGAGCTAGCATGCAGGTAGCGGGCTAGTTCTATTGCCCTCCTTTATAAAAGTTTGCGATAGAGCGCACACGCAGTACTTAGCGATTCCGGGGGCGGAAGCCGGGAGTCAGTAGAATCCACTCGCACTCATGTCTTGTTTTTAAGCAGCGCTTGCCTTATTTTTAAACCTGCACTCTGCCATTCTACACATTCACCCTACAGCTGAGTAGGCGCTGTCTGGGGGGGTAATCTGGCTGAAACGGAGACTGCTGATTGAAGTGGCTGCCATCTTGGGGCTAGCAAGCAGGTAGCGGGCTAGTTCTTTTGCCCTCCCTGTATAAAAGTTTGCGATAGAGCGCACACGCAGTACTTAGTGATTCCTGGGGCGGAAGCCGGGAGTCAGTAGAATCCACTCGCACTCGCGTCTTGTTTTTAAGCAGCACTTGCCTTATTTTTAAACCTGCACTCTGCCATTCTACACACTCACCCTGCAGCCGAGTAGGCGCTGTCCGAGGGGGTAATCTGGCTGAAACGGAGACTGCCGCTTGAAGTGGCCGCCATCTTGGGGCTAGCAAGCAGGTTGCGGGATAGTTCTTTTGCCCTCCCTGTATAAAAGTTCACAATAGAGCGCACGTGCAGTACTTAGCAATTCCTGAGGCGGAAGCCGGGATTCAGTAGAATCCACTCGCATTCGCGTCTTGTTTTTAAGCAGCACTTGCCTTATTTTTAAACCTGCACTCTGCCATTCTACACACTCACCCTGCAGCCGAGTAGGCGCTGTCCGAGGGGGGTAATCTGGCTGAAACGGAGACTGCCGCTTGAAGTGGCCGCCATCTTGGGGCTAGCAAGCAGGTTGCGGGCTAGTTCTTTTGCCCTCCCTGTATAAAAGTTCACGAAAGAGCGCACGTGCAGTACTTAGCAATTCCTGAGGCGGAAGCCGGGATTCAGTAGAATCCACTCGCATTCGCGTCTTGTTTTTAAGCAGCACTTGCCTTATTTTTAAACCTGCACTCTGCCATTCTACACATTCACCCTACAGCTGAGTAAGCGCTGTCTGGGGGGGTATTCTGGCTGAAACGGAGACTGCTGATTGAAGTGGCTGCCATCTTGGGGCTAGCAAGCAGGTAGCGGGCTAGTTCTTTTGCCCTCCCTGTATAAAAGTTTGTGATAGAGCGCACACGCAGTACTTAGTGATTCCTGGGGCGGAAGCCGGGAGTCAGTAGAATCCACTCGCACTCGCGTCTTGTTTTTAAGCAGCACTTGCCTTATTTTTAAACCTGCACTCTGCCATTCTACACACTCACCCTGCAGCCGAGTAGGCGCTGTCCGAGGGGGTAATCTGGCTGAAACGGAGACTGCCGCTTGAAGTGGCCGCCATCTTGGGGCTAGCAAGCAGGTTGCGGGATAGTTCTTTTGCCCTCCCTGTATAAAAGTTCACGATAGAGCGCACGTGCAGTACTTAGCAATTCCTGAGGCGGAAGCCGGGATTCAGTAGAATCCACTCGCATTCGCGTCTTGTTTTTAAGCAGCACTTGCCTTATTTTTAAACCTGCACTCTGCCATTCTACACATTCACCCTACAGCTGAGTAGGCGCTGTCTGGGGGGGTAATCTGGCTGAAACGGAGACTGCCGATTGAAGTGGCCGCCATCTTGGAGCTAGCATGCAGGTAGCGGGCTAGTTCTATTGGCCTCCTTCATAAAAGTTTGCGATAGAGCGCACGTGCAGTACTTAGCGATTCCTGAGGCGGAAGCCGGGAGTCAGTAGGATCCACTCACACTCGCACTCGTGTCTTGTTTTTAAGCAGCACTTATCTTATTTTTAAACCTGCACTCTGCCATTCTACACATTCACCCTACAGCTGAGTAGGCGCTGTCTGGGGGGGTAATCTGGCTGAAACGGAGACTGCTGATTGAAGTGGCTGCCATCTTGGGGCTAGCAAGCAGGTAGCGGGCTAGTTCTTTTGCCCTCCCTGTATAAAAGTTTGCGATAGAGCGCACACGCAGTACTTAGTGATTCCTGGGGCGGAAGCCGGGAGTCAGTAGAATCCACTCGCACTCGCGTCTTGTTTTTAAGCAGCACTTGCCTTATTTTTAAACCTGCACTCTGCCATTCTACACACTCACCCTGCAGCCGAGTAGGCGCTGTCCGAGGGGGTAATCTGGCTGAAACGGAGACTGCCGCTTGAAGTGGCCGCCATCTTGGGGCTAGCAAGCAGGTTGCGGGATAGTTCTTTTGCCCTCCCTGTATAAAAGTTCACGATAGAGCGCACGTGCAGTACTTAGCAATTCCTGAGGCGGAAGCCGGGATTCAGTAGAATCCACTCGCATTCGCGTCTTGTTTTTAAGCAGCACTTGCCTTATTTTTAAACCTGCACTCTGCCATTCTACACATTCACCCTACAGCTGAGTAGGCGCTGTCTGGGGGGGTAATCTGGCTGAAACGGAGACTGCTGATTGAAGTGGCCGCCATCTTGGAGCTAGCATGCAGGTAGCGGGCTAGTTCTATTGGCCTCCTTTATAAAAGTTTGCGATAGAGCGCACGTGCAGTACTTAGCGATTCCTGAGGCGGAAGCCGGGAGTCAGTAGGATCCACTCACACTCGCACTCGTGTCTTGTTTTTAAGCAGCACTTATCTTATTTTTAAACCTGCACTCTGCCATTCTACACATTCACCCTACAGCTGAGTAGGCGCTGTCTGGGGGGGTAATCTGGCTGAAACGGAGACTGCTGATTGAAGTGGCTGCCATCTTGGGGCTAGCAAGCAGGTAGCGGGATAGTTCTTTTGCCCTCCCTGTATAAAAGTTTGCGATAGAGCGCACACGCAGTACTTAGCGATTCCGGGGGCGGAAGCCGGGAGTCAGTAGAATCCACTCGCACTCATGTCTTGTTTTTAAGCAGCGCTTGCCTTATTTTTAAACCTGCACTCTGCCATTCTACACACTCACTCTACAGCTGAGTAGGCGCTGTCTGTGGGGGGAATCTGGCTGAAACGGAGACTGCCGATTGAAGTGGCTGCTATCTTGGGGCTAGCAAGCAGGTAGCAGGCTAGTTCTTTTGCCCTCTCTGTATAAAAGTTTGTGATTGAGTGCACATGCAGTACTTAGCAATTCCTGAGGCGGAAGCCAGGAGTCAGTAGAATCCACACACACTCGCGTCTTGTTTTTAAGCAGCACTTGCCTTATTTTTAAACCTGCACTCTGCCATTCTACACACTCACCCTACAGCCGAGTAGGGGCTGTCCGGGGGGGTAATCTGGCTGAAATGGAGACTGCCGATTGAAGTGGCCGCCATCTTGGGGTTAGCAAGCAGGTAGCGGGCTAGTTCTTTTGCCATCCCTGTATATATGTCCACCATAGAGCGCACGTGCAGCGGACGCGCCGCTGGCGCGCCAAAGGCAAGCCTGTCTCCGCCCGTCCGTTCCCGAACGGGCCCGGGGGCAGGAAAAGCTGTTCAAATCAGGGTAAGCGCCACCACCACAAACGATTAATTTAATCGACCAAAACCCTGCTAAACATCAGAACCAGGGAACTAACCAAACATTCTGCCAACATATGTTGTCCCAGTAATTTTCCAACAGTCTTAGAAGGGCCGGTAGCGTGTATAACCTGCTCCTTCCAAAGAGATCTGATCATGTCTAGCTCAATGCACTATAATAACGAATTCGATCAAGACAACACCAGCCTCAAGTATATCCTATGCAATGTTAGATCTGTAGCTAAACACCCTATTGAAATATGGGATATGATTACTACTCACTCGCCAGGGCTTTGTTTCTTTACTGAAACTTGGTTAAATTCCACCAATCACCCACAGATTAATCTAGCCATCCCGGACAGCTATAAATGTATCCATTCAGATAGGGATGGAAAAACGGGGGGCGGTATTGCTATAGCTTTTAAAAATCACCTCAAGGTTAAAGGGACCTCTACCCTAAGCAATGTCAGCATGGAACTGGGCATTTTTAAAATAACTATGTCGCCCATTGACAGTTGGAACGGAGCGCTGATCTACCGTCCTCCAGGACCTAGAGCAAATTTTACCAATACTTTGAGTGAGCAGATAGCCATGCAAGTCTTAGCTTCCAGCAAATTTATACTGCTTGGGGACTTTAACTTCCATGGCGAAAACCTCTCTAATCCGGAAGGGAACAAGTTTATAGCCAGCCTAAATCTAATTGGTCCTTCTCAAAGGGTCTCTGGCTCCACACACCGGGCTGGCCATGCCCTGGACTTAATCTTTACTAATATTGACCACCTGACTTGCTACTCTCCCTATCCCTTAACATGGACTGACCACCCCATTGTCATGTTTTCCATTCAATCTCAGTCCACTGAGATTATATCAGGAAAAGCAAGTCGAAAAAAGGAGCTCCGCAGACCTGGAATAACCTATCCCTGGAATCTTTTAAGGGGGTATTTCGCCCACTTACATCGGAGAGCGCTTTAGTTGACTCCGACGTATCTGGGATGCTGGAAGGCTTTAATTCTGCCTTAGTGATCGCATTTGATTCCATAATCCCCCCCCCCCCCCCAAATATTGCCCAGCTCAGCAGCGACAATCAGCCCTATGGTACACTGTGGAGCTAAAAATTGAGAAATCCAAGTGTGAGACATTGGAGAGACGATGGAGATCCAGTAAAGATTCACTAGACAGACAGGTATACAAATCATCTCTGCCCAGATACCATCAGAATATAAAAACTGCTAGGCAAACTCTTATTATGAACCAAATTGACCAGGCTGCCAATTCATCCAAAGCCCTGTTTAACATAGTTAAGGACTTTGTGTTACCCCAAGCCTGCAGACAATCCCCGATGGAAACGCAAGAACTATGTGACTCATTAGCAGCCTACTTCCATGATAAAATTGAGCAGATATACGGCAACTTTACAAACACCAAGTCCCAGAACCTTGAACCTCTCATTAGACCAGGAGACCCAGGTACACAGAAAGCTAGTATCCTCGAGCAGTTCAAACAGATTAGGCAAGAAGAGATAATCAATCTATTTTCCACTGCTAAATCTGGCCCACCTTGCGATCTCTGCCCCCCCAGAATAACAGCCCTTCTAGCCCCTAGCTGTGCTTTAGAAATTCAAAAAAATGTTTAAACCACTCAATCCAATCAGGCATAATCCCCATCTCATGGAAGGAAGTTTATGTACGACTGAGAAAATCCGTTTATCGGCAGGCATGCTTACCATCTCTAACTGGATGACTGAGAACTGTCTTCAGTTTAATCGAAGTAAGACCGAGGTTATGCTAATAGGGAAAGCATCAACCATCTGGACGGATGACTGGTGGCCATCCCGGCTTGGAACTGCCCCCCTTCCACAAAAGTCTGTGAAAAACCTGGGAATAAAACTAGAACATTCTCTATCTATGAAAGACCGTATTGCGGCCATCACTAGCTCCTGCTACTGTAGCTGACGTCTTGTATGCAAGATTCTGCCTTTTCTACCTATCAAAGATCGCAGAACCCTGGTCCAGGCTATGGTGATTAGTCGCCTGGACTACGGAAATGCACTGTTGGCTGAAGTAGGAAAAGACTCTGCTCGCCAATCTACATGTGATCCAAAATACCGCAGCAAGAATGATTCTGAATCTCCCGGCAGGTTCTACATCAGGCCCCTTGCTGAGAGAGCTTCACTGGCTCCCAGTAAGAAAGCTATCTAACTTTAAAATCTGCTATCTCACCTACAATGCCTTAAATGGCAAAGGCCCCTACTATCTCCCGAAGAAACTTATCAAACAGGTATCTGGTCGAAATCTCAGATCAACTTCCTTAGCATTCCTAAAGGTTACCCGAATACGTCTCAGTTGTACCGGTGGAATGACTTTTTCATACCTCGCCCCACACTACTAGAACCTACTGCCCATCGCCCTGCGCGAATGTACTTCCTACAGCATCTTCAGGAAACAATCAAAAGCCTTCCTGTTCTAACTCATGAATCACCCCGGCTCCGACTTCCTCTGCCAGCCCTATCACTAAGTAAGCGCCGAGAGGCTCCCGGGTGAGTCGTGAGCTAAAAAATGTTCCTAACATAAAATAACATGGTATGTGGCACGGGGTGTAAATGTCCCCATAATTCTGATCCTCTGTTGGCCGACTTACCCAGCAGTCTGAAGCCCAAACCACCCAGTCTTTCAGGTAATTTATGGTGTGCTTGTTTAGGAAACATTTACTAGGTTTGGGTGGTAGAATGTGTGGGTGATTTTTAATAGGCCTCTGGGAAGGTGTAAGTCCCCCACAGGGCTGTGTAACCTTACTTCATAATTATGGCACCCAGTTTTATGGTATTTTTTTTTAACACTTCCGTCTGTATTTATCCATATTTATTTTTTGAACATCTTATTGGTATTCATCCATGTTTATTTTGTGTTTTGAGAATAAATGGAGTTGCAAAATGGTATATTTCCACATTTTTTTAACTGATAAACATGCACTCATACTTTGATGCCTGCTATGTTTTAGCAAATTAGGCAACCAACTATAGCAAAACACTACACCCACGGGCAAATATCAGCATTATATACAGATAAACTAGCAGCCCGTCCCAACGTGGTCTGGGTTTGAATTGCTGCCGGCCAGTAGTATATTGTTTTGTAGGATTTCGTTTTGATAGCATTTCCTATCTGTGACAGGCCTGTGAAACGCTCCGATTCACAGTGCACTGCTGATGCGCTTAAGAGTGCGCGTTCAGTAGTGTGTGAACTCGAGTTTCCCTACTTTATTTTTCCTTGCAATATTATATAGCGCGAACTCGACAACATGGCACAATTTACATTACGTATCTTGTACTTCCTTTTTAAGGCTTGTAAAATCATGAAAAAAAGGCTTGAGAGCCTGACTTTGCTTTGGGTGTGCCTCCGATCCCTAATTGAAACTCTTAAAACTGTGAGAAACACACATTTTCATGTGTGAAGCCGCTAGATGTGATTTCCTTAACATATTTATGGGTAGAGGCTGCAGTATGAGTAGGCTAAGAGGTAACTCTGCTGTTTATCGCCAAAGCCTGTATAATCTGTGTCACAGGAGGGATAATCATGTTGCTTATGAGAAACCTCAGAGGTTGATCCGCTGTCTAAAAGTGAATCCTATACATTCGGTGTCACTCAATTGCTAGCTCAATGTCTAGAAGATCTCTGTAATGTTAAGTTTAGTTTTACTGTGTGACATTTGACTGAGCCTCGGTATTCTGTGCCACCTGAGGAAGAGCTCTGCTGTGTGAGCCTTAAATCTGTAAATTCAATGCCATTTTGGGACTTACTCTGTTGTATGAGGCTTGATGTGAGCAGCGCTTAATTTGATCTGGTGGTTTCCCGTGCTCCGCGCTGGTACTTATTTGTCAACACCGAAACCGGTCCTAGGATACTTGTTTCCAGTCCAGGGAGGACCAGGCCTGGCAGTTCGGTCTGGACTGTTCCCATTGGGCACAGGGTCAAGACTGATTTGCATATGGCTGGGTCCAAACTGGAATGGCATGGTGAGCAAAAAACAACGGATTTAGGCCCAGATCTCTGTACTGGGGTGAATGTATGACATTGTTCCGCATTCTGTCCATCAATTGTTCTTTTTGCATGTGTCACACCGGTGCATGTGACAGTCTGCCACAAGGTGGCGCTATCTCACTAATTTAGAGGTGACCACAACAACAGTTAATTATTAATTCAATGTACATTAAAAATGACTATTACCTGCCTCCCAAGCCATTCTTATGGCTTTGGGGGCGTGAAATAATCCGAATTGTCATGCTTGTATGAGGAGTGAAATGTTTAGCAGTTGGTACTACCATTAGCAGTTTGGCAGGGCATTGTGTGGTGCAGGCTGCAGTGGCCTCCCGACAAGAGCTCTGACACTTACATCTTTACAAATTAAGCACTGGATGTGAGCCTGAAAACTGCGGGTCACCTGAGAGATAGCTCTGCTGTGTGATGTATGCACATCTAAAAATCCCTGACACCAGGCTTTGTGGTCGGATGGCGACTGCACAATAACTGCTGGAGTGCCTCCCACAGGAAGGGGCGGGTCGATGCACAGCCGTCCCGGAAGGAAGCTTCTTGTGACAGCAGAAACAGCACTGCAGGCTATGAGCCTTCCTCCGAGGAACTTTTCTAAGACTCTCAACAGTTTCATCATCTGAATTATTGCAATATTCTAAAATAACCCAGTGGAAACCAAGTGCGTCCCTAATGAAAAAGCAGGCGCAGCGCCTGTATGGAGCTTCCAAGCGGTGAGGTTTCAGTGAGCGCTGTGAGAGACTTGTGAAAAGGGGTTGTCTGCAGTGTGTGCACCACAACTAAATCCAGGCTCGCGCTTTCACAAGTTGGGCTCTTCCACTCAAGTCTCCTCCACCAAGAAGTAACAATTACATAATCCACCATTTCACCCCTGATGAGATTTGAACTTTGACCCTTGTCCCATCCTTTGCTCTTCCTAGCTGCTGAGTTGTAGTTCAACTGCCAGAAGTAGAAAGTGCATAAAAAGAACACTTATTTCTCCTCAACTCTCCCTTGTAAAAACATGCTTTGCTGTAGAATCTCAAATAGAAACCACTATTCCACACTGATATATCTCTCCTATGGAGTCCCACATTACCATTGAATATCTTCTGAGCAGACTTTATTTTCTCGCAAAAACCCACCAAAAACTTTATTCTATAAAAAATCCACTTTTAATCCTCAACCATCAGAAATCACGCTCAGTTCTGAAAAGAATCTCCCTGCATTCACAAGCCATGAGTTCTTGAGTCTCTATAAATCGCCTTTGAAGATTGTTCACTTGTTCTCAATCTCTCCTGAACAGCAGTGATGTACATGGAATCATTTACCGAGCACCATGAATATATAGGCAAATCTTCCTTGAAGGCTAATGGTCTACCCTCATATACCCTTTGAAAGACACCTACAGCCTCTCAAATTACAGGACCTCGTGGGACTGATGTCTCTTCTGAAAGTCATTACCCCCTCATGGGTCAGTGATTGTAAATTCCCCCTAGCCCCCCCCCCCCCCCCCACACACACACAATCAAACACTTTCATTAATGGTGCTTAGCTGGAGAGGGAATAGTAAATTGCCCCACCCGTCTTTCCTCACCGAGTCCAAAACATTCCCCAATGTTGCTTAATGTGGGGTGGGAATGGTAAACATGCCCCCCTCCTCTCTCCAGTCAATTTCTGCAGTATTGTTTAGTTTGGATTGGAATTAATAAATCTGACTCACAAATACATTGCCTTTTATTAATATTTGAACGTATTAAAATATTTACTTTTTTGCTGATGTATAGAAAATATTTTTTATTTTTAAAATGTAAAATTGTCAAAATATGTTTCTTGGTGAAGATATTAAAAACATAATTTCCAGATAAATATCTATCTACAAAAAGATTGTAATTTTCAAATGATCTGTGTTTTGTACATTAAATATTTTTTATGTAATTTTTTAAATTATTATTAGTAATTTAAAATACAAATTTTTATTATTATACATAGGGCTTTCAATATTTTGGGCGTTAATACTATGACCTCCATATTTTGCTAGGTCAATATTTTTGTCGTTGATATTCAGGACTACAATAGTTGGTTTCGTGTATGGTCTCTCTTTTAGAATAGTAAGAATAGAATAGATAACTATTGATTTTTTTTAACAGTTTCCTGTGCCCCTGACTGATCTGGCACCTCAAATAGAGGTTTTGTCAATAGTCTTGTACGACAATGAGGATACACTTAATATTTGTAAATGGTTTCCTGGACAGGAATGTGGGTTAGTTCCACCTTTTGGTCATTTATCTCAGCCATTTTTCAATATTTACAAAATGGTACACAAAGGATTACACTTTTCTCTGCAGCAAACAAGCCAGGTGCATAAGTTTGCCTGATTGGTCCAATTTAAATAGTGACCAAAGGATGTCCTCCTGCCTCTTCATAGAGCTACAGTGGGATTAGCTGTCAATCAAGTGCTGTTCTCCAAACAAAACAGTAGATTCACACTTCTGTGAGTTAAATAAGATGATTGTTGAGCATCGATGGGAACAGTCAGCTAGCTTTATGTGAGTGTGTGTCTTTAAGTGGCAACAGCTTTAAAGTATTACATTATTTTTTGATTACTACTTATCAACATTTTGCAGGACATAATGTTTCAAGTCCAAGACTTTTATTCAACCACTGATGTAGTCTGGGAATTGTAGTCTCCTTTGCTTCAGCTGAAAGAAATAGACTAACACACCTTATGACAATGAGTTGTAAAAGAAACCCCCCGAACTGGAAATATTGGTAAGTGGCAACATTATATTATTATTTTCTTGGTCTCGTGTAACATAAAACTATGTATTGACAGTTGCTTTTACAGAGCACATCACAGGGGGGAGGGGGGAATGCTTGATCAAGGGTTTGTGTGGCGGTCTGCTTTATTGAAGGTGAGTGAGTGGCTTACTATCATAGAGTTAACATGTGATCCCAACAGAAATTGGAAGCATCCCCTGGCACTCCACTATGTGTAGCTGGAGTGACCCAGACCACTTAACTGTGGATCAAAAAATTCATGCAAGTCTTTTTTCAAAACAGTCTTATTTTAATCATAAGTTCATGTTTTTATCCATATAGTTCACCTTAGGAATAAATATGATTCAATCACACAGCCATATCCTTAGGTCCAATGCATTTCGGGCTAAGTTGCCCTTCTTCTGGGACCTCACGCTAGAAGCAAGGCAAAATAATAATCTATTCAGTATCAAACCATACAAAACATAAAGTAGGTAACAAAAAAGGCAACACATGTCATGCTCGATTTGAAGTGAAATTGTGACTGTAAAGTGCACCCAGTGTGCGTGCTCTGGTGAACAACAGTAAAAACAAGAATGTACCAACAGTCACGTGTGTGTTCTCAACGTAATACTGGGTTATATACACAGCTGAAATTCCAATTTCTGTTGGGATCACATGTTAACTATTTCAAAGAGACGTCCATGACAAGAGACGCCACCCGGGCAGCACCCTCAACATTTGATTAACTGGTTGAACTTTTATAACTGGTCCATCAGTAAACTGGAGCTGTGCACTTCTCCTTCCTTCCGTTTTTTACTATCATAGAGGCCAGTGTTCCATAAACACTCCAAAAACTTCCTAACTTCGGCCACTAGGTGGCGCCATTGACCTGAATAGTTGATCCTACTGGTAAAACACTGATAGATTTACAGAGTTGTTTGGGGCCCCAAGAACGCCATGAAGTACTTCACACCAAGAGTTATTGCAAAAAATGTTGAGGACATAGGAGAAAAAGTCACAGCTTTGAAAATGGCGCTTATGGGATAAAGAATGGAACTTTTGTTGGACCAAAAATGAAGAAAGTGGTTTGAAAACTGTCGGGAGAACAGAAAATGTTGATAAAAGGAGGAGTGGGAAAGACGTATTAAAACATAAAACAAGCATTTGCAATGCAATCGGATAGTACCAATATCGGCCACACTCACCAGCCCTCTCACAGCAACATACAGGTAACATAAATAGGCAGACAAGGCAACTTTTTGGTAGAGAAAATTGCTGCAGGTTTATTAGCCTACCAAATATGCCAACATGGTGGGTTATCTTACAGCGAGCCAAAGGCAAGCTGCCCTCGCGGCCTACCACCTCATGTGCCAACTTGCAGCATGGCCTTAGCCAATCAGTGCTTAGCGGTTGTGGTTGGGGCATAGCCCCCCCCCACTTCCGGTGAACCGTCGGTCCACCCCTTACTCATGCCCCCCATATGAGGGGCAGAGCGTTCAAGCGACCCCCGGTTGTACAGGTTTCCAACTGCCCGTAGGACAGACGGGGCGCCGTCGCACATCAGGGTCCACCGCAAAGACTTCCTGGGGATATTAGACCTCAGCACCCTTTGTGCTCCTGAAGAGGGTACCCTGAGTACCTTTCCGCCTCTGGATCACCCTGAAACTCCACCTGCAACACAAATAAAGAGGATTAGAAGAACCTTCCCCCACCCTGATTACGCCGGGTAAATGGTAGGGAGGGAAACGGCATCAGGGTGAGGGACAAAGAGGCCACCAGGTGGGCAGGGGAGGAATTTATACCTCTCCCCGTCCCCCACCTCGGCCGGAAGTGACGAGCGGGACCCCAAAGGGGTCTCCGGATACTAGGCTGCCCAGTGTGGCATCCTGTGGCACTAAAGGGCCGCCCTCTTATGAGGGTCCCCTGCGTGGACGTCGTCGGTCAGCCCACACAGTGAAAAATGCTGCAGGTTTATTAGCATACCAAATATGCCAACATGGTGGGTTATCTTACAGGCGATCCAAAGGCAAGCCGCCCCTCACCGCCTACCACCTGATGGGCCAACTTGCATCGTGGCCTTAGCCAATCGGTGCTTAGTTGTTGTGGTGAGGGGATAGCCCCTCCCACTTCCGGTGAACCATCGGTCCACCCCCTTACTCAGGCTCCCCCTACAAGGGGCGGAGCGTTCAAGCGACCCCCAGTTGTACAGGTTTCCAACTGCCTGTAGGACAGACGGGTCGCCGTCGCACCTCAGGTTCAACTGCAAAGACTTCCTGGGGATATTAGGCCTCAGCACCCTTTGTGCACTTGAAGAGGGTACCCCTGAGTACCTTTCCACCTCTGGATCACCCTGTAACTCTGCCACAGCCCTGGGTGTGGGGACGGTCGCAGCCAGGGCCCCTCACCAAGCCGGCATTCCTACTTACATCGTGCTATTTCTAGGGCCTCTCCAAGACCCAGCAAGAACAGGTCCATGTCTATTCTGGACAGATGTACCCCATCGTCGGCAAGACACCCTGTGGATTTGGCATGAAGCAACCCATGTCTAATGAAGCCAAATCCCCTCTGCTCAGTGAATTTCGCATACCGCAGACGACCCTCCTACGCGCAGACTCCATCACCTCCCCCAACCGAGCTCCATGCCACAGGAGCTGGGGGGTGATTTCAGACCACAAAAGTTCACCTGTCCCTAACTGGTTGCTAATTTGCACCTTGTGGTCATCATGGTCTTCTTCTAGGGTGCATTTCTTCTCCCCATTGACCAGACAATGTTACAGTTCTTTTCGATTGCTCCCTGGCGAACATAGTAATGGTGTCAAAACAGGTTTGAGGGAATATGTGTATGGTGCCCGTTATTACACACTGCACCCTTTCGTGAACTGCCAACTTACTCAGCTCACCCTACTTGCTGAACCTTCAACCGGTCACAGATGCCCAGTCCCTGCTATCCACCTGTGACCCTTGATACTTACACCAGTAATGGTGTTGGACTCCAAGATTATGTGTCACATGTTTTGCTGCAGTCCCTTTGGTGAATCCAGGGACCCTTCCGCATCCCTGCAAATGTCTTGTCATGAACTACAGCCCTATAATGCCCTTGCCCGTCCCTCGCAGACACCTGACAGCATGATGTCACCAGCAGCGTGGTGAGGGTTTTTTGGGTCCAGCGCACCCCAGTCTGCGTTTCCAATATTTATCCTCCCTAGAGGCTCCAGTTATTGTGAGTGGCTATCACTGTCCTGGCAAGGCATACCCATGGCCTCTCCCCCTTGGGTGACTATCCTGCCATGGGATTTGTGACATTAAGCACAGGTGTCCTCGTGTATCTGACGTATAAGAGGGGGAAAAACATGAACGAATACCTGCCCTCTCTTGAGCAGTGGGAATGCCAAATAATCATTCTACAATCATTGCAGTCAAATTGTGCTCCAACCCCATGTTCCCCCCAGCTTATTGCACCACAACCCACTAGTTAAATGGCAGCTTCCGCAAAAGCCTGGCTGCCCTGGCTATAGGACGGGTGTTTTTGTCTCGCATGAGCATCTGGTAGTATGCCCTTGTACACAGAGTGCACCTTCTCTGTTGCATTGACCAGACATTTGCGCAGGCAATTCTGTTGTTGAATTGTGTCGCACAAATGAATGGTGTCCCTCTGGTTTGTGTGACTGTATGTCTATCGTGCATATTCCACTGTGTGCCCTGCTATGAATTGTGTGAAGCCACAACCGCTGTCAGACTACTATGCCCTCTATCCGTGATACTTTATCAGATCAAGAAGTGTCATAAAATTAAATATACGCCTTCGATGGATGAAGGCTTCAAGGAATGCCTGCTCTCTTGAGGGAGATTGATGCACAGTTGAACTAGTGGCCATTAATGTAGCTCACGCCTGCATATACTATGCTCGGGACAGGCAAACCTTGCCCTATAGTCCCCTGTATTCTTGCGTGGCATTCTTTTATGCCCAGCTATACAAAGCGATAATGCTCTACCTGGTCATAACGGCCTCCAAAGACACCTCCGTCCTGCAGAGACAAGGCGAGACAGCAAACCTGCCCCCAGCTCTGTTTAAATAACCAATTATAAGCCGAAGCGCAATTGTCAGGGGCAACTATGACTTCAGCAATACATCCCTTCTAAGTGAAACACGATGATTCGAGCCAGCCAACGTGCCTGTTGTACAAGTCATCACCCAATCGACTGCTAAGAGGTGCCATGGTATATTCAGCAGTGCCCTCTAAAAGTGAATAGTCATGCCACCATGTGGCCTGACGAATATAGCCCGCATGGTTCTCTCCCTTCTGAATATGTGTCCCTATTTTTTTATCCACCCTGAACATTACTTCCACAGCACACCAGGGCTGTTGACCTTCTAATGGTTGTAAGTTGCTTAAGGGAGGGGAGTGCTACTAACCCTCCAGTCCTATGCACTCAGGAAGCATCCCTCACTGCTGCAAGTGCCCAAAAGCATTTGTTCTAAACCTTTAATGGGTAAGAATCCGGTTTGCGCCAACCTTAATGTGCGATACTGTGCATAATTAGGTGCCCCATATATCTCATCCCTATGAAAAGGTGAAGCAAACTGTCCAAGCAACATGCACAGGCAGTGAGTGTGCCCAGTGAGACACCCCACATCTGTGTCATACAAAACCTTAACACTAGTTTTTGCATATCATTTTTGGGGTGGCTAAGCCCTAATGTGTCCCCTAACCTGTATGATCCCCAGTACAGGTACAGACTGATGATCAAGTGCTGTGCCAGCCAATAGACAAGTAGACCTGCAGTGAATTAACGCGAACTCATGCCCTACAAGGCCGCTTGGTGTGCCATCTCGCCTAAACCAAGACAAGGGTGGATCACCATGTCCTTATAGCCTGCAAACCCATCCGTCATCAGCCCTGATGGATGTGTGTCGCCATGCTGACCTCCCTATCTTCCATCAAGTTCCTTACTTTGTTATGGCTTTGTTAAACTTGTGCTCACGCTACACTTCAGGCATATGGAAATGTTGTCAAACCACTCGCCTACTACTACACTGCTGAGAGATCCCACACAGCCAAATAAACCAACCATCAAGGGCTGCGGTCTGTATTTGCCCTCTGTGGTGAGAATGTACTTCAAAGACAAAGCGCCAATGAGGTCTTCCGTTCACGTGTATCTGTTCATCTTGTGCCACACATACGCTGTGAAACGAATATTTTCCCTCTCCATCGTCCCTTTGTTGACAGGGGTTGGGCCTCCGAAAACTGTTACGCAATGTAATGTTCTTGACCCAAG
The DNA here is from genome assembly GCF_964263255.1 of Lissotriton vulgaris. Taxonomy (NCBI): domain Eukaryota; kingdom Metazoa; phylum Chordata; class Amphibia; order Caudata; family Salamandridae; genus Lissotriton; species Lissotriton vulgaris. Next base: position 1,942,103,213 of record NC_141693.1, read on the forward strand.
AGGTGAAACTGATAATTCAACTTACTCTCCTATTATTGAACATGAGATAAACCCCACCAGGCACTGGTACTAATATATGTCAACACATTTGCCATACACCTGGCACTTACCAGCTGCACACCCCTGGGAAACAAGTAAATTTCTTAGGTGTTGTATTGCTGTGTGGTACAAAAGCTAAGCCGCAGATACTGAAAGCAGCTGAGTGGAAGGGCCTCCACAGGCAGAGCTGGAATGCTCTGAAAACTGCGAGTAATTTTAGGTTCTGCCCGAGATCACACCGGCGCCAGCAGAAATCCAGCGGGAATCCTACTCCCCATTTCGGATCTGGCATGAAATGTAATATGTCTAAATCAACCCTACCAAATCCCCCTCTTCTCTCTAATCCCAAGCAATAACATTTTTGAGGTGTTACTCCCCTGCACCCATGCTGCCCAAGGTATTAAAGTGTTACACAAGACACCAGGTGTGTTACAGATGGACCTATAGACATAGTTGGCACGGGGGGAGTCGGGGGATTGCGTGCCCGATTGTATAACGAAACAAGGGGCAGTGCCACCGAGTGGCAGGAATACCCCCTGGAGGAAGACCGCAGCATCTGTTTGGGGACTTCCTGCCTGCATATAAAGCTTGAAACCACCAACTATGAATGAGTGGACTGTCATCTAGCCGGTTCCCGCTCAGAACTCCCCTTTTGCCTTGGAGCCCCATAAACACAGACCATCAACTAAGATCTGGCCCATCTGGCTTTTACTGCACCACCGCGCCCGCAGCAACGAGAAAACGAGCCGGCCAGCATAACCCTTGAACGAGTCAAAAAGATGCAGGTTCCATACTAATGGAAGGTGAAAGGGTACTGATATGTGTATTAGCCGAACCAGGCACCACTCGCAGCCCCACCGGCACAACAGAAAACCGCAGATCCCGCAAGCAGCTGAGTTAGAAAAAACCTCAGCAGGCAGAGAAGGCCAGCCCTTTAACAGGATTTATGATCCCATTTCAGCTGATACATGCCCTCCTTGGCCCAGAGGGATAGGTAGTTTGTGCATGGCTGTGATAATTGCAATGTACCACATGTCTTTTTTTGTTTGTTTCTTTTTAACTTTGTTTTTAATCAAATGTATGTAGTTTTTAGGGCTCGCCTGCTGATGCGCTTGCGCATAGCTGGCGAAGCTCTATAGTGGCTTATCCAGAGTTTAACCACTGGCGATTCCACTGGCGATTCCATGCAGTGCATGTGCTTTTTAGGTCATTGCGCAAGCGCAAGCCCTAAAAAGCGCGTGCACAATGCCACCAGCCGCCTGCCTGCCTGCCTCGCATTACCACATCAAAGGCAGCCCAGCCTCCCTCCCACAAGCTTCTCAGCATGCGCTCTGCATTTCTCCTCCCAGCGCATTTCTCATCCCCTAATTATTCACGGCCCGGCGGCTGTACTTTCAGTTTCACGGCCGCTAGGCCGTGTCTCCTTTTATTTTAGTCAATGTTTATTATTTTGTTATAAATGGTTGTGCCCACTTACTCTCCCCACCTTTAACCTACTTCTCGTCCCTCTGCTTGTAACGACGCACTCTGTACCCTCGAGCACACCCAGTATCCATTGCCCCCCGGTCTGCAGCTCCGGCTGTTCTCTGACGCCCTTTTACACCACTGGCGTTCAGTACCTACTTCCGCACTCTTCTAAGTTCACGCCACAATGAATATTTTTCTCTCTTCTATTTATACAGATTTATCTTTTTACGCATTTTTCTCTCCACAGATTATTTTGGTAAATCACGTTTTGAGTGCGCACTACATTCAAGGCCTGTGCCAGCCGAGGCTTTAATGCGGGGTTAATGCCCCGCTCTGACTGATGAGAGGCTGAAGGTGGGGCGGGATGAGAAGGCCAGAAAGGGAGACACCGACACACCTCGCTCGCACCCACAGCCGTGGGGCCGTGAGGGCACTGAGAATAACTGAGGCACTCAGTTATGGGGTCTCCCCCCCCTATCCGTTCCATCTTTTCTCTCTCGCTCTGTCCTTTCTCCCCCTTTCTTTCCCGCTCTCTCCAGTGTCCACCTCCTGGGTCTGTCCACTCGCCCCCCCCTATTAACCCGCATCCACCCCTCTGTCTCCTCTCGTGTTCACCCCTCATCTCTCCCATCTCCGCTCCGTCTGTCTGTCTGCTTCTCGCTCGTCGACTCTCTTCCTTTCATGCTCTCTCATCCTCCTCTTCCTCCCGGTCTCTCCACTTCCCTCCCCATCTCTCCTCACAGCCCTCCCCCCCACCCATCCCAGCCAGCTCTTTCTTCCTCCATGAATAGAAAAATATTCCCAGCTAAAAATACCGAAATAGAAAAAACGAGGGAAATATTCAAAATAACTCTATAGATAGGGAAGAAAATTAAAATGACATTACAAGATTCTTTAGAAATAGTGTGAAGGCTGCAGCTCCCACCAGGGCGCATTCGCTCTCTCTCTCTCTGTCTCTCCTTTCTCTCTCTCTCTCTCCTTTCTCTATCTCCATCCCTCTCTCTCTCTCTCTCTCTCTCCTCTCTCTCTCTCTCCCGCCAGCCTGGCGGGGGCAATCCGCCCTCTCTCTCCTTTATCTCTCTCTCCTTTCTCTCTCTCTCTCTCTCTCTCTCTCTCTCTCTCCATCTCTTTCTCTTCCCCCCTCTCTCTCTCTCCCTCTCTCTCGCTCTAACTCTTTCTCTTCCCCCCCTCTCTCTCCCTCCCCCTTTCTCTCTCTTTCTTTCTTTCTTTCTATGTGGCAGAGTTGACTTGTTTATGCAGCAAAGAAAGGAAAATTATGCTATAATTATGTGGCACCTCTTTCAGTTTAAAACCAGTGTAAAACAGCAGATCTCATTTCATGTGCCTCACTCGGCGGTGGTTTAAACTTCAGCGAGTGGGGCCCCGCCCAAGACGACGTGCAACAAGGCCTTGCACAGCAACCATCAGGTTTGCAAACCGGAATCCCCAAGCAGCAACACCAGCAGATTGAGTCTGAACCCTACTGAAAGGGCTGGGCGGTACGGAGGCCTGCGAGGGACAGCATACCCCGTCCCTGCAGTCACAGTCGCAAAATGCTCTTTTATTTTATGGATTTCAGCCTCTGCCCCTGGGAGTGAAGTGAAGCGCATTTGGGGGTCCCCTGCATGCTTCCCCCTGTCCCCACACCCTCACATTTAAAAATGCAAGTGGCGCTCGCAGACAGGGACCACTTTGTGAATGGGCACCCCCAGTTTTGGTGGGGGGACCCAACACCCATTAAAGATTTTCGAATCAGAATGGAAGCCCAGTTTATGCCACCTTTTCCTATCAATCCATATTATGTGTCAAAGAACGCATTGTGAGTCACAAAGACATTTATTTACGTCTTGTAATGAACCTTAAGTACATTGCGATTTAGGGCTGTGTCTCTATAAAGCCTGTAATTTTCCAAATTACAGATTTTACGACTGCAATGTTTATGTGCATCAGGCCGTGCGGTTTTTGTTTCCTGCTCAGGACAAAGATGTTTCCACTGGGGGATGTTTATTCATCTTGGGCAACATTGGCGCTTCTTTATATGCCGGACTACAGCAATAAACGACTGAAGATGACTGGTTAACATTCCTAAAGTGTCTGTGTGCAGCACTTTTAATAACTTTTGATCCTTTTGAGCTAGAAATATCATTTTTTTTTTTTAAACTGTCAATTAAATAGCGGAATTATGGATTGTGTGATGACTGACGGAAATAAACTTTTCATAGAAAATGCTGAAAGTCACATTTTCCCACTGGGCTGGGTATAGCTCATCGCTTTATTGGCTTGCTGTCTGCAAGATAGCACAGCGAGTTGAATACTCCCTGCTGGCAAATATAGTGATCTGAAAGTCACCATTTGAAATCCTGGCAATGCCGACCGAGTCTGTCATCCTTCTGAGGTTGGTAAAGTGAGTGGTAAAAGCAACATCTGTTATTTTACAATGCTTCTTTTATTGAAAAATTATTAGGGTGCTTTCAAACACCAGGTCTCGTATGAAACACTCTCTCTATATGTGCAAGCATTATAGACATACATGTTTATTACTGCAGGGTCATAAGTAATGCGGCGCAGTTTTACATATGGGTGTGTGGGTCTCTATAGGTGGCACAGGCTGATGGGTGCTATGGCGACATCTCTCTTTTCCCTTGCGTCGTCACTGTCACTACCGTCTCTCTCTTACCTTCTCCCATGCCTCTCTCTCTCCCACCCTTCAGACCTTCTCCCTACTCCCCTCTCTCTCTGTACCCTTTCTTTTTATGGCCCCTCTCAATGCTCTGCTATGTTGTCTCCATCCCTCAACTCTCTCACTCTTCTGGGACAGCTACTGTCCCTACCATATCTATCTGTCTGTCTGTCTATCTATCTATCTATCTATCTATCTATCTATCTATCTATCTATCTGTCTGTCTGTCTGTCTGTCTGTCTGTCTCTCTCTCTGTCTGTCTGTCTGTCTCTACCTCTGACTCTCTGTCTGTATCTCTCTGTCTGTCTGTTTCTCCCTCTGTCTGTCTGTCTGTCTCTCTCTCTGTCTGTCTGTCTGCTTCTCCCTCTCTCTCTCTGTCTGTCTGTCTCTCTCTCTGTCCGTCTGTCTATCTATCTGTTAGACGGACCGGGAAGGTCGGCCGAGATTACGGGGAGAGGTCTCCGGGGAGAGCCGCCTCCAACGACTGTACAGACAAGTAACTTCCCCCCCCACAGACGGACACCACGCAAGATTGAAGGTTAACGAGACTTTATATGCAATTCTTAGGTTACGATGGTATGATACAAGGAGGTCTGGACTCAGGGGTCCCCTCGATTCAAGTCTTTGGCTGAGGAAAGGGGTAGCGGGACAGTCTTAATTACCAATGAGTACGAAGTAGCTCTCAATCCTCGAGCTCGGCGTTGAGATGATCGGGCCGTGGAGGAGCCAAGCAGGTCCCGAGATGGATGAAGGAAAGATGACGGTTACAACGGTCCGCGGCCACGCCAGCAGGTCCCGACGACGATGAAGACTGTAGGTTACGACGGCTGTGGCAGCGCCAACAGGCAGGATGATGGTGCACAGGACAGAGCTACGGCAGCGCCAGTAGTCCGTCCAGGATGAGTTCCTCTTTACGTCTCTCGACTCCAAGATACAACTGCCTTCCTGCTCTGAAGCTGCCCCAGTTATAGGGCTGGCGTGCTTTGATGTCCGGACCCTCGCACTTGGGGGTCGGGAGGTCCGGGATGAGGGAGTCCAGACACCCAGCAGGGGGGTGGAGCCAGCGCCCGGGGAGGTGATGGGCGAGCGGCACTTGGCGGGGGAGAGCCATCGGCACCTCTTTCTCCCATTGACTTGCCAAGTAGCCCGCTCACCTCCTGGGTGGAGGGTGGTGCCGGAATGTCTGAGGCCGGGCTAGGCCCAGGGTTGAGGTCGATCGGGGGCCAGGCGGCCTCGTGATGAAGTGTCCAAGATGGCGGCCCAGGCTGGGCGCGTGGGCCGGCAGTGGATCGGGCCCACGAGGTCGATATGTTTGAAGGCAGGGGTCCCTGAGGGGACGGAGGACGTGCAATGGTGGTGTGTGGTACTTGCGTGACCGGGCTCGGGCCTGGTCGAGCCGGGGGAGAGCGGCCCTTCACGTGGCCTGTCCAACATGCGTCCCCCCCAGCTGAAGGCGGGGAGAGCTACCCATCCTCTTGGGGACTCTCCTCGTCGAGGCGGAAAAACCGGGACAGGCCATCCGCGTTGGCGTGATCTGGCCCGGGCCGGTGTTCGACTGTGAAGTCCATACCTTGCAGGGAGATGGACCAGCGTAGTAACTTTGGGTTTTCCCCCCGCATATGCATCAGCCACTGCAGGGGTCGGTGGTCGGTCTGCACCCGAAAGTGGGTGCCAAAAAGGTAGGGCCGGAGCTTCTTGAGGGCCCATACCACCGCGAAGGCTTCCCTCTCTATGGTGCTCCAGCGTTGCTCCCGTGGTAGGAGTCTCCGGCTGATGAAGGCCACCGGTTGATCGAGGCCTTCGGTGTTCCCTTGAGACAGGACCGCCCCAATGCCCTGGTCGGAGGCGTCCGTCTGGACGATGAACTCCCGGCTGTAGTCGGGGGCCTGGAGCACAGGGGCGGAACACATGGCGGCCTTCAACTGTTCGAATGCCGTTTGACACTCTGAGGTCCAGTTCACTTTCTTGGGCTGATTCTTTGACGTGAGTTCTGTGAGAGGCCCCACTATGGTACCATAGTCTTTCACGAACCTTCGGTAATAGCCCGTGAGGCCCAGGAAGGCTCGTACCTCGGTTTGGGTGATAGGGGGCTGCCAGTTCTGGATGGCGGCAATTTTCAGCTGTAGAGGGGCCACTAGGCCGCTTCCCACCTGGTGTCCGAGGTAGGTTACAGACCCTTGTCCAATTTGACACTTGCTGGCCTTGATCGTGAGGCCAGCTCGCTGAAGGGCTTGCAGCACTGCTCGGAGGTGGTGAAGGTGCTCGGTCCAATGGTGGCTGTACACAGCGATGTCGTCGAGGTAGGCGGCGCTGAACCCTTCGAGCCCCGCCAGGACCTGATTGACGAGCCTTTGGAAAGTCGCTGGGGCATTCTTCATGCCGAAGGGCATGACCGTAAAATGGTAGTGGCCATCGGGGGTGGAGAAGGCAGAACGTTCTTGTGCTCGGGGGGTGAGGCCGATCTGCCAATAACCTGCTGTCAGGTCGAAGATGCTGAGGAAGCGGGCAGCTCCCATTCGGTCGACCAGTTCATCTGCCCGGGGGATGGGGTGTGCGTCTGTTTTGGTGACTTCATTCAGGCCCCGGTAGTCGACGCAGAACCGGAGTTCTGGTGTGGCTCCGGGGGCGGCTGCTTTGGGGACCAGTACGACCGGGCTGGCCCACGGACTGTCTGAGGGCTCGATGACCCCGAGCGTGAGCATTTTGGCCACTTCCGCCTGGATGCAGGCCCGTACCCGATCAGGTACGCGGTAGGCCCGGTGGCGGATAGGAGAGCTGTCGCCGGTGTCCACATCGTGCACACACCAGGAAGTGACACCTGGGGTGAGGGAGAACAGACTGGCGAACTGTGACAGGAGGGCTTGGCACTCTTGGCGTTGTTCTCTGGTGAGGGTCTCCGAGAGTCGGACCCCATCCATGGAGCCGTCCTGCTCCTGGGTCCGCAGGAGGTCAGGGAGAGGCTCGGAGTCGTCTTCAACCCCATTGTCTGTGGCCATCAGTAGGCTGAGTTCTGTTCGTGCAAAGTGGGGTTTCAGTCTGTTGGTGTGGAGAACTCGGAGTGGGTTCCGGGAGGACTCCATATCGATCAGATAGGTGGCAGGGCCCTTGCGCTCGATTACCTTGAAGGGCCCCGTCCATTTGTCTTGGAGAGCGCATGGCTCCGTGGGGGACATTACCCATACCTGTTGTCCCGGTTCGAATTCAATGGATGAGGCGTTCTGGTCATACCATTTTTTCATGTCCTCTTGACTGGCCTCTAGGTTGGCTTTTGCTAGGTCTCTGAACCGCCGGGACTGGTTGCGGAGGGTGAGGAGGTACCGGAAGACATCTGGAGGGTTCTTGGCCGGAGGCATCTCCCAGCCTTCCTTGATCAGGCTGAGCGGCCCCCGCACTGGGTGCCCGTATAGCAGTTCAAATGGGCTGAAGCCCAGGGATTTCTGTGGGACCTCCCGGTAGGCGAAGAGGAGGCACGGTAGCAGCACATCCCACTGGCGACGGAGGGGCTCTTCCAATCCCCCGATCATCCCTTTTAGCGTGCGGTTGAACCGCTCAACAAGTCCGTTCCCTTGGGGGTGATAGGGGGTCGTGAATCGGTAGGTGACCCCACACTGTTGCCAGAGGGATTTCATGTATTTAGAGATAAAGTTCGTGCCTCTGTCGCTGACGACTTCTCGGGGGAACCCTACACGGGAGAAGATCCCCATCAGGGCCCGGCCGACCACTGGTGCTGTCACGGTCCGGAGAGGAACAGCCTCAGGGTAGCGGGTGGCGTGGTCCACTAGCACCAGGATGAAGCGATGGCCTTGTTTTGTACGCGGGTCCAGGGGTCCCACAATGTCTATTCCGACCCTCTCAAATGGGGTCGTGACTACTGGAAAAGGTTGCAAGGGGGCCTTTAGTTTGCGGCCGCTCTTCCCACTGGCTTGGCACGTGGGGCAAGATCGGCAATGCTGGTGCACATCGTTTCTCATTTTGGGCCAGAAGAAGTGGGTCACTAGGCGACTGTAGGTCTTATCTTGTCCCAGGTGCCCTGCCAGGGGGACATCGTGGGCCAGGTTTAGCAGGAAGTCTCTAAAGCGGAGGGGCACTACTAGTACTCGGTTGGCCCCCAGCTCGGCGATTCTTTGCTCGCTGTACAACAGATCACTGTCCCAGTAGACCCAATGAGTTCCGGAGGTATCCCCTGCGCTTTGGGCGAGTGCTTGTTGGCGAAGTCCCTCTAGGGAGGGACAGGTCTTCTGTTCCTGGCGAAATTGTTCTTGGGTGGGCCCCCCCTCTTGGGCCCACTGGTCAAGGTTAGCGAGGTCGGAAGGTTGAGCAGGTTCGAGGGGGGTGTCATGGTCGGAGGTCTCGGCTGGGGCGACCGGAGGCGGTGGCGCCGGCCATTCTGGTTCTTCCGGGTGATGGTTGGCACGGGCGGCCATGGACCGGGTGGTGACGCACGCCCAGTCCGGGATGCCTAACATCCCCAAGTGTTCTTTTCGCTCCACGGCTGCCCACGGGGAGCTCTCTAGGTCATTTCCGAGGAGGCAGTCCACGGGGGCGTCGTCTCGGACCGTCACCTTCAACATGCCGGAGACCCCTCCCCACTCAAAGGGGACGCAGGCCATCCGACACAGACTTTCCGAGTTGTCGGCTGATCGCACAGGGCAGAGAATGTTCGGTAGATATTGTTCTGGGGTCACCAGGTGACAGCGGACGGCTGTCACACTGGCCCCGGTGTCCCGAAGGGCTTCGGCCCGTTGTCCATTGATGCTCACCCATTGGCTGTACTTCTGGGTGTTAGCGGGTAGGGGGACCCGCGGGACCATGTCTCTTCCCCCTAAGCACGCGAGAGTCATGGCGGCTGGCTCCCACTCCTGATACTCTTGCTCGCCTGTTTCTTGTTCCTCGGAGATCTGTTCTTCCCCTAGTGCCGCGGCGGCCACTTGGCGGGGTTTTGGACTCTGATACTGCGGGCAGCTTGGGTCGTTTGCATAGTGGCCGACTCGTTGGCATCGGTGGCACGTGACATTGGCTCTGTACCCCGGTCGCGCCGGGGTGCTGCCCCGGTTGGCCGGGGGGGTGGTGCTGGTAGCGGGGGCGGCCGGAGTGTTGTCTCTTCCTCGTCCTTGGCCCCCTCCTCCTCCTCTGGGTCGGTAGTGACCATTGTTGTTCCTGCTCTGCTCGTAGGACCCATTCCGGCCCACTCTGGTGATCTCCCACCGGTCAGCTTCGGCTGCGAGCTGCCGGGGATCGGTTAACTTGCTGTCGAGGAGGTGTTGGCGTAGTTCAATGAAGCAATTGTTGGACAGATGCTCCCATACCATCAGATTGAACAGCTGCTCGTAGGTCGTGACGTTGTTTCCTTTGATCCAGCCTTCGAAAGCTCGGCTAAAGTACGTGACATAGTCCACCCAAGTTGTACCCGGGATGCGTGTGCAGTCTCGGAACCTTTGACGGTACATCTCGGGCGTGAGGCCATAGCGGGTGAGGAGGGCCGCTTTCATATGGTCGTAGGAGGTCATCTGGTGGTCTGGGAGCTGTAACAGGGTATCGCGGCCCTCATTGAGGAATCTGCCCCATAGGCCGGCTCCCCAATCGTTTCTATCGATCCGGTGTGCAGTCATAGCGATTTCATAGGCCTTAAACCATTGCTGGATGTCGTCTTCTCGGAAATATTCCCGGACCACATCCTTGGGGATGTGTACCTTCTTCTCCGTGGTCCCTGGGGTGTGTGGTCTCTCGGGCACCCCTAACTCTTTATTCTGTTTGCGCAGGTTGATCTCGGCTAGGTTCCGTTCGTGCTCGTACGCCAGTTTCTTTTCCTCGAGCTCCCTTTGTCTCTGTTTCTCCTCTCTTTCTTCTCGGAGACGTAGGTGCTCTAAGTTGATTTTTTGTTCGGCCAATTTGAGTTCTACGTCCATCTTGAGTCGGGCCATTTCTAGCTCGTGTAGTCGGGTTTTTTCTCTTTCTTGGATTTCGTCTTGCGAGAGACCGGTTCTTTGCCCTTCAGGGGCCGTGCTGGTTTTGTTCGCAGTGCTTTGCTCAGGGGCTTCGGCATCCCTGGTCTCTGCCCAAGATTCTAGGGCATGCTTAAAATCGTCCTTGGTGCTTAGTCCGGTGGTAGCGATACCTAGTTCGATGCAGAACTGCTTTAATTCACGATGACTGTATTCCTCTAGTTTTTCCCTTTGGAACTTCTCAGTTGATCCGCTTTCTTTAGTTGTCATTGTGGTTCGTTGTGGGGTGAGCTACTCTCTGTACGTTATGCGGTGATTCGGATCCCGTCGCTGGCCACCAATGTTAGACGGACCGGGAAGGTCGGCCGAGATTACGGGGAGAGGTCTCCGGGGAGAGCCGCCTCCAACGACTGTACAGACAAGTAACTTCCCCCCCCACAGACGGACACCACGCAAGATTGAAGGTTAACGAGACTTTATATGCAATTCTTAGGTTACGATGGTATGATACAAGGAGGTCTGGACTCAGGGGTCCCCTCGATTCAAGTCTTTGGCTGAGGAAAGGGGTAGCGGGACAGTCTTAATTACCAATGAGTACGAAGTAGCTCTCAATCCTCGAGCTCGGCGTTGAGATGATCGGGCCGTGGAGGAGCCAAGCAGGTCCCGAGATGGATGAAGGAAAGATGACGGTTACAACGGTCCGCGGCCACGCCAGCAGGTCCCGACGACGATGAAGACTGTAGGTTACGACGGCTGTGGCAGCACCAACAGGCAGGATGATGGTGCACAGGACAGAGCTACGGCAGCGCCAGTAGTCCGTCCAGGATGAGTTCCTCTTTACGTCTCTCGACTCCAAGATACAACTGCCTTCCTGCTCTGAAGCTGCCCCAGTTATAGGGCTGGCGTGCTTTGATGTCCGGACCCTCGCACTTGGGGGTCGGGAGGTCCGGGATGAGGGAGTCCAGACACCCAGCAGGGGGGTGGAGCCAGCGCCCGGGGAGGTGATGGGCGAGCGGCACTTGGCGGGGGAGAGCCATCGGCACCTCTCTCTCCCATTGACTTGCCAAGTAGCCCGCTCACCTCCTGGGTGGAGGGTGGTGCCGGAATGTCTGAGGCCGGGCTAGGCCCAGGGTTGAGGTCGATCAGGGGCCAGGCGGCCTCGTGATGAAGTGTCCAAGATGGCGGCCCAGGCTGGGCGCGTGGGCCGGCAGTGGATCGGGCCCACGAGGTCGATATGTTTGAAGGCAGGGGTCCCTGAGGGGACGGAGGACGTGCAATGGTGGTGTGTGGTACTTGCGTGACCGGGCTCGGGCCTGGTCGAGCCGGGGGAGAGCGGCCCTTCACGTGGCCTGTCCAACACTATCTATCTATCTATCTATCTATCTATCTATCTATCTATCTATCTATCTATCTATCTATCTATCTATCTATCTATCTATCTATCTATCTATCTATCTATCTATCTATCTATCTATCTATCTATCTATCTATCTATCTATCTATCTATCTATTTCTCCTCTCACTCTCTCTCCATATATATCTCTTTACAATAACACTTTATTGACAGAGCGGCTAAGTCTTGGCCATGCATCTTTCAGTCTGATTGCGTCGGAGCTGCGCGCCTCCTGCTGCCTTTTCTGCAACTTTTTAGGTCTTGCCTGCCGATGCGCTTGCGCATTCGAGCTGGCGAGAGATATAGGGGCTTATCCAGAGTTTAACCAAACTGGCGATTTGATGCTGTGCCCTTGCGCTTTTAGGTCAATACGCAAGCGCATTGACCTAAAAAGCGCATGCACATCAAAGCCAGCCATCTGTTCCCCAGCTTGGTGTCACCAGCAGCTTCTCCTCCCTAATTATTCACGGCCGGCCGGCCGTACTTTCAGTTTCATGGCCGGCAGGCCGTGTCTCCTTTTATTTTATCTCTTCTTTATTTAAACAACAGTCAGTGTTCATGTCTCAAACTGTTATCCATCTGCACGGCCGTACTTGCACTTTCACGGCCGGCAGGCCGTGTCTCCTTTTATTTTATCTCTTCTTTATTTAAACAACAGTCAGTGTTCATGTCTCAAACTGTTATCCATCTGCACGGAAAAAGAAAATTCAGCAGAGTAATGTGCACGCTTTTGAATAAACCCCATGAAACAAAAACTGACACTGTTAAGCAATTTATTATTTTTCGTGATTGCTAATACATGAAAAATTACTTGAACAAAACATCCCCCCTTGAAGTTGGGAAGAGTGACAGGGCCTTTTCCTGCCCCTTTCGAAACCCCTGTCCTTTTGTTGGCTCGACGTCCGTGACATGCGCCTTGAAAGGAACCCTTTCCCCGTGGCGCTTTGAAACCTCGCTTTCTCCCCCCACCTTCCTGCAGCCCATCTCTGGCTGACAGTTTAAATGCCAATGCTTTCTCGCTGTCTCTGCCTCTCTCTCCCTCCCACCCACATCCATCCCTGTTTACAGTATTAACTCCATGTACTCTTTACTCTCGCTGCGGCTCTCTCAGTCTCTGCTTCTCATCATGTCTCCTACCCTCCCCCCCTTCATCTCTGGCTGACAGTAAACTCCATCGCAGGGCTCTCTCGCTCACTCTCTCTATACCTCTCCCTCACACCCTCCTCCTCCACACGTCTCTCCCCCCTCCCCCAAAATATCTCTGGCTCACAGTTTAAGTGCCCATTTACTCACACAAACGACACCCAAAGTGCTGGTGCCTTCCCCGTGCACACCAAGCGGCCATAATTATCTGCACTATTACAACGAACACTGAAGGAATTCATAATGGAGGGGGGTTGGGGGGATCATGGGCCAACTTTGATTAAACTGCTCCAGGTGCGGTATTATCAACTAGTCTTAGTCCATTTTATGTCACTTTTGGTCTGCAATTTTTGCATCTTTTTGGGTTTAACATCTCTTTTCAGCCTACAGATTGAAGGGTAGCTAATCCAGTGAGCGTTGCTCTGATATTATTTCCCACGGAATCGCGGTGTTCGTCAAGTTCACTTTAAAAATGCTGCCTGACCCCCGTTTCCTCCTTCTATCTCAGTGTCAGTGTTGCTGCTGCTTCTTTCTTTTTCCCAGCCTGTGCTGCTTCTTTCGTTTTCCTTCTTTCCGCTCACCTTCCCATTGTCTGTGTTAATTCTTCACCCCACCACTCACTCTGCCATTATATGTGCTGCCCCCAGCCAAATTAAACAACCACTTGTTTTTTATACTAGCTGGCGCGCCTTATGTTTTACTGCTTCCAACATACAAAAGAAGTGGCATGATGCAGAGCCCATTGTGTAGCTAAAACGTTTTGTTTTTGAAAAACGCATACCATGCTTTATCTTTAATACAGCGCCTGCTTTAAAAAAATATATATATATTTTACCCAGAACGCATACCGCGATTTTTCTATAACACAGGCTAACACTTTCAACGGAAGCATGGATAAACATACTTTTTGAAGCCGTGCCGCCTTTCTTTTGTTTTGCACGGCAGTGTGTTCCTTGAAGCTGTTTTTGCTTCCCCCCTCCTTCTCCGCATTATGAGCCCTCCCCCACCCTCTGAGCACAAATGGAGCCTTTCTCAATTAAGCGGCAACGCTCCCTCATTCCTCCTCCTGTAGCCATTCCATGCTCTGCCCAACCACATCTCTCACTCCCAACACCCCCATGTACAGGTCTCATGGCCGCCTACAAAATACGGTACTTTAGCATGTGTACTGCCAGAGCTGCGAAGAAATGCTTCCACATTGTTCCTGAATCAACATTTCCATGTTACCAGAATTGGCACTGAGTGTTGGACTCGTGGCATGGTAAAAAGTCAACGACAGACTTGAACAAAGCTGTTGTTTTTGAAAAGTGCTATTTAACTCGTGGGACTAAGTGCTCAATGCAGACAGCATGCAATCAAAGGGCGAGCAGACAAATTGACTTGCCTTCCCTGTCTGCAGAGAGTACTGCCACTTCAGGGCTAGTCTGCTTAAGGACGCTATGTTAACCAGGGGGACTGGAGCGCGACATGAGGTAAATACAACACTGGAATTAAGGAGTAAACTAATCGCCTACCACAGAATTAGACTTCCACTCCTGCACTCTTCTTTTCACTGGCTCTTCCTCGTCTTTTTTAGCCTTTCAGAGTGACTGAACCGTTTGGAATTTTTTTTATTCCCCTTAAATCTACTTCAGTCCTGCAACCAGCATGTCAGCCTGAACACAAGGTGGCCTGATCGCTTTACTCGTGATTTTTTTAATACTCTGAAACTATCTATGGAGGTAAAGTGGTTCCTTGTAAAGAGCTTCTTGTTGTGCCCTTCTGCCCTCTGTTAGACTCGTTGTTTGTGCCTTTCTGCCCTCTGCATCACCACATCATCACCCAGCGCTACCCCAGCATCACTCAGCATCACCACATTATCACTCAGCACCACCACATTATCACTCAGCACCACCACATTATCACTCAACACCACCACAGCACCACCCAGCACCACCACAGCACCACTCAGCACCACCACAACATCACTCAGCAGCACCACTCAGCACCACCACATTATCACTCAGCACCACCACATTATCACTCTGCACCACCACAGCACCAATCTGCACCACCACAGCACCACTCTGCACCACCACAGCACCACTCTGCACCATCACAGCACCACTCAGCACCACCACAACACCACTCAGCACCACCACATTATCACTCAGCACCACCACATTATCACTCAGCACCACCACATTATCCCTCGGCACCACCACAGCACCACTCAGCACCACCACAGCACCACTCAGCACCACCAGAGCACCACTCAGCACCACCACATCATCACTCAGCACCACCACAGCATCACTCAGCACCACCACAGCATCACTCAGCACCACCACAGCACCACTCAGTGCAACCACAGCATCACTCAGCGCAACCACAGCATCACTCAGCGCAACCACAGCATCACTCAGCGCAACCACAGCATCACTCAGCGCAACCACAGCATCACTCAGCGCAAACCACAGCATCACTCAGCTCAACGACAGCATCACTCAGCAGAACCACAGCATCACTCAGCATCACCACAGCATCACGGGTTCAAATATGTTCTCTCAATGTTTCAAGCTTTATTACAAATGTCAAAAAAGATGTTAATATTTCACTTCTGTTCTTGGATTTTCGTCACAATAAAATACACTGAACATAATCTTCACTAAAGTTATTTACAAAAGTTTAAGCTATTGCCATTATAAATTACAATCACTTTTATTTAAGTATTAATTATTTAAAAAAGTTAAAAGCCATTGTTATTTGTAATATCAATACATCTAAGTAACGTAAATACAAAACATGTTGCATTACAAATGCTATAGGTGTCACATTTGCGAAAGTTATAACTATTGGCATTGTAAATGACAAAGCTATTAATTTAGCTATTTTAAAAAACAACACATAAATTAAAAAAATGTCATTTATAAGACCACTAGCTCAAACTTTCCTAATGCGAGACCTATTGCATTTCCAATGCTTGTTATATTTGTGCTTTTATTACTATTTTTAGTCAAAATAAAGATTTTTGAGATGAGATGAGTTTGTGCATGAAGTGGTGAACGAACTCCAGACAGCGGAGCAGAAAGAGTGTGTGAGAAAGAGAAAAAAGGGAGAGAGCAGGCCACAGATACATAAAGAGGGTGTGCATGTGTACGCAGAAAACACTCCAGGAAGAGGAGGAGAGCGTGGGATTGAGGGACAAAAATCTTGAAAAAGCATGGGAAAAGAAACTGTGCCAAAGACCTGAAGTTAACCAATATGAGAGGAGGAAAGAGTGTGCGAGAGAGCGAGAAAGAGGTAAGTGAAAGAGTATGAGAGAGAGAGAGGGACAAACAGGAGAGGCACTCAGGGGAGAGGTGAGCCAGTGCACAGCAAGAGGAGGTACAGGAAGGGAGTATGTGTGAGCAGGCAGTATAGGGAGGAGACAGGGAGTGTGAGGGAGGAATGAGAGGGGACAGTGGAATTGCGAGTTGAGAGCGGTAGTGGGAGTGTGACGGAGATGATAGGGGCAGTGGGTGTGTGAGGGATAGATGGCAGGGTGGGTTGAAGTGCGATGCAGAGATGGGCTGCATTTGAATTGTTTGCTGTGGAATTGTATGGTGTGGAGTTGTGTAGTGGAAATATGTGGTAATGTGTGCTGTGCAATTATGTGAATAGTAATTAAAATAGCACAGCAGTGGATGTACTGCTCCATTAGTGATCCTCAAATCATCTAGGTTATTAAATGGAGAATGATATGGACTTCAAAGTTTTAGGATTTAAACGAGTGTCAAAGTTCCATCTTCATAACAGTACATTTGCTTAAAAAGTACCAATTCAAAATCATACACATTATTATCCACAACCGCAGATAAATAGTACACTATATAGGGCCCCATTCACAGAACTAACTACCTCTTAGCTGCTATGGAACGTCCAGCTCCAGTGGTGGACGTTCCATTGCGCAGGTGCAGTTGGAACGTTCAACGGCCGACGGCAGCACTCCCGAGGTAGTGGTGCCGTCGGCCAGCAAACGTGCGCAGCACCTAAGGGGTTAAGACTCAATCCTAAACTTACTACTATTTTGGCATTCACAGAATGCACTTACTACTTTTGGCATTCACAGAATGAACTTACTACTTTTGGTATTCACAGAAGTTAGGATTTTGTCTTAAGTTTGTCTTAAGACAATCTTAAAACAGACTTAAGACAGACTTAAGTTAGGATTTTGTCTTAAGTCTGTCTTAAGTCTGTCTTAAGTCTGTCTTAAGTTTATCTTAAGTCTGTCTTAAGTCTGTCTTAAGTCTGTCTTAAGTTTGTCTAAAGACAAACTTAAGACAAAATCCTAACTTCTGTGAATACCAAAAGTAGTAAGTTCATTCTGTGAATACCAAAATAGTAGTAAGTTTAGGATTGAGTCTTAAATTCATTCTGTGAAACGGGCCCAAGGACATTGGAGGATGCCTCGCTGATGCAGTATGTTAAAAACCTGGCCAAAGAACAGCAGTTTGACAGTGCCTGGCACCACTTCATGATAACTGCAACTCACTGCCTCCAAATAGACAAACCCATACACCAACTTTAGCAAGACAGCGAACAAAATAATACAGTGGTAGTGCGGCCATACTTCTAACAAGGATGGGCTTCTGTGCTCTTTAGTATTAAGTACCGCCTTCTTTGGTATATGAGAGTGAGCGCCTACATTGTCTAAAAAAAACAAATGTTGAAATGTAAAAACATCACGTAGTGAAAAGAATTAATAAACTAAGACCCAATACAAATGGATTTGTCAGTTGACTACATCCAAAAACATCCTGCTAGGTGTAATATGAGAGTCCAAGAAACCACAAAAACGTGATAATCTACATATTAAAAATCGCTAACTGAAATCAATAGAAACTGACATGCCAACAACCAGCTAAATTAATGCTAGTGAAAACACATTAAATGTCCTGCGTGCAGTTCGTTATGTGTTCAAACACTCGGTGGGCTGTCTTCCTGCCTAGTGCCTACTGTGAGGGTTGCACTGGGATAGAGAATATACCCGGGCACCAAAATACAAGTCACCCCTATTAGGGAATTAAATAGATGAGAAAGTGGATCATATTTGTAAAGCGGGGTAGTTTTGAACGTATGACCAGGAGCTTGAAACAAATAGTTACATTTTTTGAATGGTGTGGAGAAGGAAACATTTGAAACTGGGTGAGAAAAGCTGTGAATGTTACATAAAACATAAATGTTTACTAGCAGTAATTGACGGGCATTTGCCTTTCGGATTTATTGAGGAGGAGCTAGAACGTAAGAACGCAGAGCACCATTGAAAAAACATTAATAAAAAAAAAACTGACAGCAAATGTTTTGGCTTGTCTAGAAAAGGAAACAGATGGAACCACAGAGGGAAAGAAAGCTATTATTTATAGAGTTTGTGGTTAAATCAACAGAAGGAGAAACCTTCGCAGGGAAAATGACAAACAAAACAAGGATGACAAGGCAAAAAATCCAATTTGACTCATGTTGGGATAACATGTGAATGGCTCAATCACAGACTAATGGACGAAGTCTGTGTGAAAACCCCTTGCTAACACAGACCCCAAACAGCCATTGGCATGGTATTGTCTGCTAGCCAAGACTTGTCCCCTGTAAACAATCCAACTCCCTCTAGGATCCAATGATTCTCAAATACTCTTTTAATACTGCATGAAAATATCTCGAAAGTCAATTACTTGAAATCTAAAATCACGAGGTTAAGAGAGAAAATTGCATTGTTTTGAAGGGGCTTGATAGTTATTTTTGGGAAAAATAAAACATTTAAGAGTGCATTGGTAGAAGGTCTCATGGGCGGCTTGCCAGATGCTCTCTGATGAAGGCATGGGTAATTTAGGTCATTTTAACACAGCAATTTTACCTGGATTTGAGAGTGGTTGTGAATGGCTAAGGCTGTATTGTATGGAATGCCACGCAGGCATAGATTATGTTAGTCTGTGAAATGGGCAATGCCAGGCAAGGTTTCCTTTAGTATAGCATCGCAACATCACAGTTTGACACAGGCAGGTCTGAGGGGCATTGCTTTTTAATATCACTGTGTGAGTTTATCCCTTGCTAAGTTTTCCAGTTTAGTTATTTTTACTCATGGAGAACGTGAGCCACCTAAAAATCTTTTTAGAACCCCGGGAATGACACCTAGAGTGTAGATTAACTAAATGTATATTCTATCATTATGGCTGTAATTTTACCGGATGTCTTTGCCTTTCGGCCTACACGAGTTAATAGAACTGGCACCAGAGCAGATACCGCTTCTTGTGGTGGGAGAACATGTTTAGGGAGATGCCAAAAATGAATCTTATCTGTAGGCCAGATATAGAAGATGTTGGACGTATCTAGTTTAAGTGTCAAAACTGTAATTATTAGAACCGAATGTCCTGCACATCTAACCTGGGCTTCTATAACGCATATTAGCAAGCCCATTATCGCCGTTTTAGCGGTAGTTTCCTGCCGCTGAAACGGCGATAATTTTAATGAGGTTCTTGCTAATATGCCCTTAAGTTCTTGGGGGACGTAAGGTAAATAAATAAATGGGGAGACGGAAACCAAAAAACCTGGCCAGATGAGAAAACCAGGCCTTATAGCCGACCAGGGCGAATGAGCGGGTTATGTAGAGAAATAAACGCAGCACAACGGGCCGGTTACACTGCTGTGAAGGAATGGCGGAATGCAGCGCAGTCATGTCATGCTGTCTATCCTGGTGCATTCTGTGGCAGTGCCAGTGGCGTAACACAGGCCCCTGCAGCCCCCACGGTGCGGGAGGGCCCCCAAGCTCCAGGGGGTCCCCTCAGCACAGTACTCTGGCCAAGAACTCCTGATTGATTCCGGAGGGGGCCCCTCCACGTACCTTGCAGGGGAGCCCCCTCAAGTTTCGTTACGCCAGTGGGCAGTGTGATCATGTTTACAGCTTTTCACCCCAGCTACGTGTAGCCTGTGCAAGCGGCTCTGCAGAAGCGGTATGAAAATGAAACGTCGGTTGTCCTGGTGTTGGAGAATTTTCCACAAATTTTTTTTACAGTCATTATCATCTTTTCAAGTATTTGGCACAAGCAATAGGTTCATTTAGCAGTTCCTAAGGACATGTGGCTGTGTGTTTTTATTTACTTAAGACACAATCTGACACTCCAAGCTATAGCCTATGGTGGTCACTGTACACTAATAAAAAACAAGGTGCCTTCCTAAACTCTGCACAGCTATTACAATCTCTTCGAATGCAGAAATGTGCTGAGCCCAAATGAAAGATGTCATTAGAGTAGGGAAGGTTTTAGGGGCTGCCGGCAAAGGATTGAAAGGGGGCCATAATGAACTCACTCTATGCCCGCCATGTTCACCACCGGAAAAGAAGGCTCCGCACATGTGGACAATGCACTTAACAGCACTGGTGATGTAGTTCGCAAGTGCCAAGTCTATTCCACACAAAGAATTGGTTGGCCCGAACTTTGGAAAGAGACATAGTCTAAACTGCTCATAGTGAAATTGTGGCCACCATCGTAACAGAGGCTAATGTTGCCCAAGTCTTTACACAGAAAAGTGCCATCATATATCCACCATTAAGAATACTGAAAAGGGTGATTCACCAAGTTTGTAAGAGACAGACATATTGAAATGTCCAGATGTGTTCCGGAGATAAAAGCAATCACTTACAGAATTACATCTACAGTAGGTCCCATACTCCTTGCTCTGCGGCAGAGCGTGCCCAAATCAGCCGCCATGCCATGTCTCTGTGCAAGTGTGATCACATAAACACCAAATGCTCACAGGGACTAGAGACACACTGAGAGCCTGGGAGTGGTGGTGGGGGCGGGAAAGCAGTGTTGTGGGAGGGAGATGCAGAGATGGTGGAAGGAAGCAACAATAAAGACAAGCTTCCACAAACCCGCAACCCAAAAAAAAAATACTGCTGAAAACTAACGGAAACACATCAAAGGTCAAGGTTAGTGGTAATTTGCCAGTGCTCCTGGGATGAGAAAAAAAAGGGCGTGACAAAGATGATTGATTATCCTGAAGAACCGGTTAAACCCACTTACTGAGTCTCGGCGGCGGGGGAAACGCCCAAGTCTTCCATACCTTCTATACTTAGTAATAGGAGACACAGGAGCCTCCGTCTGCAGGAGGAACCCAGATTTATTCAATAGCCCGGGCTATGGAACAGAGTCCCAAGCTAGTCAGCGACAAGCCAGAGGAGGCTGCTCCTTCACAATGTAGCTTACAAGCCTTTTATACTTTTTCATCCGAGTCTGTTGACTGTTAGTTCATTGTTCAATCAGGGCAGTATTTGCAGTTGATAACCAGATCCAGACGATGTTTGTAGATGGTGACCTGGTCAAGGCTTAGTACACAGATCATTGTTCACTCAGCTTTGATCAAGGCTTAGTCTTTTCAAGTCATTGTTTAATCACCCTGATCAAGGCCCAGCAGTCAGACCATTGTCCAGATAACCTGGTCACGGTGTCAAGGATGTTTACCAGCTGGGAGCAGGAGATGGAAAACAAATCATTTACTCAGGGTGTGAGTGTCTCGTGGCTTTCAGTTGGACTGCAAAGAACAGGGGGGTTGGGTGTGCGACAGTTCCTGGGCAGAAATGCAGGCTGCAAGATGGCTGTTGTCGTGTTAGTTAGATTTTCCTCAGGAATCAGCAGAAATGACCAGGTGGGTTGTGTGGAAGTGTTTGACACGAGATGGCAATGAAAACAACAATGGAGTCCCGGTACAAATGATGCTGATCCGAAGAAAAATTTTCCTCAGACCCTTCTTTTGCCATTGAGTGGCAAATACTTTAAGAAATGTCAATGTTCATAAGGCCATCGGTTTCTTTTTGGAACATCATCATCATATTGGTATATACAAAACACCTGAGCACACAACATCATTATTTCTATACTCCAATATCTTTGTATTGTTCTCCAAGCAATATCGCAGTGTCTCTACACCCTATAATCCAAAAATTCGTATTTGTCCAAAAGAAAATGCAATGGTCCAGACGCAATCCTTGATTAGATGAAATGTTTTTTATTTTCAAATCAATCGTCAATAACACCACAGCAGCCGACGCGCGTTTTGCCCACGGGGATTTTTCAAGGCTGCAAAGAAGATATTTACAAATGTCTTTAAGACAGTGTGCTTGCATGACTCCTGATAAAAACATTCTGGTATGCAAACTACAAATAAAGTCACCCTGTGTTCAAAGTGGATACATATCCCTGTCCAATTCACACATATATGGTTTCTTAACACCATAATGGACAGCATCACCCAGAGACTGTCTGTTTATGTTGGTGGAGGATTTTGGCAATTGATACAGTTGACCATTAGCCTGATCTATTTGGTGATCTAAGCACAACATGCATTAATGCATATGCGTCCAACAGGGAGAAAGGTGATTGTGCTGTGATAGAGCATGTCACCTTGTACCCACACAAAAACCATCACCTACTACATGCGACATGCACATATTTGATCACTCGCCTCACCTTCGTATTGATGTTTTGAAAACCCAACTTCAATAATTCAAGGGTTAACACGTCTGTTTTGTCAGTTAGTATAGGCCCAGATGTCTGCGAGTACGGTCTCTGTTCAAAAGTCATTCATATCGCTTGTTTGGCATTTCTGCGGGAAGAGTAATATTTATATATTAATAGTGGGAATTACCTATTCTATAATCGTTATGGCAAACATCCCATCATAGCCTCGTGCGCTTAGTATAGCGGATCAATCAAGACTATGATGCTTATTAGTTTTGATGGGATTAACAAAGAGCAATCCATCTTATATATTTTGGGGTGCTAATCGCGACTATCATGTGATCAGGCACATATCAAGGGAATTATCCCCATACACAGAGATCCGGGATTAGTATGCAATCCTATTTGATTTCTTGATTTCTCGCAGACATCTGGGCCTATACTAACTGACAAAACAGACGTTTTAACCCTTGAATTATTGACACTAGTGTGTCGTGTTTATCTCCCCTGAGGCGGAAGCCGGGGGTTAGGCTGCCTGTAAATTTTTAAAACTATTATACTTCTGTTGCGCCTCATTAATATTTGTGTTGGTAACATTTTTAATAAATAACCTAGCTGCCCCTTGTTGGAATTGAACCCTGCTCCCCGCGCAGAGCGACTAAGGCTCTGACGCGGTCTGAGACAGGGCCGGCAGACATTTTGGGGAGGAATTGAGGTGAGCGGACTAGTTGTTGGGCTACTTCCTGCCCTCAGTACTTAAGGCACATTGTGACACGCCGACACAGACTAGTGTGTCATGTTTATCTCCCCTGAGGTGGAAGCCGGAGGTTAGGCTGCCTGTAAATTTTTAAAACTATTATACTTCTGTTGCGCCTCATTAATATTTGTGTTGGTAAAATTTTTAATAAGTAACCTAGCTGCCCCCATGGGCGTCCGCAGGGGGGGCAAGGAGGGGCGCTTGGAACCCCCCCCCCCCCCCCCGGGGCACCCCTTCTTGCCCCCCCCTGCGGACGCCCATGAAAACCGTGACTTCAAGACGGGGTTCTCACTCTCTTTCCTCTCCTTTCATTTATTTGCTTCCCTGTGAAATGGATCCAAAAAAGAAAGACGCTTTTGCTGGAAATGTCGTATTTTTCTGACATTTTAATTCCAAAGTGTAGCATAGGGAATAAAAGGCAAACAATATGAAAAATAGATAAATAACTAAATAAATTAAGATAGAGTGGTAGCAAACTGCCCAAACTGATTCTATTCACACTAAAACACATTAGCGCCACTTTTACAGAGTTTGCCAGTGAAGTGCTATTTTTTGTTTTCTTGTATTTCTTTTCCCTGGACTTGGAACTAGTGCACCAATCCTGGAGGTACTGCAATGTGTGGATTGGAAAACAAAATGTGTGCTGCGGCTCTGCGTTCAGGGATGTGGTCTTTTTACCATTCTGTTTATGTTTTGTAAAGATATAAGCAATGGCCATTAAAATGGGTCCATTCAGGGCCCTGTAGTTGTGTCCTTAACTTTTCAGGCAAAAGCACTCACTGATTTCTAAATAGTGAGTGTAAAAGCATTAAGGTAACCATGTTGTTCCTGCTTACATTTCCCATGGTTTGCTAAATGTTGCATTCCCTATAAGTGTTTGCTTTTTCCAGGCTGTTGTTAGCTTTTTTTTTTGTAGACCGCCTATTGCTCTTGTCTAATGCGTAATTTAATTGAGCCGCATCCAGGTGTATATAGCTGACAACAATTGGGTTGTAGTTGAAGGCAGTGGGAGTTTTTCTCAGTGAGGCAGTACGGTGTTCAGTGGGAGAGAGAATGTGGCACTATGGTCAGAGCTGCTGAATTTGGAACTGGGAACCAGGTTCAGCCTTAATAACCAGTCCACCAAACCACTCTCCTGCGAGAGCACAATCACATGCTAGACCTTAGAAGGCTTCGCAACACCTTAAAAGCCCTGGTATCTTCGCACCAGCAGGTGGACCCTAGCATGACAAGTGTAGGTTTACCTTTAAGGCTTGTCCACCACTATCCATACTGAAGTTCACCTCCAGTTGCGAGCAGGACTTTGAAGCAGCACTCCCTAGAACAATAGTGACTCTGTCACTGATGTCACAGAACCCTTGAGAAGGGCCAGCTCTAGGGCGGTGCAACCAGTGTGACCTCACCGGGTGCTGACTTTAGATAGTGGCATCATGTTTGCAAGTATATTATGGTTTTAAAAACGCTTGCTACCTCCTTCCTGGCCTCCAGCAATTTTCGGCAACAATAAAAATGTCATGATGACTCTGGTGATTAATGTTCTTCCTAGAGAGAGATCAGAATTTTGTCTAGTGGAAGTTTTGACTCAGGGGAAGGTAGCTCAGAGGGTTAATGTACCGGCTGCAAAGAACATGTGCAATGCAGATCACAAAGTGCACATATTGTAAATAGGTAAGTGGGTACTGCTTTTGTCAGAGAGATCCTTTTGTTGCTTGCAGTTTATAAGTTAAAATCCTAACTTAGAACAGTGAGCTATTAACTGTCATCTAAGAGCTGCATACAAACTGCAAGGTATAAATGAGAGCGTTATGAAAAAGGGAGAAGTGCTGATGACAGAAACTCCATGGCTCGGAGACAAATGGCTTGTGTTTCCACATTTTATCGTATTTGGTACATTCTGTGATTAGAATCATATCCCACTTTGTGAATATATTTTAATGGCAATAACTCATTATAACTTAAATAATCATGTGTATCCATTGGTTGATTAAACTGGGCAGTGAAATGCCAAACAAATACTAAAAATTGGGATGTCTGCGCATTCTGGCCACACCTCTGGCTCCACCCACAGATCCAATTCTTGGGTTATTCCCGCCCTCTGATTCTCCGCCCACTGTTCTCCTACTTTATCCCCCCACTTCGACCACTGTGTAAGACTCAGCATCCCTGGACCTGTGATGTGCCGCCGCTACGGGCGCCGAATGTGCAACATATTTACGGTGCAGGGCTTCCGCATAAGGGAGCTGGCCATTATTGTATCCCTAAACATGTGCACATTGTCAGTTTGACATTGACTACACGTAGAGGGACTCTAGGTTTCTTTTCAAAAATATAGCTAACATTTGGACCTATGCATTTTATTTTGTATAAATTAATTGAATGTGTGTAAAATTTTGCAATGCCCGGGGAATTCTAGTAAAGGGAGCACCCCTTGGCGAATCACTAGCGTGGGTGATTGCTGTATTATTTATTACTGACTTTGACGTTGTGCTTTAACTTTGGATAACATTTATCATGAATTCTAGCGCCAAGAAGCCAATATTGGTAAATATGTGCTCTACAAATAATCCCTAACCTACACTGTGCATACAGTATATTTTATCTGGTGATTTATTCATAGGCTGTTTTAAAGTATTTGGTGCTGAAGACAGCCTTGATTGGTGTTGGATCGAGGACCCGGAAGTCGGCACACCTAGCAGACAGAGATAAAGCAGCTTGTCAGAAAGTTTAGCATTTTCCCTACAGGCGGTGTTTGTTGGCCTGTGGCAGGGTCAGTCACATGTCCTAGATTCCTGTCATTTAATTGAGTCTATCCCAGTTCTGGCGCCCCAGTGTTTCTTGTGCCCCACCTGGCACACATCATGTCGGAGGATAGTGATGGCGTTAACATTTTGCCCCCCCTAGAAAAAAGTCTGTGGACGCCCATGGCTGCCCCTTGAAATTTAACCCTGCTCCCCGCGCAGAGCGACTAAGGCTCTGACGCGGTCTGAGACAGGGCCGGCAGACATTTTGGGGAGGAATTGAGGTGAGCGGACTAGCTGTTGGGCTACCTCCTGCCCTCAGTACTTAAGGCGCGTTGTGACACGCTGACACAGACTAGTGTGTCGTGTTTATCTCCCCTGAGGCGGAAGCCGGGGATTAGGCTGCCTGTAAATTTTTAAAACTATTATACTTCTGTTGCGCCTCATTAATATTTGTGTGGTAAAATGTTTAATAAGTAACCTAGCTGCCCCTTGTTGGAATTGAACCCTGCTCCCCGCGCAGAGCGACTAAGGCTCTGACGCGGTCTGAGACAGGGCAGGCAGACATTTTGGGGAGGAATTGAGGTGAGCGGACTAGTTGTTGGGCTACCTCCTGCCCTCAGTACTTAAGGCATGTTGTGACACGCCGACACAGACTAGTGTGTTGTGTTCATCTCCCCTGAGGCGGATGCCGGGGGTTAGGCTGCCTGTAAATTTTTAAAACTATTATACTGCTGTTGCGCCTCATTAATATTTGTGTTGGTAAAATTTTTAATGAGTAACCTAGCTGCCCCTTGTTGGAATTGAACCCTGCTCCCCGCGCAGAGCGACTAAGGGTCTGACGCGGTCTGAGACAGTGCCGGCTGACATTTTGGGGAGGAATTGATGTGTGCGGACTAGTTGTTGGGCTACCTCCTGCTCCCCTCCACCCTATAAATGGAGGCTGATCTTCGACCGCGCAGCGGGTGGGCGCAGCAGGCGAGCCGGCGGTGCGCTGAAGGTGCGCCAAAGGTAAGCCCGTCTGGGCCCGTCCGGGCCAGAACGGGCCTAGGGGCTAGTCCCCTAACATCTATGGGACCGGAGAGACCTATAATAAGGTACGACAGGGATCAACTCCTGCAAGTAAGAGAGGAGCAAAGTCCCAGCTGTAATTTGCTATCCACTCACCAAAGTGACCATAAGCCATGCACCGGGTGCGACTCTGATTTCATCTCTGATAGCGGAGCCTCTGATGTAGGTTCTTACTCACTGGCACTAATTAATAGTAGATCGCTACATAAGAACGCGTTGGAAATTTCCATGCTCTTGGAGGAACGAGACCTAGAGGTTCTCTTCCTTACTGAGACATGGACCAATGATGGCTCGGATCCGGATATAGTACGAGCCCTGCCTCCAAATTATGCAATTGCGAGACAGGACCGCATAGACGGGCGGGGGGAGGGATTGCCATAATCTATAAAAAATCAGTGGTTTGTAGGTGCGAGAAGGTTACTATAGAAGGATCGGAGAGTATGTAATTCTCAATTACACTGTCCCCAACGTGTACATGCACCGGGCTCCTTGTCTATAGGCCCCCTGGGGCACTTGGGCAATTTTGTGAAGAGCTCGTAAGCTGGGCTATTAATCTCTCTTGCAATGCTCCAAACTTTACTATGCTTGGAGACTTCAACATACATCTAGATGAAGTAGATACCCCTGCATGCCAAAGTTTGATGACAGCACTAACAAACAAATTATTCAAGGCCCCACACACAAAGCGGGACACACTTTGGATCATTGTTACACCAACATGAGTACATTGAAGTTTGAAAACTCTACGATGGTTCCTTGGTCGGATCATGCCCTCCTGTCCCTCTCCCTTACTCATCACGAGCAGCCAGTCCAGGCCAACTTGTCTAAAAAAAATTGTAGAGTTTGGTCTAAACTGCCTATGGACAAATGGATAGCTGACCTTAGGAAAACTAAGCCCGAGCCCAGCAATGACCCCATAGAAGCGAATGCTCGCTTCAAACAGTGGCTGGAGGTATCTTTAGAGATGGCCCTACCTAAAATTGAACTTTCCCATCATAAGGAGGCGAATAAAAAAGCTTGGTACACCCCAGAGCTGAGAGCCCTTAAACAGATATGTAAGTATAAGGAGAGAAGGTGGAGGAAAGACTACTGTGAAGATAGTAAAAACATCTATAGGTCAGCTTTACACAATTATAAACGGGCTATTAAAGTTACCCAGTCCAATTATTATCAAAAGAAAATTTCTTCTGCTGCCAGCTCCTCCAGGGAAATTTTAAAAATTTTTAAGTCTCTAGTTACTCCCCCCACCCCTTCCAATGATCCAGCTCTGGCTTACCCGCGCTGCAGGGAGTTGGCAAACTTTTTTGCTGCAAAGGTAGCAAATATCTACGGATCATTCCAGGTGACTCCTGTAGGCCCTCTCCCTCCCCCGGCCCAAGACCTGTTCTTGCTCAAGGAATTTTCTCCGCTAGACTGTGCAAAGGTCCAAGTGCTTCTGGGGAAGGAACTTGAAATCAGGTTCACCAGTTGATGTAGCTCCACCAACCGTTCTTAATCTGGTCTCGGACACAGTGGCTCCAGTCATACAGGATGTGATCAATACCTCCTTGGCAGCTGGAGTAGTTCCACCTGCGTGGAAACAGGCAAGAGTAAGGGCGTTATTAAAAAAAACCAACCTCAACCCTGATGATTGGGCTAACTATCGCCCTATCTCCTTGTTGCCTACTATTAGTAAGATTGCCGAAAAACATGTTAACTCCCTTTTATCCACCTTCATCGAAGCTAACAATCTATTACATCCCACCCAGACTGGGTTTAGGTGCAAACAGGGCACTGAAACTGCCCTTATTGCAGTAGTTGAGGAAACAAGGAAGAACTTAGATGAAGGGAAGTGTGCCGCCATACTACTATTAGACCTCAGTGCGGCCTTTGATACTGTTAACCATACGATTCTTACTCAGAGACTGAGTAACTCAGGTATCACTGGGACCGCACTGAGGTGGCTTCAATCCTTCCTGTCCAACCGGACCTTTTCAGTGTTTGAGGCTGATGCTGTATCTCCACCAATACATCTACAATGCGGTGTGCCCCAGGGTTCATCCCTCAGCCCTACTTTATTTAATATCTATATGAGACCATTGGCTGAGGTGGTGTTACCCTGGGGAGTGCAATTGGTGACCTATGCTGATGATACTCAGCTTATCATCACCCTGTCCGGGCAGGAGTCGTCTCAGAACAACTTATCCTCCTGTCTTAGCAGAGTCCATGAGTGGATGAATGAGTCCTTTTTTACTAAAAATGGAGCTAAAACAGAGGTCATGATGCTGGGACATAAACCACCTACATCTGTGGATGAGTGGTGGCCGGACTCTTTGGGACAGCCCCCGCACCCCAAAGAGCACATTAAGAGTTTAGGAGTTTGGCTGGACCCATCTCTTAACTTTCAGGTTCAAGCTTGTAAGGTAGCAGGGACTGGATATGCCCTAATGAGATCACTTAGAAAAATTGTAGGGCTACTCCCGTTTGAGGCCAGGAGGATTTTAGTACAAGCATTGATCTTATCACGCCTGGACTATTCCAACGCAGTCTATCTAGGGGCCCCTAAGGGGACACTTAAGATCTTACAGACCATCCAAAATTGTGCAGCCCGAATGTTACTGGACATCCCACGAAGAACCTCTGCCAAATCAGCGCTGAGGCAACTTCACTGGTTACCTGTACAACAAAGGATTGAATTCAAGGCGATGACCATTGTACATAAAGCCCTGTCGAATTCTGGACCGGACCTCCTTCTACCCCTGTTCCGCCCCTATCAAACATGTAGGACCCTAAGATCCAGTAATAAGAACCTACTGGTAATCCCTAGGATTAGGAGAATCCGTACGGGTGGTAGGCATTTTTCTTTACATGCTGCAAAACCGTGGAACAATCTTCCTGTGTTATGTTATGTTAAAAGTGTTTAATACCGCGCACATACACCAATTGGTTTCTTGGCGCTCGGGGACCATGGAAGAGGACACAGGGGGTGTAGGCAGCTAGCCGTAAGCAAGACGGAACAAATGAGTTTTCAGATATTTGCGGAAAGTGGGATAATCAGAAGTGAGCCGAATTGGGAGGGGAAGGGAGTTCCAAGTGGATGGGGCAAGGAAAGAGAAGCCAGCACCACCATGCTTCTTGCGTCTGAACCTGGGAATGATCAGTAGATTGTGGGCAGAGGATCTGAGGTGTCGGGAGGGAGCATAAGGGTGTAAGCAGAGGGAAATGAAAGCAGGGGCAGAAACAAAGAGAGATTTGAAGATAGTGCAGCCCAGTTTAAAGATGCAACGTTGGGCAACTGGGAGCCAGTGAAGGGTTTTTAGCAACGGGGTGACATGTTGGTGTTTGGGTTGCTGGAAGATTAATCTGGCTGCCTGGTTTTGCACCAGTTGGAGCCGTGGAAGACGGTATGCTGGGATCCCCATGTATAGACAGTTGGCATAGTCTAAACGTGAGGTAACCAGGGCCAAGATGACAAGAATGAGAGCCTCTGGAGATAGGAACCTTCGGATCTTCCCGATCCTGCGAAGATGGAAGAAGCAGGCCGAGGTAACAGCATTAATATGCGGCCGCATCGAGAGGTCACTGGAGATGGTAACACCTAGGCTCTTCACGGAGTCAACTGGGCAGGGAGGGGGGCCAAGGGCAGGGGGCCAGAAGTTGGGAGTCCAAGGATGTGGGGGCCCACCAATCAGGACCAGCTCTGTCTTGCTGGGGTTGAGCTTCAGCTGGCTGAAGTTCATCCACTCATAGATGGAAAGCATAGTGGTTTGGAAATTAGAGCGGGAGAGAGGGGAAGAGTCGATAGGAAAGATAAGTTGCAGATCTTCTGCATAATTAAAGGTGGTAACAGAAAAGTGGTGGAGAGAGACCAGGAGAGGCTGCATATAAAGATTAAACAAAAGAGGAGATAAAGCAGAGCCCTGGGGGACACCACAGGAGAGTGAAATGCAGGGGGCAGAAAAGGAAGATAAGTGTATAGATTGGGTCCGGAGTTGGAGGAAGAATACAATCCAAGACAGGGCCAGGCCCGAGATCCCAGCATTTCTGACACGGTCGACCAAGATGTCATGGTCGACCGTGTCAAAAGCGGCCGAGAGATCGAGTAGCACTAGGGCCTGATGCTATTCGTTTGGAGGAGAACCACCTCAGGTTCAGAAAAATATTGAAAACCTTTCTGTTCTGCTAATACAGCTGAGATGAATGGACCACTTAAGCGCTGGGATGCCTCAGGGTAACCATGCGCTATAGAAATGCGTATCATTCATTCATCATTCATTCATTGAAGTTGGGTTTTCAAGACACCAATACGAAGGTGAGACGAGTGATCAAATATGTGCACGTTGCATGTAGTAGGTGATGGTTTTTGTGTGGGTACAAGGTGACATGCTCTATCACAGCACGATCACCTTTCTCCCTGTTGGACGAATATGCATTAATGCATTTTGTGCTTAGATCACCAAATAGATCAGGCTAATGGTCAACTGTATCAATTGCCAAAATCCTCCACCAACATAAACAGACTGTCTCTAGGTGATGCTGTCCATTATGGTGTTAAGAAACCATATATGTGTGAATTGAACAGGGATATGTATCCACTTTGAACACAGGGTGACTTTATTTGTAGTTTGCATACCAGAATGTTTTTATCAGGAATCATGCAAGCACACTGTCTTAAAGACATTTGTAAATATCTTCTTTGCAGCCTTGAAAAAGCCCTGTGGGCGAAACGCGCGTGGGCTGCTGTGGTGTAATTGACGATTGATTTGAAAATAAAAAACATTTCATCTAATCAAGGATTGCGACTTGACCATTGCATTTTCTTTTGGACAAATATGAATTTTTGGATTATAGGGTGTAGAGACACTGCGATATTGCTTGGAGAACAATAAAAAGATATTGGAGTATAGAAATAATGATGTTGTGTGCTCAGGTATTTTGTATATAATTGTGTGACCTGGGTTCATTGAATCCGTGGACAGTTTGACACCTTCGTGGGTAGGTGTCATACACCTTTTTTGAGCATCTTGACATGAGTTGTGTCCACAAGAATTGGTTCTCTCTTTTGAAACAAGGACAGTATTCAAATGTGCGGATCATAATTGGCAAACCCATATCCTTGTGTCTAATAATCATCATCTTGGTGTTGTAAATGTTAGAGGGTAGAGGCTTGATGGTCTGGACACACATTGTACAGAACACTGGCAGACACTGACAGCACAAACAGCAGGAGACCAGGACAGTTACTCCCAAGGCAAGGAAGATGAGGATCTTCCACCCCCACTGGGAAAGGAGGCCCCAGATCCAGCCTGTGAGGGACCAGTTGCCTTCACCCAGATGAATTTTGGAAGAAAGGCGATGCAGACGTTGGAAGGCATCGTACACTGCAGGTGCGTTGTCTGGGATGTACACGCAGCAGCTGGAGCCGATCAATTTACACAAACCACCACGATCAGCAAGGATGATATCTAAGACCATTCTTTTCTGAAGCATTATGAGGCGGTTCGCCTGCAGCTCTGCAGTGATGTTGGAGAGGGCACCAGCTGTTACTGTGATGGTGGCTTCAAGGACCCTGATCAGTCCTCGTACAGCCCGACTGTTGGCCACTAAGGAAGGAAACCTTTAAAGAAGTCCCTGGTTTCCTGGCCTGCTCTATCCTCGGCTGATATGATTCCCCTACGTGAGCGGCGCAGAGCGCCCTTCATTCACAGGTGGCAACCTCCATGGATAGAATACGTTGGTGGAAGGAGGAAGGTTAGATAGCATGTACCAGACCAGTTACGGGGGAGCCAAGTGCCACAGATGAAATAGGTGTTGGGGGGTGCCACCACCTTCGGAGGAGATGTGGAGTTTAAAGCTTTTGTGATATCACACGTACTGGTACCAACTTTCTTAGACCCTAGGCCATGAATGTAGACACGGCCTTGCACATTTATGACATTCACAGTGTCTCGTTCATCAGGCAGTATCTTTCTTGTGCGGAATCTAGAAAATGTTTTTCTAGTGGTTGAGTTGAATACTACCATTTTACTGAGTTCATCTGGTGGTAGTAGCGGGGGAGAAGTGCACCTGGCTGGATGCGTACCACATGAGGGGATATGTTGAGACACCCTACATCAGTGTCTGATGATGCCCTGAGGGAGGAAGGTAAAGACTGCAATTCTGGTGGGAGGGGTTCAGACAGGTACATATAGGAAGCTGTGGTGGGAGAAGAGTTCATTGTGGATGAGCTGGTCCTGCAAAAAGGAGCATTGGCATGGCCGGATCTGTTCCGCCAGAAGTCATCCTGAAATGTTCCAAGGGCAGAATTGGCAGTACCATTGACAGTGTAGGCCTCCTGCATCAACATCCACCATGCAAGACAAGACCCAGAGGTGGAAAAGGGGTAGGGAAAGAATGGGACAGGGTGTATCATGGAATGCGGCATCAGTCCACACACCCAGCAGTTAGAAGTATTCATGATCAGCTGGTGATGATGCAACATTTGGATGAAGGTGTTGTTGAAGAATTCTGCATGGCGGGGTAACTCGTGGGCTGGTAACGTGTAATACTGGTGTTCTGCAGGAGTCGGGTAGAAGTTGGTGAGGTAACAGGATGGTAGATTAGTAACAACCAACCAAGGATAGACAGGATGAGGGAGACAAACAGCGTCACCAGGGTGACCATGAAGCATTTACAATGTCGGAGGCTGACATCTTGTTTCTGGATTTGGGTGTTTTGGACGGCGGCCATTGTGCTAAGCCAAGGACCTCTAGTGGCTGTCTGTGATTGGTGGTTACTTCACTGGGCGCAGGTGCCAAGGGCCCTTATGGCTTACCTTAGTTTGACACACCAGCACTACTCTCAGCCGGGGAAGATCACATCCTTACAGCCTATAGGTACTTGGCGAAGTCAAGGGCAAGCCTTCCCTCGGGGTACAAGTTGTATCGGTCGGGAAACAATTGTTCTTGGTGTTGAGCAGAGGTAAGGGAGGGTTCCGTTCAGTATGCTGTCACTCTCTGCTTCCGTAGATGTAGAATGCGGTCTGGCATCGCTGAATGGGCCAACGTCAGGACTGTTTCTGCTTCTGAGTCTCCTAGTCCTTCCCTCATCCACTGATCATAGGGGAGGGGCAAAGGCACACGCCTGCAGTGCGATGAATGCACCCAATTCTTCCGAACTTCTACTTTCACGGCAGTGCGGGTGGCTAGTAGCACCTGACGGGGCTCGAGGCTCTTAGTCCGTTGAAAATTCCGGATCAGGACCCAGTCACCAGGTTGGATAACGGGTCCTGGTGATAAAGAATACAAAAAGTATTAGTTAGACTGTACAGATAATCAGTTAATACAGGGTATTCAACGTCAGGCAGTTTCTTAGGCCGCGGCAGCCCTCCTGAACACAATTTCGTGGGGAGATAGCCCTATCCTAGTGTGGGCCGTTGTTCTTGTGACAGTAGGGCTAAGAGCAGAGCATTGATCCAAGTGACACCTGTCTCGGCTACTATTTTGGCCATTTTAGTTTTTAGGATGTCATTGTACACCTCCACAAGACCTGCTGACTGCGGGTGGTTAGCTGCATGAAATTTTTGTTTTATACCCAATGCTGCGCAGACATATTCCATAATTTGATCTGTAAAGTGTGTCCCATTGTCACTCCAGACCAAGCGGGGTAAACCGAATCGTGGGAGGTACTCCTTTAATAGCACTTTGGCAGTGGTGATAGTGGTGCAGTCTTTGATAGGGTAGGCCTCCACCCATTGACTGAAGGTACAGACCACTACCAGGACATATTTCAAATTGTTACATCTGTCCATCTGGATGTAATCCATTTGGAGGACTTCAAAAAGGGAAGATAGGAGAAGAGAATACTCCCTTAGGAGTAACTGTGCCTTTTCCTGGGTTATACATTAGGCAAATCATGCATTTTCTAACCAGCTTGAAAGCATATGCGGGTATTTTAGCGTTGTACCATGTAGGTTCCAACAGTTCACATATCCCTTTTGCACTGATGTGAGCAGGACCATGATGGGACATCGTAAATACTGGTAGCATGTGACTGTCAGGTAACATCCATTGTCTTTCCATAGTCGTACGGACCCAGCAACCATCAATTCCCTCCTTTGCTAATTGCTCCTTCCACACCCCTAGTTCCTCGTGAGTAGTATGGGACCGAATATCAATCACACTCTGTACTGTGTTTTCAACCATGCCCTCTTCTGCCACCCACCACGCGGGACCTCCTACATAAATCCTTCCCTTTTCCTAAGAGCTGTTTGTCTGGCCGTCTGGTCAGCCAGGGCATTACCTTTCCCACCATCATCTGTCACTTTCTTATGGGCTTTACATTTTATAATGGCCACCTTTCTGGGGAGTGTCAGGGAGTCTAACAAACTGTGAATTAGGGGGCCATGTTGAATGTTGGCCCCATGGGAAGTAAGGAAATTCCTTTCTTTCCATAACCTCCCAAAGTTGTGGGCCACCCCAAAGGAATAGTGGCTGTCAGTATAAATATTTACTGTCATCTCTTTGCTTAACTCACAAGCTCTAGTGAGGGCCACTAATTCTGCTGCTTGAGCAGAGCACTGCGGAATCTG
Source organism: Lissotriton vulgaris (assembly GCF_964263255.1). Lineage (NCBI taxonomy): Eukaryota > Metazoa > Chordata > Amphibia > Caudata > Salamandridae > Lissotriton > Lissotriton vulgaris. The sequence goes on from NC_141693.1 coordinate 1,942,138,458, forward strand.
AGCTGGTTCTAATACTCGCCCTAATGTCGTGAGGGCATGGGCGGCTGAGGTGTTACTATCTGACCCTCTGAGACATGATCCGTCCACATACAGTGTACCTTCTGGTTCTGCTATCGGGGTATCCTGTAAGTCAACCCGTCCCTTCATCTCTTCCGCTGTACTTAATATGCAGTCATGTGGGTCTAACCTTGAATCCTGAGTATCCAGTGGGAGTAATGTGGTGGGGTTTGGTACAGGGCATCTTATGATGTTAATGTGGCTGGCAAAGAGTGTCAGTTCATATCCTGTGAGTCGTGCGCTAGTGAGGTACTGTGTCTGGGTGTTATTAAGGAAGGTATTTACAGAATGGAGGACCATCAGAGTCAGGGGGGATTACATGATGATCCCCGCACTCTGACAGACCATGAGGGCGGCCGCAGCGGTCGCACGTAGGCATCCTGGGAGAGCCCTTGCAACAGGGTCTAAGGTGGCTGAAAAATAGGCACATGACCGATGGTGACCTCGAAACATCTGGGTCAAAACAGCGCATGCACAGCCATCTGCCTCATGTACAAAAAGAAAAACATGTTTGTTATAATCAGGAGTACCGAGGACTGGAGCAGTACACAGAGCCTTTTTTAAATCTTGGAAGGCATGCGCATGCTCTCTAGTCCAAGGAAAGGAACTGTCTGATATATCTTTAGTGGTGAGGACAAGAAGAGGTTTAACCATGGCCGAAAAATTGGAAATCCACTGTCTACAGTATGAGGTTTGGTCTATGAAGGCTCGCACCTGCTTTTGTGTTCGTGGGGCCGTCATAGCATTGATAAAGGCTACGCGATCAGCAGTGAGCTGTCTTCCCTCCTTCGATAGAGGATGACCTAAATAGGCCACCTTCTCGTGACAAAACTGAAGCTTTTTCAAGGAGACTTTGTGATTATGGAGGGCAAGGTGGCATAACAAACAGAGAGTAGCTTCTTTACATGCTGGGGCAGAATTTGCAGCAATGAGGAGGTCATCTACATATTGTAATAGTGTGGAATAATCAGGGAGTTCCAAGGAATCTAGTTGACTTTTTAGGGCTTGACTATAGATCCTGGGGCTCTCAGTGAAACCTTGAGGGGCACGGCAGAATCTAAAGCTCCGCCCACCAAAGGAGAAACCAAAAACAATGTCTGCTGTCAGGATGTATAGGAATGCTGAAAAAAACATTCTTCGGGTCTCTGACAGAAAAGTGAGTGGCTTCAGAAGGGACCATTGTTAAGAGGGCTTTAATGTCGGAGACAACAGCGGGCAGTCGATACTGCCGGAGTCGGGGGAGAAGTGCACCTGGCTGGATGCGTACCACATGAGGGGATATGTTGAGACACCCTACATCAGTGTCTGATGATGCCCAGATGGAGAAAGGTAAAGACTGCAATTCTGGTGGCAGGGGACCGGACAGGTACATATAGGAAGCTGTGGTGGGAGAAATTGTTAGGGATACACCTTGGGGACTACATGATATGGTCGCATACAGAGCTTTCAGTAAATCCATGCCTAACAAGTTTTCACTGCAACCTGTATTAAGGACCTAGGGAGCGTCAACATGTGCAGGGCCAATATCGATAGGAAGAGGTTCAGAGACAGGGCTCGTCACAGGTGTTCATGCAAAACCCACGGAGACATTGATATTGCCAGAAAGGGGTGCCTCCGGAACTGACAGACGTCAAATAGAAGACCTGGTGGCCCCAGTATCCAAAAGGAAATTCTGATCTTTCCCCACAACTGACATTTGAACATACGGGCCCCTTTGATCCACTGGAATTTGCACTCTGGTAATACCCCTTTCCTGGCTGTCCTATGCTTGGTAGGACCCTGTCTCATCAACTTCATCATAATCATCATTGTAATAAGTGCGTGTTGCTTCCTACCCATCAAACCTATTGGCCGGGGGCTGCCGGATTGGAGAGTCATCCCTGGGTCTATGTTCTTTATCCTGTTGAAGGGTCGGCCCATGGTCCCTAGTCGGCCTCGTCTTCCCGGGAGCGCAAGGCCGAGTCTTCCCTGTTCGGATGTTCAGCTAACACAGGACACTCATCTATCCAATGGCCGTACCCCTTACAATAAACACACAGATCTGTTTGGAGGGCTCCCGTATGTTGAGGGGTAGAGGGGGTAGACTGGTGAGCCCTCGGAGGGAGTTGGGGTTGAGGTCTGAAATTCCTGTGAGCATCGTGACCTCGGTGAGGGAAAGCCTGCTGCAGAAGTGCCTTAGTCTTAAGATCCCTAACCTTCTTACTTTCCTTGTCTCTATCTTCATTTTCCCTATTTTTGTGATATTGTGTCATAGGCAAGATACCAGTCATAGTTTGGGCAGACCACGTACTTTCAACTTTCTTAAGCCTGGCAGAAATCTCAGGAAGCAAGTTGATGAGAAACATATCGACAAACACTGGGCCAGAACCTGGGGTATGGGGATCCAAACCACTATGTCCCTTGTATTCTGTCTCAAAACGGGTGAAGAAGTCAGCCACATTCTCATCTTTTCTCTGCCTACAGGCATTTATTTTATCCCAGTTAATGACAGTTTCCGGCAAAAGTGTTTTCATAAACGTCATTATATTTCTGGGCACTGTCAGGATAGCAGCTTTTGGTTTAGTCCCTCCTACCCTTGCTTCTTCCATAGCCTCTAGGTCAGCACATTTACCTCCCAACGCTACTTCATGGTCAGTATGTCGAATTTTGTCCCAAATGTCAGTGGGGACAACTGTACCAAAAATCCTCAAGAACGAGAGTACCTGCAGATATAATCTGACCTAATTCTCGGTAAAAGGCAGCCGGATTCTTCCGGGGATCTGATAATTGTCCTTTTAACTGCATTACTTCTGACCTTTTCCAAGGAACATGAACCCAAAGCCTGCGCCAGTGTGCCTCAACAGCCCCTCGGCCATTATTTTGGGCATTGGTAAGTGCGTTAACAAAGACAGGGGCCGCCTTTCTCATTGGCATAGCTGTTTCTAGAGGGGTGTTGGAAAAAGCAGTCATATCACGGTAAGCCATTAAAGCAGACATAGCGCCAAACATCCCCTTTCCCTGAACATCGCCTCTTTTTATTTGCGACCTAAGGTCCATTAATCCAGTGGGTATCTGCATAAGCGCATTCTTAAATCTTTGCATGACCAGGGTACACATGTATTTAGCCCAGGTGATCTGTTCCATAATCGTCCACTGGGAAAAGGTGGACCATATTTCTTTAAAGGCATAAATATTCCCATTATTTATCCAACATTCACACAGTTGCCACTGTAGGTCATTTTCTCAAAGGGACGAAAATCTGACTGCAGAGCGCAAGGTGGCCAGTCGGGGAGAATTCAATAATTTATATAAGTCCTGCTTAACTGTAGACAACGGGGAAGTAGGAAAAGGGCATGTAGGGGTAAAACCGCAGGGGTTGGGCGGATGTAGACTTGTTGTCATTCCCGCAGCAAGGACAGGGTTAGCGGGCATTGTCTGTGTCATAGGAAAAGTCGGGAGGGATGGTGTGACAGGGAGAACAGTAAGAGGGGCAGTGGAGGCAGGAGTAGGCTGTGGCGGGGGAACATGCGGGTGCGAGGCGTAAGGGCAGGGTACAATGGGGTATATGCCGGAGGACTTTCTAGCATGATATCAAGCAGGGAATCACCTTCTTCTCCCCCTTCCATATGGCCCTTGCCTTTTTCCTCACGAGCTGGATAACATGTTTGTACCCGGGCCCCATGCTCCCTATCGGCTATTTCTACTGACTTAGTCATTTGATTTTTTAAATTTTCTCTGGCGTGATCGGCCATTGACATACGTTCCTGTTTTATTTCTTTAGCCTTCTGCTTTCTAACTCTCTGCTCTATCTCTTTCCTCCAAAATTGGACAGATTCAAACATAGACAGGCACATTTTTCTTTTCATTAATTGTTCCTCTAAGTTGGCGAGAACTTGGGAATTAAAGTAGCCATAAAGTGGCCACTGTAATTCCGCATTACTTTGTTTCGTATATTTTACCCAGAATGAGGAAAACATTATGGCAGAAGGGCCATGTTTAACATATATCATATGGCGAGGGGTCCTTTCTGGAGGAAGCAGACAAGGAGCTTCTAGCTGGGAGTCCTGCGTACACATATAACAACATAATTTCTTGAACTTACTGCTGACTGGCATGCTTAAAAACAGACAACAGACACTAGAGGGTTTTTAAAACTAACCTTGCTTGCTTGGCTTTGGCAAAAGTCAATAACAGCTTGGCTTTTGCAAAAGTCAATAACAGAATCATACAGACTTGGTGGGTGATCAGTCCACCCTTGCCTTACAGGGGTAGTTCTCTTCTGCAGACGTAGGGCTGTGTCCTGGTCCAGAATTTATTTGCAGAGAGAACGCGGTCAAGTGGCCCAGACCGGGTGGAGAGGAACAGCGGGTGAGTCGTTCGGCTTACCGGATTGCAAGAATCCCTGGGG